>NC_045763.1:124342612-125561779 GCF_008692025.1 Phocoena sinus | reverse complement strand
TTCAGACAATGCATACATGTCGTGAAATGTCAGAGTTGGTAGTTAACTGGTGTCTTCTGCATGCGTTGATTTTCACTGAGGAAAGAGTTTCTGAGAGGGGAGTTTGGCTTGTACACTGAGGGGAAGAGATTAGGGTGAGTGATGGAGCAGGCAGTGAGGTGTCTCCCTCCAACCCAGGCCCATGGGTCAGTTCCACCACAAGGGAGAAAGGATTACTCAACACAAGCTGAAGAAGCTGTTTCCATAAATGAGACATAGAGGCCTGAAAACACTGTCTGGTACTCAGGAAAGAGGTGGAGGACTCAGTGCAGAGCCATCGTCACCTGGGGGACAACTTTGTTTGGGTTCAAGACAGTGGGGCTGGAGGCATGCTTTGGTAACCTGAGGGTCTGCAGCTGTGGGAGGATGAGGAGACCTAGCCTGGGGAGAGGCACCACCTGCAGCGGTGGTGGGGACGTGCTGCCCTCCAGTGGCTGTGCAGGCAGTAAGCAGAGCTAAGGCCCAGGAGTGAAGAGCAGGGAGGACCATTTGTGAGCTCACTTGAGCTCCCAGAGAGAACTGAAATGGGGTGCGTGGTTAACATGTATGCAGGTGGGGACACAAGCCAGTGAAATCTGAGTTACCACTGTCTCATTTGTAGTCATAGGCCAAGGCATTAACATAAATGTACCACGATGGGGAAAATTAAGTAAAGTCTGGTCTGTCTCGTAACCTGTGGATTTGATATCACCTATGCATCTCCGTATCTTCCCTGTCATTCTAAACTTTCCCCTGCACCACAGGTACTGAAAGCCTGGAAACTATATGTCACAGACTTCCTTGGTAGCAGGTGTTTGTGGATATCACCAGGGGTGGCACTTTCCAAGGTTTACAAGGCAGGAGAAAAGGATGGGCCATTGTTTCTGGCATGTGTGGGCATCAGCAAATAACCTATATGGGCTTTTGCCAGCAGCTCTCAAGTGCTCCTGGAAGCTGAGATTAACAATAGTGGCATCACTATTGTATTTCTAGATCTAGGGCCTTCCTGACTGTTGCTCTCTCCCAATGGGAGGTGGATGCAAGGTTGTATGAGCCTTACATTCCCTGTATTAAATCCCTTCATACTGAAAAAAACTTTCTATTTTTCTGTTTTCAAAACCAACACCTGATGGACACAGCCTACTGGTTAGCAGCTGAGCTCTGGGATCACTCAGACTTGGTTCAATCAGACCTGATTCTGCACTTAATTCTGGTGAAACCTTGAGCAAGTTCCCTAACCCACATTTGCCCAATTTCTTCATCTTCAAAATGGGTTAATAAAATCACTTACCTCATAGGACTGTGACATGGGTAAAATTATATGCTATATAGCAGCATCAATAAACATTAAATGGCATCATTATTGAATATTGCACAACAATTAAGTTAAAGTGTTTGAACAGTAGGTGGAAAAGGGAAGAAGAAATGACCTATGTGGAATAATCTCAACTATCTGAAATACACAAATAGAAATATACCAAAATGTTTTCTCTCTAGGTGTTGGGTTTACAGGTGATTCAATTTTCTTCTTTTTATTTTTCTTGTAGTTTTAAAATTATCTATAATAAGTATATGTGTACTACTTTATAAAAGGAATAACATGAATGTTATTAAAATAGCCTATAGGGAAATTTATTAAGTATACATTCAATACTCAGCATTGTTTACAAATTCAATGTCCCATGCAAACACACTGAAATAATATGATCTTCTTGACATTTAATATTCACATCTTTATTTAGCTCTTTTCCCACAAGCCCGAAGACAAGTAAACATTGTGATAACTCCAGATCTGAGAAAAGTAAAGCCCCAGTTCAGGAAATTTGCAAAAGGTGAACTCTGGAAGTGGCAGAAAAGTTCGTGGGATTATTCTGGGGAGACTGTTTCACTCTTACTGCAAATAGGAGGAGAATCTATTTCTGAGTCAGATGTGGCTTGATATTCTATTCAGAAGAGGTTTCCGGAGTCTGTGTCGTCTGTTTATGTTTTAGTTTGTGCTTAAATTCTCTTTATTCACTTTGTCAGTCTGCAAGACTAGGGTAGCCGTACTCCAGGTTTCTGTCTGCTGTTGTCACAGAGTAATTAATAATAGTAGTGCTCCCTTTTGCTTTCAAAAATGTCTCCGTTTAGATAATAATATTTATATGTACTCTATGCAAGACCTATCCAAATAGCAACAACTCTTGGATTTCAGTCTGTATACAAAAATCTGCATAGAATTGGTCCTTAGTCAACTACCCAAGAAGAATAGCAACTGTTTTGGTTTTGGGTTTTGAGAAGTTTTTTTTTTTTTTTAATTTAAGGTATAATTGACATACAACATTATATTAGCACACCTGAAACTAATATAATGTATGTTTTGTTTTGTTTTGTTTTTGCGATACGCGGGCCTCTCACCGTTGTGGCCTTTCCCATTGCGGGGCACGGGCTCCGGACGTGCAGGCTCAGTGGCCATGGCTCACGGGCCTAGCCGCTCTGCGGTATGTGGGATCCTCCCGGACCGGGGCACGAACCCATGTCCCCTGCATCGGCAGGCGGACTCTCAACCACTGCGCCACCAGGGAAGCCCTATGTTTTGTTTTTTGATGAGCTTCCTGGCTTGAAAGGTTGCAGCTCACTTCCTTTCTACCTGAAACCATCATACCCTATATTTTTCCCTTTTCCAACTAGGAGTAAGTTGGAGTCCTAGGGTACGTCTTTGAAAAACGATTATTGTATTTAAGAAAATAATAGTTTCTTGTATATCTGTGTTTCTATCTATGTCTGTATAACAAGCCCACCTGCTAGGAAATTCCAAGCAGTCATATCAAATGTAACCCTATAATCACATCTTATTTTTCTCTATGTCCCCTGCTCTATGTCATACAGCAGCAATTTGTAGAAATTAAACAAACCCTGATTAAACTGAACTGAATTTGCTGTGAGTTACTAATAAATAGGTGATAGAGGAATTCATTATTTGAGCTAATCTATTAGTCATTTTGTTACCAAACCAAACTTGGATCTGCCTGCCCTCTCACGTTAAAGCCAATCTTCTGACACCGAGCTGAGGTGAAGAAAAGTACAGTGTTCATTGCAAGGTGACCAACATGGGGTCAATCAAGGAGAATAGGCAGCTAAAGCTCAAATTACCCACACTTCCCAATGGCTTTCAGGGAAGGGTTTTTAAAGATAGTATGAGGGAGAGGGTCATGGGGTACATGATCAGCTCATGGACATTCTTCTGATTGGTTGTTAGTAAGTAACCGGGTGGTATTTTGGGAGTCAACATCATCAATCTTCTGGTTCCAAACTCTCTGGGGTCTGTATTCTTATGGTCAGCATGTAGTTAACTTCTTCCACCTGGTGAGGTTTTAAAATCCACCCAACAATTCAAGGATATGACTCAGAATATTATCTATAGCCTTTGAGGAGGAACTAAAGGTTCTTGACTTTGTTTTACGGCTAAACTATTATTATTTTGTCTTGCTTGATAGTTTTTCTTTGTTTCTGAATTTTTCTCACTTCTCTGATTAAATTTTTTCTTTGGAACTCAGGAAAGACCTCAGAGGCTAAAGCTTTTCTACAAACAAGAGGCAGAGATCATGGAAGAGAGGGGGTGATATCTTTAATTTTTATTTCTTCACTGTACTTGGAATAGAGTCAACATATAGCAGACATATCTATCAATTGGGTTTTATGCTGGTAGAGATAAAAAATCATTAATACAAATATGTTGCCTTTGAATTATAGTATACTGCAAAAGATAAAGTATATACACGGCATGTTTTTGACTTGGTGCATAATCTTCATAACCTACCATAGACATCTACATTTTCTCTCCATTACCTGTGCCTCCCCTCCTCACCCTTCTACATGAGCTTGTAGACTTCTTAGCTGCAAGATGGAGTACTAATTTATTTGAGAAAGACATATTAATGCAGATCGGAAGGTAAAGGTGATGGAGCCCATCCCTAAAAAGTTCTACAAACACTCATGAAAAGCTAAACAAGACAATGCCTGCATGACAAGTTCTAGATGAGTGCTATTGGATCCTCAAAGGGAAAAGAGGTGAAATGAGCTTTGGAGTCACAAGGAGAGGTCTCTTATAGGAAGTGAGCTTGAACTAGGTCTTGACTACTGAGATGAGCAGGAGGATGGCTCTTCTGAGAAGGACCAAACTGTGGAGAGAGAGCTTAGGCCCCTAGCAGAAATTCTGGGACCCCCAGTGGGGCACAAAAGCAGAAGTATAATCCCATAGCTCAGAAGTGGAGGAGAGAGTAACATGGATGCAACTGAGGGATGTCCCAATGGCGACTGCATGGAACAGTGGATGTTGTGTGAGCCAAGGACTGGAAGGGTCCTTGCCCCAGTGCACTGTCTTTATTCACATCTCTTGAAATTAGACTTAACCCCAAGATGGTAATGGCAGTGGGAAGAAGAGACTCCAAATTGATTGAGAATGCTTTGCCTGATCCTAGTGAAATGAGGCTTGAAGTTACCAATGAGTAGAGATTTGGAAAACAACTTGGAAAATAAAGAAAGCTAGGTTCCTTGCACACTTAACGTTTGTAGACTGAGATATATACTTGTTATTTGTGTCTCTGTGACAATCCTGAAAATGACAAACTCACCAACTGTGCATGCTGCTGGCTTGGGAAGGGAGCAGGGGAGACACTTGTCTCTGGGGTCCATCATCAGTCCCATTGTGCATTTGACTTATCAGGGGTCGACTTGCAAGGTGAGGTTGTGGCATGGAGGACCTCAAGTCACAAACAGAGCAACATGGGTCTGGGCACTTCCCTATTGCCAAAGTAAATTCAATGCAAACTTTACCCAATCCAATTTGAACTGTAAAACTGGACTATAAATCTCAGAAGAGCAGCCAGCATTGCCTGTCAGGTGGTTAACTTACCATCTGCCTCAGCTCCTCATGAACCAGATGAACAATTTTCCCTTTGGTGCTTAATTTGATAAGTCTGTTCCCATTGTAAGCATAAAAGATGAGGTGTTAGAGCAGACAAAATGAAAAAGGGTGGTGGGGCAACGTGCATTCCATAAATCAGCATGAAGATTGTCTTTATTAGTATAACCAATTGACTATGGGTATATAATCATACATTTTCAAAAATAAATATATATTCTTTGTTTTAAAGAAAAGGTCACATTACTGTATTCTTTACTACATCAGATTTATGTGTCTGTCTTCCTTGCCAAAGCCAAGTTGGTGAGCTAATTTCCAACATGAAGTGATTCTGCCTTGTGGAAGGCAAGGGCCTGCCAGTGGCATGAAATAGCAACAGGACCAACCTGCTCTCAGAAGCATACTGTGAACATTGGTCTGGAAAATAGGCAGGCAGTGTCATCATAAATCCCCTTTTTTCAATTCTTTTGAAATAGGAGTTGGCCAGCTCAGTTCAAATCACCCATAGATCATTCTCAGACATCTCCTGGGTAGAGATAAAAATCTCACTAAAATTGGAGTTATTGAGTGACATTTGTGATTTGTCCCTTTTCCCAACATCTCAGGGTCATAATGGAATCTACCAATCATAGCAACTGGCCACTTACTCACTGGAAGTGAAGGTGAAAGGCTCCCATTATACTGAGGCAGGACAGAAATTGAAAATGTCAACTTACATTTTCTGTTTTATTATTTTTCTTTTCCTTGTGGCTGGAGATGAGGATGTAGACTAGGAAGGGGTCAGTCTCTGAAAGAACCTTCCAGAATTACTTCAAAAAATACCAGTAGTAGTGGATACTTTGTATTAGCTGTACTGTAATTTTACTTTATCTTGTTTATTGCTTTCAATCAAATTAATCAACAATAAGATCTTAAAGAAATCTTTGGTTATGGCATTTATATTCTCAGAGTAAGGCACAAAGTTGTATATAATCACAATTTTTTAAAAAATCATAGGGGCAGAGTGGAAAGCAAGATAGAAATAGCAACAACTCCATGATACCTATGGATGGTAAGATTGTAGATTTTTGTTTTCTCCTTTTTACTTTTCTGTGTTCTCTATGTTTATTATTAGTATCATACATTTTACCTTTTATGTTTGGAGGGGAATGAAATTGTAAGTGCCTGAGAGAAAAAAATACTTTAAAACCATCTAATAATTGTGAGTATTGGGATATACAGAACTGACTGGGAGTATGATAAATTAGGCAAACATTGAAAAAAAATGCTGTGGTTTATATCAGATGGAATAAATTGACTATAGCCCAGTTGAATCAACAGTGATAGAAAATGGAATGGTCCTATGTTCAACCCATTCTCTGCGAAGGTCCCTATACTAGTACTATATTTTTTTTTAATCTGATCGTGGGTTTGTGCTTAGATCAAGATCTATCATCTGATCTGATAGAACAATGGGATGTCTACAAGTGTACCTCATTTTTGAACATGACAGCGCCCCTCCCTCTAAGTATGTACTTGCATCCAGTGATTCATGAAAATGCCAAGGAGCCTGGAAAAGGGGTAAAGACGGGAACTGAGAGAAAAAAGAACAAACTTATAGTGGCTGTACAATTGGCACTGAGGTATATGCAAAAATTGTTTAAAAAAACAAAAAACAAAACTCCTTTGTTTGGAGGTTTTGGAGAGAAGGCTGTCCCTGAAGTTGGGTTGCAGTGAGATTGCAGGAAACTGGGACGGAGTCTGAAATTGAAAAAAAAAAAAGGGGGATCTTTGTGATGACTAGACTCTGAATGGGAGGGGAGTCACGGCTTCCACATTCTTTGTGAGAACTGGTGCTTAGAACCTGTCTTAACTCAGCCACCCTGATAGGCATGTATGAGGTCTAGGGGAAAAGGGATTTCACGAAACTGCTGCAAGTTTATCCTCTTTTTAACACTTCAGGGACCAAGCTATCCTTTTGCAGGATCCTCCCCATTCCCACTTACCCATAACTAGAAGGAGTACACATTCTCACTCTTACAGCCAAAGAGCATCATGGGCTCAGGTAAGTCACCTACACCACAGAGTGACAGAGGCAAGCAAGAGACAGGACTCAGGTCAGAACACACCCCTCAACACCCTGGATGAGCAACTCTACTGGCTACAAGGACAGCTGAGCTCCTACAGCAACAGAGGTCCCAGCAAGGTAGGAGCAGGTCTTTTATGGAAGTTGTAAGAGACCTCTTGGGGAGTCAAAGGGACTTTGTAAGGGGTTTGGGTGCTGCGTTCACAGGTACAGGTCAAGAGTCAGAATTCATGCTACTGGGACTACAATAAAACTAAAAAGCTGATGATGCCTGAGTACTAGCAGATACAGAAAAAAAGAGCCTTATTCATGGGTTTTTAATCCCTCTAACAATTATATAATTTCACACAGAGAAAATACAAGTTCATAACCAAAGAAAGGGAACTAACTTCAGCCACCATTTTACCTCCAAACTGTGTAACTCTGAGGGACAGTGACATTTTCAGTTGTTTTTTGAGTATTCTTGAGGGTATGTGTATGTCTTTCACTGTGTTCCAAGAAACTTTTAGGTCATTTAAGACAAATCAAAACATTAATATGCCTTAAAAGTGAAGTTAGAGTACTGCAAATTCCAAGCCACTACAGACTTTAAGCCAAATAACAGTTAATTTAAAAAGTAAGACATGCAGGTTTTGAAAACCTCTGCTGCTGACTGTGAAAAAGTAACTGACATTCTTGGATTACCTGCTCTGTACCAGGCACACGATGGCCGTTTTGTCTGCTGCACTACGAATGCATCTGGTCTGGAGACAGATTCTAAGCACCCTTCTTGCATTTTATTGCTGCTTCCAAACCACTCTTTCTGCCTCACCTCTATTTTTCCCTACACAGAGACTCTGAAGATAAGATCACGAGACAATACTACCAGATACCTCCCTTTGTTGCAGTCCTCTCCAGAATTAAAGAATCCCAACCTTCAGTACTTGAAAATGTTCACACCCAGTGCTTGTCTCTCTCTGTCTTGTGCTATAGTTCTTGCTGATTTCAATACCCATGTGGACTATTTTCTCAAATACTGGCCAGCTCTCCTCCCATATTTTACACCATACCTGAGACTCTTATGCCCATGACCATACCCTAGATACTGTCATCACCTAATTATGACATCTCATCCATTATGCTGGTTTCCTGGCCATCATAACCTATCTTTGTATCTCATTCATTCTAGTATCCTGATTCCAACATTTCTTTCACCCCACTCCACTAAGACCCCAAATATATGACTTAACTACCTCTCCACTGGCTATCACTTCCTAAGGTACTCACTTACCTCTCTTCCAGCTTAGATTCTATAGCCCATCATTACTATCACTCCCTTACATACACCAAAACTCCTTTATTTCTTTTTCACTCCTTCAATCTCATCATATTTCTCTAGCCTAGTAACTCTTCTACTCTTCTAAATGTCAACTTTATGTTTTCTTTTCTCTCCCCAAACTAACAGTATCTTTCCCTTCCTTCCTCATCTCAGCTGGTGACCATGAAAAAAATAAGACCAATCAGAAGCAAGCTTCCCCACACTCCCATCACCAAATCTACCAACCCGTATACAATGGTCCTTATAAACTCTACCTTTTTTCATCTACAATGGATCAACCATCCATGTTCCTTTTTATGGACACTTGTTCACTGGAACTTAGCTCTCACATTCTCAGGAATCTCACTTCTGAAATTATCTCCTCTCTCTCCTGCATTAATTTTTTTCCTTTCTGTTGTAATATCTCCCAAATTTAAGAAAAAGAGAGAGAGAGGAAGGGAGGAAGGGAGGAAAGGAGGAAAAGAAGAGAGGAGAAGAGGAAGAGAGGAAGGAAGGAGGGAGGGAGGGAAGGAGAGAGGAAGGAAGGAAGGAAGGAAGGGAGAGAGGGAGGGAGATAAGGAATGTAGTACCTCCCTTGGTGCTACATTTCCCTCCAGCTACCATCCAGTTTTGTGCTATTCATTATGGCTAATCTCTTCCTTATGGCTAAGAGTTGTTCCTAACCACACTCTCCACTTTCTCTCCTTCCGTTCTCCCTTTCACTGTTCTAGTCAGATTGAGTCCTCATTACTCCATTTATATTGTCCTTACCAATAACACCAGCCACCTCCATGTTGCCAAATCCATGAACCAATTTTCAGTTTTACTGCCCTCATGTATCTGCACACTTTGACTAGTCACTCACCCCTTCTTGAAACAGCTTCTTCTCATGTCCCCCAGAGCACCACTCTCATGGTTCATCTAACACACTTGATGCCCCTTCTCAATCTCCACTCTGATTTCTTCCCTTCTCCCTGACTGCTATTATTTTAAGTCCTCCAAAAGTCAGTCCGTGGAAGTCTTTTCTTCTCTACTCACATTCACTCCTTAAGTAACATCACACAGGCCATGGTTTTAAATACCATATTTATGAGGATGACTTGAAGTTTTATCTCAAACAGTTGAGCTCTAAGTTTCTAAATCTGTCTCCTTTACATCCTTACTTGGATGTCTAATAAAAACCTTACATCTAACTTGGGTAAAACACTTGTGATTCCCACTCCCTCACTTTTTCTTTCTCCAGTCTTTATTCACCCAATAAATGGAAACTTTTTCTGATTGCCCAGAACAAAAGGATCAGTCATCTTTGACTCTTCTTTTCTTTTATACCCAACATGCAATTCATCCTCAAATGCTATTAGATTTATCTTTAAAAAGAACCCAAAGTTCTTAGATGTGAAATCAAAATCACAATCCATAAAAAAAAATAAGTAGGACCTTATCAAATTTTAAAACTTTTATGGTTCAAAAGGTACTTTAAGAAATTAAAAGACAAGCCAAAGATTAGGAGAAAATATTCGTAAAGGATAAATATGACAAAGGTCTTATGTCCCAAATATATGAAGCACACTTATAACTCAATAACAAGGAAGAAAGTAAACCACTTAAAAGCTCAGTAGAAGATTTGAATAGACAATTCATTAGAGAAGATATACAAATGGCCAATAACTGCATGAAAATATGTTCAATATCATTAGTCATTAGGGACATGCAAATTAAAATGACAAAATACTACATCATATCTACTAGAATAGCTACAATAAAAAAGATGATAAGTTTTGGTGAGGATATGGAGAAACCTGAATCCCCACACATCATTTAATGATAATATATAATGACACAGTCACTTTGGAAAATTGTTTTTCACTTCCTTATCATGTTGGATATAAACTTACAATAAGATCCAGCAATTCCACTCCTAGGCATCTATCCAAGAAAGATGAAAGCATACATCCACCCAAAGACTCATGTATAAATATTCAAAGGAATATTATTCATATTAGGCATTAAGTAATGACTAATGTCCATCAATTGTTGAATAAACAAAATGTGATCTATTCATTCAGTGGAATACTATTCAGCAATGAAAAGGAATAGACTACTGTTCCATGCTACAACATAGATGAACCTCAAAAGCTCAGTGTTAAGTGAAAAAAGCAAGATGCAAAAGACTACATATTGTATGATTTCATTTATATGAAATGTCCAGGAAAGGCAAAGACAGAAAGCGTATTAGTGGTTGCCTGGAACTGGGAGTGGGAGCAGGGATTAAATGTAAATGGCAATGAGAGATCTTTTGGGAATGATGGAAATGTTCTAAAACTGAATTGTGGTGATGCTTGCACAAATCTATAAATTTTTTATAAAAATTACGCATTTTAAATGGATGAAATTCATGGTATATAAATGATACCTCAACAAAGACGTTAAAAATATGGGGAAAAAATCTGAAGTATGACCATTTTTTTACTACCTCTCCTAGTGACCATGCAGCCACTGTCTCTTGTGTAAATTACTTTAAAAGCTTAACAGAAATCTGTTTCCACCCTTTAGAATCTAGTCTTTACACAACTGACAGAAGAATCCTTTCAAAATAAAAAACAAATTGCATAATGGCTCTGCTCATAAATCTCTAATGGCTCCTCATCCTGCTCAGAATAAAATCCAAAGTCCTTCTATGGCCAACGAAGTGCTGCATGTTCTGCTCTGTGAGGTCCCTGACTCTCCTTCTATTATTCCCTTCTCATTCATCAGTCCCAGCCACCCAGGCCTCCTTGCTGCTCTTCAACACATCAGTCATACTCCTGCCTCAGGGCCTTTGCATTAACCCTTCCCCCTGCCTGTAATATTTTTTCTTGAGGTATCTTCATTGCCACTCTCACTTCACTTGGGTTTCCTGAATCTTATCAAAGAAGACATCCCTGACTACATCATATTTAAGGGAGAACACCATTACTCATTCCCTGTCCCCTCATATCATCACTATCCTCTTATCCGCTTTATTTTTTTTATAGCACTTATCATATTTTTACACCTTTTGATTTGTGTGTGTGTGTGTGTGTGTGTGTGTGTGTGTGTGTGTGTGTGTGGTCCCCTCACCACCCTGCCTAGAAAGGAAGCTCCATGAAAACAAGCATCCAATCTCTTGTCTATTTTGTTCATCGCTGAATCTCATTTGATTCCCACAAACACCATGTGACCTAGGTCACTTACAGAGGAAAACAATGAAGCTCATGAGATTTAGGCATTTATCAAAGGTCATACAGACACTGATCACGTAAGCTGAAATTCAAGGCTAGGGCTGCCTGACTCCAACCAAGAGAGACTCCCAAGAAAAAGAGTTAAATCACATCCCATAGAACAAAGTTTTATTTATTCTGTTCCTCTTAAATCAGAGTTAACAGTCTTAATCACCATGTTGAATTCCTTGAGTCTTTGTATGGCAGCAACATCTGTGTAATACAAAAGTAAGAGATGTTGCTGCAATATCTTGGCTTCTTCACATTTGCTTCAGTTTTAAAGAATTCACCCCCCTTGTTCCATAAGTAGAAACATTTCAAAAAGAAAAATTAAAAATCCCAACGCTTACATAACTCCAATTTAACGTCAAGATTAGAAGGGTAGGAATATGTAAGACAGATGACACCAATCCATCACAATCCCTCTCTTCCTCCAGAGCAAATACACTTACTACACGTCTTCATAGCAATCTGCATGATATATTAGTGTAATCACAAGATAGCCGTACCTTTTATTTTTTTTATTTTATTTTTTTAACATCTTTATTGGGGTATAATTGCTTTACAATGGTGTGTTAGTTTCTGCTTTATAACAAAGTGAATCAGTTATACATATACATATGTTCCCATATCTCTTCCCTCTTGCGTCTCCCTCCCTCCCACCCTCCCTATCCCACCCCTCCAGGCGGTCACAAGGCACCCAGCCGATATCCCTGTGCCATGCGGCTGCTTCCCACTAGCTATCTACCTTACGTTTGTTAGTGTATATATGTCCATGACTCTCTCTCGCCCTGTCACAGCTCACCCTTCCCCCTCCCCATATCCTCAAGTCCGTTCTCCAGTAGGTCTGTGTCTTTATTCCTGTCTTACCCCTAGGTTCTTCATGACATTTTTTTCCCTTAAATTCCATATATATGTGTTAGCATACGGTATTTGTCTTTTTCTTTCTGACTTACTTCGCCTTACCTTTTAAAATTGTGGTTTTGTTCAAAAATTGTACGCATAAAATGTAATCAAGGAAAGAATAAACTATTTATTTACATCTAAGCTCATTTCAATGCCAAGAGACTTTGTTTTTACAGTTTCCTTCTTTCTATCTCTTCCTTTATATCTTAGAAATCTTCCCGATATACAGATGTACTTATGGACACAGCGATGACTCCAGGATGCTCTGAGGATATTAGTTAGTGCCAGAGAGAAAAGAAAGAAAAAAGGAAAAGTGATGCCTGGGGCAATGATAGCATGACTTAGGAAGTGTTCTTGAGGCTGAAGATTTAACTTTATCTTGTAGTCATTTTGAAGAGTTGACTACAGCTCCAGTGAATAATGCAAGTAAAAATGTTCCTAAAAGGACATATGTAAACAGAAATATTTGGTGTTTTTTCTTATTTTCAAGGCATTAAGATAATGTGCCAAGGGTGTACATCAAGGGTGTACTGGGATCTTTTCATTTTTATGCAGTTTTCCTCTGCTTGTTGATCTTGCTTTTGGCAAGATAGATGGAGAAACACTTCATTGGTTAGGAGGAAAAAGATTTCCAAACTCTTAATCTTTCATCTTTAGCCATGAAGTTATTCATTATCGGAAACACACAGGTGCTTATGATTAATATATCAACTCTATGAAATTAATTTTTCAAGGTGAATGTGGTGAGAAATAAGCTATCTTCTTACATTACTAGCCACCCTAAATCTTCCAACTTTCAAATAATCTGCTACCTCTATATTTTGTCAAATTTAACTCTCCTGTGTTCTTAATGGATTCCAGCCTTAAACATGATGAAGAGAGAGCTAACTAAGCAATGACTTCTTTCAAATTTTTATTGAAGTATAACACACATATCAAAAAATACACGTAAGTTAACAGCTAAGAGAATTTTCATGATCTGAACACATGAGTGTATGCACTATGCAGATCAAGAAACAACCTCAACTGCACTAAGTAACTCATTTTTTAATTTAACGTTCATCTCCAATGTCTTCTTTACTAAACATTATGAATCTATTATATGGAATGTAAACTTTTTAGTATACTCACTTTCAATCCTATAAATATAAGTTTTAATCAAAACATACAAAACACGATTTCTTTAACAAATATCGAAGGATTGTTGATCTCGATGAAGTGCAGCCAATCTCACCATTATGTTCCTTTGCTGTTGTCAATCAAAATATTTAAATAATCTTGATTCCTTCAGTTCCTTGGAATTGACCCAAGACAATTGTTTCCAAACATCCCACAAAATTTGAATACTGTAGTGAGATAATAAGTTGGGGAATTCCAATCAAGGGACAAAAATAATCACAGAAAATAATTAAAACAATCACAACAGTACACTAATAATCAGTTTGCCTATTCTGTTTCCAATGAAGAATAAACACTAAGGCCTATATTTAGCCCAGGTGGAAAGTTAATGGCTTAGATGTAAATAACCATTTTTCCTCTCAACTTATTTTGATGTGGATATGCCTCAAAGGCCAAAAGTACAGCTCTTTCATGTAGTTATCCTAAGGTATGAAATGAATCTTCTTCCCAAATGGAGCTACCATTAGTGGTACCAGGAGGACAGAGAAAAGTATTCATGCTACAGGTTTCTCTGCTCATGACTGTGTGGCTTTGGTCTGCGGCCCACTCACAAATGGTCTGTTGGTCTGTGGCATGAGACAGTAGCCTGTCCATGGAACACCCGAGGCACACAGGATACTCGACCTCAGCTGAACAGCCCCGGAGATTTGCTTAGATGTCCACAATTCATTGGGACTTGCACTTCCTACTGGTGAAGGTACAGGTATATGATACTGTAAAGAGACCCATCATGGGAAATGTTTCTAAATAAATTATATTAATTTGGTTGTGAGATATATTACCCAAATACCACAGAAATCCCAATGGAACTCAAGTTGTCCCCTAAAAAAATCTCAACTCTTCAAAATGACTACAAAATAAAGTTAATTCTTCAGCTTCAAGAACATTTCCTAAGTCACATTTTTGTTTATCCTTCACTGCTTCTCCTTTCTTCTTTCCTACTCATCTCCTGGCTATACTCCCTACTCACCTAGCACATATTTGCTGAGTGTTTGCATTGTCCCAGTCACTCTGCCAGACACTGATATAAAGTCCTGAATAGAGCAAAACTTGGCCTTACCTTAAAAGAGCTTATAGTCTAATGCGAGAGGCAAATTAATCAAATAACCAACAAAAATATCTTGGTCTGTTATACCTCCACTCCTTTTTGCTTACATCATTGCTCTCCTTTTTTTTTTTTTTAACAACTTTATACGAGTATAATTGCCTTACAATGGTGTGTTAGTTTCTGCTGTATAACAAAGTGAATCAGATATACACAAACATATATCCCAATATCTCCACTTTCTTACGTCTCTCTAGACCACCCCTCTAGGTGGACACAAAGGAACGAGCTGATCTCCCTGTGCTATGTGGCTGCTTCCCACTAGCTATCTATTTTACATTTGGTAGTGTATATATGTCCATGTCACTCTCTCACTTCATCCCAGCTTACCCTTCCCATTCCCTGTGTCCTCAAGTCCATTCTCTACACCTGCATCTTTACTCCTGTCCTGCACTAGGTTCTTCAGAAACATTTTTTTTTACATGCCACGTATATGTGCTAGCATACGGTATTTGTTTTTCTCTTTCTGACTTACTACACTCTGTATGACAGTCTCTAGGTCCACCGACCTCACTACAAATAACTCAATTTCATTTCTTTTTATGGCTGAGTAATATTCTATTGTATAGAAGTGCCACATCTTCTTTATCCATTCATCTGTTGATGGACACTAAGTTTGCTTCCATGTCCTGAATATTGTAATACAGATGCAGTGAACATTGTGTTACATGACTCTTTTTGAATTATGTTTTTTTCAGTGTATATGTCCATTAGTGGGATTGCTGAGCCATACGGTAGTTCTATTTTTAGTTTTTTAAGGAACCTCCATACTGTTCTCCATGGTGGCTGTATCAATTTACATTCCCATCAACAGTGTAAGACGGTTCCCTTTTCTCCACACCCGCTCCAGCATTTATTGTTTGTAGATTTTTCGATGATGGCCATTCTGACCAGTGTGAGGTGATACCTCATTGTACTTTTGATTTGCATTTCTCTAATGATTAGTGATGTTGAGCATCCTTTCATGTGTTTGTTGGCAATCTGTATATCTTCTTTGGAGAGACGTCTATTTAGGTCTTCTGCCCACTTTGGGATTGAGTTGTTGGTTTATTTCATAATGAGCTGGATGAGCTGCCGGTATACTTTGGAGATTAATCCTTTGTCAGTTGTTTCGTTTCCAAATATTTTCTCCCATTCTGAGTGTTGTCTTTTCATCTTGTTTATGGTTTCCTTTGCTGTGCAAAAGCGTTTAAGTTTCATTAGGTTCCATTTGTTTATTTTTGTTTTTATTTCCATTTCTCTAGGAGGTGGGTCAAAAAGGACCTTACTGTGATGTATGTCATAGAGTGTTCTGCCTATGTTTTCCTATAAGAGTTTGATAGTGTCTGGCCTTACATTTAGATCTTTAATCCATTTTGAGTTTATTTTTGTGTATGGTGTTAGGGAGTGTTCTACTTTCATTCTTTTACATGTAGCTGTCCACTTTTCCAAGCACCACTTATTGAAGAGGCTGTCTTTTCTCCATTGTATATTCTTGCCTCTTTTTATCAAAGATAGTGTAACCATATCTGCATGGGTTTATCTCTGTGCTTTCTATGCTGTTACACTGATCTATATTTCTGTTTTTGTACCAGTACCATACCATCTTGATTACTGTAGCTTTGTAGTATAGTCTGAAGTCAGGGAGCCTGATTCCTCCAGCTCCATTTTTCTTTTTCAAGACTGCTTTAGCTATTCGGGGTCTTTTGTGTCTCCATACAAATTTTAAGATTTTTTGTTCCAGTTCTTTAAAAAATGCCTTTGGTAATTTTATAGGGATTGCATTGAATCTGTAGATTGCTTTGGGTAGTATAGTCATTTTCACAATATCGATTCCTGTAATCCAAGAACATGGTACATATCTCCATCTGTTTGTATCATCTTTAATTTCTTTAATCAGTGTCATACTTTTCTGCATACAAGTCTTTTGTCTCCTTAGGTAGGGTTATTCCAAGTTCCCTATATGCCTACTTTTTGGAGGTTTTTTGTCATAAATCGGTGTTGAATTTTGTCAAAATCTTTTTCTGCATCTATTGAGATGATCATATGGTATTTTTCCTTCAATTTGTTAATATGGTGTATGACATTGATTGATTTGCATATATTGAAGAATCCTTGCATATCTGGGATAAACCCCACTTGATCATGGTGTATGATCCCTTTAAGGTGCTGTTGGATTCTGTTTGCTAGTATTTTGTTTAGGATTTTTGCATCTATGTTTGCCAGTGTTATTGGTCTGTAGTTTTTTTTTTAGTGACATCTTTGTTGGGTTTGGTATCAGGGTGATGATGGCCTCATAGAATGAGTTTGGGAGTGTTCCTCCCTCTGCTATATTTTGGAAGAGTTTGAGAAGGATAGGCGTTAGCTCTTCTCTAGATGTTTGATAGAATTCGCCTGTGATGCCTTCTGGTCCTGGGCTTTGGTTTGTTGGAAGATTTTTTATCACAGTTTCTATTTCAGTGCTTGTGATTGGTATGTTTATATTTTCTATTTCTTCCTGGTTCAGTCTCTGGAGATTGTACTTTTCTAAGAATTTGTCCATATCTTCCAGGTTGTCCATTTTATTGGCATATAGTTGCTTGCAGTAATCTCTCATGATCCTTTGTATTTCTGTAGTGTCAGTTGTTACTTCTCCTTTCTCATTTCTAATTCTATTGATTTGAGTCTTCTCCCTTTTTTTCCTGATGAGTCTGGCTAGTGGTTTATCAATTTTGTTTATCTTCTCAAAGAATCAGCTTTTAGTTTTATTATTGTTGCTATTGTTTCCTTCATTTCTTTTTCATTTATTTCTGATATGATCTTTATGATTTCTTTCCTTCTGCTAACTTTGGGCTTTTTTTGTTCTTCTTTCTCTGATTGCTTTAGGTGTAAGGTGAGGTTGGAGATGTTTCTTGTTTCCTGAGGTAGGATTGTATTGCTATAAACTTCCTTCTTAGAACTGCTTTTGCTGCATCCTGTAAGTTTTGGGTCATCGTGTTTTCGTTGTCATTTGTTTCTAGGTATTTTCTGATTTCCTCTTTGATTTATTCAGTGATCTCTTGGTCATTAGGTAGTGTATTGTTTAGCCTCCATGTGTTTGAATTTTTCACAGATTTTTTCCTGTAATTGATATCTAGTGTAATAGCGTTGTTGTTGGAAAAGATAGTTGAAATGATTTCAATTTTTTAAAATTTACCAAGGCTTGATTTGCGACCCAAGATATGATCTATCCCGGAGAATGTTCCATGAGCACTTGAGAGGAAAGTGTATTCTGTTGTTTTTGGATGGAGTGTCCTATAAATATCAATTAAGTCCATCTTGTTTAACGTATCATTTAAAGCTTTGTTTCCTTATTTATTTTCATTTTGGATGATCTGTCCATTGGTGAAATTGGGATGTTAAAGTCCCCTACTGTGATTGTGTTACTGTTGATTTCCCCTTTTATGGCTGTTAGCATTTGCATTATGTATTGAGATGCTTCTATATTGGGTGGATAAATATTTACAATTGTTATATCTTCTTCTTGGATTGATCCCTTGATAATTTTGTAGTGTTCTTCTTTGTCTCTTGTAATAGTCTTTACTTTAAAGTCTATTTTATCTGATATGAGAATTGCTACTCCAGCTTTCTTTTGATTTCCATTTTCATGGAATATCTTTTTCCATTCCTTCACTCTCAGTCTGTATGTGTCCCTAGGTCTGAAGTGGGTCTCTTGTAGACAGCATATGAACAAGTCTTGTTTTTGTATCCATTCAGCCAGTCTATGTATTAAGTGTAAATGGATTAAAGTCTATGTCTTTAATCCATTTACACTTAAGATAGTTATTGATATGTGTGTTCCTTCGACCATTTTCTTAATTGTTTTGGGTTTGTTATTGTAAGTGTTTCCCTTCTCTTGTATTTCCTGCCTAGAGAAATTCCTTTAGCCTTTGCTGTAGAGTTGTTTTGGTGGTGCTGAATTCTCTTAGCTTTTGCTTGTCTGTAAATGTTCTAATTTCTCCATCGAATTGGAATGAGATCCTTGTTGGATAGAATAATCTTGGTTGTAGGTTTTCCCCTTTCATCACTTTAAATATATCCTGCCACTCCCTTCTGGTTTGCAGAGTTTCTGCTGAATTATCAGTTGTTAACCTTATGGGGATTCCCTTGTATGTTATTTGCTGCTTTTCCCTTGCTGATTTTAATATTTTCTCTTTGTATTTAATTTTTGACAGTTTGATTAATATGTGTCTTGGCATGTTTCTCCTTGGATTTAACCTATATGGGACTCTCTGTACTTCCTGGACTTGATTGACTATTTCCTTTCCCATATTAGGGATGTTTTCAACTATAAACTCTTCAAATATTTTCTCAGTCCCTTTCTTTTTATCTTCTTCTTCTGGAACCCCTACTATTTGGATGTTGGCGTGTTTAATGTTGTCCCAGAAGTCTCTGAGACTGTCCTCAATTCTTTTCATTCTTTTTCCTTTATTCTGCTCTGTGGTAGTTATTTCCAATATTTTATCTTCTAGGTCACTTATCCATTTTTCCCCCTCAGTTATTCTGTTATTGATTCCTTCTAGAGAATTTTAAATTTCATTTATTGTGCTGTTCATCATTGTTTGTTTGCCCTTTAGTTTTTCAAGGTCCTTGTTAAATGTTTCTTCTGTTTTCTCCATTCTATTTCAAGATTTTAGATCATCTTTACTATCATTATTCTGAATTCTTTTTCAGGTAGGTTGCCTATTTCCTCTTCATTTGTTTGGTCTGGTGGGTTTTTACCTTGCTCCTTCGTCTGCTGTGTATTTCTCTGTCTTCTCATTTTGCTTAATTTACTGTGTTTGGGATCTCCTTTTCGCAGGCTGCAGGCTCATAGTTCCCTTTGTTTTTGGTGTCTGCCCCTAGTGGCTAAGGTTTGTTCAGTGGGTTGTGTAGGCTTCCTGTTGGAGGGGGCTGGTTCCTGTGTTCTGGTGGATGAGGCTGGATCTCATCTGTTTGATGGGGGGGACCATGTCCCGTAGTGTGTTTTGGTGTGTCTGTGAACTTATTATGATTTTAGGCATCCTCTCTGCTAATGGGTGGCATTGTGTTCCTGTCTTTCTAGTTGTTTGGCATAGGGTGTCCAGCACTGTAGCTTGCTGGTCGTTGAGTGGAGCTGGAGCTGGAGATCTTTGCGTTGAGATGGAGGTCTTTGAGAGAGCTTTTGCTGTTTGATATTACATGGTGCTGGGAGGTCTCTGGTGGATCAATGTCCTGAACTCTGCCCTCCCATCTCAGAGGCTCAGGCCTGACACCCAGCTAGAGCACCAAAACCCTGTCAGCCACACAGCAGGCTTGTCTTGGGCACTGCAAGATGAGCAGACCTCCGCACTGGACTCCAGAACCTTAAAATGTATATAAAGGCTTTAATGAGGTTCAGTCATGTATACAGACCATCCAGATGGTCTCAGCCACCTATTGTACTCCTTTTCTTTGGCTTTTAAGTACTACTCATCTTCCATGGCCAGGTTGAAGTCTTTTTACCCATACAAGCTTTCGTTGACTTACTGCAGTCAACCCACAGTAACCTGCACTTTCTCTGAAACCCGTACACCATTGACCTTACCAGCATCATCAAATCATCTAAATGCATGCCACCACTAGTGAGTTTATAACACAAGGCAGACATCAGTAACTGATCACAACACTCTTTCCACTGAGCCAGGAAGTCGCCTCAAGATTGCACTCAATACAGAATGTCAGGCAGCCTTGCCAGTCAAGTGGAGTTTATTCTTTTAAAGAAACATACTGTCATCCTCCAACCATTCCATTAACTAGGCAATTATCATTCACCTCTATCTTCTGTTGTTATTACATCCTCATGTGTAGGTATTATCTCCACAACCACATACTAAATACCTTAAGTGATGGCAACTATGTCTTATGTTTCTTTTAATAGTTCTAATTCAGCAGCTATATGTTGAGCTCAGAGGATGGGAAAGCCCTGTTTTTGGTGCTACAGAGAATACAGGGATGAATAAGACACGGTCCCTCCTGCCAAAAGTTCCATTTTTTTGAGGGATAAGTAGTTCATAAATATCTACAACTCATAGCAGAGTAAAACGAATGTCATAAGAAAGTCCTGAAGGTTCAGAGAAGCCACAGATCAGATCCAGTTGGAAGGAGAGGGAAAGGTTTCTTAGAGAAAGTGGTACCTGAGATGAACACTGATGACTGGAGAAAGAGAAAGAGGAGGAAGAATGTCACTCTCCAGGCACAATGAAGAGCATTAGCAAAGCCACCAAAAGAGGAAAGTTTAGAACCCTTCACATATCTACTTTGGCCTCAAAGTATTGATACTTAGCATGATCTCTCATTCATAGTAGATATTCAGTGAGTGCTAGTAAGTAGATACTTTAGGCAGTACCTGATTAATTAACAACATAAAGGAACCAAAGAGTCTGTGAGCACCTTATATGAACACACGCATACCCACACAGCACACTCCAGAAGATCAGACATTTCCAAAAATGGGACTCCAGGCTCCAACAGGTTACAGAGATATAAGTGAGGGAACACGGAGCAGATTCCTTTTTCTGATTGTGTTGATGCTGTTGATGGATTACGGTTTTATTCTTTTGGGATTATGGATCTGAGAGATTTTTAGTCTTCAATCTTTTGAGGAATTTATGTTTCAATAGATGTTCTTGGATGTTTTATCAATGGTATATGGAAAGAAGTTTTGTACTCAGGTTAACTTGAGGAAACACCTGTCAATTGAGGAGAAAAAAAAAAGCACAACATGAGAATTTTGAGTTAAGTTTTTATTTGGGACGAAAAAAGGACTATAGCCTGAGAGACAGCTTCTCAGATAGCTCCGAGAAACTGCTCTGAAAAGGTGGGTTGGGGGTCAGTCTATATGGATTTTGGTGAAGGGGGATACATGCAATCAGGCACACATTTTGGCAGAGGCTTGCTGCTAGTCACAAGGAGCAGATGTCTCCGTTAATGATTTTAGTGCTTTTCTGGATATGAGAAGATGCAAGAATTTGGGCTCATAAAATCTCCTGAAAATATTTATCTGAAGGCCTGTTCTGCCAGTTTTTCTCAGAGCAGAGTGCCTCATTCCTGATCTCCACACTGAACTCCTTTCACGGTGTGTTGAAGGTCAGCAACTGCAGTGGCTAGTGACTTAATTCTTGTAGAGGCAGATGGCAAGTGACAATTCTTAGCTGGCACACAGGGCTAAGTGAGGTTTAATGGCTATCTTTTTCATAGTACTTTTCAGAGACTTTGACAAGCTATGTCACCATGATTCTCCAACAGAAGGAGGATGGTATGATCATTTCCTAAATACATTTGACTATAGTACCTTTTTTTAAATGGAGGCTCTCATTGTATAAATATTCCATAGAACAATTTATGACTTGATGAGTTAAATACAATTATTTAGAAAATATAGAAAATTAAATCCAGTTTTGCCTAAATGGTGAAGACAGAAGCATCAACCAGTAAATGTAAGCATACAGGAAATCTTATAGATTCTTGATCTATTCCCTTTTTTAATCTATCCTCCATTTTACCACCTCCTATTCCAGCCTATCCACTAGGGATAATAAAAGCTATCATTTATTGAGTCTTCACTATGTGCCAGGCTCTGTTTTAAGTGTTTTGACCCTCGTAATAATCCTATGAAATCAGCACTATTATTATTCTAATTTTATAAATGAGGCAACCTAAGGCACAGAGAAATTGAAGAATTTCCCCATGGTCACCTATATAGTAAGTGGTAAAGCCAGTATACAAATGCATACCAGGCAGAGCTACACTTCTAACTACCACATCAGTGTCTACCCCAGAGAGCAAGAAGGGGAGAGAGAGAAAGATAGAGAGAGCACTCGACTAGTCTTCTCTCCTCTTTCACCCGCTGCTTATGACAGGTTAATTTGCCAATACTCCTCTCACCCACCCATCTCTGCACCCACGCATCTCCTCTACCCAGGCTTCAGAGAAATGGGAATCCACTCTTCCGTCATACAGCACCTGGTGCTCCTGGTTAAGATCATCTCAGTCTAGCCATGTGGCCTTTTGTTTCCTTACTCTATAATGTGAAACTTCTTCCCAAATACCTCATTCAGCAGTTCCACCTTGATGAGAGAAATCACAAGTTTCAGGAGGAAGCAAATTATACAGCCTTAGCAATTACTCTAGGTAGCACAGTGTGAAAGGAAATCAACATATATTACTTGTATTTGATTGAAATTTCTTTTGGAAGGATTGAGGGGAGAGGCGGTGGGGGGGGGTGCAAATTTCTCTCAGCAGAGATTCCTCTAAATTTCCTTCCTAGCTTCCAAAATAATAATTCCAGGTCACCGCTCTGGCCTTCCACTTTCAGCAGTCTGTCCCAATTTTTACTACTTCCTCCCAAAGAAAGAAAAAAATCTTTTTGACCTTCTCCCTCGACCTCTCTCATCAAACTCCACCTTGCTGTCATGCTTGGGCACTCCTAACTCCCACACAAAACCTTTTCTTTCACCTCATTTCTTTTTTTTTTTTTCCCATTATGGATTCATATCTTTGCCCCTCTCTGCCTCTCACTGCCATGTGACAAATCCCTCTTAAAATAACACTGGTGACTCACCCAGTGGATACTGTATTCCCTTTATGTATACCTTTTTTCCCCAAGGGGCATAAGGTTTCACAGATATTCAGTTTTATTTTTACCTCATCCTTGTAAAAAGATAGTCTGTCAAACAGGGATAGAAATGTAGTTTGGGCTTTAAGTCTGAATTATTTGAGTATTAAGGTTGATAATCAGTTTTTTCATCTTTCAGACCTCCTCCTTCTCTGCATCTCTTCCTTGGTACTATTTATTTTCTTCAGAGTCTATTAGTAACCACACTAAAATCTTACAAATCAGTCGTGCTGTTTCTTAACCATCCACCCAAGCTGGAAACCTCAGTGCAGTTTCAACTCCTCCAACTAACTTATTCTCCACATCCAGTTGATAACCAAGCCATTCTAATTCTGTCTCAGGCCCCTCACTGCTACAGCCTAATTCAGGCCACCATATCCTCCAGCCTGGACCCATCTTTTCCAACCTGACTCAGTGTTCACTTCACTATTCCCCTCCACCCTCAACCATTTTCTGCCCTCCTCCAAGTCAAATCTGATTATGCTGCTCCCTGGGACCCACTATTTAAAATCACACCCTTTGGCATGGCACTCTGAGTGATCTCAATCTAGCCTTGGCTTCCTTTCCTCTGTGATTCCTGAGCTCTATATCCCAGCTACCCCAGAAATGAGCAGTTTCCCTGAACAGGCCTTGATTTACCTGCCTCTGTTCTTTCTCATTCACACAGTTCCCTCTGGCAGGAGTGTCCACCCCTACTGTTTCATCCTGGCATTTTTCTTCTCAGGTTTAAAGGTACAGTTTTTATATCACCTTTTCTGCAGAGCTTTTCCTAACTTTCCCAGCACAGATTTAAATATTCTCTCTTCTGCATTCCTATAGCTCTTTATGATAACTGCTAAGGTACAGATACGTATAATGTAGTGTATATTCCCCAAAAATTTATTGGAAGCCTATGATGTGCCAGGCACTATACCAGGTACTAGCTACACAGAGATCAAATTTGCAGTCCCTACCCTGACTACTAAGTAAGATAGAAAGTAAAGAAAAATAAATTTGTATTTCAGAGTAATATGAATGATAGTAGAGGTAAGCCCAGGGGCTGAATGGGCCCATGAGAGGGGTGTCACCTAGGCTGGGGACATCAGAAAGGTCTCTAAGAGGAGGTGAGCCCTGAGCTAAGTTGTTTGGAACATTCAAGTGGGAAAGGCTTCGGTGACTGCACTTTCTCCCCATGAGATCATGGGCTTTATGATAGCAGACTAGATCCTGTGCTCCTTGTAGTAGGCAGGTGCTCCACAAATATTCAGAAAATTGAATAACTGATATCAAGTTTATTGCCTCTCAACCCTGCCTTCCCCTTCCTCTTGGTGGTTGGCTTCAATCTTGACTACACAGATCCAATCTCAGCTCAGCCAATAAAAAAGTGTAAATAATAAAGCAAGTCCCATAAATGCAATATTCTCCCATCTCAAACCTGGCTCCCCACATCCAAAGAAGCAGTGATTGGATTTGCTGGTCTGAGGCATTTGGCATGTACAGCGGGGCTACACAGCCAGAGTTAGGCAATTATGCATCGTTAATGTGCTCTTGGGCTAAGCAGAAAAAAAACATGAGGAAAAGGAAAAATGTGTCACAGCATGCCAGGCCAAGTTCAAAAGTTATCAAGCCCAGAGCCACTTCCCAACTGTCTTCCCAGCTCCTGTCTTCCTCTCTGCACACCGTTTACCACCTGGCAGCCAGCGTCATTTCCCACTACCTTTAGGATGGAGTAAAACTCCTCCACCTGGCAGACAAAGCCATTGGTGATCTCCTCCATCTCTCTAACCTCACCTTTTGCTCACACTCTCTTTTTTGTCAAAGCTTAGCTTTGTCCCTCAGTCATATTAAACTACTTTCATTTCCTTAATGCATCTGGATTTCTCTCGCCTGCTGGTCTTTTCATGTGTTGCTTGTTCCTTTGCCTGGATTGCACTGAACTCCCCTGGATAACTCTGACTCATTCTTTTGGTCTCAGGTTAAAAGGTATTTTCAAGGGGAAGCCTGTCCTGACCCTCTCCACCTGCTAAGACCTGGACAGGTTTGCTCCTGTCTGCCCAAACTTCACACTCCCTGCTTCCCCTATCATCACAGGTTACAGTATTGTTGAAATTGTCTGCTTAGTTGGGTAAGCTCCCTGAAGGTGAGGATTGTGTCTGGTTTCACCACTGCGTTCCAGTGCTCAGCAAAGTGTCTGAACTACGTTAGGCACTCAGTAAGAATCTGTTGGTTGAGTGAGTAGATAAAAGAACTCTGGGGTGGAGTGGAAGGTTGGGGTTAGCAGATGCAAACGATTATATATAGAATGGATAAAAAACAAAATCCTACTGTATAGCACAGAGAACTATATTCAATCTCCTGTGATAAACCATAATGGGAAAGAATATAAAAAAGAATATACATATATAATATACACATATATAAAAAACTGAATCACTTTGCTGTACAGCAGTAATAACACAACATTGTAAATCAACTGTACTTCAATATAAAAAAATAAATATAAATAAATAAATAAATACCCTGGAGTAAGGAATAGAAGGCACATCTTATCAGAATGTAAGCTCTGTGAAAGCAGGGGCTTTGTTCTGCTTATGGTTACAGCCTCTGGCATATAATAGACCCTCAACAAATATTTACTGAATGAATGAGCTAATTAATTAATTAGGTTGGTTAAATCATGTAGGTCTTAGTAGACTTTTCATGGATATATTACATATGGTTTGGTCTTCAGGAAACTGGCTCCTAAAGCAACGAAGGCAGCATGACATAGTGGTCAAGAGCATGAACTTGGAGCCAGGTTTCCATGGGTTCAAATCTGAGCTCTATTCAACACAAGCCAATAGTTTATGTCTTAGGTGTTTTGTCTTTAACTGAGGTCTATAATGTGATTAAATGTCTTAACATTTGCAAATCAATGAAATAGTGCTGGTTACATAGTAAAAACTATTTAAGTATTTGCTATAGACAACAGAACAATATTACAAAATGGAAAGTCAAGAAGTATTGTCCACAGTTGACCAAATAAGAAATAAATGATAGGTATATTACCTAAATCTACAAACATAGATAATTAAAATATCAACATAATTATATGTAGAGAATGGAAGAAGTGAACTAAATCCTCGTGTATCATAAAGGCAGCCACAAACAATGCCCCAAATTCATAGCCCAGGAATTAATGGTGACCAAACATTGGTGATTTGAAGGTGACTATCAGAAGAACCATCAGCTAAAAGAGTTAAAGCAGTTGTCTGTGAGGAGGAAGGTTAGAAAACAGGAAGAATAGGGCAGGAAATTATCCATTTTCATTAGTACTCCTTTTGTACTACTTAAACTTTTGACCATGTTCATGTATTACTTTGATAAAATAAAAATATTTTTTAAATAATTGCATAGAAAAAGGCAAATGGGAAGTACTTGTTATAGTCTTCAAATACTTCTAATTTATTTGTAAAAATCTGAGACTGGTGAGATAATGTGGCCCTGCTCAGAGATTGCCTACATCATACCCACTCTAAGAAGACTTGTACATTATCACTCTCCTTCCTGAGGCTGAGATATCATAGAAAGTTGCTATCTGAGATCAGGCTCAGTTTCTCAATAACTGTGTGCTCTTAGCCAAGACAATCAAGCTCTCTGTGGCTCAGTTTTCTCACCAATTAAATTGCAGTAACTCACTTGATTGTTTTATACTCACTTGATTGTTACATCAAATATCTAGGAAAGAATAGAATACGCTACAAATGTTACAATCACAGTGGAAGAATTTCCTAGAGAAGAGAGAAATACGTGACACCATCTTTCTTCAAACTTAGGATGCATCCTCCATTTCTTATTAATAATAGTCATTCATAATTATATATAAATTCAGAAAAAAATTTAGAGAACATTCTCAGGATAATTATTCCCTTCTCTCTTGAGCATGCCCATATTATTACCTGTTTCAAACGCTCGACTACAATTGGTTTTCTTACATCATAATGTCATCCACTGGACTATGATTTCCTGGAGAGCAGAAGTGGTGTTTTACTTATCTTGATGTATACCAAGCTTAACACAGTGACTGTCTTATAGCAAGTACCCAAAAATGTTTGCTGAATTGAACTTTCTGTTAATAAAGTTTATTTTGTGTTATATATAATTTTAGAAATATGAAAGAGTAGAATGAAGGAAATAATGTAATATATGTTATTCCTCCCATTCATCCAACAAATATCAATTGACTCCCCACACACAGTTCTATGCTAGGCACTGGGGACCTGGTGTAATAATACACACAAGCAGCTTCCAGTCTAATTTCAGGATTGGGGTGGGGGAAGCACAGACAGGCAAATAAGCAATTTCAATATAAATTGGTAAGTTTTAGGCTAAAGTTAAGTATAAGACACCACAAGAGCACAAAAGGGGGGTCACCAGCCACTAAAAAAAATTAATATTTTGAGATCTCTTCTTCTTAGATTATTTCTTTGAATTGAATTGAAATCCATTAAACCACAGCACTATAGTTAGTAGACACAGGTCCTACCTAAATGATTCAAAACATCGAGTCAGTTAGTTAAAAGTTACGTGCACTATTTGGTTGAAACCACTTAGCATCACATAGCCACCTTAGATAATGTGCCAAGTTAGTAAACTGTGTTTACCCATATCCTTCCACATGTCGTATTATTATTAACTCATGAAAACCTCTAGGGTTTGAGAGACATTTGGGGAATGCAAGTACATGCTCATTAAGGAAACTTTCCTTTCATTTTCTGTGACTTGACTTTGCTATGTTTCACCCCTCATAAAACAGGTGTTTTCTTCTCAGTGTTTTCTTAAAAACCAGCTTTGAAAGTTATTGTGGGCAAATAGCAATAGGGAAGGATAGATGACCCCACATTTCACTATGAGGAAGTGTTTTAATGGTTTCCTCTGTGGTTCACTAGTTGGATGAGATTAGAAGTAAAGCTGATTCCAACAAACTGCCCTCAGGTAACACTCTAAAAATACTTGACATTGTGGAGTGTCCCCTTAGGACTAGAAAACAGTTAGTCCTTTCTCTTCCCTTGAAGTTATCAAGGCCTGATCAGTTCTTAACTATTTAAAGTCAGATAGAAGTGAACGTGTACATCATCAGCTACTTGGATAGTAGAGTCTTAAACACGAAGCAAATTAGAAATTTAATAAGAACAGGAGGGCATGAGTCTGGGGTGTTTAGTGACCAGATGAAGTAACTTTAATTAAAACTTTACTGCAAATTGTGATCACATGCAAAAAATGTTACTGGTGACAGTTTGGGATGTTATAACCTTACTGGCAAAAAAAAAAAAAAAGCATGACTTGTATGATAACTAGAGTAGTGACAATTATGGAAATCACAGAAAGACAGTGAGATCATTGCCCAATTTGAGGAGAACTGATTTTTGTTTGAATAAAGTATCCTTTCATCAAAAGTCTAATCCTTGCTACTTTGGCAAATGAAAGAAGTGGCAAGTTATATTTGTTTTCTTTCCTTTACAGGACATCAAATGAAACACAGAGGTATGTGTTTGCTCCAGATCAAACTTGAATGAAGCCACTTTTTGAGTAGCAAACCCTCAGTATGGGGACCAAATAATTGTTGGATGATTTTCTTGCTTATTCCATAAAAAAAGAACTCCATTATGAAGACAGGCTGAAATAGATATTAAATTGTCATTATCACAGGTGTCAACTATGACTCATGTGTAGGTTGAAATAGATATTAAATTGTCATTATCAGAGGTGCCAACTATGACTCATGTGTAGAGAACCATTTCACTCTAGAACCTAAAAATGATGAATATATCTTTCATCGCTGATAAACACTGACCAAAATCTCTCCCATTATGGATACCATCAACAAAGTACAGTTAGGACAGAAACAGAACACAAATGATGTATTATTTTTCCCAATATGTAATGAATAAACTTTGGGACTATTCTTAATAATAAATATTTATTAATTAGAGCATCTAAATGAATATGAAAGACATAAAAATATTAAAAAAATAATTTGACTCAAGCAGCACTTTATAAAAGGTGAATATAATGTAATTAGTCCATGAGCTTTAAAGGGAAATGAGCTGCCTGGCTAGTGAGGGGACAAGATGCCAGAGGGTCACTACCCACTCAGGGTCACAGCTGTATTGCTGGATTGTTGGGCTCCTGTAGGCTTGGTCTGGCTCACATTTCTCCTGGTGGACTTTATTGTTCGGACTGCTTTGTTCACCCATTCAACTTGTGGATCAGCACAGACTTTAAGGCCACGTCTGGTAATAAATCTGCAATGCAAAGAAAAAATAGACAAAGTTAGTCACATCCTCAAAGTCTTGGGACCAGAAGTTAAGATCAGATCATATATAAGAGATCTTGTGCAGAAATGACTGGACAAAACAGTCTTTCAGATTCAGGAGAACATAAATGAAAATCTTTCCTCTGCAATCTATTTTCCCATAACTGAGAAATAGCTCCAGGTAATACCCAGATCCCTGGTTCAGCATAACTTGCAGGCTCCTTTTCTCATCATTGCTACCAGGTGATGTAATTAAACTGGACATTTGAGGTCATCTAGTCCAATTATTACATATCATCTTCTTTTCCAAATTAAAACACACTCATCTTATTTTCTGGACAAAACGTAATTTCTTTATCATAGTTTTGGGGGTAAAGTTGCAATTGTGTGTTGGGAAGAGTTACTATTCTGAAGATGAGATCCTGGAAAGAGAACGGTACCATGAAGGCTAGTTGTTGACACTATTCCTCGAGATATGGCAACTGATAAAATATGGCACTCTACTCCAGCCCACCATAAGGGCAGAGAAAGGCAGGGAAGGGGAAGGATGGGAAGGAAGGCATCCCACACCAGTGTGTCTCTATGGTCAAATCCTGATCTGAAACAGCCAACTCTAAACCTAACCCTCGGGACTGAGCATACTATTCATCTGGTTCCCAGTTAGATTCTTCTGCTAAGATAAAGCAGAAAGGAGGGTGATAGTCTTCACTCGGTTGCCAATTTTTTGTCATAAACATTGTTTGGGGCTACGTAAAGGCATGGTTCATATGGAAGAACAGAAAGACTATTGGCTATGTTGAGGTTTTCCTCCTTGTTGACATTTTTCCTGAGGAGGGCAGCATTTCTATATACTGTGTTCCATCAAGCCCAGATTTGGGGGAGAGCAACTCACATCACTGCTTTCATGGGGCCCTCCTTGATGGTGTAGGTCTTGATGTTTTTAATTGGCAGTCGCCGGGTAGTCAGACTCACACAGATGTTCTTGTCTAGGACTTCAGTCCCCACACCTGGTAAAGAAAACCAAACAAACAAAAATAAAATATAATTGTTAATACTATCAATGTTAGAGTGCTGTAAATAAAATAAAGAGTGATCTGATAAAGAGTAATTTGGGGAAGGCAACACTAAATGTGGGAGAGGTAGTTCATTTTTGACTGAATAAATAAAGGTGTCCTCATTTTAAATGGTAAAATGTGAAATATGTAAGGGAAGTAGTTCATTAAATACTCATCCTCAATAGAAATGGCCCCGGAGGATTAAACCTTCTAAGTTTAGAGAACATCTTACATTGGAGAAGGGAAAATAACTTGGGAGAGTTAATAATAGTAAGGGTTTTCTAAAATCTAAAAAGGGTTTCTAAGTGCTGATTTATTCCTAAGCTGGAGACTGGCATTTGCTACTCAGGGAAGCAAGTATTCTCAGAGAATATTTCTCAGAGAAATATTCAGCAAAAAAGCATCTTAAATAATAGCCAATGTTGATGAAGTTTGAGCTATAGTGTTGCTGGTATCAGAAGGCTTTTTATAAACATGAAACTGACCAGGTGTCCACTACCATTGCTCTTCAGCTCTCCTTCTCTCCATCACACAATATCCAGCCTACACATTCTTAATCCTCTACATTTGCCAACTTACTTTTAATGCTGAACTGTCGCTGAACGCAGTGAAAGAGGGAAATACCCAAGTGTCTACAGCCTTCCTCAGTCTTATTTCCCCTACCCGTACATGGGTTTCTACCAAATGGCAGCCTGTTTTCTCAGACAAATGCCAGCCAGCCATGGTTAAGACATTTGGCCTAAAGTTTTTGTTTCATCAATATTTTTTTTTAATTTGGGGCACAATTTTAGGGAGTTCCAGATATTGCCATCTCTATTTACGGACACCCTTGGCATCCACGATCAGGTTCAGATATTCTAGTCTAAGTAATAAGTCTACGGATTAGGAGGTTGAAAGGAGAGTTAACTGACACATTAATTATGCCCAAAGGATATTCCCTCTTGTGGCCAGAGCCACAAGGAGAAATATACTCCAACCAGCTTGGAAAAAATGATCTTTGAAGAAATATGTGTAGAATGCTCAGGTAAGTCTCAGTGTAGTTAAGTCTCATCTGGGTATGTCTTGTAGGCTTATCTGACTGTATATAAGATGTTGATATTTGTTAGCACTTATGGTCTCTTATAAACTCAAGAAATTGATCATCAGTGGGAACAACATTCAGAGCAGTAATAACAGACTCTCTTACACATTTAATTTAAAATTGATTTCCTGGGTGTAAAGGTGTGAGCTACCAGTCATTTTTGTTTTAATAGAACATTGCTTTGTTTCAGAACATAAACCATCTACTTCAATCCCACTTTGTGAACTCTCAAAATTTTTGAGAATTTATCAAGGTCAATATTAAATAGGCAAAAGCTTCAAAGGTATATACAATCGTCATCACCATTCCACAACTAACATTAATCAAGAAGTTAGGACTTGTGTGGAAACCTGATAAGTGATCATAAGATTTACCTCATTTTAATCCCAGGTAAGGGTATCGGTTATTACATTCTTCTTATAGATAAGTAAGCACAGGCACAGAGAGGCGAAGAAATTTACCCCAAATCACCCAATTGTGAAAAATAGGAGCCCAGACTGTAACCAAGTTTTATCTTCGAAATCTACAGTCTCCTAGAGTCAAATTATTCCCATTTTGCACATGGGAAGCCTGAGGCTTAGGTCGGAGAAAGTATACTCCAGTCAAAGCCTGAGTTAAAACCAAAATGTGTGGCCACTGCCTGCATACATAGATGCTCCTTATCTCATAAATAAGCTTTTGACTTACCTTCCACAGTGTATGCAGCGAGACAGCAGATCCCGAGGAAGGCCAGGATGAGAAGTCTCATGGCTGAGGTCCTGATGAGCTGTGCAGCGAGAGGCTGAGGAACTGATCCTTTCAGTCTCTTTTATTCCTCCAATGATCAGCGCACTTCCTGTGGTGAGAGGGCGCTTTCGAGGTGGGTGTGGAATCACGGAAAGTCTTTGCAATACTGATGCTTTCTTTGGTTGAAAAAAAAAGTTCCTTTGTCCCCACTCATACTAACCCAACACCTTGTGGCCTTTTCTCCTCCTCCTGTGGTTAATGTGTCCGTGAAACCAAATACGTGCACAGAAGAAACATAGTGGTCTCATCTCCTGCCACCAGTCTAAATTAAAACCTTCCACTGCACACATGCCAGTGTCATGGCCCAGCACAGGGACAGTGTAAAGGAAACAAGGTGGAGTGGTCCCTGTGGTCCATCTCCCCCACCTGCCTCATGTAACATCAGCTGTGACGTGAGGCTTCCACCACTGTGGATCCTAAGCCCAGTGATACCTTAGGGAGGTGAAGGGATGCTGTTGCTTCCCTGAGTTCCTCACTCCTCTGCCTTAATCTTCTTATTTCTCTCCTCTGCCCTCATTCAAGTGATCGCCTTTCTTTACACCAGCCTCCCCACATACCCAAGAAACATTTCAATAATGATGATTGGAGCCTGTCTATATGCACAGGTTTGCCTTATTTTAACTTAATACATACCTTTTTAAAAGATTTTGAAAAGTTGTCCTCAGAAAAACTTTATTTTGGAAAAAAGAAAAAGGAAATTATCTATAATCTTACCATTCTGACTGTTTTCATTTTTATTTTTCTTCAATGAGTACCTATCGGTATATATATGTTTGCAGAGTTGAGACAATTATAAAGACTATTTTTACATCTATGTAAATATGCTGCCATGTTTCTTCATAATCTTCCTGTTTCTACTCTGAATAAACACATACACAGACACATTAAACCATTCCCTTTTAACTTATTTTTATGTAAACCACATCTATAAGGTAAATTTTCATTAAATACACTGAATCTTTTGCTTTTAATCATCAGGAGTAGGATTACTAGGCAAAATCATATGATCATCTTTATAACTCTTGCTACATATTGACATATATACTTCCCAAAATGTAATTTCCATTTGCAATGCTTCCAGCAGGGTTTCACTGTAATTGTTGCAAGACAACCTCTCTGTCGCTCAATTTGCTTTTTTGGGTTTTGTCTTGTTTTGTTTAATATAGGTATGTATAAAATACATTTATTAATTATATGTGTAGCTAAAAGGTTTTTTCATTACTATTCAGGGATATGAAAATAATATTCTGATTAAATATATGTATAGCTAAAAGTTTTTGCCATTGCTATTAAGGATATGAAAACAAATTCCTATATTTCTAAGAAAATTATAGGTTAAGCTCTAAGATAGTTTTCATTAGTGGCATTTAATTTACCACCCAGGTTTTACTCAGAAATTCAAATAGCTTTTTAGTTATCTCCACCTAGCTACACCATCAGTTCTTAAACTCTGAACACACCATTCCACTCAAAATGCTTCTCTTCCTATTACTCCTTGACATGGAATAATGTGTTGTCATCTATTCAGTTTCCAAATACAGATTACTTGCATCATCTTAGACATTGCTAGTCACCCATATGTTGTTCTCAACCAAGCTGGACTAAGTATACCTTCAAAGTAGCTCTTCTATATGTCTTCTCCTCTCTCTCCACACTGCTCAAGGCAGGACCTCATCACTCCTTGTTAGGACTACTGCAGTATACCAACTGATTCCCCAGGCCTGGGTCTCCTCTCTTTCCAATGTATCCTACACAGCCTTGCCAGAATAACCTTTCTAAAGCCTTAATCTAATCAACTTGTTCTCCTGCTGAGAACCTTTTTGCTACTTCCCATTGCCTACAGGATTCATTTCAAACCTCACATTGTCATAACTAAAGGTGTTCAAGATATAACACGCTTTTCTTTCAAGACTCATCTTTCACCACTCATGCACATTCTCCAAAACCTCTAGCCTTAATATCTGCGCGATCATCCAAATGGGCCATTCTCTTTTCTTCTCCCAACATGGTGCTTCCTTTATCTGGAATGCCCATCTCAGCTCCCTACATAATTATTTGTAAACTCCTCCTCTTTCTACAAGTTTTTCTGAATTCTCTAGATACAATTAAGTTGTGCCATCTTCAATGACCTCTTGGAACTTTCTAGCCACCACTGTTCTATCACTAATCTCATTTTATTCTCCTACTCAATTACATTTCTGCATCTTCCACTAGATGGCAGGCTCCTTGAGAGTAGGGAATTTGCCTCAGTGTTGTCTGGGTCTCTGGCACTAGCAAAATGTTTGCTATATAGTGGTCACTCGTCAAAGGGTTTTTGAATAAATGAATTCTTTTCAAAAGACCAACATTATAATGATTGTACATTAAGTAAAGGATGAACATCTAAATACATAAAGCCAGAAGATTGTGCCTTTGTCTTCCTCTCATGTTTATAGTCAAATCAGCGAATTGACCAATGGCTGAATTTTTACTTAGCATTTTGAAAGAGAATTTCTTAAACTCTGAGAATGAATTATTCATTTCAGTTTTTCCAAGCATGCACTAAAGTCTCTGATGGAGAAGAATTAAGCAACCAACAAAAATCTAGAAACTTAGTACAAAATGGGCATGATCTGCTAATGTGTGGACATTGATTGACAACCAACTGAAAGATATTAGAACAAATATTTCTCATCCTTGACCCCTCTCTTTCTCTTACATGGCACACCCAATCTGTCAGAAAATACTGTTGTCTCTCTGTCTCCAAAATAGAATCTAAACAATTCCCACCACCCAAAGAGACCCAACTCCAAGCCACAGTCACTTCTTACCTGGATTTGTCCAACAGCCTCCTAACTGATTTTCCTAATTCCACCCTTACTTTCTTTTGGTCAATTTACCAACCTGACAAAGTTGATCACGTCAAAATGTAAGTAATATGTTACTTCTCTGCTCAAAAATCCTTTGGTGTAGCAAATTTTCATGAGTGAAAACCAGAGACTTATTTTTCCCCATGTATTGTTTAATATAGTTAGATGCTCTGCTGTACATTAACCACTTAACTCTAGTGTAAAGGGTAAAGGGCAAAAGTACTAATAATAAATATAGCGGAGAGACCTCCAAGATAGTGGAGGAGTAAGATGTGGAGATCACCTTCCTCCCCACAAATGCATCAGAAATATATCTACATGTAGAACAACTCCTACTGAACACTGGCAGAAGACCTCAGACTTCCCAAAAGTCAAGAAACTACCCACGTACCTGGGTAGGGCAAAAGAAAAAAGAAAACAACATAGACAAATGAATAGGGATGGGACCTGCACCTCTGGGAGGGAGCTGTGAAGGAGGAAATGTTTCCACATACTAGGAAGCCCCTTCACTGGTGGACACGGGTGGTGGGGAGAAAGCTTCGGAGCCATGGAGGAGAGCACAGCAATAGGGGTGCAGAGGGCAAAGAGGAGAGATTCCCACACTCAGATGATTGGTGCCGACCAGCACTCACCAGCCTGAGAGGCTTGTCTGCTCACCCGCTGGAGCAGGTGGGGGCTGGGAGCTGAGGTTTGGGCTTTGGAGGTCGTATCCCAGGGTGAGGACTGGGGTTGGCTGCATGAACACAGCCTGAAGGGGGCTAGTGCACCACAGCTAGCCAGGAGGGAGTCCAGGAAAAAGTCTGGAACTGCCTAAGAGGAAAGAGACCATTGTTTCAGGGTGCACAAGGAGAGGACATTCAGAGTACCGCCTAAACGAGCTCCAGAAATGGACATGAGCCGCGGCTATCAGCGCAGACTGCAGAGACAGGCATGAGATGCTAAGGCTGCTCCTGCAGCCACCAAAAACTCTGTGTGCAAGCACAGGTCATTATCCACTCCTCCACTCCTGGGAGCCTGTGCATCCCGCCACTGCCAGGGTCCCGTGATCCAGGGACAACTCACCTGGGAGAACACACGGTGCATCTCAGGCTGTTGCAATGTCACACCAGCCTCTGCTGCTGCAGACTTTCCCTGCATTCCATACCCCACCCTCCCCCCGGCCTGAATGAGAGAGAGCCCCCTAATCAGCTGCTACTTTAACCCCATCCTGTCTGAGCAGGGGACAGATGCCCTCAGGTGACCTACACGCAGAGACGGGGCCAAATCCAAAGCTGAACTCCAGGAGCTGTGCAAACAAAAAAGAGAAAGGAGAATTTCTCCCAGCAGCCTCAGGAGCAGCAGATTAAATCTCTTACAATCAACTTGATGTACACAACATCTCTAGAATACCTGAATAGACAACGAATCATCCCAAAATTGAGGTGGCGGATTTTGGGAGCAACTGTAGACTTGGGGTTTTCTTTCTGCATCTAATTTGTTTCCGGTTTTATGTTTATATCAGTTTAGTATTTAGAGTTTATTATCATTGGTAGATTTGTTTATTGATTTGGTTGCTATCTTCCTTTTTTTTAAAATATAGATATATATTTTTTTCTTTTACTCTTTTTGTGAGTGTGTATGTGTATGTATCTTTGTGTGATTTTGTCTCTATACCTTTACTTTTACCATTTGTCCTAGGGTTCTGTGTGTCCGTTTTTTCTTTTCTGCTTTTGGGTCATTTTTTTATATAGTTTATAGCTCTTGTTATCATTGGTGGATTTGTTTTTTAGTTTGGTTGCTCTCTTCATTCTTTATTTTTTTAATTACTTTTTATTTTCTTTTATTTTTCATAACTTTTTTACTTTAATAACTTTATTTTATCTTATTTCTTTCTTTCTTTTTTACTCCCTTTTCTTCTGAGCCATGTGACTGACAGGGTCTTGGTGCTCCGGCCAGATGTCAGGCCTGTGCCTCTGAGGTGGGAGAGCTGAGTTCAGGACATTGGTCCACCAGAGACCTCCTGGCTCCACATAATCTAAAATGGCAAAAGCTCTCCCACAGATCTCCATCTCAATGCTAAAACCCAGCTCCACTTAATGACCAGCAAGTTACAGTGCTGGACACCCTATGCCAAACAATCAACAAGACAAGAACACAACCACAGCCATTAGCAGAGAGGCTGCCTAAAATCATAATAAGGCCACAGACACCCCAAAACACACCACTGGACATGGTCATGCACAGGAGAAAGACAAGATCCAGCCTCTTCCACCAGAACACAGGCACCAGTCCTCTTCACCAGGAAGCCTATACAACCCACTGAACCAACCTTGGCCAGTAGGGATAGACACCAAAAACAATGGGAACTACAAAAGTGCAGCCTGAGAAAAGGAGACCCCCAGTAAGTTAAGCAAAATGAGAAGACAGAGAAACACACAGCAGATGAAGGAACAAGGTAAAAACCCACCAGACCAAACAAATGAAGATGAAATAGGCAGCCCAGCTGAAAAAGAATTCAGAGTAATGATAGTAAAGATGATCAAAAATCTTGGAAATAGAATGGAGAAAATACAAGAAATGTTAAACAAGGACCTATAAGAACTAAAGAGCAAACAATGAGGAACAACACAATAAATGAAATTAAAAATTCTCTAGAAGGAATCAATAGCAGAATAACTGAGGCAGAAAATGGATAAGTGACCTGGAAGATAAAATATTGGAAATAACTACCACAGAGCAGAATAAGGAAAAAAGAATGAAAAGATTTGAGGACAATCTCAGAGACCTCTGGGACAACATTAAATGCACCAAAACTCGAATTATATGGGACCAAGAAGAAGAAGAGAAAAAGAGAGACTGAGAAAATATTTGAAGAGATATTAGTTGAAAACTTCCCTAATATGGGAAAGGAAATAGTCAATCAAGTCCAGGAAATGCAGAGAGTCCCATACAGGAGAAATCCAAGGAGAAACACACCAAGACACATATTAATCAAACTATCAAAAATTAAATACAAAGAAAAAATATTAAAGGCAACAAGGGAAAAACAACAAATAACATACAAGGGAATCCCTATATGGTTAACATCCGATCTTTCAGCAGAAACTCTGCAAGCCAGATCTTTCAGGAGTGGCAGGACATATTTAAAGTTATGAAGGGAAAAACCTACAACCAAGATTAATCTACCCAGCAAGGATCTCATGCAGATTCGATGGAGAAGTTAAAAACTTTACAGACAGGCAAAAGTTAAGAGAATTCAGCACCACCACACCAGCTTTACAACAAATGCTAAAGGAACTTCTCTAGGCAGGAAACACAAGAGAAGGAAAAGACCTACAATAACAAACCAAAACAATTAAGAAAATGGTAATAGGAACATACATATCAAAAACTACATTAAATGTAAATGGATTAAATTCTCCAACCAAAAGAAGTAGACTGGCTGAATGGATACAAAAACAAGACCCATGTACATGCTGTCTACAAGAGACCCACTTCAGACCTAGGGACACATACAAACTGAAAGTGAGGGCATGGAAAAAATTCCATGCAAATGGATATCAAAAGAAAGCTGGAGTAGCAATTCTTTTATCAGACAAAATAGAATTTAAAATAAAGACTACTACAAGAGACAAAGAAGGACACTATGTAATGATCAAGGGATCAATCAAAGAAGAAGATATAACAATTGTAAATATTTATGCACCCAACATAGGAGCACCTCAATACATAAGGCAAAGGCTAACAGTCATAAAAGGGGAAATCGACAGTAACACAGTCACAGCAGGCGACTTTAACACCTGACTTTCACCAATGGATAGATCATTCAAAATGAAAATAAATAAGGAAACACAAGCTTTAAATGATACATTAAATAAGATGGACTTAATCGATATTTATAGGACATTCCATCCAACAACAACAGAATACACTTTCTTCTAAAGCACTCATGGAACATTCTCCAGGATAGATTATATCTTGGTTCACACATCAAGCCTTGGTAAATTTAAGAAAATTGAAATTGTATAAAGTATCTTTTCCAACCACAACATTAGAGACTAGATATCAATTACAGAAAAAAATCTTTAAAAAATACAAAAACATGGTGGCTAAAAAATACGCTACTTAATAACCAAGAGATGACTGAAGAAATCAAAGAGGAAATAAAAAAAATACCTAGAAACAAATGACAATGAAAACTCAACAACCCAAAGCCTCTGGGATGCAGCAATAACAGTCCTAAGAGGGAAGTCGATAGCAGTAGAATCCTACATCAAGAAACAAGAAACATCTAAAAAAAGCAACCTAAACTTACACCTAAAGCAATTAGAGAAAGAAGAACAAAAATCCAAAGTTAGCAGAAGGAAAGAAATCATAAAGATAAGATCAGAAAAGGAAATGAAGGAATCAATACCAAAGATCAATAAAACTAAAAGCTGGTTCTTTGCGATGATAAACAAAATTCATAAAACATTAGTCAGGCTCATCAAGAAAAAAGGGAAAAACTCAAATCAATAGAATTAGAAATGAAAAAGGAGAAGTAAAAACTGACACTGAAGAAATACAAAAGTTCATGAGAGGGCTTCCCTGGTGGCGCAGTGGTTGAGAGTCCGCCTGCCGATGCAGGGGATGCGGGTTCGTGCCCCGGTCCAGGAAGATCCCACATGCCGCGAAGCGGCTAGGCCCGTGAGCCATGGCCGCTGAGCCTGCGCGTCCGGAGCCTGTGCTCCGCAACGGGAGAGGCCACAGCAGTGAGAGGCCCGCGTACCTCAAAAAAAAGAGGCCCGCGTACCGCAAAAAAAAAAAAAAAAAAAAAAAAAGTTCATGAGAGATTACTACAAGAAACTATATGCCAGTAAAATGGACAACCTGGAAGAAAAGGACAAATTCTTAGAAAAGCACAACCTTCCAAGACTAAACCAGGAAGAAATAGAAAATATAAACAGACCAATCACAAGCACTGAAATTGAAACTGTGATTAAAAGTCTTCCAACAATCAAAAGCCCAGGACCAGGAGGCTTCACAGGCGAATTCTATCAAACATTTAGAGAAGAGCTAACACCTATCCTTCTCAAACTCTTCAAAATATAGCAGAAGGAGAAACACTCCCAAACTCATTCTACAAGGCCACCATCACCCTGATACCAAAACCAGACAAAGATGTCACAAAGAAGGAAAACTACAGGCCAATATCACTGATGTACATAAATGCAAAAATCCTCAACAAAATACTAGCAAACAGAATCCAACAGCACATTAAAAGGATCACAACACCATGATCAAGTGTGGTTTATCCCACTTGATGCAAGGATTCTTCCATCTATGCAAATCAATCAATGTTATACAACATATTAACAAATTGAAGGATAAAAACCATATGATCATCTCAATAGATGCAGAAAAAGCTTTCAACAAAATGCAACACCCATTTATGATAAAAACTCTCCAGAAAGTAGGCATAGAGGGAGCCTACCTCAATATAATAAAGGCCATATATGACAAACCCACAACAACATCATTCTCAATGGTGAAAAAATGAAACCATTACCTCTAAGATCAGGATCAAGACAAGGTTGCCCACTCTCACCACAATTATTCAACATAGTTTTGGAACTTTTAGCCACAGCAATCAGAGAAGAAAGAGAAGTAAAAGTAATCCAAATTGAAAAAGAAGAAGTAAAACTGTCACTGTTTGCAGATGACCGGATACTATACATAGAGAATCCTAAAGATGCTACCAGAGAACTACTAGAGCTAATCAATGAATTTCGTAAAGTAGCAGGATACAAAAGTAATGCACAAGAATCTCTTGCATTCCTATACATTAACAATAAGAAATCTAAAAGAGGAATTTGGAAACACTCCCATTTATCATTGCAACAAAAAGAATAAAATATCTAGGAATAAACCTACTTAAGGAGACAAAAGACCTGTATGCAGAAAACTATAAGACACTGATGAAAGAAATTAAAGATGATACAAACAGATGGAGAGATATACCATGTTCTTGGATTGGAAGAACCAACATCGTGAAAATGACTATACTACCCAAAGAAATCTACAGATTCAGTGCTATCCCTATCAACCTACCAGTAGCATTTTTCACAGAACTAGAACAAAAATTTCACAATTTGTATGAAAACACAGAAGACCCTGAATAAGCAAAGTAATCTTGAGAAAGAAAAACGGAGCTGGAGGAATCAGGCTCCCTGACTTCACACTATACTACAAAGCTACAGTAATCAAGACAGTATGGTACTGACACAAAAACAGAAATATAGCTCAGTGGAACAGGATAGAAAGCCCAGAGATAAACCCACGCACATATGGTCACCTTATTTTTGATATAGGAGGCAAAATATACAATGGAGAAAAGATAGCCTCTTCAATAAGTGGTACTGGGAAAACTGGACAGCTACATGTAAAAGAATGAAATTAGAACACTCCTGAACACCATACTCAAAAATAATCTCAAAATGGATTAAAGACCTAAATGTAAGGCCAGACACTACAAAACTGTTAGAGGAAAACATAGGCAGAACACTCTATGACATATATCACAGCAAGATCCTTTTTGACCCACCTCCTAGAGAAATGGAAATAAAAACAAAAATAAACAAATGGAACCTAATGAAACTTAAAAGCTTTTGCACAGCAAAGGAAAACATAAACAAGACGAAAAGACAACCCTTAGAATGGGAGAAAATATTTGCAAATGAAGCAACTGACAAAGGATTAATCTCCAAATATACAAGCAGCTCATGTGTCTCAATATCAAAAAAACAAACAACCCAATCCAAAAATGGGCTGAAGAGCTAAATAGACATTTCCAAAGAGCATATACAGATTGCCAACAAACACATAAAAGGATGCTCAACATCACTAATCATTAGAGAAATGCAAATCAAAACTACAATGAGGTATCACCACACACCAGTCAGAATGGCCATCATCAAAACATCAAAGCAATAAATGCTGGAGAGGGTGTGGAGAAAAGGGAACCCTAATGCACTGTTGATGGGAATGTTAGTTGATACAGCCACTATGGAGAACAGTATGGAGTTTCCTTAAAAACTAAAAATAGAACTACCATATGACCCAGCAATCCCACTACTGGGCATATGCCCTGAGAAAACCATAATTCAAAGAGTCATGTACCACAGTGTTCATTGCAGCCCTATTTACAATAACCAGGATGTGGAAGCAACCTAAGTGTCCATCGACAGAAGAATGGTTAAAGAAGATGTGGCACATATATCCAAAGATATTTCTCAGCAATAAAAAGAAACAAAATTGAGTTATTTGTAGTGAGGTGAATGGACATAGAGACTGTCATACAGAGTGAAGTAAGTCAGTGAAAGAAAAACAAAAAGTGTATGCTAACACATATATATGGAATCTAAAAAAAAATGGTTCTGAAGAACCTATGGCAGGATAGGAATAAAGTCACAGGCATAGAGAATGGACTTGAGGACACGGGGAGGGGGAAGGGTAAGTTGGGACAAAGTGAGAGAATAGCATGGACATATATACACTACCAAATGTAAAATAGGTAGCTAGTGGGAAGCAGCCACATAGCACAGGGAGATCAGCTCAGTGTTTTGTGACCACCTAGAGGGGTGGGATAGGGAGGATAGGAGGGAGACGCAAGAGGGAAGAGATATGTGGACATATGTATATGTATGACTGATTCACTTTGTTGTTCAGCAGAAGCTAACACACCATCGTAAAGCAATTATACTCCAATAAAGATGTAAAAATATTGTATTTCTTTAATTACTAATAAATTGACTGACTGCAATAAAAATAAATAAATAAGTAAATATAGCTACCACAATTTGTTAATGATACACAATATAAAAAAGAGGAATATTAAGGCATAAAAAACATAAAATGGAGCAGGGATTAAAGGGATAGAGTTTTTCATGCAAAAAGTTAGGTTCTTAATCAGCTTACAGTAGATTGCTATATTTGTAAGATATTTATATAAGCCTCACTTACAATATATACACTGAAGAAAAGAGGAATCAGTGCATATCACTATAGAAAATCAATTCACAAATAAATTCAGCAGAGGAAGAAAGAAACAAGAGGACTACAAAACAACTAGAAAACAATTAAGATGCCATTAGTTAGTCCTTATTTATCAATAATTACTTTAAATGTAAATTGATTAAATTCTCCAATCAAAAGGCATGAAGTGACTAAATGCATTTTTTTAAAATGACCCAAATACATACTGCCTACAAGAGACTCACTTCATCCCTAAGGACACACATCATCTCGGAGTAAAGGGATGGAAGAAAATACCTCATGAACGTGGAAACCATAAGGAAGCAGGCCTAACTATACTTATATCAGACAAAATAGACTTTATGTCAAAAACCATAGCAAAGTGACAAAGAATGTTATTTTATAATGATAAAGGGGTCAATTCATCAAAAGGATATAACAATTGTAAAGACTGTATATATTTACAGTCTTTACAATTGCTATATTGTAAAGGGTTTACAAGTACCTCCATGAGCTATGCTCTCATATCCCATTTACTCTCTGACATCATCTCCTTCTACTCTTCCCCCCTTCTTTCTCCACTGCAGTCACAATGACCTCCCTGTTGTTTCTCAGACATGTCAGCGTGCTCCTGCCTTCAAGTCTTTTCACCTTCTGTTTACTTCACCTGGTATTTTCTTCCCTCATAATCATGGCTCAGTCCCTTACCCCCTTTAATCTTTTGCTCAAATAGTGTTTTCTCATTGTGGCTTTCCCTGACCCCCCAATTTAAAAGTGCACACACATATCAATTCTGGTATCATTTGATTTCTCTTTGCTGCTCTACTTTCGTTCATAGTACCTAGCACGTTCTAATATAAAAATAATTTACTTTTTTATTATCCATCATTTTCCTGGAATTGTTTGTCTTTTTCATTTCCTCAGAGTCTAGGACAATGCCTTGCACAAAGAAAGTGCTGAATTAACATATCCATACTAAATGTAAATGTATAAGAATGCATAAGTGTATGACTGTGTAAGAAGGCATAAGCACACATAAAACATTTGTAACCGCAAAGTCTAATACTCTGGAAGATCAGTACCATTTATATATGATTGACCGCAGAGTGGAATTGTAGAATCCTTTTTTGAAGGAAAACATTGCTTTTTATAAGAATGAAGGGTGAAAGCAGGAAAACTCAATATATTTTCTCTTTTCTTTTTACTGTATGGTTTGAATATTTTGATTCATCTGAAAAGAAAATTAATTCATATTTTATCATATGTAATATATAATTCACATAAAAATTTCTTCTTCTGTAGAATGCATGTTTGTATAATATTCCATTTTTCTGTTGGATACTTTGTCATTTTCTTATTGATATATATGATTTCATTATGTATTTCCATACTAATTCTTTGTCTTTTATAAGTGTTGCAAATATTTTCTCTCAGTTGGTAGCTTAGCTTTTCACTTCCTTTATGATGTCTCTAATGGAAAAAAATATTAATACCAATGCAATCAAATTTATCCATATTTTATTCTATAGTTAGTACTTTCTGTGCTTTAATAAATTCTTTTCTTCCCCAAAGTCAGCAAAATTTACACCAATAAAAATTTTAAACTCTTGTATTTGACACTTAAATTTTTAATCTTTCTAGTGGGTATTTCTGTATGTATTGTGAGATAGAGATCCAAATACATTTTTTTCCTCTTTAGATCCTGAATTTTCTGGCTCTGGTTTTGAATAGTTCTTCCTCTTCCCATGCTACCTGTCACATATTAAATTTCCACATACATGTGCATCTCCTTCAAATTCTCTACTCTGTTGCATTGGTAAATCTGTCTATCCTTGACTCATACCATTCTATTACTATTTAATCACTATAGGCTTATAATTTAACCTTAATTTCTAGTAGGGCAAATCACCTTTCATTGATCATTTTCTTCAGAAGTGACTTGGCTTAAGCTCACTAGTGATCATGAAAATGTAAACAAGACCACAGTGTGACCCCAATTTATTCCCATTCAAATGGCCAAATTAAGTCTGATAATTATTGTGATGGCAGCGATATGGAGCAACATGAATTACTCATGGCATTAGAAATTGGTACAACACTTTGAATAGCAGTTTGGCATCATTGTATAAAGCTACACATTTGCATATCCTGAAGCTCCAGAAATTTTACTCCTAGATATATACTTAGAGAATATCAAAAGGAAGGAGCACATAGATAGGAGTTATTTGAAATGCTCAAAGTTGGAAGTAGGTTACTAGTGGAACATTATACAACTTAGTTAATTGCATAAAAGAAGGTCATATGCAGACCAATGATGGTAACCTATAATTCCATAACTCAGCTTGGACTAACTGCTATAACAAGCAAACAAAACTCTCACTGCCATAACACCAAAAAAAAATAAAATTTACCATTCACTCACACAAAAGTCAATGCAGAAGTTCCTAGCAAATTGTCTTTCTTCAGAGCTCTTCTCCAAAATGTGATTCAGCAACCTAGTCTGCTTCCACCTCTGAGCAAAACCATCCCTTACAGCCTGGGAGTCCTTTTCTTCCAGCTGCAGGAAGGGAACAAAAGAACATGGAAAAGCACACCTATTCTTAACTACTTTGATCTGGAAGTGACTTTTTTCCTTTGGTCACATTTCACTAGTAAGAACCAGTTATCTGGTCTGATCTAGAAGCAACGACAGAGGGGAAGAATGGGGTTGCATGTGGGAAATGTGATCTAGATCTGTGTTTGTAAAAAAGAGCAATTCAGGTCTAGCATGCCCTGCTGCAACTATGCAACAGTGATTAATCCAATTGTGCAGCTACGGTTCTGGTTTTTTTATACACTCTAAACAGCTTTATTATTCTTCTGCCATTTCATTTCTATTTTTTTCTCACAGTTTCATCGAGATGTAATTAACATACAGCACTGTATAAGTTTAAGGTGTACAGCATAATGATTTGACTTACCTACATCGTGAAATGATCGTCACAATGTTTAATGGACATCCATTATTTTATAGAGATGCAACATTAAATAAATAGAAAAAATATTTTTCCTTTTGATGAGAACCCTTAGAATTTACTTTCTTAACAGTTTTCATATATAACATACAGAAGTGTTAATTATTTTTATCACATTGTACATTAATCACTAGTACTTATTTATCTTACAACTGGAAGTTTGTACCTTTCAAACACTTTCATCCAATCTCCCCTCTCCCCACCCGCCGCCTTTCGTAACCACAAATCCAATCCCCTTTTTTTCTGTTTGTTTGTTGATTTGTTTGGTTTTGACGTATAAGTAACCTACAAAACTATGTTAGTTCCTGGTACCAACATAGTGATTCAATATTTTTATACATTTCAAAATGGTCACCATGATAAGTCTAGTTGTCACCCACCATACAAAGATATTACAGAATTATTGACTATATTCCCCACAGTGTACATTTCATAACTGACTCATTTATTTTGTCACTGAAAGTTTGTACCTCTCAGTTTCCCTCACCTATTTCTCTCCTCCCCTCACCCCCTTCCCTCTGGCAACCACCAGTTTTTCTCTCTGTATCTCTAACTCTGTTTCTGTTTGGGCACGTTTTTTAATTGTTTTTATTTGTTTTCTTTTAAGATTCCACATATAAGTGAAATAATACACTATTTGTCTTTCTCTGACTTATTTCACTTTACATAATTCCCTCTAGTTCCATCCATGTTGTTGCAAATGGCAAGATTTCATTATCCTAAGGTTCTATCTTTTCAAAGACAAAAATAAAAGCAAGGACTTCCCTGGTGGTGCAGTGGTTAAGAATCTACCTGTCAACACAGGGGACATGGGTTTGAGCCTTGGCCCAGGAAGATCCCACATGCTGTGGAGCAACTAAGCCCATGTGCCTGCACTCTAGAGCCCGTGAGCCACAACTACTGAGCCCACGTGCCACAACTACTGAAGGCCGTGTGCCTAGAGGCCGTGCTCCACAACAAGAGAAGCCACCACAATGAGAAGCCCGTGCATGGCAACGAAGAGTAGCCCCTGCTCACAGCAACTAGAGAAAGTCCGCACACAGCAACGAAGACCCAAAGCAGCCAAAATAAATAAATAAATTTATTTATTTTTTAAAAATTAACCATTCATTTAAAAATAAATAAATAAAGACAAGATTACTACTATTGTTTTCTTTGAAACATACTTCCAGTATATTTTTTCTTATATTGTACTTAGTTTTCTTCCCCCTAATTTAAAATAGCTTTGTCATATTTTTTCTGATAAAAACAGTATGGTTATTGTAAAAAAAAGTCAGACACTATAGAAAAAATAATTTTTTTAAGAAAATTCACCTAAATCCCACTACCCAAGATAGCTATTTAACCACTACTGATGGACCTTCTCCCAAGCATCTCTCAGATAAATATGCCTACACGTATATCACTTCACAGTCTTTTTGCAGCATTCAATGGCTGTAGATTTATTGTACATTTGCAATGTGTGAGGCTTTGTTCTAAGCACTCAAGGGCATTAACCTATTTAAGAATAGCAATATTATAAATTAAGTAGAATTATTATCTATATTTTATAGATGAGAAAATTGAGGCTAGGAGAAGTTAAGTAATCCACTCACAATCCCAAGGCTTAGTGATAACAGAGTGAAGATTCAAACTCAAATCTGCGAGATTCCAAAGCCTAAGCTTTTAAGCAGTGCCCTATGCTGTCAGATCTTCTCTGATGCACTTACTACTCCCTATTGATAGAGTCTCTAGGTAATTTCCTTTCTAAACCACGACCACACAGCAACAAGAATAGACACGTCTTTGAACTTTCTGTACTTTTCTGTATATCTCTTTGTCATCAGTTCCCTCCAGAAAGTTTTCACAAAACAGTCTCTTACTTTCATACATACTGCTCTCTTAAAAAGCTGTGCAAAGGTTGAATATGTAAAATGAAGCTTGCTGGCAGGTAAAATGCCACATAAGATACCTCTCAATGGTCGTTACTTTTCCACTGATCTGCAGAGCCAAATTTGTTACATGAAAGTCAATTTATACCACTCAGACTTTGGAAATGCTTCCATTTATGGTATGTATTGACGTGCAATTTTTAATTTATTTTATACCAGCTCAATGGTTCTCAGATACCATGCTTTGTACCCCTCAATTAGAAAACATCTTTCTAAATCAGAACACCTAGAATCATGTAGTTTGTTGGTCAGATACTCCATGTTGCATGCATGTGGATTAATGGTTCATTAACTTGTTCTTTTACTAAACTCTCACATCGTTTGGAGTGTGTTGTTTTGATACCTTTAGTAAGTGTTCGTTGTTGTATATTGGAAAGGCATGGTCTTGGACATCAGATAGAAGTGGCCACAAATACCAAGTCTGCATTTTTAATAGTTGTGTAAATGTGGGTGAGGCACTTTGCATTTCTGAACTTCAGTTACCTTATTTTGAAAGATGCTTTAGCATTCTTCAAGCACTATTGAGAATACACGATTATGAAATAGATGAACATAAAATAAGTAATCAATAAATTTGTTTCCTTCCTTCCTAAAAAGAACAAATCTATGGATATTTATTTATAACATATGAAACTGTGGCTTATAGTAAGGTCAAAATAGGGCCTAAATTACCCTCCCACTAATAAGGTATGAAAACACAAGTTTTCCCAGATTAACCAATACTGGGTCTTATCAATCATTTTAGCCATTGCAAACATATAGGTGAAAGGTTAATGTTTATACCTTCTCAGTCTCAATTGCTTTTGACTACTAGTAAAGCTGATAATATTTTACAAATTGCCTTTCAGTAATTTTTGCCCATTTCCTTTGGAATGTTTGTACCTTTCTTTTTATTGTGAGAGTGTGCTGTCATATTTATTACAACTATTTTTCTACTAGATTTCCTGACTATTGCAATGCTAGTAATACATAAAAAGTGAGAATACTAGGTATATACTGGTTTATTCACTTTCACAGGAACTACACATACTTCCTGCAAACCTCAAAAGTGTCATTTCTAACAGAAAACCTCAGCTTAAAAGTACAGATAAAATATTTTAGTTTGCATATTTCTTATGCAAGATCTAGGCCAGGGGTTTCTCCATGAGGGGAAAGTATCTTGTTGCTCTGACATTTTGTTTGGGGACTCTCATTTAATCCATAATGAATAAAACACTGCTTATTACTCAGAGCTCTTCTACTATGTGTTCCTTACTTATTAATTAGGTGACTTATAAAGAAACACCGCTTAAAATGGAGTACAAGAAACTATGCCATGGATACCAGTAGTGGCTCTACCACAAACTAGTTGTGAGGAATCAGCCAACCAGTGACTGTCAGTGACTCAGTGCTTCTATCTTTACTTTCATTAACCTCTTGGACATATGGTGGAAGCTGGTAGTATTATGTCTACAAAATACTCAGATAATATACAAAGTACAAGTGTAATTTGTAACCATGCTCTTTCTCTTTTGCCATGTAGATCATAGTATGTCAGACAATAATGCAGGTAAAGAAGTGAAATTAAGGAAATTAGGTAGCTCAAGGGTACATTTTTATGTTCAAGTTCAGGATAATTAAAAGGCAAAGAGGAGAGGGAGAGAGAGAGAAAAAATGGTACCTAATATGAATTGAATGAGTAGCCTGTTCTCAGTCCCAAGGGTTTCTAAGCAGAGTTTTGCAGGTACTGCCAATGGGTACTGTGAAAACAAGTGGCCTTCATACTTTGAGTTTCAAGTTGCCACCAAAATCTCTCCTGACCCAAAGCGATACTCCCATGATTCTGACATAATATCAGAAATCCCTCCATTAAAGTCATTTACTCATAAAGTTACACCTTCATTCAACAAAAACAGTTTTTATTATGTGTAAGATACCATCTTAGAAATAAGGGAAAAGAAAAGAATAAGGTATGATTCATGTTCTGGTGAGTGATATATATCTATATCTACAGACATATAGATATATATCATAATCCATTGCAACATGAGCTGTACTATCATAGCTTGATTAATTACTTGAAAAGGAACATTGAATCTCCAGGAGCCACAAACAATCCTGGGGGTGCATAGAGCATAGAGCCTCACTCTCAGATATTAACACTGAATTATGGTTAATACATTACGTAATAGAATGTCACTCTATGAAGCAAGAAGGTCCCTAAGGGAGCTCACAGAGAAGATAATTCTGAAGAAAGAACGTGGGAAGATTGGCTCTATTGGCATTTTCCCAAGTGTTTTATACCAAACACTAGTTTTGAAAGTTATTCTATGAAAAAAGAAGATGGGGTCCACTTCTAATAAGCTTGGGATATTTTTGTGTATTATTAAATCACAGTATACATCACCATATTAAAAGTTCTGAGAAGACCTGCAGTAAAATTTAGCTAACCCAGCTTTTCCTAAATATTTTTAACTTACAGAACCCTTTTTCATAGAAGACTTAAACAAACTGGAGATGTATTTTAGAAATACTAATCCAGTGCATTGGTATTCTGTCTAGCGAGGGCCATACTAAAAGTTAGGTGTGATAGGGGTGGGTGCTAAACATAGCACTGTCTAAACTAGTAAGCACAGGAGTCATTTTAAGTTTTGTTTTCCTTTTTTTCAGAAGGCTGACATTTTGGCCACAAAGTCTGCCATAATCTTAAAATCCTCTGTCATGCAGAATTCAAACACTTATGGGTTTCCTAAACTGGATGTCAGGTAGCCTCAATCTGCCTGAAAAGAAATATACCTGAGGCCTGACATCCATGGCCAGCAGCCATCCTAAGGAGCCTTTCCTTGAGAAGCCACATACTGCAATGGAAACCACGAGCTGTAAAATCACATCGTTCAAGCTTATCCTGATCCTGGCTCAGTTGATACAAGATGTGTTACACGAAGGAGAATCAAGATCATCCCCACCTCACAGACATCAGAATTAGAAACAGAACATATAACTTGTCTGGATCATAGGAGGGACTCAATAAATGGCAGTGATTACAGTCAAAAGGTAGTCACTGAAACCAACACAAAGACTCAAAACTAGAGCCAAGACTGCCAGAAAAGTTGGTGACGAGAGGAATGTGGTTTTTATGAGAGGTTATGATTTTATTTTTATGAATACTAATGATTGATTTTTTGGAGTCAGCCAAACCTATGATCCTCTGTTTCCCTTACCTGATCTCCTCCCCATACTTGAAATACCAGGAGGAAGATGTATGTCACTAGACAACTTTGACCTCAGGCTAGAAGACATTTCCATCTTCCCGATGAAGGACCACTCACAAATACAATAAGACCTCTTTATTGTGGAATAATTAGTGTGTGAGTGTTATGGATGACCTAACTCTCTGATCAACCAAAACAATTTTTAACTTTATTCTTTACTGAAAATTTTTCCAATTTTTTTTTTTCTGATAGAGCAGAGGAAAAATACTGAATCCTTAATGATTGAGCCTCAGTCAACACATTTCATATTAGTACCACACCAATAACCAATACACAAAACCTAGAAGGATTCTGACCGTGTATGCATTACCTTAAAGAGCCTATGATACTAGATTGAACCTGAGTGGGTCCCCAAAGCTGATTCCAAAAACAAATTGATCAAATGTGGTCTTATCAGAGTCTTAGCCTGGATATTCCATATAAAAGAGCAGCCACCATCCCACTCCTAAAATTTCTCGTCACCTGCTTTATCTGGACTCATAGCTCTTATCATCACCTTTGACACATCTTTGTATATTCTGTGTATTGTTCTTCTCTCTCTACTAGAATCTAATGTCCTAAGAGCTGAGACTGTTTCAGTCTTGAATTCTCAGTGCCTATAATGTAGGAATTCAATAAACATTTATTGATTAAATAAAGGAATAGAAACTGATTCTCTTGTCATTTTCTTCTAAGAACAAAAAAGAGAAGCCCTGTTCAATTTAACTCGGAGCAAACCACTATATGCTGATATTATCCTAGTATCATGAAACATATGGAGGGGGAAAAGCTTAAAGTTTATGGGGACTAGAACAGATCTTAAAATGATCTAGCCAATCCACTATCTTTTTATGAATGGGAAAACAAATTACACTTATGGATGCACACAGTTCAATGCATTTTGAGAAATGAATACCCCTCTGTAACTAGTACCACAAGACATAGAACATTTCTGTTGTCCTTTGTGTCCTTTCCCACTCAATCCTCTCCATCCCTGGGCCCAGGCAAAAACTGATCTGCTTTCTGTCACTGTAGATTAGTTTTCCTGTTCTAGAATTTTATATAAATGGAAGCATGCAGTGTGTAATCTTTTGAGTCTGCTTTCTTTTACACAGCATTGTGTTTTCAAGATCCATCTATATTGTTCCATGCATCTGAAGTTCGTTTAATTTTATTGCTGAATACTATTTCATGGCATGGATTTAGAAGAATTTTTTTATCTAGTCACCTGCTGATGGACATTTGGGTTGTTTCTAGTTGTGGGCTTTTATTAATAAAGTTGCTATGAATACTCTTAAAAAGCAAAATTACAGTTATGGGCAACACCAGGAAACTAATGCCTGTTCTGTCACATCCCTAGGGCAGGGCTCAGTGGAAGTCAGAAGAGTGACCCCGCCAACAAAAAATGTGATATAGGGCTTCCCTGGTAGTGCAGTGATTAAGAATTCACCGGCCAATGCAGGGGACACGGGTTCGAGCCCTGGTCCAGGAAGATCCCACATGCCACAGAACAACTAAGCCCATGCGCCACAACTACTGAGCTTGCATTCTAGAGCCCATGAGCCACAACTACTGAAGCCCATGAACCACAACTACTGAAGCCCGCGTGCCTAGAGACCGCACTCTGCAACAAGAGAAGCCACCGCAATGAGAAGCCTGCGCACTGCAACCCAGAGTAGACCCTGCTTTCCGCAACTAGGGAAAAGCCAATGCGTAGCAATGAAGACCCAATGCAGCCAAAAATAAATAAATAAAATAAATACATTTAAAAAAAATAAAAGAATAAAGAGATGAGATTGACAAACATGAATCATTTTTTCAAAAATGTGATCTATATGGGGGAGAATGATTAATGCATTTCTGTGTTTGCTTTTCCAACTACACAAGACAGAGCCCCCATGGAAAAAGTACACAGCGATAGGTTCATGTGGTGGATGCATGCTTGCACGCTAGTCTTCCCCCATCACCTGTAGTGGCTCCTTTTCTGCGATCCTCTTCACAGTTCACTGCATCCAACCAGGACAGACATTAAAGTAAAATTAAGTATGAACTGCATTGTGACCTGGGGAATACACACAACTCTAACCCCTCTACTTCCCTTCTTTCTGTAAATGACATTACTCAAGTAACTTCTAAAAAATTCAAAGTGTTGATCATCTTCTTTTTAAAAGTTGTGATTAGTACCCCTAATTTCATTATACATTTTCTTACTTATGGTATTTTAATATGTTCCATAATAAGCTATAAATGTAAAGCTGTTCCCGAAAATTTCCCTCAAATACCTATAAAAGTTTTATACTCCCCTTCGCTGCTTAGCTGAGTTTACAGCTTACCTTTTCCTTCTCTTTACGACCATGATCATTTTTCTTTGGGTCACAGTCAATAGTCTACAAAAATGAGTCACCATATTTGCACCAATCTCTACACTCCCAGAGCCTCCCATTTTTTTTAGTTCTTGTTTCTTCTTTCTTTCCTCATGTCACTTATATTATCCCTGCTGTAGGAATTTACTTAATCTTTGTATTATTATCTCCTATTGGAATAAAGCCTATTAATTTCTGAGTTTACCATCAAAACCAAAGATGGAATCATCCTCCCACTGTTAGAATCAGTTGATAGTCCTAACATTTAAAAAATAAATCTTTAGATATTCAGCATCTGGATTTTTCTTACATAGTCAAAATAAATTTGTTAGAGGTATTTACATTTGTATAACTGACATGAAAGGAGTTTAATAAATGTGTAAACTTTGCGAATTTAGTGCCTAAACTGTTAGTGTGAGGAAATGCTAACACTTTTATTAAACAGTTCCTAGAAGTGAATGTATGAATGTATTGAAAGAAGGTAGAAAAATTACACGTGCACTTAAGTATTTCTGGCAGGGATATCTCCACCAAAAAAAAACACAAAAAACAAAAACAAAATGGTGCACGTATAGAAACAAAAATGGCGTACATATAGAAATTCAAGGAAGCAAATATCAAAATGAAGAAGACTTTTTTTCCCATTCAATGGGGAGAAGAGAGTGAATTAATTATTCAGGTATTATGCCTATAATGGAGTTACTCATTGAAATATATTAATGTGGGTTTTTTCCCTTTCCACATTGGTGTCTGTAGTGGGTATTTGCCAGAATGGTGGCAATATGACTTCCTATGTCTATGGACATTCCCATATCATAGTCCTTTCTCCCAACGTAGAGTCCTGAGTCCATCTCCAACCTGTCATTGTCATATGGCTTAGATTGAACCAATCAAACTACCGCTACAAGTTTGGATTTGGAAGAGATTAATATGCAGATGGAATGCTCCACATGGAATCCATGTTTTGGGAGAATTTTGTGATTGTGGACAAAAGCCATGGAGTTTGTTTGTTTTTAGTTAACTGACTTTATTTTTAAGGTCAGTTTTAGTTTCACAGCAAAATTAAGCAGAAAGTACAGAGTCCCCATATATCCCCTTGCCCCACACACAGGTATAGCCTCCTCCTATCATCATCCCACACCAGAGGGGTCCATTTGTTCCACTGATGCACCTACATTGACACATCATCACCCAAAGTCCACAGTTCCCATTAGGACACAATCTCTGTGTTGTACATTCTATGGGCTTTGACAAATGTACCCACCCTTTACAGCTTCATACAGAATAGTTTTACCACCCCAAAACTCACCTGTGCTCCACCTATTCATCCCTCCCTCAGGCTAAATTTCTGGAAACCACCACTCTTTACTGCCTCCATAGTTTGCCTTTTCCAAAATGCCATATAATTAAAATCATATATTATGTAGTCTTTTCACTTTGACTTTTGCACTTAATAGTATATTTTTAAGTTCCTTCCATGTCTTTTGTGACTTGATCGCTCATTTCTCTTTACTACTGAATAGTATTTCATTGTATGGGTGCAGCAGAGTTTATTTATCCAGTCTCCTGTCGAAGGACATCTTGGTTGCTTCCAAGTTTTGGCAATTTTGAAAAAAAGCTATTAAAACATCCGTGTGCAGGTTGTGTGTGAGCATATGTTTTCAACTCATTTGGGCACATTCCAAGAATAGCAAGTGATGGATCATATGGCAAGACTATGTTTAGCTTTGTGAGGGACTGCCAAACTATTCATAAGTGGCTGTGCCACTTTGCATTCCCACCAATAATGAATGAGAATTCCTGTTGCTCCAAATCCTTGCCTTCATTTGGTGTTGTTAATGTTTTCAGTTTTTACCATTGTAATAGGTGTGTAGTGGTATGTCATTATTATTTTAATTTGCAATTTCCTGATGAGGTATGACGTTGAGCATCTTTTCCTTTGTTTATTTTCCATCTGTATATCTCCTTTGGTGAGGTGTTTGTTAAGATCTTTTGCCTGGGTTATTTAGTCAAGTTGTTTGTTTTCTTATTGTTGAGTTCTAAGAGCTCTATGCATGCTTTGGATAACAGTCCTTTATCAGATAAGTCTTTTGAAATATTTTCTCCTAACCTGTGGCTTATCTTCTCCTTCTCTTGACAGTCTTTCACAGAACAGAAGTTTATAATTTTAATGAGCTCCAACTTAATTTTTTCTCTTAAGGAGCAGACCTTTGGTTTTATACCTAAAGCAAAAATAATCTCCAAACACAAGGGCATCTAGATTTTCTCCTATGTCATGTTCTAGATGTTTCATAATTTTGTGTTTTACACTTGGCCTAGGATACATTTTGAGTTAATTTTTCTTGAAACGTGTAAGGTCTGTGTCTAGATTTTTTTTTTTTTGCTTGTGGACACCCAGTTGTTCCAGAACTATTTATTGAAAAGATTATCCCTTCTCCCATCATACCCACTCTAAGAAGAGTTGTACATTACCACTCTCTTTCCTGAGGCTGAGATATCACAGAAAGTCACTATCTGAGATCAGGCTCAGTTTCTTAATAACTGTGTGCTCTTAGCCAAGACAATCAAGCTCTCTGTGGCTCAGTTTTCTTACCATTTAAATTTCAGTGACAGTTTTAGACTCGCTGTATCCTTACATCTAATATCTACGAACAAATATAACGCTCTACAAGTATTACAATCACAGTGGAAGAATTTCCTAGTGAAGAGAGAAACATGTGACAACGTCTTTCTTCAAACTAGCTAAGGATGCATCTTTCATTTCCTATTTAATAATCGTAACTCATACTTATATATAAATTCAGAAAAATTTTAGAGAACATTCTTGGTATAATTCTCCCCTTCTCTCTGTTATTTCTATTTCTTGATCATGTCCATATTATTACCTATTTCAAATGCTGTACTGCAATTGGCTTTCTTACATCATAGTGTCATCTGCTGGATTGTGAGTTCCTGGAGAACAGAAGTGGTGTTTTAATTATCTTGACATATACTAAGCTTAACAAGCTGTCTGTCTTATAGCAAGTACTCAAAACTACTTGCTGAATTGAACCTCCTGTTAATAAAGTTTATTTTCTGTTATACATAATTTTAGAAATATGAAAGTATAGAATGAAGGATATAATGTAATTTGTTATTCCTCCCATTCATCCCCAGAATATTAATTGACCCCCTTCCACCGTTCTGTGCTAGGCAAGGGGACCTGGTGTCACACAAGCAGCTTCCAGTCTAAATACAGGATTGGGGTGAGGGAAGCACAGACAGGCAAAGGAGCAATTTCAATATAAATTGGTAAGATTTAGGTTAAAGTTAAGTATAAGATGCCACAGAAGCACAAAAGAGGGGTTGCAGTCACTAAAAATACAAATTAATATTGTAAGATCTCTCCTTCTTAGATTATTTCATTGAATTGAATTGAAGTCCAAAAGACCACAGGGTTATTGTTAGTAGACTCAGGTCCTACCTAAGTGATTCAAAACATCCAGTCAGTTAGTTAAAAGTTATGTGCACTATTTGGTTGAAACCTCTTAGCCTTACCTAGCTCCCTTAGATAATGTGATAACAAGATATGTATACCTATATTCTTCCACATATATTATTATCTTTTGAAAACCTCTAGAGTTTGGAAGACATTTGGGAAACTCAAGTACATGTTCAGTCAGGAAACTTTCCTTTCATCTTCTGTGACTTTGCTAGGTTTCACCCCTCATAAAACAAGCATTTTCTTCTTAGTGTTTCATTTAAGACCAGCTTTGAACATTATTATAGGCAAACATCAATGAGAAAGGACAGATGACACCACCCTTTGCTAGGAGGCACTGTGTTAATCATTTCCTCTCTGGTTCACTAGTTGGATGACTAGAAGTAAGCTGATTCCAACAAGCTGCCCTCAGTTAACCTCTGAAAATACTTGACATTGCTGACTCTCCCCTTAGGACTAGTAAAACAGTCCTTTCTCTTCCCTTGAAACTATCTAGGTTTGATCATCTCTTAACTATTTAAAATCACATAGAAGTGGATGTATACATCATCAGCTACTTGGATAGTAGAGTCATACACATGAATCAAATTAGCAACTTAATAAGAACAGGGGGGCATGAGTCTGGGGTGCTAAGTGACCAGGTGAAGTAATGTTAATTAAAACGTTACTACAAATTGTGATCACATTCAAAAAATGTTCCAGGTGACAGTGTTTGGAATGTTAAAATCTTACTGGCAAAACAAAAAAGCATGACTTGTATGATAACTAGAGTAGTGACAGTTATGGAAATCACAGAAAGGCAGTGAGATCATTGCCCAATTTGAGGAGAATTGATTTTTGTTTGAATAAAGTATCTTTCCATCAAAAGTCTAATCTTTGCTACTTTGGCAAATGAAAGAACTCGGAAGTTGTATTTTTTTTTCTTTCTTTTAAGGAGATCAAATGAGACACAGAGGTATGAGAATTTGCTCCAGATCAAACTTGAATGAAGCTACTTTTTGAGTAGTGAACCCTCAGAATGGGACCCCCAATAGTGGTTGGATCATTTTCTCCTTTATTCCATAAAAATAGAACTCCATTATGAAGACAGGTTGAAATAGATTTTAAATTGTCATTGTCACAGTTGTCACCTATAACTCATGTGTAGAGAACCATTTTGCACTAGAACCTAAAAATGATGAATATAGCTTTCATCTCTAATAAACACTGACCAAAATCTCTCCCATCATGGCTATCAACAAAAGGAGGTACAGTTAAGACAGAAATGGAACACAAATGATGAATTACTTTTCCCAATAGGTAATGAATAAACTTTGGGACTGTTCTTAATAACAAATATGTATTAATTAGAGCATCTAAATGAATATGAAAGACATAAAAATATAAAAACAATAATTTGACTCAAGCAGCACTTTATAAAAGGTGAATATAATGTAATTAGTCCATGAGCTTTAAAGGGAAATGAGCTGCCTGGCTAGTGAGGGGACAAGATGCCAGAGGGTCACTACCCACTCAGGGTCACAGCTGTATTGCTGGATTGCTGGGCTCCTGTAGGCTTGGTCTGGCTCACATTTCTCCTGGTGGACTTTATTGTTCGGACTGCTTTGTTCACCCATTCAACTTGTGGATCAGCACAGACTTTAAGGCCACGTCTGGTAATAAATCTGCAATGCAAAGAAAAAATAGACAAAGTTAGTCACATCCTCAAAGTCTTGGGACCAGAAGTTAAGATCAGATCATATATAAGAGATCTTGTGCAGAAATGACTGGACAAAACAGTCTTTCAGATTCAGGAGAACATAAATGAAAATCTTTCCTCTGCAATCTATTTTCCCATAACTGAGAAATAGCTCCAGGTAATACCCAGATCCCTGGTTCAGCATAACTTGCAGGCTCCTTTTCTCATCATTGCTACCAGGTGATGTAATTAAACTGGACATTTGAGGTCATCTAGTCCAATTATTACATATCATCTTCTTTTCCAAATTAAAACACACTCATCTTATTTTCTGGACAAAAGGTAATTTCTTTATCATAGTTTTGGGGGTAAAGTTGCAATTGTGTGTTGGGAAGGGTTGCTGTTCTGAAGATGAGATCCTAGAAAGAGAACGGTACCATGAAGGCTAGTTGTTGACACTATTCCTCGAGATATGGCAACTGATAAAATATGGCACTCTACTCCAGCCCACCATAAGGGCAGAGAAAGGCAGGGAAGGGGAAGGATGGGAAGGAAGGCATCCCACACCAGTGTGTCTCTATGGTCAAATCCTGATCTGAAACAGCCAGCTCTAAACCTAACCCTCGGGACTGAACATATTATTCATCTGGTTCCCAGTTAGATTCTTCTGCTAAGATAAAGCAGAAAGGAGGGTGATAGTCTTCACTCGGTTGCCAATTTTTTGTCATAAACATTGTTTGGGGCTACGTAAAGGCATGGTTCATATGGAAAAACAGAAAGACTATTGGCTACGTTGAGGTTTTCCTCCTTGTTGACATTTTTCCTGAGGAGGGCAGCATTTCTATATACTGTGTTCCATCAAGCTCATATTTGGGAGAGAGAAACTCACATCACTGCTTTCATGGGGCCCTCCTTGATGGTGTAGGTCTTGATGTTTTTAATTGGCAGTCGCTGGGTAGTCAGACTCACACAGATGGTCTTTTCTAGAACTTCACTCCCCACACCTAGGAAAGAAAACCATGTAAATAAAAATAAAATATAATTTCTAATACTATAAATGTTTGAATGCTATAAATAAAACAACAAAGAGTGACATGATAAAGAATAATTTGGGAAAGGAACACTAAATATGGGAGAGGTAGCTCACTTTTGACTGAATAAATAAAGGCATTCTCATTTTAAATGGTAAAATGTAAAATATGTGAAAGAAGTAGTTCATAAAGTACTCCTCCTCAATAGAAATGGTCCAGGGGATTAAACTTTTTAAGTGTAGGGAACATCTTACATTAGAGAAGGGAGAATTACTTGGAAGAGTGAATAATAATAAGGGTTTTCTAAAATCTAAAAAGGGTTTCTAAGTGCTGATTTCCTCCTAAGTTGAAGAGACTGGTATTTGCTTCTCAAGGAAGCAAATATTCTCAGAGACTATTTCTTAGAGAAATATTCAGCAAAAAAGCATCTAAAATAATAGCTGATGATGACAAAGTTTGAGCTACAGTGTTGCTGATATCAGAAGTCTTTCTATAAACATGAAACTGAGCAGAAGGTATTCACTAATATTGCTCTTCATCTCTCCTTCTCTCCATCACACAATATCCAGCCTGTACATTCTTAACCCTCTACATTTGCCTATTTATTTATTTACTTATTTTTTATTTTTTGCCAATTTATTTCTGATGCTGAACTATCTCTGAACCCAATGAAAGAGGGAAATACCCAAGTGTCTACAGTCTTCCTTAGTCTTCTTTCCCCTACCCATACATGGGTTTCCACCAAATGGTAGAATATTGTCTCAGAAAAATGCCAGCCAGCCATGGTTAAGACAACATTTGGCCTAAACTTTCTGTTTCATCAATATTTTTTTATTTGGGGCACAATTTCAGGGAGTTCCAGACATTGCCATCTCTATTTACGGACACCCTTGGCATCCACGATCAGGTTCAGATATTCTAGTCTAAGTAATAAGTCTACGGATTAGGAGGTTGAAAGGACAGTTAACTGAAACATTAATTATACCCAAAGGATATTCTCTCTTGTTGCCAGAGCCACAAGGAGAAATACACTCCAACCAGCTGGGAAAAAATGATCCTTTAAGAAATATGTGTAGAATGCTCAGGTAAGTCTCAGTGTAGTTAAGTCTCATCTGGGTATGTCTTGTAGGTTTATTTGACTGTATATAAGACATTGATATTTGTTAGCACTTATGGTCTCTTATAAACTCAAGAAATTGATCATCAGTGGGAACAACATTCATAGAAGTAATAATAGACTCTCCTACACACTTAAATGTAATATTGATTTCCTGGGTATGAAGGTATGAGCTACCAGTCATTTTTGTTTTCATAGAAAACATTGATTTCCTTCAGAACATACACCCTCTAGCTCATTCCTGCATTACGAAATGTCAAAATCTGGAGAATTTTCAAGATCAATACTAAATAGGCAAAACCTTCAAAGTCGTCATCACCATTCCACAGCGAACATTAATCAAGAAGTTAGGACTTGTGTGGAAACCTGATAAGTGATTATAAGATTTATTGCATTTTAATCCCTGGTAAGGGTATCGGTTATAACATTCTTCTTATAGATAAGTAAGCATAGGCACAGACAGGCGAAGAAATTTACCCCAAATCACCCAATTGTGAAAAATAGGAGACCAGATTGTGACCAAGTTCTATCTTCGAAATCTACAGAGTCTCCTAGAGTCAAATTATTCCCATTTTCACTAGGGAAGTCTGAGGCTAAGCTGGGCGAAAGTTTACTGCAGTCAAAGCTTGAGTCAAAACGAAAATGTGTGGCCACTGCCTGCATACATAGATGCTCCTTATCTCATAAATAAGCTTTTGACTTACCTTCCACAGTGTATGCAGCGAGACAGCAGATCCCGAGGAAGGCCAGGATGAGAAGTCTCATGGCTGAGGTCCTGATGAGCTGTGCAGCGAGAGGCTGAGGAACTGATCCTTTCAGTCTCCTTTATTCCTCCAGTGATCAGCGCACTTCCTGTGGTGAGAGGGCGCTTTCGAGGTGGGTGTGGAATCACGGAAAGTCTTTGCAATACTGATGCTTTCTTTGGTTGAAAAAAAAAGTTCCTTTGTCCCCACTCATACTAACCCAACACCTTGTGGCCTTTTCTCCTCCTCCTGTGGTTAATGTGTCCGTGAAACCAAATACGTGCACAGAAGAAACATAGTGGTCTCATCTCCTGCCACCAGTCTAAATTAAAACCTTCCACTGCACACATGCCAGTGTCATGGCCCAGCACAGGGACAGTGTAAAGGAAACAAGGTGGAGTGGTCCCTGTGGTCCATCTCCCCCACCTGCCTCATGTAACGTCAGCTGTGACGTGAGGCTTCCACCACTGTGGATCCTAAGCCCAGTGATACCTTAGGGAGGTGAAGGGATGCTGTTGCTTCCCTGAGTTCCTCACTCCTCTGCCTTAATCTTCTTATTTCTCTCCTCTGCCCTCATTCAAGTGATCGCCTTTCTTTACACCAGCCTCCCCACATACCCAAGAAACATTTCAATAATGATGATTGGAGCCTGTCTATATGCACAGGTTTGCCTTATTTTAACTTAATACATACCTTTTTAAAAGATTTTGAAAAGTTGTCCTCAGAAAAACTTTATTTTGGAAAAAAGAAAAAGGAAATTATCTATAATCTTACCATTCTGACTGTTTTCATTTTTATTTTTCTTCAATGAGTACCTATCGGTATATATATGTTTGCAGAGTTGAGACAATTATAAAGACTATTTTTACATCTGTGTATATATGCTGCCATGTTTCTTCATAGTCTTCATGCTTCTACTCTAAATAAACACATGCACAGGCACTTAAACCAGCCCCTTATAACTTATTGTTATATAAACCACATCTGTAAGGTAAATTTTGATTAATTACACTGAATCTTTTGCTTTTAATCACCAGACGTAGGATTACTAGGCAAAATCATATGATCATCTTTATAACTCTTGCTACTTATTGACATATATACTTCCCAAAATATAATTTCCATTTGCAATTCTTCCAGCAGGGTTTCAGTGTATCGGCTACAATAGAACCTATCTGGCACTCAATTTGCTGTTCTTGGTTTTTGTCTTGTTTTATTTAACATAAGTATCTATAAAATGCATTTATTAATTATGTGTGTAGCTAAAAGGTTTTGTCATTACCATTCAGGGATATGAAAATAACATTCTGATTAAATATATGTATAGCTAAAAGTTTTTGCCATTGCTATTAAGGATATGAAAACTAATTCCTATATTTCTATAGAAATTATAGGTTAACCTCTAAGATGCTTTTCATTAATGGCATTTAATTTTCCACCCAGATTTTACTCAGAAATTCAAATAGCTTTTTAGTTATCTCCACGTGGCTACACTGTCAGTTCTTAAACTTTGAACACATCTTTCTACTCAAAATGCTTCTCCTCCTATTACTCTTTGACATCGAATAATGTGTTATCTACTATTCAATTTCCAAATACAGATTACTTGGGTCATCTTAGACTCATTGCTAGCCACCCATATGTTGTTCTCAACCAAGCTGGACTAAGTATACCTTCAAAGTAGCTCTTCTGTATGTCTTCTCCTCTCTCTCCACAATGCTCAAGGCAAGACCCCATCACTCCTTGTTAGGACTACTGCAGTATACCAACTGATTCCCCAGGTTTGGGTCTCCTCTGTTTCCAATCTATTTTCCACAGCATTGCCAGAGTAATCATTCTAAAGTCTTGATCTAATCAGATTGTTTTCCTGCTGAGAACCTCTTTGCTAATTCCCATTGCCTACAGGATTCATTCGTTGTCATATATAAAGGTGTTCAAGATATAACACTGCTTCTTTTAAGACTCATTTTCCACCACTCATGCACATGGTCCAAAACCTCTAGCCTTAATAAATGTCTGTGCAGTCAACCAAATGGGCCATCCTCTCTTCTACTCCCAATGTATTGCCTCCGTTTTCTGGAATGCCCATCTAGCTCCCTACATAATTATTTGTAAACTCATTCTCTTTCTACAAGTTTTCCTGAATTCTCTAGATACAATTAAGTTGTGCCATCTTCAATGACCTCTTGGAACTTTCTAGCCACCACTGTTCTACCACTAATCTCATTTTTATTCTCCTACTCAATTACATTTCTGCATCTCCCACTAGATGGCAGGCTGCTTGAGAGCAGGTATTTGACTCAGTGCTGTCTGGGTCTCTGGCACTAGCAGAAAGTTTGCTATATAGTGGACGCTCACCAAATGGTTTTTGAATAAATGAATTTTTCAAAAGACCAACATTATAATATTGTACATTAAGTAAAGGATGAACATCTAAAAACATAAAGCCTGAAGACTGTGCCTATGTCTTCCTCTCCTGTTTATAGTCAAATAAACAAACTGACCAATGGCTGAATTTTTACTTAGCATATTGAAATGGAATTTCTTACACTCTAAGAATGAATTATTCATTTCAATTGTTCAAAGCATGCACTACAGTCTCTAATGGAGAAGAACTAAGTAACCAACAAAAAAGTAGAAACCTATTGCAAAATGGGCATAATCTGCTAATGTGGACGTTGATTGACAATCAGTTGAAAGATATTAGAACAAATTTTTCTCATCCTTGACTCCTCTCTTTCTCTTACATGCCACACCCAATCTGTCAGAAAGTACTGTTGTCTCTCTGTCCTCAAAATACAATCTAAACCATTCTCATCACCCCAAGAGACCCAACTCCAAGCCACCCTCACTTCTCATCTGGATTAACAGATTCATGCAACAGCCTCCTAACTGATTTTCCTAATTCCTCCCTTATTTGCTTTTGATCAATTTACCACCCTGACAAAGGTAATCATTTCAAAATGTAAGTAATATGTTACTTCTCTGCTCAAAAATCCTTCAATGGAGCACATTTTCATGAGTGAACAACAAAGTCTTTTTTTTTTTTTTTTTTTTTTTGCACAGGCTCCGGACACGCAGGCTCAGCGGCCATGGCTCACGGGCCCAGCCGCTCCGCAGCATGTGGGATCTTCCCGGACCGGGGCACGAACCCGTGTCCCCTGCATCGGCAGGAGGACTCTCAACCACTGCGCCACCAGGGAAGCCCCTCTTTTTTTTTTCTAAGTATTGTTTAATATATTTAGGTGCTTTGCTCTATGTTAATCACTTGACCCTAGAGTAAAGGTTAAAGGGCAAAAGTATTAAAAATTAATATAGCTACCATAATTTGTTAATGATACACAATATAAAAAAGAGGAAAATTAAGGCATCAAAAACATAAAATGGAGTGGGGATTAAAATGGATAGAGTTTTTACATGCACACAACGTTATGTAGTCATAGTAGGCTGCTATATTTGTCAGATGTTTATGTAAGCCTCACGATAACCACAAAGCAAAAACAGTATATACACAGAAGAAAAGAGACAGGGATCAAAGCATATTACTATAGAAAATCATCAATTCACAAATAAATTCAGCAACAGAGGAAAAAAGAAACAAGGGGACTACAAAATAACTAGAAAACAACTGACATGGTATTAGTAAGTCCTTAATTATCAATAATTACTTTAAATGTAAATGGATTCAATTCTCCAATCAAAAGGCCTAAAGTGACTAAGTGGGTTTTTAAAAAAGACCCAAGTACATACTGCCTACAGAGACTCAATTCATTGTTAAGGACAAAAAACAGCTCAGAGTAAAGGGATGGAAGAAGATATCCCATGAAAATGGAAACCAAAAGGGAGCAAGGCTAGCTATACTTATATTTAGACAAAGTAGACTTAGGTCAAAAACCATAACAACGTGACAAAGAATGTTATTTGTCTAGAATGTAAAGACTGTAAATATATACAGTCTTAACAAGGGTTTACACGTACCTCCATGACCTATGCTCTCATCTCCCATTTACTCTCTGACATCATCTCCTGCTACTCTTCCCCACTTCTTTCTCCACTGCAGTCCCAATGACCTCCCTGGTGTTTCTCAGACATGTCAGCATGCTCCTGCCTTCAAGTCTTTTCACTTGCTGTTTACTTCGCCTGGTATTTTCTTCCCTCAGACATAAGCATGGTTCAGTCCCTTACCACCTTCAAGTTTTTGTTCAAATACTGCTTTCTTATTGTGGCTTTCCTGACCACGCAATTTAAAAGTGCACACACATACCAATTCTGGTATCACTTGATTTCTCTTTGCTGCTCTACTTTCATTCATAGTACCTAGCACCTTCTAATATAACAATAATTTACTTTTTTATTATCCGTCTTTTTCCTGGAGTTGTTTGCCTTTTTCATTTCCTCAGAGTCTAGGACAATGCCTGGCATAAAGAAGGTGCTGAATTAATATATACATTCTAAATGTAAATATATAAGAATGCATAAGTGTATGAGTGTGTGAGAAGTCATATGATCACATAAAATATTTGTACCTGCAAAGACTAGTACTCTGGAAGATCAGTACCATTTATATATGTGTGACCACAGAGTGGAATGGTAGAATTTTTTTTGAAGGAAAAAATTCTTGGGGGGAAAGAAAGTATAAGCATGAAGGGTGAAAGTAAGAAAATTCAATATATTTTCTCTTTTCTTTTTACTGTATGGTCTGAATATTTTGATTCATCTGAAAAGAAAATTAATTCATATTTTATCATATGTAACATGTAATTCACATAAAAATTTCTTCTTCTGTAGAATGAATGTTTGCATAATATTCCATTTTTCTATTGGATAAGTTATTTTCTTATTGATGTGTATGATTTCTTTATGTATTTCCATACTAATTCTTTGTCTTTTATACGTGTTGCAAATATTTTCTCTCAGTTGGTAGCTTATCTTTTCACTTCCTTTATGATGTCTCTGATGGGCAAAAAAATATTAATACCAATGTAATCAAATTTATCTATATTTTATTCTATGGTTAGTACATTTGTGCTTTAATAAATTATTTTCTTCCCCAAAGTCAACAAAACTTACTCCACAGAAAGTTTTAAAGTCATGTATTTGACACTTAAATTTTTAACATTTCTAGTGGTTATTTCTGTCTGTAGTGTGAGATAGAGATCCAAATGCATTTTTTTCCTCTTTAGATAACTGAATTTTCTAGCTCTGGTTTTGAATAGTTTTTCCTTTACCCATGCTACCTGTCACATATTAAAGTTCCACATACATGTGCACCTCTTTCAAATTCTCTGTTGCGTTGGTAAATCTGTCTATCCTTGACTCATACCATTCTATTACTATTTAATTACTATAGGCTTATAATTTAACCTTAATTTCTAGTAGGGAAAACCCCCTTTCCTTAATCTTTTTCTTCAGAAGTGTCTTGGCTTAAGCTCACTGGTGATCATGAAAATATAAATCAAACCACGTGTGACCCCACTTTATTCCCATTCAAATGGCCAAATTAAGTCTAATAGTACTACTGTGATGGCAGGGATATGGAACAACATGAATTACTCATGGCATTAGAAATTGGTACAACACTTTGAATAGCAGTTTGGCATCATTGTGTAAAGCTACACATTTGCATATCCTGAAGCTCCAGGAATTCCACTCCTAGATGTATACTTAGAGAATATCAAAAGGAAGGAACACATAGATAGGAGATATTTGAAATGCTCAAGTTATCTGAAATGTTAAGTTGGAGGTAGGTTACTAGTGGAACATTACACAACTTAATTAATTGTATAAAAGAAGGTCATATGTAGACCAATGATGGTAACCTATAATTCCATAACTCAAATTGGACTAACTGCTATAACAAGCAAACAAAACTCTTACTGCCATAACACCAGAAAAAAAAAAGTTTACCATTCACTCACACAAAAGTCAGTGCAGAAGTGCCTAGCAAATTGTTTTTCTTAAGGGCTCTTCTCCAAAATGTGACTCAGGAATCTAGTATGCTTGTACCTTTGAGCAAAACTAACCCTTACAGCCTGGGAGTCCTTTTCTTCCAGCTTCAGAAAGGAAATGAAACAACACAAAAAAGCACACCTACTCTTAATTACTTTGAACTGGAACTGAAATTTTTTTCTTTGGTCACATTTCACTTGTAAGAACCAGTTATCTGGTCCCATCCTAGAAGCAAGGACAGAGGGGAAGAATAGGGTGCATCTGGGAAATGTGATCTAGATCTGTGTTTGGAAAGAAGAGCAGTTAAGGTCTAGTATGCCCTGCCTCAGCCATACAAGTAGCTAAGGACTCAAGGGCATTAACCATTTATGAATAACAATATTACAAATTAAGTAGAATTATTATCTATACTTTATAGATGAGAAAATGGAGGCTAGGAGAAGTTAAGTAATCCACTCACAATCCCAAAGCTTAGTGATAACAGAGTGAAGATTCAAACTCAGATCTGCCAGATGTCAAGGCCTAAGCTTTTAAACAGTGTGCTAGGCTGTCAGATATTCTCTAATGCACTTACAGTTCCCTATTGATAGTCTCTAGGTTATTTCCTTTCTAAACCCCAGACCACACAGCAACAAGGATAGCCATGTTCTCCTTCTCAATGGTGAAAAACTGATACCATTTCCACTAAGATCAGGAACAAGATAAGGTTGCCCACTCTCACCACTATTATTCAACATAGTTTTGGAAGTTTTAGCCACAGCAATCAGAGACGAGAAAGAAATAAAAGGAATCCAAATTGAAAAAGAAGAAGTAAAACTGTCACCGTTTGCAGATGGCATGATATTATACATAGAGAATCCTAAAGATGTTACCAGAAAACTACTAGAGCTAATCAATGAATTTGGTAAAGTAGCAGGATACAAAATTAATGCACAGAAATCTCTTGCATTCCTATACACTAATGATGAAAAATTTGAAAGAGGAATTAAGGAAACACTCCCATTTACCATTGCAACAAAAAGAATAAAATACCTAGGAATAAACCTACCTAAGGAGACAAAAAACCTGTATGCAGAAAACTATAAGATGAAAGAAATTAAAGAAGATACAAACAGATGGAGAGATACACCATGTTCTTGGACTGGAAGAATCAACATTGTGAAAATGACTCTACTACCCAAAGCAATCTGCAGATTCAGTGCTATCCCTATCAAACTACCAATAGCATTTTTCACAGAACTAGAACAAAAAATTTCTCAATTTGTATGAAAACACAAAAGACCCCAAATAGCCAAAGCAATCTTGAGAAAGAAAAACAGAGCTGGAGGAATCAGGCTCCCTGACTTCAGACTATACTACAAAGCTACAGTAATCAAGACAGTATGGTACTGGCACAAAAACAGAAATATAGATCAAGGGAACAGGATAGAAAGCCCAGAGATAAACCCCCGCACATATGGTCATCTTATCTTTGATAAAGGAGGCATGAATATACAATGGAGAAAAGACGGCCTCTTCAATAAGTGGTGCTGGGAAAACTACACTACAATGGACAGCTACATGTAAAAGAATGAAATTAGAACATGTAAAAGAATGAAATTAAAACACTCCCTAACACCATACAAAAAAATAAACTCAGAATGGATTAAAGACCTAAATGTAAGGCCAGACACTATAAAACTCTTAAAGGAAAGCATAGGCAGAACACTCTATGACATAAATCACAGCAAGATCCTTTTTGACCCACCTCCTAGAGAAATGGAAATAAAAACAAAAATAAACAAATGGGACCTTATGAAACAATAAAACTCTCTCACTTCATCCCAGCTTATCCCTCCCCCTTCCCATGTCCTCAAGTCCATTCTCCACATCTGTGTCTTTATTCCTGTCCTGTCCCTAAGTTCTTCATAACTATTTTTTTTTACACTCCTGTGTATGTGTTAGCATACAGTATTTGTTTTTCTCTTTCTGACTTACATCACTCTGTATGACAGAGTCTAGGTCCATCCACCTCACTACAGATAACTCAGTTTCATTTCTTTTTATGGTTGAGTAATATTCCATTGTATATATGTGCTACATCTTCTTTATCCATTCATCTGTCGATGGACACTTAGGTTGCTTCCATGTCCTGGCTATTGTAAATAGAGCTGCAATGAACTTTGTGGTACATGACCCTTTTTTGAATTATGGTTTTCTCAGGGCATATACCCAGTAGTGGGATTGCTGGGTCATATGGTAATTCTCTTTTCAGTGTTTTAAGGAACCTCCATACTATCCTCCATAGTGGCTGTATCAATTTACATTCCCAGCAACAGTGCAAAAGTGTTCCTCTTTCTCCACACCCTCTCCTGCATTTACTGTTTGTAGATTTTTTTTTTTTTTTTTTTTGCTGTACGCGGGCCTCTCACTGCTGTGGCCTCTCCCGTTGCGGAGCACAGGCTCCGGACGTGCAGGCTCAGTGGCCATGGCTCACGGGCCCAGCCACTCCGCGGCATGTGGGAATCCTCCCGGACCGGGTCATGAACCCGTGTCCCCTGCATCAGCAGGCAGACTCCCAACCACTGCGCCACCAGGGAAGCCCTGTTTGTAGATTTTTTGATAATGGCCAGTCTGACTGGTGTGAGATGATACCAAATACTACTTTTGAAAGTTATTCTGTGAAAAAGGAAGACTGGGGTCCATTTCCAGTAAGTTTGGGAAATTTTGTGTTTTATTAAATCACAGTGTATATCACCATATTAAGGGCTCTGAGAAGAACTGCAGTAAAATTCAGCTAACCCAGATTTTCCTAAATATTTTTAACTTACAGAACACTTTTTCATAGAAGACTTAAACCAACTGGAGACGTGTTTTAGAGATACTAATCCAGAGTGTTGGTATCTACTTAGGAGGGTCATAATAAAACTTGGGTGTGATAGGAGTGGGTGCTAAAAATAGTCACTGTCCAAAACTAGAGCCTGGCCTAGAGCAAGGGAGGTTGGAAATATTTTGATGGTGAATTCAACACAGGTATAGAACTTGATGCTAGTTGGAAATCCAATTGTATTATACATTTTTCAGTTGAATTACCCAGCCAGGGGAGAAATCTTGACTCTGTGGCAGTTTTCTCCATGATTACTACTCTGTTTCTACTTACTTTCCAATAAAATGTGTAATTGTACATCTTGTTTTTCTCACAGCTTAGAAAAAATATTAGATCCTAATCAGTAACCAATTAAAACAGTAACTGATGTTTTTTCTTTCAGAAACTGCTAACAATGAGTGCTTAACTTTTACAGGATTTTTTTTTTGTACACTTAAGTTGAGATACTGTGCAAAGAGAATTAATTTTTTTCTCCTGAAAACAAGAATTATATAGAAAATATCTATTTATTTCACTGGCATGAACTTTGAGTAATTAATTATAGTCAAATCTGTAAAATTTTATTTATTAAACTGAGTCACTGGATTTTTTAAAATTAGTGAATTCTAATGAGCTGTGCCGCACAGATATTATCTCTAAATGATAGATACTGTTAATAAGTCTATACTAGTAGCATAGCACATACACCCACCTCATGTTTTGTAAATAAATTTTCATCAGAACACATCAATGCCCATTTGCTTACATTTTTACTGGATGCTTGCATACTGCAACAGCAGAGTTGGTGAGTTGGTCTTCAAAGGTTAAAATATTTGCCGTTATAGAGTTTGCTGACCCCTGGGTCCCCCCCTGATTTGTATGTATTATTGAAACCAAGCTATGTTTAATATACTATCAATGAGGTAAAACATGCAGAGAGAGAAAAAAAGACTAAATAAGTAAACCAAAACATTTCCGCGCATTCCCTTAGGAAGTTATCAAGTTCATGGTCAGGCTGGCAGAGTGAGGAAGACATCCAGTAAGAGCTAGCTTCTGACATTTCAATTCCCTGGGTCATTTATTAGCTATTTAATTTATTCATTCTTTATTAATAAAAGTATATGCCACTAGCAGGCAGGCACTTCGTCATTAGGTAGGTTTGTATTCACCTTTGTTCCTTGATAAAAGGTACAGTCACCAAAAAGGACTCAAAGAAATTTCTAAAAATGTTTGTGGTTATCGAAAGGTTAAAAACTACTGCTCTCCACTATATGGGAATGTGTTACTCAGGGCCAGGGATCCACAGGATCAAGCAGGATCAAGGTGACAGAGGAAATACTGCATGTTGGTCACTGTACAGAAGTTGCTTAAACATAGTGTTGCTTACATTGTTCATTGTTCACAGATCAATGAGGAAGCTGGACAGAACAGGCAATCTAGTCAAAGTAACCAACTCTCCAGGGAAGCTTAGGTTGGGACGAAGAAGTGTGCTTAGTCTCTATGATGTCAAGTCAATCACTTTGTCGGGAATTAAAATTAGTAAGCACGGGAGTCATTTTTGGTTTTGTTTTCCTTTTTTCCAGAAGTCGGCATTTTGTGGTGCAGAATTCAAACATTTATGGATTTCCTAAACTGGATGTCAGGTAGACTCAATCTGCCTGGAAAGAAATATACCTGAGGCCCGACATCCATGGGCAGCAGCCATCCTAAGGAGCCTTTCCTTGAGAAGCCACATACTGCAATGGGAATCATGACCTGTAAAAGCAGATCATTCAATCTTATCCTGATCCTGGTTCAGTTGATACAAGATGTGTTACATGAAGAAGAATCAAGATCATCCCCACCTCACAGATATCAGAATTAGAAATGGAACATATAACTTGTCTGGATCATAGGAGGAACTCAATAAATGGTAGTGATTACAATCAAAAGATAGACACTGAAACCATCACAAAGACTCTGACCCTAGAACCAAGTCTGTCAGAGAAGTTGGTGACAAAGAGCGGAAAGTGTTTTTTATCAGAGTTTATGATTTTATTTTTATGAATACTAACGATTGATTTTTTGGAGTCAGCCAAACCTATGATCCTCTGTTTCCCTTACCTGATCTCCTCCCCATATTTGAAATACCAGGAGGAAGATGTATGTCACTAGACACCTTTAACCTCAAGCAGGAAGACATTTCCATCTTCCCAGTGAAAGGATCAGTCACAAATACAATAAGACCTCTTTATTGTGGAAATATTTGTATGTGAGTGTTATGGATTACCTAACTCTCTGACTAACCAAAACAATTTTTAACTTTATTCTTTACTGAAAATTTTTCCAATATTTTTTCTGATAGAGCAGCGGAAAAAAACTGAATCTTTAATGTCAGAGTCTCAGTCAACACATTTAATATTAGTGCCACAGGCCAATAACCGATATACAGAACCTAGAAGGATTCTGACAATGTATGCATTCACTTAAAGAACATATGATATTAGATTGAATCTGAGTGGGTCCTCAATTTGTTTGATTGTAAAAACAAACTGATCAAATGTTGTCTTATCAGAGGTTTATCCTGGTTATTTCATATAAAAGAGCAGCCACCATCCCACTCCTAAAATTTCTCGTCACCTGCTTTATTTGGACTCATAGCTCTTATCATCACCTTTGACACATCTTTGTATATTCTGTGTATTGTTCTCTCTCTACTAGAATCTAATGTCCTAAGAGCGGAGACTGTTTCAGTCTTGAATTCTCAGTGCCTATAATGTAGGAATTCAATAAACATTTATTGATTAAATAAAGGAATAGAAACTGATTCTCTTGTCATTTTCTTCTAAGAACAAAAAAGAGAAGCCCTGTTCAATTTAACTCGGAGCAAACCACTATATGCTGATATTATCCTAGTATCATGAAACATATGGAGAGGGAAAAGCTTAAAGTTTACGGGGACTAGAACAGATCTTAAAATGATCTAGCCAATCCACTATCCTTTTATGAATGGGAAAACAAATTACACTTATGGATGCACACAGTTCAATGCATTTTGAGAAATGAATGCACCTCTGTAACTAGTACCACAAGATATAGAACATTTCCATTACCCTTTGTGTCCTTTCCCACCCAATCCTCTCCATCCCTGGGCCCAGGCAACTACTGATCTGCTTTCTGTCACTGTAGATTAGTTTTCCTGTTCTAGAATTTTATATAAATGGAAGCATACAGTGTGTAATCTTTTGAGTCTGCTTTCTTTTACACAGCATTGTGTTTTCAAGATCCATCTATATTGTTCCATGCATCTGAAGTTCGTTTAATTTTATTGCTGAATACTATTTCATGGCATGGATTTAGAAGAATTTGTTTATCTAGTCACCTGTTGATGGACATTTGGGTTGGTTCTAGTTGTGGGCTTTTATTAATAAAACTGCTGTGAATACTCTTAAAAAGCAAATTGCAGTTATGGGCAACCCCAGGAAACATGCTTATTCTGTCATAGCTCTTGGTAGGTCTCAGTGGAAGCGAGAAGAAAGACCACTACCAATAAAAAATAATGTGATCTATATGGGGGTGAATGATTAATGCATTTCTTTGTTTGCTTTTCCAACTACACAAGACAGAGCCCCCGTGGGAAAAGTACACAGTGATGGGTTCATGTGGTGGATGCATGCTTGCACGCTAGTCTTCCCCCCATCACCTGCAGTGGCTCCTTTTCTGCTGATCCCCTTCACAGTTCACTGCATCCAACCAGGAAAGACATTAAAGTAAAATTAAGTATGAACTGCATTGTGACCTGGAAAATCCACACAACTCTAACCCATCTACTTCCCTTCTTTCTGTAAATGACATTACTCAAGTAACTTAAAACTTTCAAAATGTAGATCATCATCTTTTTAAAAGTTGTGTTTTGTACACACGTAATTGCATTATATAGTTTCTTATTTATGGTATTTTAATATCTTTCATAATAAGCCATAACCGTAAAGCTGTTCCTGCAAATTTCCCTATAATACTTATAAAAGTTTTATACTCCCCTTTGCTACTCAGGTGAGTTTATTTACCTTTTCCTTCTCTTTATGATCGTGATTATTTTCCTTTGGGTCACAATCAATAGTCTACAAAAATGGGTCACCACACCTGCACTAACATCTACACTCCCAGAGCCTGCCCTTTTTTTAGTTCTTGTTTCTTCTTTCTTTCTTCATGTCGTTTATATTATCCCTGCTGTAGGAATTTACTTAATCCTTGTATTTTTATCTCCTATGGAATAGCAAAGTCCATTAATTATTGAGTTTACCATCCAAACCAAAGATGGAATCATCCTCCCACTGTTAGAATCAGTTGATAGCCCTAACATTTAAAAAACATGTCTTTAGATATTCAGCATCTGGATTTTTCTTACATAGTCAAAATAAATTTGTTAGGGGTATTTACATTTGCATAACTGACATGAAAGGAGTTTAATAAATGTGTAAACTTTGCTAATTTAGTGCTTAAAAAGTTAGTGTGAGGGCCTTCCCTGGTGGTGCAGTGGTTGAGAGTCCGCCTGCCGATGCAGGGGACGCGGGTTCGTGCCCCGGTCCGGGAGGGTCCCACGTGCCGCGGAGCAGCTGTGCCGTGAGCCATGGCCGCTGGGCCTGTGCGTCCGGAGCCTGTGCTCCGCAACCGGAGAGGCCACAACAGTGAGAGGCCCGCGAACCGCAAAAATAAATAAATAAATAAATAAATAAATAAATAAATAAATAAATAAATTAGTGCGAGGAAATGCTAATCCGTTTAGTAAACAGTTCCTAGAAGTGAATGTATTGAAAGCAATTAGAAAAGGTTACACGTGTGCTTTACGTATTTCTGGAAGGTATTTTGGTATTTCCACCAAAAAAAAAGCGCACGTATGGAAATTCAAGGAAGAAAATATCAAAATGAAGACGACTTTTCTTTTCCATTCAGTTGGGAGAAGAGAGTGAATTAATTATTCAGGTATTATGCCTATAATGGAGTTACTCATTGAAATATACTAATGTGGGTTTTTTCCCTTTCCACATTGGTGTCTGTAGTGGGTATTTGCCAGAATGGTGGCAATATGACTTCCTATTTCTATGGACATTCCCCTATAATAGTGCTTTTCCTCAACGTAGAGTCCTGAGTCCATCTCCAACCTGTCATTGTCATATGGCTTAGACTGAGCCAATCAAACTACCACTACAAGTTTGGATTTAGAAGAGTTCACTATGCAGATAGAAGGCTCCACATATCCATATTTTGCAAGAGTTTTATGATTGTGAACAAAAGCTTTGGAGTTTGTATTTAGCTAACTGACTGTTTAAAAACTTTTTTATTGGAATATTATTGATTTACAATGTTGTGTTAGTTTCAGGTGTACGGCAAAGTGAATCAGTTATACATACAAATATATACACTTTTTTATTGGCTTTCTCTTTAAGAGCAGTTTTAGTTTCACAGCAAAATTAAGCAGAAAGTACAGAGTCCCCATATATCCCCTTGCCCCACACCCATGTATAGCCTCCCCCTATCATCATCCCACACGAGAGGGGTCCATTTGTTCCACTGATGAACATACATTGACACATCGTCACCCAAAGTCCACAGTTTCCCATTAGGACACAATCTCTGTGTTGTACGTTCTATGGGCTTTGACAAATGTACCCACCCTTTACAGCTTCATACAGAATAGTTTTACCACCCCAAAACTCACCTGTGCTCCACCTATTCATCCCTCCCTCAGGCTAAATTTCTGGAAACCACCACTCTTTACTGCCTCCATAGTTTGCCTTTTCCAAAATGCCATATAATTAAAATCATATATTATGTAGTCTTTTCACTTTGACATCTTGCACTTAATAGTATATTTTTAAGTTCCTTCCATGTCTTTTGTGACTTGATCGCTCATTTCTCTTTACTACTGAATAATATTTTATTGTATGGATGTAGCACAGTTTATTTATCCAGTCACCTATTGAAGGACATCTTGGTTGTTTCCAAGTTTTGGCAAATTTGAAAAAAGCTATTAAAACTCCATATGCAGGTTGTGTGTGAGCACATTTTCAACTCATTTGGGTCCATTCCAAGGATCACAAGTGATGAATCATATGGTAAAACTATGTTTAGCTTTGTGAGGAACTACGAAACTATTCAAATGTGGCTGCACCACTTTTCATTCCCACCAATAATGAATGAGAATTCCTGTTGCTCCAAATCCTTGCCTTCATTTGGTGTTGTTAGTGTTTTGAATTTTTGCCATTCTAATAGGTGTGTAGTGGTGTGTTATTATTATTTTAATTTGCAATTTCCTGATGAGGTATGACATTGAGCATCTTTTCCTTTGTTTATTTTCCATCTGTATATCTCCTTTGGTGAGGTGTTTGTTAAGATCTTTTGCCTGGGTTACTTAGTCAAGTTGTTTTTTCTTAGTGTTGAGTTTTAAGAGTTCTATGTGTGCTTTAGATAACAGTCCTTTATCAGATATGTCTTTTGAAAATATTTTCTCCTAAACTGTGGCTTATCATCTCATTCTTTTGACAGTCATTCACAGAACAGAAGTTTATCATTTTAATGAACTCCAACTTAATTTTTTCTTTTAAGGAGCATGACGTTGGTGTCATACCCAAAATAAAAAAAAAAAATCTCCAAACCCACCGTCATCTAGATTCTCTCCTATATCATCTTCTATGTGTTTAATAATTTCCATTTTACATTTAGGCCTATGATATGTTTTGAGTTATTTTTCTCATGAAATGCATAAGGTCTATGTCTATTTTTTTTTTTTTTTGCGTGTGGATGCGCAGTTGTTCCAGAACTATGTGTTGAAAAGATTATTCTTTCTCCAACGATTTGCCTTTGCTTCTTTGTCAAAGATGAGTTGACTATATTTGTGTAGATCTCTTTCTGGGCTCTTTTTTTCTTCCATTGATAAAATTGTCTATTCTTCTGCCAATACAACACTGTCTTGATTACTGTAGTCACAGAGTCATGATTGTGAGAACCCACCTGTAGGTAGTCCCACAGTGTAATTTGGTAATTATTCTTCAAAAGCATGCTCTATTGTTTGCAACCAAGAACTCACAGGGAACGAATGATCTCCAAAGACAGTCAAATGTATTTTCTTGATAGTAAGTTGCCAAACAATTAGCTCTTTATTATTCTTCTTGAGGCAATATGATATAGATAAAGGAAATGGGATTTAAAATCAACGGACCTGAGTCTAAGTTTTGGTTTTGCCTATGGCTAACTGTATGATGCTAGGAATCACCTAACTCTTCCAAATCTCTGTTTATTCTTCTGAAAATGGGAATAATTTCTGTGTCATAAGGTTATTTTTGAGAAGTAAATGATACTAATCAAAACACTTGACAGGTAATAGAAAGCCCTCAATTAAAGCTCTTTACATTTACTGTCTGCCAAGATGATCTTCTTACTCCAAAGTATTGTACCTAAAAGATAAGGTAAGGCTTTCTATTTGATTGGATGTACCAGCTTAGGAACACTGGTAACAATAGAGAAAATAATTGAATATTTTAAGGAAATACAAAAAGTTTTAGCATGAGTAAGCTGAACTTTTTAGTAGTAACAGCTCTATAATTTAAAAATAATAATTAATTATTAGTATAGGATTCAAACAAAAGAAAGGATCAATATATCTTGTGACTAAGGTAGATCCATATACGTTGCATGTTTAGACTAGGTATTGTTAGAAGACTTCTCTTATCTGTTCTAGTTAGTTAAGGATCTGCAGAAGTGGTATTTTTATAAGCAACAATAAGCTTATATGGTCTACTTATTTCTGTTGAAAAACAATTTTATTTTTTCTGTATTATATAAAGTTTAATTAATAGTAATTATAGAAAATTGCTTGAAAAACAGAAAAGCAAAAATAAAGGTAATATCATCTATAATTCTACTATCCAGGGATAACCATTCCCAGGGTTTAGGTGTCTATCTTTCCAGAATATTTCTTATGCACTTAGGTAGAGAGATAGATGACAAAAATAAGAATATACTATATATTCTGTTCCTTAACCTGTTTTCTTTTCACCTAAAAACATTCATAAGCATATTCCACAGATACATAACGGCATCATTTTTAATGACCATTGAGAATCTCTTAAATCCATGTAACAAAATTTATTTAACTAGTCTCCTGTTGATGGATATTTAGATAAGTTTAATGAGAGAGAGGGGGTTATTACCAAAACTGCAATAAACATCCTTTCCCATATATCTTTGTGTACTTGACCAATCATTTCTTTAGGCAAATTACCAGAAGCACAGCTGCCATGTTCCATAAATGGTACCCACTGGTCTTAGCATCACCCTCATCTGTGGAGAAGCATCATTATACTCCCAGAACCCACTTCAATTAAAAAGAATAAAAGTAAGTCTGGGGTTCTTTTTGATAACATAGCACAAAATAATGGTAGAAGTGACCCTACTAACAGCACTAGCACTGCTGCTGAAGCCTGGTTATTCATTTCTTCATCCTAAGAGAATAGCAATGATGCTATTAACAGAGTATCATACCACGGCTGCCGTTTTCTTATCAGATCTGTGTGTGTGTGTGTGTGTGTGTGTTTCTCTGTCTCTCTCTCTTTCTCTGCCCCTAGAAGTATGTAAGCACGAATATACTACCCCTAAAGCATAGTCTAATCCACAGTAGGTCTATGTGGTTTGTTGAAAGTAACCAAAAGTTCAGTGAAATTTCGCCACTAGTGGTGATGAATACTTTCAAAACCGTTAGTCCTTAGACTCAGACCACCATCAGATATTCCTCAGAGGCTAAGCTTAGTCATATTCACAAAACTTTCTCCAGTCACTGCTTGCTGTCTCTAAAATCAGGCTTCTGTTCTGTGAATGACTGTCAAAATCCAGATGACTTTTCTCAATTTATCTGCTTTCTCCATATGTTTCCATGAATTCTGATACTAGGCTACTACTTAAGCAGAAGTTAAAACAACCTGTTCAGTGCAAAAATTTGCTTTTTGAAACGACAAGGGGGAAAAGAATTAGAGGATGCACTTCCACTAGGTATGGGAGCAGGTAAATGTAGGGATTTAATAATTTTTCACTACAAAAGTCCTACACTTAGATCTTCTGAAAAATGTAGCAGACTTAAAACACAAAAGAAAAATATTTCCCTAATTTGTACTCTTCACTGCCGAAAACTGGTTCAGAAAGACGATGAACATAGAATCACTATGGAAAGTTACCAGGACAGAATTTCCATTCCAAAGTTCCACAGAAGCAAATTTCCTTGTGGGCATCTTGTAAAAGATTATAAATTTGTATTTGAACATATACTAGAGTTTATGATAAGAAAATTTCTATGGACAGGTTTATACCCAAGAAAATAATATTCATGGACAACCACAGAACTTGAGTACGAGCAAATTTTTCTTCATAGATCAAAAAGAAATGGCTGAAAAAGTTGGGAGTGTTTGGACCAAAGCAGAGAGATGCTCAGGAAGACAGACTGATCTTTACCTATTGGCAAGGGATTGCTTGTAATCATATGTTCCACTGGATCAATCTAGAGTGCATGGGAAGAAAGTACCAGAGGAGAACCATCAAGAAAACTGGTATGTCTACTTTAGGAGGAGTTTCTCACCCTAGAGGTGTTAAGTACAAGCTGACAATGCTTACAGAAGGTACCATAATGTGGAGCCATTTAATCAAGCAGTTCAGACCAGGAAGTCTATTGAAGTTGTAGAACCAAGTGTGTAGTTTCAGACCCCAGAATACCCAGTTTACACAATATTTAATGTAATACGATTTCATTTATGGAATATCTACCTCCGAGAAGTAATATACTGTAGTGGTTAAGGGCCAAGTAGAGTGCTGTATTTATAGCCAGATTGATCATTTGGTAACTGTGTGACCTTCAGTCAGTTACTGAATGCACTTAATCTGTCTGTGCTTCAGTTTCCCTCTCTATATAAAATGAAAGTAATAATACTGATTACCATATGGAGCTGTTGCAAGAAGTAAATGAGCTATTAGCACATGCAAATTACTTAGAGTTGTTCCTGGCACAGATACAGCATTCAAAATATATTAGTTGATGTTATTAATGTAATGCTAGTATTATGCAAAATGTTATGTACAAGAGAGTAAAAGTTATTAAAAGAATATTTTAGAGTCATGTTATGTGAGGATAATTACCTACTTGATTCAGTAATGAAAGAAGAAAACACTTGCTTTTGCTTAAATGACTCAACAACTGAATGGGAGTTTTTCCTGATTTACCTAGATACTTAAACCTTCCTTTTCATTTTTTTTTTTTCAGATTTTGCATTTGAACACAAAACACTGACCAAGCATATTCTGTTCCTAAATGATCTGTTGCTTTTTGAATAGGGATATTGAGTGAGGTGTGGGGCAGACACCAGATCTGCTGCTCTGCAGGACATATTTCTGTATCAAGATTGGACTGAATTCCTTTGAGGTCTCCTCCAGCCAGGCTTGCCAGATAAAACACCAGATTCCCAGTTACATCTGGATTTTAAATAAACAACAAATAATTATTAGTATAAGTATATTTTAAGTATTGTACAGACACACTTTTACTAAAAATTATTTGTCTGAAATTCAAATTTAATTGGGTATCCTGTATTTTTATTTGCTAAATCTGGCAGCCCTACTTCCAGCTGTGAGACCGTGAAAGCTGTGATTCCCTTGAGCATAGTTCTCAGCTGCAAGTGACGAAGGGGTTGTCATTTTCCTGTTAGATTTTGTCCCACATCCAAAATACACTCTGATTTACTTTCTGTAACTTCCTATAATGTAAATAATTGTAATCTTACGTTGTGTATCTCTTTTTAAAAGCCCACTAATAAGCATGGCAGCATTTTCTAGTTTTTGCAATATAACATAGTCAACAAAAAGAGAATAAATCAGCTTCAATTATCTTCTATCTTCTCTAGTAAAGGGAATGATTTTCAAAGACAGAGCAAGTAGTTAAAAGAGTTAAAAGAGAGTCGAAGTTAGAGGTAGGTGGTAAACAGCAAGACAGAGGCTAGACATTTTAATAGATTCAGATCTGTGGACCAAGATGAATTATGTCAGCCCTGTCTCAATGGCTGGGCTCTGCCCTCTGTGTTCACCACAGCTGAGACCATTAATTTTCCGCTTTGTAGGCACAGTCCCACATTTGATCTCTAATAAATCTGGACATGGAGATTGGCTATCCCGCATCCAGACACCTGTCCTGCTGGGCCAAAATCCAAGATAAATGGGAATAAAATCTCTACCACCCACTATGGAAAATGAAGGACACATTTGTCTCTCAATAACCTGGACACAAGGCAAATTTAAATCAAGTAGATACTTCTCCTTAGAATTTTGAATCTAAAAAGAATGATGAAGTGGTTCAGGGACAGAGCTTATTCATGGTAGCTGTGACAGGATCTAGAGTCGGGCAGTAAGGTAGCCATTGTTGAAGGGCACTGGCATTCAGCATTGGGTTGGCAAGTGCTCAGTGGTGATGGTGCCAGCATCCTAAGGAAACTGTCCCTGTGACGTCATTTTGATTATCCCTTGCTCTCTGATCCAGGTTCTCCAGAATTTAGGACAATTCAGTGAGCTACTCAATATTCTTCTTTTCTTAGGTTTCTAGAGTTAGTTTCTATTTTTGCTTCCTATCCTAATCTGAAGAGCTTCCAAACTACTGCCTTCCCATACCAGACATGTCCCCATTTCCAGCACAGAGCTGCTCTTCTACTCTCTTACCTTCTGTAGCTCTTGCCAAACCTCCCCCTATGAACAGATCTGAGTAGATCCCCGTTCCTCCCCTACATTCAGACCACAGAGATATGAAATGACTGATTTCCAAAAGTGCATCTGCACAGATTCTATGACACTCTGCTTTGCCAGCCTGTTTGGGTCTTACTGTGGCTGAATCATAATTGAGTTTGTGCCACAACATGAATATGGGTCCAACCAGCCCACCCATGGTTGAGCTGCATCTTGTTTCTCCTCTCTCTCTCTCTCTCTCTCTCTCTCTCTCTGCCTTTGTGTTACCTCAAGAAAATGTGCCAGCCTGGAATACTAAAAGCGTGTAAACAGTGAGAATCTAAATAATCATGGAAAATAAAAGGAGGACAGAAGATGGGAAACAAGTAAGTATTGTCTCTATTTTCAAATATGAAGACATGGTAGATTTCCAAATGACACAATGTTGAGTTTGACCCAGTTTCTAAAACAGATTAGTAAATAAATTATTTGCTAGTACTTAGAAAAAGAAAGAATGTTTAGTAGACTCAGATTCACTAAAAAAATGTTGTATCATCCTAATTATATGTACTTTAAAGATTTTCATTGAAACACATGAAAATGGTTTTCTAAAAATGCCAAATAGCCCTAAAAGATGAAGATTTATCATGAAAATAAAGGATCTCTGCTCACCCATTCACAGCTCCCAGCCATAGTTAAACTATGTTTAACTCTTTTAGCTATTTCTTCTATAGTTATATTTGTCTCTCTATATAGATATTGCTTATAAGGTATATTTTAATTTATGAATTTTAGGTGCTATCAGTTGACTTACTATTATAACAGGTTAGGATTTTTTTATATACACATTATTTTTCCCTCCCGTACTTTCTCCTTCCAATAGATGAATGTAGGTTGATTCAATAATTACAGTTTATATTATTATGAATTTGGGACCATTGCTAAATGCAGAGCCAAACCACATTCAATTATTACATTTCTTTCCTTGCTCATGTTTTAGTTATCCTTGTAATTTCGAATTGACTTTTGTTTTGAATCTCTCATCCCATATGCAATCCACAAATCCTAAATTTTTCCCCCAATTGTTGTATATATCGGGTAATCTATTGAGTTGCCCTTATTCCTAGAGGCCTCCCTCCTAGAGCCCTCTCCCCTCCTGCTTCCCGGGTGTTACTTTAGGGCTTCCCATTATTGCTATCTGGGGTTAAATCCACTATTTCATAGGCCCATGTCTTCCTTTTTCTCAATTTACTCCTTTTGTTTTCCTGGAGAATATCCTCAAAAAGTTTTGTAAGAAAAGATCCATAATGAAGAGGAAGAAAAAGACTTGTTTTCATTCAACTTTTGAGCTCTTTTCATGGAATATCTCTGGACTAGTGACTTAAGGATCACACACTGATTAATAGTGCTCTATGTAAAAAACATAGTGGAGGGCTTCCCTGGTGGCGCAGCGGTTGAGAATCTGCCTGCCGATGCAGGGGACATGGGTTCGAGCCCCGGTCCCAGAAGATCCCACATGCCGCGGAGCAACTAGGCCCGTGAGCCACAACTACTGAGCTTGCGCGTTTGGAGCCTGTGCTCCGCAACGAGAGGCCGCGATAGTGAGAGGCCTGCGCACCGCGATGAAGAGTGACCCCCGCTTGCCACAACTAGAGAAAGCCCTTGCACAGAAATGAAGACCCAACACAGACAAAAAATAAATTAATTAATTAAAAAAAAAAACATAGTGGAAAAATGTGACATGCTATGTAATGCTTAAACCTAAAGCATTACCAAATTGCCACAATTCCAAGATGTCTACTTTTTTTCCACATTTTTAACATTTCTAAATTTGGAATCAGCTTTAGATTGTTTACTTTGAATGTGGTAGCATATTTTCATTTTTTTTCTGAAAATTCCTATTAAGTGCCTTACCACTGGTTTTATTTTAGAACAGAAGAAATGTGATATCTTTCTTGAGCACTTGTACACTTTACAGCATAAAGGCTTTCCCCGATCCTCCCAGATCCTCCAATTGTGGTAGATATTCATAAGGTGCTTGAGACTTTTCAAATTGCTCAACAATGTTAGCAGAAGGCTGAGCTAAAACCCCTTTTCTGGGACAAAGGATTTAGGCTACGAATGGAGGCAAGAGGCCTCACCCCTGAAATCGGGGTTGAGGAGATGAGAATTAGTACTTGGTGTTGCAAGAACTAGTTTAAGTAGAGATGAGAAGATTGTTGTAAGGATACAAAAGTTACTCGTAGAAGCCACGAGCAAAGATGTGCCCGGGCCTAGAGAGCAGTCTGCATGCAGGCTTGGAGCATTTTAGACAGGGCAGGAAAGCATGTCTATACCAGGTTCTATTCCCCTCTCTCACAGCACGTGAGCTTCCAATGCCTCATGAGACTCTACGTGGTATGTCACAGCTACCCTGGTTTCTATTTTCTCTGTTCAAAGTCCTGTCCAGACTAAAACTGGAATCGCTTAGAGACCCCTAGGGGACAGAGTCCTGAGTCAAATGCTCACTCTTGGATCAGTCAGCTGTTGTCGGGAGGATGAGGATTCTATTATAAGAATACGCTTCTCTCATGTAAACATTTGTATGGGACGGTGGAAAGGGTTGTCTTCAGAAAACGGGAAAGGAATCCAAGCCGACAAAATAACTAACTTATCAAAGGTCAAAATCAAAACCGAAATTAAAGCAAAAACAGAAAAGGAAAAGCCAATAACATTCTGGAACTCAACATGAGATGCGTAGATTTAGTAAGTAACAGACAGAGTCACAAAGCCAGCTCCTCCTTTCCTTCTCTTCACACGGTTGAGCCAATCTGGAAATTTGTTTATTCCAGAAAGAATCAAAGATGACCATACCTTTGTGAAATTTTATTAAATGTGGGGGAGAATCGGAAGGGTCCAGGGGCAGAGGTGAAGGTGGAATCAAAAGCTCTAAGTTTAGACCCAAGCTCTGATTTCCAGACACCTCTTCTCGAAAGTTAATCCACAATTCCATCAAACTAAGAAGAAAAGAATTCATCATTACTTTTCTCACTTTACTTAGAACTTCTAGTATCACTTGTTTTTCTCAAGTTAAGTCATGTTTAGGATCGTCCACTCCACCTTTGAGTGCAATTGCCCTGCTAGTGCGTTAACAACTGAGACTACTACTCAATACCCAGGCCAGTAGCTCCTGAAGAATCTGTCCCCTATCCCAGTTAGGTCTTAATCATGTAAATGATGCCTACAAAGCAGTTATACAATATGTCATGCTGCAAACTCGCTATTGTTATTTAAAGAAGATAACTGAGCACTTCTGCTTTTATTTTTTTGCCCCTTAGAAAAAAGACAAAATGAAAGTTATTTCTACTCAGTTGCCCCTACCTGACAAGCACCCAGCTACACTCTGGGGAACAATCCCATACTCCCTCTTTCCTTTATGTGATGATGTATTCAAGATTTTTGAGTCACCACCTGGTGCCAGGTGTTATTCTGGTTGCAGGTTCAGAGGTGCAGAGGACAAATGATTCCTATACTTAAGGATCTCCCAAGCAAAACTTCCAGATCATCAATATCTCTTTCTCCTGCTTACATTCGGACCTCAAGAGGCAATGCATTCTTCCCAGAGCTCTCTCATCAGCTCTATTCCTTTTTCATGCTGACCAGCCCAACATCAAAGACATTCTTCTTTGGTGTGACATGGGCTGAATCTTCCTCTGCTTGACGTAGTGCCTGACAGGAAGGTTGGCGGCTTCTCCACTGTCAGTCAGTACAAAATATTGTGGTAGACCACCTTGAAGCTGAGACTGGGGGCAGGTGGTGGAGCAGAGAGGAAATAGCTTCTATTTTGAAAGTGTTGAGTGGAGAAGTAAAAGCAAAAGAGGAAAACTCTGACCTGCTCCTCCCCCAAGTTTCTCAGCCTCTGCTGTTCACCAACCTAAAATGTTACTCATTAGACTTTCCATGGGAGACTCTAAGGTTCTTGGACCCTCCCTTGAGCTGGAGATTTCCCCTGGTACAAGACCACCAGTGTAGCCACCTAACCAGCAGGCTGGGGAAGGATCTGTCTGAGGAAGGAGAGATGTCAGTGGTCTGAGGGGGACTTCTGTATCAGCGGAAAAGCTGATTTTTGTTCCACCCGCCACACCATATAAGTATCACATTGCGATGTTTCTCCTCATAACGCTTCACCATGTGCCTATGGGTTACAGTGTTCTTATTCAATGTGGTTTTTGTGTACTGTATTCTGGGGGGGAGGTGCATGTGGCAAAGGCAAACCATTTCCTCTGATATCCACATGCCCTCATGATCCTTTCAGTGGCCTTTACCTGACATCAGTGGGGAAGCATCAGCTCCATTCTATGAGGGAGGATCCTCGGTACCTTTGCAGGGTTAGGCTAGCAAGGATGCTCCTTGAACACCTGAAAACATCCTGTCAATCCCAGTGGTCATGAGGGTCATGAGGTCCAACATGTCAGTGGAGGTTATGCCTCTGAATATTTCTTGTATGTTGAGCTCCATATTTCATATCATAGCCTACACAAGACAATTAAAATTATTTTGCCAATCATTACTTCATATTTGACAAACATTCACTCATATTAGTCATTCATACAATAGACATTTTACTAAGCGTCTAGCAATTCCAAACCCAGTGATAGCACTGGAGACAATGGGTGAATCAAGGAAAGAGCTGTAACACAGAGTAATAAAACAGTAACAGAAGAAAGCAAAGGGTTCTGTGGGAGCACAGAGAAGGGACATCCCTTCTAGTGGGTAAGGGCGGGGCAGAAGAGAAAGGAGTCACAGAGGATTGATGAGTAGGGGTTTCCAATTAAAGAAGGAAGGAAGGGTGTTCCAGCATTCTGGATGAAGGAAAAGTTCAATGACATAGAGAGGGTAGATAAAGAAAATATGTGGATATTGATAGGGCAAGCTAGAGTGGAGTGAGAGATAAGAACCAGAGGAAGGAAGAGACTAGATAGCAAAGGACTTCTATTAAACCAAGGCATGTGGACTTTAACCTCAAGGTGTTTGGGGGAGCCACTGGACTCTTTAAGCAGAGTGGTAATGAAATCAGATACTAAGTAAGGGAATTTTGTTGAGGTTGTCAGCCATCTAACCAAAAGTAGTGATCCAATCTTGCTTGTACTCCTCTCGGTGTCAGTCATACTATAGCCCTTTGAAGAAGGCTTATTGATTGGACTGCCATTTTCTGTCTCAAGGTTCTGTTCCTTCTTTGGCCATTCATGAACTATGGACATTTTATCATCTCACTGAGTGCCTAAGAGGATGTGAAAAAGGACGCAAAGACTTCTCTGTGGTTTTCCACATCTCACTGCTGGCCTCAGAGGACCTCTCCAAAGCAATAAGGGAAGGTGTGTTAGAGGGTGAGGTAGCTTAAATTCTGGCCAAGATCACCAACGTTGCAATGAGTAGACACCAGTTAAGTGAAAAGCAGTGAGGCTGTCACCCAGCTGACAGAATTAGTAGCGTAGGAACATCAGACACTCCAAAGAGAGTTAGTAAAGGAATCAGAGATACAGTTTTAGCTCCACGACTAGCCCACTCTGTCACCTTGGACAAATCACTTAAATAAGCTTCAGCTCTCCCTCTAAAAAAATTGAAGACAATAATATCAATCCTGGCTACCAAATGTATTTCAAAAATGAACTAAGATATGAGAAAGTGCTTGGTATGCAGTAAAATATGGCAAAATGTAAGTTTGTTGTTGTTGTTTTTAGTGCATCTCTCTGGAGTCAGTTAAGACTTCTCCCCCATGTTAAATTTATGTTCTCTTTAGCACAAGGAAAAAATGTTTTTGCTTTTTTTCAATTGTATTTATACGAGATGATGGATGCTAACTAAACTTATTGTGGTGATCATTTCACAATAGATGTAAGTCAAACCATTATTCTGTACACCTTAAGCTTATAAGTAATATATGTCCATCATATCTCAATAAAAGTGAAAAAAATGATATTCTTCTTGTCCCTTCTTCCCTGACAAGTACTACTTCCATCTCTACTCTACAGTAGGCAATAATGGGCAGCAATATCCATAGTGTTTGCAAAAGCATACATGTTAAAACATATTAATACTAGAAGAACCATTACTTCTAGTGAAGTTGGTTTTCTTGTGCAGCATGCAATTATGCATATATTGAACTTTTATACAGTCTTCAACAAGTCAGAGGGATGTCCTATATCATTGTCTCAATTTACAGAGAGGAATCTCTGATCTAGAGAGATTTAGTGACTAACTAAACACCTTCTCTTATCGCTTTGGAGAGGTCCTCTGAGGCCAGCAGTGAGAGGTGGAAAACCACAGAGGGTCACACAGTTGGTAAATGATCGAGCGGATTGTCTCCAAATATCTCTATTCTAATAACAATTCAGCAAATAGCCATTTCTGGCACTAAATGGGTACTCAATAAATGACCAATTAAAATATATATGTAGCTACAATTAATGTCATTTTTCAGCATTTGAAAATTCTGGTGGCTAAAGATTATAATGATTCTGTGACTAAGAATGGCCAAAATCATTCAACTTGAAAAGATGGAAGTATTCTTTTTAAACGTATGTTTGGAAAAACCAGTAGTGAAATAGAGCTCTAAGAAATATTTATCTTGTCCACAATTTATTTTTTATTCATTTATGCAACAAATATTTATTGAAGCCTACAACATGTCAGCCATTTTTTCTAAAAACTGGAGCTACAAGAATAAACCAAACAAAATCTTTGACTTTGTGGAGCAAACATTTGGCAGGAAAACCAGACAATAAACAGGATTAGACAAGTGAAATATACACCAGAAAGTGGTAAATGCTAAGGAGGAAAAATAAAGCCTGGAAGGGGAGAATGAAATATTGAGGAAGGGGTCATTGAGATTTTAAATAGGGTAGCTGTTAAAAGCCACGCTAAGAAGATGACTTTTGAGCAAAGAGCTGAAGGTAATGGGGAAGAGCACTCCAGGCAGGCAGAGGAAACAGCAAATACAGAGGCCCTGAGGTGGGAGTATGCCTGGCACATTCAAGAAATAGCCAAGAAGTCCAAAGTAGCTGGTTTGGAAAATTAATGGGGAGAAGGTAGAAGTTGAAGTCGTAGGGGTGACAGAGAGCAAGATAATAGATCACAGGAGGCTAAGATAGAAAGGCAGACCAGTTAGGAGGCTATTGCAGTAGTCCAAGTGGGAGATGACTGTGGATTGAATTAGAGTTGTGACAGGGGATTGGTAAGGAAGGCTCAAATGCTGGTTCTATTTTGCAGGTAGGACTGACACGATTTGCTGACAAACTGGGTGTGGAATAGTGGAGAATGAGGAGAATAAAGATGGCCCCGAGCCATTTGATGTGAGCACCTAGAAGAATGGTCCCACTATTCACTGAGCTGGGGAAAACACAAGAGTTGCAAGTTTGAGAGCTCAGTTTTGGACATGTTAAGTTTGAGATGCTTATTAGACATCCAAATGGAAATGTCAAGTAGACAGGTAGATAGGTCTCGAGTTGAGAGGAAACATCAGGGCTGGAAGTAAATTGAGAGACATCAGCTCTCACAAACCACAAGAGAAATTGAGAAGTAGTCAGAAACTTATCTTGGATAGGTCCTCATTTTCTGACCTATCCCAAGAATTTGACAAAATCGTACACTCCCTTTTTCCTGCAAACACGCTCCTATCTTGGTTTCCAGGACACCACATAACTTTCTGACTACTTCTCAATTTCTCTTGCTGGTTCTTCCTCATCTTCCCAACCTGAAGACCTTGGAGTGTCCTAAGGCTCAGTCCTCGAACCTCTCTTCTTTTTTCTATCAGCTCTCACTACCTATGTGCATTCACCCTTTATCATGGCTTGAAATGCAATGTATTTGCTGATGGCTCTCAATTTATTTCCAGCCCTGATGTCTCCTCTCAACTCGTGACCTATATACTTGTCTACTGAATAAAGAAGATGTGGCACATATACACAATGGAATATTACTCAGCCATAAAAAGAAATGAAATTGAGTTATTTGTAGTGAGGTGGATGGACCTAGAGTCTCTCACACAGAGTGAAGTAAGTCAGAAAGAGAAAAACAAATACCATATGCTAACACATATATATGGAATCTAAAAAAAAAAAAAAAAGTGGTTCTGAAGAACCTAGGGGCAGTACAGGAATAAAGACGCAGACGTAGAGAATGGACTTGAGGACACAAGGAGGGGGGAAGGGTAAGCTGGGACGAAGTCAGAGAGTGGCATGTACTTATATATACTACCAAATGTAAAATAGATAGCTAGTGGGAAGCAGCCACAAAGCACAGGGAGATCAGCTCCGTGCTTTGTGACCACCTAGAGGGGTGGGATAGGGAGGGTGGGAGGAAGAGGCAAGAGGGAGGGGATATGGGGATATATGTATAGACGATTCACTTTTTTATAAAGCAGAAACTAATACACCATTGTAAAGCAATTATACTCCAATAAAGATGTTTAAAAGAAAGATAGAAAAAAAAAAGAAACAGAAAATGAGGACTTAGAAATGACTGTTGAGTTTCATAACACAGGTGACCAACCATGAGAGGAAATATTTCATTGGACTGGCAGGAGCAAAAACCTACTGACAAGGGTTCAAGAAGGCCTGGGAGAAGAATTAGAGGCAGTCAGTATATATAATTCTTTAAGAATAGTTTTAGACTTAAGGTGCCTCAAAAGTGTCACTATAGAGGCTTGAAGAGAAAAGGACTATAGCCTAAGAAGGAAGTGGAGTCAAGAAAGGGTTTTTGTTTATTTTAATTTTAAATGGGAGAAATAACATCAAGGTTGTATGCTGATGGGAATAATCTAGTGGAAAGTTTAACAATTAGTATAATACTCAGTGTATCAGCCATATATATTTGCCTTCCTTCTAACAATTTGAATTTACAAATGCCTGTCCCCTAGAAACTAGTTATGCATTTCTGACTCTTTAATCTTTCAATCTCATTACTTCCACCAGGAACTAATCATATTAGCAATTTGATTGATGATTAAACTATTTCCTGGTATTTCCTAGAACCTATAATAATTGTGTTTTTTCAATAAAAATATGATTTCATTTAAAGAGCTTTATAAATAGACATTAAACATAAATTATCTACCTTTATGTTGTAGCAGTAAGAAAAATCACTATTGATACCAAAATTAAAAGGAAACTCATATCCAGGATAAACTGAGTCCTCTCCCCCATGCTTCAGCTACTGCTGATTAGTCTTTGAACCCTGCGTATTTGAAGTTCCAGGGGCAGTACAGTTGACTTAAGAGTCAGGTGTCTGTGGGCCATGCTCCTCCCAATGGGAGAGGAACATTCACTTCTGAGGTGATTCAACAGAAGTAGTTCCCTGCCTGGGCAGTCACTTTCTCTGACTTCAGCATTGTCACTTGCTGCTACTTTAACGAATTCGTTCAAGAGAATGTCATCTTCAGAGTTGCGGTTTCCTCCCCAACTGCAGCTTAACTTTTAATACAACACCCTTCAATATTTCCTTCCTGTTGCTTCTGCCCATGCCCCAAGCTAAGAGTAATGAAAACTCTGCTGTAATTACTCCTGACTTTCTCAGCCTCTTGATCTCTACTTTCCCCTTACATTATAATTACTTAGATAACAAAATGATTCTCAATTCTCACTGCAAAACTCTTTATCTCCTTTATATTAAATACATAATATTGTATCAGCTTCTTGCTGCCTCAATTTTATTCTTTTGTAGCCTATTTCAGTTCTTTATTTATCGAGACTATCTACCCTCCTGCGCTTGATTTGTTGACAGTTATGCATTTTGAACAGAACAAAGAAGAGTTATAGGCTGCAGTTTCCTTAGAAGGGTCATTTATGAGTATACACGCACATTTTCATATATTAGATTATAGCAAGTATAGCTTAAAATCGCTCATCCTAGTAGCTAACCATTGGTAAGCACTTACTCCAGGTCTGGCACTCTGCTAAGCATTGGGCATGCATCATCTGATTTGATTCTCCATTTTACTGCTGACAAAACTAAAGATTTGGAGTAGTTAGAGCATCTGCCCAAGGTTACACAGCTAGTAAGTGATTGATCAGGGATTTGAACATAAGTGATCTGGCCTCAGTACCCACATACTTAGTGACTCAGGCAGAAGAAAGCCATTTTGCAGATGTGTAAAGGCAGGACTCCTAAAACTTGTCTAGTCGAGTCTTGATAGAGGGGAGAGTCCACTCCCAGAGATGAGAAAGTCTTGGTGAGAAGGGAGTTACAATACTCCAACAGTTCCCTGAAGTCTCATTACTGACATTTTAAGTCCATGATAACTTTGCATTCTGCTTCATAATATATCCATATCACTTTGATATAAAAGGAATATTTGACTCTGTTAAAGGACACAAAAGACTTGTGTAAATATTTATGAAGTAGATGGCAAACACTGTAAAGATGTCAATTTCCCCCCAAATTCATCTAGTATTCAATGTCTAGTATGCAATTCAAAGTCATTCCAATAAAAATATCCAAATAATTTTGGGAAGAAATTTTCTAATCTTATTCTTAAATTTGTGTGCCACAAAGATATTCACAGATAGCTGAAGCAAGTTGGGAAGAGAAAAACATAGAGGAAAAATATGCCCTTTCAAATGGTAAGGCATAAGACAAAGCTCTGGTAATAAAAAACCTTTAGCGAAGAGCAAACAGAAAAATGGAAATTATATATATACTATGAAATTATGTATATATTATGAAACTAAATATATACATATATATTAAGTGATCAGAAGAGGATAAGATATATTATTCAGTATGTTTTGTTGGAATATTTTCTTTATTTTACAGAGAAATATAAAATGTTTCCTAACTTACATTATGTACAAAAATAGACTCCTGATGAATTAAATACCCAGATTTGAAAAACAAATACATACAGCTTAACAAAAGAAAATATAGGAGATTATTACTTCTAGGTAGAGAAAAGATACCATAACCAGATTCCCAAAGAATAACTCATAAAGAACGAAACTTATATATTTTGAAATTACAGATAAACTTAGAGTCACTGTCTACCTGATTGACCTATTCATTTCCTTCATGGTATTTATCTCTTTGTGAAGCTGTCTTCCTTACTTAATTTTTGGCCTTACACTCACCTGCTGTCAAATGCTCTACCCCTGAGCTATAGTCCCATTACACTCATCTGAAGGTACGCTTCCTGAGAGCAGGTACTTCACCTATTGTGTTTACACTGTAGACACCACACCTAGAACTGTGCCTATTATAATAGGTGTGCAATAAATGGGTTCTTTGAATGCTGTTTAAAGGGTTTTTTTAAAATGTTCCTATATTTTGTAGATCCCACTGCTGTCTGTCTAAGGCTCTCTTTCCTTACCGTCATGCAAGTTCTACTGTACTTTCCCCAAATGTAAGCCCTAAACGATATCTACAAGACTGATAATTAGAGGAACTTCATGGTTACTACCAAGCCTGAAACTCTGATTTAAACCCTGTAGGCAACAGTGGGACTATTATGACAGCATCTCTTGAATGCATTATGTAGGGCAAGTCTTTTTAAATGAAAAGATACTATCTTTAGGCTATAGCTAAGACGAAAGGATTGAAAATACAGAGAAGCATATTTTAGCTTAACACTATAAATTATTTTCTCCCAGTTGCAGTCGTCCAGAAACAGAATGGGCTGTCTTGAGATGCAATAAATGGTGCATCACTGGAGATGTTTGGGAAGAATCTGGAGCGCCACTTAACAAGAGAGAGAAAAAGTAAGAAGGAATTATTTCCTTGCATCCTCAGATCTTTGCTCTGTTCCTTCTTATAACCACCTCCTCTTCACAGGACCTTTCCCTTTCATCCCACCAGGAATATTCATTGAAGTACCATGATGACAAGAGCGGTGATGAACATTGTAAATTTTTGTTATTTTCAACATTTGATGAATGACACCAAAAATTAAAGGAAGGTTACAAAGTAAAGCAAGCATTCTGTAGGGCATTTATCTGGGCCTCTGGAATACAAAGATATATAGTCAGAGAAACACACTCATTCGCCATTCTTAAACCCCCATGCCCACCCCATTGAGAGAGGAGCTCAAGCAAACAACGGGCAAAAATCTCATGGTATGGGTTGAAATTCATAGACAGAAGGCTTAGCACAGAATAATGCATGCAGCCCTCTGTCTCTCGAATCCCATGAATAGGCTTGACAGTGCACAACTGGACACATCAAAGGTTTTGCTCTAGTTTTGTTCTGTCTACGAGACCCCATCCCTTGCTGCTCTCACTTTTTAATAGCGATTTCATGAAAGTAGCCTTAGAAATGCGGGGGGGGGGGGGGTGGAATTCTGAGCATGGAAACCAGATGCTCAGGAGTTGCATTCCCATACTGATAGCACCTAGAGAGCTTGTGGGAGGCTGAGGCTGCACCTACTGCTCCTCCAGCTGGCAAAAGAGCTTCCCTTACCCCAGTCCCAGTGCTCATTGCAAGGAATCCCCAAGATGGGCCTCAGGTTGGTTCAGCAAACAATCCAATCATTTTCAAATTCCTTACCTTGTTTGATCCTCCCAAGAGCCTTGTACAGAAAGATAGAGCAGGTATGATTGTGTCCATTTTATTCATGAAGAGACAGATACAAACAGGTTAAAAGGACTGGCTTAAGTCATCCTGCTACATGACAAAGCCAGGACTCATTGCAGTCCGTCAGAATCCTCTTCTCATGCAGTCTCACCCTAAATATATATCCCGTCAGGTTGCCCTGGCAATGATGCCGTCCATGTCAGAAAGAGGAACTCTAAGAGGAATGGTTATCTGTGCCCCATTTGCCCCGGGAAGAAGGGCAGCACCCAGGAGTTCTCTAAAATTCTGAAGAAGTGATAATAACAAGGCCAGAAGCAATTCCCTCCAGAAGCACTCTCTCCTGGAGATGTGTCACTTTCACATGTAGGCACTGCCTATGACCAACTGTGGGCCACCTGGGAAAATAATACGACAGACACAGAATAAGACTGAGATGTTTAGTTTACCCCTCCCCTTGCCCTAGATCAAGGAGTAGAGACTATATCAGAAGAGAAAGTGCTTTTTCTCAATATTTGCTCTTGGATTACATGTGATATTGCAATCACACCAACCACAGTTCCTGTGCCAAATTCAGAAGTGGGACAGGATATGGAGAAATCTAAGAGAAGAGAGAATGATTACTTGAAGATACCTCTTGAGAGATGACGTACACAGATTGAAATATGCCCTAAATTGTCCAATATCAGTGGGCTTCATATGGAGAAGATAAGACTAGAAATCAGGTTTTGGTGGCAAACCCTAGGTCTCTTGTGTTTGAATTAGAAACCTGTTTTGACGCCACTTAACTTGTATCAATGCTCTGAATTCTGGACTCATCTGCATTAACCAACCATGTGGCAATGAATATAGTAAAACTGAAAGAATACTGGATTAGAAGTCCTGTAAGTCTGTGATCCCTCCTTGCTTCACCTCTCTAGAAACTGATTTCTTCATCAATAAAGCGAGGGAGATAAATATAATCTCCAACTTTCCATTACGTTCTAAAAGTCAAAGTCATTTTCTACACGTAGAAAATTAGATGGTTTGAACATCATGTTTTCTAAACTCCTCTCTGGTCCTAACACTTTAGTTTCCAAAGTATATTTTCTGAGTCATTTTTTTCTTAGGATAAACATATGGTCCCTAGTATTTCAAGTGGTCCCTCTGCAGTAAACATACAGCATAAATGCTGTGGGTTGTACTGAACTGAAGAAATGTTATGGTTAGCCTATATGATACCTTCATGCAAATCATAAAAATGTTTTCTTCTCTGGACAAATTAGAAAAGGATGCCTTTCTCTACGGAAGCAGCTCCATAGATACAGGACTAAAAGAGGGTTGTTTGGGCTGAATTTCAGCTTCCTCCTTCCTCCTCAGCTGCACGTTCTTCTACAGTGTACAAAACACTCAACTGAACACAGCAGCCCTGGTGGAGTCCAAAAATCTGAAGGTATTTGCTTCAAGCCAAACTCAAACTTTCTGAGGAAAATTCTGAAAGATTATAGTTAGCAGCATACAACCTCTAGGCTCTCTGAGCTGGGCAAAGATTACACTGAAGACTGATTTCATGATTGGAATGTTGATTTTGCTATTTGTGCTCTGAAGGATAAAGACAGCACCTCTGTCACAGGAAGCAAAACACAATCTGAAATGGTCCATTATTGAAGCATTAATCTGATTAATTAACCTACTTAGGAAATAGATTACCCTACACTCTAAGCTTCTCTTTCAAATAGACTATAAGCTCCTCAGGACAATTGAAATTCTTGCTCATTTTTATACATCCAGAATTGACTACAGTGTCTGGCACAAAATAGTTGTTCAACGAACAATTACTGACTGAACTCATTATCTGAAGTTGATTTGATTCAAATACCCCAAGACTGGATATTATGGACATAAAAGAAATGCAATGAAATTGAAGTAGAATTGGAAAAGTCAGCCTAGAACAGTAGTTCTCAACCTGCATGTGCAATTACTAAACACCTGGAGATTCTAACACGTCTCCCCACTCTGTCCCTGCTCAATCTTGAGAACCCCTAAAGGGCTGAGATTTTCCAGACACCAGTTCTGAAGGTCCTCTCTCACCTTCCACAAACCTAATCAGAGTGCAGAGACATCGTTCTCAACCTGGAAGGGCAAAGGTGCTAGTCAGAATTAGCTCCCACCTCTCCATTTAAGGAGGTTGATGACAGCTTTTACAGGAATAAGGCCCCTGGGGCATTTTGTTTGTTTTTTTGTTTTTTTGCGGTATGCGGTACTCCCCTCCCTTTTGCGTCTCCCTCCCTCCCACCCTCCCTATCCCACCCCTCTAGGTGGTCACAAAGCACCCAGCTGATCTCCCTGTGCTAGGCAGCTGCTTTCCACTAGCTACCTATTTTACGTTTGGTAGTGTATATATGTCAGTGCTACTCTCTCAGCTGAAAAAGAAACGAAGTTGAGTAATTTGTAGTGAGGTGGATGGACCTAGAGTCTGTCATACAGAGTGAAGTAAGTCAGAAAGAGAAAAATACCGTATGTTAACGCATATATATGGAATCTAAAAAATAAAAAATGGCTCTGAAGAACCTAGGGGCAGGATAGGAATAAAGATGCAGACGTAGAAAGTGGACTTGAGGACATGGGGAGGGGGAAGGGTAAGCTGGGATGAAGTGAGAGAACACCATCAAGTCACTCTTGTTCCCTTCTTGTCTGTTAGCTCCCCTTCCCTCTCAAGAACAAAATACATTCTACTCTTTATCTCATGTCTCACAGCTGGAGAGCAAGTTTTATTGCTTGAGCATGCCCTGAAGTCTTACACTTCAACCCAAGCAATTCATCAAAGTATTTCTTCCAAACAAATATAATACTTTCCCTAAAGGAAACCTTGGTGAATAAAACATTTTCTTCACTTCATTGCACCCATCATTGGGATTGGTATGTTGACGGACTCTGAATGTACATTGGAAGAGCTCTCAACGGAAGGTGACAAACTCAACCAGCTACACACATCTCGCTACAAATTCGCTTTTACTTCCATCTGCTTCCCCCTTTTCAGTTATTAATATGAAAGAGAGAACAAAAAAAGAGAGACTCCATATTTTTTTGTGGGAGTAGGGAGTAGAATGTTTTATGAAGAAACATGAGTAGGGAGTAGAATGTTTTATGAAGAAAAGTGTTTCTTTTAGGCCAATATGCTGATATTTAGCAACATGGTTTTCAGTCCTCCTGAAAGTAGAAGGGGGGAGGCATCATGCGTCATTCATCCAACCCCCTTAAATGTAAGCCCTGCCCATAGGATGCCCTAAAAGTTCACGGCAGAGAATGAGGGGGATGCAGGGGAGAATGTGGTGACATTTGCAAGGGACCCAAGAGCTGGGGCAACACAGATTAAAATAGAAGAGGTTGGAGGGAGTGAGAGGGAAACCCACCACAAAGATCACAGAGTATTATTACTCTTTTCCCACCCAGGTGACATATACTCCTGCATCAAGTACCCAGTCACTTGGTCGCACCCACAGCTGCCGCCAGGGAAGCCACAGGGTCTTTCATCGCAGCACCACTCTCCCCAGCCCACTGAAGGACGTACCTCAGCAGTGAGGAAAGAGTAGGAGGAGCTGTGACCTGGGCCCCCTGCTCCCAAGCCAAACATTTGAAGCCTCTCAAGGGGAGGAGCTGTGCAGGAGGAAAGGGTGGAGGGAAGACTGGGGAAACTTGCAAGGTCTCATGGAAGTGAGACTGATTTCTCCATCTCCAGTGTCTCATCCTGCACCCTCTCCCTAGGATTTGTATTTCTCTCATTCCTCAAGGCCTCATGTGTAATCACCAAACCTGCTTTGGCCAAGAAGCAGAATGTGAAACTGAGCGGCCATAGGAAGTTACAGCTTTAAGGTATGTTCCTTTGTCTACACTTTCAGTCTGAGAGGTCTGAGTCCATTTTATAGGTCAGCTCAGATGGTACATGTGTTGAGATTACGAATAGATGAGAAACACAGAGCCTGAAGAGTAAGCAGAATGATCAAGAAGAAAGGGAAGGACCTCTAGTGCTAGAAATCACTGAAGACAGTTTTCTTTCCTCTAGTACTTTTTCTATTCATTGTGTGACTTTCAAAACAACTCGATAAGACAAAGAGTAATTGGAAAGGGGGAGGAGAGTGACACATTCATTTCTGGATGTATGGCCAACTAGATATACTGCAACAGCCTTCTAATTAGACACAAAATGTCAAGAATAGGCAAGACTACTGAATTAGATGAAGAAACCTAAGGAGGAGGAGAAGCATAGAGACATACCCCAGAGGTGGAGATGAACTAAAGCTTGTTTAAAGGTAGGTAATTAAGGCAGTGGTATGTTGGGAAAGGAATAGACAAAGTGACCCATGGAGCAGAATAAAGAGCCTAGAAATAGACCCACTTAATCTATGACTGACAGAGCATCACATATCACTGAGGAAAGAATAGGCAGTTTAATAAATGATTCTGAAACTATTGCTTAGCCATATAGGGGGAAAGGAAATAAGATCCCTTTCTCACAGTAACAAAAATTCCAGATGGATTAAAGATTTAAATGTGAAAAAAAATCTAAAAACTTTTAGAAGAAAATACAGAATATCTTTATGACTAAAACCACAAAAGCTAAAACCCTGAAAGACTGATAATTTTAATAATTAAAATTAACAACTTTTGTTCATGTAAAGATATACAAAGAAGGTAAAAACACAAACCACTATATGACAGAAATATTTGCTACACAAGTAACACAGAAAAATTAGTATCCTGAAAAATACATCTCCTAGAATTAGTAAGAGAAAGACTTCCCCTCCCCTCAAAAAAATAAAAACTAGAAAATGGGCAAAACCTGTGAAGAAGTATTTCATAGAAGAAGAAATGCAAAGTGCCTATAATTTAAATGAAAATATGTTTAACCTTAATCTCATTAGTGATTAGAAGGAAGCAGATTCAAGCTAAAGGAGATACAGTAAGTCCCCTACATACAAAGGAGTTCCATTCCAAGAGCATGTTCGTAAGTCTAATTTGTTCATAAGTCCAGCAAAGTTAGCCTAGGTACCCAACTAACACAATCGGCTATACAGTACTGTACTGTAATAGGTTTATAATACTTATTACACAAATAATACATAAAAAACAAACAAACACAAAAAATAAAGAAAACGCTTTTAATCTTACAACACAGTACCTTGAAAAGTATAGTACAGTACAACAACTGGCATACAAGGGATGGCATCGAGTGAACAAGCAAGAAGAACTACTGACTAGAGGAGGGAAGGAGGTGGGAGATGGTAGAGCTGAAGGATCGTCAGCAACAGGAGATAGCGGGCAAGCTGCAATTTCACTCACACCTGACGTTGATGGCACAGGTTCTGATTCCTTGCTGGATTCAATTCTTCTACCCCCTTGAAAAAATGATTCAGTGATGTCTGGGTAGTAGCTCTTTTTTTCTCATCATAGAAGGCATGGATTGCATTCTGAACCGCTGCTGCAACCTTCGCGTACCTTTCTATGTTCAGGTCCTGTGCCTCAAAAACTAACAGTGTCTCCTCAAAGAAAATCCCTTGCTTCCGGACATCCTGGGATTGAAATAAAGATACTGTACTACTGTATTCTATACAGTACTGTACAGTAAAGTACACAAAAGCACAGCCACCTGTAGAGAATGCACACACCTGACAATGTATGCCAGACACGTGAACTAACTTCCATGATTTGACATGCGAACGCAGGTTCGAATCTTTGAAAGTTTGCAACTTGGACTTACTGTACCAAGTTTCTCCTTTCAGATAGGTAAAAGTAAAAAAGTTGAACAATACCAGGTGTCAGCAAATATACAGAGGGAGGAAGAACTCTCGTTCACTGGTGCATACATTTATATAAGTGCTTTGGAGAGCAATTTGGCATAACCTAGGAAAGTTAAACATGCACAGATCCAATGACTCAGAAAGTCACTCCCAAATTTACACCTAGAGAAATTTTTGGAAGTGTGCTCTAGGAGTTATATGCAAGAATCTTCATAGCAGCCATGTTTGTAATCACAAACATTGGAAATAACCCAAATGTTCATTAGCAATGGAATGGGTGAATAAATAGTGGTACTATCATACGATGGAGTATTATGCAGCAGTGAAAATTAATGAACTCCAGCTACGTAGATCAACATGGAAAAATCTCAATTAAAACTGGGAGAAATAAGCACATCAGAAAATCACATCCAGTATAATTCCATTTATATAAGGTTCAAAAATATGCATACATTAAACAATATATTGAGTAGGAGTAAGTATGTAAGTGATAACACTATAAATAAAGCAAAAGAGTGATTAACACGAAGTTCAGAAGAGTGGTTATTTCAGGGTTCAGAGAGAGTAATACTGGGGGAAAGTTCAGGAGAGCCTCTAACTTAGTATAAACTTCTATTTATAGCCAACATGCACAGTTGTTCATTTTGTTATTATTCTTTATTTGCGCCCAATCTATCAATATTTTTTATTTGTCTTAACTTTTTTTGTTTGAATTTATTTTTTATTTATTTTTTTCCAACAATTATTTTGGGGTTTTATTTTTTCTATTCTTTTTCAAATTCTTTTCCCATTTAGGTTATTACAGGATACTAAGCAGAGTTCCCTGTGCTATACAGGAAGTCCTTTTTGGTTATCTATTTTAAACATAGCAGTGTGTACATGTTGATCTCAAACTCCCAATCTATCCCTCCCCCTCGACTCTTCCCCACTGGTGAGCATAAGTTCATTATCTAAGTCTGTGAGTCTGTTTCTGTTTTGTAGATAAGTTCATTTGTCTCATTTTTTTTCGATTCTGCATATAAGAATGTTATTATTATTCTTTAAATTGTAGTATTACAATTAGGATTTTTTTAATGAATTGAAAACAAAGATGAGACCATACAATGTACAAGCTGGCTCACAAGTAAGCTGGGGAGAGCACAAAACTACCTGCTCTCACTGTTACCGTGTCGAATTCTTCTGACTCCAAAAAATAAATTTTTAATAGATGATCTTTTAAAAATTGAGTCACAGCTCAGAAAAATACCAAAAGGAAGGGGGAAATAAGCACCTGCGTATTAACAATGTCTTTTATCTGAGATCCTCATGAGTTTGAGCTCAATATTGCCATCACAGAGTCAAGACAGCAAAGGAGAACAGGAACAGAGATTTTTAACTCTGACTCCACAGGTCTAGAGTGAATTTGGGTTTTGACTTTTAGGTTTTTGAATAGTTGATCAATGTGAAGTATGGTCAACCTTTTCTCTACAATAAATTGCAAACTTAAATATACTTTTAATTCTCTCACATACAACATTCAGACTTAAACTATAATTTCTAGTAACTGAAAGAGGCTCTTCAAAAATGTTGCCATGGTCTAGCATGAGAAAGAGAAGCAGTTTAATGATATGTTAACAATAAAGCCTTACAGAATCAGATTCATAATAGTTAAATGTACAGGCAGCATTACCCAGAGGTCTTCTATATTAAATATTATTATGTTAACTTCTCCTACCCATTATATAAATGCAAACCAGATGCTAACAACTGGTAGCCCCAACAAGCCTGTTTTAATGAGCAAAGAAAATATTGCTTCCAAGAACTTTAAAAGTGTGATTTCTCAGGCCATGAATTTCCAAGCTCAGCCAGTTGACTTCCAAATGCATATGGTTAGCTTTAACAGAGTCAGAGAGAATTGTGGACCTAGAAAAGTTAATCCTTTATCATGTTTGCAAAAACTCAGAGAATGTCTTAACTTCAGTGAGTTTGTAATGCTATCATTTTAGAAGTATAGAAATTATTTTTTCTGATGGTAAAACAATAAATATTCATGATAAAAATGTTAGAAAAGGTATAGAACATAGAGACAATTTAAATTACCCATAATTCTACCACCTAGAAATTACCACTATTCATGTTTTGGATCATTTCCTTTCAGCGTGTTTTCCCCCCCAAGGACATATACGTGTGTTTACGTATTTGAGACCATACAGTTGGTTATCTTTTTTCTTTTTCTGTTAGCATTATATTGCGAGCACTTTCCTTTGCCATTAAATATCCTTTGAAAATCATTTCTATAGTTGTATAATATTTCCCATATGGGCGTGATATAATTTAAAGAAAATTTTCTCTGTTTTGGGAAAATTTTGGTGGTATTGTCATCTTTTTATATCAAGAAGAGCCTAGATAGTCTTTTTTTTTTTTTTCTTTTTTACTATCTTATGTTTATCTCTCATGCTTGTCAATGGATATCAACTCTTGGACATCAGGACATTTTTGGAAAACGTGTCATCAACCTCATTTTGTAAGACTAGAAATCAGTTTGTACATTCTTTCATTCAGCAAATATTTATCATATGCCTATTACATGCTATGAACTCTTTAAGTGCTGGGGGTAAATCCTGGAATAAGAGAGGAAGTCCCTGTCTTCACGACCTTATAGCAGAAGAGACAGAAAACAAACAGGCAGATAATGTCATGTGGTTTTAAGTATAACAGAGAAAAATAAAGCAGGGTAGGGGGAATACAGAGTGTTTTGGGGGAGGTAATGGTAGTGGTGGTGGTTTTATTTTATATAGTGAGGGCTGTCAGGAAACATGACACATGAATAAAGACATGATGAAATAGGACCGTGGGGGACCCAAGAGAAAAGAATTCCATCCAGAAGGAACAGCCAACACAGAGACAGTGAGGTGGAATGGGCACAGGCTCAGTGTGCTTGAAGAACAATAAGGGGGCTGACTTGGCCACCATCGAGAGGGCCAGGAGGAGAGTGGGAGGCTCTGAAGTCAGAGAGGTACCAGGCCAGATCATGGAGGGTCTCATAGTCTATCACAGGACTCACTCAGGTTGTTTTTCTGTAGCCACTAGACTCTGAAAGAGATTAGGGGAAGGTAGATGCAGGAAGACCAGTTAGCAGGTAACCAAAGTAAAGAATGTAAAATATGATGGTGGCCTAGACTACAGAAATAGTAATGAAGATGGCAAAAAAAAGATCTCATCTGGACAAATTTAAAGCTGACAGATTTGCTGATGGATTTGATGGAGTATGATAGAAAGAGAGGAAGTAAGGATGGTTCCAGGATTTTGGCCCAAGAAAGTGAAAGAAAGAAGTTGTCATCTACTGATATGAGGAAGACTAAAGGACAGTAAGTTTGGGGAGTAAATCAAGAGTTGGCTCTTGATGTGCTAAGGCTGATATGCCTTTAAGAAATCCAAGTAAAGATTTAGTTGGAGTGCAGAGGACAGGTCCAAGTACAAAATAGAATTTTGACTATCATCAACATTTAGATTACACTTAAAGCCGTGAAATAGGATAAGGTCATCAAAACACTGAAAATGGAGGGAAAAAAGGTTCAAGGACCCCAACGGAAACTGAAAAACAACCTCCAGTGAGGTAAGAGAAGAAAGAAGAGAAAATGGTGCCCTGAGGCTAGGGAAGGCAGCATTTCTGGAATAAGGGTGTAAGAAACTGGTCAAATGCCTTATTAAGGGGAGTAAAAATGAAAATTGACCATTGGGTTTCAGAGGTTACTGGATGGTAAAGTGATCGTGTATAATCTTTGCCCAAATCAGAACATTTTTGAGAGTGAAGGAAGATGCTCACAATTATTAAAATATGTCAGGACAATAGGTATAAACCAGGACTGACCTGAACAAAATAAGACAAATCATCACCTTAGCTATAGGTAACCTTGACAAAAGCAGGTTTTTGTTTGTTTTGTCCTGTTCTTTGAGTGATGAAAGATAAAGAAACTTGGTTGCAATGTGTTCAAAAGAAGAAGTGAGAAAAGGAAGTGGAGATAACTAGAAGAGATAACACTTTTGAAGAGTTTAGCCATAAAGAGGAGCAGAGAATTGGGTCAGCAGTTCATTTCTCTTGTGTGTGTTCAAGAGAAATTTATTTTTAGACAGGATACAGCACGGCATACTGGGTGTCAATTGGAAAATCTGCAAGAGAAGGAAAGATTCAAGAGAAAGCAGAAACAAAGCTGGAGTGATGCCCTTGACGGGTCAAGAACAGGTGAGGTCCAGGGCCCTGGAGGGAAGCTGGGCTTAGGTAGGAGTAGAGATGTTTCATCCACAGAAGGAAAGGTAGATTGGGAGATGTGATGGTGGAAGCAGGTGGAAGCAGGTTGAAGCCTCTTCTGGTTGTTCGACTATAGGAAACCAAGTCAAAGACCCAGCCACACTGAAAGCAGATTCCTTATTATAGACTGAGAACTAGACAAGCTAAGTGTTCATTTCCACTCTGCCTTCTTGGACTTCTTCAGGACAAGTGTTCATATTACCCCATAACACCAACAGAACCACTGGTAATGAGGTTCTCCAGCCCATGACGCCAGAGGAAGAGACTCCCCCTCCACTCAGGGCATTGTGGGAGCAGTGGAGGGTGTTCGGGTAGCATGTGCAGTGGCTACAGACAAGGACAAATTTTGTGACAATGGGATCATTTATTTGGTGCAAGAAAGAGAAGAAACAACAGAAATGATATTCTTGATCAGGCATGAGAGCGAGGGGAGGCAGTGCTCTGGAGGAAGACTTCTTTACTCAAGGCATTCTTGTGTGCCCTGTGCTAAACCCTGGAAACTCTGTGTGAGAGTCACAGCCCCAGGCCTACAGGAGGCCACAGTCTAATGAGGAAGATGGAGAAAGAAAGTCAGCAGTAATTGCTTGATTTTTTTTGGCAGATGAGTAGGATTTTGTTAAATGATGTATTAAGAGAAGAAATTCACAAGCAGAGGAAGTGCCTTGGGCAAAGGTCAGGAGTCTGAGGTGGCCAAGTCCACACCCACAGTACTCCTTTGCATCAAGGAGCAAATTCTACAATTTCCCCTCCACTCCCTGTGCAAAATAAACTTCAAATCGGCCTCCACGCTGCACACACTGCACTCAGTCCCTCTCTAAACCCTCTAATGCATGACAGGAAATGGCCATTTCCCACAAGTACACTCCGTTCTTGAGGGACTTTGAAGTCTCTTAGTGTTTGACAGAACTTTTATTTGTAACATAAGCCCAGAGCCTTGCGATCATAAAATCTGATAACTATCACAGCTATCATAAAATCCATTTATTCTTGACTGAGGCGAGACCCACCTCAGCAACTGACCCTGTTGAAGACAGCATACCACCTCAGGTTAACTGGACACTGTTGACATCCAAATGTCACAGACATTATATGATGCTACAAATCCTTAAGCAGCAAACTTTTATTTAAGAACTTTAACCTCAGCTCAGCCATCTCTTTTGGTCCCTACCTCAACATTCAACTTTTCAAGAAAATTCCGCTTTTATTCCTTCCTACCTTTCTCCCTCCCTCCCTTCCTCCCTCCCTTCCTTCCTTCCTTCCTTCCAGGTAATTAAATCCCTCACAACTTTTGGACATAGGAAATGACTGCTAAATGATGCTGAAACACTGATGGGCTTGTGTTCTCTTTAGTAAAGCCCTAATCCATCAAGTGACGTTAATCAACTGCAAACAAGTGCTTTGATAGACTCTTGGAAATAGAATCCCAGAAATCCATAAATTCCAGCGGAGAATCTGAGAGCAGGCATTTTCTAACTAAAAGCAACAGCTAGAGGTCAAGTTTGAATCTGAGGGTAAGTGGCATGAGGTTTTGAAAGTGTCTAAGATAAAGGGTCAGGACTTCCCACACTTTTCTAGACTTCATAAACTAGACTCAAAAAGACGCCTGAAAATAAACACTGCGATTTCCCATGTCAGGAGTAGAAGCAGAGTAATATCAAAAATTTACTGACCTAATAGGCTGTTTCCATTTCTGGAAATGTCTCTGATTATCAGCCGTATTAAAACTTCCCATGGCCCATCTTGAGGTCTGGACCACGTAATTAAGAGAGTGGACAGCCTACTCGGGTTCACATCTCAGATCCAACATTGACTGACTTTGTAACTCTAGGCATATGTCCTCAGCTCTCTACGCCTCCATTGACTCATCTTTTTTTTTTTTTTTTTGAAGTATAGTTCAATGTTGTGTTAGTTCCAGGTATACAGCAAAGTGACTTAGTTATACTTACATATATATATTCTTTTTCAGAGTCTTTTCCCTTATAGGTTATTACAAAATCCTGAGTATAGTTCCCTGTGCTACACAATAGGTCCTTGTTTTTTATCTATTTTATATACAGTAGTGTGTATACGTTAATCCCAAATTCCTAATTTATCCTTCCCCCCCCTTTCCCCTTTGGTAACCATAAGTTTGTTTTCTATGTCTGTGGGTCTATTTCTGTTTTGTAAATAAGTTCATTTGTATCATTTTTTTAGATGCCACATATAAGCAATATCATATGATATTTGTCTTTCTCTGTCTGGCTTACTTCATTCAGTATGACAATCTCTAGGTCTAACTATGTTGCTGCAAATGGTATTGTTTCATTCTTTTTTATGGCTAATATTCCATTGTATATATGTTCCACATCTTCTTTATCCATTCCTCCGTTGATGGACATTTAGGTTGCTTCCATGTCTTGGCTATTGTAAATGGTGTTGCAATGAACATTGGGGTGCATTATCTTTTCAGATTATGGTTTTCTCTGGATATATATATATCCCGGATATGTCCCGGACATATATACAGAGAAAGCCTCATCTTTAACTGGGAGTAAAAGCAGAACACACTCCATAAGGGGGTCAGGGAATTACACAAGGCAACATATGTGTACCTTGGGCCAAGCCCTGAGGCAGCACAGAATTCATGTTAGCTAATGTCACTATTGCTCATAGGTCCTAACGTTCACTCAGTATCTCTAACTCAAACTCAACATGCTCGAAACTCAACTTAGGTTTACGATTAGAGCTGAAACATTCCCAAGTTAGTGAGTTGCCTTTGTTCAGAAGAATGTTTAAGTATTCTCTCATGACATAAAAAACTTTTGTTCAAGTTAGTAGAATTCCTGCTATCGGGTAAAAGATGTGACACAGTCCTTGTGCCCCATATATAAAATAGATAACTAATAAGGACCTACTGTGTAGCACAGGGAACGCTACTCAATATTCTATAATGGCCTATAGGGGAAAGAATAAAAAAGAGTGGATATATGTATATGTATATGTATAACTGATTCACTTTGCTGTATACCTGAAACTAACACAACATTGTTAACTCAACTATACTCCAATAAAAACTTTTTTAAAAAAAGAAGGCGACCCTTTTTGAAGTCCTTAAAATTACACTAACTCTCTAATGTAAGAGAGATAAGAAGCCACACCTTTCAACTCAAGGTCATAAGTTGTAGATGCCAGCTCCAGCTCTGCTGTTGGCTTTTGTACCACAATGCTTTCCCAACAACAGATCTGGGAAGAGTATTACCTAAGAATTTAAGAGCACAGACCTTGGATCATCTGAGACCCAGATTAAATCCCAGCTCCGTCAGTCAGTGTAAGAAGTTGCTTACCCTCCAAGGTTCAGTTTCCCCAACTATAGGTAATATTGGAACCCACTTCACAGGACTCAACCTTTGGGGTAGATATAATTTTCTAAAGGGCCAAAGACCTGGTTCTAGCTAATCCCTCTCACATTAGCAGCTCTGTGCCTGTGGAATGGGCCACTTCATCTCTATGGGTCTCAGTTTCTTTATCTTTAAAATAAAGGGTCTGGGCCAGATGGTCTATGCTCCCTTCTAGAATTTTCCCTTATATTCTTGGTGCTGCTGTGATTCCCACATCCTGGAATGTTAACAGCTGTGATTTTACTAATGTTCCCTGCTCCTAATGAAAAGATGGCTCTCTTTCCATTCCTTCCACCAATTTCTGACTGCCAATATTCTCTCATTCTTCAAGATCTGACTCAAAAGGAATGCTAAATCCTCGTACAGGGGGAAAATGTGATACCACCGCTTTGGGCAAATCTCAGACCATCTCTGATTATTGGTTTTACCCTCTGTAAAAAAAGGAAATTATAATGTTTGCCATGCATCCCTTATAGTCTCGTTGTAAATTTTTTTTTTTTTTTTTTTTTTTGGGTACGCGGGCCTCTCACCGCCGCGGCCCCTACCGCCGCGGAGCACAGGCTCCGGACGCGCAGGCCCAGCGGCCATGGCTCACGGGCCCAGCCGCTCCGCGGCATGTGGGATCTTCCCGGACCGGGGCATAAACCCGTGTCCCCTACATCAGCAGGCGGACTCTCAACCACTGCGCCACCAGAGAAGCCCCTCTCGTAAATATTGATGAATTAGTTTATTCATCGTCTTGTAACTGACCATTGTAAACACGGTATTACTAATTGCCATCTCCTCCTGAACCCTCTTTATTCCCTTCCTGGGGCTCATTCCCATTGTGCTGTGCTGTTCCTGGTTTTGGTCGACCACCAGCCCGCAAGCCACTTGAGAGGTGGGCCTGGGCCCAACTCATCCTGCCATCTCCTCACACAGTCGGGGCTTGGTGAACATTTATGTAATATATTACATAATATAACAAATAACTACTAAACTGTGCTAGGCTTTGAGAGACAGTGGCGAGCAGGACAGATACAATTCCCGCTTTCACGGAACGTAACTGTCCACATGACTGATAAACATTAACCAAATGAATGTAGAATTGATTGTAGCAATAAGTGCTAAGAAGGAATCTTATAGCTGTTAATGGTGTGGGTATGTCCGGGAAACTTAATGTGAAGGGTCAGGAGAGGGCTCCTAGAAGAAGTGACAGTGAAGCCGTGATCACCAGAATTCAAATCTGAATCAATGCATTTGAATCTCCCTCTGCAGGGCCCTCTAGGTCAGTTGCATATATTCAGTTTGTTACCAAAGTCTGGGACCCAAGTCAAATTCCATATGTGTGATTGGAGGATGACACACCTGCTCCTCTGTGACCCTGATGTGCACTGGATCCCTTCAGCAAATGACGAGCCCTGATGTACTCCTTGCCCAGCCTCACACTAATCCTACAGCCCAGCTTTCTCCTTTTTCCCCACCACCTAGCAGCTCACAGCAAATAGAGGAAAGTCACCTTCCTCTCTGAAAATCATCTCAAATGCCCCAGCGAACAGGCCTTTTTCCATTTCTCCAGCACATATTTCCTCAGCCACTAGCCCCAGCAATTTACACATCACCCCCACCTTGACAGTGAGTTTGGAACCTTGCCCCTCAGCTACCCCTGCTACCACCACCCCTGGTATCACCACCAGTTGCCTCTGTTTCAGTCCTCAACTAAGCAGACATCTGATGAGAGAAATGAACTATTATTTCATTGCAGTGGTTTTTTGGTCTGGGCTATTTGAGGTGATGGGTATTTCCTGTGCATTCCCACCCTAAACCTATCTCATCACAGATTTTGGAAAGCCATCTCTTTACTCATCAGTGGGATGGAGGGCAAGCCTGGGAACCAGGACAGCAGGCTATGTGAGGTCACACAGCCAACCTGCTGCAGAGCCCAGCTGTCCCACAAGCTCTGCTCAGCAGAGACCTCTGAAGTTGAGGAGATGCTCTGATGTGATGAAGATGTGGTATTCACCCCCTCTTGACCATAATAACACTCGAGATGTGGACTTTCCCCTGCAGTGACTCAACTCCACTTTACACTGCTTGGGGGAGAACACTGGGCTATTTTAAGTGTTCGTGTTAGCTAATTCAGTGGGTTGTGAGCAATGTAAAAACTAATGAGATTGTCCTACATGACCAAAATAAGAACTTATGGCTAAGTTTCTAGAAACTCATGTAGCAGAAACATTTCTGCTACATGATACTTATATAAAGTATCATGTAGCAGAAATGAACATTTAAATTATACTCACCCAAAATCAAGCTTAAGCCCTTGATTCAATCAGATATAAAGTAGGAATAAAAATATCATGGAGAATTCAATATAAGATAGAATATAATAATTTACAGCAACTAATACACCATTAATAGAATTCAGTGAATTCTCAAAAAGCTCTTCTGATTGATAAATTGAAGATAAAAGAAGTTTTCTTGAAAGAATACCCCATGCAGGAGCACTTCTCTGAGGAAGGGAGACACAGGAAAACGGCAGTTGACTGGCCTGAGCGTCCTCAGACATACATCCATCCACCTGAGACCATGGACACACACCACCTGCCTCAAATGCCTCTGTGGGTGTAGAGCCCAAAGGAAGGGAGGAAGGGAGGGAGGTGATGGAGGGAGGGGTCGGTGTGGGCTTTCCCTAAGTGGAGGAGAGGAAGAATGTAAAGTAAGTGTTGAGTTCCACCCTTTAGAATAAAAGTAGATGGCAGAATTCCAGATGGCTATCAGTTAGCATATCAGAGAGGGTTAAGCAGACATTGACTAAGAATTAGTGAGATTCTAGAAGTAACCCACTCCAGACATGAAGGTACATGGCTGTACAAGGGTAATCAGCTCCTTGAAAGCATATAACAAAATGGTCTGGCGATGAATAAATGGAAGCATTATAACTATACTCACCGCTGTTTCACTGCTCATAAACCAGATTAGAAACAATAGATCCAAAACCAGCTCTGGGAGAGGACTCCTCTCAATGTTATACATGTAGTGCATGCTGGTATGATCTGAATATCTGGCATCAGAATCCCTGTAGAAATGGAGCCATCTCTGGGGAATCACTGGGGAGGAAGGTGAAACGCCCATGTACGAGGAGCAAAAGTAACCAAACCAACAAAATAAACAGGAAGCAAGAGGAGAGAGATGATGGCCAAGTAAGAGGGTAGACTGTCCAAAGGATCTTTAATAACAAAGGCATTTCATAATGAATTTGAACGTTTTATTTTGCTCAAAGTAAACGTCACACTTCTGTGCCCTTTCTCTCAGGCTTCCGTCTTTCTGGAGAGTCTGCTAGACCCGCAAAGATTGTGTGTGTGTGTGTGTGTGTGTGTGTGTGTGTGTGTGTGTGTGTGTGCGTGAAATCAGAGGACAGAGCTGAGTTCCCTTAGCCATACTAACCAGTGTGGAACAGCAACTATATACAAACCATAATCTAAGAACTAAATTAACTCAGTAACGACAGAAGTTCAGAGCTAGAGATAACTCTAAAACATAGCCCTTTGTGAAATTACAGAAGTCTTAGGAAAGGTGTTGGACAACCTATACATAAAATGCTTTGAGGTGAATCATATCTGAAATCATAGCAAATATCTGGGTTACATACATGTGATGAGCTCACTGAGAAGCCATGTATCCATGTATCCTGAGAGTAACTACTGCCCCCAAACTTTATATTTTTTAGGACAGTCACCCCAAAACACCTTTGTATCTCTCAAGGTTTAAAAAGCAAACATGAACTATGATATCATCCTGGGGAGTGTTTTCTCAGCCAGACTGACAAGAAAACTGCCATCTGCTTAGACCCAATGTCCCATGTTCCACAAAGCCAATATGTACAGTGCAGTCTGACCCTGCCGTATGGGGGAGACTGTAAGAGTCCCTGAAAGATTCTAGTTATATGATCCCCAATATCCCTCACAGTCCACTCTGTCCATTCTGGGGCCGCCCATCTGTGGCAGCGACATAGTGGCCTAATTGTCACAGTGGCTTCTTGGAGGAAACTGAGATGAGGCCTCGTAGAATTGTCCTGGGGAGGACATCCAGGGTGACACAAATCAATGCCACATGTGTAGCCTTCCTCAACAGCAAACCTTCTCTGTGCCCTAAAACAAGACCAAAAAACCACTGATCCCTTCACCTCACATCAAAGTGTGGCCATGACTTCTTTGGGGGCCTTTTGGCCCCAGAGTGAAGGAATTTCTACCATAAATGACTCTCGTGCCCAATGGGCTATATGTCTGTTTCACTCCACTCATTCACGTGATGTCTTAATTCTGTTTTATGGGAATTATTGCACATAAACTAATTTTCACATAGACCATTGCCTATAGACTAATTTATCTCCACAGACAATTGTCAGAACATTTATAACGGTGACTCGGTATCATTGTACTAACACAACAGAGCATATTGTCCAAGAGCGCAGCTTTGGAGTAAGGTTAGATGTCTGGAATTCACTTTCTAAAACTTTAGACTTCCACAACCTAAGTGTCCATCGACAGACCAATGGATAAAGAAGATGTGGCACATATATACACTGGAATATCACTCAGCCATAAAAAGGAACGAAATTGAGTTATTTGTAGCGAGGTGGATGGACCTAGAGTCTGTCATACAGAGTGAAGTAAGTCAGAAAGAGAAAGACAAACACCGTATGCTAACACATATATATATGGAATCTTAAAAAAAAACAAAGTGGCTCTGAAGAACCTAGGGGCAGGACAGGAATAAAGATGCAGACATAGAAAATGAACCTGAGGACACGGGGAAGGGGAATGGGAAGCTGAGAAGAAGTGAGACAGTGGCATGGACTTATATATACTACCAAATGTAAAACAGATAGCTAGTGGGAAGCAGCCGCATAGCACAGGGAGATCAGCTCCGTGCTTCGTGACCACCTAGAGGGGTGGGATAGCGAGGCTGGGAGGGAGACGCAAGAGGGAGGAGATATGGCGATATATGTATATGTATAGCTGATTCACTTTGTTATACAGCAGCAACTAACACACCATTGTACAGCAATTATACTCCAATAAAGATGTTTTAAAAAAGTGATTCAAACTATGTTATAAAGGATGCCAGTGAAAAATCCAACTTAAAAAAAAAAAAACTTTAGACTTCCAAAGAGCTAGGGAACAAGAGGTAGTGGGAAGCAGTAAAGGGACCCAGCCAGACCTCTGCCTTCTCTGTCTGGAGTAAGCTGTCCGCATCAAACCATCTACCTGGGAAGCCTGTTGCTGTTGTAAAGCCACCTGCACAGGCAAGGATGTAGAAATCCAAGCTGACAGAACCCTTATTTCACCAGCCCAATTTGCTGAAACAAAGGCGAGTCATCAAAGGCAAAAACAGTAGCAACCCAGGCCTTCCAGCTACTGACGAATATGCCAAGCATCCATCTGGATCAAAATCTAGACTCAGATTCTTCCTTAAGCCAGAGATGCTGAGTGGAAACAAAGAATCACACGGCTTTGTAGTTGGAAAGGACCACATAGTTAATCTTATCCAGTCTTTTTGTTTTGCACATTAGGGAACTGAGGCCAAAACCTGTTAGGTGTAGCCCCCAAGTTTCTAGTCTAATAAAGACAGAATCAGAATGAACATCCATTGTTCAAAATATTGGTTCAAAAACACTGGTCTTTGGATTCAAGTCCAGTGAAGGTCATTCCACAATACTGTGTTGTAGCAAAGTAGGGAAAGCCTCTCCCAAATTCCAAATCATATATTTAACACAAAATTGTGTCTCAGATGAACATTCCCCAGGCTAAAAGAGAATCCTTTTCATTGTCACTAATATCTCCAGTACCAACAGGCAGCTAAAATTATAAGCACTTTTACAATATGCCTGGTATTGTGCTGGGCATTTGGCATACGTTATTTCATTTAACCCTCATGATAATCTGATGAAGTAGGTACCATTACCACCCACGTTTTGCTGAAAAGACACCCGAGACATCAAAACGTAAAGTAATTTGCCCACATTCACACAGCTACGTAGTTGGAGGAGACAAGATTCAAATCCAGATTATTTACCTTCAAGACTCAGTTGCTCTGCTATACTGACAGTAGACTAACAAACCAAAAAATGTAGCATAAATTTTACTGAGATGCATGAAAATAGCTAGCTAAAGGATATGTCTTTATTCATGATTTGCTTTGTCCCGGGGGAAACTTAACATCTAAAATAAATGCCAGGCCTCTATCTACGTCAGAGCCCCTGTAGGAGGAAGTTCTGCAGTCTCGTCCACCATTAGCAATCTCCTTGAACCTCCCATCCAGGATTCCGGTTTGAGAGAGTCTAGTGCCTTGAAACCTCTGTCCCGGTGTGCTTCAGTTTGCGTCCTGTTTGGAATTCAGGGCGCATCAGGGAGGAAGGATGAAATTATCATCAGCTCTCCTCCCACGCTCTCTCCTAGGTTCTGCAAACAAGGGCTTCAAGGATAAATATGTGAGCAATCCTGGCTGTGTTCTCTTGGGATAAGCAGGAAGAATCAGAAAAAAATGGAGAGAGAAAGACAAACCAAGCCCGTGTAAGGATGGGTGATGAGATGGGGTCAGGGAAATGAGGGAACACTGGTATTTACATTGCTTGGTTTAAAGTGTATTGGCTTATTATAGGGTCTGGTAAAACTATGATTATCCAAATGTCATGTGTCTATAGGGGTATCTGTGGGAATCTGTTGCAGCCAGTACGATACTGTCCCTCCTAGGGTCCATCTTCAGATCTGCCTTGTGTCTCAGGAGAAGCAACTACTTTGTGACTCGGGAATGTATCCACATTTCCCAAACAACTCCCGTATATATTTAGTAATGCCAGAGCTATCTCCAGTAGCAGAGAAATGCTGTCAGTCCACAATTAGAAAAAAGAAAAGGCTCAAACTACTGAGATCAGCTTCTTTTCAGAAACAGCATTTCTTTGAGGGAGGGAGAAGAGGAAGGAGAGAGAATGGGCACTGGGCTCCTGCAGTGGGAGTGGGGACACGATACCTAGGGAGGAGACAAGGAACTCCAGTGACAAACTGCTGACCATTCAGGGTCACCCTGGGTTTTCCCACGGTATGGGACCAATAGAGGCTAGGGTTGTCAGGGTTGAGGGAGGGAAAGTGGACACACAGCATAGTTATTTTCATTCAGGTCACTGAAGACAAAGTACTTTCACTCCCTGCTTTCTGTACACTCTTGACATACATAATCTCATTTAGCCCTCATACCAACCCTGTGAGGGAGGTCCTCTAAGAGCCTCCTTGAAAGATTTGCAGGGTGTACCAGTCAAGAGAGCAAATGGAGGCTGAAAACCAAACACCCTCGGCTTGCCAAGCCAAGGGCCCACAGTCCTCAGGAGAGTCCCTTTTCTAATTCACACAAAGATACTACATGGGTTCTCAACAGCTCTGGATGTCCTAGCCCCATCTTACAGCTGTAAAATGAGACTCAGAGATCGTGAACACTTTGTCCAGCATCACAGCAAAAGCACGGCAGAATCAGTGTTCTAAACCAGGTCTGTCTGCTCCCAGCCTCACTTTTGCTCCACTCTGCTAGCCTGCCTAGGCACTCAACAAGGAAAGGAATAAAGCAATATCCCTGCCCCCAAGGAGCTCACTGTTAGTATTCAGAGACCGTCATGTGAAAACAGAGATCAAGTAGAACAAAGGGGAGTTAATTAAAGAGACTGGTAATTGTTTATATTGGGTGGGACAGGGAAACTCCACAGAGTCAGGCTAGAACTTGAGCTTGGCCTTGAAGTTAAGAAACTTCTCTGTACAGGACAGTTCCTTAAGAAGCGGTAAAGCCCAAAGAGGTAAACTTATAGCAAAAGGGCTATAACTACTGGTCGTTGCACTGAGCAGTACAGTTAAAGCCAGGATGGAAATGACTACGGCCTGCCTTGGTCTCTGCTGGACTTTCCAGATGAAAAACCCTATGTCTCAGGCTCCTGCCCACAATCTCTCCTCTGCAGAGACCAAAAGTGTCACAGAACAGAGAGAAAGAGCAATGGCTTTGGGGTGAGCAAAACAGACTTCTGTACTGTGACTTGACATATCAAGTTTCCAGGCACTGCAACTCAATTTCTTGAAAGTCATAGTTCAAAGACACAAGCCAGCTCCTCCTCTAAAGTGACTTGGGCTGTGTGGTGTGATACGGAGCTAGAGCCAGCTCCTCTCTGGGTGAACTTTCAGAAGGTCGTTTTGGGGGTGTTGCTGGTCTGGAAGATGGCAACCCAGCTGCACTCCCAAGCTGAGGGTGAATCTCAAAGAGGAAGCGCCAATCCCTACTCAAAGCCCTTTTGCTTTGCTGTCCTGGAAGAAGAAAATGAGTGGAGAGCATACTACCCGCCCTTTAGGCACTTTTTCCTTATTCTGACCTTGTGGCATCACATGGAGGAAAAGCTTATTTACCCTGTTTAAAAGATGATAGACGGAAGTTCCAGTGGTTTACACAGCTTGACCGAGGTCACACAGCCCAAAGGAACAAAGACAGCAGTTTAGCCCAAATTTACACGACTTTCAAAAGTGAAGTTCTTTTTCCTTAATGAAGGTAGTTTTAATGAGGTAGTTAAGAGTATAGACCTGGGCATCTGGATGCCAAAGTTGGAAGCCCAGATCTGATACTAACTAGTTGAAAGACACTGGAAGGCTCATTAAACAGCTCTCTGCATCTGTTTCATCATAAACAGGATAAAAATAGTGAGAATTATGGGTGTTATTAGATATAACGCATATAGAATTGTGCCTGACACATAGAGAATGGTATATGACGAATGTTACATGACTTGGGTGATGTCTTCATGTAGGAAAAGAAGTAAAAGGGCACTCTGAAAACTAGGAAAGAAGAAGGGAGTCAGAATGACTGGTGAAAAGTTATGGAAATGGGGGAAGGAGAAAGAGGTAATATCCAAAAATTCATCTATTTGTATTTCAGCCATGCCTGGGATCTTCAACATTACCTGTACTTCCTTGTTATCAGAAACAGGCCAGAGCCACACTCAGTCTGCAGGGCTGCTGGAAACTTGTTGATAGATGATTTGGGGAGAGAATGAGAGAGAGAGAAGGGGAGAGAGAGGAGAGAGATTAGATGGATGGACCCTTGAGCAACAAGGGTTTGAACGGCGCCGGTCCATTTATACACAATATATTGGATAATAAATACATTGGAAAAATTTTTGGAGATTTGTGACGCTTTGGAGAAAACTTGCAGATAGACCATGTAGCCTGAAAATATCCAAAAAACTAGGAAAAAGTTAGGTATGTCCTGAATGCATAAAATATATGTAGATACTAGCCTATTTTATCATTTACTACCATGAAATATACACAAATCTATTCTAAAAAGTTAAAATTTGGGCTTCCCTGGTGCCGCAGTGGTTGAGAGTCCACCTGCCGATGCAGGGGACGCGGGTTCGTGTCCCGGTCCGGGAAGATCCCACATGCCGCGGAGCAGCTGGGCCCGTGGGCCATGGCCGCTGAGCCTGTGCGTCTGGAGCCTGTGCTCCGCAACGGGAGAGGCCACAGAGGTGAGAGACCCGCGTAACAAAAAAAAAAAAAAAAAAAAAAAAAAGTTAAAATTTATCAAAACTTACAAACACTTGCATACTGTACATGGTATCATTCATTACACTAGGTTATCATAAATAAATCGTATTGCTGCTTCTTCATTATTAATGCATGAATTGCTATACCTGTAAATAAATGTGAATTTCTTTTTCATATTTTTTTTCATGTTTTATGTCTAGTGTTAGTAATACATATAACATCTAAGTGTTTTGCAACAAATCTACAAACAATAAATGCTGGAAAGGGTGTGGAGAAAAGGGAACCCCCCTACACTATTAGTGGGAATGTAGATTGGTACAGCCACGTTGGAGACAGTATGGAGGTTCCTTAAAGAACTAAAAATAGAGCTACCATCTGATCCTGCAATCCCACTCCTAGGCATATACCCAGAGAAAACCATAATTAGAAAAGATACATGCACCCCAATGTTCATTGCAGCACTATTTACAATAGCTAGGACATGGAAACAACCTAAATGTCCAGAGACAGATGAATGGATAAAGAAGATGTGGTACATATATACAATGGAATATTACTCAGCCATAAAAAGAACAAAATAATGCCATTTGCAGCGACACAGATGGACCTAGAGATTGTCATACTGAGTGAAGTAAGTCAGAGAAAGACAAATATCATATGATATCGCTTATATGTGGAATCTAAAAAAAAAAGAAAGGGTACAAATGAACTTATTTACAAAACAGAAGTAGAGCCACAGATGTAGAAAACAAACTTATGGTTACCAGGGGGTAAGGTGGGAGGAGGGATAAATTGGAAGATTGGGATTGATATATACACGCTACTATACGTAAAATAGATAACTAATAAGGACCTACAGTATAGCACAGGGAACGCCACTCAATACTCTGTAATGGCCTATATGGGAAAAGAATCTAAAAAAAGAGTGGATATATGTATATGTATAACTGATTCAGTTTGCTATACACTTGAAACTAACACAACACTGTAAATCAATTATACTCCAATAAAAAATATTTTTTTAAAAAAGACAATATTGATGTAGGTACTAACAGACAATTCTTGTAAACAGATGATGTAAACTTAATGTATCGATAAATACAGTACACTACTGTAAATATATCTTCTATTCCTCATGATCTTCTTAATAACATTTTCTTTTCTCTAGATTATCGTAAGAATACAGTATATAATACATATAAAATATAAAATACATGTTAATTGTTTATGTTATCGGTAAAGCTTCCAGTCAACAGTAGGTTATTAGTAGTTAATTTGGGGGGCAGTCAAAGTTATACATGGATTTTTCAACTGCACAGGGAGGGTCAGTGTCCCATCCCTCCTGTTGTTCCAGGGCCAAATGTATAGATATCTTTCCAATAACGAATGCTCTGTTATTGAGTGGAGATTTCCCTATGGGAAAAAGACACTAAAATTGAATGTTTCTAACTCCTTTGCTCCACTGCTCCCCAGGGCTCAATAGAGAGGGAAGCCTCACCTTCAAAGTCTGCAAAGTTTTGTACACCTGTCACACAGTGGGTCTCCTGGTCAGTGGCTGCCAACCCCACACTCTTTGCATAAATGGGCCATAGACCAAAGGAGAAAGAGCTCTTAATAACCACTGGGAACTGAGATCATGGTTCCCAGGGAACATTTAGGTCAAATCCAGCTACTCAAAGGAGTTCAAAGGATATAACAACAATGACAATGCAGCGTTACCCTTCCTGTAGGGGAGCCATCATGGTGCAATGGGAAGAGACCAAGACTTGAAGTCAGTGGTCCAGGACTAGAACTCTGCAGCATTGTGACACTGAATAAGTCATTTCTTCTTCCTCGGCACCACCTGTAAATTGAGGGTAATATTTTATTTCCCACTGTTGTATCATAAAGAATCTGTCTGATCGTTGTGCCCAGTTGCTGGGACTGAATGTTCTAAGCCAAGTTACAGGAATGTCTGTAGCTCATGGGGGGCCCCTGGACCACCACTGAGTTTATGCCAAGGAGATGTCTCAGGCTGGTGGCTGGTCGTATCAGAAAGTCCAGCCATGTGACTAGAGAGTTAGGGCTTTGAGCCATGTGTTATCAGCCCAGCCTCCCTGCCACTGGAGAGGGAGGGGAGCAGGAGATTGTAATCATGTGGTCTGTGATTTAATCAATTATGTCCACCCAATGAAATCTCAATAAAAACTCTGAACAGAGGCTCAGAGGAACCTCCTGGGTGGTGATACACATCGGTGTGCTGAGGGGGATATGCCCTGACTCCAGGGGGAGAGGACAGCGGAAGCTCTGCATTTGGAGCCCTACCAGACCTCACCCAAATGGTCTCTTCCTTGGCTGGTCCTGATTTGCCTCCTTTATAATAAAGCTATAATTGTAATTTCCTGAATTCTGTGAATTGTTCTAGTGAATGTCAAACCTGAGGGGGTCATAAGAACCCCTAATTTGTAGCCACTTGGTCAGAAGTGTAGGTGGCCTGGGGACCCCCAAACTTATGACTGGCATCTGAAGTGAAGGCAGCCTAGTGGGGACTGTGATCTTCACTTGTGAAGTCTGAGCTAATCCAGATGGTTAATGTCAGAATTATACTGCAGTATATGTACCCACAAAGGCTGTTTTAGAAATGAAATGTAATCAAATATGAAAAAAAGACCTTATGAACTGTGAAGGGTTAAGTAAACATGAGTTGCACAATTTTTTTTAAAGGGCATGATATTGATGAAAGATCAACAGGGTAATTTTGTTAAGTTATTTTTTTTTGAAAATTCAGATGGATTTCTGTTGTTCCACCAATATTCTCTTGCTCAACCCCTTTTTGGCTAAATTATTTATTACTTCAACAAAATTTAATGGAAATATAATATGCACACAATTCTGTGATAGACATGGAACTGGGCAGGGGGAATGAGACAAATATCAAGATGGAAAAGAAGCCAAAATTATCTCTAAGAAAAACACAAGCCAGCAGAGAAGATAATGAATACAAAAACAAAGTAAAGAGTACGTGCACCAAGAGAGGTATGGTTAAGCTAAAAACGGGGGATTCTTTCTGAGGGAATCAAAGAAAACTTGCGAGGAAGTGGCATTTGAACCAGGCCTTAAGAGATGCCTAGGATGTAGAGAGGTAGGGAAAAGAAAAGGGATATTCCATGCTGAGGGGACAATGAAGCAAAGGCACAAGGCAGAAAACCATGGGCATGCATGGAGAGATACATTCATGAAAGAGGGTGATGTCACAGCAGGGCAGAAAGATACATTGTAACCAGGTTATAGATGGCCAGAAATGGCAAGTACAAGGGTTTGTAATATCCTGTAGGCAAAAGGGAACTTGTGAACAATCTGGTACCATCAGATATAGCCACTGTATCTATATATTTACTCTTTTTATTAAAGGTAATTTGGTTAAACGATTAAGAAGCACTGGGGCTTCCCTGATGGTGCAGTGGTTAAGAATCTGCCTGCCAATGCAGGGGACATGGGTTCGAGCCCCGGTCCCAGAAGATTCCACATGCCGCGGAGCAACTAAGCCCACGCACCACAACTACTGAGCCTGCCTTCCAGAGCCCGCGCGCCACAACTACTGAAGCCCACATGCCTAGAGCCCGTGCTCCACAACAAGAGAAGCTACCGCAATGAGAAGCCTACGCACCGCAACGAAGAATAGCCCCTGCTCGCCACAACTAGAGAAAGCTCGCATGCAGGAACAAAGACCTAACGCAGCCAATAAATAAATAAATAAAATAAGCACTACCATCTTCCTCATTTTAGAGATGAGAAAACAAGGATCTAGAGGTTATGTGATATACCTAAGTCTACAAAAACAAGTAATGGTCAAACCAGAGAGAAGTCAGGATTACTTCTATCCTAACGCACTTCTCACAAACGTATTATCTCTCACTTAGATAATACACTTAGAGATAATACAAAGCAACAATTTCAAATTCAAGTCAATGATAATTTATTGGTCTGCCCTTCAGACTGAAAAGGACATCCCTAGCTTCTCTTCTGGAGACATTTACTCCAACTGTTCCCTTAGGGAGCAGTAACACAAAAGCATAAAGACCTTGAGCAGACTTGAGGGTCTCGCCCATCAGGGGAAGTCAAGTTCTTCATGCAAAGCCAACTAATCAGACCTGAGTCCACAGCACTGGCCTCATTAACACCATCCAGCTGCAGAGTGAAAGGATGCCTGCAAGGAGTTGCAGTGCCTGCACAATATCAGCTGGAAATAGCAACAGGACTGTTCAATGGAAAACATAGGTGATATTTTCCTGAAACAGCTGCGCCATGTGACAGGTGAAATCTAACACTGCATTCTTTTGTGGCCAAGGAGAGGGAGAGCTTGAATAGTTTGCTGTGAGGAACCCAAGTGAACGTATCCATTCCCTAACTCTGTACTGCCTTTTCTCCTGCACTTTCTTAATCTGTAACACAACCAAATTCATCAGTCCTCCAGCACTGGAAAATTCCTTAAGAGTCTCCGATTTGTTTATCGTCTGTGAAGGACATTCAGAGGATCAAGGCCCCAGAATTTTCCTGCTTCACCAGCTCCTGCTTTACCAACATAAGACATCCCAGACAAAAGGAGAAAGACTGCTCTGGTTTCAGTGAGGTGCTGACACGATGGTTTCTGGATTTTATTAACTCTCCAGATTACATGATTTTCGTTCCAAGAATAAAAGTAAATTTAATGTTTATCCAAAACTGCATGAAAATAAAGGAAAGGATCCAGTCTTAGAACCCACTTTAAAGTGCAATGATGTGGCCCCAGAATACAATCACCAAGTTGCATGCCTTGTTCTAGGAAGAATAGTGGTGCCGGCACGTGTGGTAAGTCCTCACCCTGGGGGAACTGGGGAGTCTCATTGTGAAGGTATTGGGTCCATACTCTTGCTCTCAGATGATGTGAACTCTCCCACCTTTTCCTGGAAACCACTACCTGTTTTGTAGGTTTTCTTTCTTAGATGCCTCTCTAAACGTGAATGAAGACCAACCTGTGTATATTGCTGAGGTTTTAGGGGGGTGTTGGGTTGGTGGGCCGAACCAGGTATTTTTTGTTGTCCTATCTCAAGCCCTGCTTTAAATACCCTAGAGAGCAAATTAAGACTATTGCCTTACCCCTGTTTGGCCACTGCCTAGAATTTCTCATCCATCCTTAAAGGACGGGCAAGTACCCATAATAATTCATTTTCTTGAGTGTTTCTCGTCAGAATTTTCTTTTTTTCTTTCTTCGTTAATAAAAAGTTTGTTATTTCCTGGACCTATACTACATACACCAACTATTTCTATGTTCAACAAATATTGATGGTGCCAGCTAATGTTTTAGACATCAGGGATATGACAGTTAACAAAGTCTTTAGCCTCACAGAAATTAAACCTAATGGAGGAGAAAAGCAATAAACAAATAACAAAACACCAACATACAGGAATAAATCATCAGGTACTGGTAAATTCTATGTAGAAGAAGATAAAACAGGGTACAGGGACAGAGTATGTATTGGTAATAGTTGAGTTAGCGTGGTCACTGATAGCCTCTTAAGGGGTAACATTTGAGCAGAAGTATGGGAGCGACCCTCCCATGGTTAGTGTATTTGTTTCCATATGACTTGTATCTCCAAGTAGACAGTAGACATTTTGCAATGAGACTCAAATCTGTTGTTTTTTTTTTTAAATAATGACCCTAGCACAAGTACTGAGTTTCTAGTTGCCTGAAGGTTGTAAGTACTCAACAAATACTTTGTGTTTGAAAAATCATGTTGTAGCAGCTACTTCAACCCCTTAATATTACGCCACCAAGCCTTAATAATACAGATATGTTCAACGTTGAAAAAGGAACAGCTAAACATGATAAAGGTGAAATACCAAGATGTTCTTGTCTAATTACAATTGACTCTTGAACAACATGGGGGTTAAGGAGTACCCACCCTTCCTGCAGTCAGAAATCCACATATAATTTATAATAGGCCCTGTATGCAGAGTTCTTCCACATCCGTGGATCCAACAAACTATGGATCATGTAGCACTGTAGTATTTACTATTGAAAAAAATCCACATAAATGGACCCACACAGTTTAAACCCATGTTGTTCAAGGGTCAGTTGTACTTGTCTGCAAACCTAAGCTAGGTTAGTTGAAGACCACATGGAAGCAGACTCTGGGACAACCAGTGAATGTGAGGAGGGAGGGGGCCGTATCAGAAATCATTATGTTAACCCATCAAAATTTACCTAAAATTAATTAGATAGATTATAGACAGATAGATAGATGATGATAGATGATAGATAGATAGATACATAGATAGACAGATAGATAATAAAGAAGCAGTTTGCTCACAGGTGTGTAGCTAGTTAGTGAGTGAAGACAGCAGTATCTCGGTGCCTAAACCCCATCTCAGTGGAGTGCTCTCACTCCAGCAAAAACTGGACTGGTGTCTGCAGGCATGAGGCACTCACTTTTTCCCAGAGCAGCATTCTAATTTCTCTGTTGGACTGACCCTACTAATCAGAAAGTTCAGGAAGTTAAGCTAAGAAATTTTCTTAATTGAATACAAAAGTTTATAACATAGTGAAATCAGATTATTTTATAATAGGGATTTTAATAGAAAGAGAAGTATTTATATTCAATACATGGCCAATAAAATTATAATTGAAAAGATATCTACTGGAAATGTTAAGTAAATGGCCCATCTGGATTTGCTGTTTCCCTGATGTCCTTGAAACTACCTTTCTCAGAAACTTATAGAACTGAAAGGTTGGAATTAAACAACTTTGCCTCAGACACACACTAAATACGAGTTCTGTTTTTGAAAAAGACATGACATAAAGAATAAATGTAGGCTTTGAAAGGCAACTTGCGTGTTCTTTTTCATCCTTTTTAAGCAAATCATTAAAACTTGGGAATTTGGAGTTAAAAGACACAGTGAGTGAAGAAAGTTGTCACTGAACATAATATATTTGGTATAAAATTAAGCAGATGCTAGGGAGGGAGACAAATTATGTTTTTCTTCCCCAAGCCAATGGAAATATTAAAAGTACATTGGCGCCTTCAGGATGTTGACTTTTTACCATGAATGTTTAGTTTTTTCTTGGAAACCACAGAAAAATGAAATGATTTGAAAGTGTGGCTTTTATGAACAAGGATATTCACCAGAATCTAATCTCAAAAATGTCCTAAACCAGGAGAAGATCCACCTGGTTAGTAAAAAGTCTGAGCAACAAAATACTTTTTTTTTTTAAGTTTTGTGGGGTTTTTTTTTAGTTTTTTGGGGGTACGCGGACCTCTCACTGTTGTGGCCTCTCCCGTTACGGAGCACAGGCTCCGGACGCGCAGGCTCAACGGCCATGGTTCACAGGCCCAGCCGTTCTGCCGCATGTGGGATCTTCCTGGACCGGGGCACGAACACGTGTCCCCTGCATCGGCAGGCGGACTCTCAACCACTGCGCCACCAGGGAAGCCCCCAGAATACTTTTTAAAGAAATACAGTTTCATTACTTTCACATACATATAAAAGAATATATGAGGTTGATAAAGTATAATCTGCTAATAGTCCTTAGAGAAGGTGCTTTAATGAATAAAGATGATTTGCAATTAGCAAATCATTATTAGCATACAAAGAGCTTGAGAATATATTTTTCTCTTAAAATCATCATTGTCCCAAATCTTGTTTTCTCTACTAATTTACTTAAATTATACAATAAGTAAAAATAAATATATGTAATTTTGCTCAAAAGACCTCAAATTTATAACCACCACCTTTTAAAATTTTGTCTTCCTGATACTCACATATACACTGAGAAGATAAAACACAGGAGTATCCAGTTTAGTTGACTTCATTCCATCAAGACAGGTGGTCAAATGAAGAACTTTCTAACCCATTAAATTAGGTCAAGGAAAGAAAATAATTAGAATATAAAATATATGAAATCACGTACTTTAGTACTGCAGTAAAAACAGTTAATAATTTTTCCAATTTTTAGAACATTCTCAACCTCATTTGAATAATTTAATCATAATTTTTTAAGGACTTGCTTGACCCATTTTGAATAACTGGAATTTTAACATTTATGGCCCAAACCTAAATTTCCCACAATCAGTGGCCAAGGGATTTCTGTGACTTTTCAACACTAAATATAGAAATGAAATTTATGTTACCACATGGCTCTTTTTCAATTTGTCATTTGTACCAAACTTTAAAACCACTCTAAATTCCTCTTAATTTTTTACGAGTAGCATTTAGTGCCTAAGTATGTCAGGTATCTATGTAGCCAACTTGACCTATATTTTAGAACTACTTTAGCACAGCTTACCAAGAGTATTCTTCCAAATGACCGTCTTGAGTGTTCCTTTAGAGTTTTCCACTTCCATGGGTATCATAAAGATAGTTAATTTTCAAGATAATTTGGTTATCGAGGGAACGGAAGAGTATTAAGGAGAATAAAACTTCATCTCTAAAAAGTCCCTTTGTCCTTCATTTTCATAAAATTCTTCATTGGTAAACATATATTAGAGATAGCTGAGAGTTTGAAAGATGAATGAGGATAGTAATAAAAGATGTGTTTGGAGGGTGAATCTGGGACACACCGTCAAAGCTGGAGTACAGGCCTTGGAAGCAGAGTCTTGCTGCTGCTTCCACATCAGCAACCTCTCCAAGGAAGATGAGCACTGGAATAGCGCAACCGAAAAAGACCCCAAATTGCATTGGAAGGACCAGGAATTGATACGCACAGACCAGGCAGCCTCGGCTACAGTGGTCCAGAGGACACATTATGGCACCTTAGTGTTGGTGATAGAGAAGCTCTAAAGGGACCAAAAAAGGGACAAGTTCTAGTGAGACTTTGGAGGTAAAAACTACAGGACTGTTTCAATCATGAAAGCCCAGAACTGCTATCCTCACAAATGGCCCCTGTGACTGAGAGCTAAGTGATAGCTGAGGCATCTTACACAACTAAGAAAGACTCTAAGGGGAACCTGGAAACTCAACACCCACGTGTCTCCCCTCCTACTTGGCAAGCTGGGGAAAATGGAAGGGTAGCTTTACCGAACGCTTAAATGTGAACAGTTGACAAGCGTTAAGATACAAGGATTCAAATCTCACTTTTGCCCCTTATTCACTCCATGACCTTCTGTGGTCCTCTTTCTTAAATAGTCTCCCGTGCAGAATTTTTCAATGTATGCTTTTCAATAAATATGTATTATCTGTTGTGTACATGGCACTGTGTTAGGTACAGCACTGCACACACCCATGAATAAGGCATGGCACATTTTTTTAGTGTGTTCTTGAAGCAGTCTTTAGATGAATACAGCAGTGGCTACAAACAAGCACTTCCGAAATGCCAAAGAACATCTTATTCAATATGATAACTTGGAAAAAAGCAAAACATAAAAAAAAAAAAAGACAAGTTTGTCATCAAATAATTTGAGGAAACAATGCTATAAGATAGAATATAATGAGAACTGCCAACTACTATGGATTTCAGAAAAAGGAGGGTCCATGTTTACTGCAAGGGATCAGACCAGGGCCTTTAAGTAATATTGGTATATACATAATATGTTATAATAATTGGAAATTGATCTATTCTTGGAGTCCTAGCATGGGGCTTACAAGCTCACCTATGATTGAATATCTCTGGTGGGAATTTGGGCTCTTGGAATTCCTTGGCCCTTTTGTTAATTTACTGCATCTACAGTATTTATTAGTACTGCCTAGATAATTTTTGTTACATTCATGTATTATCTGGTACTATATGTTTACTTGCCTGAGAGTTTCTTTCTTTGCTCTTATTTTCTGTCACCACCTCCAAAATGTAAGCTCCATGAGGGTAAGAATTTTCTTTTCCACACAGAGTCCTGTGTGGAGAGGCAGTAGAGATCATAACAAGAGAATCTACATGAGAACAGGGAAGAAAAGACCCCACATTAACAGCACTTATCCCGATGCTATGCGTCAGGCACTCTTCAGCCCTCTACAAGCACCATCCCTCCATCTTCAACGCGTAATAAACCTGCAAGGTGGTTTTACCACCCTTGTAAACATGAGGGAAAGTAGATTCAGAAAGGTGAGATAAGGTGCTCAGAGTTACAAAACTAGTAAACATTGAAGTTGAGTTTCAAATTTGGATCTCTCTGGCTCCAAAACCCATGATCTTCCTACTAAGCATTATAAACTGTAAAGTGCTGTGCAAATGTATGAACTATCCATCATTATTATTTCATGCTTAGATTGTACTAGAGCTATTTAAAAAGATAGTTATAAGAATAAGATAGAGCCTAGAGAAACATTTGATTTAGACTCTCAAAAATACTCAAAATTGCACCTCAAAAGGTATTTTTAAATGAATTGCTGCAGGATAAAAGCCCATGTGTAAGGAACTAGCTTAGAAATGGGAAGCAAACAATAAGGATACACAAATATCTCTGTTGATGCAGAACTGTAAAGTGCTATCTTTTGGGGAGGAGGGCCGGGAAAGCACTAATTGAACATCTTTATAAACACTATGGGAGATGGAGTACACACTGCAATTTCCTAATTGCCAATGAAACTAAGTGTGTCTCATAGGAAAATGCCAAATTGGTGGAAACTGCAGAATGTTCTTTTCTAGCCGTGGGAAGAAGCAAAAAGGCAGCTGGCAGAAACATAAATCAAACTACATTTACACGTTAATGGGTCCAACCATCAGTGACATCCAAGAGAGGCATCTAGGGCTTGAGTAAATGGATCCTGGACACTATAACTGAGGCCAAACTTCCACCAGAGTCCTGAATGTTGTTGGAGAGATTAATACAGTTGATCCTTGAATAACATGCATTTGAACTACGTGGGTGCACTTATACATGGATTTTTTTCAGTACTAAATGATTCACAGTTCGTTGAATCTGCGAATACGGAATCTCAGATACAGAGAAACTGCCGATGCAGAGGAACCACGTATACGGAGGGCCGACTATAAATTATACTAAGATTTTTCACGGCACGAAGGGTCTGCGCCCCTAACCCCCACGTTGTTCAAGAGTCAACAGTATATACATGAGCTTTATAAATGACCAGGCAGCTGCATCTGGAAATTTCACTCCCCTGGAAAACAAGTGAGATCCAGAAAGCTGTAATCTAAATGACAATAGGCATAGAGTTGAGACCAGAGGAAGTCTTGACAAGGTAATAACTCTTCAGACCAGACAATGGAAAACTAGAGAAAAACTATCTCAAAAATCTTTAAAATTGTGAAGACGGTATACCCTCAAGTCTGCAAAAACATTATCCAAACTTGCCTGAATTCTGTTTTGCAAATCCTGTTGGTGCTGTGCTGCAGAGAGGACTGAGTAAAATGTAAAAATTAAGTAGTCATTATTTCAGTTATTCAACAGCCTTTAATTAAGCACGTACAGTAAGCAGGGCACTGTTCTTGGTACATGAGGCATGTATTAGTAAACAAAGACACCAAATCCCTGCCCTCCCAGAACTTACATTCCAATGAGGAGATACAGACAATAGGAAATAAACATGATGTGTAAGAAAAGTGTGTAGCATGTGTAAGTTTATAAAGATATGGGGGGAGAACGGAGCTGAGTAAGAGAGTTGGAAGTTCAGGAAAGTTACAATTTTAAATAGATAAGGTGATATTTGAGCAAACACTTGAGGGAGGTGAGAGAGTATAGCCATGGAGACATCTAGAGAAAGAATTCCAGGCAGAGTAAAGAGTCGGTGCAAAAGCCTGGGAGCAGTTGCATCTCCTTGCGCTTGAGGAGCCTAACCACGGGTGAAGAGGGGAGAGAGCAACAAAAGTTCAGCGTAATGTGTGAGTAGGAGCAGTTCAGGGAAGCGGGTGTATGGGTAGATTATGAACTGTAGGCTATTGCAAAGACTTTGGCTTTTATTCAGAAAAAGAAGGATTTGAGGGTACAGGAGCAATGTATTCTAGTGTATGATTTTAAAGATTACTGCTGAGTTTATAAAAGGTTGAATGGGGACGAGTGAAGAAACCAAGAGGCCATCTGAATAATCCAGGTTAAAGAGGATGGTGGCTTGGACCAGATTAGCAGCAGGTGGAAGTGATGAGAAGTGGTCAGATCCGGACATATCTTGAAAATGGAACCAACAGGATTTCTTAATGGATTGAATGTGGGGTGTGAGAGAAAGAGGTGACCCTAAAGTTTTTTGATCTGTCACTAGAAGGAGAGAGCTCTGTATTAACAAAGAGGCTCATTTGATAAGCATGGTAACAGGCATAATGTGGAAACTACACGTTTCACCACCCCTGAAAGCTGCTTACTCTTGGGCAGAAAGAGATTTATAACCCTTTAAAGATGGGCCTGTGTGGGTGGATGATGGGAAATCTAGCAAAATTCTCCCCACAATTGGTTCCATGAAGTTTCCAGTACCAGCCTCTGTTGAGATTAAAACATAATAATAATAATAACTATAATATCTGACATTTCTGAATATGAAACCTGGGTCTGACCCTTACTAACTTTGCAACCTTATGCAAGTTTCTTAACCTCTCTGAATCTTAGTTTCCTTGTCTGTGAAATGGGGACCTTATGAAGATTAGATAAGGGACTTTCCTGGTGGTCCACTGGTTAGGACTTCGAGCTTCCACTGCCAGAGGCCCAGGTTCAGGTTCAATCCCTGGTTGGCGAACTAAGATCCTGCAAGTCCCGCAGCATGGTCAAAAAATAAATAAATAAGGAAATAAAGGCTAAAATTAAAAAAAAAAAAAGATTAGATGAGATAATGCATGTAAAATTATTTGCATAGTTCTTGGCACACAGTGATAATAAATATTTTTATTTTTTAATAGATGCAATGGTAGTAATATTTTTAGTACTGTATTTACTATGGCTGTCAATGCAAGAGGTGATTAAGATACACATCACAAACTGGGAACACAGGAAATCACCAACGTTAATCAAATACTGGCAGGATAATCATAGTGTTTTTGTGCTGAGACATAAAGCAACTACCTAAGCCAGTCTCCAGAGAGGCTGAGACATTTCTTTAAGCTCATAAGATACTTTATAGTAAGAAAAGGACTAGAGTCAGAAAATGTCCTTAAAGCATTAATGGGGTAAATTGAGGACAAATAAAAATTTACATCAGGGGCTTCCCTGGTGGCACAGTGGTTAAGAATCTGCCTGCCAATGCAGGGGACACAGGTTCGAGCCCTAGTCCGGGAAGATTCCACACGCCGCGGAGCAACTAAGCCCGTGGGCCACAACTACTGAGCCTGCACTGTAGAGCCCGCGAGCCACAACTACTGAAGCCCGCACACCTAGAGCCCGTGCTCCGCAACAAGAGAAGCCACCACAATGAGAAGTCCGTGCACCACAACGAAGAGTAGCCACCGCTCACCACAACTAGAGGAAGCCCACGAGCAGCAACGAAGACCCAACTCAGCCAAAAATAAATAAATAAATAAATAAATTTATTTTTTAAAATTTACATCAAAAATTATCACCTCAAAAAGGTGTAAGGGAGTTGTTTACAAGATAAAAATATAAAGAGATTAAGAAAGCTTAAGGTGAACTCATAACTGGCAGGTACATGAGAAAATCAAGGAAACTAGAGGGTTGTTGGACACATACCCATTCACTCATTCTGGGTTTGTCATCAGGGAGGACACTATAGTTGGCCCACAAACAGGCTAACTCTGATCCAGATAATAACGGTGGTCTAGCACACACCTGGGTCTGTTTCCTAGGAACCTGGGGACCTGGGTCCCTGCAGCTTAAGAAGATTCCAGCCATAAAGTTCACTTGGGACATTTCAGGAAGGTAGCATGGAGGAGTGGAATGTAGACCTGGATTTGGAAAAAGTTCATGCTCATGCCCTTCCCCATTAGAGAGAGGGAAAACATTTCAGGCTGCGGGTCTTTGGAAGAGATTCAGGCTCTGTGCAGACACAGAGTATAGTGGTCTAGTCCAGAAGTACTATCTGTGGCTCCATGGGCAAGTCACTTAACTGAAAACTTTCATTTGATAGATGGAGAAGTCAACACCAGCCCAGGGAGGTACACGAAGAGGTGCAGCAGGGTTTGAACTGAGCAGGGGTCAATCCAGCTCAATTATATTTAACACGTTCATTGACTGCTCTGTTAGCTGCCAGGAACTCCATAATGAACCAGACAGACATGGCTCCTGCCCTCACCTAATTTGTAACCTGTCTGGAGAGGGATACAGACAAACAGGCAACTTCAGTATGACAAGGTGAGTACTCGCATAAAGAGGAAAACCCAGGACCAGTAAAAATTTATATGGAAGCTTTTTATTGTAAAATATGAAAGAGAGACAGACTGTAATCAACAAAGGAACATGGAAAAACAGAAGAAAGAGAGCCATAGAGGGAGGGTACTATGGGGGCATCTAAGAGGAGCAGTTAGCCCAGTCTTTTACAAAAGCTTCCTGGAGGAAGTGACAGAAAAGCTGAGATCTAAACAAACATGAGTTTGTTGCCAGAGTACTTTGTTGAAGCACCTGTTATTAGTTATTTGATTTTTATTGGCTACCTACAGTTGTTCCCAGGAATTACAAACGACTAGAAAATAAAATGCAGTAGAGTGGGGGAATGTAAGAAACAAACTCCGACTAATTTTATGTCTACTCTTCCCATAGACACTGACTTGACAAATAATAAAGACACATATGACTCAACCTGCTCCACAAACTCCACTTCCAGATTACATCACTGCCACAATACAGAACTTTAAGCAAGGTTGTAAGAAAAAAAAAATACAAATCATATGATACATGATATATGTCACACATATATATTGAATATACAAAACACCTTACAAGTAATATAGTTAATAAACTCAATAAAATAGTACGCAAAGACGTGTTACATTGCAATCATTCTGAACTAAATGAAATTTCAAGAAAAAAGACAGATAGGTAATCTGACTGTCCCAAAGAATGATTTATATTTTTGATTTTGATGAAATCTCATCAAGAAAAAAGTGCTATAACATTACTATTACTTAGTATTAGTAATTAGCTATTACTCTAATTTTTGCCAAAATGTGCTCTTTTTATATTCAGAGGTTCAGCCTGCATCTATTGGCAGCCAGAAGCATCTCCTCAATTATGAATTTGCTCTGAAATCTTACACCTTCTGGATTATTTCTTGTGCCAGGCATACTGCATTAATTGGAGCAAAACAGGAAGCGATTGTTCATTACATGATATATCCAAATTACTTAATTTCTGATTAATAACCAAATTCCCTCAAATTATATTAATTATTGCTTCAACATTCTACATATGTGATGAGGAAACGTTGTTAATTTATTACTTTGGGGACACTTATTCCAACCATGGTTTGGAACTACAGTAAACGTCCATTAGCTGAATCTTTTGAGAATATGATCTCTTAGCTAATGGATCTTTCTGATGAACTGAGCAATGGCCAAACACTTTTCAGAATGTCCTAAAGAACATGAGAGTTTTGTGAGATGTAATAAATGTTCTACCAGAAAAAGAAGGAGGAAGGAAGAAGAGAAGGAGGAGGGAGGAGAGAGTAGAGGAGGATAAGAAGAGAAGGGTGGACCACGGAGGGGAGGAGGAGGAAAAGAAAGATGGAAAGAAAGTTGAGTCGAGGGATACTTTCACACTCAAATAAATTTGAGAAGCAACATTTCCTACCTTGTGGAACTAAGGATATTTTTTTCTCAAGACCTCTAGTAGTATAGACCATTACGTTTTATGGAATGAAGTTTAAGAAATGCAGTTCTAGGCTATTTCTTGTGCCAGGAATAGTAAGTTGCTCTATTTTCCATAGCTCTTTAAACGTGTTTTACTGCACTTTAATTACTTGCTTCCACAAAGTCTTTCCTATTAATGCCCACTCTGTTGGAGATCTGTTACCCATCCCCAGTGCCTTTTGGAGTACTTGGCAAAAGGAAGTAATCAATAAATCTTTGCTTTACACATAGTAGGTGTTCAATAAATATTTGTTGAACTAACAAATAAACAGTTTGTACAGTACATTAAATATATATTTTAATGAGAGCCTCCGTGAGCCTCAGTTTCCTCCTCTGTAGAAGAGAGAGTTTTGTCTAATAATCTCTAAAGGTTCTTGCAGCCCTAATCTTGATTCTGTGACTTCTCAGTGGCTCAGGACCACCACACTGAATAGCATCATCCTACAGAATTACAAGGAGACTACTGAAGAGGTTGATAATTAGCATTAATCATCTACAATTAAAGAACGTGCCTCAGAAATATCTCCTCAAAGGAATTGTCTGGTATCAGTTTGTTCTTTTGCCTCTTCTTCTCAGAGGCCATGTAAAAGTATTCTGGGTTACCAAGGGTTATGCTTTCTTTCATGTTAAGCCATCAGTTTTTATTATAAAATGCATTTCGTTTCAGTAATCAAAGTCTAGAGGTTTTCCCATAATGATTTAACGTTTCCATCCTAACAGGCTGTGGAACTCATTGAGCAGGGTGCTTAATATTTAGTTATTCACAGTGATTTTCTGCTAGGAATGACCAACTGAATAGTTTTCTGATTTTTTTCCAATAAAAATTTTCTCTCCAACCCACTGAATTACTTCATATATTTTGTCAATCTTATTTATCATTATAATATAACTGATTGAGGATTTATTTTCCTATTCGTAAAACAAAGCAACAGCATGGTTTCTGAGGATGAAAAAATGCCCATCCAATTTAATCCTAGATGTGCTAGAGAGATCTAATTTGCAAAATATAAAATAATAATATGAATATTTTATATCCAGACAACATACTACTACCCAGAGGTCTAATGATTTATAAGATTGTCTATTATCGCCTTTAGTGGAACATCTCTTCTAAAGCAGCCAAAGTATTTTGTACACAACTTTCCCATTAATCATATCCCCCGAGGAAATAAATGGGCTGAACACACCATTGCTTTAATTTCACAAAGGTAGAGAGAGTAGATTTAAAACCAAAGTGATTTTTCAAGGTTACCCAAGGTCTCACCATGTAAGTGGTTTGGAAAGAAAGAGAGGCCTGGCTTCTAGCCAGCCTGGAGGCTTTGTTCTCCCCAGTAGTTAGTTTTATTCAAAGTACAAGAGCAAGCAATTTAATATCAGTATCACCAATACATCATCCATATGAAGGATGGTACAGCAACATCAATATGCAAATAGCTGAATATAAAGTGTCTTTTCTTACTAAGCACAGTGCTCCCTGTTTCTCAGAAAAATTTGTGTCTATATGAAAAGAGAATAAAATTGCAAAGGATAGCATGTTGCTCATTAATTTACATTCATTAAAATATGAAGGGGAAAATGTAGCTGTATTCCACATTTAGGAATAACCCTTAGAGTTTGGGAAGAAAGAAGAAGAAAATAAATGTCCCCATAGGCATATTGTATCAATACTCTTTCCCCAAATACTCAGTCTCCAAAGGGTTTAAAGTTCTGAGGAAAATGTCAGATAAGCAGCTGAAAGGTGATCCCACGACACCTCAGTAATTCACCCTGCATCATTTCCTCCTCTCTCTTAGATCAAAAGCATTAATTATTAGAATCATGCATGTAGGTTTCTCTCCAGATGCCAATGAGCTGGTGAGTAGAAATGGATGCTATCATATGCTATAATTAGTTGACCATCTAGAGTCTATTCCCCACATACAGACAGGAATAGAATCCAGCCCCTACTTTTCCCTAAAGCTCTCTGTAGACTTCATTGCCTCCTTTCTGCACAACAAAAGAAAGTATTAAATCAGAAAACGTTCCCTTGGGCTTCCACACGCGTGTAGAACAAGCTCCCAAATATGGCTGCTCCCAACGTCTGCATCCCCAGCCGTCCACCCAAGCCTCTCTGGGAGACTCTCCAACACCAACAGGCCATTTAGGAATGAGGCTGAACACATTAAGCCCCACTTTCTTACCAGACTGCTATAAAAAGAATGGGTTAATTTCCATTCACATGTTACCCATGTGATCTCTGAAGCCACAGATTGAGGCAGCTGAACTCTGAGTTCTCCTGCACAAAACATTCAAATGAAGTAAAGAAATAAAATTCCTACGAAGCCTAAGCTCTCTCTTCCCATCAAACTGCATGGCTGACAGGGTCTCGGTGTTCCTGCTGCGTGTTAGGCCTGAGCATCACAGGTGGGAGAGCTGAGTTCAGGACATTGTTCCACCGGAGACGTCCTGGCCCCATGTAATATCAAATGGCAAAAGAGCTCCAAGAGTTCTCCATCTCAATGCTAAGACCCAGCTCCATTCAATGACCAGCAGGCTACAGTGCTGGACACCCTATCCCACACAACTAGCAAGACAGGAACACAATGCCACCCATTAGCAGAGAGGCTGCCTAAAATCATACTAAGTTCACAGGCACCCTAAAACACACCACCGGACGCAGTCCTGCCCACCAGAAAGACAAGATCCAGCCTTATCCACCAGAATATAGGCATCAGTCCCCTCCACCAGGAAGCCTACACACCCACTCAACCAAACTTACCCACTAGGGGCAGACACCAAAAACAATGGGAACTACAAAGCTGCCGCCTGTGAAAAGGAGACCCCAAACACAGTAAGTTAAGCAAAATGAGAAGACAGAGAAACACACAGCAGATGAAGGAGCAAGGTAAAAACCCACCAGACCAAACAAATGAATAGGAAATAGACAGTCTACTTGAAAAAGAATTGAGAGTAATGATAATAAAGACGATCCAAAATCTTGGAAATAGAATGGAGAAAATACAAGAAACGTTTAACAAGGACATGGCAGGACTAAAGAGCAAACAAACAATGATGAACAACAAAATAAATGAAATTAAAGATTCTCTAGAAGGAATTAATAACAGAATAACTGAGGCAGAAGAACGGATAAGTGACCTGGAAGATAAAATATTGGAAATAACTACCGCAAAGCAGAAAAAAGAAAAAAGAATGAAAAGAATGGAAGACATTCTCAGAGACCTTTGGGACAACATTAAAGTCACGAACATTCAAATTATAGGGGTCCCAGAAGAAGAAAAGAAAAAGAAAGAGACTAAGAAAATATTTGAAGAGATTATCATTGAAAACTTCCCTAATATGGGAAACAAAATAGTCAATCAAGTCCAAATCCAAGGAGAAACATGCCAAGACACATATTAATCAAACTATCAAAATTTAAATACAAAGAAAAAATATTAAAAGCAGCAAGGGAAAAGCAACAAATAACATACAAGGGAATCCCCATAAGCTTAACAGCTGATCTTTCAGCAGAAACTCTGCAAGCCAGAAGGGAGTGGCGGGACATCTTTAAAGTGATGAAAGAGAAAAACCTACAACCAATATTACTCTACCCAGCAAGGATCTCATTCAGATTTGACGAAGAAATTAAAACCTTTACAGACAAGCAAGAGCTAAGAGAATTCACGACCACAAAACCAGCTTTACAACAAAGGCTAAAGGAACTTCTCTAGGCAGGAAACACAAGAGAAGGAAAAGACCGATAATAACAAGCCCAAAACAATTAAGAAAATGGTAATATGAACATACATATCAATAACTACCTTAAATGTAAATGGATTAAATGCTCCAACCAAAAGACATAAACTGGCTGAATGGATACAAAAACAAGACCTGTATATATGCTGTCTACAAGAGACCCACTTCACACCTAGGGACACATACAGACTGAAAGTGAGTGCATGGAAAAAGATATTCCATGCAAATGGAAAAAAAAAAGAAAGCTGAAGTAGCAATTCTCATACCAAACAAAATAGACTTTAAAATAAAGAATATTACAAGAGACAAAGAAGGACACTACATAATGATCAAGGATCGATCCAGGAAGAAGACATAACAATTGTAAATATTTATGCACTCAACAGAGGAGCACCTCAATACATAGGGCAAATGCTAACAGCCATAAAAGGGGAAATCAACAATAACACAATAATAGTAGGGGACTTTAACACCCCACTTTCACCAATGGACAGATCATCCAAAATGAAAGAAAATAAGGAAACATAAGCTTTAAATGCTACATTAAACAAGATGGATTTAATTGATATTTATAGGACATTCCATCCAAAAACAAAAGAATACACTTTCTTCTCAAGTGCTCATGGAACTTTCTCCAGGACAGATCATATCTTGGGTGACAAAACAAGCCGTGGTAAATTTAAGAAAATTGAAATCATATCAAGTATCTTTTCTGACCACAACACTATGAGACTAGATATCGATTACAGGAAAAAAAATCTGTAAAAAATAAAAACACATGGAGGCTAAACAATACACTATTTAATAACCAAGAGATCACTGAAGAAAGCAAAGAGGAAACCAAAAAATACATAGAAACAAATGACAATGAAAATACAATGACCCAAAACCTATGGGATGAAGCAAAAGTAGTTCTAAGATGGAAGATTATAGCAATACAATCCTACCTCAAGAAACAAGAAACATCTCAAATAAACAACATAAACTTATACCTAAAACAATTGAAGAAATAAGAACAACCAAAAGACACCCCAAAGATAGAAGGAAAGAAATCATAAAGATCAGATCAGAAATAAATGAAAAGGAAATGAAGGAATCAGCAGCAAAGATCAATAAAACTAAAAGGTGGTTCTCTGAGATGATAAACAAAATTGATAAAACATTACCAAGACTCATCAAGAAAAAAAGAGAGAAGACTCAAATCAATAGAATTAGAAATAAAAAAGAAGAAGTAACAACTGACACTACAGAAATACAAAGGATTATGAGAGATTACTACAAGCAACCATATGCCAATAAAATGGACAACCTGGAAGAAATGGACAAATTCTTAGAAAAGCACAACCTTCCAAGACTGAACCAGGAAGAAATAGAAAACATAAACAGACCAAACACAAGCACTGAAATTGAGACTGTGATTAAAAATCTTCCAACAAACAAAAGCCCAGGACCAGATGGCTTCACAAGTGAATTCTATCAAACATTTAGAGAAGAGCTAATACCTATCCTTCTCAAACTCTTCCAAAATATAGCAGAGGGAAGAACACTCCCAAACTCATTCTATGAGGCCACCATCACCCTGACACGAAAACCAGACAAATATGTCACAAAGAAACAACACTACAGGCCAATATCACTGATGAACATAGATGCAAAAATCCTCAACAAAATACTAGCAAACAGAATCCAACAGCACATTACAAGGATCATACAACATGATCAAGTGAGGTTTATCCCAGGACTGCAAGGATTCTACAATATATGCAAATCAATCAATGTGATACACCATATTAACAAATCGAAGAATAAAAACCATATGATCATCTCAATAGATGCAGAAAAAGCTTTCGACAAAATTCAACACCCATTTATGATAAAAACCCTACAAAAGTGGGCATAGAGGGAACTTAGCATAGTAAAGGCCATATATGAAAAACCCACAGCCAACATCATTCTCAATGGTGAAAAACTGAAACTATTTCCGCTAATATCAGAAACAAAACAAGGCTGCCCACTCTCACCACTATTATTCAACATAGTTTTGGAAGTTTTATCCACAGCAATCAGAGAAGAAAAAGAAATAAAAGGAATCCAAATTGGAGAAGAAGTAAAACTGTCCCTGTTTGCCGATGACATGATACTATACATAGAGAATCCTAAAGATGCTACCAGAAAACTACTAGAGCTAAACAATGAATTTGGTAAAGTAACAGGATACAAAAATAATACACAGAAATCTCTTGCATTCCTATACACTATTGATGAAATATCTGAAAGAGAAATTAAGGAAACACTCCCATTTACCACTGCAACAAAAAGAATAAAATACCTAGGAATAAACCTACCTAAGGAGACAAAAGACCTGTGTGCAGGGCTTCCCTGGTGGCGCAGTGGTTGAGAGTCCGCCTGCCGATGCAGGGGACACGGGTTTGTGCCCCGGTCTGGGAAGATCCCACATGCCGCGGAGCGGCTGGGCCCGTGAGCCATGGCCGCTGAGCCTGCGCGTCCGGAGCCTGTCCTCCGCAGCGGGAGAGGCCACAACAGTGAGAGGCCCGCGTAACGCATAAAAAAAAAAAAAAAAAAAAAGACCTGTGTGCAGAAAACTATAAGACACTGATGAAAAAAATCAAAGAAAACACAAACAGATGGAAAGATGTACCATGTTCTTGGACTAGAAGAATCAACATTGTGAAAATGACTATACTACCCAAAGGGATCTACACATTCAATGCAATCCCTATCAAACTACCAATGGCATTTTTCACAGAACTAGAACAACAAATTTCACAATTTGTATGAAAACAGAAAAGACCCCGAATAGGCAAAGCAATCTTGAGAAAGAAAAACGGAGCTGGAGGAATCAGGCTCCCTGACTTCACACTATACTACAAAGCTACAGTAATCAAGACAGTATGGAACTGGCACAAAAACAGAAATATAGATCAATGGAACAGGATAGAAAGCCCAGAGATATACCCACAGACATATGTTCACCTTATCTTTGATAAAGGAGGTAAGAATATACAATGGAGAAAAGACAGCCCCCTCAATAAGTGGTGCTGGGAAAACTGGACAGCTACATGTAAAAGAATGAAATTAGAACACTCCCTAACACCATACACAAAAATAAATTCAAAATGGATTAAAGACCTAAATGTAAGGCCAGACACTTTAAAACTCTTAGAGGAAAACATAGGCTGAACACTCTTTGACATAAATCACAGCAACATCTTTTGTGACCCACCTCCTATTTTTAATAAAAATTAAAACAAAAATAAACAAATGGGACCTAATGAAACTTAAAAGCTTTTGCACAGCAAGGAAACCATAAACAAGACAAAAAGACAACCCTCAGAATGGGAGAAAATATTTGCAAATAAAACAGCAGACAAAGGATTAATCTCCAAAATATATAAGCAGCTCATGAAGCTCAATATCATAAAAACAAACAACCCAATACAAAAATGGGCAGAAGACCTAAACAGATATTTCTCCATATAAGATATACCGATTGCCAACAAACACATGAAAGGATGCTTGATGTCACTAATCATAAGACTAATGTAAATCAAAACTACAATGATGTATCACCTCACACCAGTCAGAATGCCCATCATCAAAATATCTATAAACAATAAATGCTGGAGAGGGTGTGGAGAAAAGGGAACCCTCTTGAACTGTTGGTGGGAATGTAAATTGGTACAGTCACTATGGAGAACAGTATGGAGGTTCCTTAAAAAACTAAAAATAGAACTACCATACGACCCAGCAATCCCACTACTGGGCATATACCCTGAGAAAACCATAATTCAAAAAGAGTCATGTACTACAATGTTCACTGCATCTCTATTTACAATAGCCAGGACATGGAAGCAAACTAAGTGTCCATCAACAGAGGAATGGATAAAGATGTGCTCATATATACAATGGAATATTACTCAGCCATAAAACGAAAGGAAATTGAGTTATTTTTAGTGAGGTGGATGGACCTAGAGACTGTCATAGAGTGAAGTAGGTCAGAAAGAGAAAAACAAATACTGTATGCTAACACATATATATGGAATCTAAAAAAAATAAAAGGTTCTGAAGAACCTAGGGGCAGGACAGGAATAAAGATGCAAACGTAGAGAATGGACTTGAGGACACGGGGAGGGGGAAGGGTAAGCTGGGATGAAGTGAGAGAGTGGCATGCACATATATACACTACCAAATGTAAAATAGATAGCTAGTGGGAGCAGCCACGTAGCACAGGGAGATCAACTCGGTGCTTTGTGACCACCTAGAGGGGTGGGATAGGGAGGGTGGGAGGGAGACTCAAGAGGGAGGGGATATGGAGATATATGTATATATATAACTGATGCACTTTGTTATACAGCAGAAACTAACACACCATTGTAAAGCAATTATACTCCAATAAAGGTGTTTAAAGAAAAAAAAAGGAAAGAAGGAAAGAAAATGTTCCCTTGAGTCCTTGGAATAGGTGAAGTCTTTGGTCTTATTACCCAGGTGAGGAAAGTAGGAAAGAGAAACCAAGAGCACTCATCTAAACATAGGCAAAGCTGGATTAAGTTTTTATTATTCCTAAGAACAATGAAAAGAACTACAACGCACACTTGTTTAGCCCTTCACCATTTATAAAACACTTTCCATCCATTTTCTCATTTGATCCTCACAACAATCCTATGAGATAAGCATAAAGGATATTTTTTCTAACTTTTAATTATGAAAATTAAAAACATACAGGGAAGTAGATAGAATAGTGTTAATAACCTGAATATCCATCTCCTGGATTCCACAATATGAACATGTTGGTATATATCTACATCTTTTTTCTTACTGAAGTATTTTAGTAAATTATAAGCAACATGGGGTTTAACCTCTCACACATAACAAAATTAATAATAACTCTCCAATATCATTTCATATCCAGTTCTTAATCAGAATAGTCCCAGGTGTAAGATGAGTATTATTTTCTTATTTTGCAGATGTGACTTTTTTCACATAACAAAATGAACCAACAGGCTCGAGGACACATAGATAATAAAAAAATTAATCTGAGAACTCAGGTTCTGAACTTCTGATTTCTTGGTCTCTATTCTTCTCACTTTGAAGCAAAGTTCCACAGAGATACTCTCAACTGGAAGAAGACAGAAAAACCACACAGACCTCTGTGAAATATTTGAGCAGGGGTGATCTTAATAAAATGTATGAATATGTGAGATTTATCTCCAACAATCTCTTATATTATTTTTAGTGGCTCTTCTCATTCCCTGTAGTGCTGTGTTTGCCCTTCCTCAACCCACTCCTCGTTGTCCCTAACTCACACCCCAGTCAATACTCCCTCTGATACGCTGGCTGCGTAAGTGCCCCATCCACAGGGCGGATACCATCTTGCAGTCAGCAAACATCTTAAGAGGGCCTGATAGACTCATCTTTCTGAGATAAGTTGTCAGTCATCATTACTGACACCAAGAGCCCCTCTGAGTATTCCTGGAATACTATAGAGATGGCAGTATTTTGCCTCATGGAATCTTAAGAAATTATACTGATGTCATGATTCTTGCAGCATCACGAGCATTGGTAATGCATCCCTGCTTAGCTCAAAGGTGTCACATTCGATTTATTCAATTTCCCCATCTCTCCAAGACAAAAGTTCCCCTCCCATTTAAATGTTTTACCATCTTCTCCCACTTTCAGCCTCCCCTCACCACAACTATTACACATGTAATCAATGGTAGACTCAGTTTGCCACTCAAGCTTTACCTCTAGCCTGCACATGTTTGCGTTTCCTTCTTCTGGGTTCTTGGCATCTTTTGACAAGACCTGCCAATGACTACTGAAAGCTTTCCAGGTGGGTGTGGGTATGTTCCAAATCATAACATCAAAGGTATGTCTTGGCTCTACTCACTTGTTTAGTCTAAATGGAGCAGACAAATACAAAAAATTATATAAATTGTACGTGTCACCCAAGGGAAAGAATGCAAAACATTCTAAGATAAAAAGAAGTTCTGGTCATTATCAGGTTACTCTGGAAATGTGATAAGACAAAGCCATGTCATTTTGCCAAGTCCTGGAGAACTAGGGAGGAGTAAATCAAACCAGATCTGATTCCAGGCTCGTGACGCGTAGACAGGAATTCAGGTTAGCTCCCACCTAGTTCCATACAGGGCACGTTACACGATAACAAAAACCAAAAACTTTATGTGTGATAGCTCTCTTCCAGGATTGGCATGCACTGACATGCAATGTATAAGAAAATACTTTTAAGGAATATCCCCTGACCCCAGAATATCAGACATGAAAAATAGCCCAGGAGATCTTCCCTGACATCCCTGAAACCATGTCAAAGTTAAATCAGGCACAGTTCTTGATTGCAAACAACAGAATCCGCTTGGCGTAATTTAAGGGGAACAAAAGAATTTATTAAAAGAAATTTTAGCTCACAGAATCATTGAACTAGCTGGAGAAACAGATTAGAGTTGAAGCTTCCAGGAATAATGCCCAAAACCACACAGAACTGAATCAATGGAGAAACTACCTGCTGAGTATAAATCCCTGGAACTTGATGACTGCTACTAACATCAATGCCACTTTGATCTTGTGACTAGGGGAAAAACTAGACACTTTTCCAGCTACCTGTGCCAACAACTCTGAGCTTCACACAGAGCTGGCTGCTGTCTCATGTTGTTCACGTCTGAACTGAAGTTTTATGTTCATGTCTGATTGGCAGAGCCCAGGCCCTACCCTAACACTTATTAATCACTCACTATGTGCTGGGCACTGTTCTAAGCTCTTTATAAGAATTAACTCACTTAAGCCTCATGGCAACCCTTGAAGATTGGCTCTATAATTATTCCTTTTTATAGATGAGGGAACTGAGGCATATAAAGATTATATAAACAGTCTAAAGGCACAGACTGTAAGTGTCAGAGTTGAGATTTGAACTCAGATAGTCTGACTCCAGAGCTCAAGATTTCCTAGAGCTCAAGATTAGGAAATCTGTTTGTTTTATTTTGTTTTGCTTTGTTTTGCATTACACTCACATGCTTGCATCCTAACTGCAAGGTGGGAAATTTGATTTACACCTTATACATTAGATCATTTACCCAAATTTAAAAGTGTCGTTCAGAAGATGATGGGTAAGCATGAATATGTCAGACCTCTACTACAGATGTCTAAAATTGTAAGGCTGTACTTTTTACATGTTAGTGTGCCCTGAAAGTTGTTCTCAAGGTCACCACTAGAAGCCCGTGAATGTAGGTATGTATCTATGCATATTTACTGTTTTTCACACACTGTGATAGTCACTAAAGACAGCCGCCACAATTGCTCCCACCCTGTGTACGTATGCTGCTCCTCCCATCAAAAGGTAGAGCACATTCTCCCAACTCCTTAAATCTCGGCTACTCTTGTGACAATCTCTGATCAGTGGAATGCAGCAGAGTGAAAATATGCCCAGCCTTAGCAGCTCTGGCAGCTTCTGCTTTTGCTCTGGGGGAACTAGTTGCTATGTAAGAAACCCAACTACCCTCAGCCCACCATGCAGTGAGAGGCTACATGGAGAAGGATCAGTGAGTCCAATCACAGACATGAACAGAGAACTAAGACATATGTTCCCTGAAGAACCATCCCAAGCCGGCCCCCAATCATTAAGACAATCCCTTGGAGGCCCCAGACATCCTTGCTCTGTTCTGTCCAAATTCCTGACCCACAGATAAAATGGCTGTGGCCTTAAGCTGCTATATTCTGGAATAGCTTGTTATACAGCAATAGATAACTTAGACTAACACTATATGCTCACATAACTATGCATAAAGTGAAATTTTTGCATCTCATTAAATATTCTTCTATGGCAGTGGTCAGCAAACTTTTTCTTAAGGGCTTACATACTATTTTAAGCTTTGCAGACCAAGAGGCAAAACTGACGCTATTATATGAGTGCTTATACAACCAGTTAAAATGTAAAACCATTCCTAGCTCGAGGGCCATAACAAATCAAACAGCTCACCAGATTTGGCCCATGGGCAGCAACTTGTAGACTCCTGCTCTATAGCATCATTTTTGATGTTTGCAGTGTACTTCCTCATAGGAACTTCCTGTAACTTATTTAATCAAGTCCCTATTCTTAAGCACTTAGTTTGCCTGCAATTTTTCACTACTTCAAAAATAATGCTTCAGTAAATCTTGTGAATAATGCTTCAATAAATCTGTGTCCACATCCATGATTACTTCCTTAGAATAAATCCCTAAAACTGGAATAGTTAGGTCAAAGAATATATCCATTATTCCAAAATGCCTGCTGAAACTATCATACCAACGTAAAATCCTACCAATAACATATAAGAGGGTTCTGCAGCAGTTCATGACTATTTTAAGTGTTTGTTTTTTTTTAAAAAAAAAAAAAACCTGTTTGAATTTCATATTGGTGTTGGAGTGTGAGAAGTGCATCCCTCCTCCTCAGTCAGGGATGATCTCTTTCTCCTTGGTCTTTGTTGGAATGCCCTAATGCACGTTCAGACTATCACTGAAGCCCCGCTCACTGCTTCCCTAAAACAGCTTAGCAATCCCAGGTCCCTGGTGACAGCACCAGGAGAGGGCTGCCTGCAGAGGCTGGCCTTAGCCACTCTTTACACAAGCCCCCCCTTCCACTTCCTCCCTCTCCCTCTCAGTAGGACATGGCTGACCCAGCTCAGCTCCCAGCCTGACAAACTGCCATCTATGAGTGATTGATTCTTTCTGCAGCTGGGCCAGTGTCTCTCTTTCTCTGTCCCCTGGCTTTTCCGAGCTCCCTCTCAGAGCATATGCCCTTCCTCTCTCTATTCTCAGCCCACAGCGGCCCCCCAAGCAGAAAAGCGGACAGAGGATATGCAGAACCCTGTTGAAGTGGGGTCCAGACAAGGCAGTCTTTTGGGGCAAACCCTGGGCAGGCCTGCAGGCTCTAACCTTTTAACCTGGCAGTCTAACAGAATCCATTGCTGCTGACACCCGTGTCTTCCAGTTATTTTTAAACCGTGATAACTGCCGTTACATCAAGGGCATGAAAAACAGAAGTTTGGCAGAGCTGCTGCTTCTCCACTTCTCCTTTCATCTCTTGTCCTGCCTAGCCCCTCCTTCGTCCCTGCCTAGCCAGATCCTATACATTCCCCTGGATGCGGTTTCTGTGTCCCCCTCTTCGGGAAGCCCAGCCTCACTTTCCCCCATTCATTCAGCTCCTTGGAACAGCAGGTCTTAGAGCATTTACATGACTCTCATCACCTTGTGTATTCAAGCTTGTCACATTCACTGTCACTTTATAGATGTCGGAATTGTCAGTGCAATCTTCTCATTGAGGGTATGGAACGTGATTTCACATTGACCTGTGGTCCTTAAAGCAACTGTAGTAGTGCTGGGCAAACAGCAAGGAGCTCATTAATTATGTTTATTAATTTGCAGTCATTTTAGAATTCTACTTAGGTAAATTCCTAACAGCCTACCCCAGAAGTCCAGGGTATCATCCATACTGAGAATTTCTCAACTAGACACTGATTTTTGATAAGCCTGGAGTCAAAGCGGGGGAGATGGTAAAATAGGAAAAGCATCAGATTAAGAAGCAAAAGTCTGAAGTCTAATCTGGTTCTCTCACTTATGGACATATGAATTCGAGACTCATCTATAAAGGAAGGAAATTAATAATACCTCCTATTTCTATAAAGCTTTTTCTGACACTCAAATGAAGACACCCTGCTTCATATATACACACACATATATATATAACTTATTCAATCTGCAAACAAACCTAAAAGATAAACATCATTGTCCCTATTTTGCAGATAAAAGGATGGAGACCTAAAAGTTAAGTAATTTGTCCAAAGTCACAAACCTAGCAAGTAAGAGTTTGAACCCAGGTCTCCTGGATGTAAATTTTTTTAAAGGGGAGAAGGGGAGAAATATAAGTGGGTATATTTTACCTTCCCAACAGTTGATAATTTTTATGTCTGGCCTGACTGAGCTCATTTGTATTTGCATTCATTTTTTAAAATAAATTTATTTATTTGTTTATTTATTTATTTTTGGCTGCACTGGGTCTTCATTGCTGAACGCGGGCTTTCTTCAGTTGAGGTGAGCAGGGGCTACTCTTCGTTACAGTGCATGGGCTTCTCATTGCGGTGGCTTCTCTTGTTGCGGCGTACAGGCTCTAGGTGCGTTGGCTTCAGTAGTTGTGGCATGTGGGCTCAGTATTTGTGGATCGCTGCCTCTAGAGCACAGGCTCAGTAGTTGTGGTGCACGGGCTTAGTTGCTCTGCGGCATGTGGGATCTTCCCTGACCAGCGCTCAAACCCATGTCCCCTGCATTGGCAGGTGGATTCTTAACCACTGCGCCACCCTGCATTCATTTTTGAGAAAAGGAAAAAATAACAAAGAGAATAAAAATAGAGTACAGGAAGGAGAAAAGGGAGCAAGGAAATAAGTGGGCATGCTGAGAGCTAGAAAATTAGTTCAGTCTAACAAATTTCACTCAGTACCTTCTATGCACCAGGAACCGAGGCTTATGCTGGGCAAATAATGATGAGAAGATGGTCCCTGCCTGTGAAAGTGATAGAATCGAATGACACAGAGAGGTTTCTGGTGGAGAAAGGAAGAGGTTAGTAGAGGGAAAGGGAGCGGTTTGGCATCCAAATGAGGAGGAGGTGAGTGAAAAAAATAAAGCTGGCAACATAGGTGAGACTAGATCTTGGAGGTCTTATATGCCAAGGCCAGTAGACGATGGAGAATTTGAAAGAGAGGAGCAACACTTTCAGATATAAAATTTTTAATGTGTTGCTTGTTTATTCACTCCTTCATTCATTCATTTAGAATACCTGCACATAGGTGGGGGGCGGGAGGGACCTTGTATATGAATTGACTTGAAAATATAGTTGAAAGGAAAACATAAACAAGACAAAAAGACAGCACTCAAAATGGGACAAAATATTTGCGGATGAAGCAACTGACAAAGGATTAATCTCCAAATTTTACAAGCAGCTCATGCACTCAATATCAAAAAACAAACAACCCAATCCAAAAATGGGCAGAAAACCTAAATAGACATTTCTCCAAAGAAGATATACAGATTGCCAACAAACACATCAAAGAATGCTCAACATCATTAATCATTAGAGAAATGCAAATCAAAACTACAATGAGATATCATCTCACACCGGTCAGAATGGCCATCATCAAAAAATCTAGAAACAATAAATGCTGGAGAGGATGTGGAGAAAAGGGAACCCTCTTGCACTGTTGGTGTGAATGTAAATTGATACAGTCACTATGGAGAACAGTATGGAGGTTCCTTAAAAAACTAAAAATAGAACTACCATATAAGCCAGCAATCCCACAACTGGGCATATACCCTGAGAAAACCATAATTCAGAAAAGGTCATGTACCACAATGTTCACTGCAGCTCTATTTACAATAGCCAGGACAAGGAAGCAACCTTAGTGTCCATCATCAGATGAATGGATAAAGAAGATGTGGCACATATATACAATGGAATATTACCCAGCCATAAAAAGAAATGAAATTGAGCTATTTGTAGTGAGATGGATGGACCTAGAGTCTGTCATACAGAGTGAAGTAAGTCAGAAAGAGAAAAACAAATACTGTATGCTAACACATATGTATGGGATCAAAAACAAGGTTCTGAAGAACCTAGGGACAGGATAGGAATAAAGATGCAGATGTAGAGAATGGACTTGAGGACATGGGGAGGGGAAAGGGTAAGCTGGGACGAAGTAAGAGAGTGGCATGGAAATATATACACTACCAAATGTAAAAGAGATAGCTAGTGGGAAGCAGCCACGTAGCACAAGGAGATCAGCTCGGTGCTTTGTGACCACCTAGAGGGGTGGGATAGGGAGGGTGGGAGGGAGACCCAAGAGGGAGGAGATATGGGGATATATGTATATGTATAGCTGATTTACTTTGTTATAAAGCAGAAACTAACACACCATTGTAAATCAATTATACTCCAATAAAGATGCTAATATATATAGATATAGATATAGATATATAGATATATATATAGTTGGTTGAATGCACAGACCGTGATCCCTTCCCACCACCCTCACCACTACTATGGTCTTGGCCACCATCATCTCTCTCCTATATTTTTGCAATCACCTGCTATCCTTGGCCTCTCATAAGCTAGTTGCATAATAGTAGCTTTTCAATATAAGTCAGAGCACAACAGTGCTTGGCTCAAGACTCTCCAGCGGCCTCTTCCCCACTTACAGTAAAACCCAAAGTTGTGACAATGGCCTTCAAGGCTCCACATAAACTGCTACCCCCTCCTCAAGCCTCCCCACTGATATCCCTCTGACCTCATTTCCTACTACGCTGCCCCTAGCTTGTCCTGCTCCAGCAGCACAGATCTCCTTGTTCTTCTTCAAATGCTCTAAGCATCACCCTGCCTGGGGTGTTTGCACATCCTCGTACCACTCCCTGATGGCTCTTCTCCCACGTAGATCTGCACAGATCACTCCCTCACCTTCAGGGCTTTGCTCCAATGTCACCTGCTCAGAGGAGGCTTTCCTTACTAGCATACTTAAAATTGAAACAAGCCACCCCTGTTTCCCTGAACTCCCCATATGGCTTCTCTGCTTTATTTTTGGCTATTTACCTTACTATCATCTGAGATAAGGTAGATAGATAGATTTTATACTATTTTTGGTGTGCCCTCACCCCATCCCACTCCTGCTCTGCCACTGAAGGTAGACATGAGGGCATGGATCTTTTGCTTGCTTTCTTCACTGTATCCCTAATGCCTAGAATATGCTTGGCAAGTAGTAGGTGTTGAAATGATATTTATGGAATGATTGAAGGAGGCAGAATGCTATTGTCCCCCTAGATCCATTCTTTCCTTCTTTCTGGGCACATGGCCACTCAGTTAGCAGCTACATTTCCAGCTTCCTTTGCAGCTAGATATGGTGACATTCTTACTAATGTGCTGTGAGCAGAAGTTGTACCCTGACCCCAAGAAACAGACTAGGAAAACCACGTAGGCCTCAAGGAACACATATGCTCATACACCACTTGAGGTGTGACCATGGCAAATAGACAAAGAAAAATCTGGCAGTGGAAGCTAGGAAGCAAGAACAACTATTAACTATCCTCATTTTCCCCCACTGATTTGAGGTGCCATCTTTATCTATATTAATCATGCCCATATATTCTTGAATTTATTTCCAGACTTTCTTAGTTGTTCCATTGATTTATCTTCAAATTCATGTACTAGTGCTAAAACTGTTTTATTATCTGCTATGACAAAGTGCTCCCGTCCCTGCATTACACTTTTTTCAAAAGATTCCTAACAATTCTTACATAAGAGATGCATTTTCGAAACATTACTTGGGCTGCAATTTGGAGATGGATTGGAGGAAGACAACACTGAGACTATTACATTAATTTAGATGTGAGATGAGGCTAGGAGTGGCAGCTCCAGGAAAAGAAATTATCCTCCCCTCCCCGCCACCACTAACTCCCAGCATAATTTCTGCCAATGCTTCCCTACTCCTGTGATATTGAAAGTCACTTGGTATGAAGAGGCCAGGACAGATTCAAGAGATACTCAGAGATGCAAATGACTTAGTGACTCATTGGACAGTGGTGGTGAGTGAGACAAGGATGGTTCTCAGATTTCTAGCCCTGGCAACTAGATGACTATTTGTCATTCCTGGATCACACAGGATGAGAAACAGATTTGGGGAATAAATATAATGAACTGAGTTTGAGGGTTTGCGGGTTATCTAGAAGGAACTCTCCAGTAGGCATACAGTCAAGTTCTGGAGAAAATTTGGGACTTGAGAGTTGGACCTGCCAGTTCTCTCTTGATACTGCAGCATCAATGCCAAAAAAGACCATTAGGGAAAGCCTCCAGCACTGTACGAACTCACTGGGCTCTGACCCACTGGTAGCATTATCCAACTAGTTCCAGCTTTGCTCTGTCTTAGTGGTCAGGAGCCTAGAACGCCAGGAGACCAGATAAAAATGGAGAACAATACTGTTAGAGAGAAACCCTAAACTGGACCGAGAAGGCATCCTTCCTATGTTAGGAAGGAAACTAGTTCGTAGGCGATTACTGAATGATGAAATGGGTTGCATCATTTACTATGAAGCAGTGCACAATACGGAATCTAAACTCAATTCTGTTGGCAAACCAGTTGGAAAACCTTGAGTCAGCCATGCAAAGCTTAAGGTTTATTCTCATTCATATAATGTCCTTATTGTTCGAAGCCTCTCAGGTTGTCCCACGTTTCTTTTACTTTTTTTTTTTTTAATTTTTATTGGCATATGGTTGCTTTACAGTGTTGTGCTAGCCTCCACTGCACAACAAAAGGAATCAGCCATACACATACAGATATCACCTCCGTTTTGGACTTCCCTCCCATTTAGGTCACCACAGTACATTAGGTACAGTTCCCTGTGCTACACAGTATGCTCCCATCAGTTATCTATTTTATACATAGTATCAATAAGGCATATATGTCAATCCCGGTCTCCCAATTCCTCCCACCCCACCCCTTTCCCCCCGGTATCCATACATTTGTTCTCTACGTCTGTGTCTCTATTTCTGCTTTACAAATAAAATCATCTGTATCATTTTTCTAGGTTCCACATATATGTGTTATTATACGATATTTGCTTTTCTCTTTCTGACATACTTCACTCTGTATGACACTCTCTAGGGCCATCCGCATCTCTACAAATGACCCAATTTCATTCCTTTTTATGGCTAATATTCCATTGTATATATGTACCATATCTTCTTTATCCATTCCTCTGTTGATGAACATTTAGGTTGCTTCCATGTCCTGGCTATTGTAAATAGAGCTGCTCCACATTTCTTATTGATTTAGTCTATGAGAAAGCTGACTGAAGCCTTGAAATGAGGCTTGGTTCTTGGGTCATTTCAGCATGAATGATCTTGGGATCTTTCTCTGGCTAAAACAAGTGAGGATTTTATTAACATGCACTGCTACAGGAAATTACCAATTATTCCAAAGTTTTGGCCCCCCAAATCTTCATATATACAATGTTATAACCTAGTACTGGTTTTGGAGATATATGTTTCCCTCCCCTTCTTTTTGAAGGAAAAGACATTGTCCTATTCAAGTCTAGCACAGTGCCTGGCACATGGAAAATTATTCAATAAAAGTTTATCAAAATGTGCTTAAATATAGATAACAATTCTTGCAGTGGGGAGAAATGGGAAATAATGGAGCATCAGTGTTAGAAACAACATTTTAATCACGGTATAAGTGGTAAATAATAAGAATTCAATATGACTCTATGTTGTCCGTTACTATTAAGATGTGTGAATCAAAAGTACATGTACTAGGACTTCCCTGATGGTCCAGTGGTTAAGACATCACCTTCCAGAGCAGCGGGTGCGGGTTCGATCCCTGGTGGGGGATCCCACATGCCTCGCGGCCAAAAAACCAAAAATAAAACAGAAGCGATATTGTAACAAATTCAATAAAGACTTTAAAAATGGTCCACATCAAAAAACTCTTTAACAAAAATAATGGATTATTAGGGTTGTTTCCTCTGCCTGTTTTCCCTCTGGCAACAAAACTTTTCATTAAATGAAGTTGATACCTACCATAGGAAGTATGTAGGGTCAGGAGAAGAAAGTGAAGCTCTATTTACTTTGATTTCCTTCTCAGAAGAAAAGTATGCCAGGGAAGGATATTGGATTGTCTGGCTAGAATAAGGTGTCATGTTTACTTGTGGGTGTTCACCTACTGTTATCCTTGGTTTCTATTATCACGAATTGCCTGTCACTCTGGGAAATAGTTGTCTTACCAACTTTCTCAGATTGGAAACTCAGAAGCCTGAACTGAAGGTATAAGCCTATATATTATAATAATAATAAACACTTACTGATTACTTATAAAATGTGCCAGGCATTGTGGTGTTTAACAAGTATTCGTTTATCTAACTGTCACAACAACCCAATGAGGTAAGTGCTATTATCCCTCCCGCCCCTGATTTATTTAACAGATGAGGGAACTGAGAGACAGAACGGTCAGGTAACTTGTCCGGGCTATCCGGCTCCAAAGCTGTGCTCTGAACCATTATACAGCATGCATCTTCACAAGCAAGGTGCCAGATGCGGTGCACATAGGGTTTGGAGTGACTCATGCTCACCCCACTTTTCACCGCACATCACACCGAGGCAAGGCCACCACTTCCTCCTCACCCTTCCCAGCCAAGAGTAACATCTGAGAAATGGCTTCTTGCTGGGCCTGGAGGCACTTTTGATGCTTCTGTGTCTGGGCATTCTGGAAACCCCTGAGTCCCCTTGTGAATTAATATGTGTTATTTGAGTTATTAATAGCTTGAGGAGGAAGTGCCATAGCTAAATGATAGACTAGATCAGAAAAAATTTCTTAAGATGCTGAGCCTCCTACCATTCAGTTACCCAGAAAGTTTGTTCTTATTTCAAGTGCCATCATTTGCAGGGGTTTTTCTCTTTTTCCTCAACATAATAAAGCCTTCTGGTGACAGCTTATTACAGAAGAGATCTCCTGACCCTGGACTCCACACTAATTGTATAAGAGGAGGAATATAAATACGGGCCAACCTGGCTTTATGGAAGGGAAATAGAGACCCTCTTTTCTCTAGTTCTTTTGACTTTTCGAAGGCTAGTCCAACAAAAAGCAGGAACCAAAAGTCATGAATCTGATTTCTCTTCAGCATGTATCTCCACCAGGATATCTTTGTTCTGGCGAAGAGCTTTCCATCTTCCCAGAAAGAAGACAAATATGTAAGGATTAGGTTCACTTATTGCAAATGGAATTATTTCCATCTAAATTTGTGGTCCCCAACCATTCCATCGTAATAGGTCAATAATCAAAGTCAACCAGGTCATCTCTTATTCTATAACCACCAAGATAGCCCCCCCAGCTTCTCCCCACAGCTCAGAGTATTACTGATGGGTAGGGGTCCCTGCCACTAGAGTCAAGTCAGCACTCTTCCCGCCCACCCAGCCTTTCTCTTAAATTTCTAGTTACACACCATCCCTTCTTAGTCACTTCTATTCCTGAGAAGACTGAAGCATAATGATTTCTTGGGAAATTCCTGACACATAAAGCTAAGAAGCTGAGGAGGGCCTAGACCCAATCCCAGAGAAAAGGGTGACTCCATACCCTTTGCCACACATTCTACACATTCCGTTGAAGTACCAAGTATGGCAGTGGACAATCCACAATTCTACTTCAACCTCTAATTCTTTTATTAATACTCAAAATATGCATTAATTATCTACTACTCTATGGCAGGTGCTATGCCAGGTGCTAAGGAGTTGATGGTGCGAAGACTTGATCCCTGACCTAACTAAGCTAGAAGGTACATTATCCCCTTTCCCATCTTAGTATCCCACCCTCTTTTGCTTGAAAGATTCCACCCTTATTGTCCAGTGTGAAAGAGGAGCCCAGATTAAATGTCTCTAGATGTCTCTCTCCACTGTAAGAATCTATTATCTTGGACCTGAAACAAAACAGGAAACGGTCTGTCCAGGTACACGGGTACAATTCTAGGACATGACTCTGACTGATGACTTAATTCAGGCTGATATTTGTAGACCCCTCCTGCTTTGGAAAGATGATGTCTTATGCTTCTCTTAACATTTTGATCCTTAGGCAGTAGGTAAGATCAGATTAATTCCCCCTGTGTTTCTTTTCAGAACATGCTATTCTTTCAAATGTAGCCAAGACAGAGAATCACATTATGGATATTCTTCCCATGACTGGCACCCAATTAAGATATTTAAGTTCCTATCTTCTTTCACTTAATAAAGGTTTCTGTGGATCTGAACTACAAACTAGTCTGATCCATTGGATTAAGAAGACTGGATTTTGTTTTCTGTAGATGGTTTAGGAGAACTGGAACTTGAATCTTTGACCTTCTCTAAGACTCCAAGATTGAACTGGATGATCTTTATAGAGGTGGCTGGGATGAAGCTAGACTACAAAGGATTGCCCCTCCCCTTACTACCTGGAAAATCACACAGCATGTATGTTACCTTCTCTGGACAGAGCTAGTCCCAAGCAAACCCATAAAGCTTAAAAATCTGGCTATTACAGGGAGATCAGCTCGGTGCTTTGTGACCACCTGGAGGGGTGGGATAGGTAGGGTGGGAGGGAGGGAGAGGCAAGAGGGAAGAGACATGGGGATATATGTATATGTATAGCTGATTCACTTTGTTATAAAGCAGAAACTAACACACCATTGTAAAGCAATTATACTCCAATAAAGATGTTAAAAAAAAAAAAAAAGATCTGGTTGTTGTATACCTAATCCTCAAATTCTCTTTTTTAAAATTACTCCTGCTTTAAATAACTCCCCCACTGCCCAGATTTCATGTAACTAAACTGTGGTACATCATGCAATGGAATACTATGCAGCCATTAAAAATCACACGGCAGAGAAATATTTAGCAGAATGGAAAGATGTTCAGCTATTTTCCCCACCTCCCCAGTTCTCAATCAGAGTATGAAACTTGCCAAATATTTTATTCTAGTCACTGCTTCCTGAGCATGCAAAATGCATAATTTCCTATACCACATCAAGGTTTAAGGTCCTAGTTCTAAGAACTGGTTTATAAGTAGTGAACCAGAATGTTTCCTGTTAGACCAGAAATAAAGAAATAGACTGTAATCGTTTATTCCTTTCAGAAGAAATAAAATGGATAAACTCAGTCTGACATCCTCAAAGATGCAAACTCCTCACTGGAGTTTAGAAGACATCTATTAGGAGGTGACTATTAGTTAATACTATTGTTTGGGAGCAAGATATAAACCCTAGCCCAACACTTTATAGCTGGAGTGTCTTGAACAGGCAACTTAACCTCTGTGAGGCTCAGTTTCTGCGTTGTTAAAATGGGACTACAATAATACTTACCTCATAGGGTTAGTGAAAAGAATAAACAAAATAGTATGTAAAGAACTTGGTTTAATTCTTGGTATTCAGTAAGTTCTCAAAAAATATCAACTCTTATCCACTGCTCCACCTCAGTTTTGTCCTCCAGCCTACACTTATAAGGGGGGGTAGGACAGGGGAGTTGAGAGTGTCTCACCCTTATGAATAAGAACAGAGCATAACTCCACTAGGGTTTCCAGTCTTTGACTTACAAGGAATTAAGGCCAGCTTTTTATGATTCCCTGACTCATTTTTGTCCCAGTCTGTCTCCCCAAAGAAAAGCAGTAAAAGGGGTTGTCACTTCTCTATGAAGTGTATTAAAGAAAGGGACTCTGTGGGGACCATTACTTGCTCTGGGCCTTTTAGGTATAAAGATTACCACAGGATGAAGTGAGAGGGAATGGCCCAAAAGAGAGAAAATCCAGCTGAGACCATGGGGCTTTGGCAATGGCAGAAAAATATGGGCAATTGGAGAGGCAAAGATGCACCTGAGAAGTTGTCTTGGGAATGAGTGGTAGGAAGGCCCATGTAGGATACCGGGTATAAGACAACTTTTTCCGACTGGGAAGCCAAAACTACTCTTGAACTTGGTGACTGTCCCTGTCCATGTGGCGCTTTAGCCAAAAGGCAAATTTAATTCAAGGAAGTAAAAATATTTAGAGAGTCCTTAACAATGAGGAAAGTTGTCTGCAAGCTCTGATACAACAAGGTAGATGAGTGAGAAATTGCGACATGCTTGCTTTGAGAGAAGAAGACAGCGACACCCACAACTCCTCTAAGTCAGAATGTGATCCCGGCCCTAATAGAAGTACAGTGCTCTGGGGAGGCAGCTCAGGTTTACTTGCAAGGAAATGTGAGCCTGTGTAAGAGGCTTCCTCGATGGAGAACATGATGCTGCCGGGAGGGGAGAGGGAAAGGAGAGGAGAGAATCAACACAAGATTTACAACAAAAACATCTCCTTTCCAGCACTGCTGACACGTCCTAGGCTGGCTGCCAGCTCCGACCATCACCTATTCAGAAACCACAGCAAAAAGCAATTTTCCTCCCTCCGATTCACATTGACTTGTTCTTCCTTCTCTATGTCGTTAGGTTTTGCCTCCTTTTTCACTTTCCAAGAAATTACTACCTTGGACTCAACTGAAAATGAAGATCATCTTATTTCAGCTTGTTTACAAGGGATTTTGTAGAGTCTGAATGTTGGCAACCCACCTGCGACTTGACGGTGGGTGCTGGGAACATTTCTGCCCTGCCCTGTTCTATGATCTGAGACTTTGCAGCCACTGTCAGTGGCTAGAGAATTAGATTTCCTACTAGATGCTTTCAGGTCCATCCTTTCCCTCAGAAAGCCTTCATTTCTATTCTTGAGGTCAGACTTCTTTGGGGTCGCAAAGATAGGGTACTGTCTCATCATGCCTTAATCATAGGTTTGTTCTGAGAATGGTGTCTGATGAAGGCTCTGCAGGTGCTGGCTGAACTCTACACCAGTTCTCACATTGGACACCAGAGGAGAGTATCCTGGGGAAACGGAACTGAGCCAGGTGAGTTTCAGGAGATGGGGAAGAGGATAAACGGGTGGCAGGCTCTACAAGGCAGGATTCATTCGTTCATTCAACACTCAACACACATCAACGGAGTATCCACTACATGCCAAAGGATACAACAAGAAAAAACACAGTCCCTCTCCCCAGGGAGACCACAGTACACTGAGATGCAAAGGCAACAAAAGTATAATTATAATACAGTGTGATAATTGCAACAGTGGAAGAAAGCCAATGTGGAATAACGTAACACAGGGGAAGGAATTACCTCCAAGTTGTAGGGTTGACAGAAGGCTTCTGTAAGGAAAGCAGAGGCAGAATTAAGAGGTCCATGGCTATGCATAGAGCTTTCCTGGGCTGGATGGCAGAGGAGGGAGGAGAAGGGGTGGAATCAATAACTAAGGCAACCAGGGTTTTATTTTCTCACCAAGAACCTTGCATCTCTTGTTCTTTGCTTTTCTATCCCCTCCAACTTCTTTTGATCTGCCTTCTCCCATCAGATTTGTGCACCAAAGAAACAAACACTATAGACCTCAACAAGAATGCACCAAAAAGGCTTTTTATAAAGACAGCCTCAGTAAAATGTGATGTTTAGTCTCTGTGACCCTGAGGAAATTCACTGGAAGAGGGCAGTGTTCCCAGCAGCCCCGATCCCAGAGGGGAACTAGAAATAACCACACATAAGCCACCTTCCCTCCATTTTTCTCTTTTCTCTCCCCTCTCTTCTCCTTGACCCTTGGGAGAGAAGAGGAAGAAAATTGAGTAGAAGGAGGTTAAAAAAAGGATGTAGGGATGAAAACAGAGAAAAAGAATGGTGAGCTGTGAGGAGTGCCGAGCTGCCTCGTGCTCAGGGCAAATGATCCTCAGCACTTTCTTAACTAGGGTTTTCTCCCATCCTCCTGGACTGGAGATGAGAAAGGAAGGTAGAGGTAAGATGCTTGACTCCAAAACACTGCGAAGGTGGAGTTGCTTGGGCCAAGGCCAGCTCTCTCTCAGGACCACACTCCCTCTCCCCTCTTTCCCTCTTGCTCACTCCCTGCCCTTGTCCAGCTGCCTCAGTGGCCTGAGTCCCCTGCCACCTTTTGCCTCCTCTTCTGACTCTCTCCTCTTCCCTACTGATACCGGTGAAGATGCAATTGGCTCCCCTCCCACTCTTGCACAGAGCTAGTGGACTAGCTTTCATGAGCCCTGGGGGGGGTGGGGGTCACATGTAGAATCTTGGCCACAACCCATTTCTCAGAGGCAGCAGGCTCCAGGCTCTCCATTAGAAGTAGCAGCCAAGATTTCAGAAAGGAGGCAGGTCAGCCTTGTGTGAGACAGAGAAATAAATGAAGACGTACACGGTATCCTTCCTCTTAGCATCAAAAACAGCAACAACAAAAATCCTCTTCATCTATGGAGTCTTTCAGCCCTTCTCTGTCTCTGATTTTCCTTTGTGCTGTGGATCTGCATTCCGCAAACACCCTAGTAATATCACCTTTTAAAATAAATGATAATAATGTCTCCTAGAGGTTAAACCTTTACATGAAATATTTCTATATCTCAAAACCACTCTGCAAGGTAAAGATTATTATCTCCACTTTACAGATTATGGAACTGAGGCTAAAGTTTGTCAAACTTCAAAGCCCACAGTCTTTCTTATGCTCCAAAATGGCTTATTTTGGGACTTCCCTGGTGGGCCAGTGGTTAAGAATACATCTTGCAATACAGGGGATGCCGGTTCAATCCCTGGTCAGGGAACTAAGATCCCACATGCCGAGGGGCAACTAAGCCCATGCTCCACAACTAGTGAGCCTGCGTGCCACAACTAGAGAGCCCATGTGCTGTAACTACTGAGCCCGCACACTCTGAAGCCTGCGTGCCACAACTAGAGAGAGAAAAACCCGCATGCCACAACTAGAGAGCCCACGAGCTGCAACGAGAGAAGCCCGCACTCCGCAATGAAGAGCCTGCACGCCGCAACAAAAGATCCTGCATACCGCAACTAAGACCTGGTGCAGCCAATAAATAAATAAATGGGGTTTTTTAATGGCTTATTTCCCCAACTGTGAGCATGTTGAAGGCAGAGATTGTGTCTTCTACCTCTTTGAATCCTCTGTAGCGTTCAATAGTGCCCTGGATATAGGAGGTCTTCAAAGATTCCTATAGCTAATGAGAAGGAAGTTAGGTTGTAGAGGGTGATGAGATGAGGGAGTTAAGCATAGAAACACACCTGCTTTATTATCTGCAAAGCCAGCCTCTCCTCATAAATGCACATAGTCATTAGTAAGAGGCTAAAATTAAAGTCGCAATGAAACACCCAGTTGCTAAACAAAGGCAACTTAGATAAATCTTAGTATATTTGCATTCTACACTGACAAGGCATTGAACACTCCCAAACAGATAGGAGGGGAAAAAAAGAAATGAGCAGGCATTAAACCAGAGCTGTGTTTCCCAAACCTTTTCAGGCAATGCCATCCCTGTGACCTTGAAGGGACAAGGAAGTTACCAATAAATGCCACATGTCCTACAAACTATCTGTATAAAGCAAACAGGCCTCATGCTGATGGGCAAGAGATGGAATTTGAAAAAAGAATTGCTTAAAAGTCTTTTCAGTAATTAAAGAGAAAAATGTCAAAAATAAAGATGAAGCAAATGACCAGAACACAGAAAAGTGGGCGTAATTCCCTGGATCCTAACACTGGCTGGCTTACTCTCATAATGTCATTTCAAAGGAAGACACTTTTGAGGAGGACACGACCAGGTGCAATAACTAACCTTGGCCTTGGTACTGGCCCTGAGCCCACTGGGTTCCGCCTACACACTGGCCCAAGGCCCTCCTTGTCTTGAGCTGCCCTCCTTGGCTTGAACATTCCCTTAGCTGCTGTGTCAGAAGCCTACTCAGTAGTTTCCCACTGTAATTCCTCTCTATACTTGAGGGTGCTCCAAAAGGTAGAAGAGAGTGTGACCTAGAGCCAGAGAGCATATGAACCTCTGAGTCAGCCAACCCAACACTGGTTACGCCCCATGGGAGGGAGTCGAGACCAGGCCAAGGGAAGGAGCCCTCCGGCCTCAAGATTCACAAGGACTCATCTCCCCTTACTTAGGAGAAATCAAGTTTGAAACAAAGAGACAATTTTCTCCAAGTGTTGCCCAACAGATAAAACTGCAACACTTTTCCAACCAAGGGATAAGCTGTGCATTTAACTGACTTGCAGAGTCTGACCAGAAAGAATGGTCATGGAATGAAGCAAAAGGGAAAAGCTAGCCTTCATACCAACCTTGTTTCTTAGTATTCCCATTCGGCTCTCTGTCTGCTAAGAACGCCCATGCTGTGTTCGTCCTAATTCCTCAGGCACACATCTCCTCTCCAGAGATACCCCCAAGAAGCGGAGACAAGGACGTTCCTTCCAAAAGTTGGAGTGAAAGAAGGAGAAAAGGCTGACAAGAGAAAGGGCAGGGGAAAGGGGGTCCTCGCAGCTCTTGCGTGATGACTCCCGACTCTGTCTGGCCATCTCTGGCATCACTGCTGGTGCCACATGTGATGCCTCACAACTCAAGGACCTCCCGCACAGGACCTTCCTAGCGCCTGCACATCAGACTGAGACCTCTCCCTCATAGACCATTTTGCTACACTTTCCCCAGAGTTTCTCAGGAACTCTTCTGTCACTCCCCATATTCAAATCACAACTTAATGCAGTTTTATTTACCCCTTTCATGACATGTTAAAATTTCTGTCTTGACACCTTGTCTTGACATGAGCTTCAAGGTAATAAGCAGTAATATTTCTGAGACTAGAAGCCCTGAGCTGTGATTTTAAATGTTGGTGGTGGAATAATTACCTAAATGAATATATCTTTTTTTTTTTTTTTTTTTTGTGGTACGCGGGCTTCTCACTGTTGTGGCCTCTCCCGCTGTGGAGCACAGGCTCCGGACGCACAGACTCAGCAGCCATGGCTCACGGGCCCGGCCGCTCCGCGGCATGTGGGATCTTCCCGGACCGGGGCATGAACCCGCGTCCCCTGCATCGGCAGGCGGACTCTCAACCACTGCGCCACCAGGGAAGCCCGAATATATCTTTCTTGTTCTGAATGCTATACAATTCAGAGAGACTCCCAATATGCTAAAGGAATTTGCTCCTAGTCATCATTTACATCGTCTCGAAAATATTTTGATCATCCATCAGTATGAGTAAAAAATTGCAAATATGTGCCTCCAAAATACATCTATATTCATTTATAAATTGTATACATAAATCACTGTCAATCCATATAGTACATATTATTAGAGCTCAATTTCTTATTTTAGATAAAAATATAAGTAGAAATATAAATTCTAGGGGCTTCCCTGGTGGCGCAGTGGTTGAGAGTCCGCCTGCCGATGTAGGGGACGCGGGTTCGTGCCCCGGTCCGGGAAGATCCCACATGCAGCGGAGCGGCTGGGCCCGTGAGCCATGGCTGCTGAGCCTGCGCGTCCGGAGCCTGTGCTCCGCAGCGGGAGAGGCCACAACAGTGAGAGGCCCCCGTACCGAAAAAAAAAAAAAAAAAAAAAAAAAAAAGAAATATAAATTCTAATATTTTACCCCTGTATCACTATTGATTATCATGCAGAATGGATGTTTACCCCACTTTGGAGGCTATGATATTAAAAAATAGGAGACACATGTGTGAGACCATGATCATCTTTGCAGTAAGAGTAACATCTCTGTCCCACTTCAGTAGAATCTTTTTCTCATAGATACACGCACAAGGTTCTCCAGGCTAATAGAAAATGAATTATTTAGCCTAATTTAATGGGAAGTGCTGTGCCATAAATAATCTCAAATTGTTATCCCAGCCATTATTTCAACTTCCCCCTCCCTTTTATTACATGCATTTTGGAACAACGAAGTTGCAGCAAAATGGACTTATTTGCTTTCCACCTCCCTCCCTGGGATTATCCCTTTACAGAAATGGTAATGAGTAGCAAAATAGTCAGGTTGGGGCTTCCCTGGTGGCGCAGTGGTTGAGAGTCCGCCTGCCGATGGAGGGGACACGGGTTCGTGCCCCGGTCCGGGAAGATCCCACATGCCTCATAGCGGCTGGGCCCGTGAGCCATGGCCGCTGAGCCTGCGCGTCCGGAGCCTGTGCTCCGCGACGGGAGAGGCCACAACAGTGAGAGGCCACAACAGTGAGAGGCCCGCGTATCACACACACACACAAAAAAAAATAGTCGGGTTGCATGAGGGAGAAAGGATGAGGTCCCAAACTGGGGAGCAGTGTTTAAATCATCACAAGGTGACAGTACAGGCATTGTTACCCTCAGCACATAAGGAGTCGATTCTGTCACCACTACTCATCCATGTCACTTGCAGGTCTGTCTGTTCATAAAAAAGAGAAAGTAACATGAAAAAGCCTGTTTAGATGAGAAAAGGAAAAGAGGGAGTCTCCATTTAACTGTGATCTAGCCTCCTTCTGTAAGCTGTAGATGCTGAAATAAAATAGACATGCCCTTTTAAGCAGTACTCTTCCTACCAGTTCTCAATAAACATGAAATAAAAAATATTCTATAGAGATACGCCCAACTGCTCTGACTTAACATTCCTCAAGCGCAGTGCATTACATGAGACACAAAGAGAACGGAGCAAATCAAGGGGCGAGAGGAAGTTGCTCACAGGCAGGGGGCTATGTAAGGCACAGCCTGCTGCCAAAATTGGACACTCCCCATTAAAACTAAAAGTTACCACCAGGCCAATATCAGCCACTCAGTGCAGACCAACCATACCTCCTGGGAAGGGCGGGGGGGAGGGAGGATTGGAATTCAACTTGGTTTGCGGGTACAAAGATGGACAAGACCCAGCCCTGCCCCCAAGGTGCTCACAGTCCAAAAATCAGCTAAACTTAAGAGGGAAGAAATATCTTAAAAGTCTCATGGGCAGGCTCTCTATTCCCGTAGCTGGTAATTTCCCTGCAGCCTTGGAGGTAGCTGCCACCACATTTTCCCAGCCAAAGGGTGGGAGGGCAGCAGCCATATGGACTTTACACAAGCTGTATAAACTGAACGACCTTTCATGTGATCGGGGTGGTGGGGGGGGACTCCTACTAATTATTAGGGTGTGAAAGAGATGATACAAAACCCCGTACTCTAAAGCCCTCTTTATCTGAGTGGAGAGAAGAGCAACATGCTAAGGCACTCCCAAAATTAGGCTGTACAATCGCCCTTGGTAACCCCATCATGGTAGCAAACCTCAACTGGCGAAAAGCCTGTAGGCAAATGCCAAGTACTGCAGAACACTTAGGCCCATGTGGAACTTGTCATTTAAATCATTCTTTTGATAAGAGCTCCACGGGGTCTTTGGGATCCAAGGCAAGCGTTGGCAGGGCAGAAAGAAATAGTTGGTCTCCTTACCTGCTGAAGCTCTTGAATATCCTGTATCCCATTCCTCACATCTGTGCCTTCTCAAATCAGGTCTTGTTCTTTCCAGTGAACAGTGTTTAACCACGGAACAAATAGTGATTAAGCACAGTTTTGTCACTGTCCTACGCCCAGAATATACAGAAGTGAACGAAACGGACAAACACCCTTGCCTGTGTGGAGCCTACATTAGCATATATGCATTATACACGTGGTGGATGTCGTTAAGTGCTATTGGAGACCAATAAAGCAGTTTAGGTGGACAGGGAGGGAGCTGCCTGGAGTGTGGTTGCCACACCCTGCAGAGACGCTTAAGGGGATTAGAGTCTAAAGCTGAGGGAGGACCTGGAAGTCTTGAATTCTTGTAGCAACTCACATCAAATGGGATCAAGGGCCAAATAAAGTCAGGCCTGGTAGTTGGGTAGTTGTGGTGAGGCTGTGTGTGCTGGGGAAGGAGTGGAGTCATGCCAGGAGCACACAGTTCTGGGCCCCCTTTTCACTTCTCCCATTAATAATATGGTTATTGGGGAATGGAGTAGTCTTATCCAGACCATATGGGGGTCTTAGTTCTCTCTTCATTGAAAATAAGATATGGGAGCCATGGAGGAACCAGCAGTGTCCCTGAAACAACAAAGAAATATGTAAATAACTCACAGTTATCACTATCTTCTGTCTCAGCGTCATTACTTTTCACGATTTCAGCAAGTAACAAAATTTTGCACAGAAGCATAGACTTTCTCAACCTAAGTAAATCTGTGCTTGCTCTGTTACCCTAGGTTTGCTCTGACAGCAACGAAGCTGTGCTTGGCTACACACAGCATCTGGTGGCCAGCGCTGGAAATTATCTAACCCCATTATCTTCACTAATTATCCTACTACCCCTTTATTATCTACTTACTCAGGGATATGACAAAAATGCTTTCCTCCTCTGTTATCTTTTTTCTTTTTACCTTTAAGAGAAAGTGATTTCTACCACAAAATAACAAATGCATACCACTCTGGCTCTCCTTCTCTTGTGCCCAATTCTTTCTCAGTTCTCTTAGGAAAACTTAGAATTTCACACACAGAAAAATCACACTTAGAGTAAGACCCAAAGTCCTTTCCATGATCCTTCTACCTCCCTGACCTCACGTTCTACACCGTTTCCCTTGCTAACCCCACTCCACTCACACTTGACTTCTGCTGTTCCTTGAACATGCCCAAGGACATCCCTACTTAAGGGCCTTTGCACTTGACGTTCCCTCTGTCTAGAATGTCCTTCCCCCCACGTATCTACATTGATGGCCCCCGTAATTCTTTGAGGAATTTTGTCAGTTATCGGCTCCCTTAAAGAGATTTTCCTTGACCACTGTTTCTAAAATCTAATTTCTTACCCCAATTTTTTTCTTCAAAGCACTTATTACTACTAGATATTTTATTATATATATAATTTTTATTATATTACTCTATATTATATATCTGCCCTTCATTTGTTTGTTGTCTGAATACCCCCATAAAAAAGAAAATTTCTCAAAGGCAGAAACTTTGTTTTGTCCCCTGATGTATCTCAAGTACCTGGGTCAGGGCCTGGCACATAAGAGAAATTCTCCCCAATCTCCCTTCCCTACCTATCCCCAAATAATGAAAAATCTATGATCATAGCCAATATGCATGAGTCATGCCTGTGGCAGCAGTAACAAGAGAAAGGAAATTTGGAGACTTTCAAATGTAAATCATATTTTCAAAGAGCCAGTAAAGCCCTGAAAATTGCTGAGAGACCCTCTTCAGAATCTTCCGATACCTCTTCTCACTTTTTAATTAAATGTGTTTTCCCTAAAACACTAGCCTTCAAAACGAACATGGTTTGATTTCATTTCTTTCTGTTTTCTGTTTTCTTTAATCCTTGGCATGGTACCACTACGACTGTAACTATTTATTTCAAATATTCTGTATTTCAGTTGCATTTTGAGTTATATATGTCTAGGAATCTAACCACCAATAAGTACACTATAGCTAGGTGAAAATAGTCCGTTCTGAGTTCCAAACAACCAACTTTCAAATGATATTTTGAATTATAACCCATCTGCAAATCGGGAACAGTCTTAAGGATGCCTTTAAAATTTTTGGAGTCCCAAGTTAATTTTGACATGAACTTTTCCTCTATGCAGCAAAGGAAAAAATAAAATGCCAGTAGCAAAAGCAACAAGGAGGGATATATGTGGCCCAGATAAGCTGTTAGTTCCATTAGGAGTGAGATTCAGAAGAAAATTTGCTAAGCATGACACTTTGAGACAGGTGTGCTCACAGAGTCAAGCCTTTCTTATCTTCAGGGACTAAAGACAAAGGTTATGAGATACCCTGGATTTATACAATAAGGAATTCAGTGACTCAGTATCAAACCTCACGTGCAGCTGATCCTACACTGACCTCACCCCTAGTCCAGCAAGAGTCAACAAAAAAAGAAGAAATTTTAACTTCCTAGTTACTGATTTATCAATCATTTTGTTTTAAACAAGTCTCCTTCCCTTTGTAAAAGTTTTCTGTACATATATGCTGTAATTCTGAGCTCTCCCCCTTCCAATTTTTTCATATATACAGATATAGTGTCTCTATATATGGCAGAGATTATAATGGTGGGTGGAGAGACCTCAGATCTCTCCTGGTGCCTCTCTTCACATCCTTCTGGGTCTCCTGCAGCAATGGTGGTTCTTGCCCAGCTGGTCAGTGCTCTTCCTGCCAACGCCCAAGACCAAAGGCAGCAGCTGGTCAGATTCATAGTGTGCCTTCTCTTGATTTGGTTTGAGCCTAGTGAAACCTCCTTGCTGACTGGCCCAAGATCAGCTCACACTAGCACTGAATGACCCTCTGGGGTCTGATAGCCATTGTACCCTTACTCCAGGGGTCTACAATATAGCTTTCACGACAGGGTCACTAGCCCACAGCACTATCAACTGCTTTCCACATTAGTCAACAGGGCAGGGAGCGATGCAATTTCTGGATTCTTCTTGCTCTACCTGGGAGCAGATGAAGATGTTGGGAAGCTAGAATCAAGGTTTTCCACTGCCTTACCATACTTCATCATTTAATATAACGTATGGAACGTTATATTATGGAATATGACGTAGGGAACATCCTTGAAGGTGATTTCTTCCAAGTCCCAAAAGGAAACTGGGAAAATGAAAATGCCTCTTGCTTCTACCTTTGCAATCAAGACACAAGATTTTCACCACATCCATACCTTCCTTTCTTCCAAAAATTCATCAGGATTCAAATGGAGATTTCCATTTTGTCTCCTTTACAACTCATCCTTCTTCTTCTCAGGGTCACAACACTTCATGCTCAGGTTAACTGCAGAGAACATGTCCTCTCTACCTTTATGGAAGAATCTCTAAGACCTGATCCAACCAAACTGGCTTTTAATGTGCTAAAAGAGCTAAATTTTTACAACCTTTCTCATTTGTGAAGCCCGGTTTTCAAAATCTATTGAAAAAAAAATTTTTTAACTAAAAAGAAAAAAAATTAAAAGATTCTTCAAAACAATTTTTACTCTGGGTGTCAAAAGCTGAATATTTAATATTTTTTTTCTTGCATTCCTGTTATGAAAACCCTAATACTCCCTGAAGTAAATAGATGTCTCAGACAGCATGGGAGGGGAAACATGTAAAGAAATGCATGATGGAAAACACAGTAATAAATTGTTAAAAATAATAAATTCCCATCTCACAGGCTTTCAACACTCTTCTCTTGAGTATCTGGTATGTGCCAGGTTCCAGGCAGAGGTGAAGTGTGGTCCCTGCCTCTGAAAAGCAGCCAGGCTGGGTGGTGTCCTCAGGGACATGCACCTGGTACAGAAGAGTTGAATGGGTGATCAGCTCTGCCCAAGATGTCAGAGAATTGGCTCTGAAGGATGGGTGAAGTTGGACACATAGTCAAGTGAAAGACGGAAGTCCAGGCAAAAGGAGCACCGTGTGCAAAGGCACAGAGACATGAAATAACTGTTGCATTCATGGGACTTCAAATCATCTACTATGACTCAACTGTGGAGAGAGGCTAGACAGCAAAGACCGTAACGTGAATGACAGTCATGGCATGGTAAAGAAGAACACCCTCAGCTTGTGTTTAAGAAAGATGACTTCAGTATGGAGGATATAAGTAAATAAGGTTGAGAGTAGGGGCAGTGAGACCAGCTGATGATAATAACAGCTAACACTGAGTGTTTGCTACATGTCAAGTATGTGTTTAATCCTTACAACAATCTTATGGGGTAGGTACTATTAGTGTCCCCGGTTTACAGATAAGAGACTGAGGCTGAGAGAGTCTTCCTAACATCCATCACACGGCTAGTAAATGACAGAGTCAGAATTTGAATGCAGGCAGTTTGACTCCAAAATCCATTCTTTTGCAGTAATCCAGGTAAGAGTAATGGTGACTTGGATTTGGGTAATGGCAAGAGGGATTGTGGTAGGCAGAATGATACCCACCCACCCCCCATGATGCCCATATCCTAATCCCCAGAACCTGTGACTGTGTTAAGTCACGTGGCAAAGGGATATAAAGGTTGCTGGTGGAATCTTTTAATTCACCTTAGAATAAGATCATCCTGGACTATGGGGGGGGGGGGGGGGGGGGGCCACAGTAACCACAAGAGTCCTTGAAAGTGGAAGAAGGAGGCAGAATAAGAAGATCAGAGGAAGAAATGCGATGGTGGAAGCAGCTTCAGAGAGCTGAACATTGTTCACTTTGAAGTTGGAAGTCGGGGGCAATGAGCCACGGGTGGCCTTTAGAAGCTGGCAAAGGCAAGGAAACAAATTCTCTTCTAGAGCCTCCAGAAAGAAATTAAGACCTTGGTTTTAGCCCAGTGAGGTATCTGTCAGACTCCTAACCTACAGAACTGTAAGATAATGCATTTGCATTGTTTTAAGCTTCTAAGTGTGTGTTAAATTGTTACAGGAGCAATAGGAAACTAATTCAGAGTTAAGTTCACAGGATTTAGAGATCCAGTAGATAACCAGTGTCCTGATAGAACTTGAATGGTTCCAAGATGAAGTAAAAGATGAAGTAAACTCTGAAAGGCACCACTTATTCTCTGACTCTAAAGCTACTTAACTGATAGACCAGGTTTTCATTCCTCCAAAGCCCAACCCCCAACCATTTATTCCATGTTTACCTTCTGGATTTTTGATGTGACTTCCCTCATTCAGTCTTTCTACTTGTATCAACAGCCTCACCAGAAATTCTCTGCACTTTTTTCCCTCTCCATTTTTTCATTCCATGTTTATCAGACTCAGAGATTTAGTGGATGAAAAAGCATCATGATCCCTCCTTAGGAACATTTTTCAGTTCTCTTTTCCTGTGTTCTCTCAAGAAATGGACCCAATACACTCTTTGATGAGATTTTACCTAATTAAGAATATGATAATGTGCTGTGTAGAATGTCCCCCAGACATTCCCTGGGGGAGCTTCATTCTCAGGCACAAACAAGCATTAGCAATAAAGTGTGACCCGGTGGGGACCCCTGACCTAGTGAGTGAGGGAGCAGGGGAGGGATGAGGGCTTCAGGAAAAGACACGTGTCTGTATTTATGTCTTTAGAAAGTAATTTCCCATCACACCTCTTAGCTTTTCCACCTTTTGATTTTGCAAGCAGAGAAACGTCTGACTAAACAGCTATGAACTGGTTCAGGCAGGCTGGACTGAAAAAGTGCTTGCACTTTGAAAACATCAAAATCACATTCACCTGAGATGACCCTAGTCATGCCTTTTACTTGTCCCATTAAACGAAAGGAAAGTAGAAAGGACATAAAGGGGAGGGGGAAAGCTATTGGCTTTCTGATATTTAAATGTGTTTTGCTGAAGAAGTAAAAGCTTTCATTTAATGCAAACAGACAATAAGTTTAATGTCTACTTTAATATATGTTTGGTTTATATACAGAATGACCGCATCTGTTCAAAAAGTAGTTATTGAGCTGATTGATGCTAACACATATACATGGAAGCAGACCTACTAGAGAATGGACTTGAGGACACGGGGAGGGGGAAGGGTAAGCTGGGACAAAGTGAGAGAGTGGCATGGACATATATACCACTACCAGATGTAAAATAGATAGCTAGTGGGAAGAAGCCGCATAGCACAGGGAGATCAGCTGGGTGCTTTGTGACCACCTAGAGGGGTGGGATAGGGAGGGTGGGAGGGAGGGAGACGCAAGAGGGAAGAGATATGGAGATATATATATATGTATAGCTGATTCACTTTGTTGTAAAGCAGAAACTAACACACCATTGTAAAGCAATTATACTCCAATAAAGATGTTAAAAAAAAAAAAAGATAAAATATCAATGACATGGTCCCTAACCTCATAGGGCTTGCAATCAGCTTGGGAAAACAAAGCATACAACTTTGAATACCATAATAGTAATAACCACCATAATTTTTTTTAGCAATTTTTATTTACGAAAAAAAAATTTTTTAATTTATGGTTTCATCTATGGTTAAATTACCAAAGAAAAAGCAGTGTAGCAAACAAGTCTACAAAATCTTAGGGGAGGAAAATGCAGGGAGGTGAGACAGGGTTGTGGAACCCATATGGAGGAGGGAGCATCTGAATTGAGCCTTGAAGATGGGCCTGAGACGGGGAGGAAACCTTAATCATTTGCAAAACCAGAGAATCAGAATATTCATGATGAGGCTGGGAGAGACTGAAGGTGAGCAGACCAGTTGGCCAAGGGAAGGGTGGAAGGAGGGATGCAGCTGGATCACAGAGGATGCTCACCCTTCTCAAAGGAAACGCTGGGAGCGTCAGAAACCACACATAACCATGGTGAATTTTTCCAAAGTGTCAGTTTCCTCTGAAGTTTTGGAAAGGAAGGTTATGTCTTTTAAGAGCTTTTAAATATTATTTTCATAGCAATGCAAATACCAGTACATCTTTATGCAAATTTGCATGAGTTTTAAGATAAAAACACTTCAAAAACTTCATCAGTTGCAGCAGGACCTCAAACCCCTGGATGTTCACCTTCCCATACTCCTCCTTCTCCCTGTTGAATTTATAAGCTCAGTCACGTGTAACTCCTCATTACTGCCCAGTCTGACTCATCTTCATGCTTACTGACACTTTCCTTTCTCGGGTGCTTACCACAGCTCACTTAGGTTATTGCCGTGGATTCCTGGCTGGTGTTGCTGCCTCCCTCCTTCCTTCTCCCTCTCCTGCTACACTACTGCCAGGTTATCTTTCTAAAGTAAAAATGCAGTCGTTACTACCCCACTGTTAAAACCCTTGCAGCCTCTTCTTTCAACCTTTCCCCTGTGCTCCAGCTACACCACACCCACCTCTCCACCCCCACTCCCAGAGCTCCCCAGATGGGCCACACCTGTTCTGCACACACTGTCCTCATCCACCTGACATACACCTCATCCTTTGCGAAAACATTTCCTGCAAGCGTTTGGACAACTCATCTCTTTATACCGCTCAGTCCTTGCAGAAACCAAAACCTCAACAAGTTCTCTTGAAGGGCTTTTTCCTTCTATGTCTGGGATAACTTATCATCCTTTGTAGTTTGCAGCCCTATTCCTTGGGCTTCTTGAGGATCGTCAAGATTCTGCCAACATTTTATCATCTGAGAAATAATTCAGAGGCAAAGGAGATGGGGCACCATTTTCTTAAATCTTGTATCTTCCACATGGCCAACCGCAAAGCACAGATTGTTTAAAAGAGCTCAATAATCATTTACGGACTTATTATGATGTGTCAGGCACTGTTTTACATGCTAAGGATGAAGAGATAAAGGAGACACAATCCAGCTTTGGAGAGAGTAACAATTTTGTAAGTATCTCTATTTCTAGCCCATTCCCAGAACCAAGGAATGTGGTAGCTATCAAGGAATGTGGATCTCATCTGTGACCAGCTGCACCAGGAAATAGGCCAAGGAGAGCCCCAAAGAGAAAGCTGCCCACCTAACCTACCCACACGGAGAGAATGTGATGCCGAGAGACAGTGGTTTCAGTTTGGGATAGCAGGGCACTGGGCCCTTGGCTTCTGCTTTATTCCCCTGCAGTGTCCTGCCTCACGTGGTCTCTTTCAGCACTAGACAGGAACAACCAGGTATTTAGAAGTTAAAAACAACGTTATTTCTCTGAATTGAGAACTTCGAATACAAAAAATATTACTTGAGAGTTATAATGAAACCCCCCCCAGCATTCCCTTTATCTTAGGATGGTTTCCATAGTCATTGGTCATTTCTGTTTATACTCACCTCAGTTCAGATTAATTCTGATCCCTTCCTCCTTACCTGTACACATCCTGTCCCTCCCCTTTAATTATCTATTCCCATGGGACAGGGTCAAAACTATTTCTTTCAAGTATAAGGAAATATGTTTCTTTCTACTTGTTTGTAGTTCACACTGCTTTCTCTATGGTCACAGGAACGCTATTTGACTCCACCCCAGAAGTTTTCCTGGACTCATCTGTTACTTTTCTAGCACTCCACCAAAGGAATTGTGTCCAAGACAGACATCTTCACCTGATCTTATTCGTCTCTTGTCTTCCTCACAATTTTCAAGCTCCTAAAACCCCTATTATATCTCAGCCAGCCATAGAAATGTTATGACATGGATCACAAACAGTTAATAACTATGAACAAAACAGGAGTAGCAATGGGTAGACTGGACCAATCTCTACGTAGCTAAATACTAAGGAAGGGACAAAAGAGATACTGGAATCTAAATCCATAGGGTCCAAATGAGCGCCTAAAACGTATGTGGAACATTGGGAATTGGGTCAGAGAGCTGGCACATTTTTGCTTTGGAAGCATCTATCTACCAGCTGAGAGACAAAGGTGTTTTATGAGTTTCATATGAGAAGTTGCTCTGACAGCTGTCCAAGAGGATCTACCAACTTGGAAACCAGAAGGACTCAAGTCCTTCTGATCAGCCCCACCACAAATGCATGGCCAGCACCTCTTAATGAAAATAAAAGAGCTTTTGAGTCTTTGTCAATATCACCTGACAAAATGGCCCACAGACTCCTCCTTACGGCAAAGGTAGACCCACTGAGGACTGAATGGGACAGTTGTGGGTCCTCGTTCCCTCTTATTATTCCTCTCCCCTCCTATTTTGCTAATATCTCCTAAATTGGTTAATTGGTCATGTCAATCCACATGGACTAAATTCCCACAGGGCAAAAATATGCTTAGTTATCTTTCTGTGTTTTCCCTAGCAACCAAGGCCATTCTGGAACATCATAGCCTGAAACCCACACGTCACCTGATGCTACTCCTCTTACATAACTGACAGCTCCCACTTCCTGACCTGACAATTTCTCATCTTGACACTCAGCCTTCTCAAAAAAGTTCCTCCACAGCCTCAATATTTGCTTAAACATATCTGCACACTTCAGCTGGCCCAGGACTGTAGTTTGACAGGAATTTACTCTGGACTCGTCATAAACGCTTGTATATTAACACAATTTATCACTCCACCATGGATCGTCCTGTAGTATTCTCCAGTAGTCCCGTGCTTCTGCAGGCTCTGCCTCCCAGATAACGGAGGGCATGGTGGTCAAGAACTCTGACCCTGAACTGATGGAAGTTCAAATTCTGGCTCCCCAACTTACAGTAGAATAGGTAAAATAATACAGCTATTTTACAGGGTTGCCATGAGATTGCATACGTCAGTGCGTCTAGAATGCTGTGCCTGGCACAGAGGAAGGCTCTCTAAGTGTCAGTCATATAAGAATCCCCAAGTGGGGGCTTCCCTGGTGGCGCAGTGGTTGAGCGTCCACCTGCCGATGCAGGGGACACGGGTTCGTGTCCCGGTCCGGGAAGATCCCACATGCCGCGGAGCTGCTGGGTCCGTGAGCCATGGCCGCTGAGCCTGTGCGTCCGGAGCCTGTGCTCCTCAACGGGAGGGGCCACAACAGTGAGAGGCCCGCGTACGGCAAAAAAAAAAAAAAAAAAAAAAATCCCCAAGTGGGCAAGGGCCATCTTTTACCCGTTTTCCTCCTTATTATCTAAGCACACAACAGGTGCTGAGCCCACGAGACATGTTTGATACACACCTACTGACTGATTGAATAGCTGCCTTAAAGTGGCCACATCCTCCCAGGGCTGATAAAAATATTTCTGCCCAAGAATTCTGATGGAAGTAGCTTTGTTCCAGCTGCTGTTTAGAATCAGGTTTTGGACCATCAGCTGTTGTCCTCTTCTGCTGTCTTTAAAGTTACATCACATTTTCCTTTAAAATAAGAAAGAATCCCCCAGAGCTGCTCCAGGCAACATGGCTGCAGCAATGAGTCAGCAGCTCACCCTGCAGCCGGCCACTCAGGCTTGGCCTTGGCCAGCTGTGCTCAGCGTGTTGTGCAGCCCCTGGGGCCATGCCCCCCTGCCACACACACACACACACACACACACACACACACACACACACACACACACACTCACTCTGCAGCACGCCCCCTGAGGACTTGCCTCTGTCTGGGATACCTGCCCCCTGGCGGCTTGGAGCATGCATAGCCTGACATGGCTGAGTGTGCAGAAGAGTTGCTTCATTTCAGCCACCTGGTCACCAAAGCTTAGAGTTGAGAAATCAGAGCACGTTTCCGCCAAACAAAATCTTCAACAGTGGAGCCTGGTGACCATCTGGGTACCGGAGGCAAAGCAAATGCAAAGCTTGCGTCCCTCAGTCTGAAAAATATACTTTTCACTACTGGCTGTGTCCAGGCACACCGTAAACAGGGGAAGGGGGAGCCCTTTGAGGGGCACCTCTGTGAGCCCCTTAGGGCCTGTATTTTTGTGTTGAGCTGAAGGGGAAACATAGACTCTATTTCCTCTTAGCAAGTCAGTGAGCTCCTTGAAAGCAAAGACTGTGCGGGGCTCCAGTTGCATCCCCAAAGCCTAGCCTATGCACAGGAGGTAATCAATCAATATTTGATGGCCGATGATGGTTAATGAACTGCTAAGCCTATTAAGTAGGGGTGTAACGTTGCACTCCCCACTCCTACCCAACCTGTCCTCCGCCGTGTCTCCCCTCTCCTCACCTCTACCAAATGTTTCCAACACCTCAGGAGCAAAGAAGAGCTCACTCCCTCTCCCTACAGGAACTTGGTATGTTAAAGTTGCCCCCCAGAAGCCAGAAGATGTGGGTTTCGATGGGAAGCCCATGGCTGTTCTAGAACTAAATGAAGAGTATAAGCACGTGTATGTTGGTTACGATGCTTATGAAGGAAGGACCTCAGTTCCCAGATGGGTGAAGGTGGCGTGGCTTTTTCCATGGGGTGTGGTCACTATGGACTTTAGAGATTAAAACAGAAATCAACAAGAAGGGGTTTTCTCAGTCCCCAGCAATAATGCATGCTCCTATCCTGCCTGAGAGCCTGCCTCTCTCTTTGTCTCTGTCTCTGTCTCCAGCTCTCTCTCTCGCTCTCTCTCTCTCTCTCTCTCTCTCTCTCTCTCTCACACACACACACACACACACACACACACACACACACACACGGAAATATATGCTATTAAACGTGGGGCTAGAAGAGACCTTAGCAATTAACTACTACTGATGATCAAAGTGAGACTGAGGACCAGAGAAAAGAATTTGCCTAAAGTCACACAGCTAGTTAGTGTCCTTACCAGCTTCCTGAATTCCCATCCAGTGATCTTTTCACACTATTATGAGATTATTTTGTGTGTGTCTTTTTTGTTTGCTTGCTTCTGCTTAATATGTCTTGAAAGGAGACCCAATTTCAGATTTTTCTTCTCTGAAAAATTGTAACATTTCCCAGGTAGAGCCCAGGTCCTCCAGGTAAAGGATATTCCCATAATCCTGCCTCCCTTAGATTATACCTAAGTGTTTCATTTTGCGGGGAGGGTTTCACTGAGTTTTTAAATGTTCTACATGGGACATTGTCTCACCCAACATGGCAGGATGACCCTGACCCCTCACCTGCCCACATGATAAGTGATAAGTAGCTTATCACACCCAGAAATGGTGTGACTCTTCCCTCTCATGATCTAAATGCGCAGTCATCTGTGACACTGAAGATTCTCCTGCAAATGCAGTAGCTAGTGCTAAGGTCAGGAGAGGGGACTGTGCACATTCGCTTTGGTCAGTGCATCAGGGCACATCCAAGTGAGGGGATAGTTAAGCCCAGGGGGCGGGGTCAGTGCTGACAAGCCATTTTGCCCTGGCCCCTTGGATGCCTGCGGACTGCAGAGATCTTATTCGGCTTGCCCCTCCCTGCGCTGTCTACAAGCCAAGCTGCAGACTTCAATTTGTTTCAGGAGAAAGAGCACCACCTGCTGGCTCTGAAGTCTCTCTGCCTGCAATAATGCTGTTTCTTGAAAACCACAGTGCTGTTATTTCCAAGCGGCTCTGTGCCTGAAGGGGTCAGATCCCCTACAGTGAAGGGAAAACAGGCCACCTGTAAAATTGGTACCGATTCCCCATGTCAGACTGTGAGCCAGTGACCTCTCCCAGAAAACCCTGGCAGAGTCCTTGTAGCACAGGTCTTTCTCCTTCCTTACTGTTTGCTTCTCCTCTCCCATGCGGAATGGAAAGAAGCCTTAGAGACTTCTAGTTCAGCTGAGGATCCCAATGGTAAAGAGGCTGCCCAAGGTCTCACAGTGGCTCCATTTTATTCCAACACAGACCTCTCTCACCCCGAGTAAAGGCTATATTGAACTGATGCAGTTCAGATTTCTTTCTCTTTGACTGAAATAGAAATTTTGCAGCAGAATTTTCTTCACTACTGCTTGCTATAGGCCTCTCTCCCCTCTGCATTATACTTTGTAGTGCAGCTCTTTGTGTTTGAATGCTGTCTCCCCTATAAGAGCCCAAGTCCTATGAAAGGAGATTCAATATCCAAGTCTTTGCATCCAGGAGGGCTTCTGCCAGTTAACCATCTGGGAGCTAGCTCCCCACACTGATTTCTCAAGGGCCTCTAAAATCAAATCCACTCTCCTGGCCTCTTAGATGTTTCAGCAGAAATCATATTGCAATATATAAATACATCGAGTCAACACATTATACACTTAAAACTTATACAATGTTATATATCAGTTATATCTCAATTTTTTAAATTTTTACTGTTACCACCTACTGGTCTCCTGGGGGTCCCATCCCCCCAAGACTGTCTGAAAAGAACACATGCTTTCCAGGTCTTTTCTTAGTCTCTTCTTTCCTATTCACTGCCTCCCCAAAATCACATCAGTCCTTATTATTTTAAGGGTTTTATTTCTATCACTCAAACCAATGAGATAAGAAACAATGATTTTGCATTGAACAAAGTTTCCCCCCAATTTTTCTGAACGTTCATCTCTTGAAATAAAGGAAAAAAGATCCTGTTGTGAACCCCACTTACCTTTGTTCTTATCCCACCCCCAGTAAAGGACCTTGGAAGCAAAACTGCAGCTTCACGGCCTAGAGATGGAAAAATGCCAAGTACCACGATTTTCCACCAAAGGAAGCTCTACAGCCTCACACAACCACTGTGTATCTCACTTATCTGTAAACTGGGCATAATAGAAGTGTTTCCTGCTAGGAAAACTGTAAGGATTAACTGAGATAATAAGGTACTTAGACCTCACACCCACTCAGAGGAGGTCAGCAATTATCACTACATTCATTCATTCATTCAACAAACTCTATTTGGTCATCAGGTTGATCTTGCTCCCCACTTAGTTCTCAGTGTGGTACGTGGCAAAAATTAGGTCCACAGTCAATAGTTGTTTAATTAATTAGGCAGTTTATTTCATAAGACCTCCTACTGATGGCAAAGGTTACATAAAGGACAAAAATCTTCAAGGAAGGTGACAAGGGCCCAAACTGAAGTATAAGAGGTAATCATTTGGGGGAAGTACCCGAGAATACCAGGAGGGAAGATGTCTTTAAAAGGTGGTCGTAAGTCAAGAATACTCAGTGGGACGGGTTCGTGCTCCGGTCCGGGAAGATCCCACATGCCGCGGAGCGGCTGGGCCCGTGAGCCATGGCCGCTGAGCCTGTGCGTCCGGAGCCTGTGCTCCGCAACGGGAGAGGCCACAACAGTGAGAGGTCCACGTACCACAAAAAAAAAAAAAGAATGCTCAGTGGGGAAAGGGTAGTCACGTCATTACATGGTGTTGGGAAAACTGAATATCCACATGCAAAAGAGTGAAACTGAACCCCTATAATACACCACTCACGAAAATTAACTCAAAATGGATTAAAGACTTAAATGTAAGACCTGAAAATGTATCTACCTTAAATTTACACAATATCATATATCAATTATATGTCAATAAAGCTGGAAAAAAATACAAATGAAAAAATAAAAATGTTTAAAGGTGGGTATAAGCAAAACCCAGGCCTTTGGGCCCATCCATGGAGCTTCGTCCATGGGCACCTGGGACACTCACTAGAGTGTGGTGCCAGCACTGCTGTCTTGGCCAAATTCCCACGCCATTAATCTATCCTCTTGCCTCCCATTCTTTTTGCAGGCTCCATATCCTGAAGGACTCTTCCTCTCCCACAATATTCTGACCTGCACTATTACCGGGGGTTGTGAAGCCAGCCGAGGGGTGGAGGCTTTCCGAGGCAGGTCCTAGGTCAGCTGTGTGAGGGGTCTCCAGCCCCTGGTGCTGAAAGGCACTGTGGGAGGACCATAGCCAGCCCGTCCTGCTTGTCTTGCCAACAGCGCCCCCCTTCAGGGTTAATCTGATTTTCTTCTGATGCTCAAACAAAGGCAACCAGACTCTCCGTAGGTGTAAGTTGGCGTGCACATTTGGCAGGGAGGTGGATTTCTCGGGGACATGTCATTACTCACTCTCCATGCCCAGCCCACCCTGTACTGAGGCAGTAGAACCTTATCCTTTGTCAGGCAGAGAGAACGTCCATTAGCCAAACAGCAGGTAGTGAGCAGTGGGGGAGATAGAGGGTGTCTTTGGGAGAAGCAGGCTGGCTGGCAGGTAAACCATCTGGAGACAGTTGAGGGGAGGTAGGTCCGTTTTGCCCAAACAACACCACTGAAGAATGCATTTGGGTGTTCATACCCTAAATAGTCTAAGAAAGACATTTAGAAGAATGTTGATGCCATCTTGACAGGCATCCTGGACAAACTCTGGAAGGAAGCTCGAGAACAAAACAATGCATTCTCAAGCAGGACCCTCTGCTCCCACAGCCCGGGTCTACAATCTTAATCTCAGTTTTGCCAGAGTTGTAACAAAATGGCCTCACGTGCAGCCCGCAAGTATCCCGTCAACCTCCATCACCTTGAGATGGAGATAAAGCTCTTTAATTATTATAACATTTAGAACTACTATGAAAATACATTTTATTTATTTTTTAATGATAAAAAATACATTTTATAAATAACCACATTTTATAAATAAATTGAGATATTTTATCTCAATTTCTTGATTGTTTTTAATACAAACTATAACCTTCTAAGGCCAATTTTTAAAGTCCCAGGGGTTCTTTCTGTGTTTATTTGTGCCCAGTCCACGTTGAACACTCAGTGCATCTCCAGTAGCTGTGTCCTCAGAGATGCCCAGGCTATGGTTGTGCCTCTTTCTTCTTCATGCAGCAGTCGTATGCTGCCTATTCAGCTTAATCATGAACACAAATGTTGATTGTAACTGTGAAGGTCACAGCTACGGATTCTCAAACATTGGTGGTTACCTCAATTACCAAGAGCATTTGTTAAAATTAGAGCTGCCCACCTATTAACCCCTATACCTACTAAATCTGAATCTATGAGGGTGAGTAATTTTAATAAGTTCCCGGGTGTTTCTGATGCACTCTAGAATTGGAGAACTGCTCTCAAAGGGACTACCTTCCTACTCAAAGTGTGGACTATGGGCCAGCAGTATCAACAACTAGAAGCATGTTTGAAATGCAGAACCTCAGGCCCTTCCTCAGACCTGCTGAATTAGAATTTAAACTTTCATAAGAGCCCATGCGACTCGTCTGCACGTTGGAGTTTAAGAAGCACTGCCCTAGGACAAAGGCTATAACCTCCTGGCAATGGAGGTTAAGGTTCTTAGTGGCAAGTAGAACGCAAAGCTGTGCAGTAGGGGCAGCTGGCTGGTCAGGAGCCCCTAAGCAACCTTGAACATCCTCTTTCCTACCCACTCCTGCGTCTCTGCCATAGTCACTGACATCAGAGATCCAGAGACGATGGAGGGGATAAACTCCAGACATAGTGTCACACTGAAGCCTGGGTCCAAATTCCAATTCTGCTACTTTCTAGCAAGGCAGCCATGGGATGGGAAGATCACTTAACCTCTCTGATTCTGAGCTTTCTCATCTGTAAAGCAAAAGTATTCCAAAGGTCCTCCCAGATGTCCATGTAACCCTTACTTCTCCTTAACCATTTCACACATATGGAAAGTCACAGTTTAAAGGGACTTTTGACCACCTCTCCAAACTACTTCCTTGCTGTCACCATTTCACACATAAAGAACCTGGGTCAGCCAGGCAGGTTAAGTCACTAACCCAACCCATGAAGAGCTCTGACTAGAACCCAGAGCTCCCAGGGCCGTATAAAGTGTGGTTTGTACCATACCGAGACTGGGGGCATCACTCCTATGTCGGGTGGTCTTGGAAACACACTCTGAGACAGATATTTGCATGCAGGAAATTTACTGGGGGTGCTCTCCCTTTAAGGGAGTAAGAGAAGCAAAATTAGGCAGAGGGAGAAGTTGAATCCTATAGGAAGCTCAGGAACTGGGCTTCCCTACGAAGTTATTCTGAATCAAGACAAAGAAGCAGTCCATATTCCACAGCAACCAGTCGCTGGTTGTAGGCTTCCCTCGGGGAGGAGGTGTGACCTTTGGCTACCTTCAGATGAGGATGAATCTTAGAGAGGAACTCTGATGTGAGTCATTGGTAGCCAACACTTCGGTCCCATATAGGAATTCTGGGCAGCACACCACAGCATCCCATACGGTGCATCTTTTGGACCACCCAGATCACTTGCTTCGTACTTCATACTTCACACTTCCTATAGAAGTGTGCCCCTTCTGGGAGCAACTTCTGTGCTATTCTCGCTGCTCTATTCACCAGGAGAAACCGCCAGAGGAAGATTAGTGGGACAAACCACCATTACCACATCTGATCTTGAGGCTGCAACTGATTCTCACATCTCCCTCCTCTATTATCCGTTCTGGATTCCTCTCACCCTTGGCCAACACCTTTGCTGTTCTAGGTAATTTACCCGCTAGGGTGACACAGGCCCTCATCCCTGAAGAGACCAAGCCCCTGGTCACCACACCTCTCTCTGCCATGACTGTTACACTTGTCCATTTACCTCATAGTGGACAGGGAAGTACCAAGAGCTTACTTCCTCCTGATTACCAGGGTCAGTGGCTCCTGCCAGAGTGGTGACTTCTTTCCTTGCCTGCCGACCTCTTGGTACAAGGAACCAGAAGAGACCAGATGGCAATGACAGCTTAAAGTATAATGGGCTCTTATCGTATATCCTGATGAAAGCATCCCCACTCTGGGAACCAGCACCCTTAGACCCACAGAGTCTACAACTGTGGGGCTGGGGAGCACAAATTCTACAAGGGAGTCACTGGGAGGGAGAGTAAGCAGGACCACTCATACTTTACCCTCTGGTTCCTGGATCCCTATATTCTATCTTTTGGGATCACAGTGTCCTATAGTGGTTGTTTATTGAGATTGTATAGCATGTGGATTTCCTTGATCCCTGCCACCATGGGACCACCATTGTTCAAATACTGAGGTGCCTGAAGACAGAGGCTGGCTGATGTCAACTGGCTGAGTCATTTCATCTACTTAGTTATTTAGTGCCTCTCCCACCGTGGCTGCTCTCCGGTGGTATTAACATGCTATGCATAGATCCTAACTCTTTATGCCCACTCCCAGATGTCCACTCACACGCCTCTTCCCCAGCCCCCCATGCCCTCAATCTTTCAGCCTTTTTCTTTCCAGGCTCCTGACCAAGAGCCAAACCGTTCATTATTCTAATGAGTCTATGTCTATTATTACTTTTGTTTACTTCTCTTTCTACAGGACTACCTCTCCAAGTTCTGCCTATTGAGAGGATTTTCTCTCATCTCTCTTTAGGGACCACTAGCAAGTGGGACTGCGGTTCACAGCAGTCCACTTTCAGCCTTCACCCACAAGTAAAGCCAACCCATCTGTAACCCATACATGACGTTCTTCTCCTCCATGAGCTGTAGATAATGGAGGCTCCACCGCAGCCACAGGCATGGGTGTCAGCTGAAGGAGAGGCAATCGCAGTGGTAATATGGAGGTCTGAGCCATTTGCACATGTAGCTTCCCTGTGATCTCTGGCCCTGCCTGTACTTGATACTGGATGAACCACTTGCATTTTATAGACCCATCTGAAAGAACAGCTGCAAGCAATTCCCGAAGAGGGCCTCGCCTAACAGTCAGCAGCGGCCAATACTCTGGCAGCTGGTGAAATAAGTACCTAAAGAGGAAATCTGAACAGTGCACTACAGAATCCACTCTAGCATCAGATTACACCTTCATAGTAAACCTGTGAAGAAGCTAGAGAGGGTGTTAGTACCTCCATTTGCAGATAAAAAATCTGAAGTATCTCAAGATTAAACAAGTGGGTTGATGGCAAATCAACTGAGCATTAAAACGACAGTCACTAAAGCAGCACCGTCCAGTAGAAACGTAATGTGAGCCACATATGTGATTTTCTAGAAGCAACATTAAAAATTATAAAAAGATACGGGTGGAAATAATTTAGTAATATATTGCATTTAAACCAAGAGATCCAAAATATTATCATTTCAACATGTAGTAAGTACTAAAAATTTATGAGACATTTTACATTCTTTTTATCATATTAAGCCTTTGAAATCTGACACGTGTTTCACATTTATAACGCATCTCAATCTGAACTAGCCACATCTCAAGTGCTCAAAATCCACATGCGGTAACTGTATCAGAAGCCACAGCTCTAGACTCTATCCAATTCTCTTTCCCATCCTCCCTGAGATATTCCTTCTGAATTGGCAGGACCTAAAGCCTTGGAGGGAGATGCTTGGGCAGTAACCCTGCCTTTGGCGGAAATCTGTGTCCTTGCCACTTACAAAGATTCCAGAACCCTCACTCCTTTGTCACAACACGTTCTGCTGGCCCCATTTAACTTCGCCGGTGTTGCTACCACTTGCTGGGAAGGTTCAGTTTGAAAAGAAGAGAAACAAGCAGTGGTAGACAAATGTTTAACTCCATCTCTGTGTGTACCCTGTAATTTAATGCTAAATCCAGCTCAATTTGGTTTCTGTGGCAACGAAGAGAACCAGCTCTCCATGGCTCATATGTCAGATTGCTAAATGCAGGGTGCCTACAACATACTCAACAACCCAAATGTCTGAGCTCTGATGTTCTCAGAAGCCCTTGATTCTGAGCTTGATCCACAGGTACAAGGATGCAGTACGGAAGCTTCTGTTAAAGTCTTTACCCAACATAGAAAATGTAGGAAAGGGAGGATTAGGGAGCTTTCAATCCTAGAAATCTTTAGAAATGGGAAAGCTCTTCACTGGTTTGAGAAGACTTGGGAGACGGACTTTGTGGAGACAAAAGGAGTCCTTAGACCTGATGTAGTCATTGCCAACCCATGAAGCCTTAACAGATGTACATGTTCTGTAAGGATGCACCCCTGGAGGTAGTCATGCGCCCTCAAAATCAAATTTGCTTTCTTTTGTCTCCTTCCTTTTCAGCAAGTATCATGCATGGGGTTTGGGAGGAGTGGATTTATAACCTGGCCCTACCGCTGACTTAGGTGCTCGAGATGCTTCTTTGCCCCTGGGTCCAGAGATGTGGAACCATCCTAGAAAACCCTATGCCATCCTGGCCAAGGCCCCAAGATTGGAGTGAATTATTTAAGCATCTTCTTAAAGCCCCTCTCCTTTCAGTACTGAGTTTTTTCTCATTGGCTCAGAACCCCAGAATAGACCTGTTTCCTTAGAAGCCTCCAGAGCAGTGATTTCCAGAATTTTTTTTTTACTACAACCCTCAATACAAAATGCCAGTAACATCATGACCCTGGACATTGGTCTACCCTCGTTCCCAATGAGTTCCTCCAATCTATTTTCCACACTCATTCTATCCAGAGTGATCTTTTCAAAGCACACATTGTATCAGCAGAAAACTCCTTGGTTGCCTCTCATTGCTCTCAGAATATAAACAAAACCCCACTAACTTGGCTGAGGAAACCCAACAAGACCCGGGCCCCACCTGCCTCTCTAGCCTCACCCTCACACTCACTGTGCTCCCTCACATTGCAGGCTGCACACAAGCTCTTCCCTCTGCCTGAAGTGTTCTTCCACGCCCTACCCTCAGCCTGGTTAACCTCTAGCCATCCTTCAGGTCTCAGCTCAGCTATCACTTCTTCCCTGACTTCTCTGGCCAGGTGCCATCTTTTTTTTTTTTTTTTTTTTTTTTTTTTTTTCTTTACGCGGGCCTCTCACTGTTGTGGCCTCTCCCGTTGCAGAGCACAGGCTCCGGACGCGCAGGCTCAGCGGCCATGGCCCACGGGCCCAGCCGCTCCGCAGCATGTGGGATCCTCCCGGACCGGGGAACGAACCCGTGTCCCCTGCATCGGCAGGCGGACTCTCAACCACTGCGCCACCAGGGAAGCCCCAGGTGCCATCTTTTGCTTATGAGCACTAGATATTTCTCCTTTGACACACTGGTCACCACTGCAATTTTGCATTTGTTGGGATGATTACTGTGTAACATCTAGCTCTCCCACTGAACTTTAAACTCTGAAGAGCAAGAATATCTTCTGATTTTTCCCAGCATTGTATCCTGGTGCCTATTACATTGCTTGGCATAAAGTAAAAGCTCAATAATATTTGTCACGTGAATGAATGAATAAATTTCAAGTGACAGCTCCTGACAATTGGTAAATTTTCATACAGCTCTCTGTTGAAAAGACTTCTAATGCCGGGAAGACTAGGCTCTAGTTCAGAGTGTTACAATTGATTGACAGTGGCTACCATAGGTCCCTGATGAAAGAGTAGTGGTATGAGTTCTGATTATATTCCCTTGTATTAAAGAGTCTGACTTTCTTGGACTAGGCCAGACTCTGAGCAGTGTTTTCAGGTTGGCTAAGTGCTGGAAGGGATGCTCAAAACCCATCCAAGCCCTCTTGGCATTCTCTGGAGCTCCTCTGATCACTAGATTTTAAGTTCTGAACCTGAAATATCTTTTCATCATGGGACCACCAATCCTCCCTCCCAAACAGATCAAGGCAAGAGAGTCTCATCTTTACAAAATATGCTCTTGACATTAGCAGGTAGACTAATGCAACTACAGATCCCCAGGGCTAACCAAGGCAGGGCAACTGAGCTCCAAGGTGGAAAGTCCACCATGAAGGAAGGACAGTATCATCCCAACAGCATGGTCCATGAGCTCCCTTCCCACCCTCCATCTACCCAGGGCTGGGTTGGAAAGCAGACCCCATTTCCAGATCGACAGACCAGGAGTCTGTCCCAGCTACACAATCATTCCATTATTTTGCTCTAGAATGGTGAAAGGGAGAACCAGGGGTCCAGGGAAAGAGTCTGCTAATCCATAATAGGAGAGCATTTTGCTGGGGGGCTTTCTTTCTTTCTTTTCTTACTGCTCTTCTCTGCTACCCCAGTTGGCTCAATCTTTGGGCTTCCACATAGCCCAGCTGATGCCCGTCAAGTGCAGGGAGGACGTCATCAGCAGCCCCATGCTGGGGATGGTGATTTCAGCACCAGCGGTCAAGTGCCGCCTGAGACCCCTCTGAGCCACCCACACTGCTCTGAGCAACTGCTGTCTCTGACCAGAGGCCTCCCTCCACCTGCGGGACCCAATGAGGCCATTCTCTCAGCTACTCCACTCAGTCTGAAGCTCTCCTTGAAGCCAATGGCTTTCTGAGTGTAGTTTCATGGCTTCTACAGACAACAGTCAGCTCTTTCTCTCATACTCTGCCAACGGTGTCATTTGGGGTCTATTTTCAGTGGGAATTTTTAAAACCACACATTAAAAAATAAGCTACCCATCACCTACAGCAGTGCTTCACAGCAAACAGTACCTGACGTGTGTGCAGCATTTTCCAAAGCTCTCACGCTCTGGAACTTTATTTCAATCTTTCAAAACCCTGGGAAGTAGATGGTACAATTACCCAGTGTTCTAGCCTAGATGGTTCAGTGACTAGGCAGGAAAGGGAAGCAATGGAACTTGGACCCAGGACCTATAATTCTGAGTCCCTTCCCTTTTCAGCTCACCCCCTGTCTCATCTGGCTGCAATAGTCCTTCCTTGAAGGAAGCACATCATTCTGGGGACCTCACTGGCTAAGAGGTCACAACACCCTCCAAGCAGCCTCCACCCCCTCAGATACATAGTAGTGACCCTGGGCTAGGGAGGGTGGGGCAGTGTTTGTTTGTCGGTTGTTTTAGACATGGGAAGAGCTGCCTCACTTGACAACAGAGAGCAGCAAACTGGCAGAGGTGCTTGTTAACTCTCCCCTCTACTCTGCGATGCTGTAGTTTGCCACTTACTCTTTCTACCAAGGCTCTGGGTCCCTATTCCAAGGTTATGTCAGAAGGTTATTAAGGAAAATGTTCCATACTTAGAGCATTCTGTGAGAGGCAGTGTAGCACAGCCAAAAAGGAACATTGGCTTTTATTGTCCAAAAGACCTAGGTGTGCATCCTGACCCTGCCTGTGTGACCTTGGGTTATCTCTCTCAGTCTCTTCACCTGTAAACTGTGGCTTTTAATATAATACTCATCCTTGTCAGGTTGTAATAAAGATTAATGAGGAACAGTGCCTGGTACAGTGCTTGGCACAAAAGAATGCTAGAAAAATTAAGGGCTTTTATTTGTCCTTATCAGTTTTTCTAAATCTCTTTAATTCAGCCGGAGATGCTGCTGCCATAGAGAAACTGTCATCTTTTGTTGCACTGATGGAGGTATAGCATTTCCATGCCAGGATGGCAGAGCCCTTCTTACGCTCTGCAATACAGACCATGTCTGTTTCTGAGCTCAGCACTTATAATCTATCAGTTGTCAGCATTACCTTCTTCCTATCCATATTACAAACACTTCAGGGCAGAGGCCATGTTCTAAACACCTCTGTAGACGTAATTCACAGTCCCTGTCCACAGTGCTGGACATAAGGTGGGCATTCTATAAAAGCCTAGTATCGTCTGGACAGGGTTTGCCATGTGAGGATGGCTCACAAGACTCTGACAAAAGCTGTGAAGGGTCCCCCTGGGCAGGCCTCACCTGGTCCCACTGACATTCACCTAACAAAAACCCTTGGGCATGTTGCTCTTGCCTCCTTACATGGGACGGTCATTTCAAAATCACACAGACAAATTCTGCAGGTGCCAGGCCTGAAACGTGGCCCCAGAGGAAGAGGACTAACATTTTCTGAGCACCTTCTGTAGATCAATGAAAAACCCAGAGAGTTCAGTGCACTTCTGTCCACTGAGCCCCTAGGGGATGCCCAGAGACCCATGGGGAGCTGTACAGAAGAGCCTGTTCCAGGCAAGAGTCAAAGCCCCCTGGTGAGGGACACTTTGCGGCAATGCCCTCTCTCCTGCTTGTAGACAAACATTTGTCTTTGGCAGATTGCAGCTGCCAGCTCCTCCCCAGGAGGCTGAAATGACTCCTCGGGAAGGTGCAGGCTGTGCTTCGGGACCTGTCGGGATGAAGGATGCCAGAGGGGCTCTCTCTCACCATTTGCATGCTGATTTGGTTCCTTGTAATTCATTTTTCTGTTCTTTGCCTTTTCCATATGTGTCTTTCCCTCTCTACTTTGCATTTTCCTGATGTAATATGGCAATGTATTTTGTCACTCTTGCTTTACAAAAATAATTCCAGGCTAGAGCTTTTTTATTTGCAATTGCAGGACTGCCTGGGAACATAATCCTCTGTTTGCTGGGTAAGATATGGTTGGAAATGAGCTTCTCTGGGTAGGGTACCCCGAAGGTTAATATCCTCGGGAGAGATGCCTAGGGCAGGCCTGAGAGCACCAGAATAAACATTTGCTGAAAGAATGTTTCTAAGAAAAATTAGACATAGATGATTGCAGAGAAGGAGTGATTGCGTTTACTTTGTGCCAGGCAGTATTACAGGCATTAGGGACATATAATGGTAAATTTTAAATATATATAGATATCTAGAAATACATAGATATATGATGGTATATGAGTGGTATCAATAAGACATAGATGCTATACATAAGACAATAAATTAATTAATAAAGATGGTGACAAAATATGCCCAGATCAAGCAAAACAAGATGAAACGTCCCTACTGGTTTGCCAGCCCTTGGATAACTTTCCAATGCTGTGTTCTAGGGCAGTGAACATTTCTCTTTCAAAAGCTTTGCTTTTAGACTCAGAACCTGCTCCCCAACTACCTACTCAACCCACCACAAATAAACCTCCTACTGAGTGAGAGACTCTTGGGACACGATGTACATGCAGATTTAAGCAGAAGGCACATAATTGCACATTTCTCAGCGCCCTTTTGGTACTGGTTCACAATTCGATGAGGTTTCTGAAACTCGTTCCATTTCCCTAGTTTAAATCAGAGCTCTCTTGTTTAACATTTCTGAGCATTAAAAATATCAGAAATAAATAAACAAAACATTGCACTTGTTTTCCAGGCCTCAGGCTCACAGACAGTCCTCAGACGAAACCTCCCTCGCTGCAACCGGCCAGTCAGTCTGTTTGGCATCTTTTCCCCAGGCCTTTCAGCCCCAAATCCAATCCTGAGATGCCTCTTGCTCACAGACTGTTTTTTTAATGATTATACCTTCTAAAAAATTAATAATCTTACATGGCCCAGCTCTCACTCCAGTGCCTCTTTCTAGATCTTCCCATTTCCATCCCAAGTCCTGACCTTCCTTCCCATTTGATTGTCAAATCTGGTCTCCTTCTGGGATCAGCATTAGCGGTCTTTTCCAACAACAATTCCAGAATTATACACTTTCTCCAACAATATTATAGGATCTAAGCACAGCTTCAGTGACATTAAATTTATTGGTTGCTTTCTGTCTATGGCATGAGTCCTTTTAGTCTGATAACTTTCTGGAACCCAAATCACTGTTGCAGCTGGAATCAGGGTGTCTGAAAAGAGGCAGCTGTCACTTCATATCCTGCAAAACGTTTCCACAAAAACTGCCCCCAAATGCTAAAATCTTTCACTAGGGAGAGCTGATTCATGGAATTTAAAATAGGATTTCCATATGGCTGAATAATTCTGTTGAGGAAAATAGAAAAGGAAAAAAAAAACAAGTATTGCCTTCTTCAAGTCTTTCCTTTTGAGGCCAAGTCAGGGCACAGAGCATTGTGGACACTGGAAGATCGGTTTGGATGATGGGAATGTCGTAGGTGAATTTTTTCACATAGAAACTCATGGATCCTGAAAGAGTCTGCAAAAATGCACAGCTCTTGCACATTCACTGAAACATCTCCTCCCAGGCAAGAAATGTCAAGTTGGAAGCTAAAACCAAAGCACACCGGCCCTGTGAAACCCCTGATAATATCTGTTTCCTGCCATAAATTCAGCAAAATATTTGGTGACAATGTCACCACAATCTCTTTGAGACATAAGACTCTGGGTCCCATCCCTTCCTGCCTTCCTAGGCTTTTTTCATTATTGAACCTTCTCTCTCTTATACATTCAACATCCTTCAAACAACTGGTTTCTTCCAGTGGACTTTTTTTTTTTAGCGGCACGCAGGCCTCTCACTGTTGTGGCCTCTGCCGTTGCGGAGGACAGGCTCCTGACGTGCAGGCCCAGCGGCCATGGCTCACAGGCTCAGCCGCTCTGCGGCATGCGGGGGTCCTCCCAGACCGGGGCACGAACCCGTGTCCCCTGCATCGGCAGGCGGACTCTCAACCACTGCGCCACCAGGGAAGCCCTTCCAGTTGACTTTTAACGTCTAAACTTTTCACATGAGGAAAATGAACTTTGCTCAACCTTCTGTTTGCTGGCTCCTCCTCCTCTTCCTGCCCTTTAAATGTTAGGATTTCCTGTAAAATGGGGCAGCCACTGTGAAAAACAGTATGGAGGTTTCTCAAAAAACTAAAAATAGAACTACTGTATGACCCAGCAACTCCACTCCTGGGTATGGATCCAAAAAAAACAAAAACACTAATTCGAAAAGATACATGCACCCCAATGTTCATAGCAGCATTATTACATTGCCAAGATATGGAAGCAACCTAAATGTCCATCAAGAGATGAATGGATAAAGAAGATGTGGTACATATATACAATGGAATACTACTCAGCTGTAAAAAAGAATGAGATTTTGCCATTTGCAGCAACATGGATGTACTTGAAGGGTATTACGCTAAGTGAAACAAGTCAGAGAAAGACAAATACTGTATGATATCACTTATATGTGGTATCACTTTACACAACAAACTTGTGAATGTAACAAAAAAGAAGCAGACTCACAGATATAGAGAACAAACTAGTGGTTACCAGTGGAGAGAGGGAAGGGTTAAAGGCAACACAGGGGTAGGAGAGTAAGAGGTACAAACTATTAGGTATTAAATAAGCTATAAGGATATATTGTACAACACAGGTAATGTAGTCAATATTTTATAATAACTATAAATGGAGTATAACCTTGAAAAATTGTGAGTCACTACATTGTACACTTGTAACATATAATATTGTACATCAACTATACTTCAATTAAAAAATAAGCAATAATTTTTTTTATGTTATTGCTCAGTCCTAAGACTTCCATAATTCTCTCTCTACTCTGTCTCTGGAAAATCTTACCCTTACCCACTGCTTCTATTACCACTGATTCTCACATGACTCACAGTTTCCTACAGTGAGTCCAGATCCCTCCTCAGCCACATACCCACCAGCCCCTGTTAGATATCTCAAGGCACTTCCAATTAACCAGGATCAAAACCTCCTCATTGCCTTTCCCATGTCCCAATCTCCCAGACAAAGACAGAAACAAAAAAGACAACTCTATTTCCAGTGTTTCCTGACTTCCTGAATGATACCATCCTTCAACCATCAATCTAGAAATCATCCTTGACATCATCCCCCTGCTATTTCCCATGGCCACCCTATCACCAAATCTTATCAATTCACCTGCTAAATTATCTCTCATACCCCTCAACTCTCCAATCTGCTTCAGGACTTTCATGTGCTGTCCCACTGTCTAGAAAAATCTTCCTCCTTCTTCTGGTTACCTGGATCTCAGGTCAACGATCACTCCCTCAGGGAAGCTGTGCTGACATCTCTGTTGAGGTCAAATTCCCTTATTACTACTGGACTTGCAGAGACTTTGTCACTGTTGCAATTTTACATGTGTTGATGTGGTGATGTGATGAATAAATGCCTCTACTAATGTTGTAAGCTCCTGGAAAGTAGTCTGCCTTTGTGCACTACTGTCTGATTAGCAACTACATAGCTCCTGTCACACAATCACTTGTCATACAAATATTTGTTTAAAGAATGACTAAACAAAGGAAGTTTTCAAAGTTAATATGAATATGCTTGGAGTGATTCTCCAGCACAATGTCAGACCATCTTGATCATCTGGAGAAGGTTTTATCAAAAATCATTCCATAATTAAGAAGCTAAAGTAAACAGAGTGAAGAATAAGAAAAAATACATATATATGTGTATGTATACATCCGAAAGCTTCTTGTGAAATGCCAAACAAGCTATAAGGTGACCACAGAGGGTTTACTAGTAAAGACCATGGCCCCACAGCCAAGAAATGACTGAGGAGATTTACAGTCCTGAAACCCTGCTGAAAAGACCCTATTTGCTTTAGGGCAGTGTCTCCTAGCTCCTGGTCAACTTGCTAAAAACCAATTCCCAGAGAGCCAATTCCACGGACCAACATTTGGGCAAATGGGCTTGCTTCCATATTTCTCCAAGTATGATGCCTTCGTCTCCTGCATTATCACCACCTGGAATGCTCATTAAAAGCACAGGCTATCCCAGACCTATTAATGATGGGGTCCAGGAATCCAGGTTTTAAATACCCCAGCTGATCCTCATGCAAGCTAAAATCTGAGAGCAGGACTGTGGTCCTAGAGAGTAGACAGCCATGATTTGCAAAGACATCGAACTAGCTTTTACTTATCTCCTGACAACACCCAAGCCATGACAAGAACCTGCCAAATACAGTGGCGAAACCCTCTCTCCTGGGAAAACAAAGATGTCTTGCTTTCTAAATTCTTTAAGAACAGTTTGCTTTAGATAAAGATAATTTGGTCACCAAGGAGGTTAGGGGAAGTCGTTCTTGCTTGGGAGCTGAGTGGAGAGTGCTCTTCCTTGTAAAAACCTCTGGCCAGTGGGCTAGACCCAGAACAGACCTTGGAAAGCAGGGCCTGCAGGAAACAAAGCCTTGCAAGCTTTTGGCGACCAGGAGTTAGGAAGAGGCTTCAGTCATGGATGACCTCATGACCCTGGGCAGCAGAAGATGTCTATATAAACCAAGAGGGTTAGGAGATGGACAGAGGTCAGGGGAGAAGGGCTTTTCTTGAAACACTACAGAAAACCCAATTCCTGTCTCCTACATTTATTTCACTTTACGTAATCGCATTTCTGAGCACAACTGTCTCTGGGATGCACTCGTCAATAGAGGTGGAAGCACTGTCCACCACAGGACGTATATGTAGTATTGTGATAATAACAGATACTCTTTACGGTGTGGTTATTAGGTAACTCTGCCTTCACAGACTATAATCCATGTCCATGAAGAAAACAGATGGAATTATTAGCGTCATACAGAAAAGAAAAGAGGTCTGAAAGGTTTGGTAATCTGTCCAAGGACGTGCAGCTAGAGGAGCAGGTATGAGTCTGAACCCAGATCTGTGCCCTTTCACTGAGTCATGACTTTAGGTGGTAAATTAACTTATGCAAGTTAATTACTAATTCCATTCTATCCTCTTCCAATGGGCTCCATAATTCTAGCTTACCATCCTACTCCCACTTTAGATCTCTCTTACCTTTATGCTCTGCCCAAATCAAACCAGAATTCTATTTCTCTTCTTTTTCCCAACCTTACTGAGATATAAATGATGTATAACACTATGTAAGTTTAAGGTGTACAATGTGATGATTTGATACACACATACATTGTTGAAACGATTGCCACAACAGGGTTAGTTTCAAACTCTATCCCCTCATAGAATACCTTTTGTATGTGTGGTGAGAACATGTAAGATGTATTCTCTTAGCAACTTTCAAGTTGCTATTTTTAACTATAGTCATCTTGCTGTACATTGAATCCCCAGAACTTATTCATCTTATAACTGGAAGTTTGTACCCTTTGACCAAAATTTCCCCATTTCCCCCACACCCCCAGCCTCTGGCAACCACCATTCTACTCTCCAGGTAATGAGGATTCATAGGCCTTTCAATATTTCTCTAAGTCCCTATTTCTAATCTTCCCTTCATGTACCTAGCTTTTCTAGTTTATCCTTGCATGTATCTGAATCTTTCCATACTCCCTATAGTTTCCTCTCAGATCATACCGCAAAAGGAACATTAAACTTTGTAAATGAGATTTACATTTATAAGCACATACTTTTTTAAAAAGCACTGGATGTATCTTAAATACAAGTAAACATTTTATGTATTAGGCACTTACCATGTGCAAAGCACTATACAAAGATGTTAAAGACATGGGCTCTGCCCTCAAACCGTGTACAATCCAGTGATGATATCAGTAAGACATAGACATAAATAGCACAAATCAAATGGAAAGTAAAAAGAATTATGAGGAGTAAAACTAATATTTCCAGTAGTTTCCCTATAACATGTCTACTCCCAAATATACTTCATCCTGAATCAACCCAGTAACATCGTAGCTGATAACTCAGCTTAGTCCCCAGTGCAAATCTGCTTCTATCCAAGTCCATTTCGCTAGTCTTTGCAAAATTCATCTCTTCTCAAATGCTTCCTCACCATCACTTTAGCCCTCTGCTCAAGGACCTCTGATAGATCACTACTGTTTTCAGAGGACACTCCAGGCCATCCCTAACTGACTTGCTTCACTTTTGGTCTAGGAGCAAGACCTCTTGACCCGGCCCCATGAAAAGCAGGAGACTGTCCTGAATGGCTGCTGTGGTATTATGGCTCAGTGCAGTATACTTGCTTACTCTGGCTTATGCAATAGATGTTGTGAATATTGTTGGAATGACTGCATATCCTGAAGAGGTTGTGTACAAATTTCACTCTGTGCATTGAATCCAGTTTTCTCATTGGTTTACATTGCGTTTCCCAGAGCTATTTTTTCTCTTCTGTACATTTCACTTGGCAGGTCTTCTGATGCTCTAGTTTGCATCTTCTTTGCACTACCTAAGACCCATTATCACTAATCATTGTACCGTCTGTGAATGCAGCAAGAGGGAGACTACAACTGAACAGTCTTCAGCGGATCCCAGAAAAAAACGTGAGTCATTAACTGGTGTGAATAATTTATCTGTTTAAGTTTTCATATTGAGTTAGCTTAAAATACGTTCCTATCCTGACTTACTGAAAGAATGTCAAACCTGCTGACTGGCAAACAGCAGAACCAGGCCAGTCCCTGAAGTAAACAACAATGAAAAAATAGGGTTCTCTAATGAGAAGCTTCTATTTGGATCTTGTTTGAATAAACCAGCTGTGAGATACATTTAGAAACCACCGGGAGATATGAATACAGACTAAGTATTTACTGATATTGGGAAATAGTTATTAATTTTTTTAGATTAAAATAGCATTGTAGTTATAGGAGAACATGTTCTTTAAGATACATACTAAGTATTTAGGGATGAAATAAAATTGTGTTTGTAATTTACTTCAAATTCTTCAGCCAAAAAAAAACCCTGAAAAGAGATTAAGTAAATATGACTAAATGTTAACAGTTGTTAAACAGCTATACAGGCATTTATTTTACTATTCTGTTTCTCTTTTTCTGTAGATTCAAAATTTTTTTATAATAAAGGTTTTTTTGTGGTGCCAAGGCAAGGAAAGTTTATATAATATTTTTTTTCTTTATTGGAGTATAGTTGCTTTACAATGGTGTGCTAGTTTCTGCTGTATAACAAAATGAATCAGCTATACGTATACATATATCCCCATATCCCCTCCCTCTTACGCCTCCCTCCCTCCCTCCCTATCCCACCCTCTTGGCTCTTTATTGACCCTTTCTCTTACATTATCTTATTAAATGTGACAATAACAAGTGAAACTCCATTTTACAGATGAAAATTATGAAGCTTAAAGGGATTCATTTAGTCATTCCTCCGGAAACCATTAAACATCTATGATATGCTAGACACAATTCCTGCTCTCAAAAGACTTATTTATCACTTAGCAGGGGCAAACAGCTAAATAAGTCATAAAAAACAACAACAACTACTATCATTTATTGAGCACCCAGTGAGACAAACACGGTGACAAGCACTTCATATGTCTTAACTCACTTCATCTTCACAACGACCATCTGAGGTTGGTAGTGTTAGCATTCCCATTTTATAGATGAGAAGACTGAGGTCCGGAGAGGTTACGTACATTGCCCAAGGTCAGACAAAGGGTACAATAAAGTGTCCAGGGTGCTACGACAGACATATATGCAAGACATAATACGGTACAAAGGAAGAAGTGATCATTCTTTTTAAAAAGGAAGCCATCAAGGGGCTTCCCTGGTGGCGCAGTGGTTGAGAGTGCGCCTGCCAATGCAGGGGACGTGGGTTTGTGCCCCGGTCCGGAAAGATCCCACATGCCGCGGAGCGGCTGGGCCCGTGAGCCATGGCCACTGAGCCTGCGCGTCCGCGTACCGCAAAAAAAAAAAAAAAAAAAGAAAGCCATCAGGAAACGCAACACATAGAGGCTAAATAACCATCAATCCCACCTACCAAACGACAGAAGTGGAGCCTGAGCCATCGTACACCTAACTCAAGGTTTCTCAACCTCAGCACTACTGGCATTTGGGGCTGGATACTGTGGGAGGCTGACCTGTGCATTGTAGGACGTTTAGCAGCATCACTATCTACTAGATGCCAGGAACAACCTCCTGCTGTGACATGCAGAAAGGCTTCAGACATTGCCAAATGTCCCTGGCGGACAAAATAGCCTCTCAATGAGAAACACTGATCTACTTTAAACTGCAAACTCCCAGTAGCCAGTCCATAAACTACACTTTTTAAATCTTTAGCTAAATATAAATGGGACCCCCAGAGAATGTCTTATCAGGAGGTGACAGACACCTTCTCTAGCCCATTTAAACAATATTGCTCTGTTTCGTGTTTAAAATAGAAGATGGATGTTTAGCCTTTAATTAAATGAATCTCAACCTGTGTCTATTAAAGTCATCTTGAGAGCTAGAGAATAAAATTATTTCTACACAAAACCTGCCTCTTGCCTGACTCTACTTTCTGGAGCTAAATTTAGTTTTAGTCATATGAGAAGGTTCCACAGGTATTTTTGTCTATTTTCTCCCCTGAATTGCTATGCTTCTGACTGTTCCTCGAATATGATACGAAGATCCTCATTGTTTTCTCACTACAATGTTGAAGAAGCCTTTTGTATATAATTAAGAAGCCCTGACAAATCCTTTAATGTGAATTTTGAAGGATCTTCCCATTGAGTCAAACATCTTTTCAGCAACTAGAAAGGGAAGAGGCACAAAGAAATCCAGACATTGAAACCATGAGGACCAAATATATTCAGGTTTCCATCCTTTGCTATCATCACTTATATTAACTCACAGTGTGTGTTGCTCTGCACACAAATGACCTCGTGAGCATCTTTCAAATTGGAATTTGCAAACTGTGATTGATAACCGCTCTGTGGGCAGGAAACCAACATGAAACCCAGCTGCCCAGCCTCACCTCACTCACCAGCCAACTCAAACACTGCTCAGTCCCAATAGTATTAATACTCATGAGATGTTAGTCAGTTCTTCTGAAAATATGGCAGGCAGATAAAAATCTAGGAAAACCGAAAATAGGAGCCGGCCCATGTTGACTCACATCAAGGATTATATCACCATTTTTAGCAACACAGGTAGGTCGACATAGGGCTAGAGAATATTTTTTGCAAGATATCTGTCTCTGGAAGTAGACTTTATGTTTTAATTAAGCATATCTTTCATCTAGCGTTCTTATCAGGACTGACATTATGAAAGGGTGAGTTAGCGATTGTCTGAGTAGGGTGATATCCACAGTGCTGATAAAGGACTTTGGAAAATACTTTTTGCATCCTCCAGCGGATCCCTAAAATTCTCTTAAAGTATGAGTCTTTTGGCTTAAAACTTTAGTCTCTGGCAAAGTAAAACATAAAGCAGAGAAAAACTTTTGTCGTGGTTATTGGATATTTACAGTATGGTGTGAATAATTTTCAGGTACTGAGAACAGGTTTTTATAGAAGGAGACACTGCAATAAGATACTCATATTTCACATATATATATATATGTATATTTCCCATAATATTTTAGGGAGAAATATCTGTAAATCTGGCTTAGAACATTTTACAATCCCTTTCTTTCATCTCAGAAAGAGTAACAATATGTAACAAAATTAAAAGTATATAATAAAAAAAAACTATGTATAAAATGGACAACTGATGGGAACGTGCTCTATAGCACAGGGAACTCACCTAGCGCACTGCAGAAATCTAAATGAGCGGGAAGTCCATAAAGAAGGGGATGTCTGTATGTGTATGGCTGATACATTCTGTTATGCAGTAGAGGCTAATGCAACATTTTAAAGCAACCATACTCCAATAAAAATTAATTTTAAAAAAGTATATTCCAGGTCATTTAATAAAGCAAAAAGATACTGATACTTTACTGATGCATGACTATCATGGATGGAAAGTAAGAAGGATAATTCAGAATGCATTTACTTAACAAGATCCTACTCCAGGTCTCATGGTACCCTTCAAGGACATCTTGCACCAAGAATAAACACCTTGCCATGCTTAATAAGACAAGGATCTTAGGCTCATGCTTTCACCCAAAGACATACAACAGTAATTATGCACATTTTAAAAACCTTTTTCCCCCCTAGCCCAGACCCCTTTGGTGTAGTAAGTATAATTTTATGATATTGAAATTTGTTGTGGGCTGAATTATGTCCACCTCAAAATTCATATGTTGAAGCCCTAAGCCCCAGTAGCTCAGAATGTTACTCTATTTGGAGATAAGGTCTTTGAAAAAGTAATTAAGGTTAAATGAGATCATTTTGGTGGGTTCTAATGGCCTGTGCACATATAAAAAGAGAAGATAAGGGCACAGGTATACACAGAGGGAATACTGTGTGAAGCTTCAACGAGAAAAAATAAAAGGAAAGAAAAAAAAAAAGATGCAAGGAGAAGACAGGCATCTACAAAGCAAGGAGACGGGCCCCAGAAAGAAACTAACCCTGCTGACACCTTGGTCTCAGACTTATACCCACCAGAACTGTGAGAAAATAAATTTCTGTTGCTTAAGCCACCCAGTCTGTGATACATTTTTATGGCAACCCTAGCAAACTAACATAAACTTCAAAATGCTTGCACCTTGAATTAATTTTATTTAATGGCCTAAGTTTATTTATACAGGGCACATTGTGCTGTGGTCCAAGAAGCTTTTCTGAGTCATCATTCATCAGAATTTCTCAAAAGTTAATCAGATGGAATTTATGGGAACCAAACAGGCTAAAGCCATCAAGAGAATTTATTGCAGCCAGTTGCCAATGGAATTTTGCCAGTATGAACTGTTTCTCAGCAAACAAACTCAGATGTGACTCCAGAGTTCCCAAGCAAACTCTCTGGGCATCCAAGTTTCTTCTGATGCTGTTTTACTTCTGGAAATATCCAAGCCACTCTTTCTCACCCACACTTTACATTCTGTGTCCTTTATACTTTCAGAGGTCAGCAAGAATTTCTATTAATGATGCTTTCTAATACATTGCTGCTAGGAACATAAAATGGTATAGCTGCTTTGGAAAACAGTCTGGCAGTTCCTCAAATAGTTAAACATAGAGTTACTATTTGACTTAGCAGTTCCACTCCTAAGTGTTTACCCAAGAGAAATGAAAACGTATGTTCACAGAAACCTGTACACAAAGTCCATAGCAGTGTTTTTATAATATCCAAAAGGGTAAACAATCCAAATATCCATCAACTGAATGAATAAACAAAATTCAGTACAGCCATACAATGGAATATTATTCTGCAATGAAAAGGAATGAAGTACTAATACATACTACAACATAGATGAATCTTGAAAACATTATGCTACATGAAAGAAGACAGACATAATAGGTCATATATTGTATGATTTCATTCATGTGAAATAGCCAGAATGGGCAAATCCATAGAGACAGAAAGTAAATTAGTGATTGCCAGGAGGTGGGGGCAGAATGAATGAAAAATGATGGCCAGTGAGTCCAGGCTCTCTTTATGGGGTGACGAAATAACTCTAAAATCAATTGTGGTGATGGATGCACAGCTCTGTGAATATACTAAAAGCTATTGAATTGTATTCTTTAAATGAGTGAAGTATATGTTACAAGAATCATATCTCCAAAAAGTTATTCTAAATAAACAATGTTTTCTCATTCCTTCTGTCTGCGCTTCTCTTCCAGAAACATACACCACAGGCTTCCCCTTTGACAGTGGTAACAAAAAGGGGATTCAAAGTTAGGGATCTAGAGTAGACAGTCACTAAGGCCCTTTTCAAAGGGCCTCAAGAATTTAAAATATCTATTGATCATTTACTGTATTAGTTTCCTGTTGCTGCTATAACAAATTATCACAGACTTGGTGGCTTAAAACAAGATAAATTTATTATCTTACAGTTATGAATATCAGAAGTTGGAAATGAATTTCACTGGAATAAAATCAAGGTATCGTGAGGGTTGTGTTCCTTCTAGAGGCTCTAGGGGAGAATGTGTACCCTATATTTTCCAGTTTCTTGATGTTGCCTGCATCGTTGATCCATGATTCCTTCCTCTATCTTCAAAGCCATCAGCAGAGTATCTTCAAATCTTTCTCTGACTCTATTAGAGACCAATGTAATTCCACTGTGCCCACCTCAGTAATTCAATATAATCTCCCTATCTCAACTTTTAACATAATCATATGTGTAAAGTCCTTTTATCCTGTAAAGTAACATATTCAAAAGTTCCAGGGACAGAATATGCACATTTTAGGGGGCAATTATTTCCCCCATCACATTTACCATGTCAGTGAGTGACTACAGCATCTAAAGGGGCAGAGGACCTTGGGTAGGGACCATGGAAGAGAGAGAAAGCCGGACAACTAGGTCCTTCACAGAGCAAAAACCTACAAAGACCACATATCCAGTTCAAGTCCACCCCAGGCACATGGCCTGGCCCTTTCACTTGTCTCCTTATGGATATCAGCAAACAATCAATACACATAGTTTTAATTTTTCAAAAAGACAGAAAGAAAAGTCCACAGGTTTGGAATGACTCTTGAAGAAGCCTTAAGAGCCGTTGGAAAAGGCAGTAGTGATCCCCAAGAACCAGCATTGGTTCACAAAGATCAGGACCTGACAATTTCACATCTTTTTTTTTTCTTTGAGAGGACACTCTGATCAGGAAAATGTGGAGATGCAGCACGTCTGATCTACGCCAAACTATCAATTTTCATAATATCCAGGAGGCAGAATGGAGTAATATGGGCTACAATGTAAGGCAATCTCCCACATAAACAGCTGGCAAAATAATCTTTGCTTAAAGGATATCGATGAATGGATTGGTGTCATCTCTTGAGTAAGTCTGTAGCGTTGGGCCACAGGGCTGAGGTTTAACACTCTCATCAGTGGCTTAGACGAATGATAATCATGCTTGTCAAGGATGGGAAGCCAGAAGGGAAATCATGAACAGAATGGCTTTGTTTACAGTACAATTAGATTAGATCATGGGCACATGTGGAGAGCAAATGAGGCTGGGGCCTGATCATCGGGAGAAATGACATGCTCAGAGCTTTGCTTTACATTATCTGTGATATATAAAAGGGAAAGAGACTGAAAGGGAGAAAATCCAAAAACATGAAAATACCAAAGTTCAGAAAGGACACTAGACATTGTCCATTAGAGACAAGAGTAAAGATGTGCGTGCATACCTGCAGATGTGTGAAGGCACAGGGAAAGGAGCTAATGGACATAGAAGCAGTAATCATGGGAGAGAGGAGCATGACTAAGGGGTAAAATTTCAGGGAAGCTAAGAAAGGACAGGTCAGGAGTACAGGTGACAAGCCTAAATGCCGGACAACAGGCGAATGACCATACATTATAGTACAACCACATAATAAAATGTAATGCAGTCATTAAAATGAGGTTCTCCAAAATATTGAATGGGGCTTCCCTGGTGGTGCAGCAGTTGAGAATCTGCCTGCTAATGCAGGGGACACGGGTTCGAGTCCTGGTCTGGGAGGATCCCACATGCTGCAGAGCAACTAGGCCCATGAGCCACCACTACTGAGCCTGCGCGTCTGGAGCCTGTGCTCCGCAACAAGAGAGGCCGCGATAGTGAGAGGCCCGCGCACCGCGATGAAGAGTGGCCCCCGCTCGCCACAACTAGAGGAAGCCCTCGCACAGAAACGAAGACCCAACACAGCAAAAATAAATAAATTTTTAAAAAAATTGAATGGCACGGAAAATGTTCAATATAATATTAATTTTTTTAAAAAGTAGTATTCAAACTAATGTACAGTAGAATCTCAACTTTGTTATTTTTTGAAAGCATGCCTAAAAGAAAAATTATAAAGAAAGACCTCAAAATGTTAATAGCAGCTGTCTATTGTGAGTGATTTTATTTTCTTCTTTCGCCTCTTCACATTTTCCAAATTTTCCACAAAGGATATGTCTCACTTTTAAAATCAGAAAAATAATTTCAGAGTATAGGTAGAAGTGTTGGTACTTAGGAGGAAAGTTGTCTTATCATGAAATGAAAGAAGGAAGGGAAGGGAAGGGAAGGGAAGGGAGGGAAGGAGGGAAGAAGGAAGGAAGGAAGGAAGGGAGGAAGGGAAGTAGGGTCACTGAGGGAAGTCATGCTAGACAAATTTCTCAGTCAAATCAAAAAGTCAATATTCCTTAGAAAGCATTTTGGTAAAGAGGTAATTTCCCCCTTGAGTAAAGCAGACATTTTAATTTTGTGTTCATTTTAGAGTTTGAAAACCTTTTAAATGAGAAATGTCAGGGGAAAAAAACATGCTAAAATTAACCTGCAGTCCAACTTTGACATCAACTCAACAAAAATCATTAGGATCCAGACACGAGCCCCTGCAGGAACCAACTACCTATGTTGTTACTAAAGCAAAGTAGGGCAGCCCTCCTCACTTTGCTGGTGACTATTCCCAGGCACCATAACATCAGCTGTCACTCATGGCAATGTATCTGCCCAGCAAATTAAGCAACCAGCAGTAAGTAACAGTCCATGGTCAAATCTGCTAATGGTCAGATGGTCAAATCTGCCTCTGCTCTGTCATCTGAAAAATGAAAATATACTTTCAACATCTGAGAGGAAGGCAACGATACTCAGATGATATAAACACAGAAAGGACTGCAGTGCTTCACAGCTATGCCCAATTAATCCAACAGTCTGTCACTGGCACCAGTAGGTTATTTCCTACTAGAGCTTGATGGTTTTCTCCATTCTAAACATTCTAATTTTCTGTCAGAATGGCCTCTCGGGAGATCTGTGGGTCCAATGCCATCCTTTTACAAGTAAGGAAACTTGAGAGATTAATTGACTTCCCCAAAGCCTCACTGCTGGCTCGTGGTAGAGTCAAGGAGAGAAACCAGGCCCACAGACCACAGGCTGCCTCTTCTCTCTCCCTCACCCACTGCATCCACACTTGGGAGAAAGGGGTAGCAGGATGGCAGAATGAACAGCACCACACATCGTCTGGTGGAATTAAGGACGATATCTACTGGGACTGAAGAAAAAGTACCCAGGAGAAGCAGGACCTAGGGATAAAAGAAGAGGTGCCATCCACGCGAACCTCAGTCCTGATGTTCACAGTAAAACTTGGTAGATAAATTTATCTAAACACTATCTTTAAAAAATTTATAGCTTGATCCTGTATCACCTCCATAATTATAAAGCCACCTATTTTTACCACCAGTTTTACAAACAGAGGACCACAGCTCCTTTCTGAGAGCCAGTGTCCTGACATTCTCATCAACCTAGAGTACAAGCCAAAATAAAACCTCCCTGAACACCCAATACTGATGAACTGTAGCCCATACATCAAAACTCACACACTGAGCTCATCGCCCAGACTGTATTTGATGCAACCATGAGAGAAGAGAATGAAAAGCCTAAAAATATAGACACAAGGGCTCAGAAAGCAGCTGTCAGTGTAAGGTAAGCAGAGTATTAAAGGAAAGATACTATAGTGAAATTGAAGGCATATCATTTCCTTGTTGAGCCTCAGTTTCCTCAGCAGTAAAATACAGTTAAGTAATTCTTTCACTACAGGATAGTTTTAAAAATAAAAAGAGATTATATATGTTAAGCACCTGGCATGGTATTTAACATATAGTAAGTATTCAGTAAAGGGTAATATGATTATAATTATTGAGGGCAATAATTATGGCATTAAGAAAACAAGAAAACTGGTAATATTTTTTATTTCTATATTAAAATTTTATGGCTCCCTGAGGAAACTTTTAGTTACCAAAAAAACCAAACAAATAAAAACAAATTCATCCAGGGTGACATTCCTGAAGAAGATTAGAGAGAGATTTTTTTGTTGACCCATTTAAACCCCAACATCAAATGGTATGTTCATGGACTTTCTCAAATCAGAAAGTCCTAGGGTAGTAAATCTGAATGCATTTTCCTTCAGAGTGGCTGCTTCTTGTTTTTCTTCCCCCGCAGACAGAAGCAAGCTGCTGACAGTGGCAGTTACCTGTAGACAGTCCACACCTTGTCCCAGGCCATCTAGACCAGCTAGAACACGGAGGGGAGCAGGTTCCACTACTCCACTGACTTGGTGCTTCTCTAAAAGGTACTCGGGAGGCCCAAGGAGGAAAAGGTGCTTTACTTCCTCTTCAGGATTTTATTGACAGAATCAGGTTCAAAGTAAAGAAAGACAATGACATCCCTGATGCCCTTTCTCTGCCAAGTATATTAAGATGCTAAACAGCAACTTCATAAAGGCAGCTCCAGGGTATCTGGGAGGCTTCCTCAGCAAGCCTGCAGAAACACTGCAGTAAAACCCTGCATTGCACTTTTCCACACAGACATTGAAAGCTCTTTAGAAAGCTGCCTATTCGTCACGGCAGGATATAGATGACACTACTGCCACTTAGAAGACTACTTAGATTTGAGGTCAGTGGTAAAATGGAGTTAAATGAAGATATTTTCTACAAAATGCAGACCAAGGTATCCTGAGATATTGTGTTGTGAATCAATAATCAAATTGCTAAAATCCCCAGCCTTTACTTCTCCTAAGCTGTTTCATGGTGGCCACAGGGCACAGCCTTGAAAGGAGCGCCCACCATGTGCCAGATGTTCTGAGGGGAACACAACACAAGTTAATTCACTCAATTTTCACAATAGCCTTGCCAGGAAGGAATTTCTATATCCATTCTAACATTAGGAAATGGAGGCTCAAGGAGTAAATACGTTGTCTGAGGTCCCATAACCAGCAAGTGGCACAAGTAGGATTCGAACCCAGGCATGTCTAGCCCCATGCTTTCTCCATACTGTCACATTGCCTCTCCCACTACCAACCATATCTAGCCACTAAGTCCCTGTTTCTTTAACCAATTCAACCAACATTCACAGCATGCTAGCTGTGTGTTGGGCATTGTGTAAGGTCCTGGGAGGTGGGGGACACAGATGAGAGAGAGATGAACCCTGACCTCCAGAAATTCAGTCAAGTGCTGGAGGCAGACATGTAAATAAATAATTACAATTCAAGACTTTAAAAATGCAATTGGAAGTAGAAAAAGAAGAGAAAGAGACTTTTAGCAAAACTTGAGGATGTTTGATTTCCAGCCCATTGCTCCTCCCATACTTACCTGCCATTAAAATACAGAACATTATAGAACGTCAATCTTTTGAAGAAAACTGGAGATTATGTTGCCTAGTCTCTCATTCTGCAACTGAGGAAATTAAGCGTAAAGAAGTTGCTGCCTATCTCAGCAACTGAGGGGCAAAACAATGACCAGGACTCAGGTTTCTCAACTCAGAGTCCAGTGGTCTCTTCAGTACATCAAACGCCATCCCAGGTCATCACTGACTCAGAGATCCAGAAAAATTTTGTGGGTAGCAGCCCATATATTTGGTTTGCTCTTTTTTCCATCCCACCCCTCTCCCCAAGGGACAATAAATAAGCTAAACTTTGGGGGCAGTATTAAGAATGATAACCTATGAATGAAGATAAAATATTTGGAATTGCAGCAGCATCTCGGGGCGGGTGGATGAATGAAGGATGGAGAATACAGTACATAACTGTGCTAAGGGTACTGTTCACAGTCAAAGTAAAAGTAGAATACAGTACATAACTGTGCTAAGGGTACTGTTCACAGTCAAAGTAAAATTTTCAACTACCTTGCTTGGAACCCTTTTATTCTTCAACTACTTTTGTCTCCGTCCTTTGAGGTCAGGTCTGCACAGTGTGAATGTTTTGCCCACGTGAATTTAACTTGTTTTTGTTAAATGCACAGTTAGCACCCACTGGGGTAAAATTCACACCTCTCTGTGTTCTAGTAAGACAGTCCTTGGAGAGTATGTGGCCGCCATGGGTATGCACCTTGAAAACCTCCAACCACCCCAGCACCTGCGCAGAGAGGCCCCAGTCTCCACATTCCACACTCCCACTCAGCCATGACTGAGTGTGGCAGGGATGCTGAGATAGACCCACTCCTGGGAGGCACAGAACTCCTCTGAAGCCTGACTTAGGCTCAAGCACTCTCAAGGACCTTCTTGAATATTCCTTAGACTCATGGCAGTCTAAGACCTTTCCATCCAACTTCCCCTCCCTCTCTCCGTCCCTTGGGGTCAGACTTGCGTTCTGATCTGACAGTTCTCCTAGACTTTCTGGCTTCTTCCTCATTTTTCCTCACAGGCTTGTCCTCTAATAAAACTCTGGCATATTTAATCCCACCCTAGCACCTGCTTCTTGGAGGTACCCAGGCTAACACAAGTTAACAAGGGAAGCACACAAGACAAATCAGGACAGTACCAGAAATTCCACCACTACAGCACCCTAGATCTTGGCCCCTGTATGGTCTGAGTTGTATCTCCCCCAAAATTCTAACCCCCAGTACTTCAGAATGTGACTATATTTGGAGATAGGGTCATTAACGAGGTAAGTAAGTTAAAATGAGGTTATTAGGATGAGCCTTAAACCAATAAGACTGGTGTCCTTGTGAGAAGAGGAGATTAGGACACAGATATGCATAGAGGGACAATCACGTGAGGACACAAGAAGGTGGCCATCTGCAAGCCAAGGAGAGAGACCTCAGAAGAAAACAACTCACTGACCCCTTGATAGCAGACTTTTAGCTTCCAGAACTGTGAGAAATATATTTCTGTTGTAAGTCACCCTAGCTGCGGTACTTTGTTATGGAAGCCCTAGAAAACTAATACAGCCCTCTTGTATTTCATGGCCTGAGTTTAGGAGGTGGCTTCCATTTTCTTTGAGACGGCTTTACTGTTTCTCCAGGCCAGTCCTGTGTGGTGGTCCCTCACTTAGCTAACAGGGAGCTCCTTCGATCTCTTACACATAGAAGACACAGACAATACACCCAGCATTCTGATAACAGGATTTCCTATCAAAGGGCCCTAATGATCTGTCATATATTATGGATAAGAAAATGAGAAACACTTCATCCACTGCTTCTGTCATTGAGGAGTCTACAAGAAAGTTAAGAATGAAATTCAACACCATTCTGGCAGAAAGCTTTACAACAGAAAAATATACCAGGGCCGTAGGAAGCTGGGTAAAAACTCGCAATGGAGGATCAGCAGTTAAAGCAATCCTACTCCTTCTGAAGAGCCATAGGAAACTCATCTACTTGATTTCAAAAGATTCCAGGATTTCTGGAGAAAGCAGCAAAGCACAGCTCTGAAGAGAAGGAAGTTCTCATCCACCCAAGGCTCCTGTCATGGGACTTCATCACTTTCCAAAATGATTCTGAATTCTATAACCTACCCATACCTGCAAAGGAAAACATAAATTGGTACGAAATTTTGGTTAGTCTTTTGGAATAAGCTTCTGCTGAAGAGTTCTAATTTTGCTAAGGGTTCCCTCAGAGTGGTTGGATAAAAATTGATGGCTTATTGGTAAAGATTTCTTTTGTACGTTTTTCCCTTTTATTCTACTGGTTATGCCCTCTCATCAAGGTTCTCAGTGGCTATCAAACAGGGTATGGAGGATGAAAACCAGGTTCATTCATGCTGCTTTTATCCCAGTCCTTCCTGTTTTGAGAACCCCAACTTCTGACTATACTGCTCTGAATCTCTACTTCCCCTCATACCCTCATGAGCTGCCAACCACCTCATGCAGGAGAATGCCCTCCAGAGCCACTCATCACAGTTCTTCTGTGGAAATCATCACCTCGTTGCCTTCAAGTTCTGTCTCAGAGGGATTTAGGGAGATGTTGCTTTCGTAGCTGGGCTCAATAAAGGCTTTTATGAATTGAGAAAAAGAGGTGTGCATATAGATAAAGAGTGGAAAGAAAAAATTTTAATAAAAATAATTCTGTGACGAGGTTAAAGCTGTGTGTGTGGTTTTGAAATTTTCTCTAATTTATAAATTACTATAAAATCAAAAACGGATAAGTAAGTGTAAAATAAAAATTCACCATTACTGACTTGATTCTTCCACTGAGCCAAGATTGAGTCTAGAATTTTACTAAGACAAAGTCCAAAATCTTATTTCTGCCTCTGGGTTTCTTTTTCAAGGTCTGTTCCCTCCACTTTGCCACTCCCTCTCCCTCCTAATTCTTTTCTCTCTTTGTATTTGAGGAGAATTGAAGAGAGCTGAGATACGGTATTAGGAATATCCTTGCTACTCACTCTCCCTGGAGTGCCCTCTCCCACCACCTTTGCTCAGTAAGGTCTTCCCTTGCCACCCCATTAAAAACTGCAAACCATTTCCAACCTCAGCACTCCATAACCACTCTTTTGCTTTATTTTTCTTAACTCTAATAAATTTATTGAGAACCAAGATTTTTCTATTTTTTCTACTGTAACACCTAGAAGAGTTTCTGGAACATTCTTAGAGACACAGTAATTATTTGTTGAATGAATGAATAAATGAAGAAATAACTTCCTGGTGTGGGAATTCTGCTTGAGGCTAATTGTCTCTTTTTAACACCTCAGACATCATTACACATGGACCACCGTATAGCCACTTGCTGCTGGAATCCCATCACTCAGCAAGGGACTCTCTTGGGTGAAATGCTGGCAATCTACCTCAAAACCAGCCACCTTTCATGATAGCCATTGGATCCGTAAGAAATGTATGCATCAGTGGCAAAGATGCATTTTCTCTCTTACTAATAGTTTTATTTGAGAAAGTGACCAACAGAGAGGAAGATTATACTTACTAACCTCCCTTGCAGCTAAGAAAGGCCATATCACTAAGTTACGGTCAATGGGATGTAAGCAGAAGTCTCATATAAAATTTTCAGGAAATATTCTTAAATTAGAGGAAAACACTATTCTTTATTTCTTTCTCCTTTTTTATGGCCAGAATATGAATGCAATACCAAGAGGCGGAAGAGATATGCTAGACCATGAGGTAGAAACCTCACGCCAAATATTTAAATCAGTATGGTAGAAGGAGCCCAAATCCTTGATTATTCTGGGCCACCTGTACTGACTACCTATATCTATATTTTTTTTCTAGAAATTTATCTATTTCATCTAAATTTTAAAATTCATTTGCATAGTTATTCATAATATTCTCTTACTGTCTTTATAATATCTGTAGGATCTGTGGTGATGTCTTCTTTTTTATTCTTGTTGCTGATTATTTGTGTGTTCTTTATTTTCTTCATCAGTCTTGCCAAAGTTATATCAATTTTATTAGACTTCAAAGAATCAACTTTTAGCTTTGTTGCTGATTCCTATTGATATATTTTCTATTACCATTATAATTTATTTTCTTCTATGGGGGAGGGGAGTTACTTACCTATTTTTTCTACATTCTTGAATGTAGGAATATAAATCTTTCTCTATATACTATTGGCTACATCTCACAAATAATCATATGTCATGTTTTTCTTATCATTCAATCTATTTTCTAAACGCCAATTCACAGTTGTCTTGTGGGTTATTTAGAAGTGTATTTTTTTAGTTTCCAAATATATAGGGAAATTCTTTCTTGTTTTTATTTGTAACAAAATTGTATCATGGCAGATTTTGTATAAACACAATTCCTTGACAGTGCTGGCTTTCCTCTTCCATCCGTTAGAGGGTGAGTTTTTGTAAATATTTTGTATGTGCTTAAAAATCTGACTTTCTAAAATATTGTTCTATAAGTGACCTCTGACTAAGGTTTGTTCAATGTGTTATTCAACTCTTTTAAATTCTTACTGATTGTTGCCTGATTGCTCTATCAATTTACTCATAGATGTGTAGTAAAATTATCCACTATGGTTGTGAATTTGCCTACTTATCCCAGAAGTTTTGACAATTTTTACCTTATATATATTAAGATTATGTTATTTGGAGTAAATAAATTTAGAAATGTTTTATATACCTGATGAATTGTCCTTTTGTCATTATCTGGAGATGTGTTTACTTCTAATAACGCTTTTATTTCTTTTCCAGTCCATTTCATCTGATATTAATATAGCCAGTTCCATGTTTGGTTTTGGTTTTAGCTTTTAGGGTATATCTTCTTCTATGATTTTAGTCTTTCTGAACCTTTATATTTTACTTGTTCCTCTCGTACAGAGCATACAGTTTCTTTTTAATACAGTTTGCTAACTTTAATTAGCATATTTATTTATACTTAACATAACTACTGACATACTAGTATTTATTATATGCTATTTGTCCCGCCTGCTCTACATTCTTTTCTCTTTTTTTCTTGCCATATTTGAATCAATTATATTTATTCACCTTTTTCCCCTCCACTAGTTTTTAAGCTATACACTGTTTTTTGATTCTTTCAATAATTACCCTTGAAATTATGGTATGTATTTATGGCTTACCAAAGTTTGGTGTTAACTAATACCCTGACCTTCATCCTAGACAATGCAAAGACCTTGAAACATTTTAATTCTGTTCTCTATCCCTTATCTTACACCTACTTGTATACTACTGCTGCCTTGTGTTTAATCTTGTTGATATTTTTTAATTCCAAAAGATATAATGATGATGATTGCTTTATATAGCAATATTCATTACCATATACCCACATACTAACATTTTTGTTCATCTTAAATTCTTCTTTCATCTCCAACCTTTCATCTGCCATCATATTCCTTCTGCCTGAGGTTTACTCCTTTGTATTTCCTTTACTGCTAATCTGCTGATGACAAATTCTCTGTTTTATGTTGTCTGAAAATGTCTTCCTTCTCCCTGGGTATGTTGGTAGTTTTCGTTTTTCTGCGTTTTGGAGATATTGCTCTATATTGGGGCTCCCACTGTTACAGTTGGGAAGTTAGCTGTTGGCCTAACTTGCTTGTTTCAAGGTAATCCATGGTATAACCTTGGTCTTTCTTACTATGATATGTCTGCATATGGATTTCTTTTTACATATTCTGTTTGGGACGTATTCGGCTTCTTTAAAGGGTGGTTTGATGTCTTCCATCAGTTTTGAAAAATTCTCAGCCATTATGTCCTCAAATGTCACCTCAGTTCCATTAGAAAAATATGATAAATGCAATATTTCCCTGCCCTCTTTCCAAGACTCAGTATGATTGTCCTACCTTCTCACTGTACTCTCTATGTCTCTTACCCTCTCTTCAGTGTTTTCATCTTTTCATCTCTCCATATTTCATTCTGGAAGATTCCTCTAATAATCTTCAATTTACTAAATCTCTTTTCAACTCTATCTAATTGTCTGTTAATTTCATCTGAGTTCTTTATTTTGCTTAGTGTATTTTTTAGTTCTAGGATTTTTACTTGGTACTCTTTTCAACTCTATTATGTCCCTTTTTAGAATTTCCAGGGTTTTTGCTAAATTTTCTGCATTATGACTTCCTTGGAATAACTTCCTTATGTTTCCAGAGTAAATAGCTGTTTTACACTCTACGTCTGATAATTTCAATATCTATATCACTTATGTGTCCATCTAGGTGTCTTTTATTTTTGTTGATTCTTGTTCATGGTGTCTTACTTTTCTCCTGTGCTACATTATCTTTGCTTGTGTGCTAGAAATTTTATTTGAAAAAAAATTATTTGCCAAAATATTTTGAGAACTAACAGCATGCCATCTTCTTAGAGCATTTTTGTGTGCCTCTGCCTATCATCAGAGACATTAGAAGACTGCTCTAATCTAGGTTGAAGGCTTTTGAAATTCTGAGACATTGTACAACCCAAAACACTGCACTAATTTTTGTGCAAGGAAATAAATTTCTGGTTTACCTCTATTCCTAAGGTGTAGCCTTTGGGGCCCAAGCATAAACCAGCAGTGATCCACCAGTGTACATCGATCCCCTCTTTTTCTCTCACCTTTAGAAGCCACCAAAAGTACAACTCAGTCCCTCTGCTCTCCTTTGAGCTGAAAAGTAACCTCAGGGTAAAAGTGATCTGGTATTCCTCGTTCACCTCTCTAGGTCATAGCCGAGTTCATTCACTATCTTGTTAGCTCTTAGATGATTTTAAGGAGAGTTTTTTTCCCAACTTTTTTAGTTACCTTTAGTAGTGGCGGCTGGTCCATATTGCCTAGTCTATGATTACAAAAACTGGAAGTCCTTTAAGTTGTCCAGATTTATAAACTTTATTTATATGAGAGAAAGACAAGCATCTAAATTTTTACACTATGACTTTAAGTTTTCTGTCACCTGCAGCCAAATCTTAATTCCAAAAGCAGGATTCTTATCACACCACTGTTCTAGCACACTATTCCTTTTCTAAAGGGTATTCTAGTTCACTGTTTATATTCTCTCTCTCTCTCTCTCTCTCTCTCTCTCTCTCTCTCTCTCTCCAGTATTTCTTTCTGACACTTTCTCTGTACTCAAACAGTCACCAGAAATCAGATAGCCCAATGGCTTTGATACTTACATTAAAAGGGACCTGACTTGGCCTTTCTCAATGTTATAGGTAGTTCCCTTGGGACATCCTCCCACGATTCGGGGAAGATAGAAAACATCTTCCCACAGGAGAGAAGGAGAAGAAGAGGAAAGGGATGTGTTTCTTATCATAAACACTGCACTCCTCTAAAAGGAGGCCTCATCCCCTCTCCTCAGTCCTCTTCTACATGTACCTGAAGTGAAATTGTTACTCTGAAGACATGCTGGCCTCAGTAATTCACCATGATCTTCTAAACTTAAAATAGATGGCCCTTGAACTTAGAATATATGGGCTTAATGCCTTTTGTGCTCAGGTTTGAACTTTAATCACAATTCTAAAAGGAAAAATCATACTCTATGGCCCACACCATCCTGCTACACTCTAAGAAATGGTGTGACATATTCTCAATGAACTTGAAAAAGTACACAAAAATATAACGGTTATGTGGGTACTCACACATACTATTTTCAGTGTTTTCTTATTATAAAGATTGCCATTATTAGAATTAGCTATTTTCATTTTTTTAATCTGCAGTTTTTCACTTTAATGTTTTCCTCCCAGACCAAAACAAAGTAATTGCTTTAGATGCTTTGAAATTACTGTACTTTTCAAATATTTATTCTTTTCATACAATTAACTCCTCTCTCTAATGCTAGCAAAGCTTATAATGGTCTTAGCTGGATCTCTCAGAGTCCCTGAAGCCTTGCCATGCTCACAACCTCATTCTCTCTTCTGAGGGTCTTAATCTCTTGGCAGAAGGGCAACTCAAAGGAAACCTTAGCATGCCTAGTTTAGAGAGAAGGAAAAAGGGAATTAAAGGGGAAGGCTCCAATTTGCTACAGAGAATTGATGGAAATGGGTTTTTCACTTGTTTGTTTTTAATGTTCTATTTAAATAACAAATGGCATGTCTCTAAGGAGTGATCCATTGATTTGTTAACCCACTGGGGTGGGTCACTTTCTCAAATTCTGGACAGTAATTTTTTTCTGGGGGGTGGGGAGAAGTCAGGGAGGGGGTAGGCAAGGAGAAATGGAAGAAGCCAACCAAGAAGAGAGCCAGTATATCCTGGGCACCTGTGGATGGGAGGAGTCAGAGGGAAAAAAGACCAGAGGAAGAATGGTACATAAAATTGAGGCTGGAGATGACACAACAAAATCCTATTGCTCACTCAATTTGGTCCAGACTGTCTGTCTCCCAGTTCTTCAGCAGCACCACCTTAACCATCCCTTACAGCCCCCTGCCCAACCAATACCCTATCTACTCTCAAGAAGACCTTGTCTCTTTTGCGACAACAAAAATAGAGGCCATCGATGGAAACCCCCTCAACTCCTTGGATCCAGCCTACAAATGTATCTGCTCTAGGCCCACCCTGGCTGCCCTCCTTTATGCCACAGGGGAAGAGGTACTCCTGCCCCCTCTGGGGTGAACCCTACAGCTGTGCTCTAAATCCATCCACTCCCTCCTCTTCAGACCCTTTGTCACTTTGTCAGTCTCAGGATTGAACGTTTAGATGTGCTCAAGTCTTTGCCATCTTCAATTAGAAGAAACCCTCTTGCTATAAATCCCGTTTATCTACCACCACATCTCTGTTCTTTCTTTCGTTGCCTGAGTTCCTCAAGGCCCACTTCTCTTTTCCCTCTCTGCTCCCTTCGTGGGCTATCTGCTTCCACTGCAATGCTCAATTATACACACACGAATGACTCTCCCCTGAGCTCCAGATTCAAATATCCACTTACTGGTCACTTATATTTGCATTTCTCAAAGACATTTTAAACTCCAAATGCCCTACTGGATTTACTACTATCTTCCCAACTCTCCAAATCTGGGTCTCCTACTATTTATTCCCCTTTTCAGTAAATGATCCCAAAATCTCTCCAGTCACCTAAAGCAGAAATTGAGGCTCTTTACTCATGCCTACCTTTCCTCAACCCCACATCTCATTAATCTTCATTTCCTATCTCCCAATCTCCTAAACATCTCTCAAGTCTGCCTCTAGTTATCTTCTTTTGCCACCAGCCAATAACCACTGGCTAATCTGCCTGCATGTAATTTACCCACCCAATCCATACTCTACAGCAGCCACCAGGATCTTTATAAAAATGCAAATCTGAACCTACCACTTCCTTGCTAAAAATGGTTCAGCGATTTCTTAATGATCTTAGGAAAAAGAACTTAAAATAGTGTAGTAACAGAAATCCTATTTTGAAACACACACATACACACACCTACACACTTCTTTTATCTTTTGTCTTCCCCCCCAAAATCAACTTCTCCTTAGATGGCCAGAACATCTATCTGCTAGGAAAAGATTAGGACTATAAAGGAAGAATGCCAAGGGGGAGAACGGGGTTAGTATCCAGATTTTGACTTTCAAAATGAGGTTTTGCTGCAAGCCAATAGCCATGCAAGGGAAGATTTTCTTAATTCCTTTATCCTCTCTTTTGGCTTAATCCAGAATCAAGACTGGCTGCCCAGACCACAGGGTTCTCCACAGTACAGAGAAGGTTCCCCTTGCAAAGACCATTTGGAGGACAAAACAGAAATACAACAAGAGTTGGGGTGAGGCTGAGTTATCCGGGAGACAATTGCTGGACTCTGACCCCTTTGAGGAGGGAGGGAGGGAGAAAGAGACAGAGAGAGAGAAAGAGAGAATCAGGGAATGGCCCAGCTACAAGGTACACAGGCAGCAGACTGCAGCTATGAAGAACAGCAGAGCAAACAGTGGCCAGGAAGACAAGGGACACGGCTATAGAGACCAAAAGAGTCAGAAGATATTCCAGGTCACGACAGGGTTCCAAGGTCCCTTTTGTAAAACTAATACGAGTACCAAGTAAAGCCAAAACCCACCTCAATACTCTAAGCAGCCATCTTGAAGAGTTGCAGGTAAGGGCACCTGAGTCTAAGTATGTTTACTCAAAAAGGACAATTTATATTTCTATGTTACACTAAGCTTTGGAACTGAAATCTTTGCTCCTCAGCAGATGGAGTGTCTGAGAAAGACAAACTTAGATAATGATCCCCCCACAAAGAAAAAGGAGGAGGAAGACGAGGGGATGGAGAAGGGAGAGGGGAAAAAAGAAAGAGAAGATGACAGGTGATATAAGGAGAAGAGGTAGAGGAAGGGGAAAAGGGAACGGGGAGGGGGAGGGAGCATGAGATGTGGGAAGAAACCATCATTGCCTCACAACTGGGATGCACCTCAAGTCAACTTGCACCTCCACTACAATGTCCTGGAAGCCACCATGCTACATCTGCTGTCAGCCCTGCCAGCCATTCCTCCTTCACTGAATTCTCAACACACACTGGCCTCTTTTCCTTTTCTCAAAACTGCCCTGGTCCCTCTCACCTCAGAGTGCTTCCTTATGCAGTCTATTCCCTCTGTCTCAAATTCTCTTCCCTCTTCCGACCACCACCCTGTACCCAGCTAACTTGACTCTGGCCCCTCCATCATTTTCCCAAGGAAGCCATACCTGTACTTCCCTGGCCCTGGCTGCCACCCCTGCTGGCCCAGAGTCCTTTATGCTATGGTCTCACAGCTCTCTTCCCTGATGGTAATCACAGTGCTGTTTGATTGTACCACTGATTCTGCCTCCCCGATAGACTATAAACCCCACGCCGGCAGGACTATCTGTTTTGCTCACCATTGCATCTCCAGTGTCTAACACACCATAGGCAGTCAATTAATCTGTGTTGAATAAAGTAATGCTCAGTAAGTGAATAAATAAATGAATAGCACCATCTGCTCAAATATGAGATGGGCTGCCTTGTGAGGAAAGCACACCCCATCCTTGTGCATTCAAGCCCAGTGGGATGACTGCCATCAGAGATGCTTTAGAAGTGATGCCTGCACTAGATAGATGGTTGGAGTCTGTACCTTCTCATCCACCTCAGAAAGCTCATGTTTCTCTGTATTTAAGTGTCCCGAGAGCTAGGAGGACATGCTATGCAGCTTCCTCTCGGACTATGAGAGTGCCCAAGACACACGGGCCCAGTGTGTGCCTGAGACCAGAGGAGAGCTTTCTCCAAAACAAGATGAAGGGAATGAGCATCTGTCTGTGCCCCTGGTGGCTTTTCACGCTGGTCACCTGCAAGATGGGGTGACAGTGTGATGGGACGGAGGGAATACCAGTGAGAAAGATCTCATAGACCTGAGTCGATTGAATTAATTTAAAAGGCACAGACACACTACTATATATTAGATAGATTACTAGTAAGACCCGCTGTATAGCACAGGGAACTCTACTCTATACTCTGTACTGGCCTATATGGGAAAAGAATCTATTGATAAAAAAGAGTGGATATATGTATACATATAACAGATTCACTTTGCTGTACACCTGAAACTAACACAACACTGTAAATCAACTATACCCCAATAAAAATTTTTTAGAATAAAAATAAAAATAAATAAAAGCCACAGAGCAGTAAAGTGACTCAGACGGTAAACTCCAAGCATTTGTCTGCGTGACTTTATTCCCTGCTGACTGTAAGCTGTTTTGCAAGAATGTGGACACGGCAATTGCACTGCCCACTACCATGTTTTGCATGGTAGATGCTTAACATACATCCAATACATAAAAGTGAGTGGACCAACCTTCATCACTGAGGGTTTGTTGTTGTTTCCTCATCAGCTGTTGCCGTTGCTCAAGGTGGCTGCGTGTGTTTTGTGCGTACGTGTGTAAATGGAGTGCATATGTTTGGATGGGGATGGGAATACAGAATTGAGGCACCAACTTGTATTCAACATAGCAAATGTTTTAAGTCAGAATCAGCAGCAACATAGGTGCTACACATATGATGTGCAGAGAAAGACCCTCTTACAGGCATAGCCCACTACCCAAGCCCCAGTGCCTATATCTGTATCTGAAAGGCTAAGACGTTTTTTTCCTCTGGGTCTTGAAATATTTTGATTCTGAAAACCTTTATTAAAATGAACATGCTTTTGGACAGGGAATGATTTCAGCTTCTATCATTTTGCGTTTTAGAAGGACCTGAAACATCAGACATGAGATTATGAGTGGAAAGAGGAAGGATAAGAGGACAGGAAAATCATCAGAGAGAGAAGCTGCCAAAGGTGATCTTGGTCACCTTTAAACGTCATTTTCCCAATTTCGCTTGGGAGGCCCAAGGTACAGCTGCCCCTCCTCAAAAGAACACACTGCAGATCTCTGAGATAAATGGATGAGCTCAGGTTAGCTTAGATTAGAAGAAGAAGTGCTAGACTCCCTTGATGTTTTTCTGATCAAGGACAGCAAGCCACATCTTGGGGGTTCTGTGGCATCAGACTGTTGCAGCCTGGGCATCTCCTGGATGCGGCAGCAGATTAGGCCACCCACGTATTACTGGAGGGGTGGGGTCTGCATAACTGCTCCAGAGAGCTCAGGACCCAGGCAGACCCCGCAGAGAGCCTGCAGAGTGCAGTGTCCAGTTTTGGGAGGACCCAGGGAAATGGGTATAGAGACAGAAATGAAGGATGGAGAGTGGGAAACAAAGAAAGAGAGAGAGAAAGAGGAGGGCAGGTTAAGCGTCTGGAAAATTATCGCAGTCTCACAGCTTTTGCTGCTTCAACGCGTGGATGAGTCATCAGCTGGTTGCCTAGGCGACAGCTATTTTCCTCCTGCTGCTGATCAATTTCATCTGTACAAAAGTCCCCTGAAACTGTTGGCTGTGAAGATAATATACCGGAGCACAGAAAGTCCTGTCAAACAAGGTCTGCATTTCAAGTATTCTGAGCCAGACCTTGTGTGTCCTTAATCATCGACCTCTGTACCCCACCCCAGGCCACAACCCCATTCCCTCTCTCTCTCTCTCTCTCTCTCTCTATCTCTCTCTCTCTCTCACACACACACACACACACACACACACACACACACACAAATGCTCACACAGACACCCGCACAGGGTGATGGGCCAGGACAGGGGCAAAGGCAGGAGGAGACTGTCAACTGCCTTATCCTAGTCAGCCTGGAGATCATAACGGCGACCTCACTGTCTTCCCTTAGAGACACAGTGGGTATGTGGTCATTCTCATTGCATTTCTCCAAAAACTTCCCTGGACAATGAAATACAGCCACAGAGGGCAGTCAGGGACAACATCCTCTGAACTATGCCCTGAGGTCTGCACCCCTGGTTTCAGAGCAGGGGAGAGTGGCTACCGTCTCCACCCTAAGTCCTCCCAACGACATCAGTGTCTCCTTTCCCTACCTTATTTTTCCTGTTAGCATTTGTCACTACCTACTACATACTAAATATATAATTTTTTTGCCTTCCCCACCAGACTGTATGCTGCTTTAGGGCAGGAATTTTATTTTTCCTACTCACCATTGCATTCTTATCTCCTAGCCTAGCTCATCATCCTGCACATAGTAAGTGCTCAGTAAAAGTTTGCTGAATGAATGAATGAACAGAAATGTTCATTAGACTACCTCACAGATAAGGCCACCCTAAAAAAAATTCAATCAATATGACCAAACGCCCTTCTGAAAGGACTAAAACCCTTGAGACTTCTGCGTTACAGGCAAGATAACACCCACATTATGACAAATTAGGAAATTGTCACAGTTTCTGTGTTTTTTCCATTCTACCTCCACCATTTGGGGCATAAAGAACATGAGGAAGATCTTATAGATCCCATAGCACAAAGCTGATAGAGCTGCCAGGCCTATTTACACATTACTAATAATCACTAAGGGCTTACAAGGTGGCAAGCACATTACATGCACTTTTTGTTTTATTCTCACAACAACCCACGTGGGAAATATTTTATAATTCCCATTTTACAACTGATGAAACAGACTAAGAGAGGTTAAATAACATGCCCATGTTACACATGCAATATATGATCACGATTCAAGCCCAGATCTGCGTTCTCAGCTGGCATCCAATATTGCCTCTCTGCTTATCACAACTCTCCACTTGTCACTCTTGCCCTTTGGGTGACATTTTCAGCCCTATTTTTCTCCTTCAAGCAGACCAGGATGTCAATTTTAGCCTGAAGTGTTTTGCACTTATACTGTGCTTCCTCATTTTCCAAGTATCTTCATATAAGTTATATCATTCGAGCCTCAAAACAATCCTGTAGAGCAGATAGCATCATTCCCACATTTCAGATGTAGAAAATGAGAAAAGAAAAAAAAAAAAAAAAAGGTTAAGTGACTTGCCTGAAGTCGTTTTACTAATCAGACATGGGACTTGCACATTGGCACTCAGATGGTATTCCCATTCCAGCCCAGATGTGCTCTGGAAAAGAGCATCTAAGGGCCCTCCCACTGTGATTGGCCCTGGGCCCTGACCACACCCTAATTTGTCTCTAAGCCCCCACCAAACCTCAGAGCTGTCCCAGAAAAGCCTCAAGTTGGCAAACACCGATCCACCTTGTCAGCTAATCTAGACACAGCCTGCTGGGGAACCTCAGGGACCTCACCCCAGAAAAGCAGTCTAAGATTTCAGAGGAAATCTGAATATCTAAGAGTCCAAATGTCATAGCTTAATTTAGAAAGTGATGCCGGATACTTGTAACTAATTTTATCCTCACTCTTTCCTTGTCCTGATCCCCTTGCTTCAGCCCGTTCCCTACCCACCCCCTTTCCCCTTCAAAAAGAAATAACCTTGCCTCACCCACCATGAAATAAAAATGCTTTAAATGGTAGCTTTATAGACATGATTCCGAAAAATAAGTTCACAGGAGATCCTTACCAGTTCTTCCTGAAAATAGTGCCAGGTTAGGAGGGAATGAGTAATTGGAAGAAACAGAATTAGAAATTTTAATCCAAACTCTTGTAAGATGTCAAGGCTAGCCAGCAACCAACAAGCACATAAAATGAAACACATTAATGATCCACAAAAATGGTGAGTCTTGCCTTAAGTGGTTTCTGTGAAAAAGTCTACTTGCCTGCCTTAGCCATTCTTCTTTTTCAGTATGGCTTCATTTCTCTAGGACTTGTTGGACAATTTTCCTGTCTAAATGAAAGCCATGTTTTTTCTTCCATGTCTGATCCCACATGTTTTGTACATGTGTCTGCATGTTTGCGTCAGTGGGAGCTGGACTGAGTGAGGACCTACCACATTCCAGGCACTTTCCATATGTAAACTCATTTATACCTCCAGTGGGTCTGTGATTGGAGTATGATTGCCAGGATTGTTTTCCTTTTACAGATGAAGAAACTGAGGCTCAAAGAAGTTAAGGAATTTGCCTAAGAAAATACAACAACAACTAATAAAAGTAATCACAGCAATTGACCTAGTATAGTAACTGGATATCAGCATTATCAACAAAAATAAAACAAAAACACATCCACACATTTGCTTGTTACTTTTATTTCAGCACAAGACTACTTTATTCAATGATTCTAATTGAACATTAATACTAAGTGACCAGGGAGATAAAACTATGTTGAATCCTTAATGACCTCTTTCCCCACTGATGAGATCAACAATGACAATGAAGTGTTCATCCTAATTTTGTTTTGGCCAAAATTTATTCTCACTTTTTAACCTTCAAAAGCACTGTTATATGTCAAAGTCATTTACAAATCAAGTCAGAAAACTTTTAGATTTTTATATCCACCCATCCCCTCAACTATGAGGGCAGGGTGATACCTATTTGTTATTTTTCCAGAAATAAGTCATTACATTAATTCTAATGATGATATGAAGCCATATTAGAGTATTTGAACAATCTACTTGAAAAGTAGATTGCATGTCCACTGCAGCATTATTTACAACCACCAAGATATGGAAGCAATCCAAGTGCCCATCAATAGATAAATGAGATGAATGGATTAATGAATGAATGTGTGTGTGTGTATACATACACACATACATATACACGATGGAATATTACTCAGGCATAAAAAATGAAATCTTTCCATTTGCCACAACATGGACAGACTTAGAGGGTATTATGCTAAGTGAAATCAGTCAAACAGAGAAAGACAAATACCATATGATTTCACTTATATGTGGACTTTGAAAAACAAAAGAAATGAATAAACATACCAAAACAGGAAAAGAGTCGTAGATACAGAGAACAAACAGGTGGCTGCCGGAGGGGAGTAGAAGGAGGGAAAAAAAGGTGAGGGAGATAAGAGGTACAAACTTCCAATTGCGAAATAAATGGATATGAAACATACAGTGTGGGGAGTACCATTAATAACTATGTAATACCTTTGCCTGGTGGCATATCATAACTAGACTTATCTTGATGATCATTTTGAAATATACAGAAATATCAAATCACTATATTGTACACTAGGAATTAACGTAGTGTTACAGGTCAATTATACTTCAAAAACAAACAAACTCATAGAGATCAGATTTGTGGTTACCATAGGTGGGGGGAGGAGGAATTAGATGAAAGCAGTCAAAAGGTACAAATTTCCAGTTATAGATAAATATATTTCCCATTTTTTGTGTGTATGTTCCCATTCATTTTGTGATTAATTTATATGGGCATTTCCCTGAAGAAAATGCAAGTTTTATTAAATATAAATGGCATAAGTTTGCTATCCTTAAAATATTAGGATTTTAAATATGGTGACCTCAAGCAGATCTGGGAAAGCTCAAAGACAGGACAAAAAAAAAAGCGAAAAAAATCACTGGAAGCTGTGGTCTTGGCTAGGTAGTATTGTTAGAGCAAAGGACATATGTGGCCAAGTGAAGAGTAATGAGATTACAGAGGTAAGCAAAAGCCAAACCTTGAATGGCTTTACTAAAGAGCATATCCAGAAAAATCCACTAGAGGGTTTTCATCCAGAAAATTACATGATCAATTTGGAAATCGAAGTTAAAAACATGACTCAATCAGCAGTATGATGCTGTACTGGAGAACAGAAAACACTGATGGCAGGAGGAATGTTTATAGTGACCCAAGTAAGAAGCGATGAAAAACTAATCTAAGGCAAGATCAGTGAGGATGGAGATGTGGTAATGGATACAGGAGAGGTTAGAGAGAAAGACTATAGAAGGAAGTACAAGTAAGTAAAAAGAGCCATCCTTGAAGATGACAACTAAGGGGAGGCCTAAGATGCCACTTAAGAGGAGAAGAAACGTAGGAGAAAGTGCATGTTTGGCCAGGAATTTAATATATTGAATGTCTGATTCCTCTGTACGTCCTAGTAGAGCTATCCAGTAGAACTCAGTGGTATTAGAACATCAGAGGAAAGTCTGGCTGGAGATAATTCATACTCGTCAGTGGAAGCTGAAACTGGCTCTAAATGAGGTCACACACCATCAGGGTACAGAGTAAGAAGAGAAACATTGACATTTAAGTGGGCAAGTGTAGAGGCTTCAATGAAGGAGATAAGCTTAGGAAGGACCCACGAAAGAGTGACACCTTGGAAGTCAAAGGGAAAGAGAATTTCAGAAAGAAAAGGGTCCACATGGTTAAAGACTGCAGAGGCTAAAAAGTGCCCTTTGCTCTGCAGAGCACTGGTGACTCAGCTTCAGTGCAGTGGGGAGAGCAGAAGCCAGAATGGGGCAGGTTCAAGAGCTGGGTTAAAGACTACAAATACAACCGCTGGTATTTTAGTGTTCATTTTCCAGCAAACAGTTCTCAATTTTTTTAATTATAAAACAACATACCAGGGCTTCCCTGGTGGCGCAGTGGTTGAGAGTCCGCCTGCCGATGCAGGAGACACGGGTTCGTGCCCGGGTCCGGGAGGATCCCACATGCTGCAGAGCGGCTGGGCCCGTGAGCCATGGCCGCTGAGGCTGCGCGTCCGGAACCTGTGCTCCGCAACGGGAGAGGCCACAACAGTGAGAGGCCCGCGTACCGCAAAAAAAAAAAAAAAAAAAAACCAAAAACAAAAAAAAAATATACCATATGATATAAAGTTTGGAAAATAAAGAAAATTGAAAACTCGCCCATGATTTATATATCTTGACAAAACCACTGTCCATGGTCAATTTTCTCCCAAACAACGTGAATATGCCTCACTTTCAAGCACCATCTCTTAAGAAACCTGAAGGTAAAAACCTTCAAAAAGCCCTACATGTCCACAAAATCTATTTATAGTTTCCCTCAAATATTTCTCTTAATTCAAAGCATCTTTGCAAGAACATGGCACTAAGTAACAGTCCTCAAACTTAAAACTGGGGCCATGTGTTGTTCATAATATTTCCAAACTTAAACTTGTTTTCAGACCCTTTAGAAACCTAATTCCAGAAGAGTCTGCAATCTGACTCTTCAAGAGTATCTATACTGGGAGCTCAGCCAAGCTCAGAGGTCCCAGGGCTCCTCCCAAAATGTGCAAGTTGTTGTGGATTCAGGTCACTGGCAAGTGGAATAGATGCAGGCAATCATCCCACGTCAGATAATTTACTGATTAGAAGCAACTTCTTTCTATCCAATGCCTCATACCAAACATTCTCAAGTCCTCAAAGCATCCCTAACTAGCTAGGCTTGCTGGAGGGTGAGAACTCTTCATATCTTTTCAATGCAGCTAAGGGAACCACTCATCTAACCCAACATCCCAATTTAAAGATGAGCAAATCAAGGCCCAAAGAAGGAATATGATGTCCAAGGTCATACAGCTAAGAGCAAAACCAAGACCTCCTAACTTCCAGGGCTTTCTCCTCTCCCATTTTGGAGCTGCCTGTGTTACCTTGTTTCACACAGACTGCTCACTGGATGATACACTCCTAGGAGACCATCAAACCATTCTAACCCTGTACCCCCATGACCCTGAAAATCAGGCCATATTCTTTTTTCATCTATATCCTCTCTGTCCACTTCCTGATTCGAAACTTGGAATTTAGGATTAAAATTTTAAATGGTCCAGATGAGCTGGGAAAGCAATCATTAACAAGCAATGAAGCTTAATTGCATTTGATCCTCATCTGGTCCCTCCTGAATTCATAAGCAGAGGCTTTAATTCCTTTATCACTAGAAACAGGGAAAGCAGCCAGAGGGATCTGCAGTGCTCTGAGAAGAGCAAGCTCGAGTTCCAGCGGGGACTCTTTAGGCAACATGCTTTCAGTGAGCATCTACTGAGTGCCTACTGTGTACCATACTTGGAGCCTTGCATGGGGAATGCAAAGGCTGTTAGTCCCCAGTGTTGGTCATAAAGGGGTCTATTTTGCTCACTCTGACCATGGCTGAATAAACTTGGATAAAGCTGAACCTCTTAGGCAGTCCTATCTGGAGTCCTTAACTCTAACCCAACCTGTCTTAGGAGTCCCGTGACCATCTCTGAGCCTCCAAATGAAGATAAGAGCTGAGAAAACCAGGAACAAAAGGCAGATGCATGAATTCAATGATTGAGAGGTAAACAGCTCCCATCCTGGCCAAAATTCAGCTTCTTCTCTACCCTTTCATTCCTCTTCTTCTCTCCCCTCCAGAGACACCTACCAAATCCCATACCCAACAACCACCTCCCCTCACTCTCACCCTTTTTCTCTCTCTCTCTGTCATAGTGTTTTCAAAGATGTATGCTGTGTGTTTTCAATCAAGTTTCTTAACTTCTCTGAGCTTCCATGTACTCATATGTAATAACATTCACTTAATAGGACTATCAGAACAATTAAATAAGGCAATGAGTAAAAGGTACCTATCACAGTGCTTGGCACTGAACAGTTCTCTATAAATATTTGTCGTTACCATTATTATTATTGTTTTCTGGTATGATTATTATCTCTTCCCTTAATGGTACTACTTTTCCTTGGAATATTTGTGTTCAGTTGGAGATAAAGAGCCTTTAAAACCAAGCAATTGAGTTCCTAATGGTGGGGCTTCAGACCAAGAGAAGAATAGTGGGCAGGGGTCCTTCACAGTACCCTCAATCTCTCCCTGTAAGTGGCACCCACTTGGGGCTCCCCAGAGCTACTCTCCACGTCTGGGCCTCCTCCCTGACGCTGACCGTGTCTGCTGCTCTACACTGAGGGCTCCCAGACTCTGCTGCTCAGGAACACGAAGCTGAACATCATGCACTACGGGGCAGAGGCAGGACGTGCCTGGGTTCCCGCAGGGATCGGAGCAATAAAGCAGATAATCAAGTGCATCTGCCTTCAACCAGAGAAGGGCTTCTCTTGCTGGCAACTAACTCTTAGTTTTGCTGGCTCTGCCTGAGAGTCCAGAATAGCCACGGTCAAACACTCCAGGGCCTCATCTGTGGTTTTATAATGAGGCCAGCAGATCAGACTGCTGCAACGAGAGTCAGCATAAGACTGCCTTTCCACTCCAGGGCAAGCCAACAGGACTCAGAATTCTAGCCTACCTCCTAAATGTCTCTCATTTTCATCCTACACCTCTCCATCCCTACAGCTGCCTTAGCCAGGGCTCTTGTCATCTCTCCCCAGGTAAATAATAACTAATATCGACTATGTGCGAGGCAATATATACTTCAGAGTTTGCATGCAATTTTTCATTGAAACGTCAAAATAACCCTATGAAATAGAAATTATTGCTCCTATTTTACAGATAAAAGAAAATGAAGATGCCCAGAGAAATGAACTTGACCAACACTTTTGCCCTCCTATCCCCAACCTGTGGCCTCCTTCCCTGCTGCCCTCTCCCCATGCCTATCGCCACCCACTGCTAACCAGCATCTCTGCCATGAGTCCCTCTCTCCTCCACCTGTCCACCATCCGCTTCTAAGAATTCCTTCCTAAATCATAAATCTGACCATGTCACTCATATACTGAAAGTCCTTCAAAGACTCCCTGTTAGGCCCAAATAGAGTCAAGACTCCCTAAATTGGCATTCTAGACTCTTCCCAACCTTATTCCAACACACGCTTCCAGTCCCATCTCCCTTTCCCTTCCACAGGCTCCGGCCACATGAAGCCGCAGGCCATTCATCAAAGACTCTCTGCTTTCACCCCTCCATCCTCCACGCACAGCACCCTTCTCTGCGGAATGTGGCTTTCCCCATCTTCTGCCTGGAAAATGTCTATTCATATTTGAAGACCCAGCTCAAATGTCACTTCCTCTGGGTAATCCTGCCAAACTCCCTCAGATCCTTTATTCTGTCCCTGGGATAGAGTCTCCCATCCCTTCCCAGTCTTTTCACTAATCTTTTACTACATCAAATTGTGTGTAATTGCTTGTTGGGGGAAAGCCACCCTGAGGAGGCTGGGTGCCTTCCCAGGGTAAGGACTGTGGCTAATTTCCTAGTACCTGCCACAGGGCCTAGTGCAGGGTAGTTTATTGAACATCTATTACACAGATGGGTGGAGGAATCATTTATTTATTCATTTAGTTACCTAGGTAGTTAGTTTATCATATCCCTGGGGAGGCAAAGATGAATAAAAGCAAGAACTCCCAAGGGAGCCCCAGCTTTGGTCCAATGCTTATATAACCAAGAGGTTTTATTGTTTTTTTCTTGACTCCCTTCCCAGAAAACAAATTAAATTTCAGAGGCTGCAGAATACCACCTAATTCCATCCTATTTAATCTGGACACCACTGCCATACATTTAACTGCCACACTGCTTGCAAAAAACTCAGTTGTCAGGTCTAAATCACAGTTTGTGCAAATAACCAAGTTAGATAGCTTGCAACTCTTCTGGGATCCTAAATCCATCATGATATTAGTTCGTTAAGTTCTATGAATTCAATTAACCTTTCTGATTAATCATGGATCAATTAACCAAACCATGCTGACAAGAAAGTACTGAGGCTTAAGGTAGTTATTTTTCTAGAGACAAGAGCTCATAACATTGGCTATGTCATTTCATTTGATCCAAGTTGAAATCTTTGCTCTTTGTCTCTCCAAATTGTCTTGTCGTTTGATAATACGATACTCAGTTCCCTAATTTTTTTTCTATATAAGTAGACCTTATTTGACCAATACGATGATGACACTGGAAACATCTTCTGGGCATAGATTACACCTCTTTGACCCGTACAAAACCAACCAACACGGTGCTTCTCCCACACACAGAGGTGACTCCAGAATTAGAAACAGCAAGAGGTGGTAAAGAACCTAGAGATCATCTTATCTGAAACCCTCATTATACAGAGGAAGGAAAAGAGAGCCAGAGAAGGGCAATGACATTCCCAAGGCCATGAGACTGAGCTGAGACCAGCACCCAAGTTTCCTAAACTCAGTTCATGATAACAGCAACACAGTAGCTACCATTTGCTTATTGCCATATATATCTGCTGATCTGTAAGCAGCACGGGGCCAAATGCTAAGAAGCTGACCTGTATTACAAGGCTAGGGAGACATAAATTCAAGTTCAGTGCTACCAAAGCAGCCCAAGTCTAGGGGAGCAGATCCTTAAGAGAAAAGAAGTGCAGAGAAGTGATTCTGTATTCTGGACCTCTCGCTCTCCAGGGAGCTGCTGATTTGTAAGCAATACACAGAAACCATTGCGCAAGGGGCTGATGATACACAAGGTAAAGATTTTAGCAGTCTCACAGCGCTATGGAGTCAAAACGTCGAGTTCAGGACCCACCAAAAAGATGCTCTGGGAGACACTCAAGATGTTAGCTGGGACCCTTTGTATTAGTTTCCTATTGCAACAAATTACCACAAATATAATGGCTTAAAACAACAAATTTATTATCTGATAGTTCTGTAGGCTAGAAGTCTGACATGGGTCTTACTAGGCTCAAATCAAGGTGTCAGCAGGGCTCCATTCCTTCTGGAGACTCTAGGAGAGAATCTGTATCCTTCCTTTTTCCAGCTTCTAGAAGCTGCTCTTACTCCTTGGCTTGCGGCCCTTTCCTCCGTCTTCAATGCCAGCAACAGCAGGTCAAGTACTTCTCATCAAACATCACTTTGACCTCCTCTTCTGCCTCCCTCTTCCACTTTGAAGGACCCTTGTGATTACATTGGGGCCACCCAGAAAACTGAGGATAGTCACCCTATTTTAAGGTCAACTGATTAGCAATTTTAATTCCATCTGCAACTTTTATTACCCCTTGTCATGTAATCTCATATATTCACTGGTTCCAGGCACTAGGAAGTGGACATCTTCTGTGGGGAGGGGCACTATTTTGCCAACCCACCCTTGAAGGGCTATCTCCAAGAAGTAAATGTGAATACGAAATAAACAGTCGTCACAAAACTGAAACACAGCTCTGAATCATCTCAATCCCAAACATGATTAAGGTGATGTGCCCCCAGTGTAACAGCCTCCCAAAGTAAAAACAGATTCTCTCTAGAGAAAGTTAACATCATCCAGAGCTTTAATAACTTCTTATATAAGATGTCCAGCATTCAAGATTACAAGACATATCAATATACAAGACCATAAGCACTTGGTTTCTTTCTGCTTCCCCCACCAGAATGCAAGCAACTTGAAAACAGGGACTACGTCCTATATGTGGTAGCCCTGACCTCATCCCAGGCTGTTGTGTATGATAGGTGCTCTGCAAACACATACTGAGTGACTGACTCTAATGCCCATCACGGTTGCACGTCAGTGGAGAACATAGCTTAAAAGAAAACAGCTGGCACTGAGCAGGGGCTTCAAAGCCAACATGAAATGCTCCTAAATCCCGTAGCGCCCACAAGAAGGTCACACCTTCTCCGGAACCAGCTTACAACAAACCATCTGTTAAAACAACAGATGGAAATAATAACAAGGAGGAAAAAAGAAAACCAAGCAACTCGTAACAGACAGAAGGGTCATTGTGAGTGGGCAGAGAGCTTACTCATGGCGAGAGCAGAGATCAGACCCGTATCACTGAACTCACACCCGATTTCCTGTGGTTAAGAGAGCTCACTCCTGGTGAGAGCAGAGATCAGACCAGTATCACTGAACTCACACCTGATTTTCTGTGGTTATACTAGTCAGAACTTCAATCCCCTCTAGCTCTTATTTATTTTGAATTTTTTTAACGTTTCTACGAGACCTGACCCTTCCAAAATCCCTTCCAGGAAACTTGCTAAGACAGGGAAGAAGGGTGGGGTGGGAGCCAGGGCTGCTGGATGCAGATGTGAAAGTTACATCCTGTGGCCGAAACATCAACGTCTGAGCCCGCACAGGGCTGCCCCAGGCCGGAAGAGGAAGCACCTTGTTTCAACTTGTCAGCCATCAGAGGCACTTTTTAAAAACTTGTACGAAGACTTAATACATGCTATTGTCAGTTCTGGATTGGTAACGTTTGAAGAAATATTCTAAATAGGAGAAATACCCATCGTTTATATGAGTACCTATTATGTGCCAGAGACTGTGCTAGGCACTTTACATGTGTTATGTTATTTATCCCTTGAAATGCCATTGTTATCATTTTACAGACAAAGATACTGAAGCTCCGTGACGTCAACTAATTGGGTCCGGATCACACAGTGAGGAAGTGGCAGAGCCACTGAGTCAGTGTGATGCAAATGTCCCTGTTTGGCCACCGCGAAATTCTGCCTCACCTTCATTCACTAGTTCTTGTGACTGGCATACTTAAACTTCTCAGCCACTCAGAAAATGGACAGAAGAAGAATGTATTTGTGGAAGGTGGGTAGCTGAGAATTTTTAGGCTTTGAGTGGGCGTTTTCCCCTTCTCTACCACACTGGCACGTAATGTTGTCCACCTCTGCAATATTTCCAGAACCCTCCAGTCCTACGGTGGGACCTCTGGGTAATGGACCACATGATTCAATGAGACTTTTCATGTGAAGCAGGTGGAAGTGAAGAGTACTGTTAGAGGGCGGATCAGCAGTTTCCTTTTTTCTGAAACATAAAGGTTTTGTGAGAAAAGAAAGAGTTTTTGGTCCCCCAGGTATCCTTCAGATTATACCAACATTATCTGCTCCCTTGAGCTGTTTTTACCCACGATTTGCATGAGCACTGGATTTTGAGGAATAGTGAGATTCATTTTTAGCTCCTCGTCATCAAGAAGAGAGCCCTGAAATCAGCATTTGTGCCCAATGCTTCTCGGGTGAATTTGCCAAGGCAACAGCAGCCGCTTCTGACATCACCGAGGGAAGACACCTCCGCAGGAAAGCGGGCCCTCGCCTTCCGGATCAGCGCTGCGCTGGCCTCTGTCGGATTTTATTCACGCCCCGGGCTTCTCCAGAACTATAAGAGCTATCCTCCCACCCCTCCCCACCTCAGCAAACACAGAAAGAGAAGAAGCCGCCTTTATTAAAAGTTCTTTCTCTCCCTAGTCACCCTCTGGCCAAAAGCATCCGAAAAACAAAACAAAACAAAAAACAGGAGAGGGAATCATGGAGGGGGCTCCTGAATAGTTCCCTGGCAAATCTATCTGTGACTTTGCTTTGAAATTGGAGGAAGAGGAAATGCATAGCAGAGAGAGGCTAGGGAACTTAGCAGAGCTGGAACAGAGGGTAAATCTAATCAAAGAAAGGTTAAAGTATTTTTCTCCCCACCTGTGCTCACCTGGAACCTCAACTAACATTAACGTCACCTCTGAGTAGAACCCCCCTCCCCTGTTGCTCAATAAAGCATAAGGACTTCTCCCCACAGAGTAAAAGGGTAACCACTGAGCAGGGGACAGGTTGCCATTCTCAGCTCTACCCCTGGGCCCACGTGGCTTACTGCCCACCAAAGTTCAGCGCCCCTCTTCCATGGGGAAAAGCTGTCTGGAGGAATGGCTACCCAGCCAAGGATATATTTCCCAGGGAAGCCTGCATCTAGGCCTCACATGACCAGTTCCTACCAATAGAAGGGGAGCAGAAGTGACCCGGGTCATTCACAGGTCACATGAGACCATCTCCACTCTCTCTTGCCCCTTCTCCTGGCTCAAGGTTAAAATGGCAGAACAGGAGGGTAGAAGGAGTGTGGGTCCCTAACTCACCCATTGAACATAGTCATTGGACTGCTTTGTGAGTCAGAAATAAAAATCTCTTGAGTTAGGGGGCTGGGCTTTCTGAGTTTCTCTGTTAGAGCAGCTAGAATTAACACCTTAACATAACAGCCTCATCACCAATAAGGTTAAGTCAATGAGACGATGCCTTGAGCCAGGGCTCTCGGTTCTGAGGGGCCAGCACAGCTGTGTCCCGAATGCAAAGCCACCAACCAAAGCGAAACACAAAACTTTCCCTAACTGAAGTAAGACATGCTACAGCAAAATCCCTCCGTAGGGCTGTTTTTGTCCAGGACACAGGAGAGGTCATGGGGCAAGAAGCAAGCGTAGGGAGTAAACAGAGGCAGGGAAGTGGGAAGGAAGATGAGTTTGTGGGAGCCAAGGCCTCAGCTCAGCCTTGAGTCATGTCTGTGTCTCTCTGAGCCACACCGCATACCGCTGACACAGATGCCCTAGAGCAGCAGCTAGGCGTGGAAACCACCGTCAGGACTGCTGCGGGCAGGTGATGCGCAAAGGCACACGGCCAAGGCTGTGAGTGGGGACTGAAATGCAACCAGCCCTTTTCTGACTACATCAGGCATTGCAGCTCAGAGCTGAGTTCACCTGGAGGAAAGGCGCCTGGCACCTCTTTTTAAACGTGTGCAAAGGTGCCATCCTTGACTAACCTTGCACCTGTGGTGGCACCGCGTGTGCCTGGCATAAAGGCAGTGGGCTAGTGGTGGCTCTGACCCCTGAGATCTTTTTCACAACAGGCCACAAAGTTCTTACCTTCAAACCATTCTCAGCAGGAAGTCACATTCAAAGAAACAAGAATCTGATAACAAAATAAAACTGAAAAGCTTGTTTCTACCACTGAAAGAAAAATTTGCTGTCTCCCTCCTCCCTTCCTAGCCATCTTCTCCTCCCCAACTCAGAATCTTGTCCATGCTTAGCCGGATCCACTCCCCTGCTTGCAAGGGAAAAGACACGAATGCGCTGTGTTGCAGGGGGTTGGAGCAAAAGCCATTTTAGATTTCAGCCCCAGGGGACCCTGATGTGTTGCCGAAAAAACAGAAGGAGGACAAAGCAGGTGGCAGCACAGACCTAGGCCCAGAGCAGCCAATGAGAGAGAGGCTTTGGGGACTGGCTACTGGGAGGACAAGGACAAGTGGAATTCCAAAAACAATGCTTTGGAGAGGCAACTGTGGGTGAAGTCATTCTTACAGTGGGGTCCTCCCAGGGAAGACAAGAAGTAAAGCTCCAACAGAAGGAAACAAGAACTTACACAGAGGTCTGTGTAAGGGAATCGCAATATTTCTCGCAAAATTCATCACTGAACAGGTATCATCTTTCATAAATGACAGGAATTTTCCTGATGTAGGAAATGGACACAACCTTTTCTGGAAGGCAATTGGGTCTCTCTATTAAACATCTGAATAGTCAAGCACTTTGATCTCACAAGTCCACCTCTAGGAACTTACTCAACAGAAATACTCCCACTCTCAGAAACTTATCAAGAAATCTGTGCAAAGATATTCATTGTTGATAAGACGTGCATTTTTAGTTGCTCTTCCTATGGAAATTTGTCACTCATGTCCTAACGAGAAACATTATGCACCTGTGAGGTGGCTGCTTCGGCTTTAAGATGTCATCTCACATCATAAAGGAGCTAAGACCTGATACATTATCATTTGTTTCTAAGCCAGTCTCCAGCACTAGATTTGAGTCCCTTGAGGGCGAGGACCACATCTTAGCCACTGTCACTTTCAGAACTGTCACAAAGCCCAGTGTATAATGTGTGCGCAAGGGCTATTTGTTAAATGAATACTTGATTTAACTGGCCCTGGGTCAAATATAGGCTCATGCCCTCATTAACACACTGTTCTAGGAGCAGAGTCAAGGGAAACCAGCCTCACTCTGGGATGATCTGCTCCTCTCAGCTGTGTCCTTATTCCCCACTCCATGCAGTTGCTGGTTTAGGAGAGAAATGAAGGGATTCTGGAGAAGGAAGAAGGAGAGTGTGGCTGGAAGTTTAAGTTCTTAAGATGCAATAAGTCAGGGTTTTTAGCTTGTTGTCCATACCTGGAAACTCCTGAAATTACATGCAGCCCTTTTCTGGGGACAGTGTGTGGCTTTCACGAGCTTCTCAAAGAATTCAGGTCTAGGACATGTTAAAATAAATAAATAAATAAATGATTAAGATTCACTGAGGCAAGGTATTTTGACTCAGCAAAGGCTATGTTCTGACAACCTATGCCAAAGACTAATATACCAAAGGTGGTTGAAAAACCAGGGGAAGAAGGCCAATGCCATACATAGACCTACAAATGACTCTACGAAATAAACTGTGGCACTGATGTTCCAGTTTTCCTCTTGCAACCTCTTAATACAATATTTCAAAGCATTATAAAATTTTAAAAGGTGATTATTATCATACTCGTCCAGCTCATAAGCTTACCTTAACGTTATATGTCCTAATTAAGTGGGAAAAGGTATTTTATGACTTTTAAAAAACTAAGATGGAAAGAAAAATCTCAGAAAAGAACAAACTGAGTATTTAAAACATCACCTGTAAGACAAAATATAACATGGGATGTTTCACGACACCATTCCCCTTATCGTAAAATTATTAATCAAACACTGTCAAGTGTTTGTCAGGCAGTCAAAAGCAGTTAACTTGGTATGACAGCATTTCAGTAAACTTAGCTCAGAATCATTCTGGAAAAAAGAGAGGAACACCATTCATCCATTTCCTAAATCTTCAGAACACAAGTTTCTCCTCATCTAACACAAATGCCATTTCTTACCAAAACAGCCAACAATTTAGCCTCAAGTTACTTGCTTTTAAAAAGCTCTGCTGGAGGCTTCCGGGAACATGGCGGAAGAGTAAGACGCGGAGATCACCTTCCTCCCCACAGATACACCAGAAATACATTTACACGTGGAACAACTCCTACAGAACACCTACTGAACGCTGCCAGAAGACCTCAGACCTCCCAAAAGGCAAGAAACCCCCCACATACCTGGGTAGGGCAAAAGAAAAACAGAGACAAAAGCATAGGGACGGGACCTGCACCAGTGGGAGGGAGCTGTGAAGGAGGAATAGTTTCCATACACTAGGAAGCCCCTTTGCGGGTGGAGACTGCAGGTGGCGGAGGGGGAAAGCTTCGAGGCCGCGGAGGAGAGCACAGCAACAGGGGTGCGGAGGGAAAAGCGGAGAGATTCCCGCACAGAGGATCGGTGCCGACCAGCACTCACCAGTCCGAGAGGCTTGTCTGCTCACCCGCCGGGGCAGGCGGGGCTGGGAGCTGAGGCCCGGGCTTCGGTCGGAGCACCGGGAGAGGACTTGGGTTGGCGGCGTGAACACAGCCTGCAGGGGGTTAGTGCGCCACGGCTAGCCGGGAGGGAGTCCGGGGAAAAGTCTGGACCTGCCGAAGAGGCAAGAGACTTTTTCTTCCCTCTTTGTTTCCTGGTGCGGGAGGAGAGGGGATTAAGAGCGCCGCTTAAAGGAGCTCCAGAGACGGGCACGAGCCGCGGCTAAAAGCGCAGACCCCAGAGACGAGCATGAGACGCTAAGGCTGCTGCCACCACCAAGAAGCCTGTTTGCGAGCACAGGTCACTATCCACACCCCCCTTCCGGGGAGGCTGTGCAGCCCGCCACTGCCAGGATCCCGGGATCCAGGGACAACTTCCCCGGGAGAACGCACGGTGCGCCTCAGGCTGGTGCAACGTCACGCCGGCGTCTGCCGCCGCAGGCTCGCCCCACCCTCCGTGCCCCTCCCTCCCCTCCCGGCCTGAGTGAGCCAGAGTCCCCGAATCAGCGGCTCCTTTAACCCCGCCCTGTCTAAGCGAAGAACAGACGCCCTATGGCGACCTACACGCAGAGGCAGGGCCCAATCCAAAGCTGAGGTCTTGGGAGCTGTGAGAACAAAGAAGAGAAAGGGAAATCTCTCCTAGCAGCCTCAGAAGCTGCGGATTAAAGCTCCACAATCAACTTGATGTACCCTGCATCTGTGGAATACATGAATACACAACGAATCACCCCAAATTGAGGAGGTGGACTTTGAGAGCAAGATTTATGATTTTTTTCCCTTTTCCTCTTTTTGTGAGTGTGTACGTGTATGCTTCTGTGTGAGATTTTGTCTGTATAGCTTTGCTTCCACCATTTGTCCTAAGGTTCCATCCGTCCGTTTTTTGTGGGTTTTTTTATTTTTTTCTTTTTTTTCTCTTAATAACTATTTTTTTATTTTAATAACTTTATTATATTTTATCTTACTTTATTTTACTTTATCTTCTTTCTTTTTTTCCTTCCTGCCCTCCTTCCTTCCTTCCTCCCTCCCTCCCTCCCTCTCTTTCTTTCTTTCTTTCTTCTACTTCTACTAATTCTTTCTTTCTACTTTTTCTCCCTTTTATTCTGAGCCGTGTGGATGAAAGACTCTTGCTGCTGCAGCCAGGAGTCAGTGCTCTGCCTCTGAGGTGGGAAGGCCGAGCTCAGGACATTGGTCCACCAGAGACCTCCTGGCTCCACATAATATCAAACGGTGAAAGCTCTCCCAGAGCTCTTCATCTCAACACTAAGACCCAGCTCCACTCAACGACGAGCAAGCTACAGTGCCAGACATTCTATGCCAAACAACTATCAAGACAGGAACACAACCCCACCCATTAATAGACAGGCTGCCTAAAATGATACTAAGTTCACAGACACCCCAAAACACACCACCAGATGTGGTCCTGCTCACCAGAAAGACAAGATCCAGCCTCATCCACCAGGATACAGGCACCAGTCCCCTCCACCAGGAAGCTTACACAACCTTACCCACTGGGGACAGACACCAAAAACAGTGGGAACTACAAAGCTGCCGCCTGTGAAAAGGAGACCCCAAACACAGTAAGTAAGCAAAATGAGAAGACAGAGAAATACACAGCAGGTGAAGGTGCAAGGTAAAACCCCAAAAGACCAAACAAATGAAGAGGAAATAGGCAGTCTACCTGAAAAAGAATACAGAGTAATGATAGTGAAGATGATACAAAATCTTGGAAATACAAGAAATGTTTAACAAGGACATGGCAGAACTAAAGAACAAACAAACAATCATGAACAACAAAATAAATGAAATTTAAAATTCTCTAGAAGGAATTAATAGCAGAATACCTGAGACAGAAGAACGGATAAGTGACCTGGAAGATAAAACAGTGGAAATAACAACCACAGAGCAGAATAAAGAAAGAATGAAAAGAATTGAGGACAGTCTCAGAGACGTATGGGACAACATTAAATGCACCATATTTGAATCATAGGGGTCCCAGAAGAAGAAGTGAAAAAGAAAGGGACTGAGAAAATATTTGAAGAGATTATAGTTGAAAACTTCCCTAATATGGGAAAGGAAATAGTTAATCAAGTCAAGGAAGCACAGAGAGTCCCATACAGGATAAATCCAAGGAGAAACACGCCAAGACACATATTAATTAACAATCAAAAATTAAATACAAAGAAAAAAATATTAAAAGCAGCAAAGGAAAAGCAATAAATAACATACAAGGGAATCCCCATAAGCTTAATAGCTGATTTTTCTGCAAGCCAGAAGGGAGTGGAAGAACATATTTAAAGTGAGGAAAGGGAAAAACCTACGACCAAGATTACTCTATCCAGCAAGGATCTCATTCAGATTCGATAGAGAAATTAAAACCGTTACAGACACGCAAAAGCTGAGAGAATTCAGCACCGCCAAACCAGCTTTACAACAAAGGCTAAAGGAACTTATCTAGGCAGGAAACACAAGAGAAGGAAAAGACCCACAAAAACAAACCCAAAACAATTAAGAAAATGGTAATAGGAATACATAAATCAATAACTACCTCAAATGTAAATGGATTAAATGCTCCAACCATAAGACATAGACTGACTGACTGGATGCAAAAACAAGACCTGTATATATGCTGTCTACAAGAGAGCCACTTCAGACCTAGGGACACATACAGACTGAAAGTGAGGGGATGGAAAAATATATTCCATGCAAATGGAAATCAAAAGAAAGCTGGAGTAGCAATTCTCATGTCAGACAAAATAGACTTTAAAATAAAGACTAGTATAAGAGACAAAGAAAGACACTACATAATGATCAAGGGATCAATCCAAGAATAAGATATAACACTTGTAAATATTTATGCACCCAACATAGGAGCACCTCAATACATAAGGCCAATGCTAACAGCCATAAAAGGGGAAATTGACAGTAGCAAAATCATAGTAGGGGACTTTAACACCCCACTTGCACCAATGGACAGATCATCCAAAATGAAAATAAATAAGGAAACACAAGCTTTAAATGATATATTAAACAAGATGGACTTAATTGATAATTATAGGACATTCCATCCAAAAACAACAGAATACACTTTCTTCTCAAGCACTCATGGAACATTCTCCAGGATAGATCATATCTTAGGTCACAAATCAATCCTCGGTAATTTAAGAAAACTGAAATCGTACCAAGTACCTTTTCCAACCACAACGCTGTGAGACTGTATATCAATTACAAGAAAATATCTGTAAAATAATAGACACACAAGGAGGCGAAACAGTACACTACTAAACAACCAAGATATCACTGAATAAATCAAAGAGGAAATTTAAAAATACCTGGAAACAAATGACACTGAAAACACGATGACCCAAGAACTATGGGATGCAGCAAAGGCAGTTCTAAGAGGGAAGTTTATAGTAATACAATCCTACCTCAAGAAACAAGAAACATCTCAAATAAACAACCTAACCTTACACCTAAAGCAATTAGAAAAAGAAGAACAAAAAATCCCAAAGTGAGCAGAAGGAAAGAAATCATAAAGATCAGGTCAGAAATAAATAAAAAAGAAATGAAGGAAACAAAAGCAAAGATCAATAAAACTAAAAGCTGGTTCTTTGAGAAGATAAACAAAATTGATAAACCATTAGCCAGACTCATCATGAAAAAAAGGGAGAAGACTCAAATCAATAGAATTAGAAATGAAAAAGGAGAAGTAGCAACTGACACTGCAGAAATACAAAGATCATGAGAGATTACTACAAGCAACTATATGCCAATAAAATGGACAACCACGAAGAAGTGTACAAATTCTTAGAAAAGCACAACCTTCCAAGACTGAACGAGGAAGGACTAGAAAATATAAACAGACCAATCTCAAGCACTGAAATTGAAAATGTGATTTAAAATCTTCCAGCAAACAAAAGCCCAGAACCAGATGGCTTCACAGGCGAACTCTATCAAACATTTAGGAAAGAGCTAACATCTTTCCTTCTCAAACGCTTCCAAAATTTAGCAGAGGGAGGAACACTCCCAAACTCATTCTATGAGGCCACCATCACCCTGATACCAAAACCAGACAAAGATGTCACACAAAAAGAAAACGACAGGCAAATATCACTGATGAACATAGATACAAAAATCCTCAATAAAATACTAGCAAACAGAATCCAACAGCACATTAAAAGGATCATACACCATGATCAAGGTGGGTTTATCACAGGAAAGCAAGGACTCTTCAATATACACAAATCAGTCAACGTGATACACCATATTCACAAATTGAAGGAGAAAATCCATATGATCATCTCAATAGATGCAGAAAAAGCTTTCAACAAAATTCAACACCCATTTATGATAAAAATCCTGCAGAAAGTAGGCATAGAGACTTACCTCAACATAATAAAGGCCATGTATGACAAACCCACAGCCAACATCATTCTCAATGGTGAAAAACTGAAACCATTTGCAATAAGATCAGGAATAAGACAAGGTTGCGCACTCTCACCGCTATTATTCAACATAGTTTTGGAAGATTTACCCACAGCCATCAGAGACGAAACAGAAATAAAAGGAATCCAAATCGGAAACGAAGAAGTAAAACTGTCACTGTTTTCAGATGACATGATACTATAAGTAGAGAATCCTAAAGTTGCTACCAGAAAACTACTAGAGCTAATCAATGAATTAGGTAAAGTAGCAGGATACAAAATTAATGCACAGAAATCTCTTGCATTCCTAGACACTAATGATGAAAAATCTGAAATAGAAATTAAGGAAACATTCCCATTTACCATTGCAACAAAAAGAATAAAATATCTAGGAATAAATCAACCTAAGGAGACAAAAGACCTGTATGCAGAAAACTATAAGATACTGATGAAAGAAATTAAAGATGATACAAACAGGTGGAGAGATATACCATGTTCTTGGATTGGAAGAATCAACATTGTGAAAATGACTATACTACCCAAAGAAATCCACAGATTCCATGCAATCCCCATCAAACTACCAATGGCATTTTTCACAGAACTAGAACAAAAAATTTCACAATTTGTATGGAAATACAAAAGACTCCGAATAGCCAAAGCAATCTTGAGAAAGGAAAACGGAGCTGGAGGAATCAGTCTCCTGGACTTCACACTATACTACAAAGCTACAGTAATCAAGACAGTAGGGTACTGGCACAAGAACAGAAATATAGATCAATGGAACAGGATAGAAATCCCAGAGATAAACCCACACACATATGGTCACCTTATCTTTGATAAAGGAGGCATGAATATACAATGGAGAAAAGACAGCCTCTTCAATAAGTGGTGCTGGGAAAACTGGACTGCTCCATGTAAAAGAATATAATTAGAACACCCCCCACCACCATACACAAAAATAAACTCAAAATGGATTAAAGACCTAAATGTAAGGCTATAAAACTCTAGATGAAAACATAGGCAGAACACTCTATGACATAAATCACTGCAAGATCCTTTATGACCCATCTCATAGAGAAATGGAAATAAAAACAAAAATAAACAAATGGGACCTAATGAAACTTAAAATCTTTTGCACAGCAAAAGAAACCATAAACTAGACGAAAAGACAACCCTCAGAATGGGAGAAAATATTTGCAACTGAAGCAACTGACAAAGGATTAATCTCCAAAATATACAAGCAGCTCATGCAGCTCAATATCAAAAAAACAAAAAACCCAATCCAAAAATGGGCAGAAGACCTAAATAGACATTTCTCCAAAGAAAATATACAGATTGCCAACAAACAGGTGAAAGGATGCTCAACATCACTAATAATTAGAGAAATGCAAATCAAAACTACAATGAGGTATCACTTCACACTGGTCAGAATGGCCATCATCAAAAAATCTACAAACAACAAATGCTGAAGAGGATGTGGAGAAAAGGGAACCCTCTTGCACTGCTGGTGGGAATGTAAATTGATACAGCCGCGATGGAGAACAGTATGGAAGTTCCTTAAAAAACTAAAAATAGAACTATGATATGACCCTGCAATCCCACTACTGGGCATATATCCTGAGAAAACCATAATTCAAAAAGAGTCCTGTACCACAATGTTCATTGCAGCTCTATTTACAGTAGCCAGGACATGGAAGCAACCTAAGTGTCCATCGACAGATGAATGGATAAAGAAGATGAGGCACATATATACAATGGAATATTACTCCACAATAAAAAGAAATGAAATTGAGTTATTTGTAGTGAGGTGGATGGACCTAGAGACTGTCATACAGAGTGAAGTAAGTCAGAAAGAGAAAAACAAATACTGTATGCTCACACATATATGGAATCTAAAAAAAAATAATAATGGTTCTGAAGAACCTAGGAGCAAGACAGGAATAAAGACGCAGATGTAGAGAATGGACTTGAGGACACGTGGAGGGGGAAGGGTAAGAAGGGACAAAGTGAGAGAGTGGCATGGACGTATATACACTACCAAATGTAAAATAGATAGCTGGTGGGAAGCAGCCGCATAGCACAGGGAGATCAGCTCTGTGCTTTGTGTCCACCTCGAGGGGTGGGATAGGTAGTGTGGGAGGGAGACACAAGAGGGAGGAGATATGGGGATACATGTTTATGTATAGCTGATTCACTTTGTTATAAAGCAGAAATTAACACACCATTGTAAAGCAATTATACTCCAACAAAGATGTTAAAAAAGTAAAAAATAAGTAAATGTAAGGCTGGATACTATAAAACTCTTAGAGGAAAACATAGGCAGAACACTCTTTGAAATAAATCACAGAAAAGATCTTTTTTGATCCACCTCCTAGAGTAATGAAATAAAAAAAAGATTGGACCTAATTAAACTTAAAAGCTTTTGCACAGCAAAGGAAACCATAAACAAAATGAAAAGACAGCCCTCAGAATGGGAGAAAATATTTGCAAATGAAACAATGGACAAGGGATTAATCTCCAGAATATACAAACAGCTCATGCAGCTCAATATAAAAACACTAACAACCCGATCAAAAAATGGACAGAAGATATAGACATTTCTCCAAAGAAGATATTCAGGTGGCCAAAAAGCACACAAAAAGATGCTCTACATCACCAAATATTAGAGAAATGCAAATTAAAACTAAAATGAGTTATCACCTCACATCAGTCAGAATGGCCATCATCAAAAAATCTACAAACAATAAATGCTGGAGAGGGTGGGAGAAAAGAGAACCCTACAACACTGTTGGTGGGAATGTAAATTGATACAGCCACTATGGAGAACAGTATGGAGGTCCCTTAAAAAACTAAAAATAGAGCTACCATATGATCCAGCAATCCCACTCCTGGGTGTATATCCAGAGAAAACAATAATTTGAAAAGATACATGCATCCAAATGTTCATTGCAGCACTATTTACAACAACCAGGACATGGAAGTAACCTAAATGTGCATCAACAGAGGAATGGATAAAGAAAATGTAGTACATATTTACAATGGAATATTACTCAGTCATATAAAAGAACAAAATAATGCCGATTGCAGCAACATGGATGGACCTAGAGATTGTCATACTGAGTGAAGTAAGTCAGAAAGAGAAAGACAAATATCATATATCTCTTATATGTGGAATCTAAAAAAAGGGTACAAATGATCTTATCTACAAAACAGAAATAGAGTTACAGATGTAGAACACAAACTTATTGTTACCGGGGCTGGGGGGAGGAGATAAACTGGGAGATTGGGATTAACATGTACACACTACTATATATAAAATAGATAATTAATAGGGACCTACAGTATAGCACAGGGAACTCTACTCAGCACTCTGTAATGGCCTATATGGGAAAAGAATCATAAAAAGAATGGATATATGTATAACTGATTCACTTTGCTGTATACCTGAAACTAACACAACATTGTAAATCAACTATACTCCAATAAAAGTTAAAAAAAAAAAAAGATTGTGGCTCTGTGTCATTCAAGTTCTGAGTTCTTGTCTCCTTGTCTCTTCCACCTGTAAAGGTAGTGATCATTAAAGTCCTGATATCTTTCCACTATCTCAACCTTTCCTCCCTTGGTGACCTTAGACAGAGTAAGAATCTAAGGGGCCTCAGTAGGTGCCCTAACAGCTGCAAAGCTGGATGCCTGGGGCACGTAACAGCAGAGTACCCAGTGCTACTGAGTCGACTGAGAAGTACCCAGTCCAGAGCCAGGTGCTAAACCCAGCTGGGAAAGCTCAGAAGGAGTGAATGTGTGAGGCCAAAATATCAAGACCATAAGAGCTGACATAGGGTGACTAGGCTGATGCTTATTGGATGCATTGCCAACTCCAGGGGGAACCTCCATTCATAATCATTGTAGATTTGTAGTTATTTTGACACTTTCTGGAAGATATCAGAAAAGTGTCTTAGGGGAGGATGGTTTTTTCTAATCCACACCGAGTTTCAACATGGACTAGCTGGCAGGCCTGAGATAGAGGGATCAGGTGAGCAAGCCAAGTTCCAAAGGCCAGGGCCAAGGCTGGACCCCTTGGGCTTAGATGCCCAGACTGGGAGCAGACATTTCCGAAGTTACAAGTACTACCACTTTGAAGCTCATGCCCAAATCTCTACCTCTAAACCTGACTTCCTGCCACCTGTTCTACAAGTTCACCCAGAGATTCTCTGGGACCCTTAATCCCAACCAAACAGATCTACCTTCTCACTTCCTACTTTTGTTGAAGGCCCCATTATTCTCCCACTGCCTAAGTCTGAAACCCTGAAATCACTTCGGAGACCTTCACCCCTCTCCCACTTCAGTATTCACACAGAGACCATGGCTTCTACCCTAGACAGCCTCAAAGTTGTTGGTATCTATTCCCTTGTTCTCAGACCTCCTACCGTGACCCAGTTCAAATGTTCATCTTCTCTCCCCTGAACCACACAATATCCTCCTAACTGGTCTTCAGTCCACCAGTCTTTCTGCTTCAATATATTCTATATAATGTTGGGAGATTCTCCTAAAACACTTCTTGCCCACAAACCTTCACTAACATCATCCTGCTTACAGAATCAAGGCCAATCTGCCTCAAAACAGCATAATTACCCCTCCACGCAATGAACATTCACTACTATCAAAATCTTTATTGTTCACAGTTAACTAGCCAGTCATGTAAGGGAAAACAATATCTCCAAGCCTCAGTTTCCTCACCTGTTAAATGGGGATATTAACAGTACCTACTTTATAGAACTCTTGTGATGATTAAGTAAAATAATATATATAAAGTCCTTACCATGCTGCCTCTTAGTAAATATTAGTGTTGTTGATGATGATGAAAATGATCTCCCCAAAACACCCCTCAAATTGCTTCATTCAAACTCCAGATCATGATTGTTCTTTCTCATATTCACTTTCAACCAAATTCACTCAGCTGTTACACCTTGTAAGTGCGCTTGATTTAGCCATCTGGTTTGCAGTTCCCCTTTAACTTCCCCAAATTTGCCTTCTCTAGCACTCAAGGAATGGAATGTTCTATGACCCACTGATGGAAGTAATGAAGGGCCCAGTCCACTTATTTCAACACTCATCTGAACCTTTCTTCCTTGTAAAAATCACCCAAAGCAAAGTTTCATTAAAGAAGTAGGGAAGGGCTTCCCTGGTGGCGCAGCGCTTTAGAGTCCGCCTGCCGATGCAGGGGACACGGGTTCGTGCCCCGGTCCGGGAAGATCCCACATGCCGCAGAGCAGCTGGGCCCGTGAGCCATGGCTGCTGAGCCTGCGCGTCCGGAGCCTGTGCTCCACAACGGGAGTAGGCCACAACAGTGAGAGGCCCGCGTACTGCAAGAAACAAAAACAAAAACAAAACAAAACAAAAGAGAAGTAGGGAAGACACTTCATCTCCACTCTAGAAAATGTAGGTCTTACTTGCCAATAATACCGAGCTACATATTTTTAAGGGTGTAATATACAGATACGTATATTTTCAAGAATGAAAGAGAGGCTTAAAATAATTGAAAAACAAGGTGTGAAGAGTATGAAATTTGAATTTAGACAGATGACAGGTAAAAGATCCGCTCTTCCACTTCCTAGCTTAAGCTCTGCTCAAGAGAATGGGACCTTGTAAATTAAACAGGGGTCCAAATTTGAATAATGTACTTATTAGGAAATTACTGAGTCTCGGTTTCCTCATCTGTAAAATGGAGATAATGATACCCACTCTGCAGACTATTGTGAGAACTAAATGGCACCATCTGTCAAGGACCCAGCATAGGGCCTGGCTTGAGGCACAGAAAGGCTCCATTCTCTCCCCACTCGCTGCCCCCTGTAACTAATGCAAATTTAAAAATACCTATTACTGGTGGGTAAGCTTTACTTTCAAATATGTATATGTTTCTCACAATTCTAGATGCTGCTAATTCCAATATCGAGGTGCTGGCAAGGTAGGTTTTATTCTGATGCCTCTTCTCCTGGCTTGTAGGCCCCTACACTCTCACTGTGTGCTCACAGGACCTCTCCTCAGTGCATGCTCACGGAGATGGAGAAAGCTCTCCAGTGCCTCTTCTTATAAGGGCACTAATTTCAGCAGGCCAATGCCCCAACCTCATGATCTCACCTCAACCTAATTACCTCCCAAAAGCCCCCTCTCCAAATACCATCACATTGGAGGTCAGGGCTTGAACATAACAATTAGTTGGGGTGGGAGCGGGGCAGGGGGGAGGCGGTAACACATTCAGTTTACAGCAACATTATTTAACAATGCCTCTATCTATTATTATAGGATCCCAATATCTCTCCTAAGTCTCTATATCTATTTTGGGTAGTCCCCAAGAAATGTCTCCATGTGCTCACAAAACTGACATCAGCCAGTTTTCTTATCTCCTACTCCAATGCTGAGATCTCTGAAACTCTCAAAAATTTCTCCAAGGCATTAAGTTTCCAGCATTCCCAGAGAAAGGCCTTCAGTTATAGCCAAGGCTGTGTTGCCTCCTGTTCCTGCTTCTTCTGGGTCTGCTGTGCCAGCCCCGAGAAGCTACTCTGTTGCCAGAGCCGCAGATGTTGTCCATGCCCACCACCACCTCACAGCCAGAGACGTCAGTGTCCGACCCAGTGAAGCAACAGAAGACCCCCCACTTTGGGGCTGGGTGTCTCAGAGATTTCAGACAAACGGATTTCCTCCTCTTTCTCAGGATCCAGGCAAGGGCTCACTGCACAGGGAATGGCATTTAATAAGCACTCAATAAGCATCATTTAACTCGTGGTGCTTGAACTAGAGAGAGTCCTGAAGAATGAATGTTGTACTCAAAATTGACCTGATCTCTGACTCCAAGGTGTTATTCTTCAATGACACTGTAAGCCTCAGTTCTCTCTCCCCTGAGCAAGACAAGTTGGTTCCTCATGTCAAAGCTTTCTACCAGCATGCTGCAAATGGGTCACTGCTGGGCCAGGAGAGATCATTCCCTCAAAGTGTCCAGGGTTGCTGGGCTGGGACTGGGGAGAAAGAGTTGCAGAGCAGAACCCCTCAGGTGATCAGCAGCCCTGACAGTTAACTCCAGTGTGCCGTACAATTAATTACTGTCATTCTCTCTGTGCGGCATAATTACAACCATTACTATCTAGTATAAAATGGAGACGGTTGAGAAGCACTTCCTCGTGCTAAAAAAGCCCCCCAAACAGGCCATTCCCTCATTCTGTCATGTCTGTACCCTAAGACAAGTTCTATTTAGGGAACAGGCATAGTTGGGAGCCTTGAGGAAAGATTCGGGGACTGACCAGAAATGAGAAGTGGGGGAGGCAATGGAGAGGGAAGAGTGAGAATGACTCTGACCGTGGCCAGCTCCATCCTTGGATGGCAGAAATCCGGGTTTGGGTCTGTGTTCAGCTTTTTACTTTGGACAGGATGGGCGTTGGGATGGGGATAGATTTTCTCATCATCTGGTGGCTTATCTGTAAAATGGAAATGGTAATACGAAAAATATTTCCTCCTTTTCTAAGTCATGTTTGTTGGTGAGAGCCAAGCGAGACTGTATCTGTGACGGTGCTTAAGCAACTGTAAATACCGTGGAAATATTATGACTAGTATAATTTTCTATCTCATTGAAGCCTTGATTCTCTAGCATGCCCTCAACTTTTCCATCTCAGGGATATTTGCATTTTCAGAGACAGTCTAGAAAAAAGTCAAAGGAATGAATGGTGAATGCTGAAATACCACCTTTATGAAAGAGAGCCTTCTGATCTTTTTTCTTTTTTAATGAAGTATGGTTGATTTACAATATTATGTTAGTTTCTTGTGTAAAGTGATTCAGTTCTATATCTATCTATCTATCTACATTTCATATTCTTTTCCATTATGGCTTATTATAGGATATTGAATATAGTTCCCTGTGTTATACAGTAGGACCTTGTTTATCTATTATATACTTAGTAGTTAGTATCTGCTAATTCCAAACTCCTAATTTACCCCCTCTTCCCCTTTGGTAACCATAAGTTTGTTTTCTATGTTTGTGAGTCTGTTTCTGTTTTGTAAATAAGTATCATATTTTAGATTCCACATATAAATGATATCATATGATATTTGTCTTTCTCTGCCTGACTTACTTCACTTAGTATGATAATCTCTAGGTCCATCCATGTTGCTGCAAATGGCATTATCTTATCCTTTTTTATGGCTGAGTAATATTTTCCATTGTATATATGTACCGTATCTTCTTTATCCATTCATCTGTTGATGGACATTTAGGTTGTTTCCACGTCTTGGCTATTGTATATAGTGCTGCTGTGAACATTGGGGTGCATGTGTCTTTTTGAATTACAGTTTTCTCTGGATATATGCCCAGGAGTGGGATTGCTGGATCATATATCAACTCTATTTTTAGTTTTTTAGAGAGCCTTCTAATCTTGAACAGGGGACTCTGAAAGCTCAGTGGGAAGAGGCAGGGGGAGAGGGTGTCATAAACAGAGTGGCTATAAAATGCTTCGAAATTTCCATTACTTTTTTGAACTTCCACAGTTCTTTTCCTCTTTTTTTTTTTAAACTCTTTAAGTTGTAAAGTGTCACAGAGGGTCAGAATGAGAACTCTCTCTGGTGAGGCTAAGTAAAGGTGAGAGCGGGAGTCAGCCTAGGGAGTGTGGAGCAACGTGGGCCAAGCCAGGACTAGTTCTGACTAGGACTGAGGGTGATGGTTGGGAGAAGAAAGTGTGGGCTCTGTGATTTCTTTGGTTATTGTGCCTTTTCTTCCCTCCACCAATTGGAAAGATGCCAGGGAGATAATGGGCCCTGAAGAAATAGACTTTGATAGAAATGTCTCCGACATTTAGCCGCACAGACCATTGTCCAAACGTGGTGAAGTACACTTAGTGAAAGATACCCCTTGGATATGCCTTTTAACTTCTTTACTGGAGTATAATTGCTTTACAATGTTGTGCTAGTTTCTGCTGTATAACAAAGTGAATCAGCTATATGTATACGTACATCCCCATATCCCCTCCCTCTTGCTTCTCCCCACCTCCCACCCTCCCTATCCCACCCCTCTAGGTGGTCACACAGCACGGAGCTGATCTTCCTGTGCTATGCGGGGATGGACCTAGATTCTGTCATACAGAGTGAAGTAAGTCAGAAAGAGAAAAACAAATACCGTAGGCTAACGCATTAGGTTTTTATTACCTCCATTATATATATGAGGAAGCTGAGCTCTTGGCACTTCTGTCAGATTCTCTGGGAACCATTTGCTAGTTCGTGAGCTCCTAGAAGCTGGGTCTACCTTTCACTTTTCTGCCCCAGGCGCCCAGCAGGCACGTGGCAAACGATCGATCGTTAAAGTGCACTGGATTAACAAGCCAGTTGGGCATTCCTTGCAGCCTGTCTCCTGATAATATTCATTACAGCTCTTGCTGTTCTGAGGGCCCTCTGTCGTTCATATTCACGCAACAGAAATTGACATGAACACCAGACACTACCAGAGCTTTGCAAACTAGGAGTGGCTAGAAATCTCACCCTCCCCACGTCTCCCACAGAACAGAACCAAAAGCAATCATCCAGGGTTAAGGGGTGAGCACACAAGCAGTGAGGGCCCCTGCCAGCCGGGTCCCTTCCTGAGGAGGTGAGCTTTCAGCCCGGGTACCTGGAAAAATCACACGCACAGTATCTGCTGCTTCCTCTTGCCCTGGCGGGCTTGACGGCTGTCAGCTCCCTTCTGACAGATCCTGATGATAATGAGCCAGTCATGCCACTTCGGGGCCTTGCTAAGTCATCAGATCCCTGGGTGATGCCATCTGCTGGAAGGAAGAACACCCAGAGATTCTGATCCCAAGGCCAGCGGCCTTTCAAAGGGATTTTAGCCTCGGACTCATGCCAGACACAGAGGCACTAAAAGTCAGGGCTAACCTGACACTGCAGGGTTTGGAATTCAGAGCCAATAGACCAAGTGCCCCCAAGGAGAAAAGCAAATGATTTTCTGAAGACAGTGAGACCTGTTGTTTCCCCTCAGGAACCCATTAATGAAATGATCACAAAAATAAAGTATCATTAAAAGAAGATATTTAGAACAATTGTTCCCTTCAGCAGGTTGTAATCCCTGTAACTCTCAGGGAACAGCTTTGAGCTCTGCATAGCCGCTCCCACGCAAGACTCAATCTGTCTGCCGCAGAGGGGAGTGAGTCAGCCTGCAGCAGGGAGGGGGCAAGGACAGCCTCCACCCTCCCCACCGTAACTCAGCAGCTTGGCTGGGTTTTCATGCAAAATGAGCTTTTAACCCCAAATAACAGGTCACTTCCCTGTGTTTCAAAAGGAAGAGTATCTCAGAGGTTTCCAAATTATGAGGACAGTGGCCCGCCTCAGAAGCAACTGTCTCCCTCCTAAGCAGGAATGATGCCCACCCAACTCCTCCCCAGTCTGGGTTTCCAAAATGCAAACCTCTGTATACATCTTTGATCCCTCATATCTGTCGGTCCCTGGTGTCTTCAATATCCCCAGCTATAAATTGGACTTCACCAGACTTCTTGATATGCACTGCAGGCATTCATCCATCCATTCATCAAGGCTTATTGAGCAGGATTATATGCTAAGTGCTGTGCCAGGTGTTAGGGAATTCGGGCTGTGAAGGTTGACACACAGCATCCTCCCGGATCAGCCCCATTCGGCCATTTTTCTCTATCTCCCCTTCCCACAGTAGCAAAGAGGGACACCCTGCAGGTGAATAAGCAAGCCTGGACATTGGCGGGTCAGCCAGGATTGGAGGAGCTCCTGCCTTCTCCCAGCCCACTGTCTGCCTGAGTTACTCTCCCTAGAGGCTCTGCCCCAGAAGCCCAGCAGCCAGTGAGGGTCCAGGCCAGGAGCGGTGATGCAGGCGGCATTACACAGCCTTGTGTGGACAGAACACAGAGCTGAGCTGGGCAGAACAGGGCCTGTTTCTACCCATTACCCGTTCCAGCCCACTCTTACACTGGACAGAGGGGCCGATTCCACCAAGGGCCCCCCTCCCAAGCCTCCCCTCCCTGTAGCTGCGGGATGTCCCCTCTTCTGAATCCTGCCCATACTGGGAACTGTGCCCCAAGTCCCTCCCCCGGGAGTCCCCTGAGGAGTCCTCTGCACATCCAGGGTTCATGGACTGTTGCCAGGGCCTTCCCCTTTCTGCCCTGCCCCCTCCTGCTTTCTGTCCACCTGACTCCTTCCCACGCTTTCCAGGGAGCCCTCGGGAAGCAGTTGGCTCAGTGACACCTAACTCTGTCACCATCCCTCCTCCATTTCCGCAGTCATCTCTGTTGCTCTCTCCTAAACACCCACAAATCTGCATCTAATCCAACATCTAAAAAGGTAACAGGAACCTGTCATGAGATGCTCCTGTCCACACCATGTAGGAAGCAGCTGCAACCTCCAAATTCAAGGAGAGCACTTCCCGGTGGCTGCAGCTGACGACGATGTTCTTACACTTGGACCTTTCTCCAAGCAGCTCCTCCAGTCAATTTCCCCACTGGCAGGTCTTCCCTCACTGCAGCCAGAGTGGCCCTTCTCAAAACTCTGCCTGTCTGGTCATGTCACTTCTCTGCTTAAAACCCTGAAATGAGGCCACACAGGGCAGCGGCTAAGCTCATGGACCCTGAAGCTGGACTGCCTGGTTTCAAATCCCAACTCTCCTATTACTACCTGGGTGACCCTGAGCAAGTGACTTAACTTTTCTGGGCTTTGGTTTCCTCATCTGTAAAATGGGGATAATACTAGTGTCTGTCTCATTAAGAATTGCTTGAAGGAGTGATTAAAGTTAATATTCGGCTTAAAACAATATGGGGCACAGAGTAAGACTCCCGTAAATTCTTTCTTTTTTTTAATGAAGGTTGTATTTATTTATTTATTTGGCTGTGTCGGGTCTTCGTTGCTGCATGCAGCCGTTGTCTAGCTGCGGCGAGCGGGGGCTACTCTTCATTGCAGTGCACGAGCTTCTCATTACAATGGCTTCCCTTGTTGTGGAGCACAGGCTCTAGGTGCACAGGCTTCGGTAGCTGTGGTACGCGGGCTCAGTAGTTGTGGCACACGGGCTCAGTTGCTCCATGGCATGTGGGATCTTCCCGGACCAGGGCTCGAACCCGTGTCCCCTGCATTGGCAGGCGGATTCTTAACCACTGCGCCACCAGGGAAGACCAAGCTCCCATAAATTCTTATTGAACAGAAGAATAGCTTCCCACTACCTCCCATTTAAAATCCAAGTTCCTTAAATGGTCTCAAAATGTCTTTGCTATCTGCTTCACTGACATTTTCCTTCTCACCCTCACACCTCCAAGCCAGCAGGCAGAGCTTCAGACACTGAGCCTAGTTTAAACCCTGAGTATACCTCTGCCTGCACCCCTTCCCCGTCTATCTCTATCTCCTTCCCCATCCCCACCTTTATTTGGACTTCTCTTCTGCCTGGAAAGCTCTTCCCCACTAGCTCTTGGCCTAACTGTCCATCACCCTGCTCAGCCCCTGCCCACACTGAGTTTAGTGGCCTCTCCCTGTGCTCAAATGGCTCTCTGCTTTTTTTTGGGGGGGGGGGGGCATGTTATACATTTTATTATCCCTCCCTGTTTTGAAGTCTCTTTCCTAAACCAAATACGTAAATGATGAATCATTTGGCCAAAGTATTTGTGAACACTGAATCCAGTTGCTCAGTCAAAATCAAAGACTAAGATGCTGAGTTTTTTGAAGAAAATGATTCCATATTCACCCCTAAGCTGTTCACTAGCTTAGAGGCTTCACATCAACTGTACTGGCAAAGAACAAAACATGCACTGGCCTGTACAAAACAAGCAACCAGCTCGTTATGACAATGAAGAGAATGCAAGGTGAATCCGTATCAGGTGATGGCTGCCTGTTTTGTACCTCCGTCATGGCACTTCCTAGACTGTATTCTAATCGCTTGTTTTCCACTAGCCTAAAAAACACAGTGGTCTCCTCAGTCTGTCACACGGTGCTTATTACCTAGTTGGTGCTCAATGAATATTTGATGAAAGAACAAATGTCCAAGCTGTATGACAAGTCAACCCTCAACCATATTCCCAACCCCCAGTCATTCCAGATACACTCACTGTTTGGACAGAGCTCTTAGTGCCGAGAGGAAGATTCTTCTCTTCCCAGGATACTCAAGCCCCAGATGGATGGGGAGGGTGGCCAGGTGGTGGCAGGGAAGGGGCACAGGCTGAGGCTGGTTGACCAAGAGGTGACAACAACGAGCAGACTCGAACCTCATCTTCAGAAAGGCAGTGTCCCAAAGACCACCGGACCCTGCAACATTGAGGGAAAGACACCTGGACCACTGGGTAGGATCAGAGACCTGGCCGTCCCACTCACTTGCTGGACAGTTTTCCTGCCTCTCTAAGCCTGAGTTTCCTCACCTATAAGATGAGGGGCTTGATGTTTATGCTTTCCAAGGGTTCTTCCAACTCTAAATATATTTGAGTCTATACAAAGTTTGAGTATGACGTGATTCAAGCCATGTCATTCCTCCTTGCCGAACATCGTCAGTGGCTCCCCACTGCCTTTAGAATCAAGAATCAATACTACGCTAGCTAATGTGGCTGTGTGCTCCCACTGGCCTCTTGCTGCCTAACACCCAATTTCTCATTCAGTTGAAACTCTTCCCTTTACCCATTAGCCAGATCCATTCTCTGTTCCTACATTAGCTGGTTATTCTTTCACCCAATGTGCCTTCCCTCCTCTCTGCAAATCTGGCATCCTCCCCCTTTTCAAGAACCAAGTCAAGTCTCAGCTCTTTCGTGCAATTTTCCCCAACCATCCAAACCCATGGGGGCCTTGGCCTTCCTTGTTTGCCTACATTTATGGTCCGTATATGTGGTATCATGTAGCATTATTTATTGTCTTCCATCTCGCCGTCGCTGATTTCTATATATTGCTATTTTCTTCTCATTAGGAATGCGAGATTCTCAGGGAAGAGTCCCTATCTTCTTTCTTTTCACACTTTCCTCTCATTCTGCCTCATGCCTGTTAGGCAAAGACTAGCATTTAGTGAACACTGGCTGAATAAGTAACTTGCTGACCGAATCATACATCTTCCGAGTGTTCATGGGTGCTCAGAGAAGGATGCTAGATGCTAGTGACGCTATTATCAACCACGATGGTAGTTTTCGAAAACCAGGATGCCTCGGTGTTTCCTGATAGGCTCACAAGTAACCACCCAGTGGCCCCCCTTGTGAGCCTGAGGCCCTTTCCACTGAGAAAGCTACAGGTTCCTAATTCTCCTCTCTCTACTCTCTCCTGCCTCACCCTCACAAAGCCTTGGCCCCATCGCTGACGTTACCAAAGAAATCAAATCTGAAAGGAAATGCAAAAGAGGAGAATCTATCAAACTGCCCCACCTCCCTTGGGGCCTTCTGCCTGATGCAAGTCCAGCTCTGAATTTGTGGACCCCGCCTACTTTTCATGACTAGTTTTTACCTAAAATGGACTCTCTTGACTGTTTATTCTGAAGTATGCAGTGTTGCTGTTCCTTCCATGAATCTTCCAGCTTCCAGAGTCTTCCAGTCTTCCAGTTCCAGAAGAATCGAACACTCACCTCCTTCTTCCTCTCCTTCTCCTGCACAAGCTTTCCATCATAATCGTCATCATAACCACACTGGCCACAGGTAGCAAAGCACGTTCACAGTCCTTATGTCATTTCACCCTGCATCTTCCCTCTGCTGTCAGGGGAGAAGCAAGATTCTCAGTGGCCCTGTGCCCCCATCCCCCCACAGTGCCATCCATTCCCAGACCACCGCCTGACTTCTATGGACAGAGTGGCTCATGGATGTGGTCAACGGGAGTGTCCCAGACAGATGAAGAGTGGCAGGAGCCAGGAAAGGTGGCAGAAGAGTGGCCGTGACAGGAGGATGGGCAGAAAGCTAAAACCCAAAGACTAAAGCGAATTGCTGGTGTAGATAATAAGATCCACTTAGAAACCTGTATCTACCTCTTTGGGTATCATTTCCGGCTTGGGGTTTTCTTGGTGTCGGGATAAGGCCAAGTCTTAGAATCAATGTTGAGAGAAGCACTTCCTTTCCTCCCAGACACCAGATGGTGCCAGATACAGATTTCTGTTAGCCACAAGTCAATCTTAGAGACTTAAGAGAAGCGCTCCAACAAAGCCAGCAGGTACGCAGCCCCCACCTACGAACGGATGGTGCCCCATTTGTGTCAAAGTCAGTTTTTGTGAACTGAAAAGGCATTTCCCCATAGAGTTATTTTCATAAAAGATGTCTGGGTTCCAAAACCACCTACGAAAACTTATTTCCACCCCCCAAGGTAGCTGAAATGGTACACATTTTCAAAAAGAAAAACCACTTGAGGGGAGGTGGTGAGTGTGATATAAGAAATGAATACCCAATAGGTAAAGAAGATGTGACACATATATGCAATGGAGTATTACTCAGCCATAAGAAGAAATGAAATTGAGTTATTTGTAGTGAGGTGGATGGACCTAGAGTCTGTCATACAGAGTGAAATAAGTCAGAAAGAGAAAGACAAATACCGTATGCTAATGCATATATATGGAAACTGGAAAAAAAAAAAAAAAGGTTCTTAAGAACCTAGGGGCAGGACAGGAATAAAGACGCAGATATAGAGAATGGACTTGACACCGGGAGGGGGAAGGGTAAGCTGGGACGAAGTGAGAGAGTGGCATGGACATATATACACTAACAAATGTAAAATAGATAGCTAGTGGGAAGCAGCCACATAGCACAGGGAGATCAGCTCGGTGCTTTGTGACCACCTAGAGGGGTGGGATAGGGAGGGTGGGAGGGAGGGAGACGCAAGAGGGAGGGGATATGGGGATATATGTATACGTATAGCTGATTAACTTTGTTATACAGCAGAAACTAACAAACATTATAAAGCAATTATACTCCAATAAAGGTGTTAAAAAAAAAAAAAAGAAATAGGTACCCAAAAATGATTTTAAATAATGAGTAAAATTAGACTGAGAGTTCATTGAGGGCATGAACTTTTCTTATTTATTTATCTTTCAGCTTTCCTGATCTTAGCTCACAGCCTACCACTGAACGTCTTTGCTCACTGAATTCCTGTGCTTGAGAATAAAGCAGGTGGGTAAGGAGGAATCTGAAGACTTGGGTGGATTTTCCAAACTGACTTCCAGGACTTTACATCCTAGCTGTCCCAGTTGTCTAATGTCACTTCAGATCTAGAACTTTCCTTTCCTTTACACAGATACATTGGTGGCAATATTCGTGCATTTATTATAATAAGATTCCTCTTTTTCTGTCCACAAATCAACTAAGCAAATTAAAAGGGAAAATGGAGGAGACAAAACAAAAAGAAGTTAGTGAATGGAGGAGATTTTCCTAAGGTATCTGGGAAAAAGAGGGGAAAGAAAAGGAATATTCTTAAGCTAGAAGAAGAAAGACAACAAAAGGAAAGAAGAGAAGAAAAGGGAAGAGGAGGGGAGAAGAGGGGAAGAGAGGGGAGAGGAGAGAAAATCAAGACAAGACAGGAGCAGAGAGCAGGCACCACACTGCATGTTCCTCCCAGGATGGGGAAGGAAAGGTGGTGGCCAGGAAGAGATATGAGAGGCGACACACCCAGCCTCCAGCACCTTCACCAGGGTGGCTTATCCATACCTGCTGGGACTTGAGTGTGCCTATATGGCTGGGCCAGAGGCCAGGGTTACTTTGGTTTCACTGTTTAGGAGTTTCTTTACATTTTTGTTTCATGAAGTTAGAGAAGACCAGGCTCCAGGCTAAAGATCTTCTATTGGCATTTTGCAAAGGTAAAGGTGGAAGATCCATTCCTTCACCTTTGGTTTTCCACCTATATGATAGGAGAAGAGAATACAGACTCTGGAGTCTGATAAAGGCTTACAAATCCCAGTGCCACACTTCCTCACTCGACGACCTTGGGTAAGTTACTTAACGTTTACCGGCCTCAGTTTCCCCACTTATAAAATGGAAAAACAATAACTTCCTCAAGGATGTGAGGATTAAGAGAAATATGGCATGTAGCCAGGCTCAGTGCTTGGCATCTGGTGCACTCCAGACACGGTAGCAAACATTTTTGTTAATATTATAGGACAACCATTAGTGTTCCAAGACCGTTAAGGTTACAGTGAGAACCAGGTCACCTCATGCCAGCTCTCATCTGCGGTCCATGAAGAGACACACCACACATCACGAGGCAGGATGACGGGCAGAAGAAGAAATAGCAAAAGGAGAGGCTGCTGGCTGGGGACCAAGCACAAAGTCACATCATGACCCAGGCCTGCAGGACAAGACTGTCCTCCCAGCACCAGGGCTCACTGGGAAGATGGACATTCAGCAGGTGGGGACAGAAGAAATTTGCCACACTGCCCAGAAACGAACCCACTTTCTACTTGGGAGAATTTCCTCTTTTGTGAGTCTTCAGAGGAGAGAATCCACCCCATTCACACTACAGACGTCGGTGAACCGTATCACCCAGGATTATGACTAAAGCACCTTGTGCTACCTGCCTCATGACCCACCAGGGCCGACCTCGTCCCCGCCTGTTTGCCAAGCCTGCTTTTCCAGCTTCCCAATGAGCGGCAAGCCCCAGAGTCTGTTTCTGTTCTTTACACACAAAGGATCCCTTACCTGGCACCAAAGTCAGTGATGCCCTTTACCCCTTCATCAGATCACTTCCCCACCCAGAAGCTACAGATCCACCTTGCTACCCTAAGCAGAGATGCTCTGTACCCCACCCCCAAATCAAGGACCACCAGCCCCTCCCTCAACGTCTTGGGTGGCTGGATCCATTACCTCCCGGACAGTCTTTCTGACCTTGAAGAGCTTTGATTTGGGATAAGTTCCCACTTACAACAAAATACCATCTGGCTGCTTGAAACTTCCACCCATTAAACATATTGGCTCCGGCTTCCCTGGTGGCGCAGTGGTTGAGAGTCCGCCTGCCGATGCAGGGGACGCGGGTTCGTGCCCCGGTCCGGGAAGATCCCACATGCCGCGGAGCGGCTGGGCCCGTGAGCCATGGCCGCTGAGCCTGCGCGTCCGGAGCCTGTGCTCTGCAACGGGAGAGGCCACAATAGTGAGAGGCCCACGTACCGCAAAAAAAAAAAACTGCCCAGAAACAAGTAAATATAGATGTTCACTTGCTAACATGTGCTGTGAAGAAAAACACAGTAGGGAGTGGAGTATGGAAAAAAAGATGACGGGCTGATGTTTCTGCCAGGTGCCCAGGTAAGGCTTGTTAGAATGGAGCTGCTGGGAATCGAGAGGGTGAAGAAGGGATTAGAGCAGGTTTCGAGAACTAGTTCTGGTGTGTGATGTTACCTAAAACTAGTCAATCCCACTTCTATCTAAAATCTCTTTCAATATTTAAAAGTGACTCTCATGTCCCCCTTTACACTTCTTCACTCTTTCTTAAAACACTCCTATTTTTGTGTTTTTGTGCTTTGTTTCAAATAACCCTCCTGGGGGCCTGCTCTGACCACACTGCTCACTCTGAGTCTCTCCCTCCGATGCCAAGACCACAGGGGACCCCAGGCCCGGATGCGCTGGACCGGCATCCACAGGCGAATGTCTTCACTCTTATCTAGAGCCTGCTTGTCTCTGAATCCCCATTATCTCTTTAGCTGCTGCATCTCATTACTCCCAGATCTTTTCCCAGGAACAGTTCTCCTTCTATATTTGAACAACTGCTTTTTTTAAATCTCTGAAGTTTTTAACTTCATCATGTTAGTTTCAGTTTCAGCCTAATTCCAGGCCACTAAAATTATTTTCAAATCTCTGTCCTGCCATCACTGTTACTAGGTTCCTCTGAGCTTTGTCACATCTGCAGGATTATAAAATGCGTCTTTCCTCAATCGAGTCATGTTCTTGAAGAGAACAAAGCCAAGGTCAAGGACAGAGCCTTCCGCCTCAACCAGAGACTGTCTCACAAGCTGAAAGAGGGTACTATTTGTTCCAGCAGGTCTGGGTACATCTGACCACAATAACATCCAGTCAAATAGTATACACTCTTCTCCACCTAGACAGCACAGAACACACTTTCCTAAATGCCAGCAGAAACAGCAATACACCGTATCCACAGCCTTCCCTGAGCTTGCAAATTAATTGCCCTGTTTTGAAAAGTAGAATGATGTTCATTTCTTATATTTTCTTCCTGTACGAAGTGATCGCTGCATTCATTTCAAAATGTAGACATACCTCACAGACACTGAAGGTTTGGTTCCAGACCCCTGCAATAAAGCGAATATTGCAGTAAAGCTAGTCACACAATTTTTTTTTTTTTGGTTTCCCAGTGCATATAAAAAATTTTATTTACACTATAATGCAGTCTATTAAGTGTGCAATAGCACTATGTCTTAACAAAAACAATGTACGTACCTTATCTGCTGTATAGCACAGGGAACTATACTCAATATCTTATAATAACTATAATGGAAAAGAATCTGAAAAAGAATATATGAATCACTTTGCTGTACACTTGAAACTAACACAACATTGTAAATTAACTACACTTCAATTAAAAAGTAAAATTTTTAAAAAGAACTAAAAGATGTACATACCTTAATTTTAAAATAGTTTATTGCTAAAGAAAAATGCTAACCATCACCTGGCAATGCAGAGATGGCAACCTTCAATTTGTAAAAACTGCAACATTTGCAAAACATGATAAAGTCAAGCATAATAAAACGAGGTATGCCTGTGTTCAGAGTCTCTTCAAGAAATGGGTTTTTTAAGCTGACCTTTGTCAAGAGCTTGCTTCTCTGCCTGCAGCTCTCTGTGATTTCGCATTGTTATCTGCAGTAGCTCTGAGGCTGTATCTCTGTATCTCTTCAGCAGAGCTCCCCACTGCCTTGCCTGCGTTGAGAGTAGCCTGACTCCTTTTTAATTTTCCATTCTCCCTCTGGAGAAAAGGCAACACGCATCAGACCCTTTCTGAAACTGGGGTCTGGGGAATAAATATGCATGAATAAATGCAACAAGAGAATCACAAGAGATCTTTTAATCTTGAATCAACTGCTCTACAGAGTGAGGATTTCTGGATCCGAACAAGATTTCAAAAGCCTTTTCTATTAAGCTCAGCAATGTTTAGAAGCCGGCCCTGCCTATCGTGCCTTTTTCTAGGTATTGAATATAATATTCTTTCCTTTTCTGCAGGTCTTCCTGCAGGCAGCACCCTGAGTGGGAGGGCCAGTGGCGGAAGCCCAAACACCAGGTGCCGGACCTGGCCTCTCCCTGAGTTGGTGCTGGTCTGTTTTGAGTCACTGGGCAAGTTCATGTCACCACCCCCAAACCCACCACCTGCTCACCCCTCTGTTCATATGGTCTGTCTTCAAGGAACTTGTTGGAGGTGTTAAAGCAAAAGGATGATATGAATCTGAGTCAAGGGCTGAACATTTCCCCTCAACTGAAAATACTGCAGTGAAAGAAATAAAAGACAGCATAATTACCTGATTAAGACCTCACTGACATCACGTAAGCATGACCTGAAAACAGATGACTTCGGCAGTAAACTCTGCTTTCTCCTGACCGTTTTAGAGTTTTGTGTGAAATTATGCCTTTAGAAAAACAGTAAAAAATGATAATACTTAATGCTAGTAGGCATACGGCAAAATTAGTGTATTCATGTACTGCTTGTCACAGATATACTTGTTCAATCATTTTGGATTGGTAATGCAAAGCATTGGTCAGAAAGAATTCACAACTTTCAGCCCAGTTATCCCACTCCAAGGAAAATACCCTAAAAAAAACAAAGAGAAGAAAAAAACACACAAGCACAAACCTGTTCATTACAATGTAAAAATGTCGGCCTTGCACAATCCCAGGTATCTATTATGCACTAAAAAATATTTGTTGAAAAGCTAAATATGTCCAACAGTCTGATAATGATTTAATAAATTTTGATACATGAACAAGATGGAACATTACACAGAAATTAAAATTATAATAGAAAGTTATAAAAATATGGGGAAGATTACACAGCATAAAATTAAATTAATATATACTACATTTCAAAATAATATTCAAACTGATTGCAATTAACTAGATATGTGTGTGCATAAGGAGGATAAGATGGAAAAGTAAAAATATTTGAGCAAAGTGAGAGGATTGAAAGCAATTTTTATAATTTTACTAAATTTTCTCTAATCTTGTTGTATTTTCTTTGCCACTTTAGCAGCGCTTCTTAAAGAAAGAAAACTACACCGCCTGTAAAGACAAGAGATGGCAAAGATCTTTGGGGTTAAATTTCAACAATCATTTTTAGAGTCATTTTGTATGACTCTTGGAGGGTTAACCCACCTGTGCAGGTGTGGGGCTGCCCTGGTGGGAGACATCATAAGCATCACTTAGAACTGCCCAAGTTAGATTCCTCCTTCTGGAAACTTACAGTTACTTGACTTAATCTCTCAATAAAGATGGAGGTTGAATAACTACTTTGCCCCTGGATTCTTGTACTGTTTCTGAAAATACATCACCCTGTTTTTTTGTTTAGTTTTAAAGGTTTTTTTAATTTTTATTGGGGAATAATTGATTTACAATGTTGTGTTAGTTTCAGGTGTACAGCAAAGTGAATCAGTTATACATATACATGTATCCACTCTTTTTTAGATTCGTTTCCCATATAGGCCATTATAGAATATTGAGTAGAGTTCTCTATGCTATACAGTAGGTCCTTCTTTTTCTAACGTTGTCACCTTACCTTCCTGTGCTCGTTTTGCAAGTGTTTAACAGGGCTCTTCTTCCCTTCCAGAAAGTCACAAAAAAGAGTGGCCCCTGTTTGACACATCACCAAGACAGAGCAATGTGCAGGGCAGGAGGCACTGAGATCAGGTATCTCTTGGGCTTAGGGAGCTGGGAGAATCTACTGTGGCTCTCAGATGCCTTCTTCTCCCCAAAAGCACATGCAAAAGCCACATTTTTAAACAGGCAATAACCAGGCTTAGCTAAACATGGAGGATGCCATGGCCAGAGGGAAAACTAGGTACAAATCTTGGAGCCCAGGAGAAGAGTATGGAAGGGAGAAGGGAACTCTTCCCAGCTCAGCCTCAGCGTTGCTGGGAGGACAGGTAATGAAGTGATTGCACACATGTGAGCCTCATGTAGCGGAGGAGACACAACCCTCCTGCCCAAGCACTGAGGAGTTCTGATTGAAGGGGAGCAGTGATTCTGCCGACGGATCTCAGGGCCAGGCAACTGTATGATATCCTAGCGCCTGCCTCGATATTAGACAGGAGATTGGGTCCATTTGCTTTTGCTTTAGAGCCACTACCTACAAAGTGCCAGGTGTTTGACAAGTATCATCTCCCTTTAATCTCCCAACAGCCCTGCAATTTAAGTATTATTATCCCCTACTCTATAAATGAGGAGGCAAATGTTCGGCAAGCTTTAAAAGTTGTACCAAGCTGCTCACCATAGCAACAGAGTTTCAAACTACGTCTGCCCCGTTCCCAGTATGGTGGTGCCTTTTGCACCCCCCCACACACACACTGTTTTACAAGACCCAGCAAAGGAAGAACTGGGGGTAGATGAAGAGTTTAGTCCTTAGCAGCGCCCAGCAGTTTGCCCAGGGTCCCCAAAATAAAAAACAGGCTGCACTGGTTTGTGCTTGATCTCCTCTTTTTCCAGTCTTCCCAGTCACTTTCACTGCCTCTTTTGAATTTGGAGAGCATTTGTATGGCTTTTCATAAATAAGATTCCCCCCTTTTTTTTTTTTTTACAATAAGCATGCCAAGTTTGATATTCAGGAAAAACAATGAATAAAACTATGTTTTAAAATCAGGAAACAGACGAGACAAGGAGGGAAAACATCACAGCAAATTAACCAACAGACAGCTCAATTTTCAATTTGGATTTTACCTATCTTACCACAGCTCACAACATCTCCATCCATCATCGTCATGAGTGGGTACCCAGGACCTAATTATGGTAAACTTGGAACAGCTTAAGCCACCCGACCAAGACTTGGACTTCAGCGACCATGGAATTGTAATTTGGTAGGTGCCTTATTCATCCAAGAGTCCACCCCTAAGCCATGGCTTTTCCCGACACTTACCCTCTTCCGGATCCCTGGCTGCAAGCACATGCGCACTACGCGTCCCTTCGGAAGGCCTTGGGCAGCCTGGTTCTTCCAGGTCAGTGCTCTAGGCACGTGCCCCAAAACCTGCCTATCCTCCAGAGGAGAAGGAGCTCAGCACCAGCGAGTCGCTCTGAGGCGGTAGCTGCAAATTGGCGATAGTCTGACCCCATTTGTAGGTGACGCATGATGTGACCCGAGGCTACTCAGCAATCAGGGCTCCCAGGAGTGCCTTATGGGAGGATACCCAGGCCATCCCGCCGGGTCCCACCTGAGCAAGGCAGTCAAGTTTCTTTAGCTCTACCTTCAAGGGAAATATGCACCATTGGGTAGGTTACGGCTTGGTATTAGGCAGATGTCTCTCCCCCAAGAATCCACACCTTTGACCTCACGTCTCCGAACCTCTGCCCTGTGCCAGATCCATGGTTACCTTGAACTTTGGTAAATGCGCATGTGCACTTTGCACCCTTTCATCAAGCCTCCAGCAGCCAGGGCTCTTCAGGTCTGCCTGCGGAGCTATCGCCCGGCCCCAATTCTTCCATAGCCTCCAAGATGGAGGAAGAAAACGCCCTGCAAATCACTCTGAGGCGGGAGCTGGACATGGACAACAGGTGGTCCCCGTTCAGATTTGCTGCGTGAAGGGACCCAGGTCTCTCCAACAACCCAACAGGGCTCCCAGGTTTCTATTATGGGAGGATAACCTGGCTAGCTGGCCAGACAGCCAATTCTCCTGCAGCTCTGCCTTAACGCGGAATATTCTCCAAAGAGTAAGTTAGGGCTTGGAATAAGGCAGAAACCTGGTTGCTCTAAGAACCGGATACCATGACCAAGACTCTCTGGAACCTCGCCCTGTTCCAGATCCCTGGCTCCCGTGAACCATGCTGCACGCACACGCGCAGGACAAACACCCTCAGTGGGCTTTGGCCTACTAAGTCCCTTAGGTGTGTGGATCGAGGGCCCAGCACCAAGAACCTGCATAGACTACATTGTGGAGGAAAGCCACATGGAAAATCACACGGAAGCAATGGCTGAAAATGGGCAACAGTCAGTCCCCAATTGGACATGCTGCCTGATGGGGATCCAAGGGTTCTCCAGCACCTAGGGCTTCCAAATGACTCTTACTGAGGGATACTCACGCCAGCCTGCCCAGACCTGCCCTGGCAAGACAGTGCAGTTTCCTGCAGCTCTGCCTTCAGGGGGGAACGTGTACACGAGAGGGTTAGGGTTTGGGATTAAGCAGAGGCCTTGTACCCCCAATAGTCCCTCCTGTAACAAGTCCTCTCCAGACCCAGGCCCTGTTTCAGATCACTGGATCCCCTGAGCCGTGTTTGCTCACGCCTGCACAGCACCACCCCTTCACCAGGCACTGGGCAGCTGGAGCCCTCCGGGTCTTGGAGCTACAGCTGACTCCAACCTCTTGCATAGCCTCCAGGAGGAAGGGACCTACCCCCGCAAGTCACTCTAAGGAGGCAGCAGCAAAAGGGTCACTCCTGTTAAATAACAAAAACTCAACGGAGTAAATTTAAAAGATCTAAGTGGCTTTATTGAATCAGCACCATCGCACCCAGCACGTAGGGAGGAGCTCCAAAGAGCTGTACAAAATGAAAGGCTATTATAAGTGGGAGGGGAAAGGGAAGAGGAGAGCGCAGATTACCTCATCCTCCTTTCAGGACGGAAAGGGCCTATGTGCCAGATTACCTCATAAATGCTGACCAGAAAAGTCCAGACTGACAGGTTAAGACTACATTACTGGGGAAAGTTGAAATTGCAATTAGGTTAGGTCTTAAACCTTGGTCTAGTGATATGAGCTTAGCACAACTGACTCTATTTTGAGCCTGTTGTTTCTTCTGTAGCGGTCCCCATTTGGACTTGTTGCCTGATGGGTCCCAGGCTTCTCCAGCAACCAGGACTTCTCGATGTCTCTTACAGAGGGATACCCTGGCCATTGCCCCTGGTCCCACCCTGGTAGGGGAATCCAGATTTCTCCTGCTCTGCCTTCAGTGGGCATACGCCCATTTGGGTAAGTTAGGGCTTGGAGTCAGGTGGACGCCTTGTTCCCCCAAGAGCCTACCCCTATGACCTGGCCATTCCTGTGACCCAGCCACTCCCACCCAACCCTTGCTCTGTTCCAGATCTCTGGCTCCCTCGAACTGCACTGTGCACACCTGCAAAACACACACCCCTTAGGCAGGCCTTGGGCAGCTGGGGCTGTCAAGGTCTGTAGAGCTAGGGCCCACCCCAGTCACTTTCATAGCATCCAGGGGAGGAGGGAGCCCGACACACATCAGTCTGAGGTGGCAGCTGCCAACGGTCGAGTGTCAATTCCCACTAGGACTAGCTGCCAGTTGGAGCCCTGGGCTCCTGTGTCAACCAGGGGTCTCAAGTGTCTCTTACTGATGGATATCCCCTTAGCCTGGCTGTCCCTGCCCTGGCAAGGCAGTGCAGTGTCCTACAGCTCTGCCTGCAGGGGGAACATGGGCACTTGAATAGGTTAGGGATGGAATAGAGTAGATGACTTCCTGTGGCCTGGCTTCAGCAGACCCTCGTCCTGTTCCCTGCTCTTGTATCCCCTGAACTGCTGCGCTCCAGAAGCCGTATGCACCTTAAGCAGGCCTTGGGCAAGATCGAGTTTCTTACCCTCTGTAAACTTACAGAGTTGCAGTCTCAACTGCATTGAAATTCAGGGCAACTTAGATGATGGCGAAACAGAAAGAGAAAAGGTATCTGAGAGCTATCGCCCTTGCTCTGATTCGGGCTTCCTCTCTCTGGCCTTTTGGCATCAGCATGCCATCTCTAGAGCCCCATGAATAGCTTTCAAACAAGCTGAAAACCTCATCTTCAGCAAGAACATGGCCTCTGCAGGTGTCACAGCCTCAGCTGAAACAGGCTGGCTTCTTAAAGGACTTTGACGGCCCTCTTTAAAAAAGTTCTGTTGAAGCAGCAGCGTATGGGGATGGGAGTGGGGAGCAGGGATGATGGGGTGGGTGCACTAAATTCTAAGGACCATTTGGTCTTTGGCGGACAGGACTCAGGTGTTCTGGACCCTAGCAGGGTGCTCTAGTCTTCACTGTCTCCTCTCTCCCCATTAGTCCTTTTCCTTCCTCTGGGATGCAGCTTGCAACAAGGTTGTGTCACGTGATAGGCTGAATCATCCACTCCCTGAAGGCTCTGCCTTAAAAGCAGACGGATTGTTCCTCCTGAGCTAATCCCTGTCGATTAGAAAGCCCCATCCTGACATCTGCCTGGGGTCCGTATATTATCTACAAGACACTCACTAATACTGCAGGCATGGATCAGAAGCTGGAGATCCCTAAAGCATGTAGAACTACCTCCTCTAGAGCCAGCAACCTTTCAGGAAACCTTCACCTTTTAACTGTCACGCGACCCAGAAAAAGGGCCTCAGAAAACCACAAGCTCTGTCTCCTTGCACACCTGCAGTATCGGATTGTCAGGCCCTAAGCATCAAGAACAAAATTGCATTGTATTCTCAGAGGTGTTTCATACGTGATGACTTGGTTTAGGGGTTTTTGTTTGTTTCTCTGTTTTGATTGTTTGACTATCCTATTCAGAAGGCAGCTGTCATCCTGATGACGTTTCAGGTATCGCCATGGCTCCCTTTAAAACTGATAGTTTTGCATGGGTAGCTCTTTCTCTGAAAGGAAAATCGGCAGTATCACTTCTTTTTTTAAGTTCTGCGTCAGAAGACAGCCAGGACGCAGTGAGGGGCCGTTGGTGAACCGGCGCTTTGCTGCCACCTAGTGTCGGCATGCGAGATTGACGCGGTAAAGAAGCAGGGACAGCTAATGGACGTGGGTGGATCTTCAGACGTTCTCAGTCAGTGGTCCACAGATGGAAGATTTGCCTACCGGCTCTGGGCCTAATGCGGCATGGCGGTGGGGGTGACGTTCGTGCAGAGTGTTGGGTCACATGGTTGTTTCTGAACCGTTCAGTTGCTAGGCCCTGATTTAAGAAGGCTGACCACACACACCCACAGACAGAAAACGAGGCTGGCACCTGACCTCCTATCCCATCACCAGGGCAAAGTTGGTGTGACCAGCACTTTCCTCCACTAACAACAGAACTTTTCAGTCTCCTTCTGGTGAATTCTCCCTCCCACTTGAATCCAGTAGGCTTCCCCCTTGGTGTCCTTCCCTGGTGAATAAGTGGAAAGACAGAAGAGAAGGAGGCAGAGAAACATAGCAGTGTGATTTTCTCTGGGTTCCTCAGTCCCCTACAGAGAGAATGCAGAGCACTAAAACCATGACTGTTGAGAGAGAGAAAGTGATCTTGAGTCCATGCACTGAAATCTCCAGGAGAGGCAAGCTATCACGGTGATACAAGTGGCTTCTCACCAGGGAGGGCTGGAGAGGACCCTGCGAGTCAGCTAGAAACAAACACTCAGGAAAAATAGCTTCAACCTAACTTAATATGTCTGTGGTTCATCGGCAAGTTCAAAGCCCCAGTTGCAGAACCTGGTGTGTATTTATGTATGCCCCAATTTGGGAAAACTCACACAAGACTTCTTCACACCTTTAACAAAAATACTGCGAACTTCAACTAATCAGAAGGGTCAGGTACCAGAAGGTTGAATTCATTTTTCTAGTTAACTGAGAATTAATGAAGAAATTGCGTCTCTTATACCAAGAAAATGGTTGCTGGTACATAGTTGCAACTCTCACACATCTGTGCTCTATTCAGTATTTCTCTTAACACAGAAAACTTTGAGACATGCTGATCAAATTTGATACAGCATAGAGTGTGGAGGATTGATGGTGCATTATATGGCAAAATTCCATCGAAAAATAATTCAACAGGCTAGAATTCAACAGACTTCTCTTATAAGAGATAAGACTAAAGTCCTGCAAATAGGTGGGGTTTTTTTTTTTTTAAGTTGACCACACAGATACAGGATGTACAAATTTGACTTTATAGCAGTCAGTGTGGGGAAACCCAGGTGTTTTAGTTGCCTGATACAGCGGCCCAAAATGGCAAAACAGCCTCAGGCAGCACTGATAGAGGTGTCAAAGATAAACAAAACCAGACGCTAGTTAAAGGACAGATTTTAACCAGTAGTATACTATTGCAATAGGGGAAAGGGTCCAGTGTGAATTTGACTCAACTTTGACTTGCACAGAGGTGACCGGGTGTTTTAAAGGGAGAATAAGGGAATAGGGAGGGAGGGGACGCGCAGGGGCTCAGTAGAGTCAGGAAAGTGAAAAAAAACAGGAAGAGAGTTGATGCATGTGAAACCCATCTGGGTTTGCTAACTGGCGCTTACCGAAGTTAAACTCCAACATCCCACAGAGGCTGGGAAACAGAGACTATCTTCAGGTGTTGGCTGGAACAAACAGTCGATTCTTTGGCAGCCTTGTTTTCTTTGGCAGGTACTTTAGTGGAGCTAAAGTCATCCTAGGGATATGCCCCTGAGCTGTTAGAAATCATATTCGTGTTTCCTTTAAATCTTTATAGGCCAAAGTTAAGGCCTAGTTGAGAAAGGGCTCAGAGGAGTCCAGCTACAGTTTGGTCAAGGAGAGAATTTTTGTCAGAGGTAGTGTTTGGAGCAGAGAAGATAGGAGTTCTACTGATTACTGCAATGCTAGGATCATGCCTGCAGTCCTGCATTCCGTTCTGCCCACCACAATACAAAATGGAAAGGGGACCGGGATGATGAAAGTTCCAGAAATCATGTCACATGGGGAAAATCTGAAGCTGCTGAGGATGTTTAGAACGGAAGACCCAGGAGAAAACTAAAGAGCTGTGGGGAAGGGGGAACAGAATTAAAAGCTTTCTAACAGAATTGTTTAGATCAAGTAAACTGAATTATGAGAAAATGGGGCTCCCACTGAAACCACGGGTAATCATCAGTTAAATCCATTACACCTGTAACCTGCCTTCACTGACCAAGGTCGTTTTAATTGTTGCTACAAAAAACTTGCATGTCCTCCAAACAACACTTAGCCTAAACAATAAGATGTTTGCCGCAGTTGTTTTCCAGAAGCTTGGAGTCACCTGTGTCTAGTTCGAGCTGAGCCAGGTAAAACTGGACAGGACCACTGACCCTAAAACTGGACCTGCACAAGTGTCTAATGAATGACCTCGAAGTCAGAGGGCCAAAAACTCTAGTGCTAAATGTCACCATTTTTTAATGTGCATCCTATGAAGAAGCATACAACTCAGATATGCCTGCAAAGAACACCACCTACCTCACCTTTTCCCTACCTCCCATCACCTTTCTCCAGGCCTAAGACCACCCTGCTTCTTTATCCCATAAATATCCCAAGCCCCTCACCTTCGGGGAGGCAGATCTGAGACTTGTTCTCCTATCACCTCACTTGGCTGCCTTGTAAATAAACTCTTTCTTGGCTGCAAACCTCGCTGTCTCAGTATTTGGTCTGCTGTGCATTGGGCAAATGGACCTGGCTCAGCAAAACCACCATATATTGGTTTGGCCAAAAAGTACACTTGGGGGACTTCCCTGGTGGCGCAGTGGTTGGGAGTCCGCCTGCCAATGCAGGGGACACGGGTTCAAGCCCTGGTCTGGGAGGATCCCACATGCCGTGGAGCAGCTAAGCCCATGCACCACAACTACTGGGCCTGCGCTCTGGAGCCCGTGAGCCACAACTACTGAGCCCACATGCTACAATTGCTGAAGCCCGTGTGCCTAGAGCCCATGTTCTGCAACAACAGAGGCCACCACGTTGAGAAGCCCACACACCACAACTAGAGAAAGCCCGCACCCAGCAACAAGGACCCAATGCAGCCAAAAATAAATAAATAAATAAATAAAAATTAAAAAAAAAAAGGTCACTCGGGTTTCTGGTTAACATCTTACAGAAAAACCCGAACGAACTTTTTGGCCAACACAATAATTCACAGAGTCTAACCACTGTGAGAGATGTCATAGAAATAATTCCTGTCCTGGACAGGACTTGGTCACTCACACACACACACACACACACATACTGAAGTCTCTTCCTGACTCAACTACTTAACCACCTGTGTGAACTTAAGAAAACATCTTAACCTCTCTGAGCTTGTTTCCTTTTCTATGAGAAAATAATGGTGCCCATGTCATAGAATGGTTGTAAGAACTAAAGGAGATAACAAATGTACGGCATCTAATTCTTGGTACATTAGCAAGTGTTCAACAGATGTTACCTCTTACATCAACTCTGAGAGTTAATGATCTGAATTTCCCCATTAGCTATGGAGAGGAAAACGCAACACAGTGGGGCAGATCATAGACTCACGAGCCAGATTCCCTGGATATCATGCCCAATTCCACCACTTAAATAACTTAACTTCTGTTTCTCCATTTCTTCATCTGTAAAATAAGTATCATAACAGTCCTTACTTCATGGGTTTGTTGTGAGAATAAATGAGTTAATATATGTAAAGTGCTTAGAAGAATACCTGGTATGTGTAAGTACTCTATAAAGTGGTTTGACCCACTGGATTAGTTAGGAATCTTTGGTGACAAGTACAGTCATTCCTCAGTATCCTGGGGGATTTGTTCCAGGACCAGCCCCCTGTCCCTTGCGGATACCAAAATCCATGGATACTCAAGTCACTTATATAAAAGGGTATCGTATTTGCATATAACCTATGCACGTTCTCCCGTATAATTTAAATCATCTCTAGATTACTTACAATACCTAATACAATGTAAATGCTGTGTAAATAGTTTCCAGAACGTGGCAAATTCAAGTTTTGTTTTTTGGAAACTTCTGGAATTTTTCTCCCAAATATTTTCAATCCACAGTTGGTTGAATCTGAGGATGCAGACCCCACAGATACAGACAGCTGACTGCAAAAGAAACCAAAGCAAGCTGTATTAAGCTAAAAGAGGATTTACGGCAAGGATTCAGGGAACTCTCCTGATGGTGGCTGATCTTCAGCAAGAGACTGGAACCAGAACCTGAAAAGTGCATCCACCCTCATAGAGCTTAAATCTAGAGGGGAGACAGATATTAATTCTATACTCACACATGTTTAATGTAAATTCTGGTAAGTGGGTGTGAGATAATATAACAGGGGACTGACCTCTTCAGGGGGACTGGGAAGGATTTCATGAGAAACTCAGTGAGGTGAAACGGTTCTCAACCGGCACAACACCACGCACCCATGGCCACTGTGAAATCCAAGGGTGCTTTTGGTTGCTTCAGTGCCTGGGACCACCACTGAGCGGGACGCTGTACGCCCTGCAAGGAGCAGACAGTCCCACGCGAAGAAGCACTTGTGCTACCCAAAATGCCAGTGTGGCCCCGATGAGAAACAACGTGTCATATCCAACTAGAGCAGGGCTGGCTTCCTTACTTCCATCGTGGGCTTTCTCCGTGAGACCCAGCAACACGTGTGTTTCTGCGTCTCTGCTTTATTCTTTCCCATCTGGTTTATTTACTGAGTGTCTACTAACACTCTATTCTTTCCCAAAATGAACTTACAAAGTGTTAGAATTTGGGGGGGGCAGTCCCTCACCACCCATGCCTCTGGGTCAAAATAGAGGAGTATAAATACAAAGAACAGGTAAGCAGATAAGGTTGAAGGATTAGTAAAGTTGGGTGTGGCAAGCAGGTTTCAAAATAGAAGGAGGTACACTATGACAAAGATAGGTGGGTAAGAGGGAAAGAGAGAGAGAGAGATTTGTTATACAAATCTGACGACGCAATTGTGGGAGCAGGTTAAGCAGTCTCTACAAGTCTGTCGTCTTCACATCTCATGCTGGAGCTCGAAGTCCTCAGGGCAGGCAGTTCGGAAGGGAAGTGGAGAGCAGGGACAAGCTGGAAATCACAATTACGAGCCAGAGCCCATGAAGATGGACTGAAACCAGTGTCCGTTTCAGTTCTTATTGCCTTGACGCTGATGACATGAGTGTCCTGCTGAAGCCGGGGCCCTTCATCATGGAACTAAGACAAGCACCCTGCCCAGGAACCAGAGAAGTTGAAGGAGGGTCAGGGAGGATAGAGCAGATGCAGGTCCTACCACTGCCTCACTCACCCAGGTCATCCAGTGGATAAGCAAAAACATCTGTGAGTTGCAGAGTGGCTGCTCTTTACCTCTGCCCATAAGAATCTCTCTCATGGCCTATCCTTACTAGAAATACATAGGAAAAGAAATTCTGGGAAATATGGTACAGTCTACCTAAATTCACACGTTACAAAGCCACCACACTGGGCTGGAGAATGCGTCTTAGACCTGAAGCCAAAACAAGACACTTGTCTCAACGCAGACCTTGGGGCAGGTCTGGGCAGCCCTGGTCTAGAGAATGACAGTGAGGGGAGGGGCCTACGTCACATCCTGGTGGATGGCAGAATGGAGAACTCTGGACAGGGGATCCAGGCTGCTTTGCCAACATGGTGGCCTGCCCTGGGGGTTATCAGGAAGCTAGTGAAGTTTAAGTTTTAGAGCCCTCACTTGCAAAAGCCTTTCCAAAGCCCTGGGGGCACTACCAATTTTGTACTCACAATTTTGTATTCCCAACATTGTTCATATTCAGGTACTACACAACTTGAGTCTGTCCTGCAACCTGTACTCTAGTTAACCTGGCCCAGGGGTGTCTGATTGTCACTGATCTCCCTAATAAGATGAGCTATTTCGCCTCTCGTGGGGAAAAGCAAGTGAAGAGTGGAGAGGTGGCAGAATCTTTTTCCCCCAGAGCTGTTAGGGGAAAGAAATATTGCCTGAGTTTGGTTCTTTAAGAGCGATGATGGAACACTAAAGAAGGAGGGAAATTGTAGCATTCTGTGAAGAAACCAGCCACCCAATGAGTTTGCTCGCAAACTCATTTCCTTTTCTTCATAGTCACAGAGCTAGACATTTCCCATCCTCCGCTGTGGCCTGTGACAGATTTCTAATGGAATATGAGAGGAAGTGGTATGCACTATTTCCACCTCTCACTGATAAGAACCATCTTTACACATCTGTCCATGTTCTTACCCCTTCTGGCTGATGGGAAAGAAAGAAGACACCCACCACCACTACCACCAAAGGAAACTCACTCTAGAGTCTGTGTTAAAAATGGTGGGTCCAGGGGCTTCCCTGGTGGCGCAGTGGTTGAGAGTCCACCTGCCGATGCGGGGGACAGGGGTTCGTGCCCCGGTCCGGGAAGATCCCACATGCCGCGGAGCGGCTGGGCCCATAAGCCATGGCCGCTGAGTCTGCACGTCCGGAGCCTGTGCTCCGCAAAGGGAGAGGCCACAACAGTGAGAGGCCCGCGTACCGCAGGAAAAAAAAAAAAAAATCTGCTACTACAGAACATTGTTTTATAGATGTGGAAACTGAAGTCCAGTAAGGTGTAGGAACTTGCTCAATGCCAGTGGCAGAACTGACATGTAAATTTCAGGTTTCTTCCTCTGTGCCCATTGCTCTCAAGGCTCTTTCCTCTGTAGTTTTTAGACTGTCGTCCATGAGAAGTGACACTGTATTGGTCTGCAAGATCTTCACTACAGAGAATCCCTACTTTTTATAGCATTAAACGTCAAAATCTTCTGCACAGGCCCAGATACCTACCTGTCAATGCCAAAAGCCCTACAGAGTTGCAGAGTCAAAGGCAGCCTATTGCTCCCAATGCAATTCCAGGTATTGGGGGGGTCTTGATAGTAATTTAGAAATTAGGAGTTGGCTACCTGCTCACTTACCAGCTCCTCTCTGCCATCACCACCACTGCAGAGGAGTGAGAAGCAGTGGGTTTTTGAAAAAAAATGATTGCTATAAAATGCCTTCCATATCTGCTGATTTTCTCCTCACTCTGCCCTGCCACATATCATATACTCTATGCTTTCTTATCGTCTCTTGGCTGACATCAGCGACTTTTTATACAGTCATCAATGGTCTCTTCACCTCAGTAAGTCAGAAAGAGACAGACAAATACCATACGATATCACTTATATGTAGAATCTAAAATAGAACACAAATGAACTTCTCTACGAAACAGAACCAGACTCACAGACATAGAGAACAGACTTGTGGTTGCCAAGGAGGAGGGGGCGTGGGGGAGGAAAAGATTGGGAGTTTGGGGTTAGCAGATGCAAACTATTATATATAGAATGGATAAACAACAAGGTCTGATTGTATTAGCATAGGGAACTGTATTCAGTATCCTGTGATCAACCAAAATGGAAAAGAATATGAAAAAGTACGTATGTATGTGTACAACTGAATCACTTTGCTGTACAGCAGAAACTAACACAACATTGTAAACCAACTGTACTTCAATGAGAGAATTTTTTTTAAATAGTAATAATCTCTTCACCTCAATAAAACTTACCTCTGATGTCCTTCTCTCAGGAACTCAATTACTAGCTAAATAATTTGATAATTTATATCGCCTGTGGTAATGTAGGCAACAAACAGGTCAAACAGCTATTCTTCACAGATAATATTTACACAGTAAAATGATTTTTCTTGTCTCAATCCAAAAGAAACACAAACTGGAAAAATAAGTTGGGGTAGGTCAGGCACCAGGAGATAAACTCTTAGGGGATCCTAAGTCAGTGCCTTTCAAATCCTGTCGCATACACTGTGACCTACTCCATTCATGGATAATGTTAAACCAGTGTTTTGTCATCCCTAAACTGAACGGACAGCAATCAACGCTTTCTAAGGTCCTTGTAACAAAACAGTCCTTTAACTGCTCGAAGTGTTCAGAGGCTGAATTTACTAAGCTGCATTCTGGTGTAAGTGTCTTGTGGAGGTGGGGGAAAAGTGAGAATCTACTACAAGAAGGTAGACATTGCCTCTACCAGTCAACCAGAGAGAAGGTGGGAAACCTCAGAAAAGAAACTCCTACGTTTTTCTGGGCATCAGTCTCTTGGTTTGAACATCAAAGAATCGAATTAATATACTGAGAGTATTTGTACTAAAAGCTGAAAAGATGATCTGATTGGAGGGCTAGATGGGAGGTAGACAGGGTGCCAGAGACAGAGTTCCTACTATTTGATTCCATTTATATGAAGGTCAGGAACAGGTTAAACTAACATGCGGTGATGGTGGTCAGAGTAGTATTTATCTTGGGGGCGAGTATTGCCTGGGAAGGGGCACACGGAGCCCTCTAGGGTGCTGGAAATATTCTATATTTTGATCTTATTAGGAGTTTTACAAGTAGGTACATATATAAATATTCATCAAGCTTTAAACATTAAGATTTGTGGGCTTCCTATCATATATGTCCATCTCAATACAAATAAAAATGTTAAAATCGATGCTAGTAAATTGAAGATGATTAACTTGAAAGCCAAGTTATGCAGATATATATAATATAATCCTTTCTGTTATCGAGTTTCCCTCTATAAGCCTCTAGAAAAAAAGACAGTACGACTTGGCTGGTGCATCCAAGTGGGGTGATCGTGGGTCCACAGCTGAGGCAGTGATAGAGCCCTTTGCAGTGGAGACTGTAGTGATTCTGAGAGATTCCCCAGGAATCTAGAAGCTGCAAAATCTAACTGCCCCTCTCACAGAATATTCTCCCTCCATTGCCAGCTGAGGAGGATCTGGGTTCACTTTGGTAACCGTGGTTTTCCTTGCAGCCCCTTCTGTATGTTTGTAATCATGATCCAGGATCCTAACCACAGCCTGAGAACCAAGATGTCGGTGATGTTGCCAGGCAGACACGCTGACCTGCAGACGGAGGTGATTAGAACACACCCACTGGGACCCAGCCACATCACGGAGGTGATCTCCACTAGTCAACAAGAAAGAGGTGCATTTGCCCAAGTAGCTGTGTAACTAGTGCTTAGCACAGAATCCAGCCAGTACAGATCTGCAGAAACCATGTGTCGGATGCCCCAATGGGAGAAACTTCACTTAAAAGGAGCGTCTCAGTCCCTTTTCTAGGCGAGACTAGTCACATGTACTAACGAAGCTTGCTAATTGCCACAACTTTTAACCACTGGCCTTAACAGGTATTTCCAATTCCATTTTGTTTACGATAAATGCAAGCTCCACTTTTTCCATTTTTAAAGCATCTTCACAGGCCTAACATAGCCTGTAACGTAGTGAAGCTTGGAATTAATGAGCCTGTGCGTGTTTGCCCGTGTTGGGTGGCTTGTTCATCCCATAGCAGATGGGACTCTGGCAGCGAGTCCCTCCAACCCAACCAGCTCGGCAGGATGGAGTATGGGCATGGCAGCCCCCACTGCAGATGTAGAGAGCAGGTGGAGGGGAGGTAGTTCCCCCAAGTGCGTGGGAGGGGTGTGGGAATTTGTACCCAGAAGGTTGGGGTACGTGGCAGACATCGTGACTGTCTCTACAGCGACGGTAATGGGAAGGGTTTGGAATCTTCAGACCCCAGAGGCTCTTCCCTTATGCCTTTTCCAGCACTGCATACACCTTCCCTGACCTCTGCTCCCAGATGCCCATATTCTGTTTACCAACCTGGCCAGGAGCCAATGAGTGGCTCAATGAGTGGAGAAAATAAAAGGGAGGGAGTTGAAACAAGTGCCACTGGAATGTCCCAGTTGCCCTTCCCCAACTTTGAATAACCTATGGTTCCATAAGACAAGGACTAATAGTCTTCACAAATGTGAGATGCTATTATTCACCCAAAGTTATTCCAGTCTTGGGGAAACGTGACAAACATCTACCAGACTTCAGATATCTTTTATTGAGTTTTTTTCTTAATAACCTAGTGTTCTCACTCTCCTCATATCACACCTCCCCACCCCTCCATCCCAGGTCTAGGAGGTACCGAAGGGAGTGAGCAGTGGCTGCAAACTCCTGGCCTAAATCCGGTGGGCAGAAGTGTTTGATGATAAGTGTGGCTCAGCAGGACACGGGAGAGCCACGGAGATGACGTGAGGTCCCACAAGGGGAGACGCTTCCAAATAGACCAGGCCTTCAGGAGCGTTAAAATCTCTACCACCTGGCTAAAGGAATTGTATTAACTCTTTCTATCCAAGTGGGATTTAAATTTCTTTTAAATGTCATGTGATAGAAGAGGTGTAGACGCCTAAAACTCTGAAGTGGCACCGTTTTTGAGTCAGATAAAGAAGGTGCATGAGTAAGGAAAGGATGTAAAAGGCTTCAAAGTTTGTCTAATATGTCAGAGACTCTATCATTTATTAAACTGATGTAAGCAATTAATCAGAAATTAGTCCTGGACAATCTGGAGAAAACACCAGCAAGTATATGACTCTAGCTGCATGGCTAACACCAAATAGAGATCCTCCATGTGGAACCCACTATCACGTTGTGTTTAAAAATCATCGCAGGTTCCAAGCTGAGCATCCAGTAAGACTGATAAGGTATAATTGCCCCAAACTCAGCTAACACTTACATTATTGCTTCACAGAGACCCCAATTCACCTGAGCAATATAAATGAAGAAAGGAAGGAGGTTATTGGCTTCTTTCTGCTCTGTGCCTCTGGGCCACATCTTCTGGCTCCTCCAGGCCGGGGGGAGGTGCAGGAAGGTGAGACTAAACGTAGGTTTTCATAGACCTAATTGTACTTGCTAAGCACTTAGGTGTGTGACCAATCACCGCAGTGACTGGTAAAGAGGCCTAAACTTCTGATTTACCAAAATACCATCTTGCAGAAATGCTAGTGTATTAATATCTTAATGGCCTCTAATGATATCACAGAGGGACCAGGGAACCAAAAACAGTCCTGCCTCAGGGAGCTTTTCAAAGAGCAGTCGTGTAGGTACATTGTGCCTCGGTCACTCACACACCAGTTAGGGACCCAGAGCTCTGGCCAGGCAACCCTAAGTGTGGTCAAGTGGCTTCCCAGGACACCATGTGGTGGGACTGGCGTCGTTTCTAGAGATCCAGGTCCAAAAATGGAATGGCACCAAAGTATCAGGGTAACCACAACATGTTAAAAGAACCTTCTCTGCAGAAAGAGCCATAAACTCAACAGGACATCCCAGGCTAAGGCTTGGCCTGCGTGGGTTTGCATGGGCTCCACTGATGGAATAGCGGTGGGAGCAGCTGAGCCATTGCCAGGCCCCGAGTGGACCCTCAGACTCCCTCAGGGATGACCCAAGAAGGCCACCAGTCAGTGCAGCGTGATGTTGATGATGGGAGAACCGCCCATCACCCAGGTCCGGAAACCTCACTCCTGCGGCAATCAGCACATGCAGTGGTGGATAGAAAAGGAAAAGGGAAACCAATGAAACCGTGATTCTGCCCACTGGCCACAGCAATGGCCTAGGCTGGGGCAGAGGTTGAAACTCTTATCTGATGAGGTTCCTGGAGTATTTATCATTCTCTTTCTCTATTCCAGGCAAGCTGTTTCCAAGTTTGGCTCTGAGGTCATTGTCTGGAGCACTTGTACAAAACACAGATTCCTGGACTCCAGCCCCAAAGACTCTGACCCAAGAGGTACGCAGTACGCCCAGGAATCTGTTTCTAACAGGTGTTCCAGGTGATGCTGGCACAGGGGATCCAAGGACCAGTGTTTGAGAATAACCGCTCTAGTCCACACCGACTCCTTATATCATCAGTCACTGAGAATGGGCTGCATCTCATATGCAACACCAAGCATGACCCCGGGATCCCACTCTGACCTGCTGCCCTATCTCGGGACACGTGTCTCTGAGCTCTGCCCCCCTAGTGAGCTCCACAACTGTCCATCTAGCACATGCACTTCACACGCACTCAACTCAACCAGTGTTTATTGGGCACCTACTACAGGCAAGGCACAGAACCAGATGCTGCTATGGGGAACAGAGACAAGAAGGCTGGGCCTCACCCTCGAGGGGCTCACAGTCTAGTGGGAGAGAGACACACGCACAGGTACTAAAAATACAAGGCAGATTGAGGTGAGCTCTAGAACAGAGGCAAAACCAGTGGGAGGTCAGGGAGCCCAGCAGATCAGATGCTTGATGCAGTGGGTGGTGCTCTGGCCAGTCCCTGGGAGATGGGCAGGATTTGTACAGGTAGGGCTGAACAGAGAAGGATATTTCAGGTACAGGAGTAGGTATAGAGCTGGGAGAGTACACTGAATGTTCAAAAGACAGGGGCAGAATGTATGCCTTGACTGAAATATAGGATGCTAAAGGGAAAACAGGTAGCTAAAGCTGGAAAAGTGGTTTGAGGGCAGGTGGCAGAGATCGACTTCAATCTGTAGGCAATGGTGAGCCATCGAAGGTTTCTAAACCAGGGAGTGACATGATCTCATTTCCTCAACTCTCTACGCTGTAATATGTGATTAGCTCTGTTTTTGTTAACTTCACTCCACGGACTTACAGCCTTTCTTGGTCTCAAAGCAGAGGCTCTGTGGCCACACATACTTTCAGGACTGCACAGAGCTCCAAAGCAGTGGCCTTAGGCTAAGTAAATTTTGAGCTCACTTAACAGCCTTGCATCACCTCCACAGAACAAGAAGGACAGCCGTCTAGAATCACTTGACAGTAAGGGGCAGGGCACGAGGAAAATACTCAGCGAACTTTTGTTGCCTGAGCTTAGCACGGATAAGCTGCAGAGAAAATGGGAGCGCAAAAATGGTGGAGAGATGCAGGTGACAAAATTAGCATTATCCAAACTAAACCATCTCCCTGTAGGCTTCCGGTATAACCCCGTTCACTGGGTGGGGAGACTCTGCAGTCTGACCCACTGGGATTAGTAGGTGAGACTTCTAAGAGCTCTACACCTAGCAGGTTCTCTGCTGACAACTTTCCTAGGATCCTGCTTAACTATCCAGGGAGGAGGGAGACTGGCGCCCACCCCGACCCGGGCTACCACAGCCTGAGAAGGGATGCGAGGTCACTGCCGTCCAGGTAGACACAGCGATGCTGGTCAGCGAGGGCTCCCCCAGAACCTCCACACCAGCCGAAGCAGGAGCCTGGGTGGAGAGGGGCGAAGTCACAGCTGGATTACCCAGGAGAAACGCTCCCGGGGAGCCGGCGTGCACCTCTGAGCCCGACCCGGAAGGGCCCCCGCCACCGTTACTGATGGTCCACAGGCACGGGTAGGGGCTGCAGAGAAACAGAAAGAGAGAGAGAGAGAGAGAAAATGCTTGTCGACACACCCAGGAATGATTGCCACCTGGCAAGCACGCGCGCAGTGCTGAGCGGGGCACAGGTCTAGGAAGAGGGCATCGGACCATGGCGTTATTTCTAGCTCTGACACACACTGGCCCAGCTTCTGCAGAGAAGCAGCAGGATGTAGTAGAATAAGCATATGATTAGGTGTCCTGAGACCCGCATTTTGATGCTGGCCCTACCTCTAGCAAGTTGTTCAGTTTTGAACATGGCATTTTATTTCTCTAGGTCTCACTTGCCACCTGTGTAAATGGACAGGGAAGTGAAAGGATGATATTTGGGCAGTATGATCTGTGAGTAAGATCCCTCACTGACCAAGAGAGCTGATGTGGCCTAATAGCCAGGACACATTGTTGTCAGAAAACCTAGGTTTGAACCCTCGCACTACCACTTATTAGCTCCGTGACTTTGATCAAATTATTTAATGTATGAGCCTCAATTTCCTCATCCTCAAGATCTGGAGTGATAAATTAGACATACCTTACAGATGTTGCTTTGAGGATTAAATTAAAAAATGAGTATGTGATGTCTAACACACAGGACTCAGTAAATGATGGTTCTTATAATTAATTCTTCCATTCCAGGTTTCTACCTGTCAGCTCTGGTCCCTGGTAGAAAGGCTGGGGAGCTGTACCACTATCTTGGACTTCTCTTATCCTATGTCACTGGTTCACAAACTTGACTGCACACGGGAATCACTTAGTGAATTAAAAAAAAAAGAAAAAAAATACCGATGCCTGGGTTCTATCCCCCGAGATTCTCATCTAATTAGTCTGGCATGCGGTATCAGAAGTTTTTAAAGCTTTTCTGATGACTGTCACGTGCAGCCTGTTTTGTGCCTTCACATAGAACCTAGATGAAAATGACTACAGGTGACACAGGCAGAATAACCTCCAGTGCTTTAGTCCTCACCGTGCTCTGACCTTTCAGAGTCTCCATTTTGCCTGATACTGTATTGCTTGAAAATAGGCTCATTACCTAATGTCAGTACTGAACACATTTGTTTCTCTCTAGCAAAACCTTTATAGCATCAGCAGCGGGTTAAACATGCCACTGATGAAGCCAGAGGTGGCAATGCCACCCTGCACTCGCAGCTATATTTCAGATACCGCAGACCTCACTGGACCGTATGAAACCTGCAGGAACCCAAGCTTTGGGGCGTTGGTGTTTTTGTTTTTGTTTTTTAGCCAGCTCAGCTTGCTGGGATTCTGACCCCAATTCCCCAGTTTCCAGAAGAGACTCTTCTACGATATCGGTCAGAGCCCCTTTCTGATGCTTCCTGGGCCGGTGGGAAAACCATGGGCTCTGAGTTACATTACTTACTGTATGACCTTCAGGCAGTTTTTTAATGCCTCCGAGCTTTAGTTTCTCCATCAGGAAAATAGGAATTTTAACAGCAGCCTTATGGATGTCTTTGAATCCTATAAATGACTTACATAAAGGATCTAGTACAAAACTTAGCACATGGTTGTTTAATATCTTCAAAGACACTCTTTCCCTCACTTTCTACACAGTCCCAGTCAGTACATTTCCCTGAGGTCCTCCTGTCAAGCACTGTCCAATAGGCTAAATTTTTGAGTAGCCACATTTTAAAGAGAAAAAGAATGAAAAGAAAACCATGAACTTACTGTTAATAATATTTTATGTAACTGAGAATATTCAAAATATCATTTCCACATGCATTCAGTATAAAAAAATTGTTGAGATTTTTATTCTTTGTTTTGTACTAAGTCTTCAAAATTCTGTGTGTTACACTTACAGCACATCTCAGTTCGGAACAGCTGCATTTCAAGGGTCCAGAGCCAGAGGCGGCTGGGGGCTGCTGTACAACGCTAGACCCTCGGGGGCCCCAGCAACATTAACATCAAAATCAAGATCACGGTTTACAGCAACATCAGCTGTATGGAAGCTGGTTAAACCTGGAAGCTGGTTTTAACCAGCTTTAACCATTTTAACCTGGAAGCTGGTTAAAAATGCAGAATCTCAGGCCTCAACCCGAACCTATTAATCAGACTGTACAGTTGAACAACATCCCAGGTGATTCTAATACACATTAAAGTGTGAGAAGCACTGCTGTGGATCAAAGTTCTACCTTCCCCAAACTTTTTCTAGACCTGCAAGTCATAAGTCATCTACCATCTGCCCCCTCCACCGCCAAAAAAAAAGGATGGGGACATCTTTTGATTTTGAATCCCTTTTTGGACCTTCTCAAAATTCTGCATACTTACATTGAACGTAACAGCTGACATGTATATACTGATAGAACGTTACTGCTTACAACGCATTATAATGCTTTTTCTAATTTTGGTGCTCACCATACTCTACAGGGTAGCTCACATTATTGCCATGTTACAGATAAGAAAGCTGAAGCTCAGTGAGGCTAAGAAAATTGCCCAAAGTCACAAAGTCAATAAGGAGTAAAACTGGGGCTCAAGCCCACATTTGTCAGACCCCAGGCCCCTTCCCTTTCCCCTCCACCACGCGGATTTCCAGTCAGAACTGAATGCAGGTCTCTGGTATGAGAGGTATGCCATGGGTCCTACAAGCTGCACTCAGCCCTATTGCCTGGGTTGAGGCCAGGACACCCAAAATCTGTCCCCCTGTTAGAATGAACAGCTTGTAAGGATATGGACAATCAAGGGTCTTGAATTCTCAGTGTGTATTTACACTTTTCCCCTTCAGTTTCCCAATATTCGGTATCTATCTGCTACCCCCACAGTTCACAGTATTTCTTCCTGGTTCGAGATAAATGATTCCAGGCCATAATATCTTTTCCCTTCTAAAAATAAAATACGGAAGCTACAAAGAAAAGAGTACATGACTGAGCACGTGCTTTCCCACCACCCTTTCTCCAGGGATGAAAGGTTGATCCTGTCGTTACTTTCACTTCCTAGTGGCTTAGAAGTCAGGACAATAGCTTAGACCCAGCCACCCCAGGAAAAAGAATGAACTCGAGTCCCCAGTGCTAAAGTCAACCCTCAAGACCAATTGAGCAAGTTGCTTGTGTTGGGCTTACCTAGGCCCTGGATTGATTGGTCCGCTGGTGTGAGGTACAGACAGGATGCTGGCGTGGGGTGTGGAGGGTAAGGAAGTCCAGCTGTCAGCTCCAGAGAAAACTTGCAGATTATTGCTGGAGCTTTCTATCAAATTCACTTTTGGGAAATAACAACAGATCAATTGATGGAGCATGGAAAACATAAAGATGGTGACCAATGACATTATCCTAGGTCAAAATATAACCATGGCCTGTGCCACATGTGCCAACAGTTGTTCGTCCTTTCTGAAGGCCACAGAAAGGAGTGAGGAGCTTAGGTTAATTCAGTGTCAGCCATATGTCACGTACCATTCATCTCTTAATGTTCACAACAATGACTACTCATCGCCATTTTATAGATGAGGCTCAGATAGGTGGGAGGATCTGTTCTTTACGACACAGATCTAGCCCGTGTCACCACACTCACCTCCCCTTTAAAACGGGCCATGTCATCATCTCAGGACAAGCCTAAGGACCACCAGTGTCCCAGATGAGATTCTGAGGACCAGGACCTATCTTCTCAGCAACCCCAAGGAGATTTAAACATCTCAAGAATAGTGCCTTCTGTCTTTGAATCGCCATTTGCATAAATAGTGCCTATACAATAGAGAGGAAGAAGGAAAAGAAGGAGGGTAGGAAGGAGGGGACAAAGGAAAGAGAGGAAGAGGATTCCATGTATATCCCTGGCCACGTCACTCCTTTTCATGATGTGGCCCTTGCAACTTCCTCAGCTTCAGCTCTTTCATCCACCACCTCGCCACCCCCTCCCTCTACACTCTTTTCCCAAACTATTCCCCAGACAACCTAGGTTCTCTCCTCCTTCTGTGTCTTTGCTCAACCACTCTCTCACCTGGAATGCCCTTCACCTCTGCCTGTGTCCCACATCATCCCTCTTTCACATCTGCCCACTCCCACCCCTGCCCTTTTCTATTTATTCTTCAAATCTCAACTTCAACGTTAAGCCGTCTGGGTAGATCTAGCTGCTCTTTTTCCTTCATTCCCATAGCACCTTGACTTGTGTGTTCTATAGAATGTTTCTCAAACTTTAATGTGCATAGGAATCACCTGGGGATCTTGTTAAACTGAAGACTCTTTCAGAAGGAGAACCTGAGAGCCTGCATTTCTAACAAGTTCCCAGGAGATGCTGCAGGTCCGAGGACCACATTAGAGCTCTCACTACATTGTATTAGGATTAATCATTTATGTATTCGTGTAGCACTGAGCTCCTTCAGGGAAGAAATTAGACCTTAATCACCTTCCTAGCCCCACTGCCTAGAAGAGTGCCTGGTGCATAGCATTTGCTCAGAAGATGTGTTTTGTGTGCTGACCATGGGAAAGAACCAGAAAGTAGATGAGAACCCTGCTCAGTTTCTGATACATTAACCTACATTTTCTCCCTTCCTGGCAGCAGCTGTCAAGGCTGCCGAGAGTAGCAGGCGATGGGGCACAGGGACAGGTACCTGGTGACCAGCAAAGCCCTCTGCAGGTACAGAGCTCAGAGTGTCCCTGAGGCTGGAACTTTAACACTCTCCTCCATCTCCCATGCCATGAACTTTACCTATTTGTTTCATTTAGTGTCAGTCTCCCCATATGAGAATAGAATCTCTTTGAGAGGTAGGTATTAATTTATTTTGTTCATGGACAAAACCTGGCTCATAGTCAGCCCTCAATAAATATTTGCTGCATGAATAACCGAATGAGAAATCAACCCTTGGTTTCATGTCTCCCTTCCTTCATACAAACCTAATAACCAGGCAAGATCTGGGCTTACACAAGGCCAAGGCAGACAAGGCAGCAGTCAATGAGGAAGAAACTACACAAACAACAGCATCAGCTTAAAAAATAATCAGACTGCAAAAATTATCAAGGTTGAATTTGCACGCCTCCAACTGAATCAAACCAAAGCAAGGATGTTGAGTCATCCACCTTCCCAGAGACCTTCTTAATAGCTCTCCAATACTGGGCCCAGTATTCCCTGGACTGAGCCATACACTACAAATGTAGAGAAGAGCCATGTGAGGGCAATGAGCTGAGGGTCTCAGAGTCCCACGACTTAACTTGGCTTTTAGAGATGCAGCCTGAAACTGCTCAGTACACCAGCGCCCTGGGAGGAGGACTTTCACAACCATTCGAAACTGGGTGTCTCCCAGTTTTTGTAATTATTTGAAGTAATTACAAAACACTAATAATGTTGTAACTATATAATCAACTATTAGTATAAAAAATTAAAATATTAATACACAATAATTTTACATATATTAGATGAAAGGGATTCTATCTTCAGGTATTTCCCCATTTCTAGCTGTTTATCCATTTCTCACCACCACCACCCACACCCACACCCCCAAGGGTTTAATTAGCAGAGTCACACACCTGAGGGAGAATGGTTTCTGTGCATGTACGCAGAAGGGTATGGAGCCTGCCGGTGGTGTCCTCGGAGGCCGGAATAGTGCTCACAGCCATGGTGGGTGTGGGGAGCAGATAGAGGCAAAGGAGTAGCATACTGGTAATTGGCGTTTCCTGCTGTGCATACTCCATCCGGATTGGAGAAGATCCAGCCTCCCACTAGAAGAGACAAGAGGAAGACACAGAGAATGACTCTGTGAACTTCCACACCAAAATCAGGTTACCAGCCACTTTGCATAGTTATGTTTCTGTGTGAATGACACAATGTCTGTCCATGTGGAGTTACATACCACCACCCCAACTGCCACTCCCCTTCTATGTTAGCAGCAAAGTTGGCTTCTTTGGAAGTGGATGAAGAAGCAAAGTTGGCTTCTTTGGAAGTGGATGACAGGTCCTATCAAAGTTTGCAAAACCTCTTCAGAAATACTGTGGAATCACGGCTATATAAAATATTATTTGAATGTATAAGTCAATAGAATTGCAAAAGTTAAGTTGCTTCTGACTTAATTGGATTAAATTAAAAGTCAATCTAAGAAGGAGGTGTTAGATGTATATCCTACTCACTGATCTACAGCTACCGAATGTTTAATTTGGTTACCCAGAAAGAGTGAAGGCCTCTCTGTTTCTACCCAGTGGGAAGGTATCTTTAGTTCTCACTCCAAGCATGAGGAGACATGATCCCTCCCATCAACACCTCACAAAGAGGATTCTGAAAGCAAAAAGAGAGCTGGCTAGACAACTTGACAAGAATCTTGTGGCACATTTTGGGAAACTGCAAAATATTTCACAGAAATGCGTTTGTGAATGACCGTCTCAATAGATGCAGAAAAAGCATATGACAAAAGTTAACACCCTATCATAATAAAAACACTCAACAAACATAGAATACAAGGAAATTGCCTCAACATAATAAAGGCCATATGGGACAAGCCCACAGCTAACATTATACTCAATGGTAAAAAACTGAAAGCTTTTCCTCTAAGATCATGAACAGGACAAGAATATCCACTCTCACCACTTCCATTCAACATAGTACTGGAGCAAACTGGAAAAAAGGAAAAGAAAGAAAGAAAAAGCATCTGAATTGGAAAGGAAGAATAAAATTATCTCTGTTCACAGATGACACAATCTTATATGTAGAAAACCCTAAATATTTCACACACAAAAAATAAACTTTTGGAACTAACAAACAAATTCAGCAAAGTTGCAGGATACAAAATCAACACACAAAAATCAGTTGCATTTCTACACACTAACCATGAACGATCTGAAAAGTAAACTAAGAAAACAATTCCATTTAGAATAGCATTGAAAAGAGGAAAGTACTTTGGAATAAACTCTACCAAGGAGGCAAAAGACTTGTACACTGAAAACTACTAAACATTGATGAAAGAAATTAAAGAAGATACAAATAAGTGGAAAGACATCCTATGTTCATGGATTGGAAGACTTAATATTATTAAAATGTTCATACTACCCAAAGCAATCTTTATCAAAATCCCAATGGCATTTTTTTCAGAAACGTAAAGCAATACTAAAATTCTAGTATTCTAGCTAGTCGGTGAAAGTATGTGCTTCTTGTTCCAGGGCCTGTATTACTAAGTCTCAATCTTTTCCCATGAATTCACTTGAAGTAGAGCCTTCTATTCAGAGTGTTCACTAAATTTTTTTTATTGTGGCAAAAAACCATGACATAAAATGCACCTTCACGACAATTTCCACATGTACAGTATAATACTGCTAACCACAGGCACATTTTAGTGCAACAGATTCCCAACACCATTTGCTGAAGAGACTATCCTTTCCCCATCATGTAATCTTGGTACCCTTGTTGAAAATTATTTGACCATATAAGCAGGGTTTATTTCTAGGCTCTCTATTCTTCCATTGGTCTATATGTCTTTATGCCAGTACCATACTATTTAGAGTATTGTAGCTTTGTAATGTGTTTTGAAATCAGGAAGTGTGAGGCCTCTAGCTTCGTTCTTATTTCTCAGGATTGTTTTGGCTATTTGGGGTTCTTTGAGAGTCTATATGAATTTTAGTATCCGGTGATATCCACATGCAAAAGAAAGAAGTTTAACTCTTATATTACACCATATAAAAAAATTTAACTTAACTTAAAACAAATAAATAAAAAAATGTAAGACCTATAAAACTCCTAGAAGAAAACACAGGAGAAAACTTCATGAAATTGGATTTGGCAATGATATCTTGGATATGACACCAAAACACAGACAACAAAAGCAAAAATAGACAAACTATGTCAAACTTTAAAACTTCTGCACAGCAAAAGAAGCAATCAACAGAGTGAAAAGGAAATCTACCGAATGGAAGAAAATATTGGCAAACTATATACCTGATAAGGGATTAATGTCTAGAATATATAAAGAACTCCTACAACTCAACAATAAAAACAACAACAAAACTCCAATTAAAAATGAGAAAAGGACTCGAATAGACATTTCTCCAAAGATATACAAATGACCAATAAGTATATGAAAAGATGTTCAGCATCACTATTCATCAGCGAAATGCAAATCAAAACTAGATATCACATCATACTATTAAGATGGCCATTATCCAGAAACAAAAAAAACAAAATAGGAAACAACAAGTGTTGGTGAGAATGTGCAGAAATTAGAACCCTTGTGAACTGCTGGTGGGAATGCAGAATGGTGCAGCTATCATGGAAAACACTATGGAGTTTCCTTAAAGAATTAAAAACAGAAGTACTGCATGATCCACCAATCCCATTTCTGGGTATATATCCAAGAGAATTAAAGACATTTGCAACCTGTGTTCACTGCAGCATTATTCACAGTAGCCAAGAGGTAGAAGTAATCTAAATGACCAACAACAGGTTATTGGATAAGCAAATTGGTATATACATGCAAGTAAATATTATTTCAGCCTTAAAAAAGAAGAAAATCCTGTCATATGATACAACACGGATGAGCCTTGAGGGACATTAGGCTAAGCAAAAGAAGCCAGTCACAAAAAAACAAATATTGCATGATTCCTCTTACACTAGGTATCTAAAGGATATGCAAATAGAGATAGAAAGTAGAACAGTGGTAGCCAGGGGCTTTGTGGAGCGGGAGATGTGAAGAGATGTAGTTTGGTGAATATATGTAGTTTCAGTCATGCAGGAATGGGGGCGGGGGGCGGGCAGGTGGTTCTGGGAATCTGTTGCACTAAAATGTGCCCATGGTTAACAATATTATACTGTACATGTGGAAATTGTTGTGAGGGTGCATTTTATGTCATGGTTTTTTGCCACAATAAAAAAATTTAGTGAACATTCTGAATAGAAGGCTCTACTTCAAGTGAATTCATGGGAAAAGATTGAGACTTAGTAATACAGGCCCTGGAACAAGAAGCACATACTTTCACCAACTAGCTCTCAACTGAGGGGACCACAGATAAGGATTCAGACACACCAGAGATGTTCCTTAAAAATAATGACTAGGGATTGTCACCAGGGCTTCAGTAATATGGAAATGGAACTTTTATTAAAAACCATTTGCTTAATACTTTTTAAGTATAAGTAAGCAAATTGTACAGAATTCATATTACAAAATGTATGTCAGTCATTCTCAACAAATCCTTTTGTTATCTTCATTTTCTCATTTTTGTATAGACACGTGGCCCAAGGGATCCCTACCTGAACAATAGATCAAGATTCAGGTGTCCAGAGAGGAAAGCTAGGCAAGTGGTCCCACAGAACTGGACTTTTGTCCATGTAGTTTGCCGCATATAAGGTATATACCTTAAGAAGCTTACTAAGAAGACTGCAACATATGAACTTTGAAAAGGTATGGTTCCACATGTGATCCTATCCTATACAAAAATGCTTTTTATTCCAGGTCACTTAAAAAGTGCTTTTTCTATGGATAAATTTCTAGAAATGTACAATCTCCCAAGACTGAATCAGGAAGAAATAGAAAATATGAACAAATTGATTACCAGTAATGAAATTGAATCAGTAATCAAAAAACTCCCAACAAACAAAAGTCCAGGACCAGACCACTTTACAGTTTAATTCTCCCAAATATTTTAAAAAGTTAACACCTATCCTTCTCAACTATCCCAAAAGCTGAAGAGGAAGGAATGCTTCTGAACTCATTCTATGAGTCCAGCATCACCCTGATACCAAAACCAGACAAAAGCACCACAAACAAGAAAATTACAAAACAAAACAAAAAGGAAAAAACAAAATTACAGGCCAATATCTCTGATGAACATAGATGTAAAAATGCTCCAAAAAATTAGCAAACTAAATTCAACAGTATATAAAAAGGATTATATATCATGATCAAGTAGGATTTATCCTAGAGATGCAAGGATGGTTTGATATCTATACATCAATGAATGTGATACACATTAATAAACTGAAAAATAAAAATCATATGATCATCTGCATAGAGGTAAAAAAAAAAGCTTTTGACAAAATATAACGTCCATTTATGATAATAACTTTTAACAAAGTGGGCATAGTGGGAACATACCTCAACATATAAAGACCATATATTGACAAGCCCACAGCTAACATCATACTCAATGATGAAAAGCTGAAAGCATTTTCTCTAAGATCAGGAACAAGACAAGTGTGCCCACCCTTGCCACTTTTATTCACCATATTATTGGAAGTCCATAGCCACAGCAATCAGACCAGAAAAAGAAATAAAAGGAATCCAAATTTGAAAGGAAGAAGTAAAACTGTCACTGTTTGCAGATGATACTATATAATGAAAATTCTAAAGACACCACCAAAAAATTACTAGAACTAATAAATGAATTCAGTACAGTTGCCGGATACAAAAATAATATACTGAAATCTGTTATTTCTATACACTAACAGTGAACTATCAGAAAGAGAAATAAAGAAAACAATTCCATTTATAATTGTATCAAAAAGAATAAAATATCTAGGAATAAATCTAACCAAGGAGGTAAAAGACCTGTACTTGGAAAATTGTAAGACACTGATGAAAGATAGTGAAGAAAACACAAACAAATGGAAAGACACACCATGTTCATGGATTGAAGTAATTAATATTGTTTAAATGACCATGCAACCCAAGGCAATCTACAGATTCAGCGCAATCCCTGTCAAAATACCAAAGATAATTTTCACAGAACTAAAACAAATAATTCTAAAATTTTTATGGAAACACAAAAGACCTTGAATAGCCAAAGCAATCTTGAGAAAGATGAACAAAGCTGGAGGTATCATGCTTCCTGATTTCAAACTAAACTGCAAAGCTACAATAATCAAAACAGTATGGCACTGGCACAAAAACAGACACATACATCAATGAAACAGAATAGAGAGCCCAGAGATAAACCTACACTTACATGATCAATTAATCTATGACAAAAGAGGCAAGAATATACAATGGGGAAAAGATAGCCTTTTCAAAAAGTGGTGCTGGGAAAACTAGACAGCTACATGAAAAAGAATCAAACTGGACTACTTTCTCATATCATATACAAAAATAAACTCAAAATGGATTAAAGACTTAAATGTAAGGCCTGAAAGCATAAAATTCATAGGAAAAAACATAGGCAGTAAACTCTTTTGACATCGGTCTTAGCAATATATATATATATATATATATATATTTTTTTTTTTTTTTTTTTGGATCTGTCTTTTCAGGAAAGGGAAACAAAAGCAAAAATAAACAAATGAGACTACATCAAGCTAAAAAGCCTTTGCACAGAGAAAAAACAAAAAGGCCACCTACTGAATGAGAGAAGATATTTGAAAATTATATATCTGGTTAATATCCAAAATATACAAAGAACTCATACAACTAATCATCAAAAAAGCAAACAAGCCAACTGAAAAATTGGAAGAGGAACTGAAGTGACATTTTTCCAAAGCAGACCTACAGATGGGCAACAGACACATGAAAAGATGCTCAACATCATTAATTATCAGATTAATACAAATCAAAACCACAATGAGATATTAGCTCACACCTGTCAGAATGGCTATTTTCAAAAAAATAATAAGCGTTTGTGAGGATGTGGAGAAAATGGAACCCTTGTGAGTGGTTGGCAGGAATGTAAACTGGTATAGCCACTATGGAAAATAGTATGGAGTTTCCTCAAAAAATTAAAAATAGGGACTTCCCTGGTGGTCCAGTGGTTAAGAATCCACCCTCCAATGCAGGGGACATGGGTTCAATCCCTGGTTGGGGAACTAAGATCCCACATGCCGCGGAGCAACTAAGATCATGCACCACAACTGCTGAGCCCGCACACCCTACCGCCTGCACGTCACAGCTAGAGAGAAGCCCGTGTGCCACAATGAAAGATCCTGCATGCTGCAGCGAAGATCCTGTGTGCCATAACTAAGACCTGACACAGCCAAATAAATATTTTTTTAAAAAATTAAGTTAAAAAATAAAAAATAGAACTACTGTACAATCCAGCAATTCCACTGCTCAGTATTTTTCCAAGGAAAACAAAAACACTAATTGGAAAAGATATATGCACCCTTATGTTCATTGCAGCATTAATTTACAATAGCTAAGATATGGAAGCAACTTAAGTGACCATCAAGAGATGAATGGATAAAGAAGAGATACAGATATAGATATATCTAGAACTATCTATATCTATAGATAGATAGATAGATAGAGATATAATGAAATATTACTCAGCCATAAAAAAGAATGAAATCTTGCAACAACATGGAAGGACCTACAGGGTATTATGCTAAGTGAAATAAGTCAGATTAAAAAAGTTAAATACCATATGATTTCACTTACACGTGGAATCTAAAAAAACAAAATAAATGAGCAAACATAACAAAGCAGAACGGACTCAGATACAGAGAACAAACAGGTGGTTACCAGAGAAGAGGGGGGTGGGGAGGAAATAAATAGGTGAGGGAGATTAGGAGGTACAAACTTCCAGTCACAAATGAGTCATGAGGATGAAATGTACAGCATAGGGAATATAGTCAATAATACTGTAATAATTTTCTATGGTGACAGATGGTAAGTAGACAAAAAAAGACTCCTGAGAAAAGTTTTTTTAAATGCTTTTCTGAGAGCTGCTTCTCTTCATGTGGCTATACTGCCACTTCTGCAATGAAAAATGCACTGAGGTTTAGGGGAAGGAGAGAGTGAGGAATACCATAGCTGGAAAACTGCAGAAGGAATCCTAGCAAGCCACTATCATCTAAATTAAAGAGTATCTCAGACACTGATGCCACTGACTGTGTGTTACTGTTGCAGGTTTAGAGGACCTGCTCCACCATGGGACCTTCTCTCTGATCTGAGACATGGAGAGAGTGGCACCCTGTCAGGAACATCCAACCTACCTGCAGAATCCCAGGTATATTACTCCACTAATACTGCAGCTTTCCAGTCAACAAATGTAGAAGCTTCCTCATATGCAAAGCGATGGCCTTCCTGAGGCATTGCAACAGTGACCAACTCAAAAACTAGCAAGCACTAAGAACAAGGGAAATCCAAAACAGAGAGGCGAGAGCGGAGTGTAAGGGTAGGAGGTACACCCAGAATGCATTTTTATGAGCTCTTTAGCCACACTGACACAAAAACGAGAGTCTAAGAAGTTTACTATTTCCATTCTTCTCTCCTGCCTAGGATTTGAGTGTAAGTGCCCCATGAGCACTGGTTCTCTCTGAGAATTCTTGCAAGGGAATATACTTGTCTTGAGTGGAAGAAATAACCTGTTGGGTCTTGATAGAAGATTTGGAACAAGCCTGAAGCAGTCATGAGAGGTAAAAAGTCTGAGAGCGGTGGAGATGCTCCTTGTGTAGCCCCAGGCCTCTCCCACCCAGTGTTCACCCAACTCACAGTGAGAATAGGCCACATGCTGGCTCTCAGACATAGCTTCCGGAACATCTTTGAGGTGGTTCCTGAAAGAGCAATGAGAGTGCACCATGGCTGTCCAGCTTATTATACAAGTCTAGTATCAAGTGCACCCAAGATTCTCTTCGGAGAGCAATACATTTCTTGGAATAAGAAAATCAAACACCTTTTTTTCCCCTCAAAGCTATTATCTTTCCCACAATATCCTTCTCCTACTTTATCTACTTGTGCAATTGCTATTTGGATTGCAATTTTATAGTCACTCCAGTTTACCTTATTTACACCTATCCCTATTTAGCTTGATCTTACTGATTTGTGATCAGTGCTCCTGCTGACAAAATTCAAGCAACAATAACAATAGCTAAGATTTGCATAGGACTTCAGGGCACAATCACATCTGTGATACGCTAGATCCTCCAATGATCCCGTGAGAGAGTATTACTATGCCCATTTCGCAGATTTAAAAAATGGGTCCCAGAAAAGTAAACTGACTTATGCAAGCCAGGAAATGGCAAAGCCAGGACTCAAAGCTACGATCTCTCACTCAAAGTCCTAATTTTTTTTTATTATACTACTTTTCTTATCTGAAAAAGTTATTTCTTCTACATCGTCAAAATTAAATCAAGTATTGACAGCACAGACCTCTGTGACACATCACTGTAAATATCTGTCTATTAATCTAGAGCCTTTAAGATGAAAAGGAAAAATTAGACAGTTATAGGAGTTAGTGTAAAGATTTGAGACAGACAATAAAATCTGAACACTTCAAAGGAAATCATTCACACCCCCAAAAGTCTCTGACTTCTCTTCTCTCAGACCTGAAAGACATGAGCCTCTCACCTTTACGAATATCTCATATGAATTACTCACCTTTCCTAGGTGAAATCTAGTTTTTTTTAAAAAAAACTTATTGAAATCATATTATTCAGATAATTGTAGGAAAGACAGAGTGAATTATTAAAAATTTAAATCACTTATTTTTTTTAATGGGATTGTACTACTTTTAAGAATCTGTAGTAAAACAGGGCTAATGAAACATGGCCAGTTCCGGGATCTCCTGGACCCATATTATAAGGGACAGGTAATTATGACTTTGTTCTATTTTGCTGATTTTGTTGGACATTGAATTGAATATTAAAAACATGCTTCTATCAAAGGTAATGCAAGTGCTACTAGTTAGTTCCTTTTAAGATGATTATAAATTTCACATTTACAGAAATCATAAGATTTCACTGAAATTTCTCTACTCACCTTTCCTTAGCATCCAAGAAGGCTTTGGCAAAAGGGTTGTACTTGATTTTGAGAGCTGTTATCTTGTGTTTACAAAGACAAGAAGTGTTAGTGAAAGTAGAACATGCACGGGCAGACAGAACCCTTTATCTTCACCTGTGAATTTCTGTAAAATCAGAATAATTCTCCTTTCTCTTTTTTTCTCCCTTTCCATGTCTCTTTGCTTACTTCTGCACAAAATCACTATTGCACTGTCCAACAAGAAACGTTTTATTGTCACATGTGGTAAAAATGCCAAATATAGTATAAAGTGAGCAAAGAAAGGACAAAGCATTAGACATGCACAAGCCTTAGGTGCCAAACCCAGCATTCATTCCATTACTCATTCATTCTTTTCAACAACAATTGAACACCTACCATCTGTCAGTTAGTTTTCCAGTCACTGAGACAGAGAGGAGAGTTGTACGGGTGAGAACCTGCCTCCAGAGTCTTGAGGACAGACTAGTATCAACTCCCTAACTCTTAAATAATCACTTACCCTTTGGGCCATGTTAGCACAAAAAACAAACTATCACTTCCAACCACTGTCACTCTTTATCCTCCCTGGCCTTAGCCTGCTTCATTTTTCTTCAGAGCCATCTGACCAAATATATATATATGTTTGGTTTTCATCTGTCCCCACTGGGATTTAAGTGCCTTGAGGACAGTGCAGTATTACCAGCATGTAGTAATACTCAGCAAATATTTGCTGAATAAAGGAAGATTTTGGCTCCCTTATCCACCCCTGTGGCCACTCTCCTCTCAGGGTGCATCTACATCAAATTGGCAGGGATACATCGTCAGGAGACGGAGGCTCTGAGGTTAGATTTTCCTGAGCTTGATTCCCCTGAGTCACGTTCAAGACCAGAATTACAGCATCAGGCTGGTAGCTTGCTGGAGGTGTGGCCTTAGCCCTGCCTGTAGTTCAGAGGGAACTGTCCAGCCCACGTCTAGGAAAAGCTTCTGAGCACTTACCCAGAGGGCAACCAGATGACAGGTTCCACCAGCCAAGCATAAGAGAGCAGGCAGCATGTAAGTGGATAAGGGGCATTGCCCGGAGGCCAGAGGAGGCCAGGATGGGGTCCCCAACTCCTCCCTACTTTCCAAAATCGCAAAAGCCCACCCTCCCCTCATAGACCCAGACTCCATCCTACAGAGAGTAGCAGAGGGAGGAGGGCAATCTGATGAACAAAGTGGTTCAGCCTATAAAAACTGAACAGTACTTGAGGGCCTATTTAAATGATCAGGTATTTAGTTAATTTCTCTTCCCACTGACCTGCTAGAGGGGCTCAGCTAAGAGGCCAGATTACCTATAGAAGAGAAATTACATTTCCCTGCGCATCTGTAGTGAGTTAAATCTGCAACTAATTTCACCTGTAGGCACTAAGGCAGCAGTTTCCAAACCTGGATGATTATCAGAATCCTTTAAGGGGACTCTTAAAACTACAGATTCTGGGCACCGTCACTGGAGATTCTGACTCAGGTGGCTGGGTGGGATGCCAAAAATCTTTTAAAGCTTCCAAATAGGGCTTCCCTGGTGGCGCAGTGGTTGAGAGTCCGCCTGCCGATGCAGGGGACACGGATTCGTGCCCCGGTCCGGGAAGATCCCACATGCCGCGGAGCGGCTGGGCCCGTGAGCCATGGCCGCTGGGCCTGCGCGTCCGGAGCCTGTGCTCCACAACGGGAGAGGCCACGGCAGTGAGAGGCCCGTGTACCACCAAAAAGAAAAAAAAAATGTTTAGGGGTGGGGGAGGAATAGACTGGGAGTTTGGGGTTAGATGCAAACTATTACATATAGAATGGATAGACAACAAGGTCCTACTGTAGAGCACAGGGAACTATGTTCAATAAGCTGAGATAAACCATAATGGAAAAGAATATAAAAAAGATTGTATATGTATAACTGAATCACTTTGCTGTAGAGCAGAAATTAACAACATTGTAAATCAACTACACTCCAGTAAAACAAATTTTTAAGTTTAATCAAAAAGAATCCAACCCATCAGGTGTCCTGGTGACCGGCAGGCCTGGAAACTCCTAAAGTATGTGGATGGACCAAAAAATCCTGCTCCCACAGAGTTCACGGAGACCAGATTCTGGCTACTCTGCTCTAACCACCAGAGCCGCTCAAGCAGGAAAAGACCTACGTGTGCCCCAAAAAAGCTAACAAATGGGACAGATAGCATAACACAAACGCAAAGAAGGTGCGCGATTGGATCAATTCCCGCAGAATTGCTTTAAAATAGGAGAGACACGCAGCTCTTTGTAGGCCAAGGGCCTGGAAACAAAGACTTCTGCGTTTCTGCTAATTGTATTACAATGCACAGCTGTGCCTTATTGGCACCAGGAAAAGAAGCGCTGGCGGGCCTTTGGCAAACAAGGAGGAGAGCGTGGAAAGCGACTACCGCACTGTTTAACTTCATCTCTGCTGAGTGTATCTGAGTCCTGGAAAACCTACCTTTCGTCCAAGCTTGGTCATGGCAATAAAAGCACCACCACCCAGTCCTACCACATTCTCCCAGGTGACATCTACACACACACACACACACACACACACTCACCTCCTCGTTCTGATAGGCAGTCACAGCTATGAACTGGGTTTCAGGGAAGGAGCAGTTCATCACCATTCGATGGGCACCTCCAACACGCACTATGTGAACCTGGGGTTCATATTTATGCAGAGAATTCAACATTATCTGTTGAGGTGGAAGGAGAGAGAGGACATGCAAAGCCTGGGGCAGCACAAGTGACAGATGACCCAGCGTCTTTGGTTAGTCCCAAGCTCAGCACGCACCTCCATTAAGGCTACACACACCGAATCCCCGGTCGCCCGAGCTGCCTCCACCTCTCTGAGAAATTACTGAGGGGACATTTTTTAGAAGCTCTCAGGGAGCATAACTTTGGAGCTGCTTATAGGAGGGTGAGGGGTGGGTTGCCAGGGAAGAGCTGGTCTAAAGAGTGTTCAGTTTTCTGCCAAAATCCTAGCTTCCTTTTTTTTCTCTCCCATTTTCAGCACAATGATGTGGATTTTGCTCTGTTAAAACATACTGTTTTTCTTCCTATAAAGAATCCTAATATCTCAAAATCCTGACACGGGCTGCATTACCTAAAGTATAATGACAGCTTGACATCTGCTGGCTACATAAAATCCACTCTTTGTGATTCAAACCAGAGGTTTATTGAAAATCTCACGTTGTGAAATCTGGGGGGGGATAATAGTTTACTTTTCAATTTCCTGTTTTAATAAATAACTGGAACCTTCTGAATATTGCAAAGACTTAGGTGGATGACTTCTGCTCTTAAAACAAGAACCCCTATGTCCCAGCTAGGTAAGCACAGAGATCAGAGAAGGGGTGAAAACTCTGAGGGCTAAGAGGCTGACCAAAGGGAAATCTGGGGGAATGAGACCTCTTCCTCCCAGCTGTGTCTCTAATCCCCCAAAACAGTCCACATTTTATAAAGCAAATAACAACCTCGCACAGTACACTAGTATTCACAATCCTACCAGAGAAAACAAAAGAATAAAAAGCCTCAAAATCTTGTTTACTCTAATTGGAGACCTTAAATAAAATCTTCCTTATTTAAGGTTTGTTTGGATATTTTTTTCTGCAAACCCAAAGCTGATTCAATATTCTATTGATAATTATCACAATGCCCAAGTGGAGGGAGCAATTATTTCATTTCGGAGCAGCTTTTTATTAAGGTAGTTGTCTCTTGCCAACATGCCACTTACACCAAAAAGAGGGGAGAGGGAATAACAAAACCCTGGTACCCACAAACATCTCCCTCCTCCCCAGCTGGGTAAAAAGCACCACACACAAGACAAAACTCTGAAAGGCCCCCCGGTGATGATTAAGTAAACTACTGCGCTCTCTCACTCTCTCTTAACATCAGGAAGTCCATTAAAAACTGAAAGCACCAATTAAGAGCTGTTTATTCCTGTTCACATTTGGACTCCGGGGAATAATTGGCTTCCGTGAGAGAAGAGGTCGGTGAGGACCCCCTAATTGCCTAAATGCACCCTTGAAATTTCTTGATTGGTGTAGTGGGGTTAGGGTGGCCGGGCAACAGTCGTACCTGCCCACCTCCGTTGAGCTTGTTGGTCAGCTTCACTTTGCTGAAAGAGATGGGCGCCTTCATCCAGTGGGCCCCGAAGTTGGGGGAGTCCGGGTGGATGTAGACACAGCTGTGGCTGGAGACCTCTGGCTTGCCCGCGGGCACCCATTCCCCGTTGACGTACTTCCAGCGGTGACTGTCCGTTGGGACAAAGTCCAGCAAGAGCGAGTACATGGCATTGGGGTCCAGCCCCGTGACACTAATCTTTAGGACCGGGAACATCCGTCTAAAAGAAAAGGCAGAAATTGAGCCACAGGAAGGATGTTAGAGTGTTAGGGACATCTCCCTGCTTGTTCAGCCCTCTCTCCACTCAGAGGAGACCTTGCATTTTCTGTCCCAGGGGTGCAGAAAATGCCCCGGGGGAGGCCAAACAAAGAGGGGCCAGGCCAGCGGCCCCAAGTCCAGCTAAGCCTCTTTTTACCAATGTATTTTATATTGGGATTTTACTTTTAAATGTTGTGCTCCACTTTAAAGTCTGAAAACCACTGATCTAGTCATTTGACTAAAATGAAGTACCTCCTGAAGCTTAAGGTATATAGTCAGATGCCAGGTTCTCACAGAGCTTTCTCCAGAGGTTTCCTCCCAGCCTACGTCAGATTCTCATGCTAATGACACAAAGCAGCCCTTCTCCATCTCACAAAGAACACCAGTTCTGAATAATAGTAATAGCGTTATAGGGAAAACATGGTTTTTTGGTAAAGTGAGTGAAGGGAACACTGGCTATACATCAATTCAGACCACTTCCTTTCCTGCAGGACTTGTCAGAGGCTTTAATGTGCACCGTGAACCTTTGGAAAGGAGGTTCGGGGTTGTGCACAGTCTGCACTTATGTACCAGTGCTACCTTCTCACCTATCATCTTGCGGGAATGTGCATTCAAAAAATACACTTTGAGACACGCTGATCTGGATTTGCTGGTCCCTTCTCCCACCCTCTAGGGCAACACCAGCAAGCTTACTCTCACAAATATTTGGAGAAGCTATCTCACCTGGCTTCTGATTCTCTTTAGTTGCCTTTCCCTTCACCAAACTTTCTAAGTTGCTCCATTACTCTCACAAATATTTGGAGAAGCTATCTCACCTGGCTTCTGATTCTCTTTAGTTGCCTTTCCCTTCACCAAACTTTCTAAGTTGCTCCAATCTCCTCAAAAGACCTAGTTTCCAGACAGACCCTCACCACCTTGCAATTGCCCCAGAGGCTGTCTTGTTTGTCAATACATCTTTTAAAATCTGAATCCCCAAGTTGAGAAGCTAACAATCTAGGGTCTAGACATGTGCTACTCAGAGTGGTCCATGAATCAGCGGCATCAGTATCAGCTGGAAATTTATCAGAAATGCAGAACCTCAAGTAGCACTCCAGACCTACTCAGTCAGGATCTGTGCTTTTACAAAATCCCCAGGTGAGTCATTGGAACATTAGAGCTTAAAAGGTACTGGTCTAGGGAATCTTTAGCTTTTAAGACAATAACTAAGGAGATATCCAAGGGAATAAGGGGGAGTCACTCTGAGGATTTGTGCTTCTGGTGAGGCTGGGAGGAGAATGAAAAGGGGGAAACTGGAATGTGTCCACTGCTAAGAGAAGGGGTTGCCAGGAGCGGAAGTGTTAAAAGCAGAATGGCCAGGAACTGGAGGGTCACAAAGAGCACCTCCTGTGTCCAGAGGTTCCTGGTTTTGAGGTGAGGTACAATGGGAATTGGTACATATGTTAAGTGATGAAACTGACAGATGACAAAGGATGGATCTAGAGATGGACTCGACCCATCCAGGCTTCTCAGTCTCCTGAGTTCAAATTACATGGGCTCCCTGAGCTCTCTGGACAGAAAGGAATTTTTTCCCTTCGGTTCGCCCACCTCATCAATACTTCCTTTCCAACTCCTTTGCTGGATCCTCTTCCAACTTAGTCCTCCAGTTGGGGATGCGTAATGGGGATCTGTTTTCAGCACCCCCTCTTTTCTAAATGTCTTACCTTAGAGACCACTTCTAATCTCATGGCAGAATACAAAGAGCCTGGAGGATTTTATACCAACCAAGTTTCATACCCCTGGTATGGCGCTTAGCAAGCATTTAATAGATAGTACCTTTGAGTACTAGAGGGTGGGTGACTGAGATAATGAAATTGAAGCTTGCTGAGTTTAAGTAAACTAGCTTAAGTCCATATATTCAGGAAGGGTGGGAGTTGAAACCAAACAAACGGAACCAGGACCTACCCTTGAAATCATTCTTCACACTCACTAGGATGGCTATAATAAAAAAGGTGAACAACAGCAAACACAGGTAAGGATGTGGAGAAATTGGAACCCACATACATTGCTGGTGGGAATAGAAAATGGTCCAGCCACTTTGGAAAAAAGTCTTGCCGTTTCCTCTGTTAAAATACAGAGTTGTCATGTGACCCAGCAATTCCATTCCTAGGTGTATATGCAAGAGAAATGAAAACATACGCCCATAAAAACTTGTATACAGACAGTCATAGCAGCATTATTCATTACAGTCAAAAAATGGAAACACGTGTCCATTGATGAGTGAATAAATAAAACGAGGTATATTTATACAATGAAGTGTAGTTTGTCAATAAAAATGCTATAACATGGATGAACCTTGAAGACATTATGCTATACTTTAAATCGGTGAATTGTATGGTATGTAAATTATCACAATAAAGCTGTTAACAAAAGAAAAGTAAAGAAGTAAAGAAGCCATGGTGTCCTGGCTCTTAGAAGGACACATCCAAAACGTGGTAGAACCATTTGTTGCTTTATTCTCTAGTACTTCATTTGCCAAGGATTTTACGATTTTTATTTTTTATCACAACACAAATGAACTAAGAGATGCTATATATTTTTATCTCCATTATGCCACTGAGGAGTAAATATAAGTCAGTCAACCAGCCAAAAGTCTTGTAACTGGCAATGGAACTCATCCTGCCTCTAAGCCAAGTTCAGTTCCTCCTGCCTCCCCCCTGCCTCTTTCTCTGGCCTCACAAGGACCGGGATGTGTTATCTATTTACTTATGGGCAGCACTCATGACCAGGCTATGCTTTCAGGGATAAACTGCACTTCTTATCAATTTGATCTTTTTTCCCTTTTCTTCCCAAGGTGTGTCTAACCACAGAGATGGCCAAGAGTCTTTGAGAAGCTAAGAAATATGTAAATCAGACCCCATATCAGAGAGAGAGAGAGAGAAGCAAATGTGGCAGGGCATATAAGCACTCCCCAAAACCAGGCTTGAGGAACCACACATGCTTAGGCTTGGCCAGTGAACTCTGTGTTGATTTGCTGTGAGGCTAGTTTTCCAGTTTGCATTTCTCTAACAGAGGATCTTGAGAGCCAGCACTGCCGGAGAAGGCTCTGAGGAGTGAGGTCTGTGGGAAGGAAGAAAGAGGGCAGAGGGCTTCCGTGGTGGCACAGTGGTTGAGAGTCCGCCTGCCGATGCAGGGGACACGGATTCATGCCCCGGTCCGGGAAGATCCCACATGCCGCGGAGCGGCTGTGCCCGTGAGCCATGGCCGCTGGGCCTGCGCGTCCGGAGCCTGTGCTCTGCAACGGAAGAGGCCACAACAGTGAGAGGCCCACGTACCGCAAAAAAAAAAAAAAAAGAAAAGAAAAAAGAAAGAGGGCAGAGATAAAGCAGATTTTCTAGGTGGGAAAAAACAGCAGAGACGGTTAAAGGCAAAATTCAGGAAGTTTCACTTGTAAACTCCTTCTTCCATTTCCCCACAGAACTATTAATAATCCTGAAACACTCACCAGAGCTTTTGGAGTGCACATGCTTGTGTTCCCATAGGACATGGATGTTGAGGCTTATGGGGAGAGCAGCAAGAAACCAAAGTAGCCTGGTTAGAGGCCGATCACACAAATACATATGATCCTCATAAACTGCAATTGTAAACTTCAGAGAAAAATATCCATGGACTACAGGGACATGGAAAATTATTTCCTGATGTGCAACCTTGGTTTTCTCTCCTCTTGCAACTCCATCCCTGGAAACTATGAACATCAGCTCACTGCACTAACATCACTTAATCACTGGCAAGTTCAACTTAATGATCCTAGCACTTATTTTATGACAACAAATGGATACACCAATTACATCAGAAATCCTTCCAATTTCTTAAAATCTCCTCAAGGCATATTTAATCCAAATGAAATTAAATAATTTAACTGCATGGAAATACACATGAAATACAGCTGTTTCCCCTAAGGTGAAGATGTTACCGTAGAGAAAACAAAAGGTGCAAAAGATTTCACTTACTTGCCACTGAAAGCTGAAATAAATTTTTTTCTGCAACCTAAAATATAAGTTCCTAGCTTAAAGGATGGAGATAAAAGGAAGCACTTACAAGCTGGATGCACTAGTGGTGATTCAAATGAGCTCCAGGGGAGTATTTTAATTGTTATTGTTAGTTCTGAAAGACTATTGACTATGAATAAGTAAGCATTTTAAATAAAAAAGAAAGAAGAATGGGAAAAGAAATAGTAAAACGGGGCGGGGGGAGGGACAGGAGTGGGAGGAATGAAGAACCATCGTAATCCCAGTTTCTGGGGATAATTCAATGATTTTCAGGGAAAATCTCTGTTTACTACTTCTGATCAATGTCAGAAGCAAGCCTCCTATTGATACACATAAATAAGTCTCCATTTGAAAATGACTCTTTTAATTCATCAGCCCCTCCTATGCTGGGTTTTTTTTTGCTTTTTTGGGGTTTTTTGCGGTACGCGGGCCTCTCACTGTTGTGGCCTCTCCCGTTGCGGAGCACAGGCTCCGGAAGCGCAGGCTCAGCGGCCATGGCTCACGGGCCCAGCCGCTCCGCGGCATGTGGGATCCTCCCGGACCGGGGCACGAACCCGCGTCCCCTGCATCGGCAGGCGGACTCTCAACCACTGCGCCACCAGGGAAGCCCCTATGCTGTTTTAAAACTTGCTATTACACAAAACAATTACACTCAAGTGTGCAAGAGCTATCTGATTACCCTCAAGAGCCTTTACCCTCTAAAGCTCACTGAAGCTTTAGAAAAGTCAGAAAGTCAACTGCCTGCAGGGGCAGGCGAGTAACGCGAATGAAAAGGGCGTGGACTGGGTGTTAACAACCAGGAATGTTTTTCTCCCCAAAGAAGGGCCACAAATCCATCTACCTCAGGCTCAGGAGTTTGTGTGAAAGGCAGGGATGCTGCATCTAGAGTAGACATCATTCTACAGCCAGAGGAAAATGGGTAAAATGGAGAGATACAGGAATAGACGGTGAGGAGAAAAAAAGTGGGGGGGAAAGAGATGAAGATGAGAGTAAAGAAAACAATGAAACAAGAAAGATGTGTCTATATCCAGAGCAGGAAAGTGTTGTTAACAATTTATTCTGAGAAGCTAAGAGATTGAGAGTAATTCCAAACCACGCTCATTCATTATCAACCACATCAATTTCTTAGAGATTTGTCTTCCCTTCTTTATCTGAAGTACAAAGGGAACTTTCTGTCTCCTGGCAAAATCTAGACGCTAAGGGGTTCAGAAACCCTAAGAAAAGATTCAGTTCACTAAGGAGGTGAAACGTCGCCAGGACCTCCACAGAAAATAAGAATAACCATGTTGACCATAATTAGACTCTTTCTACAAAGAATAATTTTCACATAGTTAATGACTTTAAACATGTGAAGACTTTTCAGTTTTAAATATGAAGGAAAAATTATATAGGCGCAAAAAGGCAAGAGAAAGCTCTTCTGAAATTATAAAAGTACATACCAATGTGACATATTATTAAATTGAATTTTATAATGGTTTTAGAAACTTATTTATTCCTCATTGAAACAGATTAACTATATATTTTTTTTGACGGTTGTACTTATTTTACTTCCATATATGACTGCTTTGACAGCCAAACAGATAGTATGAGGCTAAGTATTAGTGTAACTAGAAAGAGTAATGAACAGAAAGTTCTACCTGTCATCAGACATCATAAAATTTTTACCATTGTGTCATCACTCATCTTTGAAAGGGAAGAAAGTAAATCCAATTAGGAATTGGGAGTGATTCTTTGAAACTAAAAACATGTTTTCTATTTCTTTCTACCAAAAATAATGTGTCAATGCAGATCAAGAGTAGGAACAGGTGTAATTATAATTACAAATATTAAAAATAATAAATCCTATATATGAAATAAATAGGGGACCCATTTAGAAAGAGAAAATAGAAGCGTCAAGCAAGGTTGATATTCCTGCTACTATTAATAATCACAATTTATTGAAACGCCCTTATTTCTGGAACACGTTTTACTTACCAAGCACTTTAATGTCACACAACAACATTCGAGTTCATAATTTTCCCGGATAGATGGGAATGGTTCATTCTCTATACCGTGCATTTTATGCAGAAATGGAAAAGTGAGACATCAGCAATGGAAGCACTTTTCACAAGGACAAAAGCCTGCCAGAAGTTCAACTAGCTTGGACTTTTCTGTCATTGGAGAACAGAATTTCTCTCAAGGGTCATAATCAAAGTTCTGCTGAAACTAACCATATTGAAAATGCCTTTCGACGTTTTGTACTTTTGTGACCATGTGAACAGAAAGATCAGTGTCAACTGAATGTTGGGACCTGTTTGGCCAAGCTGGGAGCACTGAGATTTTCTTTCTAAATATTTTTATCTCCTCTACTAAATAGAAGCTCCTAATATTACCTAGACGTCACTTGGCAGGGCTAGATTTAATAGAACCCAAGAAATGCCAACAGAGATCCATTTCAGTTAATCCCTAATTTGTTGCAATAAAAAAAAAAGGAAGGCATCTTCTCTTTTCTCAGGTCAGTATATTACGGTTTCATTAACTATTACTGCAATAACTCTCACATCGTCATAAACACACACAATCTCAAATGAACACTCACCACAAACACACAGGAAGAAGCAGATGCAGGGATAGGCAGTGAGATTAAATTTGCCTTTTTGCCTCTGAATCTTCAACTAGTCAGAAATGTCTGGCAAGTTCGCTACACTTCAGAGGAAACCATCCAGCTTCCAAATAAAGTTGCCTTTTACCTTATCTGAACAGAGTTGGGGCTCAAAGAATAATAATCTGCTCCAGGATACACAGTCAGTCAAAAATTAACATTATTTTCTGACATTTGAGTGCATTTCCCAAACCCATGGGACATGCCCCCCATTATAATAATTTCCCAGAATTTCTTCATTTAAAATGCACGCAGGACAGGTGGCTTCACCCTCCACTTCTCTGATGATCTCAGAGAAATTAATTAAGTTGGCTGGGGGAAAGCCGTGGGAGACTGTCCTTCTCCGGAGCATGTTTAATCAGACCCCGCTGCCTCTGAGTTAAGAGCGGCAGCCTCAGCAATCCTCAAGGGGCTTCGCTTCCCTTGCCAAGCCCCGCCAGCCCAAGCAGGGCGGTGGATAAACTCACCTGCCGTTCTTGGTCACGATCATTTCATTAGTGACTTCCTTGAACCTCTGCCAGAGAGGGGCATCCTCCAGGATGATCTGAAGTTGCTTCTCCGTAGGGTCGCCTTTTTCCCTCCCTGCCTGAAGCTCACTTTCCACCACATTGAGCAGGCGAGAGACAGTGCCATCGCTGGTCTTCTGTGTGCCCAGCTCACTCATGGCCACAGGCCCCTCTCAAACTTTGCTGAGAAACGTTACCTACTTTGCCCGCTTCCACCTCTTTCCTCCTGTCACTTGCCTGCTTTTCAAATCCAGCTGGACATGCCTGGGGAGCTGGGGAAGAGACGGCCTGTCTCTTGCCTAAGCTCCTAGCATGACACCCCTGAAAGTCTCCAAATTATAACACCAACCTGTTAAGCTTTAGTTGGGGTGGGGGGTGGAGGGAGGGTAGAGATGGGGAAGAAAAAGCCCTCTCTTAATTACTCATTGGATCAGGTGGGAGACAGCCTGGCTTTCCCATTGGCTGCTGTGTATAGAGTAGACATTTAAGAAGAGTACTCCATCCAAATTATCAGGCTTTTATCTTGCTGTACCTGAAGAGGTCTAATCGGTGTATTGAGGACCATTTTCCTGTTAATTAAAACTGTTCTGGGCCCAGACTGCAACAATCAGGCAAATCATGTTTGTGTATAAATCATGGCATGTGGCACCTATAGGGAAAGAGGTCCTGGGGAGGATCGACAAACTTGATGCCAATACAGGCTTTCCTGACCCAGTCGAGAACCTAAATCCATAAGCTGTTCGCTAGCTCTGAATAGAACAGCATATATGGAAGGCCAAGGGCACTGTGCCAAGGAATACAACTGTGTCGCAGAATGAAGGAAGGTACTCTGTGTGCTCTACCTCCTCAACTCTGAGTAGATCCTGGGACTTCGTGAGTTTTTCTCTTGCTACAGCAGAAAGCTATAGAAGATCCAAACAAAAGGAAAACAGTATAACTGACTCACTTTGCTGTACAGCAGAAACTAACACAACAGTGTAAGTCAACTATACTCCGACAAAGGAAATTTTTTTAAAAAATGTATTTTTCCTTAAAAAAGGAAAATAAAAGCAAAAAGGTAAGATAAAGTCAGGGTGAGGATAATATACAAAATGCATTCAGTGCCTCCTAAGTGCCAAATACCAATGAAGCATCCAATGACGAATGAAGCAGAAATGGCCCTGCCTTCGTGGAATTAACAACCTGAGAGAGAAGATGAATGACATAAAGTGAGCAGCTGAGTAGTTACCAATAGTGATAAGTCTATGAAGACGATGTAAAGGGGTGAGGTGGTGGAGAAAAGCGGGTGCAAAGCAATGTGGGTTTGTATGGACAGTCATCTCTGAGGAGGAGACATTTCAGCTGAGACCAAAAAGATGACGAGGATTTAGTCAGGAAAGAGTTGGGGGAAGAGTTCAAGCAGAGGAACCACATGCAAGAAGCATGGCTTGGGCCATTTAGAGAAAAATGAGGGGGGCTGGCGTGGCAAGAATATGGTGGTGAAGAGAGCAGAGTGAGATGTGCTTTAAGAGGGGCCTTATGAGCTATAGGAGGGAGTTTGGATTTTATTCCATATGAGAAAGGAAACTACTGTATTAGTGTGTATTAAAGTAGGAAGATGGCATGTTTTGCTTTGTGGTTTTCGTTTTTTTTTTTTAATCTGGATGATTTATAGAGAATATAGTAAAAGGCAAGAGTTGAAGAGAAAAATTAGAGAGCTGTTATGGTGGTTCAGGCGAGAGATGGTGGTGGCTTAGCCTAGGGTGGTGGCTGTGGCCACAAAGACACATGATTGGACTCTAGATACATCTTAGAAGTGGATATGGCAGAACCACATGAGGGACTGGATGTGGGGGGAGGGAGGGAGTGTCTGCGGTGAATGACTAGTAGATGCGAGGGCCATTTACTGAGATGGGGAAGGACGCAGGGAGAGGGGTTTACAGAGGTACTGCTTTAGTTAGGGAAAGAAAAATTTTCATTTTCACGGAATTAATATTGAGAAGATTGTGACAGTCTGAATAAGATGGCCACGCCCTAATCCCCAGAACCTGTGAATACGTTACCTCACGTGATAAAAAGGAACTCTGCTGCTCGACATCGTATGTCATCAGGGAAACGCAGGTTAAACCAATGATGAGTTAACACTACGTGACTATTAGAATGACCGAAACCCCAAACACTGACGACACCAAATGCTGATAAGGACGCAGCACAATAGGAATTCTCACTCACCGCTGGTGGGAACGCGAAACGGTACACCCACTTCGAAAGACAGTTTGGTGGTTTCTTACGAAACTAAACATACTCTTACCACACGATCCAACAATCACACTCCATGGTATTTACTCAAATAAGTTGACAACTTACGTCCACACAGAATCCTGCACACATGTTAACAGCAGCTTTATTTATAACTGCCAAAACTTGGAAGTTACCAAGAAGTCCTTCAGTAGATGAATGAATTAATAAACTGTGGTACATCCCAACAATGGAATATTATTCAGTGCTAAAAAGAAATGAGCTATCAAGCCATGAAAATACTTGGAGGAAATTGAAATGTATATTGCTAAGTGAAAAAAAGCCAATCCAAAAAAGGCTACATACTGTATAATTCCAACTATATGACCCTCTGGAAGAGGCAAAACTATGGAGACAATGAAAAGAACAGTGGCTGCCAGGGGTTGGGAGAAAGAGATGAATAGGCAGAGCACAGAGGACTTTTAGGGCAAGAATGTAAACAACGGACTTTGGGTGATGATGACATGTCAATGCAGGTTCATCAATGTGACAAACGTACCACTCTGGTGCAGGATATTGAGAGTGGAGGAGGCTATGCATGTATGGGGGTAGAAAGTATATGGGAAATCTCTGTACTTTCTGCTCAATTTTCCTGTGAACCTAAAACTGTTCTAAAAACTAAAATCTATTAAAGGGGCGGGGGGAGGAGGCTTTGCAGGTATGACTAAGTTAAAAATTTGAGATGGGGAGACTTTATCCTGGATTATCAGGGTAGGCTCAAGGTAATCACAAGGGTCTTTATAAGAAGGAGGAAAAAGGATCAGAGTCAGAAAAGATGTAGGCACAGAAGCAGAAGTCAGAGAGAAGAGAAGATAACGTGCTGCTGGCTTTGAAAACGGAGGAAGGGGTAACAAGCCCAGGAAGTTGTAAAAGATAAGGAAATGGATTCTCCCCTACAGTCTCCAGAAGAAACACCTGCCAACACCTGGATTTTAGTCCAGTGAAACTGATTTAAGATTCCTGAGCTCCAGGGCTTCCCTGGTGGCGCAGTGGTTGAGCGTCCGCCTGCCGATGCAGGGGACGCGGGTTCGTGCCCTAGTCCGGGAAGATCCCACGTGCCGCGGAGCGGTTGGGCCCGTGAGCCATGGCCGCTGAGGCTGCGCGTCCGGAGCCTGTGCTCCGCAACGGGAGAGGCCACAGCAGTGAGAGGCCCGCGTACCACAAAAAAAAAAAAAAAAAAAAGATTCCTGAGCTCCAGAACTGTAAGGTGATAACTTTGTGTTGCTTTAAGCCACTGAGTTTATGGTAATCGTTACAGCAGCAACAAGAAACTAATAGAAAAACCACAAGACATCTAAGCAGAGATTTCAAGAAGGAACTGCTTAGAACTATGGCACAAGTGTGGCTCTGAGCTTCCTAGCAGCCCATGCAAAGAGGGGGAAATACAATCTGGCATACATTACACTGTGCTCCTAAACTAAAAACAAGCCATTTGCCCAAGAGAAATTTCTCCTATGAATCTTTAGAGGAAAACACTGTGTGATACACTGAGCAGTGTTTCCTCAAACAATCCATAAATACCAGTAAGATGAGGATCCCTACCTTCAAAGACTGTAACAATCTAGAAGAGAGAAAAAGGCATATGCCCAGGGAATTCCAGTACAGATATGTGTGAAGCGTACCAGTAAGGGAGAAAAGAAGGAAATAATACTATTTTTCTTATCAGTTATATCCAAATCAGTGTGCTGCTGAAAACTAGGTTAGCACATGAATATCTTCAACCAGTGGGCCCAGTAAAGAATGGCCCTTGGAGAATAGCACAGGCAATGGCTCTGGGGTGAACCCCAAGAGTCACCTAGCAATAAAAGATGGTTTACATTCTCTTGACTTTTAATCTGACCTGAGTAGACAATGGCTTCACTTTCCAGGCTATGTCACCTCTAAGGTCTGTACTATATTAGATAGTTTAGATTGAACCATATGAAATTACTGTTATTCAACCTCTGTTTTATTTGAAAAAATAGCAATTTCATATGATTCAACTAATCATTAGATTTGAAACTAATATAAAATGCTTTGACTGAGACAGCTATCTAATAATATCATTTTACTTAGATCATTGTTTTCTAGTTACTAAGTATCTTGCTATAGATAATTTTGAAAAATATAAGCAAGTAAAGAAAAACTACCCATAATCGCAACACCCAGAGATGACCTCTGCTAACAGGTTTGGTGTAGATATTTTTTATTTACAATATATGCATACTTTTTCCTTTAAAAATGGAATTTTTAAATGCTTCTGAGTAGGCATGGCAGATGGAACACATTCTTTTCTATCTGCTCTCCAAACAGCTCTGAAATGGTACTAAGGTCAAATGAAATGTAAACCCACAACGTTGAGGAGTACAAGAGAGGAAACAACAGCAGATAAGAGATGTCAACAAAATTTTGGAAACTGACAAAACAAACGGCTGAGTGGTAACTGACGAGGCAGATCAGAGAAAGTTGAAATCTAAGTTTCAAGGTGAAGAAGCCAATAAGAAGCAAGCCAATTGTGCCACGAAACTCTGAAATATCTCAGGGATTTGGTGCATCATATACCTCTGAAAGGAAGAGTGGGCAGGTAGTTCTGGCTAGGACCAAATAGGAAAATCTCTTGAAATTTTATTTAAGAAACAGTTAACTTTTGAGATCTTTACCCCTCAGCCAGGCAATTGTGCCTCCCCATCGCAGCAGAAAACAAGAGAATGACTTTCAGAAGAGAGGGGATTTGAGAGGATTTGTACTCAAAGAACAGCAGTCGCTGGTGGGGGTAGTGGTGAGGAACATACTGAAAACAGAGTACTATGACACACTCCTTAGATAATAGACTTGGTGATTCCTCAATGCAATGACCCATCCCCAATGATCACCAACCCCAATCAAATGGGAAAAGCCAACCTTTGTAAAACTCTGCCCATGCACATAGGCATTCCATTGGCATTTACAGGCACACCTCAGAGATATTGTGGGTTCAGTTCTAAACCACCACAACGAAGCAAATATTGCAACAAAGAGAGTCACATAAATTTTTTTGGTTTCCCAGTGCATATAAAAGTTATGTTTACATTATACTGTAGTCTATTAAGTGTGCGATAGCATTATGTCTAAAAAACAATGTACATACCTTAAATAAAAAATTCTTTATTGCTAAAAATGCTTTATTGCTAAAAAAAATACTTTATTGCTAAAAAATGCTACCCATCAGAAAATGCTAGCCTTCATGGACTTGCCTGGTGGTCCAGTGGCTACGACTCCACGCTCCCAATGCAGGGGGCCCGGGCTTGATCCCTCATCAGGGAACTAGATCCCACATGCTGCAAATAAGGGTTCACATGCCACAACTAAAAGATCCCACATGCCACAACTGAAAGATCCCACATGCCGCAACTAAGACCTGGAGCAGCCAAATAAATAATTTTTTTTTAAAAAAAGAGTGGGGGCTTCCCTGGTGGCGCAGTGGTTGAGAGTCCGCCTGCCGATGCAGGGGGACACAGGTTCGTGCCCCGGTCCGGGAGATCCCACATGCCGCGGAGTGGCTGGGCCCGTGAGCCATGGCCACTGAGCCTGCACGTCCGGAGCCTGTGCTCCACAACGGGAAAGGCCACGACAGTGAGAGGCCCGTATACCGAAAAAAAAAAGAGTGAATTTAGAAAATACTAGCCTTCAGAAAGTTATAATCTTTTTGCAATAGTTACATCACACAGATCACAACAAATATAATAATAATGAAAAAGCTTGAAATATGGTGAGAATTACTAAAATGTAACACAGAAACATGAAATGAGCAAACGCTTTTGGAAAAATGGCACTGATAGACTTGCTCGACACAGGGTTGCCACAAACCTTCGATTTGTAAAAAGAACCCACTATCTGTGAAGTGCAATAAACCAGGTATGCCTGCATGTGCCTCAGCCTTAAATATGACAGTAAGAGACCATCAGACATCAGATGCGGAAGCCAGAGACCAAAGCAATAAATAAATTTAAAAAGGAATTCTGAGTAAACAGAGACCATGCAGGGAGCAAAATATAACAAAAGAAAACTATAACTATTTTCCAGTTAAACATAAAAGAAAATCTTGCATTCATGAAATAAGACAAAGAGGGAGGAAGGGAGGAAGGAAGGGAGGAAGGAAGGAAGGAAGGAAGGAAGGAAGGGAGGAAGGGAGAAAGAAAGGAAGGAAGGAAGGAGGGAAGGAAGGAAGGAAGGGAGGGAGGGAGGGAGGAATTGTGGAGGAGAGGAGAGAAGGAAGGAAGGAAGAGAAAAGGGGTCAGAAAGGAAGGGAAGGAAGAACTGGAGGACAAAATAGAGCTCTTGAAAATTAAAGACATCAAAACATGAATTTAAAATTCAATAAGAGCTTGGAAGATAGAGTTGATGAAATCTCTAAGAAAGTAAAACAAAGTGACAATGAGTTCCAAAAAGAAAGAACAGAGAAGACAAAGGGACAGAAATTCTCCAATAAATAATACAGAAAAAGTTCCCAGAATTGAAGAACATAGGTTTCCAGAATGAAAAGTCCATGGAGGGCCCAGCACAATGAACAAAATATATATCTGCTCCAAAACACATACATCATTATGAAACTTTAAACACTGGTGATAAAGAGAAAAAAAACATAAAAACCTTTATAGAGAAAAAAAACAGGTCATATACAATAAATCATAAATTATAATGCCATCAGCCTTCTCAATAACCTGAAAGCTACAAGAAAATTAATTAATGCTCTCAGAATTGTGATGGAAAATTATTATTCATTCAGAATTCTATACCCATTCAAACTATCCAGTGTGAGACTAGAATAAATACATTTTCAGACCTACAAGGTATCAAAAATTTTACAATACTTCCCATGCCCTTTTGCTCAGAAGTTGCTAGGTAACTTCTTTTAAGTGTTCACCTGATTAGGCCAGACCCACCTAAGATGATCTTCCTTATATTAACTTAGAGTAAACTGATTAGGATTCTTAATTACATATGCAAAGTCCTTTTTGCCGTATAATTAGCATAATCTTAGGAGTGATGTTTCCTCATATTTAGAGGTCCTGCCAACACCCAAGGGGAGGGGATTACACAGGGCATGTCCACCAGGGAGCCATCTTCGAATTCTGCCTACCAGAGTATATTAAAAACCAACAAGCAAGAAAACAAATGAAATAAACTGAAGCAACTATGAACTACAAGAGAAAAAACAAGTTGTCCAAGTAAGGAAATGTAATCACAGTATATAACAGGTCAGCTGGAACCAAAATTGTAAAAAAGTAAATATTAAATGTTGATTTAGTAGAATGATGACAGTTGAATGATGAGAAGGGGAAGCTTGTATTGTGAGAGGAAGGGGATGCTAAATTCTCATCTTCTATGGTAGGAAGACAGTAAATATTGCCTAAAATTGAAAAATCAAGAAAGAGCAGTACAAATACGATGTTTAAAAATCTGGAGATAAACGGCTGAAGAAAGAGTAAAAAGAAAGGAAAGTGACTACTTTTGGAGAGAGGGACAGATGAATGCTGGGTTTTTCCTTAAAATAAGTTTTTAAACATATGAGTAAATAAAATACTAATAAGATTTATTATTTTTAACAATGTATAAAGAATATTTTCCCATATCATCAAATAACTTCCTATATTGTTATTTTAATGCTTGCAGCTTATTCCATCTTATGAATGGGTCATGTTTTATCTAACCAATCTTTTATACTTACATATATGCTGTTTCTCCATTTTTTATCATTTTAAATAATTAGATAAGAATTCTGGACAACAAATATTTGGGAAAACATGATTGTTTTCTTACACATTCTAAAATTACACATGTAATTTTAGAAGCAGCGCTAATTGACAAGAACAAAATATGCTAATTATGTTATATGCATTATCTTATTTAATCCTTATAACAAGTCTATAAGGTAAGTGCTATAATTATATCCATTTTTTAGGTGAGAAAAGTTGAAACTCAGAGTGGTCAAGTAACTTGTCCATGGGCATCTAGATAATGAGTAGTAAGGCCAGTATTTGAGCCTAAGGATAGTTTATTCTCTTAACCGTTACATTATACTGATTATTTACTATAGACCAGGCACTGTATTATGTGTTATATGAGTGACCTCATATAATATTCATAACCTTGTAAAGAATCATTGCCATCCCCTTTTTTTAAAATGAGGAGGGCACTCCAGCTCTGAGAGATTATGTATGCTGCCCATGTCACATAACAATTAATGGTAAATCCATTTCAGTCTGGGTCATTCTCGTTCTGAAGGCTGAGTACCAATTTATAGTCCAAATAGATAGACCTTATTTTAACCCATCTATCTCCAGGAATTTATTCATTCAGCAACTTAATGATGAAATCAGGAGATCCTAATCATCTCCATATTATAGTAGATGAAAAAACTAGGTAAAGAAGGAAAAATGATTTGTCCAATAAGACGTGAACCAGGGAAAGTGTTAGAAAAGAAATGACCCTCCCACCCCCAGTGAATCTCCACCTGAGTACAGAGCATCCCAGTGCACAAATAAGTGCACTTTTAGGGATCAAGGAATACCTCATGGGTGGTCCTCTATCCCCTTGCTAGGCTGGACAGTTAACAGGAAACTAGCAGGTGGGAATCTTCACCCCACCTTCCTCTTGCTCCACTGAACATCCTTCAATCACAGAAATTTTTTTCTACATTAGATAATGGGCTGCCATGGAACTTTTTGTTTGTTTTTTAAAGAAAAGGTGGGAAGGTGTTCTCATATTTTAAGAATAGATATATAAACTTTAAATATACATTTCAAAATCCTTGGACTAAATGATGCCAAAGGTGTTTCCCAGCTCTAGCAATCTAGCATTCCCTTTGATACATATTGGTGGTACTACTATAACTGTTGTTATTTTACGTACTAGCAAAGGACCTTTTTTTTTTTTTTTTTTTGGCTGCATTGGATCTTCGTTGCTGCATGTGGGTGTTCTCTACTTGCAGCAAGCCAATTATTTTACATATTAAAAAAAAAAGCTCAAAACCCCTCTTGGAAGTCTTCTCTTCCTCAGATATAATATGCTATTCCAGCTTTCCATGACAGTGAGTTGCCACTTTCTGAATTATTTTCTAAAAGCCTCACATGTGGGTCCCTGGCATATTTTATAAGTAGGGGTTCTGGTCAAGCTTCTTAGAAAACAAATCACTCGTTTCTTTCTCTCTTCAGGTGTCTTTACAGCACGATGCCTACCTGTAGAGTTAAATCTTAGACAATATGTGATTCGGTATCATATCTTCGACAGTTTAAAATAGAGGTTCATATCTACATGTTAAGATTAAATCACTAAATTGTTTTGCCTCCAATATCATAAGCTCTTACTACTTTTAACCATAAAGTCAAGTAGCTAGCATATAGTAGGTCCTCTATAATTAGTGATTGATTTATTGTTTAATATGTCAGAGGCAATGAAGTAAAAATTCATGTTTATTAAGAAAAAACCATTGTGTTTATTTAATGACATACTTTTAGAGGCATCATAACATATTTTTATTAAAGTATAGTTGATTTACAATATTATATTAGTTTCAGGTGTACAGCATAGTGATTCAGTATTTTTACAGATTATACTCCATTAAGAGTTATCACAAGATAATGGCTATATTCCACTATGCTATACAACGTATCTTTGTTGCTTATCTATTTTATACATAGTAGTTTGTATTTCTTAATCCCATACCCATAACATGCCCCTCCCCCCTTCCCTCTCCGCATTGGTAACAACTAGTTTGTTTTTTATATCTGTAAGTCTGTTTCTGTTTTGCTATATACATTCATTTCTATTATTTTTTAGATTCCACATACAAATTATATCATACAGCATTTGTCATTCTCTGATTTATTTCACTAGTATAATATTCTCTAGGTCCATCCACATTGCTGCAAATGTCAGAATTTCATTATTTTTATGGCTGAGTAATATTCCATTGTGTGTGTGTATATATATATATATATATATATATATATGTATGTATGTATATATATCTTCTTTATCCATTCATCTGTTGATGGACACTTGGGTTGCTTCCATATCTTGGCAATTATAAATAGTGACGCTATGAATGTTGAGGTGCATATATCTTTTCAAATTAGCATTTCCTTTTGTTCTGGATATATCCCAGGTTGGGATTGCTGGATCACATGGTAGTTCTATTTTCATTTTGAGGAACTCCCATACTGTTTTCCATAATGGCTGCACCAATTTATATTCCGACCAATAGTGTATGAGGGTTCCCTTTTCTCCACATCCTTGCCAACATTTATTTGGAGGCTTTTTCATAATAGCCATTCTGACAGGTGTGAGGTGATCTCTCCTTGTTGTTTTGATTTGCTTTACTCTGATGATTCGCAATCTTGAGCATCTTTTCATGTGCCTATTAGCCATGTGTATGTCTTCTTTGGAAAAATGTCTACTCAGATCTTCTGCCCATTTTTTTTTTTGATTGGGTAATTTTTTTGATGTTGTATTACATGAGCTGTTTATATATTTTGGATATTAACCCCTTGTCAGTCACATCATTTGCAAATATTTTCTCCAGTTCCGCAGGTTGTCTTTTTCTTTTGTTGATGGCTTCCTTTGCTATGCAAAAGCTTTTAAGTTTAATTAGGTCCCATTTGTTTATTTTGCTTTTATTTATTTTGCCTTGGAGACAGATTGCAAAAAATATTCCTATGATTTATGTCAAAGAGTGTTTGTTCTATGTTCTCTTCTAGGAGTTTTATGATTTCAGGTCTTACATTTAGGTCTTTAATCCATTTTGAGTTTATTTTTGCATATGGTGTGAAGAAATATTCTAATCTCATTGTTTTACACGTAGGTATCTAATTTTCCCAGCACCATTTATTGAAGAGACTGCCTTTTCTCCATTCTTGTCTCCTTTGTCAGAGATTAATTGACCATAGGTACATGGGTTTATTTCTGGGTTCTCTATTCTGTTCCATTGATCTATGTGTCTGCTTTGGCTCCAGTACCATGCTGTTTTGATTACTGTAGGTTTGTAGTATAGTCTGAAGTGTGGGAGGGTTATAACTCCTTTTGTGTGTGTGTGTGTGGTTTCGTATGAATTTTAGGATTATTTGTTCTACTTCTGTGAAAGATGTCATGGCTATTTTGATAGCAGTTGCTTTGGGTAGTACAGTCATTTTAACGATATTGATTCTTCCAATCAAAAAGCATGAGACATCTTTTCATTTCTCTGCATCATCTTCAATTTCATCAATTTTTTTACAGTTTTTAGAATATAGGTCTTTTACCTCCTTGGTTAAATTTATTCCTAGGTATTTTATTGTTTTGATGTGGTTTTAAATGCGATTTTTTTCTTTACATTCTCTTTCTGATAGTTCATTACTAGTGTACAGAAAAGCAACAGATTTCTGTATATTAATCCTGTATCCTGAAACTTTGCTGAATTCATTTATTCTAATAGTTTTGGGGTGGAGACTTTAGGGTTTTCTATATAAAGTATTAAGTCATCTGTGAGTAGTGACAGTTTTACTTCTTCCTTTCTAATTTGGATGCCTTTTATTTCTTTTTCTTGGCTGACTGCTGTAGCTAGGACTTCCAATACTATGTTAAATTGGTGAGAGTAGGCATCCTTGTCTCATTCCTGAATTTAGAGGAAAGCCTTTCAGCTTTTCACCATTGAGAATGATGTTAGCTGTGGGTTTGTCATAAATGGTCTTTATTATGTTAAGATATGTTCCTTCCATACTCATTTTCTGGAAAGATTTTATCATGGATGTTGAATCTTGTCACATGCTTTTTCTGCATCTATTGAAATGATCATATGATTTTTATTCTTCCTTTTATTAATGTGGTGTATCATATTGATTGTGAATGCTGAACCATCCTTGTGTCCCTGGAATAAATTCAACTTGATCATGGCATATGATCCTTTTTATATATTGCTGGATTTGGTTTGCTAATATTTTGTTGAGGATTTTTGCACTTATATTCATCAAAGATATCATTTTCTTTTTTTGTAGCATCTTTGTCTGGTTTTGGTATCATGGTATTGGTGGTCTCACAGAATGAATTTGGGAGTGTTCCCTCCTTTTCCATTTTTTGGAATAGTTTGAGAAGGACAGGTATTAGTTCTCCTTTATATGTTTGGTATTATTCCCCTGTGAAACCATCCAGTCCTAGACTTTTGTTTGCTGGGAGCTTTTATTACAAATTCAATTTTACTACTAGCGATCGGTCTGTTCAAATTGTCTGTTTCTTCTTGACTCAGTTTTGGAAGGTTGTATATGTTCAAACAATAACAAGGAGTCAAGTCTGTGGAATATTAGACTAGAGAGGAAATGATAAATGGCTTTGGATATTCAGTATTTCCCACAAGGAAACAATTTTAGGTGGCACGCAGCCTAACACTGATTATTATAGTAGTTACAGCAGAGAACTGTAACTAGCACGTGAAAACCATGCCTTTAAGGATAGTATTTCCGAGGACAAGTAAAAAGTAAAACTAAAAGGAGAGATGTGGTTTAAATTAAAATAATAATAAAGCAAAGTTGTTTGCAAGGCAGAAACAGAGACACAGATGTAGAGGACAAATGTATGGACACCACAGGGGGAAAGTGGGGTGGTGGTGTGGTGGTGGTGGGATGAATTGGGAGATTGGGATTGACATGTATACACTAATATGTATAAAATAGATAACTAATAGGAACCTGCTATATATAAAAAAAAATAAAAAATAATAAAGCAATAGTGAAGGTAAAATTTGAACATCACAAAGATGGTAAGAAGATGACTGAAGTTTAGCAAAAGCAGCTATAGGTGATTAGGAGCCACTGTGTAACTTTAAGCAAGTAGACAACCTGAGGAGATTGACACTTTAGGAAGAGTGCTTTGGTGGCAATGTGGAAGCTGGACAGGAAAGTGATGGGATTTTAGGCAGACAGGGGGAATGCTGCAGAAACCCTCAAGGGGGGTGGTGAAGGAGAACAAGGCAGGTGCAATGGAAAAGGAGAAGATGCAGTAGATGCGAGAGCTATTTAGGAGGTAGAAGGCATATGCAATGATATCAAGCATCTGGCTGGATGACTGGGCAGACAATAGGACCATTCTCAAATAGAGAAAACACGGAGGAGACGAGTTGGGAGGAATGGTGTTCCACATTCACCATAAGCTGGGGCATTAATTTCCAAGAACAGCCAGTAGCTCACAGGCTGTCTGTGAACACACCCTTAGACACCACTTGAATATTCAGAACTGGGAACTTGAGAAAGCAGATGCCCAGTTCTGTGACCTCTGGTGCTGAATGCTGCTAAAGGGATTAAGGGGGCTAAATGTTCCTCTTCTTCCTGATGACTTAATGGAGTTATACCCCACAGGCCCAGCAGCTGCCCTGCTGGAGGTGGGGGGCTACTAATTAAGGTGTGCAGTCTAGCTGATACCTGATAGCACTGCTGTGTCCTCTGGCACACGGCAGCCCACGTCTCAGACTTAAAGGGCAGAAATTGAACTCCACGCAACCTGAGCTCATGAGCTTGAGCTCCCCTGAAAAGTGTCCACATCCCTGGCCATACACCAGGCAGAATTCATGTCTGCACATTCAGTCCTTGCAGCGTGCAGAAACCTAACACCTTTCTCCACCCACCTACAGTGCCACCAGGAAATTAACACTCACCCAGGTACTGGGTCATAATTAAACTGAACAAAAAGACAGCTGCTCCTACCTTTCTTTTTTAATCACCAACATGCAGCCCTAGGGATTACTAGCTTTGGGGTGATTTAGGGAGGATTACTCTTTCATTAGTGTCTGGGGTCAGTTCCAAATCAACGTCACAAGAGCTTTTTAAGATACCCTCCCATGCCAACAGCTCATCCCTTTTCCACGTCTGAAAGGCTAGATTTTACAAAGCCACTGGCAATCTATTTGTCAGACCCCCAAATATCTGTGATTTTTCCACCAGAAACCTCACTCAAAAATTAATTTGGCCCTGAGTTTCTAGGTGGCAAATGGCAAGTTGGAGCCCACGATCATAAACACAATTTGGGTTGCTTTTCACTGTATGCTTAGTCATCTACCACTTTTGTGACAATTCATAAGATTTGGTTGGATTTTCCCATCAGCTCAGAATTTTTACTTTTCAGATGGATTTTGCATTATCTACAAATTTCTCAATTTCACCTGTAATTCCTCTGGAGGAATATTTATGAAAATGTTGAAACAGAAGCAACCTCAAGTTTGATCCTCAATGGACCTCACGGTTTGACACATTCCTTTATTTCTTACTTTAATCCCCCAATCTCATGATAATTGAGTAAAGTTTTACTTGCTTGTTTAGAAAATAAGACATTTCTATGTAGAAACTTATTAGTGATTTTTGGAGATATTGCCCATTTGTTGATTGGCTTATCTACCTTAAATCAAGTTCTCTGATGTTCTTCCTAGAGGCCAACATTCTTCCCTTCTTCCTAAGTGAGCTTTAGGATAAACATAACTCCAGAAAACAGAATCATGAGTTCCATGAAATAATTCAGATGAAAATAAATTGAAAGTAGATTTTTATTAATTACCCACTATGAATATATATGTCTAATGAGAATTTTAAAATTATATATATATGAATAACCAAAAGATAAGTTTTTTAAAAATGTACAGCTCAAGCATTTTACCTAAATTACTAAATATTATAGTACTTCTAATACTAAATTCCCAAACAAAAAGTTTCTAAGGCCCAACAAACTACTCTTTTTATGAGGAAGACAGGAAGAATGAAAACAAATTTTACCCTGCATATACAGACATATTCACAACACAATTTTTTTTCTTTTGCATTCAGCTTTGATATAACTCGAGAAAAGATGCCAAATAAAAAAAGAAAATGTGAAAGCTGAACAAAAAATGCAAATAAAATAAAAAAAGGCAGGGAAGGAGGCTAAATAAGGTCATTACTCTTATTAGTCAAAAGCTTAAACATCATAAAAAGCATGAAAAGGCCATTTGTGACTATGATAGAGGGCATCGCAAAAAGTTGATAGGAGGGCATTTTTGCTTCCATTAATAGCAAGCCAAATAATCTGAACCAACCCTCATCCTGAGGACAAACAGAAAATCTGGACAAAATATAATTATCTACTTGAAAGCATCAGAGATGCAACAAAGTGGTGAGGAATTATAAAGTCAGGATAGGGAAGAAGACAGAGTCTGGGGAAGTGATCTGGGTGTTTGGAGTGCTTTTTCTGGGAAGGTTTTGCTGATTCCAAAAGAGACTAAGGGTCTAGCAAGCACTTCTGAAGGCTTCCTGAATCTAGGTAGGGGCAAGGAGACTAGGACATAACGAGGGGAACAAGCGATGGATCCTCCTTATCCTTGGGTTTGGCCTTGAAGGGCTGTGCACCAGGAGATAGAGTAAACCAGGAGTAACTTAGCTACCAATCACCTTGAAATTAACCTCAGTGCTGGTACTCCCAACCACTTGCCAGAAGTAAATGTAAATCATCTATGGAAGATTCTAGGCTTCAAATTATTTCAACATAGCTTTCTGCAAATGCAACACCTAGCACAAAATAAAAATAGTCAGGCAGGGGCTTCCCTTGTGGCGCAGTGGTTAAGAATCCACCTGCCAATGCAGGGGACATGGGTTCGAGCCCTGGTCCGGGAAGATCTTACATGCCGCGGAGCAACTAAGCCTGTGCGCCACAACTACCAAGCCTGCGCTCTAGAGCCCGCGTGCCACAACTACTGAAGCCCACGTGCCTGGAACCCATGTTCGGCAACAAGAGAAGCCACCATAATGAGAAGCCCACACACCGCAACAAAGAGTAGCCCCCAGTCACCGCAACTAGAGAAAGCCCGCGTGCAGCAACGAACCCAACACAGCCAAAAGTAAGTAAATAAAATAAATAAATTTATTAAAAAAAAATAGGCAGGCAAACAAGGGAACAAGACACGATGAATGAAAACCAGAAAAACCAAAAGACACTATAAACAGAACTATCAGGGCCTTCAGAAAATGGATTTAACAGACACATGCTGACCATTTTCAGGGAGATAAAAGATAGTATAGGGATCTTTCAGCAGAAAACTGGAAACTATTTTTTAAAGTACTAAATGAAAACTCTAAAACTAAAAACACAACTGAAATTAAGTATTCAATGTGGATAGGTTCAACATTATATAAGACACAGCTGAAGAGCAAACGAACTGGAAGAAGCCAGAAAATAATACCTAGAATTAAATGTAAAGAAATAAAAGAACTAAAGCACACAGAAAATAGGGTAAGAGATATAAAGTATAAAGTGAGACTGTCTATCATATTAATTAGAGTCCCAGAAGGAGAGGAGAAAACTAATGTAAGAGATAACAGCTAAGACCTTTCCAAAACTAATGGAAGACACTGAGGTAAAGGTTCATGAAGCCCTAAAAGTTCTAAAAAGATAATAAAAAGAAATGGACATTTAATTACATCACAGTAAAATACGGAGTACAAAGAGCCAGGTGGGAAAAAATAAGACTGCTTTCAAAGATGCACCAACTATCATAAAACTGATTTCTTAACAGAAACAATGCAAGTAAAAGATAATGAAAATTCTGAGAAAGTGGCAGAGTAGAAAGCACCAGGAATCTGTCTCCTCACCTAGACAATAACTGGACTGGCAGAATCTGTCTGATATAACTATTTTGGAACTCTGGGGTCTGTTGAAGGCTTGCAACTTTGAGGAGAAGGCTTGGACAATAAATTGTGGTTGATTTTAGTCAATTTCAGCTCTTACACAGTAATGGCTACCCATCACCCATCTCCAGCCACCTGGAAGGCAGCTATGCAGTGTTCCTGGAACAGCCTGCACGCAGCTTATGGGAGCTAGGGTGGTAAAAAGGATTCAAAGGTGGATTTAAGCAGGTAGAAGAATCAGTGGATTTAAATATAAGACAATGGAAATTATCAATGCTGGGAAACAAAGAAAAAAAGATTGAAGAAAAGTGAACACAGTCTAAGGAAACTTTCGGATACCAGCAAATACACCAACATATGCATTGTGGGTATCCCAGAAGGAAAAGAGAGAAAGGGAAAGAGAAAATATTTGAAAAAATAATGGCTGAGAACTTCCCAAATTTCATGAAATACATGATTATAAACATCCAAGAAGCCCAACAAACTCCAAGTAAAGTGAATTCAAAGAAACCCACACCAAACTTTCAAAAGCCAAAAACAAAGAGCAAATACTGAAAGCAGCAAGAGAGAAGCTAATCATCACATACAGGGGATCCTCAATAATATCCTCAATGAGATTTCTTATCAGAAACTTTGAAGGCCAGAAGACAGTAGGCCAATCTATTCAAAGTGCTAAATGAAAAAAACTGCCAGCCAAGAGTCATATTCAGCAAAACTGTCCTTCAAAAGTGAGGAATAAATCAAAACACCCAGAGATAAACAAAAGCTGAGGGAGTTCATGACTACTAGACCTGCCCTACAAAAAATGCTCAAGGGAGTCCTGCAAGGTGGCATGAAAAGATACTAAACAATACCTCAAAGCCATATGGAAGAACAAGGATCTCAATAAAGGTAAATACCTAGGCAATGATGAAAACTTGTTTTATTGTAACAATGGTTTATAATTGTATTTTTGTTTTCTACACGATTTTAGAGACTAATACATTTAAAGAAAAAAAGCAATTATTAGTATAAGAGCTTGTATTATAACTTTGGTTTGTAACTCCAAATTTTGTTTTCTACAGAACTTAGGAGACTAATGCATTTAAAAGAATTAGTAGTTTATGTTTTCAGGCACACAATGTATAAAGGTGGAATTTTATGGCATCAGCAGCCAAAAGAGGTGACGACAAGAGCTGTAAAGGAATATAGTTTTTACATGTTACTGAAGATAAGCTGCTATACATTCAACTTAGGATGTTAAACATAATTCCCAAGGTAAACACAAAGAAAATAGCTAGAAAAGCACCAAAGGAAACTGTGAAGGTTTTTAAATAATTCACTACTAAAAAATCAACTAAACACAAAAGACAAAACTGCAGGAAATGAGGGGCAAAAAAGTTGTAGGGCATATAGAAAACAAATAACACAATGACAAAAATAAGTTCCTCCTGATCAGTAATTACTTTAAATGTGAATAGATTAAACTCTCCAATCAAAAGACAAAAATTGGGGCTTCCCTGGCGGTGCAGTGGTTGAGAGTCCGCCTGCCGATGCAGGGGACACGGGTTCGTGCCCCGGTGCGGGAAGACTCCACATGCTGCGGAGTGGCTAGGCCCGTGAGCCATGGCCACTGAGCCTGTGCGTCCGGAGCCTGTGCTCCGCAACGGGAGAGGCCACAACAGTGAGAGGCCCACGTACCGCAAAAAAAAAAAAAGACAAAACTTGGCAGAATGGATAAACAAACATGGTCCAACTACATACTGTCTACAAGAGACTCACTTGAGAGCCAAAGACAAACAGGTCAAAGGTAAAAGGATGGAAAAAGATATTTCATGCAAATGGTAATAAAAAGAGAGGAGGAATGGCTATACTTATATCAGACAAAACAGACTTTAAGCAAAAAAGTTTACAAAAGACAAAGAAGTACATTATATATTAATGAAAGTTTCAATACAGCAAGAGATATAACTATTATAAACATTTATGCACACAATGACAGAACGTCGAAATATACGAAGCAAAAACTGACAGAACTGAAGGCAGGAATAGGCAGTTCTACTGTTATAGCTGCAGACTTTAATACCCCACTTACAATAATGAATGGAACAACCAGACAGAAAGTAAGGAAATAGAGGACTTAACACAATAAACAAATGAGATTTAATAGACATACAGAACACTCCAACCAACAACAGCATAAACATTCTTCTCAAATGCACATGAGACATTTTCCAAGATAGCCCATATGTTAGGCCATGAATTAAGTCTCAGATTTTAAAAGATACATATATCATACAGAACATCTTCTCCGACCACAAAGGAGTTAAGTTAGAAATGAATAACATAAAGAATACTGGAAAATTCACAAAATTATGGAAATTAAACAACACACTGTTAAACAACCAATGAATTAAAGAAGAAATCACAAGGGAAATTAGAAAATATTTACAGATGAACGAAAATGAAAACACAACATACCAAAATTTATGAGATGCAGCAAAGGCAGTCCTAGGGGAAATTTACAGCTATAAATGCTTACATTAAAAAACAAGAAACAGTACTTCCCTGGTGGTCTAGTGGTTAAGAATCTGCCTTCCAATGCAAGGGACACAGGTTCTATCCCTGGTTGGGGAACTAAGATCCCACATGCCGCAGGGCAACTAAGCCTGCATACCACAACTAGAGACAGCCTGTGCACCGCAACTACTAAACCCACGTGCTCTGGAGCTCACGTGCTGCAACTACAGAGTCCGCTCACCACAACTACAGAGCCTGTGTGCCACAACTAGAGAAGCCCACGTGCCACAATGAAGAGCCCACACGCAGCAACGAAAGATCCCGCATGTCGCACTAAGACCCAACACAGCCAAAAACGAAAGGAAGGGAGGGAGGGAGGGAGGGAGGGAGGGAGGGAGGAAGGGAGGAAGGGAGGAAGGAAGGAAGGGAGGAAGGGAGGAAGGAAGGAAGGAAGGAAGGAAGGAAGGAAGGAAGGAAGGAAGGAAGGAAGAAAGATCTAAAACCAACAACCTAACTTTACAACTTAAGGAACTAGGGAAAAAAAGAACTAAACACAAAGCTAGTGGTAGAAAAATACTAATAATAAATGTTAGAGCAGAGATAAATAAAATAGGGAATAGAAAACAATAGAAAAACATCAATTAAACAAAACAGATCAACAAGATCTACAAAAAAAAGAGCAACAAAAAGATCAACAACAAAAAAAGATCAATAAGATCAACAAATCTTTAGCCAAATGAACTAAGAAAACAAGAGAGACAACAGGAATTACTGAAATCAGATATGAAAGTGGGGGCATTACTACCAATCCTACAGAAATAAAAAGGACAAGAGAGCTCTATGAACAATTATATGCCAAAAAGTCAGATAACCTAGTTTTAAATGGACAAATTTCTAGACACACAATGCTTGGTAGTCCTTTACCAAGACTAAATTACAAAGAAAGCAAAAATCTGAATAGACCTATAACTAGTAAGGAGGTTGAATCAGTAATCAAAAATATCTCCACAAAGAAAAGCCCTGGACACGATAGATTCACTGGAATTTTACCAAACATTTAAAGAAAAAAACTAATCCTTCACAAACTTTTCCAAAAAATTGAAGAGGGAAGACTTCCTAACTCATTCTATGAGAACAAAGAAACCATTAAAAAAAAACTAGAGGCCAATATCCCTTATGAACATTGATGCAAAAATCCACCCCCCCAAAAAGAAAAAACCAGCAAACTGAACTCAGTATGATATTGAAACACACACACACACACACACACACACACACACACACACACACAGGAATGCTATTCAGCCATAAAAAAGAAGGAAACCCTGCCATTTATGACAACATGGTTGACCTTGAGGACATTATGCTAAGTGAAGTAAGTCAGACAGAGAAAGACAAATACCGTATGATCTCACTCATATGTGGAATCTTAAAAGACAAACAAACAACAACAAAAAATAAAACCTCATAGAAAAAGTGATCAGATTTGGAGTTAACAGAGATAGCGGTTGGGAGGTATGAAAACTGGATGAATGTGGGTAAAAGTTACAAATTTCCAGTTATAAGATAAGTAAGTGTTGGGGATGTAATGTACAACATGATAACTATAGTTAACACTGCTGTATTGGTGTATCTGAAAGTTGTTAAGAGAGTAAATCCTAAAAGTTCTCATCACAAAGGAAAAAATGTATTTTTCTTCCTTTGATTTTTTTTTTTGGATCTAAATGAGATGATACATGTTAACTCTACTTATTGTGGCAATTAATTCAAGATGTATATAAGTCAAGTCATTATGCTATATGCCTTAAACTTATATGCCTTAAACTTAAAGTACTGTTATGTCAATTGTATCTCAACAAAAGTGAAAGAAAAAAACTCTGAAGAAAACCAAGGAAGTGACAGTATAAAATCAGCATACTGGTCACCTTTGTGAAGGAGGAATACAAGAAGCAATAACTGGAAGGAAGCATAAGGGAACTTTGCGATGCTAACAACGTTCTATTTCTTGACCTGGGTGGTAGTTATACAATCATTTCATAATAATCATTGAGCTATACATTTTTGTTTGTTTCATATTTTATTTTGTTTCTCTATGCATATTTTATTTTTTAATCTTTCAAATAAATTATTAAAAAGCTGATTGAATGGATAGTTAAATTCAAATTATAATTAACACATCTCTCTCAGTAATTTATAGAAGTAGACAAAATCAGTAAGGTTAGAATGTAAACAGTACTATCAACCAATCTGATTTAAACTGATAGCTATACAGCACTCCACAGAGCCACTGCTTAATAGACATGCTTTTCAAATATACGTGGAATATCCATCAAGATGGACTATATGCAGGGCCATAATACAAGTCCCAATATATTTAAAATCATGAAGATAATATAGAATATGTTCTCTGACTACAATGGAATTAAGTTATAAATCAATAACAGACATCCAGAAAATCTCCAATATTTGAAAATTAAACACACTTCTATATAATCAACAGGTCAAAGAAAAAAAATCATGGAGGAATAAGAAAATATACTGAACTGAATTAAAATGAAAATACAATGTATCAAAATTTGTGAGATGCAGCTAAAACAGTGCTTAGAGAGAAATTTATAGTATGAAATTATATTAGAAAAGAATGATCTAAAATCAATTATTTAAGCATCTAACTTAAAAAGCTGAAGACAGCCTCATCCACCACAGGGCAGACAGCAGAAGCAAGGACTACAGTCCTGCAGCCTGTGGAATGGAAACCACAATCACAGAAAATTAGACAAAATGAAATGGCAGAGGTATATGGCCCAGATGAAGGAACAAGATAAAACCCCAGAAAAACAACTAAGTCAAGTGGAGATAGGCAACCTTCCAGAAAAAGAATTCAGAAGAATGATAGTGAAGATGATCCAGGATCTTGGAAAAAGAATGGAGGCAAGGATCAAGAAGATGCAAGAAATGTTTAACAAAGACCTAGAAGAACTAAAGAACAAACAAATAGAGATGAACAATAAAACAATAAAGTAACTGAAGTGAAAAATAAGCTAGAAGGAATCAATAGCAGAATAACTGAAGCAGAAGAACAGATAAGTGACCTTGAAGACAGAATGGTGGAAATCACTGCCACGGAACAGAATAAAGAAAAATGAATGAAAAGAAATGAAGACAGTCTAAGAGACCTCTGGGACATTAAATGCACCAACATTCACAGTATAGGGGTCACAGAGGAGAAGAGAGAAAGAACCTGAGAAAATATTCAAAGAGATAATTGCTGAAAACGTTCTTAACGTGCGAAAGGAAACAGTCACCCAAGTCCAGGAAGCGCAGAGTCCCAGGCAGGATAAACCAAGAAGGTACATGCCAAGACACATAGTAATCAAATTGACAAAAAGTAAAGACAAAGAAAAATATTAAAAGGAACAAGGGAAAAACAACAAATAACATACAAGGGAACTCCCATAAGGTTAACAGCTGATTTCTCAGCAGAAACTCCGCAGGCCAGAAGGGAGTGGCATCATATATTTATGATGAAAGTGAAGATCCTACAACCAGGAATATTCAACCCAGCAGGCTCTCATTCGGATTGGATGGAGAAAGAAAAAGCCTTACAGACAAGTAAAAGCTAAGAAAATTCAGCACCACCAGACCAGCTTTGCAACAAATGCTAAAGGAACTTCTCTAGGTGGGAGAGAGACCAGCAACTTAGAACAACCTTGTACATATATAGACTACTATATTAAAACCTCATGGGAGCAGCAAACCCAAAAACTACAAGAGATACACATGCAAAAAAGAAAAAGCAACCCAAACACAACACTGAAGAGGATCATCAAACCACAAGAGAACAAAAGAGGAAGGGAAGAAAAAAGACCTACAAAAACAAACCCAAAACAATTAAGAAAATGGCAACAGGAACATACATATTAATAATCACCTTAAATGTAAATGGATTAAATGCTCCAACCAAAAGACACAGACTGGCTGAATGGATACAAAAACAAAACCCATATATATGCTGTCTACAAGAGACCCACTTCAGCCCTAGGGACACATACAGACTGAAAGTGAAGGGATGGAAAAAAGGTATTCCATGCAAATGGAAATCAAAAGAAAGCTGGAGTAGCAATTCTCATATTAGACAAAATAGACTTTTAGATAAAGACTGTTATAAGAGACAGAGAAGGACATTACCTAATGATCAAGGGATCAATCCAAGAAGAAGATATAACAATTGTAAACATATATGCACCAAACATAGGAGCACCTCAAATACATAAGGCAGGTACTAAAAGTCATAAAGGGAGAAATCAACAGTAACACAATAATAGTGGGGGACTTTAACACCCCACTTTCATCAATGGACAGATCATCCAGACAGAAAATCAATAAGGAAACACAGGCCTTAAATGACACACTAGACCAGATAGACTTATACTTAATTGATATTTATAGAGCATTCCATCCAAAAGCAGCAGAATACACATTCTTCTCTTGTGCACATGGAACATTCTCCAGGCCTGACCACATGCTGGGCCACAAAGCGAGCCTCAGTAAATTTAAGAAAATTGAAATTGTGGGGCCGTTAGGGACTTTCCACCCCCTCACTTGTTCCCGTAAACCAATTCTTCTCCCTATCGTGCGCCACTCCTTCTCCCTATCGAAACCAATTCTTCTCCCTATCGTGCGCCACTCCTTCTCCCTATCGAAACCAATTCTTGGAGTTTTTCAGTTGACGGGGACTTGCCAGACAGCGGGTAATTTTCCAGTTGCCCGTAACAGGTATACGCCCTAACCGCCACAATGAACAGACAACTATAACGGCCAGAAGGTGGGACAAAAGTTCCTAAGCCAATGAATTCAAAAGTCACCACATTTACCCAATCATTGTGAGAATATACCCGCCCTATGAATAAATAAACCTATAAAAAGTATGTGATTCCGCTTTTAGGGGTTCCCCATCGGCCTCCTGCGTGAGGTTCAGGGAACCCCGGTGCATCGGCTCCTAATAAACCTCTTGCGTGTTGCAACGGCTCTCGACTCTTGGCGGTTCTTGGGCGAGTTGGAATCCCTCGTAGACCGCTTGGGTCTAACAAAATCATATCAAGCATCATTTCTGACCGTAACACTATAAGATTAAAAATAAACTACATGAAAAAAACTGTAAAAAACACAAACACGTGGAGACTAAACACTATGCTACTAAACAACCAATGGGTCACTGAAGAAACCAAAGAGGAAATCAAAAAATTCCTAGAGACAAATGAAAACGAAAGCACAATGATCCAAAACCTATGGGATGCAACAAAAGCAGTTCTAAGAGGGAAGTTTATAGCAATACAGGAAACAAGAAAAATCTCAAATAAACAACCTAGCCTTATACCTAAAGCAACTAGAGAAGGAAGAACAAGCAAAACCTAAAGCTAGTAGAAGGGAAAAAAGCATAAAGATCAGAGCAGAAATAAATGAAATAGAGACGAAGAAAACAATAGCAAAGATCAATGAAACTAAAAACTGGTTCTTTAAAAAGATAAACAAAATTGATAAACCTTTAGCCAGCCTCATTAAGAAAAAAAGAGAGAGGACTCAAGTCAATAAAATGAAAAAGGAGAAGTTACAACTGACACCACAAACATACAAAGGAGCATAAGAGACTACTACAAGCAACTGTATGCCAATAAAATGGACAACCTGGAAGAAATGGACAAATTCTTAAAAAGGTACACTCTCCCAAGACTGAACCAGGAAGAAGTAGAAAATATGAACAGACCAATCACAAGTACTGAAATTGAAACTGTGGCTTCACAGGACAATTCTATCAAATATTTAGAGAAGAGCTAACACCTATCCTTCTCAAACTCATTCAAAAAAATTGCCGAGGAAGGAAAACTCCCAAACTCATTCTACGAGGCCACCATCACCCTGATACCAAAACCAGACAAAGATACCACAAAAAAAGAAAACTACAGGCCAATATCACTGATGAACACAAAAATCCTCAACACAATACTAGCAATCCAAATCCAACAATACATTAAAAGGATCATACAAATGATCAAGTGGGATTTATCCCAGGGATGCAAGAATTTTTCAGTATCTGCACATCAATCAATGTGACACACCACATCAACAAATTAAAGAATAAAAACCATATGATCATCTCAACAGACGCAGAAAAGCTTTTGACAAAATTCAACACGAATTTATGATAAAAACTCTCCAGAAAGGGGGCACAGAGCGAACCTACCTCAACATAATAAAGGCCATAGATGACAAACATACAGCTAACATCATACTCAATGGTGAAAAACTGAAAGCATTTCCTCTAAGATTAGAAACAAGACAAGGATGTCCACTCTCGCCGCTATTACTCAACATAGTTTTGGAAGTCCTAGCCATGGCAATCAGAGAAGAAAAAGAAATAAAAGGAATACAAATTGGAAAAGAAGAAGTAAAGCTGTCACTGTTTGCAGATGACATCATACTATACATAGATAATCCTAAAGAGGCCACCAGAAAACTACTAGAGCTAATCAATGAATTTGGTAAAGTTGCATGATACCAAAAAAATGCACAGAAATCTCTTGCATTCCTATACAGTAACAATGAAAGATCAGAAAGAGAAATTCGAAAAACAATCCCATTTACCATCAAACCAAAAAGAATAAAATACCTAGGAATAAACTTACCTAAGGAGACAAAAGACATGTACTCCGAAAACTATAAGATGCTGACAAAAGAAATTGAAGATAACGCAAACAGATGGAGAGATATATCATGTTCTTGGATGGGGAGAATCAACACTGTGAAAATGACTATACTACCTAGGGCAATCTACAGATTCAATGCAATCCCTATCAAACTACCAATGGCATTTTTCATAAAACTAGAACAAAAAATCTTAGAATCTGTATGGAGACACAAAAGATCCCAAATAGCCAAAGCAGTCTTGAGAAAGGAAAACGGAGCTGGAAGAATCAGGACTTCAGACTATACTACAAAGGTATAGTCATCAAAACAGTATGCTACTGGCACAAAAACAGAAATATAGATCAATGGAACAGGTTAGAAAGCCCAGAAATAAACCCATGCACCTATGGTCAATTAATCTACAATGAAGGAGGCAAGACTATACAATGGAGGAAAGACAATCTCTTCAATAAATGGTGCTGGGAAAACTAGACAGCTACATGTAAAAAAATGAAATTAGGACACTCCCTAACACCATAAACAAAAATAGACTTAAAATGGATTAAAGACCTAAATGTGAGACTGGACACTATAAAACTCTTAGAGGAAAACATAGGCAGAACACTTTCTGACATAAATCACAGCAATATCTTTTTTGACCTGTCTCCAAGAGTAATGGAAATAAAAACAAAATTAAACAACTGGGACCTAATTAAACTCAATAGCTTTTGCACAGCAAAGGAAACCATAAACAAAATGAACAGAACCCACAGAATGGGAGAAAATATTTGCAAATGATGTGACTGACAAAGGATTAGTCTCCAAAATATACAAGCAGCTCATGCAGCTCAATATCAAAGAAACAAACAACCCAATCGAAAAATAGGCAAAAGACCTAAATGGACATTTCTCCAAAGGAGACATACAGATGGCCAAGAGGCACATGAAAAGATGTTCAGCATTGCTAATTATTAGAGAAATGCAAATCAAAACTACAGTGAGGTATCACCTCACACCAGTCAGAATGGCTATCATCAAAAAATCCATAAGCAATAAACCTAGAGAGGGTGTGGAGAGAAGGAAACTCTCCTACACTGTTGGTGGGAATGTAAATTGGTACAGCCATTATGGAGAACAGTATGGAGGTTCCTTAAAAAACTAAAAATAGAGCTACCGTATGATACTGCAATCCCACTCCTGGGCATATATCCAGAGAAAAACATGGTTCAAAAGGATACCTGCACCCCAATGTTCATTGCAGAACTGTTTACAGTAGCCAAGACATGAAAGCAACCTAAATGTCCATCTACAGAGGAATGGATAAAGAAGTTGTAGTACATATATACAATGGAATATTACTCAGCCACTAAAAAGAATGAAATAACGCCATTTGCAGCAACATGGATGGACCCAGAGATTGTCATACTGAGTGAAGTAAGTCAGAAAAAGAGAAATATAATATCACTTATATGCAGAATCTAAAAAAAAAAAATGATACAAATGAACTTATTTACAAAACAGAAACAGACTCACAGACTTAGAGAATGAACTTATGGTTACTGGGGGGAAGGGTGGGGGGAGAGGGAAAGTTAGGGAGTTTGCGATTGACATGTACACACTGCTATATTTAAAATAAATAACCAACAAGGAAAATAAAAAATGAGACTGAGCCTTAGTCCATTGGGTTTTATCCCCAAAGTCTCCATTTTTTAAACTAAATATGTTGTTTTAAATTTTTATAACTTGAATGCTGGATGTATAAGAATAAACAGGAAAAATGTAAATAAATTTTAAAAAGCTGGAAAAGATAAATCTAAAGTAAATATAAGAAAAGAAATAATAAAAAGAAATCAATTATTGTAAAAGCAAGCACAATAAACTGCTATTGGACCAAAAACAAAAACAAAAAGAAATCAATTAAATAGAAAACAGACAACCAATAGTGAAAATCAATGAAACCAAAGCTGGTTGTTTTATTATAAAATATAACACATCACAAAAGTGCACATACACAGAAAACACACAGTGCAATGATTTACCAGTGAACACCTTGTAAGTACCACTTGATCAAGAAATAAAACACAACCAATACCCAGGGTTTCCCTCCACATCCTGTCCCTTCCCAATCATTAACCTCTCTGTCCCTCTCAAACCAATCACTATGCAAACTTTTATGCAAATAACTTCCTTGCTTTCATTATAGTTTTACCACCTAAGAATGTGTCTTTGAAGTCTAGAGTTGAGTTTTACCTGTTTTTATTAAACTTCATATAATGATAACATAGTATGTATTAGATGTGTTTGCTTGCCATTCACATATCTTCTTTAGTTAAATGTTCAAATTTTTTTAACTGAGTTATCTTTGAAACTATCAATACAATTGATAAACCTCAAGCTAAACTGATAAAGATAAAGAAAGATACAAATAACCAGTATCAGCAATGAAAAACTGGCATAACTACAAGTGCTACAGACATAAAAAGAATAAGGAGATATTATTAAAAACCTTTTAGTAATTAATTTGACAACCTAGTTTACACAAAGTGACTTATCCAGCTAGGTGTGTGGGAATATTCCAAAATAAACACTTGAAACGTCTTACCTTTCAAAAACCTTCAGAACTGTCCTTAGACTTGTGTTTATCCTGAAGTCATTTGAAAGAGAGGCTAAACATATCAATTTATCTCAAAAAACATCTTTTAAGTGCCTACGATGTACACTACCATTAAGGATTCATATTAAAGACATGGTCTTTTCTCATAGTCCTGCAATCTTCATTTGGCTCAGTGACTCCTGGAAAAACAAACATGAATAAGAGACAACACTAGATTTACTAAAGATCATAATGCTGTCATTTATTGGAGGAAAAAAGCAAAAAAAAGAATTGTTTCGTGATACTTGGGGGAAAAAACCAGCTCAATTCTTTCTCTGAAATGAGTCAGTAAAAAGAAAACAATCTTCATTGTGTGAAACAGCATCTCAAGGTAGGAAAAGCAGCACACAAGAATACATTTTGCGATATGAAAATTTAGGTATGCCACCAGCAGCATTCAAAATGAGCTGAGTATCTATACAATTACAAAAATTGATGTTTTAACAAAGTGTTTTAAAAGCTCATCACACTAAAACAGGTACAACGTTCTGAACGCATATAAACTCCCCATGGGCTTTTGAGCATCCTTACCCTTAACTGCAGAATCAGAAGGTACAAAAGCAGTGAAAGATCAGAGGTTTTAATTTTTTTGTTTTCCTTGTTCCAAATGGCAAAGTCAAGCAGAAATATTGAAAAAGGCGAAATAAGCACTTCTCATAGCACAAAGACCACACAAGATTGCATGTAAACTATGGTTCCCCTTTAAGACATTACACAAGGTTCATCTGTACTTAAGGCTCATTACTTCTTGCAGTATGGTAGTTCAACAGGCAGAGGGCAACATTCTCTGACAAGTCTCAGTTTGGTCTCAAAGGATACCTCCCAAGGATCCACAAGGATATTAAGTCTAGGCAGCCATTTATATCAGGGAACTTTTGTCCATGCTATGTCTATTTTTTGGTGCTGTTTATTAAGTGTAGTGTCATTACTTTGTCGTGAATATCCACATCGGTAGTAATTGTTTATTATGATGCTGTGGACTGACCTTTCACTCCAAATAGCCATGTTCCTCCTGTCTAGTGAACACACTCTTCCCTGCTTTCAGCTCATCCCGTCTATAGAAAATGTTTTGTACATTTCCAAGCCCATCGTCAGTTTATCAGCTCCTGCTAAGAAGGACATAATTTTATTCAGTCAATTTACATTAACAAAGGCTCTGACGGACCATAGGCTCTGCTCACAAGCTCTGTGGTGAGACCTCTGCCGGTGCTTTGTGAGGCCCTTTGTGAGGTCAAGGGACAGAAATCTGAGGCATCAACAGCAAAGCTTAAGTGTACCAGGGGCTTAGGAGTGCCACCTATGCATTCAGGGTAGGACCGGAAATAACCGCAAAGTGGGACTAAACGCCCTATCTCAAGTAAACTGGAGGCAAGAACACTGCACGGCACTCTCCACTTGACAAAAAATCCTCCAGATCTCAGAATTGCATAAAAGTATGAATTAGAAGGTGCTTGAAAGTCACATGATTCAATCCCCCAACTTTTTAAATAGAAATTGCTAAAAAATTTAGACTTCTAAATGTAAATTCTTTTGTCAATCTTATCGAGAGCTACACAGATATCAGTATTTAACTTCAGGTGAAGGTCTGTTCGCTTTATTAAAAATGCTATCTGCAAGGAAGCTACGGCACATCTTCAAACTTATCTTAAAAAGTCTTGGATTTTTAAAACCAAAAGAACAATGCCTGTAATCTAGCAACATGGCTCTATAAACCTTAAACACTGATTTCTGTCGTTGTTGATTTGCTGAAAATGAAGTCGAAGGATGGGTTGTGGATTCTGAAGTATCTGTAATCCTACAGCAGACTCTAGTCAGAAGTTATCTAAGGAAAGAGACGAGAAGGCAAGACTGGTGTAGGCGGCCCCATAGAAAAAGGGACTCCACAGCCACAGGGCTGCAGCTCCATTCCCTAATTCATTCTACCAAGTCTCATCACACGTGTTCCAACACGTCACTCTCGTGGAGCTATCAAACGCAGAAGCAGCCAAACCGGTATCCCCACATCCCTTTTGTTTTTTTTAAGGTATGACCCACTTCTTAATTATCTTTTCGAACAGAAGTATCCAAAAGTAATTTTATTTAGAGGCATTTCATGATTGTATTTCCTGCTCCCTGAGCATGTACCGATTAGGGTGGAAGGTAGCACTCAGGTGGATAACCCACAGTCACCACACAGGCGTGATGCACAGGAGCTCCAAGCACTGAGACAGTGAAGCCGGTGAGAACGCTCAGCTGCGGAGAGTGGTCGGTCCTTCCCAAGGACAAGACGGCCCGTCTGTGGGAGGGAGGGAGAGCAGGAACCTCGGCCGGGTCTCAGCAGCAGTGGCCACAGGCACAGCCACGCAGAGGGGCTGGAGAGCCAGAGGTTCCCCTGAGCACATCGGGCAAAAGGGGAGACCTCTTAGACAGCAAGACAGGAGGAGATGGGAAGCAGCGAGTTAGTAAACAGACCCGCCCAGTCTCTCAGGGGTGGGATGAAGGCAGAGAGGGCCAAGAGCACTGGAAGCCGGTTCTCCAAGTCTGGAGAGCAATGCTGCTCCCAACACAGCGGTCACAGGCAAACACGGCCAGGGAAGAGCGTTCAGGCCAGCGCTCCCACCCAGCTGTTGGAAGCACAGCCTTGCACGAACACATTCCTTGTCTACAAAAGAGCTGCCTCAAGGGTTCCCTTCGTTCCAAAACGCAAGGATCTCTCCTTCACCCAGCAGTGAACGGGGTAGGATAGAAGGCAGGGGAGCAGGGAAACAGAGACCACGACCGACCACAGGACCTAAAACCCTAACTCTCCACTCGTCATCTCACCCACGAGGTTGCTTTTAACCAGCACAGTTGCTTGGTAACAGCTTTCAGCATATTTGAAATGGATTTCTTACTCCTACAAGGCCGGCAGACAAAAACAAGTAGGGAAGCAACCACAGGGTAAGGCGGCAGAAGGAAAATTTCAGTCTGGAAGATCCTGGAAGGCGGGATCACCCACAAGCTGCCGAGGTGTCCGGACTGGAGCTGTCTGAACAAACTGGCCACAGGCCTCCAGAGATAAGGCAAAGCACGAGCTTTCAAGCAAGAGCTAGCGCCCTCGGCTGGTGAGATCTGGTACAGACCCCTTACCCGCTCTGAGGCTGTTCCTTCTCTAATAATGGAGACAAGACTGCTAGCCTGGCAAAGTGATTGTGAATGTTCAACAAGATAGTGCATGGCAATGCCTACAGTGCCGGACACATACTACCCAATGAGCTTTTTCAGATAAATTAACGGCCAGAGATAGTCACCCTATCACCTTCAATGGTCATCCATTATTTCCGGGATTAAATAATAATACCCACCTTTTACAGAGATATCATTTACCTATGCTGGGCCCCATGCTAAGCCCTTGACACGTTTCTCATTGACATCCTGTGATGATCCAGCAGGAATCATTATCCCCATTATTTTTAAACAGACGAGCGATGTGAGGACGAGAGGTTAAGGAGCTTGTTCAGCATGACACTAGCAGGTGATTGAACCACAACTCACACCCAGCCCTGTTTCATAGCCCACGTTCACCACCACTACATTACACAGGCCTGGTGACATCTTAACCTCATGTCTCACAAAGTCAAGTCCAGCCTCTGAAAAGGGCCCAGAGGGGTCAGCCTCTTAGGTGTATTACTCCAGGCTATTTGAAACTCATAACAACCAGGCTAGCCTCCCATCAGCTCTAAAGAGAAGATGACTTCTGACCGCCTTCACAGAGCCCTTCTGAGATCCGAGCTGTCTCCTGGAAGCACCTGGCCTGTGAAGGAACCCCACACAAGCCAGACGGTAGCATATACTTTCCACTCCTGGCTGAAGGTAGGTTAGGGGCCTCAGCAGAAGACAGGATGCCCTCAACAGCCTGGAAAAGGACTCAGTAACATTGGCTCCACACTCTGGCCCCGTCAGGCCTGTTCATACCTCCCCAGTTCAGAAGAAAAGCCGCACCGGTTTGAGGTCTTGGCCGCAGCAGGAAAATGAATTCAGCCATCAGCCACAAGCAAGGAGACAAGCAGTGGACCACTGCCTTTGGTTTGGAGATTCCCAGAGCGAGAGCCTGAGTGGACCGGCCAACCTGGGAGAAGAACAGAAAGGCAAACCCGAACAGACTTCTCCTCTGGAGGTGACTTTGGAGGTCCTGTAATGCCACGAACTCCAACGATCAAGATAGGGCATTCTGATCGTCAGGCCTCAAGGAGGAGCTAAAGGGCACAAAAGGCATGATGGAGATCCTACAGATCCAGGAGGAAGCTTCCCAAAGGGAGACCGAGCAGGAGAAGATACGATGACGTAGAGAGCTTGCAACCAGAAAAGGCACAGGCTTGGCTGATGAAAACAGGGAAAACAGTTACAGGAGGTAACACCAGAGCCACACTGGCAAAACGCGGTGTCATGAAGGGGACAGAAGCCGGGGCACCCAGGCTTGGGGCTCAGTTCTGCCATCGGCTGTGGCTCTGGGCAGATCTTGTAACTTCTCTGAGCCTTGATTTCCTTGACTTCCTAGTGGGATAACAATCCCTGCTTCATCACAAGGCTCCTACAAGGACTAGACAAGATCAGGGACATGAAAGCACTTTGTCTGTGGCCAGACATCAAGTTGCAATATGGCCACCCCGCTGCCCCTGGTGTCTTCTCCCACCGTTTCCAGGACAGGCTCCACTGCAAACGCTGTGACTGTTTAAAGGTCACCGGGCAGGCGTGCCTACTTCCTGCTGCCTCCACGGCAGGGCTCTGTCTTCCCACCTAGTCTCCCCTGGCCCCGTTTTAGGGGAGAATGGAAAACAAAACCATTTTAAAAGCAAACATTTATAAATAATGGGGGGAAAAAATACAGCAGAGAGCAGCAACATTTTTCACCTCCTACCAAGTCTTGTCCAAAAGGAAGCAGTAGTGTTTCCTGCTGCTGCGTTGTTCTCTCTCAATCTCGTTCCAAGAGGTCAAGAGTAAAGACATGTGGCGGGGAGAAAGAAAAACCCAAGAGAAAAAAAGTGTGCACTGAATGTTAGAAAATACATTCTATGGGCAGGTGTGGAATCAGAACAGCAGAAGAGACACGGCTCAGGTCTAAAAACAACACACATCACCAAAAAGTGCTCCTTTTCTACTTCAGTCCACGGCCAGACTCGCCACGGGCTCGTGTGCAGCTGTCAGGAGGGCAGAAGCACTTGTTCCCAGACACCAGAGTAGAAGCGTGTCCACGCTGTGTGGGGCAGGGGTGACGGACGCCACGCTGAGGAACAAATCTACAAAGTCCCTGTAGACCCCTAAACTCTATCCCTTCCTCTTGCACCCCTGTGACTCCAACAGGGCGGCCTGTTGCCAGCTGGGAATCACTGGCTCCCAAGGCTTATCTGCTGCTGCTTAACAAGGTTTTTATTTACGAGAACTCAGTGGAACACCATGCAAAGGCGCACGAGGAAGATTCCACTCCATCAGATACAGAACCCACCTCTCATATCGTGCTACAGACATGTGGGTTTGGGAACACACCGTTGCCTCCAAAAGCAACCCTCAGGTGTTCAGAATGCAAGCAGCATGTCACTGCAAGATCAAAGGCACATGTCTGTGAGACAGAGATTTAGAAGATATTTACAACACGGTCCACGAGCTTCCATCCACCATGCCTTCCAAAGCTTTGCAAAACCGGCCGTGTGTTATGAAAGACATACAGCAAAACACTTCTTCACAGCGTTCCTAGGAAGAAAAAACACAAAGGTAAATGGGAGATCATCACTCCAGAGGCTCCCGGAAGTGGTAAAGACCTTCCTTGAGATTTTCTGGGTACCCAGAGTAGCACGCTGCAGAGAAGAAAGCACCCAGACCATGGAGTCAGATCTACATGGCATCAAACCTCAGCTTCAACATCTACTACTAATATTATCCCGGGGAAGGGACTTGCCTTATTTGAGTATCAAATTCCTCATCTGTAAAAGGGCACGTCCCCACTTACCCTGTAGACCAGTCTGGGAATTAGTGCATTGAACAGAGTAGGTATTTAATAAAGAATAGCTACCATGACCATCAGAGGAAAAGATAGGAAGAAAGTGGAAACTATCTAAAACCAAGAAATTAGTCAGGACTGTATACTTTAATATCAACCAGAATCACAGAATGCACCAAAAGCATTAAGTCAGATAGGCACTAGGGCCTTTCTCCTTTCTAAGCAGGCAGCAGAAACTTGTTAAGGGACATCTTGCAGGAGTTCCCTAGCACAGGGAGCTCTCTATAGGTACTGAGCACTTGCTACCCTGATGTATGAGCTCTATCCCAGGCACTTGCTCCTTGGAATTCGGTGTAGAGAGTGCAAGGAAAGAGTGAGGGCTCAGCAAATTACTATTCTATTCAAGCAGGCACACCCATCCCACCGCCGTATCTGGCCATGTTCTAGGGCTTCTCACCCCAGTTCTACTCCTTGTGTTCTCAGCTGCATTTGTGCCAAGGACACTGGAGTCACATGACGGAGAGAGGGAGGGAGGGAACATGAGAGAATGTATTCGCATGAGCGGGCACTGCATTTTGCTATCAAGATAATTCTAGGACAGCATTAATTTTTTTTTTTTTTTTTCGCAGTACGCGGGCCTCTCACTGTTGCGGCCTCTCCCGTTGTGGAGCACAGGCTCCGGACGCGCAGGCTCAGCGGCCATGGCTCACGGGCCCAGCCGCTCCGCGGCATGTGGGATCTTCCCGGACCGGGGCACGAACCCGTGTCCCCTGCATCGGCAGGCGGGCTCTCAACCACTGCGCCACCAGGGAAGCCCTAGGACGGTATTTCTTTTTTTTTTTTTTTTTGACAGTATTTCTTAAGATACGCTCTGCACTGAAGTCCCAGCAGATGCTCTGCACAAGAAAGGGTTTTGACAAATAAGATCCCTTGTGGTAGCTCACAGTACACATATTAAAGGACCTGGAAAGCCTACTCACAAAGCCACCCAGCTGCCTTTAACGTGGTGGGCTGGTTAACTTCTCATCTAATCAGTCACTCGCCACCATCGTCAGCAACAGCCTCGGAAGGCCTAAGCCTGCTCTACCTCCTTCCCAGCTCTCGCACATTTCTCATTGCCTCAACACAGGGAAAAGCCTCTTTTTAGTTCACAGGTCATGAAAGAGAGGAATGGAAATTAAATGGTGACATGAGAACAGAGTCAGAGGCAAAGATCACTGAAAGTGCTAATTAAAGGAGGTTTGGAGGTCAGAAGCTCGGAGTGAGAAGGGGCCAACCCAAGTCAGTTATCACGAGTCCTTTCAGGCCGGGGGGTGCGGGCGGGGGCGGCGGGGGCAGTCAAGTGAGCTGCTCAAGGTCACACTGCTAATTAGGAAACCCTGGTCCTCCAGAGTCCTGGCCCTGTCTACTTTCCCTTTATGAATTCTTTTCTGAAATGTTCCCATCAGTGGGATAGTATAAGAAAACAAGCATGAACGTAGACCCCCTCCATCCCTCGCTCAGTGATATTAAGGTGATATTCACCTTTAGGAAAATCTCCTCAAACCTACAGGTTAAAAGAGTGATAATGAGCATATACATACTGTCTATCACAGCAGAATGTTCCCAGCGCCAGGAATCGGTAGACCTGGGTCAATGCCCATCATTGGCTGTATTATGGGGTGGGGGGGGGGGGTGGGGGCATTAGCTTACTAACCTATAAAATAGGTGTATAACATCTGCCTATTCGTCTCAAAGGATCTTCATAAAGATAAAATGGCATGAACTCTCTGAAAGCACCCTAACCTAAAAGGCCCCATGCAAACTATCATCATCCCCAAATGACAGACATTATAATCCCAAAGACAGTCTTACCTTGCGAATGGTATGTAGGAAAGGCTATACCTACAATGAAAAACAAACAAAAGATCAAGTCAAATGAAGGGAGTGGAAGATTCCACAGTGGATTGGGTTTCTGAGCTGCAAGAGCACCTGCGGTGATGTATCCAGACCCCCTCCCTCCTCAGTGTGGAGGGTGTGTGCACACACGCACACATACAGGCGTGCGCGGTGCCACGTGTACAACAGGGAAGGGGGTGTCGTCTGTAGCCAAAGTAGGAGGGCAGAAGGCCCGTATGGAGACAACTCTGTCACCTCAGCCTCACGGGGTTACTGCTTTAACCAAATGAGCCAGCAGCCTTACCTACAACAGGCAGATTCCAGATAGCCAGATGACCTAGAAGCCCTATTCCAAAGGAACATCAAATAAAATGCGGGTCAGCTGTCCTCCAACATGTTACAAGTTCGCAACAGAATACAACTTCTACCCCATTGGCATAAATTTTCTGTTCTGTACCTAATCATTTTAAAAGAAGAGAAAAGAGAGCAGGAAAAGAAAAGAAAAAAAAAGACGCACTACCAACTGCCCTATGGATGAAAGCATAAGCCAGCTATGATTCTTTAAGAACCCAAGCCCACAGATATCTTGGCGGTCCCAGTTAGCTCAGCCCCCTCGCCCAGAATGGAACCACAGAGGGGAGGAAGCTGGCCACGCCCCCAAAGACCAGGCCTGGGTGTCAGGCGGGCTGGAAGCCAATCAACTCTAAGTTGGAACACATATAGTTGGAACACATCAGGGTTGGAATAGGGCCATCTGACTGTGCACATATGAACGCTGAACCTTTAAAAAAATGGCGTCAGAATCAGTCTATATGCAAAGAAAGGCATGTGTACGTAGGGATTAACTTCTGCCCCGAGAAGATAAACCAAAATATAAACATAAGCCATCACACCAGGCCCTTTCAGTAACCACTACCACACTGTATGTGTCCCATTAAAATCAGGCCATCATTCTTCTCCGTAGCTGACACTCACCACGTACAAAAGCTGACTTACTTGGAATAAATTCCAAAGGGCATTTTGAAAGTACATTTATTCAAAAGTCCAAAATTACTAAAAGGAAGGATGGGTGTTAAGCTTGCAGCCTCAAGATGCATTTCTATCAAATAAGACAACATTTGATCCTTGGAAGCTTTAAGACTCTCACAGTCTTCCTTTCTTCGCATTAGAGCCAACATTTTTTCCCAAAGTAGGTCAAGTCACATTTTTATGAAACTGTTCTGGCAGATATCATCCCTTGATAAACCGTGAACATATTACAGAAACGTCTCAGAAGCTATTGATTCCATACGTGCCACCACCCCGGTACTTTGACATCGGACAGGTTTGAAATGGCCATGAAGCTACAGCCCCATCCATGGTTCTGAATGATGACGTCTCCAGTGGTCCTCTCACCATGCTTGGCCCCTAGGGCGCAACTCCCTGGTTTTGCTACGGCGCACAGCCACCCGGTTTTCCATTGCGTCAGTCACTGCTACTCATCTGTTGCTGACAATTCACTCTTTGTCCTTCTGTTAAATGATTCATCCCACCACAAATGTAACACTCACGATTTTCCTTACCAGTTTCCTTTTTCTTTAATGCCTGTTTGACTCACAAGCCTCTCTTTACCAGTCCCTACACAACTTCATTGTCCTTGCCCTTACCAGACGTGAGTGGTTGAATAACGTTTGTAACATCTCAAAATCAACCCTGAGCCCAGCAAAAATGCCACAGTGGGCAAAGAGCCTCCCACGACCACTCAAGGCCACTAATGCCACCTACTGGCGGTGGGCTGAGTCGACAGGCTTTGGTGCTCTGCGGTGTGATTGACTTGCATCATTAAGGATTCTTAAGTCGAAAAGCTTCTGTTTTCCCAATCCTCCTACCCACACCATGTGGGATTTTATCTCCTTCAGCTGCGTTAGTCAGAGATCGATGTGGGAAGGGACTGTCGAAAAGGTTACTTACCACATCAGGGCCAGAGACTGCAAAATGCAGAAGATGAGAGCAAGCCCTCTGTTGTGCCACTGGAAGAAAAATGATACGGTTACAGGTACGTGTGTGACAAGAGGCACACACCAAAAAGGTTAAGGAAAATTAAAATACACACTTACCCAAAAGGCAGAACACAGGGTAAGCGTCACGCACAGCTAGAGAGAGAAAGGAAACATTATTTAATTATAACAGGGAGGGGAAGAAACTGTAAAGACATCATTCTTGACAAACTTACAACAACACATCAAACTGCAGTAATCACATTCTGTGGTTATCACAGCAACCAAATGCATCCTTCGTTTCAAAGCACTGAACCTACGCGAGCACCCATCTTTGGCAGAGGAGTTCAAATCCCAGTGAAATGAAACTGGCCAATAAGGATTCATGTAGATTAAAAAGAGAAGGATCCTCCCCTACTTTCAAATTTTCCCGAAATCTCTGCCCAGCAAACACAAGCACATTTCTGGTCCACCCATCCATCCATCCTTCCATTCCAACATATACTAAAGTAGGTTAAACACACACCTCTTTAACTCCTGCCAAACACTAGTGTCTGGAGTAGAAAGCGCATGTGAGGACAAAGGTTAACGCTAGATGTCAATCTCACGGCCAGAGAGTCAATTATTTGTTTACACGTCACCTAACACTGTCCCTGAGTCCTTTCTTAGTAAGTTCTTTTTGCAAGAGACTTATCCAGGCCATCTACATCCAGGGATGGCCAAAAACAATGAGTAGTCCAGCTGTCGGTCATGCCTGTCCTCTCCATCCTGCTGTATCAGTAACTACTCAATAAATATGACCAAAATAATTTCTTGGTGGTGCCCGATGCTCTGAAAGGATACAAAACCGTAGCAAGTGTGGCCACGGCCTTAGAGAACTTACCCACCTGAACAAATGAGATGTACACAAATGAAACTACAAAGTACGTTGCTCAAGGTCTGGACATTGCGATACTGATAACTGTAACAGCAGTCCAGAGGACGTGGTCTGGAATGATGGGATGGTCCCATGGAAGGAAAGGGCCCAAGGAAGGGAGAGGCATTCTGGGTTAATGGGACAGGAAGATAGGACAAGACTGAAGACACTGTGGTGAGAGCAGGGAACGGGGGTGCTGGGCCATGAGGAAACCAGACCTGCTTCAGGAAAACTGACAAAAACAAACAGGATCCCAAAGTCAGAGAATGACAAGGGGAAAAAGAGCCCATGCTAGGAGACTGGACACCTACTTGAGAGAATGAACCCTGTGTTCCCCAGTTATTCCCTCTAAGCTTTCCTTGTATGTGGCATCACCCACCACCAGGAGGGTGTCAGAGCCCTCTTATTACCACATGAGTTCGCCAAATTTAAGAAGCAACACCTTCTGGAGGGGCTTTATAGAAATGGCAGTACCTTAACACCAAGTGAAACACAAGTCGGGGGAAGAGAGGAAAAATTATTAGATGAAGAATGCTCCCTTCTGCCACAGTGGTTACAGGAATCAGATAGTAAGTCAAGATGAAAGGGAAAAGGACAGGAGTCTTTAGGTTCAAGAGGAAAAAAATTGCAAACAGCAGAAACAAACACTCCTATTTTAGACATCCAGGTAACAGGCAGACCTTACCAGCACCATGATGGTTGCAATCAAACGCGTAGGCTCTATCATTCGCTTCAGCTGTTTCATCGGTCCCATGAGGAAGAGAGTGCTAAGAGGCAAACACACACAAGCCGTTCAGCCCAGAACAGAACCACACGAGGTAAACCAAGGTGCCTCCCCATCACCGCCCCCAGCTCACCTGTGGCGATAATAGCAGTAATAGTAGCTGACCCTTGAAAAGCTCCGACTGCGCTAGGCAGTGTGCCTCAGGGCCTTTTGTGCCTTATTCTTATTTAGTCCATTAACAGTTTATGAAGTTGATTATAGGAACAGTCATCATACTTATTTTGCAGACAAAGAAGCTTAAGTCCAGAAAGGACCTGTTACTTATCTGAGGCCACCCAACTAGAATACGGTAGAGTGAGGATGTAGAGGCACGTAGGTCTGACTCCGGAGCCGCGTCCATAACCACTAGGTTAGAGGACCCTTCCCTTCCAGGTGCTACCTTGCCTCCTTCACAACCTACCCATGGAAACAAACAAACCAAAGTGACTCCGGTAATCTAAAAAAGAAAAACCACATCTTACAGGCTTAGGTAGTTTCTGTTAAAAGGCAGAGCATTTCATTTTCTTTTGTAAACTCCAGAAGATAATTCTAATTTGATAGGAATATCATCTGTGATGTGTGGAATACTTGCTAAGTGCTAGATACCACGTACATGATCTCATTTCATCCCCTCAACAACTCTGTGAGTTAGGGATTATTACACTTATTTTAGAGCTGAGAAAATAAAAGCTCAGAAAGGTTAATTTACTTATCCAAGATCACACAGCTAAGCCCATAAAAGAGCTGGCATTCCAACCCACATTTATTGGATTCCCAAGCTCCAAAAGACAGCCCCAGCATGCCTTCTGTAGGGATGGAACTCGATAGGTGGCTAGTGAGAAAGAGTAAACACAAATGAAGCAGACACTCACGCCTAACACGGCAAGTGCCGGGGCCCGGTATAGGTCATGCTTCCCGACTCCTAACAGAAACGCCCCGTGTGGCATCACCCCACTGGTTTACAGCCAGCATTTAATACAAGCCAACCAGCAGATGACATTAGCTACTGAGTGTTCTAAAAACAAAAATTTGTTAAATAAGTCTACCTCTCTTTGAAGTGCATTGTTTCCATTTGAATTCAAAGCTGCACTCCCAGGTCAAGGGTTTGCGCTGAGTGCACTCTTGAGCCTACGTTGAACAAGAAGCGATAGCCAAGGGTGGCCTTAAAAATTACATGCAGCATATATACAAAAATATAAAAGATTACAGGTAAAGCCACAAACTCCTAGACACACCCTGGAATAACAATTCGCTCCCTTTATTATCTCCCTGGGCAATGCTTCAAAAAGTTGGTCCCATTAGGATTGCTAAATAGTTCTTTTGGACTAACCAACACACCCATATATTTATGCTCAGTCTAAACTCTACATTATAACCTATGCCGTCTGCCCAAAGCAAAACCCTCCAAAAGTTAGTATTTGAGAGAACTTTGGAGGCAAGATTAGACATCTCCAAGGGCCAGCATTATACTATCATAAGAATTAATAAATTTAGAGATTATCATACTAAGTGAAGTAAGTCAGACAAAGAAAGACAAATATCATATGATATCACTTGTATGTGGAATCAAAAGAAAAAAATGATACAAATGAACTTAAAAAACAGAAACAGACTCACAGACTTTGAAAACAAACTTATGGTTAACAAAGGGGAGACATGGTGGGGAGGGATAAATTAGGAGTTGGGATTAACATATACATACCACTATATGTAAAATAGATAATCAACAAGGACCTACTGTATAGCACACGGAACTCTACTCAATATTCTGTAATAACCTATATGGGATAAGTGTCTGAAAAAGAATAGATATATGTATATGTATAACTGAATCATTTAGCTGTACAACTAACATAACACTGTAAACCAACATAAAATAAAAATTAAAAAAAACAACTTAAAAAAAACAGAATTAATAAATTAAGTTTAAGCAGGTGGCCAGTGCATTGCACTTAATCATTTGGTTAACAATTCCAGGCAGAAAAAGACCTAGGTTTGGGGACAATTAGGGACAAGTAAGACAGAAGTGCAGCCCTTGTCAAGTGGTAGACTTGTAACAAGTCAGTGTAATAAAATGCTATCTCTGTTGTCACATAAATATATATGGGACAGACAGAGCCCATATAAAGGAGGAGGTCATTGATTCTGGAGGGGAAAAGGGAATTAAGAGAAGTTTCATGGAAGAGGTGACTTCTGAGTCAGGTCTTGACAAATGAGCAAGTACCCATCAAAGGGGGTGGTGCAGACGGGGCAGCACCCCAGGCACAGAAAACAGCCCAAGTAAAGCACAAAGACGTTTGGAGAAATGCAAGTTCAGCCTGGCTGAGGAGAACGACTCGAAGAGTCTGTCCTGTATGCATGCTGAGGGTTTTGGACTTCACCCGTTGAGAGGGAATGGGAAGCCACTAAGGGGGCTAAGCAAGGCTATAAATGAATGGCTCCACAGCTCTGTGGAAAATGGCCTGGTGAGGGTCCATAAAAGAGGCAGAGAAGCCCAACAAGGAACTCCTGTAGTGAGCAGTGATAGAGGCCAGAGCTAAAAGCAGCTCAGATATCACCTTCTACGGGAAGCCCTCCTGTCTCCCCAGGTCACGTCAGACCAGCTCACCTGCCCTTCCCTGAGCATTGCTCTCTCCATACCCTATTATATTATCAGTTTATATGCCTGGCCAACCAGTGAGCTCCATCACAGCAGGAACCAAACCCTGCTCGTCCTTGAATTCTCAGAGCCCAGCACAGGGTGTGAGCATGTGAGTCAATCAGCAAGGGGCAGCCTCAGTAAGACTAGAGCAATGGAGAGGGCAGTGTCGTAAACTCTGAAGAAATCATTCAACTCTTCCGTGCCATGTAAAACCACAATGGTAGTACAGTTCCTGCCTTCTCCAGTGGTACTTCAAGGATGAACTAAGATATAAAAATATGTTGAAGTTAAAAAAGAAAAAAAAAAAATATATATATATATATGTTGAAGTGATAGGATATGAAAGTGATGTTTTGTGGGGGTTTTTTTGCGGTACATGGGCCTCTCACCGTTGTGGCCTCTCCCGTTGTGGAGCACAGGCTCCGGACACACAGGCTCAGCGGCCATGGCTCACGGGCCCAGCCGCTCCGCAGCATGTGGGATCTTCCCGGACCGGTGCACGAACCCGTGTCCCCTGCATTGGCAGGCGGACTCTCAACCACTGCGCCACCAGGGAAGCCCGAAAGTGATGTATTTTAACTACCTCTTTTCTCTTCAAATCCTTAAAACTATGGAAGCATCCTCTTTCACCTCCCTCCAAACACAACGCACATCCATTTTCCCATCTAATAATTGGCTAAGGTTAGATTTTAAAAACTGTTACCTCCCAAGAGATGCGATGTTACCAAAGGTGTAAAACACTGCGAAGAGGTATAGTCCCTTCCTGGGCACCCAGAGCAGAAGAGTTCCCTGAAAGATAAGGCACAGAGTATCCGCACGTGAGGAACACCCCACCACAGCCACCGAACCAGGAGTGCACAGAGGAACCTTTTCCCCTCCGCGCCCCACTTCCTCCCTCACCACTTCCCTTTCCTCCCCCTCCTCTTATCCATGCATTTCAGTGAAGAGCAGAAGAGAAAAGGAGGTAGATGAAAGTGGAAAGATAGAGGGAAGGAACGCAGGGGGAAAAGATGGCGGAGGGGTGGGCTGTCTTACCAGCAGTGAGCAGAGAATTCCCGCAGCAAAACAGGCAATGAAGCCTTTTATTCTGGTGCCCGAGCTTAATGAAGCTGCCTCCACAATCTGAAATATTTAAAAAACTGATTACATACATGTATATGCATATTTAATCACCAAAAACAAAGGACACATACTTAAATTTAGTATTTGTACAAAGAAAGGCAGCAACACAGAATCCTAGCTGTGCATAGCTTACAGGAGCCCTCATGATCACCTGAGTCCAGCCATGAATCTCTTCTCCAGCAGCCGATTAGAGGCTACCGAGCCTCTGGTTGGACATCTCCAGAGGTGGAAACTCTGCCTCAAGCACAATGCACTTCACAAACAGTGAAGTGGATTGAAGCGATGGGCTGGTGGGACCCGAGCTGTGTCCCACAGCTGTGCCGTGTCTCATCCAGGAGCCCAAAGTTCACGAACCGGTTTGAATTGCCTATGACAGGCCTCGGGGTCGTCCCGTGTCCAAGAAGAAGAAACACCAGGACTTTGATTTCGCCCAGCAGAAACTGACCGACAAGAACCTGGGGGTGCAGATGCTACAGAAGATGGGCTGGAAGGAGGGCCACGGCCTGGGCTCCTGTGGGAAGGGCATCAGGGAGCCCGTCAGCGTGGGAACTGCCTCGGAAGGGGAGAGGTTGGGTGCCGACAGGCAGGAGCACAAAGAAGACACGTTTGACGTGGTCCGTCAAGAGGATGATGCAGATGTACAGACACAAACGGGCCAACAAATAGTTCCAGGGTCTCTTCCATGAGGACGACAGGCATCCGGAAAGCGCTAACTCACCACTTTGGGTGCCTACTGTCTCTGCCTTGTTTCCATCACTGGAAATCATATAGAGAAATTTAGCATTTTTGGTCCTTGGTAAAACCTGTGGCACAAACGGAAGTCCCTTAACTTTATCTTGACAATGTATAGGTATTATCTACTTTCCTACTCCATAATGAACTGCAAAATTGTCCGTGGAAATTTAAAGATAACTTCTGGTTTCTTACTCCGTAGGGAATTATAAAATTATCCAACAGATGCTATTGAGTTCGAAAGAGGAGTTCAAGAAAACTGTGGAAAAATAGTGAATGGAATGATCACTGGGTTCTTTCTTTTGAGTGCACTGTTCTTTATATTACAAAATTTTTAAAGTTTTATTGCTTTAAAGATATATGCCTTTGTAATAGATTTAGATCTTAGAAAAATTATATTTGAAAAACACATGCATTCCATTTTTCCTAAAGAGTGTTTATTATAAAAAAATCTATCTAGTGCTGTACTGTGTCATGTATGCTATACGTACTTTCTCTTGTTTTTACCGCAAAATGATTTGACCATGTTTATGAGGAAATCACTGTACTTAGAATAAGATACCGTTAAACCACAAGTCAAATTATGCCAAGGTTGACCTCAGAGACTGTTCCAGAATATTATCCTATGCATAAATGCTCCACCATGTTGTTTATTATAAGTAAAATCATCTTCAAGTATCTTTGACATTAAGTAAGGACAAACATATTAGTATGGGATATTATGTAGCATGAGACAGTTATATTTCAATTTAGATGATTCAAATTCCATGAGAAGAATGGTCACTTATTACTGTTTTAATAATAGTAAAATATATATATTTTTTTGCGGTACGCGGGCCTCTCACTGTTGTGGCCGCTCCCGTTGCAGAGCACAGGCTCCGGACGCACAGGCTCAGCCGCCATGGCTCACGGGCCCAGCCGCTCCGCGGCACGTGGGATCCTCCCGGACCGGGGCACGAACCCGTGTCCCCTGCATCGGCAGGCGGACTCCCAACCACCGCGCCACCAGGGAAGCCCAGTAAAATATCTTTTGATAACATTTCCACTCTCTTTGATGTGGAAGATATTAGGTGTGTGAGTACAAATATGGCCATTTTCTCTTGGTCATTTATTAAATTATGTATACTATTTGTTGTTATATATGAAGTAGATATTCAAATACAGAAGCAGAATTAAAGGATCCAGGCCAACATAAAGAGCTGACAGAAACCATACATGTGAAAGAAAATACAGAAACCTGGAAACGCTGAACTCTAAAAAGGACCCATATTTAAGAAAGTTTTGGCTACGCATATGTCAAAGACTGTTACGTCCAATTTTCTGCTGGTTTCACAGCTATTTAGAAGTGTAGGTTGGCGCTTCATTGAGGTACAGCTATGTGGATCCCATCCATGTTACTTCATTTACTGTCCTTAGAATAAGATGTACTTTATTATAAGCACCACTCCCCTTTAATTAATTTAATTAGTCTTACATTGTAAATGAGCTTGTTTCCTCAAATTTTAGGTAGATACAATTACTCAGTCTTTGAGCATAGCATATGATTCAGTTTTTTAAAAACTGCAGTTGATTTACAATGTTGTGTTGGTTTCTGCTGTACAGCAAAGTGATTCAGTTATACACGTATGTATTCTTTTTCAGATTCTTTTCCATTATAGGTTGTTATAAGATATTCACTATAGTTCCCTATCCTATACAGTAAGTCCTTGTTGTTTATCTATTTTATAAATAGTACTATGTATCTGTTAATCCCAAACTCCTAATTTTATCCCTCCCTTCTCCCCCTTTCCCCTTTGGTAACCATAAATTTGTTTTCTATGTCTGAGTCTGTTTCTGTTTTGTAAATAAGTTCATTTGTATCACTTTTTTAGATTCCACATGTAAGTGATATCATATATTTGTCTTTGATTACTTCACTTCATATGATAATCTCTACATCCATCCATATTGCTGCAAATGGCATTATTTCATTCATTTTCATGGCTAAGAAATATTCCATTATATATAATTAATATGTATATTATTATATATATTCCATATAAAATGGAATATATGTATATATGTGTATATATATATATATATATATATATATATATATATATATACACACACCACATCTTCTTTATCCATTCCTCTGTCAATGGACACTTAGGTTACTTCCATATTTTAGCTATTGTAAATAGTGCTGCTATGAACATTGGGATACATGTACCTTTTCAAACTACAGTTTTCATCTTTTCTGGATACATGCCCAGGAGTGGGATTGCTGGATCATATGATAACTATATTTTTACTCTTTAAGGAACCTCCATACTGTTCTCCATAGTGGCTGCACCAACTTACACTCCCATCAACAGTGTAGGAAGGTTCCCTTTTCTCCATACCCTCTCCAGTGTTTACTGTTTGTAGACTTTTTGATGATGGCCATTCACGCTCTAGGCGCGTGGACTTCAGTAGTTGCAGCATGTGGGCTCAGTAGTTGCAGCACACAGGGCCTAGAGCACACGGGCTTCAGTAGTTGTGGCATACAGGCTCAGTAGTTGTGGCACAATGGGCTTAGTTGCTCCGCGGCATGTGGGATCTTCCTGGAGCAGGGCTCGAACCCATGTCCCCATGGACACGGCACCCCACGTCTGCAAGACAGCAGACCCTAGAGCAGCCTCAGCCTTTATGGCAGCCTAGGCAGGATGAGGACCACAACTGGGAAAGTGTGAGCTCCCCCAGGCAGGGCCCAGGGAAAGGGGAAAAGACAGGGGTGGCACTCGCGCAGTTGGATCCAAGGGGCACCATCTCCTAAGTCAACCAGCCAAGCTTCAGGACTCACTGCTCCTGCTGGCCTTTCTGGGACCCGGGAGGGCTCAGGCTCTCATCCTAATCAGGACTCTCAGCCGAGTCTATTCACTCTTGGTGCAGAAGTTGTTCTTCAAGGTGCCGGCATCAGCCAAGTCACCCACATGTGAGATGGATCCTAGTTAATTAATGACTGCCCTACTCATCCCTCTGTCACCATGATTAATCCTTCCCAAGAGCAAAGTTCAGAGGAGGCCGAGATTTCCAGAAAAGCCCCACTAAAACAAGGGAGCCTGTGAGTAACTCCTGAGGATTTTTTCCCCATGTCAAAGATGACAGCCAAATGTCTGCACCAGAGACCTTCCTAGTCTGTCAACCTCATGCAGTGGCCACAGCTGCTCCAAGTTGCACAGGCAGCTGCCAGGGAGACCAAAGGCCTTTCCTCCTGCCCAGCCAAGGCAGGGCAGCCAGGCCCCCTGCATATTCATTCACCCAGGGCTCACCTCAAGTGGCCAGCACAGTCCCCATCTGGCAATGTGGTGACCACACATGCCCCCAGCTGATGGAGGAAGGCAGTGGCGGCAGAGGTTCCCAGGGTCACTAAACCGGCAACTCCCTCAGCCTTGACTGCTCCCAGCTCAGGGGCCTATTCTCAACCCTGTCTCTAAACTTCCCGTCAAACTAGAAGCTGGAAGACCAGAGGCTTCCTCAGGCGTGGCAGGCTTCCCTACAGCATGGCTTCCTCCCCACTCACGAGACAGGTATTCAGGGCAGGTTATCTGCCCCATATGTTCACACATATTGAAAGTGGGGCTCATCTCACACACACACAGCACTTGCAGAAACATATGGCACCTTATGACCCTACACAGAATGGCACACTCAGGATGGTGACACTCCGGGGGAGTAGGGTGTTAGGAGCTGACAGAGGCGCCACCTGGTCCCACGTTAGGAACCTTTCCCCCAAAATGAGCCCTGTGATGCTCTGTTACCAGTCTTCACTGGCTCCCCAGACACTCGGGTTAGACCCCTTATGACTCACCTGTTCAACCTCCCACAAGGACAGGAGAAAATCGAAAGCCACCACTCTTCCTACTCATGCAAGCACCGAAGAACTTACCTTGCCAAGGTGGAAAACTGAACAGGGCTATGTGGAAGAAGAAAATTGTGGTAGTGGGATTGGACTGGATTCAATCCAATGCTTGCCTGAGCATTACTTGGCATCAACAGAGACATTTTAAAAGATTCACCCGTTTGTTTGTTTTTTGCGGTACGCGGGCCTCTCACTGCTGTGGCCTCTCCCGCTGCGGAGCACAGGCTCCGGACGCGCAGGCTCAGCGGCCATGGCTCACAGGCCCAGCCGCTCCGCGGCATGTGGGATCTTCCCGGACCGGGGCACGAACCAGTGTCCCCTGCATCGGCAGGCGGACTCTCAACCACTGCCTCACCAGGGAAGCCCTCACCCATTTTTTTATAGGATAAGCCACAAGGTTAAGCATCAATTTGACACGGCCTTGGTATTTAGAGCACAAAACAGTCTCAACAGGACAGTGAGATGCCAGCTCTTGTAAAAATTAAAATCACTCGTGATAGGAAGCAGTTCTGGTTTCTGCTTCAAAAAGGAAAGTAACGCGTTGGTTGGTTCTACATGTCTCTCAAGCATCCAAATGTCACCCTATTTGCCAAAATGAGGGAGGGGGCGATAACTTCTCATCTACGCAGTTGCAAGTTCTTTCACTAAGCATGCTTAGTCACAGGCCAGAGGAAGCTGTTGCTCCACTTCCAGCTGGATCCAGTGAAAGCTAAACACTTCTTTGTGCCAATTTGTGAAAATCAACTCCATTGATGTAAAATAACTCCTTAAATTCATGGTTTCTGGAAACTGTGCTAGCGCACTTTTGGGAAATTAGAGTAGCTGGAATAGCACCTGGATAGAATCTGTAGGCAAAGAGCTCACAGGCTGTCTGACAGGCAGTTATGCACAAGGGTCCCTTTGACTCTGGGATGTGGAGAGAAGAGGGGCTCTTGCCAAAAGAAGAAAAGCTGAGAACTGTTCGGGGAAACAGGGTTGGTAACAGGCAGAAGGTGAGAAAGGAACACTGCCTCATTCCTGTGCTTTCAAACCAGGTACAATTCAGACCCTCCGTGTCCCTGCAATCCCGTAGAGAAAACATAAAGCCCGTAGTTTCAGAAAGAAGCCCATAGAAACTGAATTGAAGATTGAAGGTGGATTTATGAAGACCAGGTATCAATCACAAAACTCATCAAGAGATCATCTGTGATTAGACATCACCAGGCAAGTTTTATAATTCCCCAGTTTCATATGTAGGAGAAACAGAACTAGTCATATTTTTATTTTTTGCATTAAAAGAATAACAATTTTTTAACGTCTTTATTGGAATATAATTGCTTTACAATGTTGTGTTAGTTTCTGCTGTATAACAAAGTGAATCAGCTACATGCATACGTGTAACCCCATATCCCCTCCCTCTCGTGTCTCCCTCCCACCCTCCCTATCCCACCCCTCTAGGTGGTTGCAAAGCACCCAGCTGACCTCCCTGTGCTATGCAGCTGCTTCCCACTAGCTAAGAGGATAACAGCTTTTTAAAGCACTCACTTCTGGTGACGTCTGACTGTTTTTATAACTGAATGTGAAGAGACTTTAAGGCCACCAAGTCCAATATCCCCCACAAAACAGAAATTTCACCAGCATCCTCCAGCCTTGTCAGCCTCAAAACCATGGGAAATGTGAGACAATCAAGTCAGTACCAGCATTTTCAAGGAGGCCCTGACCTAATAAGTAAAAACAGAGCCAAAAACAACCCTGAGAGTGAATTCAGCTGGACACAAAATGCTTCCTGGTTAGTTGCGGACTCAGGAAGTGCCACACAATAATATAAACAGGAATCTCACACTCAGAGAGAGGAAACTGACAGCAGTGTTTTAGAACCAGACAGAAGCACCTAGTCTTTCTAAAATAGATTCTACATGCCTGAGCTTACAACTCTTTAAAGCCCTTCATTGTGTCCAACACAGGCATTCACTATTTTAGGTAAAAACTAACTCAGCATTTTATGTTTTCAATCTGTACTACATCATTCACTCGAGTGTCTGTCCGCTTCATGATGACTTTCTAAATCAAAATATCTGCATCATCCCCGCTCTCCCCACAAGAGTCCACAGAAAGAGAAAGCATCGCCCTCTTGAACCCCAGCTGCTCTAAAACCTTACTGACAGTCCGTGCAACATAAAGCTTTAGATAAGCATGACTGTCAACCACATAAGTTTTCTTAGGCCCAGTCTGAGGTTTGGCTTGTGAGTTCATACAAGAAGCCAGATATCAAAAAACGAGGAACTCATGAAATTATTAGCGAGCCTTGACCAATTAATAAAGGCAACAGATTTAAAAGAAGCCACAGGCCGTTCTGAAACGTCAAAAAAAGTTAAACTCCGATTTCTAAAGCACTCAATGTCTGTAGTGTTGCTTCTTCAAGGTGAAGATTCAGAGAGCAACTTTTAGGGTTCCGAGATTTCATGGTGGGCGTGGAGGTATCAGGGTCACACAAAAGTCAGAATAAAATCAACAACCACAAAAGCAAGTGAAAGCAGCACGCTGAGATAGCCGCTTGAGACAGTGATGACAATCAGAGGAAAAATTAGGCTCCAACTTGAAAGAAGCCATATTATCTTGTACACATATATATCTGAGGCCCACGGAATATGCCAAAAAATAAAGAGAAATCTTATTTTATCATTCACGGAGAAAAAAAAATAACAAAACTCTAAGCACTAGAAATAGGAAATAAACATCCTGTGTGGCTCTAGAAGATAGGGCATTAATGCCCAAGTTTCAGCTCGACCAAACCTTTCTAAAAAAACAAACAAGTGTGCAGGCGGCCTCATGAGGTCCTGGGCGTCTACGGAGTCTACGTGAAGTGTGTGCACAGAGAAACAAGATGTGGTCCCAGCCGTCCAGGAGTTCACGATTTTCCTGGGGGTAGTTTACAGCAACAGCGCGCACAAGGTCGGGTGCGAGTGTCACACCCCACAGCCTAAACTGGGCAGGAACGCAGCCGGGAGCACCTGGGCGCGGCCACCAGCCCCACCTCGCGGTGGGCAGCGAGGAACGGCGGTCACCCAGGCCCCCGGCGCAGGCGATCTACCCTAGAGGCCCCAGCCTAGCTCGGCCCTAAAGCCCTTTCCCTGGCCTGCAGGGATGGGGCCGCCGAGCGGGAATATCCGCCCTCCCCTTCGCAGATGTTTCTAGGTTTTGCTCCAGCTCGGCCCTCCGTTTGTGGGGGGATGGGACGCGGAAGGCTGAAGGGTGCAGGACAAAAAAGTAAACAGGTGCCGACTGTCCTGTGCAGAGTGTCTGGGCCCTGGTACCTGAGGTGGGGAGTGGGGGGAGCGCGGGGGTCCGGAGCTCTGGAGAGGAGGGGGAAGGAGCAGGGGCAGAGCTGCTTTCCACGAAATCCTGGAAGTCCTGCTTGCCTTTACTACCCGCCAGCAACAGGCGCCGGCGGAGCTGGGGGCGGGGCTCCGGTGTCACCCGGACCCCCGAGCCCCGGCGCGCTCCCAGGCCCCCCGCCGACCCTCCACCGAGGCGGGGGCGCAGCAGCCTCGGGGCGGAGAGGGCGCGGCCAGGCGCCGCGGCGCACTCACCTCTGACAGGCCGCCCCGGTCCTCGGTGTCCTGCCCGCTCAGCACCTTCTTCAGCTTGTCCATGGCGGGCCCGGTCCACCCCGGTTCCAGCCCCCGGCCGGCCGCCTGTTGCTCTGGCTGAGTCGCGGGCTCTTCCGAGTGCTCGGCCCCCGCCGCAGCCAACCACGGCGCGCCCCGCCCAGGTACCTGCCCACCTGGCGGCTGCCAGCGCAGGCGCCCGGCGATCCCCGCACCCGCCTCTAGCCTGCGCCTAGCCCGCGTTTAAGGGCTGGTTTTGGTCCGGGAAGGAGGGGCGGGCAGGAAGAGGTGGGTTTGAGGTCGACCGAGCGTGGATAAACCTCAGTTCTGCGTCCGGCGCAGCGTTCCACACCCTAGCCGGCTCCCCTTCCTCCCGGGGCCCTCGTAGGTGCAGTCGACAGACGCGGAGTCCCTAGCACATGCGAGGCACTGCAGAAACAAAGACGGTGAAGCCTGGACCCCCCTCTCCCCGTATCCTACACTCCCTCTGGTGTGGTTGCAGACTTGTGAACAAATGCTGTGGGGAATCCGCGTTCTGATTGTAGTTATACTGGAAACAACTGTTTAAAAATCACTTGAGGCCAACTGGAGCAAATTCAATCTATAACAAGCTTTGTGGAAACGTTAACAAGAAAAATACTACTGTAGTTCCAACTGAAAATGCATCGAGAGGAATGATTTGGGCAAAAACTTGAGAAACGGGTAGAACTCGGGTGAGGGAGTGGGGAAAGGTATACCAGATCGTTTTGTGTTTCTTGGATGGTTTGTTTTACTGACCTCAAACTGGACTCCAGCGCTAATGATTCTATGTTGGAGAATACATGTAACCCCAAGGATGGTGCCAGAGACAGGACGTGGGCTCACATCTCAAACTGCTTGCTGGAGAATGTCTGGAAAACTAACTTGGAGATTAAATAGGCTTAGAAAAAACAAATCCAAGAGAGGTTACCAGGAATACCCACTAGAGAATCTTCCTGCACCCTCCTGCACCCCCATACACACACACACACACACACACACACGCGCGCGCGCGCGCACAGGAGAATATTTATGAAAGAGTAGGAATCTGTGTCTGAATGGAGAGAATTTAGATGTTACCAAGAACTTGTTAGAAAGTATTATATGTCAACCAAGCAAAGGGATTTGCAAAGGACCCTATACAAGTCAGTCAAACGGCTGTAATTACACCCTATGTGATTTCATCTTTATGGAAGGCAAATATGCTATGCTTTATAATTTTAATTTACACCTGAAATCTTGAATAGCAAATGCCGGTGCTCTTGCCTGGATGCTCTTTACCCTCTTGTTTCATTCAAGTAAATTCCTACACATCTTTCAAGACTCTTGAAATATCAGCACAGAGTGGAAAGTCCATCCATAGTGGAGTTAGGAAGATCTGGGAGTTACAACGCTAACACCACCACATACTAGATGTGTGGTATTGAGTTACTTAACCTTTCTGGTCCTCAATTTTCTCATCTGTAAGATGGACATAAATGACTACCTCTGAAAGTTATTGTGGGAAGTAAACATGACAGTATATGTAGAGAGCCTGGAACATGGCAGGCATTCAGTTAGCAACTAATGGAAGCCAATATTACTTTGCCATATCCTCTGAAGCCTTCTGTAAGCCAACCCACACTGACGTTGCAGTTGCTCTTTCCTCTGTGTTCCCAAAGCACCTTAAACACACCTGTAAGTACTCACCTCACAGTGTTACCTTTATTCATGGTCAAGTCTGTCTCCTCTACATTGTGAGACCCACCTCACAGTGTCATTCAGCTCTTGACTCCCTGAACCCAAAAAACACCCACAAAACAGGTGCTCAGAAAATCCACATTGAGTGAGTGAATGAATGAATGAGAGACTTTGCGTCTGTCTTTTGCAATTCAGTGAATTGTAGCAGCCAGATTGGCAGAAAGGGCAACACTTAAATGACTAGGCTACCCAAGTCAGCCGGGAAAGCCTATTTTTGTCAGCAAAGTGAGAACACTGGGCCGCCCTCCACCTCCACCTCCACTCTGCATTCCTCACAGAAAATGAGATTTTGATCAGAAAGATCATATACCTGTAATCTCACCCCATGCCTAAAATCAGTATTTCTCTTAGGGCTGGGTAGGGATAGACTCCGCTCTTGGCCCATGCTTGCAGGGGAGCCTGCCAATCACAAACACACACAAATGCGTTAAAGAACACACGACTCTTTGGTTACTTGGGACCTGACACTCAGCACTGCGACACCCCCTCTCATGGATAACACTGCTCAGGTCCCAGGGAACTGCTTCTTCATGTTTCCTGCCCAATGTCCTTGACACAAAAGGTGGCAACATCTGAATGCTGTGAAGCTCCTGGGTTGTGCCACTACCTGTGCACACAGAGACTGTTTCAGAGCCAGTAGGATACAAAACAATGCAAGAGCTTCGGTAACAGAAAAAAGACAAGTGCACTTGTCAGATCCCTCCACTAAGATGCCTTGGATGCAATAGATTCTTGTATGAGAATACACCACCTCCCAGTAGCACCAAGTATACATTTTCTTGTTTCTCTACATACTCTAATTTAAGGTCCCAGAGGTACGCACAAATTAATGCAGTATTTGCAACATACCACATGGAGGCTGATGAGTATTTTGCAAAATTAAACACTTCATATTACTCTTAAATGTATACTTGTAGGTCTAGGCATAACGTATGTGAAACGTGACACTGACTTGACACTGAACACTAGAATCATCAGTAGCTTTTGATAAAAATATTTAATAAGATTTTATTGCATTTTCAAAAAGTCAAGTAAAAAGTTTCAACTTTATTTAAATACTTGGTTTAATTTTTAACATTTGTTAATTATAAATTATATTTCTTCCCTTTAACTTTTTTTTTTTTTTTTTTTAACTGTATGCGGGCCTCTCACTGTTGTGGCCTCTCCCATTGCGGAGCACAGGCTCCGGTCGCGCAGGCTTAGCGGCCATGGCTCATGGGCCCAGCCGCTCCGCGGCATGTGGGATCCTCCCGGACCGGCGCACGAACCCATGTCCCCTGCATCGGCAGGCGGACTCTCAACCACTGCGCCACCAGGGAAGCCCCCCCTTTAACTTTTGATTTTGAATATTTTAGAAAAATAATTCTTGAAAACATAAAAAGTGACAATTTTATTTGAAAATTGAATTTATGTTGTCATGATAATACCTTCCAATTTTGTAATAATAATTGGATTCAGTCATCTTTGATATTTTGCCAATTGTCAGTCATATGAAAACTACAGAGAATTCCCTGGCGGTCCAGTGGTTAGAACTTGGAGCTTTCACTGCCAAGGGCACAGGTTCAATCCCTGGTTGGGGAACTAAGATCAACAACAAAAAGAAAACTATAGCTCTACGTGTATTTGTCAATGTAGGAGGATCAAACATAATTTAACAATTGTTTAGCTTGATTTATAGCTTTAAAATATTTAGACAGGGGCTTCCCTGGTGGCGCAGTGGTTGGGAGTCCGCCTGCCGTTGCAGAGGACGTGGGTTCATGCCCAGGTCCGGGAAGATCCCACATGCCGCGGAGCGGCTAGGCCTGTGAGCTATGGCTGCTGAGCCTGTGCGTCCGGAGCCTGTGCTCCGCAATGGGAGAGGCCACAACAGTGAGAGGCCCCCGTCCCCAAAAAAAAAAAAAAAAAAAAAAAAATATATATATATATATATATATATATATATATATATATATATATAAATTTAGACATATGGACTTCCATTTGTACTATTTCCCAGACCCTGCAAATCTTAGGGGCACACTTGCCTGTAAGTGGTCCAGTCAAAGGATTTGGGTTGCCTGAGAGGAAATGCTAGATGCGTTCAGATGTAAAAGGACAGGATTTTCTGTTTTAAATTAGGAGAAAAACAAGCCTGCTATCAAAGTATCAGTGTACAAGCTTTATGTTCAAGCAGTGATGAAATTACCTGAAGCAGGAGATTATAAGTCTTATAACCCAGACAGCCCCACCTACAGCAAAACTCTTAACAGAATTTCAGCCTGAGGAAGACGGGTGAGGTATCTGCGTCCAGCAGGATTGGAGCATGGGATCTTACCCCAGGGAAAACCTGGTCAGTCTCCTTTCCCTCCAAGGTCTCTCTACTTTCTCCAAGGCAGCCTCCCTGTCCCCCATTGACTTAGCCTCACAGAGTCCTTCAGTCCTTTCACATTTATTGAGCACCTACTACATACCATACACAAGGCCAGGTGCTTGATGTACAAATACAAAACTAAAGAGACATTATCCCTGATTTCAAAGAACTTTAGAGACCAACCTCCTCTCCTGCTGGAAAGAGGAAGGAAGCACTTTGAGTTAATTGCAGGACCCATAAGAAAGAGGGAAGGAGGCAGAATATTAGAATCTGCGCTGGAGCCCAATATAACTAGTTATATCACTATGCAATTAGTTATGTAATGCTTGAGGAACATTATCTTAAAATATAAGGTATCTTAAAATATCTTAAAACTAACTTCCTCCCCCCTCCTTGTTCTCAAAGTTGCTGATTCATTTTTTTAATTGGTCTGTTATTCAGTTAAAAAACATTTATTGAGTGCTATGTGCCAACGAAGAAATATGCAGTTCCTATTTTCAAAGAGGATAAAGTTACAAATGATGACTTTTTGACCATTTTAGCAGGGATATTTTAGCAGGGAAATGAAAAAAGACAAAACAGTACCCACAGGACATATGTCAGCGCTTATGAAATATTTACTATGCAGTATATGACAATGTGTCATGTGTATGTGGTGGTATAATCTCCATACTTCTTGGGAAGAATTGTTCTTTTTTTCTGTAATTACTGTTGATTTTCTGAAGCGATAATGATAGAAAAAGGCAGGTGTTTTTAAAATATTCTTAGCAGGATTAAATATTTGTGGTCTTCCACAACTCTGTTCATAGCGCCTTGACCTGACGCTTATGTGAGTTATATACATGATATTATGGTAAAATGGTCAAGATATCAGTTGTCATACTGTGAAAACCATGTCTATGAGATCTGTACGTCTGAGAACCACTGGTCTCATGGATCCCCATCTATAACTAGTTCTTCTCTACCTTCATTTCTTTTTCCCAACCATAAAATAGGTGTTGCCTGCTCTCTGTTTTCTCTCTCTACACATTCACCTTTGGAAAGTTTATTCCTTTCAGGGTTTCAACAACACATTTCTACAGTGCTTTACAATTTATAAAGTTCTTTTACAGCATAAAGTAGTCCCTAGTGTCGGAAGGATATGGGTTTAAATCTAGTTGCTCCTTTTATTAGTTTTGTGATCATGTGTAACCAAACTCAGGTTTGGCTGTTTGCCACTTGAAAGCCGATGCTCAAGAGAAAAGTGTTGGTTGGAAAGGAAAGGTTGCTTTATTCAGGAGGCTGACAACCTGGGGAGAAGGTGGACTCATGTCCAAGAACCAACTTCGAAGATTCTGCTTAACCATGAAAGTTTTTAAAGGGAGAAAGTGGAAGTTAATCACAGTTAATCATTTGGGGAGGGGGCCAGCATCTTCATTATCTTCCACTGTGTGCAGACTTTCTTCTGATTGGTTGGTGGTGAAGTAAGAGAGCAGTGCTCCAGGAATCTGGTGCTCAGCCTGAAGTTAGCATCATCCACCTGGGTGGGGGCCTTAGTTCCTGCAGAAGAACTCAGAGGTATATTTTATGTGTATTCCTTGAGGAGGAACTAGGATCCTTCTTTATCACTGCATTATCGTTTCTTGATTGCTCCTCCTTTGTTTCTGCATTCCCTCACTTTTCTGATGAACAACTGTTTGAATCTGCCCTTTGGAATTCAGGGAAGGTCTAGGAGGCTGAAGTCTTTTTCCTACAAACAAGAAATGGGGGGACACAGAAAGGATTTGTACCTAGGACAGCCCCACAGAGTCCTGCTTGGTTTCACATGGTCAAGTTATTTCATCTTTCTAAGACTTGATTTCTTCATCTGTAAAAAGAGATAATAATAATACCTGCTCCCAGGGTTTTATGGGATGTGAATGAGATAATCAGTATAAAATGCTCACCATATCTTTTCAACAAAAGGTGCCAGGACTACTAGATATTGACATACAAAAGAATGAATTTGAACCCTTTCCTCAAGTCATATATGAAAATTAAGTGAAAATGAATCATAAGCTTAAATTTAAGAGCTAAAACTGCAAGCCCTCACCCCAATTTTGCCTATAAAACTCTTCCCTGAAACCCATCAGGGAGTTCAGGTTTCTTGAGCACAAGCCACCCATTATCCTTGCTTGACCTACAGTAAACCTCTCTCTGCTCCATACTCCTCTGTTTTAGTTCGTTTGGCCTCACTGTGCATTGGGCACATGAACTTGCATTTGACAACAAAAGTATACAACCCTTGGAAGAAAATATAGGAATAAATCTTCATGACCTTGGGTTAGGCAAAACCTTTTTTAGATTTGACATCTAAAGCACAAGTGACAAAAGAGAAAAATTGGACTTGATCAGAATTAATAGCCTTTGTGCTCAACGGACACCAAGAAAGTGGGAAAAAACAAGCCATAGAATGGGAGAAAGGATTTGCAAATCATCTATCTAATAAGGGACTTTTATCTAAGAGGTGTAAAGAACTATTACAACTCAATAATAAAAGGACAACCCAATTTTTTAAATGGAAAAAGGCTCTGTATAGACATTTCTCCCCAAAAGTTACACAAATGGCCAATGAGCACATGAAAAGATGCTCAACATCATTAGTCATCAGAGAAATGCAAATCAAAACCACAATGAGATAAAATTTCACATCCACTAGGATAGGTATGATGAGAAAGACAGATAATAATAACAAGTGTCATTGAAGATGTGGACAAATTGGAACCCTCATACACAGCTGGTAGGAATATAAAATAGGGCAGCCACCTTGGAAAACAATTTGGCAATTCCTCAAAAGTTTAAAAGTAGAGTTACCACATGACCTAGCAATTCTACTCCCAGGCATATCCCCAAGAAAAGTGAAACCATATGTTTACACAGAAACTTGTACACAAATGTCCACAGCAGCATTATTCATAGTTACAAAAAAGTGGAAACAACCCAAATAAATAAATAAATAAAATGTGATATATCCATACAATGGAATATTATTCTGCAATAAAAAAGGAATGAAATAATGATACATGCTACAAAATGGATGAACCTTGAAAACATGCTAAGTGAAAGAAGCCAGACATATAAGATCACATATTACGAAAAGACAGTCCTCGGAATGGGAGAAAATATTTGCAAACAAATCAGCAGACAAAGGATTAACCTCCAAAATATAAAAACAGCTCATGCAGCTCAATATTAAAAAAACAAAAAACCCAATCAAACAATGGGCAGAAGACCTAAATAAACATTTCTCCAAAGAAGACATACAGATGGCCAAGAGGTACATGAAAAACTACTCAACATCACTAATCATTAGAGAAATGCAAATCAAAACTACAATGAGGTATCGCCTCACACTGGTTAGAATGGGCATCATCAGAAAATCTACAAACAGCAAATGCTGGAGAGGGTGTGGAGAAAAGGGAACCCTCTTGCACTGCTAGTGGGAATGTAAATTGATACAGCCACTATGGCGAACAGTATGCAGGTTCCCTAAAAAACTAAAAATAAAATTACCGTATGACCCAGCAATCCCAGTACTGGGCATATACCCAGAGAAAACCACAATTCAAAAAGACACATGCACCCCAATGTTCATTGCAGCACTATTTACAATAGCCAGGTCATGGAAGCAAACTAAGTGTCCATTGACAGACGAATGGATAAAGATGTGGTCTATATATACAATGGTATATTACTCAGCCATAAAAAGAAACGAAATTGGATCATTTGTAGAAACGTGGATGGACCTAGAAACTGTCATACAGAGTGAAGTAAGTCAGAAAGAGAAAAACAAATATCGTCTATTAAAGCATATATGTGGAATCTAGAAAGATGGTACAAATGAACCGTTTACAAGGCAGAAATAGAGACATAGATGTAGAGAACAAATGTATGGACACCAAGAGGGGGGAAAGCTGGCGGGAGGGGGGAATGGGATGAATTGGGAGATTGGGATTGACATGTATACACTAATATGTATAAAACAGATAACTAATAAGAGCTTGCTGTATAAAAAATGGATAAACAAAATAAAATTTTTTAAAAAAAGATCACATATTATATGATCTCATTCATATGAAATGTCCAGAATGGGCAAATCCAAAGAGACAAAAAGTAGATAGTAGATTAGTGGTTGCCAGGAGTCGGGGCAGAAGGGAATAGAGAGTGACGGTTAATAGGTACAGAGGTCTTTTGAGGGTGAAAATGTTCTAAAATCAGTTGTGGTGATGGTTGCGCAAACTGTGAATATACTAAAATTTAGAAGCTAATTGAAGTGTACTCTGAGTGGATTTTATGGGATATGAATTATATTGCAATAAAGCTGCTTAAAAAATGCTTAGTACAGGGCTTCCCTGGTGACGCAGTGGTTGAAAGTCCGCCTGCCGATGCAGGGGACACAGGTTCGTGCCCCGGTCCGGGAAGATCCCACATGCTGCGGAGCAGCTGGGCCCGTGAGCCATGGCCGCTGAGCCTGGCGTCCAGGGCCTGTTCTCCGCAACGGGAGAGGCCACAACAGTGAGAGGCCCGCGTACCGCAAAAAAAAAAAAAAAAAAAAAAAATGCTTAGTACAATGCCTAGTACGTTTCCCAATCCATGAATGTTATTTATTGTACAATGTAGAAGGTGTCCACCCTTATCTCACCCTAAACGTGTCCAAGTTTGAACCCTGAGTATTAGACTCTTAATTTATCTGCGGATACATGCGCACATGTGCAAACTGGCCTGTGTACAAGGCAATTCATCCTGGCATTGTCTATAATAACAAAAGATTGGAAACAACCTAAAAGTCCATCAGTGGGGGGAATAGTTAAATAAATTATGATATATTCAGTCACAAGAATACAAAATAGTCATTAAAAGACTATTAGAAGGAGAATGAGAGGGCTTCCCTGGTGGCGCAGTGGTTGAGAGTCCGCCTGCCGATGCAGGGGACACGGGTTCATGCCCCGGTCCGGGAAGATCCCACATGCCGCAGAGTGGCTAGGCCCGTGAGCCATGGCCGCTGAGCCTGCACGTCCAGAGCCTGTGCTCCGCAACGTGAGAGACCAAAACAGTGTGAGGCCCGCATACCGCAAATAAATAAATAAATGAGGGAGTCTTAATATACTGATAATGAAACTCTTTCCAAGATATACTGTTAGGAGAAAAAAATCAAGTCTAAACAGTGTAGGAGAAGATAGATAGATGATAAATACATAGATAGATGATAGACATATGTGTGTATATATATATGTATATTTGCTTTTTATCCTTTGTCTTAGTTTTAATTAACTCTACAATAAATGTATAATCCGATAAAACACAATAAATTTTAATTTTAAGAAAAGATGGTGGGTTTAGAGTCAGATAACAGAATTCCTATATAGACCTGGTGAAAATATTCATCTTAACTCAAGTGATGGCATTCCATCATACTTATAACATAATGAAGAATGGTAGATTAAAGAAGATATATATTTATATATGCATATTTGCTTTTATATGCATGAAATATACCTGGAAGGGAAGAAAAACAAAAACAATAATAAACAAAAGATACTGAGGTTACTCCTTACCTCCAGGGAAGGAATTAAGCGACCATGGGGCAGAGAACATATCACTATCTTTCACTGACTTTTCAATTATGAAACTTGTGAATGTGCCGCTACTCAATAATAAATATAGACACCAAAGGTCACATATTGTATGATTCCATTTATATGAAATATCCAGAATAGATGGAGCCATAGAAACAGAAAGCAGATTGGTGGTTGCTAGGAACCGGGGGCGGGGGGGGGGGGGGGGGGGGGGGGGGGGGGCGGGTGGCGGGGAGGCGGGATGGAGAGAAACTGGTTCCTGGGTAAGGGGCTTTACTTTAGAGTGATGAAAATGTTTGGAAACTCGATAGCGGAGGTGGTTACACGATACTGTGAATGTACTCAATGCAACTGAGTTGTTCACTTTGAAATTGTTAATTTTATGTTATGCAGATTTCACCTCAATCATTTTTTTAAAAAAGAAAGAAAAATGGAGAGGTAGGGGAAAGAGAGAGAAAAAAGGAAGGAGGGAGGAAGGGAAGTATGCAGAATTTCCATCTGAGGCAGCTGGCTTGGAGGGGTTTTGTGCAAACAGCCTCTCATGGAGTAGCCTGCTGCGAAGAAAAGAAACGAGGGCGGAAACAATTGACACAGCGACCAGGGAGGTACCGGTGAGAGGACCAGGCACTGGGATCGGCGCCAGAGCACAGCGACACATGCTTCCTTCTGTCTTCTGGGCCCTCCGCTGTGATGTTCAGTGTGTGTCCTTTAACTACCCGCACAACAGCTGGAATCGGCCGTGGCCTCGACCTCCCACCCTCGAGAGGACTCAGAACACTACACACTCCTTCTTCCCACCCCCTCCTCAGAACCACCCTCCTCCGGCCCCTCTGCGCTTAGGACCACTCCCATCCGGTTGCCTAGCTGGCGGTGGCCCCCATCACGGCCAGGCAACTCCTGCTTTTAAAATTTAACACAAACGGCTGATTCTCCCAGGAGAGCAGAGGTAGATCCTGCTCCTCTCCAGGGCCTCCCAGAACTTCCCCTCTGCACAAACCTCATTTTGTCATCCTCAGCAGTGATCCACCCTTCCCAAGGTGAGCAAACCAGCTCTGACACCTCCCCACGAGGGCAAGCAAAAAATCTCAGTGGCTCCCACTGCACGGTTGTCACTCTGCCTGCCTACCAATCTCTCTTGATCCTACCCTCGTATTGTTACTACTCTACCACCTGTCGTTTGAACCTACCCTTATCAGCTCTAATTTATTTGAAGGAAGATTTCCTTCAAGTTTTCTTCTCCCCTCCATTCCCCCTGCTTCCCTCCCAGTCGGGTCCCAGTCACCTCACATGTGGGAAACTGCACTAGCTTCCTAAGTGGCCTCCCTGTCTTTTCCTTGCTTCTACCTCAGATCCCTCCTGCCACCAATGCACGTTTTATCACCTTCGGTTACCGTTTTCATCAGGTCATGCCTCTGACTCCAAAGCCTGCACCTGCTTCCCCCTGTCTTCACCATCAAGTCTGAAGGTCTTACCTGCCACTCAAGGCCCCTTTAAGCTTCCCCAAACTGACTTTCCAGTCTGTTCCCCAAGCATAATATTCTGTTGCAGGGGACACGGGTTCGTGCCCCGGTCCGGGAAGATCCCACGTGCCGCGGAGCGGCTGGACCCGTGAGCCATGGCCGCTGAGCCCGCGCGTCCGGAGCCTGTGCTCTGCAACGGGAGAGGCAAGCACTATTCCTGCTAAGCATTTATCAATTGTACGGTGTCAAGTCATGAGCAGGCTCTGATAGTCTAAGAGAACAATATTACTTGTAGGTGATTTCTGCATTTAAATGTAGCTAAACCATCCCACTAAGGACCAGGAATTCTTTCAGTGCTGCGCATAAACAATATCTATCTTTTAGTGGACTGGTTCAACAAGTTGATCAGAGGCCACTGGGTGAAATGTGCTCCATCTGATGGTTTTCCAGCCACCTCTGCTCAGGGACCTGATTCCAGAACATTAGTCATCACCAGAATGGGCTTTGTTGAGTCCTACTCGTGCCAATCAATGTATCATATTTAGTTTACTCCTCTCAACAACCCCAAAAGGTAGATACTATTATCATAATCCAGCTTTCACAGATGAGGAAATTGAGGCTTAGAAAGGTGAATTAACTCGCTCTGGGTTTCTGAGTTCCACATTAACCAGGCTAACTCCTAAGCCCCTCTTCTAACCAAGACTGCTACCCAGGGTGGGTACAGTGAATTTGCTGTAACTTCCTTCAATCCACTGTTCCACCATGCTATTTCATGTTAGGTTTAATAAATGTCTTCAGAGGGTTCTTTCTGACTGGGTCACTCCACTCCCTGTAGGATCTTTGTAAACCTAAGTGTTGCCCTGCTTAAAATCTCCCACAATGTGGTAAACTGAAAAATGTCCCCTACAAGATATCCATGTCCGAATCGCTGGAATCTGGGGATGTCATCTTACATGGCAAAAAAAACTGTGTGTGTGGCAGGGCATGGGGGGATTATGCAGATGTGATTACTTTAAGAATCTTGAGATAGATTATCCTGGTTTATGCAGGTGGGCCCTAAATGCAATCATATGTATCCCTAGAAGAAGGAGGCAGAAGATTTGACACAGACAGAAGAGGAGAAGGCAACGTGACCAGAGATTGGAGGGACACAGCCACAAGTCAAGGAATGCCAGAGGCCACCAGAAGCTGGAAGAGGAAAAGAAAGGATTCTCCCCTAGAGCCTCCAGAGGGACGCAGCCCTGCCAACACTTCGATTGGTGCCTTTCTGGCCTCCAGAAGTGTGAGAGAACAAATTTCTGGTGTTTTAAGCCATCAGATTTGTAGTAATTTGTTACAGCGTTCCCAGGAAACTAATGCACATGAGTCCCCACTACCTACAGATAAACTGTGGCTGACTCAGCAGCACATACTTTCCTTTGTGAACTCATTTCTCCCCTTTCTCTGACATGCCTGGGCCCCAAACATAAGAGAGAGTAGTTCCTGAACTCATTGCGTTCCCCACCTTGTCTTCTGGGAAAACACCTGCTCTCTTCCCATCCTTGACCCCTTCTCTCTCCCAGCACACAGTACTCCCAAGTCACCTGATTCTTACCTCTATTTTAACACTTAGCACAAAATGCTCTAGTTGTTCGTATGCTGTTTCTTCCATCCACATAAAGGTCCCTACGTGGCATGGACCCTGTCTTATCTGCCTTTGCATCTCCAGCACCAGCACAGCGCAGGAACACGTAGTAAGTGCTCAATGAATGCATAAGTTTAGCACCAGAGTAGGTGTTAAGTAACCTACTGCATCATTGCTATTAGCCATTCTTCTCACTCCCCACAGTGCAATGCAGAGGCAACCAGCTCCTCCAGGCTGTGTGATGCACTCCTGCGGAGCCTCTCTGTACGTCTGTCTTGCCAGGGCGGACAAGCAGGCAGCTTTTAGTTGAAATTTCATATGTGCCTTGTCGAATTGCATCCTCAGCAAGAGCTAAAAGGAAAACAGCTTTTAGAGAGTCTCTAAGAAATCTGTATTCAGGGCACTTTACGGAGGTAGCCCCGAGGGAAGAGAAAGCAAGACAGACCTCTGATCCTTAATGCATGAAATTAAGACAGAAACCGTTGGATTTATCCAATGGATTTTCTTTAAAATCACATTCCTGGTGATTTTAAAGAAAAAGGCCTAAAAGATGTTAAGATATCAAGATTGAATGTCTTAATATATCTGGAAAGGAAAAAGAGGGAGAGAGGGAAGGAAAGCCGATTCCTCAGACTGATTCATCCTAGAGGCTAAAGAAGAGTCTAAGGCAATGTTGGCAAAGCCCATTTAACCACGGGACAGGTAAGATGTGGTTCTGGTACATGAATTCTGCCTAAACCAGGTGCATCCCCATCACACTTGTGAGAACCTGGGGCCACTGACTGTGCAAATCCTGAACTTTATTCTCTTGCCCTGGTTTCTTGCTTACCAAGCAGCTTTCTCCATTATAACCTGCCGCTCCCAGGAAGACATCAGACCTCCGAGTGGTCGCAAGTCAGGCCTTGAATATGTAAAGCCAAAAGGCTGGACTAGGGAGACCTCCTCAGGGTTATGGCACCCTGTGGGGATTTGTCCGGGCAGCCAGACTTCCCCTCTCCATCCAGTGCGTATTCTTGCCTTTTCTTGAATCCTCCACATGAAGTAAATAAGTGAAGTAGAAAAGGAGCCTTGGTGAGCCAATGAGGATAGCGGTTCTTTTTCTCTTTTGTTGTCATAGACCTTTTTGAGAATATAATTGTATAGAGCCTCTCTTCCTAGCCCATGTGAAGAAAGGTTGCCTCCAATTCCAGGGGAGTTAACGTAGAGCAAAAGTTCAGCCATTGCTTATGGGTGCCTGGTTGAGAACGCAGGTTTAGCAGGGAAACAGGCACCAGCTTTCTTTTGCTACAAGCCCTAGATTGTTTTGCGTGTTCACTTGATTTTAATGGCGGTGTGAGAGTTTAGATATATTTTTTCAAAGTCCCTTTGGGGAGAGGCAAGATCATTTAAAGGAGGAAAGAGAACTGAAGAGAAAGTGTTTGACGTCCTATCATCACTCTTCAGGGATTCTCACCATCTGGTAGCCCCTTGATCAATTACAACACAGCTGGCTGATAAAGGAACAGTTAAGTGGACAGGGGCCAGAGAAAGCATTTCAGTTCAGGAGTGCACAGAATTGGGGATAATAAAAACAAGACTCTTCTCGTCATCACCACAGGGGAGTAAGTTTGCAATACATGAATTTGGGGTTTTTAGTGAGGGCTGTTGATGCCCCCTTTCATATTCCTTCGCCCACCTGAATCCACTTGCACCTGTGGTAGACATCCTGCGTGCAGATAACATCTCTTCCCAAGCCCTTTCTTGCACGCACGCGTGCGTGCGTGCGTGTGTGTGTGCTGGGGTGTGGCAGTTAAGGGGGGAGCTATCCCCTGGAGCCAGGTCCAGTGGGGTGGGATTATAAATGCCCCAGGCCCCCCTCCTCTGCTCGGACAATTCAAGGCTCGTTCCTTGGGACAAAGCATCTCAGAAGTCTCCAGCAAGAGGTAACCCGCTCATTCATTACACCACATTTTGCCTTGCCTCCCTATCTCCCTTTCTCCACGTTCTCACTTGTTTGTTCTTCCTGAGATCACGTCCCAACTACCTGCATCTTAGTGCTGGTCTCAGGCTATGCTTTGCAGAAAACCCAAACCAGACAGGGGTGATATTTGCTGTAATGAGCTTTTATTTCTGTCTCTGACAGAATCAGGTCTCATGCTCACACAGAGGCCTGTCACTCTAACACTAGTCCAGCCTTCAAAGCCACTCGGGTGTTTCTCTGCCAGTGCCCTAAATACATCCTGAGTAGGAAACCCCACACACCTAAACATGTTTCCCGGAGATGATACCAGTGGAGGCAGATTTCCCATGAGCACCGCCTGACCTAATAGTTACAGCGCAACTCAGTGAAGCCCCAAAGCAAGAACAGGGCTCACATTTACGGGAGTATCAATTACACTATTACATCCTAGGGACAACTAGGAGAGATTAGGGAAAGCCTCCGATGTTCTGTAAATGCCTGAGGGAGGCTATGTGTTTAAGCAAGTAAGGAGAGAAACTAGATGATTTCTGGTTTTTGGAGCCAGTGTTATCTGGAGCCTTATTTTGATAGACTTAATAATAATTCTTTACAAAGTTATTGTGAGAAATGGCTGATAAACGAGTATAAAGCATGAGGCTTTCAATCGCTTCACTTACAATAATACCAATTGTTCCACTGGTTGTATCCTCTCCTGAATCACCAGTCTGATTACTGGACTATTCCCATAGATGTGACTGTCCCAGCAACACCACAGCTACCAGCCCGTTTCTGTGAAGGCAGCTTTGCTGAAAGCTCTATCATTTCTACATTTGCTTTTCACAGTCCAGTCTGGCTTCTGACGTCACTACTCCCCCCAGACTGTATCAAAACCAGCTATACCTCCACGCTGCCATTAGAAACCCCTGTCCCCTTACTAGCTGCCTTGACAGCATTCCCCACAAATGACAACGCCTACCTTTAAATATGCTGCTCTTCCCTTGGCTTCTGCTGCTTTCCCTTGGTTTCTATCTACTCACTGGCTGTTCTTTCTCCCGTCTCTGCCGTCCAAGGGTTGCTCAGGGATCCCTGCAAGGCCTTCTTCATTTCCTTAAAAAATTCTCAAAGCAATCTCATTCATTGCTATGACTTTAAATGTTATCTACATTAGCGATAACTTTTCTCTTTTTAAAAGATATTTATCTATTTATTTGGCTGAGTTGGGTCTTGGTTGCGGCGCGTGGGATCTTTGTTGCAGCAAGCGGGGGATCTTTGTTGCAGCAAGCGGGGGGTCTTTCGCTGCGGTGCGCCGGCTTCCTCAGGGCGTGTGGGATCTTAGTTCCCTGACCAGGGATTGAACCCATGTCCCCTGCATTGGTAGGCGGATTCTTAACCACTGGACCACCAGGGAAGTCCCCACTGAGCTCTAGATTTCATTACCCATTAAACTACACATTAAACGTTTCCACTTGGACATCTCAAAGGCATTCCAGACCTCACGTGTTCAAACACAACTTTCATTGCTCTAAATTTGTCTCTCCTTTCTGTCCGCATCACATTGCATAACACCAATATCTCCCTACTTGGTCAAAAAAAAAACGTAAACGTCCCCCTTCATTCCTCCATTTCCTCCATTCCTCATGTTGAATTTATCAGAAAACCCACTGAATTCAACTTTAAAAGTATGTATATATATATATATATATATATATATATTTTTTTTTTTTTTTTCCGGTACGCAGGCCTCTCACTGTTGTGGCCTCTCCCGCTGCGGAGCACAGGCTCTGGACGCGCAGGCTCAGCGGCCATGGCTCACAGGCCCAGCTGCTCCGCAGCATGTGGGATCTTCCCGGACCAGGGCACGAACCTGTGTCCCCTGCCTCGGCAGGCGGACTCTCAACCACTGTGCCACCAGGGAAGCCCCAAAAGTATATTTTGAGTCCAGTTTTCTTAATAAGCTCTGCTGCAATCCTAGTTCAAATGGCATCACCCCTCACCTGGCCTACTGCTACAGCCTCCTTAATTGATTCTCTGCTTTGCCTCTTCACACCTTCAACCCATCCCCACATCACAGCTAAAGTGAATGGAAAATATGTCAGATCACTTGCCTCCATACTTAACTTCTCATTGTTTCTCACTGCATCAAAATCTATCCTCCTTAAACATGGACTATAAACCGCTAAATGATCTGGCCTTAACCAGTTTCTTTAACCTCACTTTGTGTTCAAGCAACCCAGCTCTGTCCACTTCCCTGAATTTGCCGGTCTTTCCTACCTCGAAGACTTCTCATACTGTTCCTCTCTTGGAAAGCTCTTTCCACTCCCAAACAAATCACATGGCTAAATTATTTTTACCCTTCAGGTTTTAGTTTAAATGCCATGTCCTCAGAATAGTTCCCAGACCAACTCTTCTTGTTTTTTAAATTGCTCCTCAAATTCTTTTTGTTTTTAAATTCATGTTTATTGAGGTATAATTACATATAAGGAAATTCACCCATTTTATGTGTACAATTCAATGAGTTCTGAGAGACCTATATGGTCATGTAACTACCACCGCATAAAAATATGGCATATTCCATCACCTCCCCCAAAGTTCCCTCATATTCCTTTGTGTTCAATAATCTCCCTTTCTCTTGCAACCACTGATCTGATTCCTGCCCAGTAAGTTTGCCTTTTCCAGAATGTCATTGTGATGGTTAATGCTATACATCGACTTGTATGGGCCAGGAGGGTGCCCAGACATTTGTTCAGACATTACCCTGGGTGTGTCTGTGAGGATGTTTCTGGAAGAGATTAACATTTGAATATGTAGACTGAGTAAAGCCAATTGTCCCCCCTAATGTTGGTGGGCCATATCCAATCAGTTGAAGGCCTAAATAGAACAAAAAGGCTGAATAAAAATGCACTCCCGACTACCTTGAGCTGGGACAAAGGTCTTTTCCAACCTTTGGACTTGAACTGAAACACAGGCTCTTCTTGGGATTGGCTTTCAGACTGGAATTTACCCCATTGGGTCTCCTCGGTCTCTAGCTCGCTGACTATAGATCTTGGGAGTTTTCAGCCTCCATTATCACATGCGCCAATTTCATATCATAAATCTTTTATATATGTATATATCTCCTATTGGTTCTATTTCTCTGGAGAGCCCTAATACAGCTATATAAATGAGATCATACAGTGCACAGTCTTTCACGCCTGGCTGCTTTCACTTAGCATAATGGTTTGGAGATTCACCCATGTAGTTGCATGTATTAGTAGTTAGTTCCATTTGATTGCTGAGTAGTAAAGATGCCCCATAATTTATCTGGACATTTGGATTGTTTCCAGTTTTTAGCAATTATGAATAAAGTTGTTACAAACATTTGTACATAGGCCTTTGTGTTGACGCGTTTTATTTCTCTAGCATTATTGGGTTGAATGGTAGGTGAAAGTTATTATGAAACTGCCGAACTGTTTTCCAAAGTGGTTGAACCATTTCACATTCTCCCTGGCAATGTGTGTGTGAGACTGCAGCTGTTTCACACCTTCACTGCCAATTGGTATTGTCAGATTTAAAATTTTTAGCTATTATAATAGGTGTAGTGATATCTCATTGAAGTTTTCATTTGTATTTGCCTAATAACTGATGACTTTTTAGCATCTTTTCATATGCTTATTTACCATCCACAACTTTAAAAATTGGATTATTTGTCTTATTATTGAGTTGAGTTCTTTATATATTCTGGATATAAGTCCTTTATCAAATACGTATCTTACAAATATTTTCTTCCAGTATGTGGGTTATCCACTGATATCCTTAACAGTATCTTTCAAAGAGTAGTTTTTCATTTTAATGAAGGCCATTTTATCATTTTTTTTCTCTTTATGTTCAATGCTTTTTGTGTTTTATTGAAGAAACCTAAAGTCACTAATGCTTTTTGTGTTTATTGAAGAAACCTAAAGTCTAAACCTAAGATCTTTGTTTACCTCCACAACTTTCATCATTTTAGGTTTTACATTGAGGTCTATGATTTAATTTTTGTACATGGTGTGAAATAAGGTTCAAAAAAATTTTTTTTTGCATGTGGATGTCTAATTGTTCCAGTGCATTTGTTGAAAAGACTATAATTTCATATAAAATAAACAAGGACCTACTGTATAGCACAGAGAACTATACTCAATATATTGTAATAACCTATAAGGGTAAAAAATCTAAAAAAGTATATATGTATGTATGTGTATATATATATACACATATATATATAACTGAATCACTTTGCTGTACACCTTGAACTAACACAACATAGTAAATCAACTATACTTCAACAAAAATATTTTTAAATGTTAAAAAAAAAAAGGACTAACGTTTCTCCACTGAATTACCTTGGCAGTTTTGTTCAAGGTAGATCTTTAGGTCTCTTTCTTGATTTACTATTCTGTTCCATTCATCTGTATGTCTATCCTAAAACAATTGTCATGGGGTCTTGACTATTGTAGCTCTAAATGTTGAAATCAGGTAATCTGAGTGCTCCAACTTTATTCTTTTTCAAAATTGTTTTGGCTGTTCTAGATTCTTTGGATTTCCACACATATTAGAATCATCTTAAACATGTCTAATGAAAAAGCCACCTAGGATTTTGAATGGGATTACATTGATTCTGTAGGCCAATCTGGGGAGAACTGGCATATTAACATCTTAAGTCTTTCATTCTATGATCATGGTATTTGTCTCCCTTTACTTCTTTCTCTCATCAAAGGTTATTTGGGTATTTTCCAGATATCTGTTACTGGTTTTTACTAGTTTAATTCTGTTATGGTCAGAGAACATAATTCACAAGATTTCAAGTGTTTTATTTGTTGAGGGTTTATGGCCTAGAATATTCTCTATCTTGGTGGACGTTCTAGATGCACTTGAAAACAACGTGCATTCTACTGTTGTGTGAATTTCATGCCCATCTCCCAGTGGTAGACTTCTCTTTTTGCTATCCATGTAGTATCCTGGGCCCAGGTTTTTCTGTTCCTCCTCCAAGGTCAGAGGTTACTTGCTTATACTCCTTCTCCAGCAGTAATGGTTCTTCGTGGCCTGAAGGCAGAGCATTTCCTCTTCCTCCTCCCAGAAGCAGATGGGTTTTGCTTTTATTCCTCCCCCAGAAATAATGGATTTTGCTGGGGTCCTGGGGGGTGATATTTGTTGCTCTTCCCCCAGCAGCTTAAGTCTTTTGCATCCTTCAAAAGAGGGGTCTAGGACAAATGGGCAGGGTTTCATACCTATCCCTCAGCAGCAGCCAATCACCTCCTGCATGCTTGAACCACTGACAGGGACTTTCTGGTCCCCTGCCCTGCCCCAGTGTTTCTTGTGAGCACTGGGGTAGACCCCTGGGAAAGAACCTGTGTGAGCATATGAAGTCCTCTTATTTGAGACTCTCAGCTCTTCCAAACTGACAAACTAGCCCATACTAAGCCTTTCAGAATTTATTAAAATTTTAGTTAATTTTTTTCTTACCTGCTTGTACGTACAGTGGCCACCTGTTTCTCTCATGCTCTAAGATGAAATGATTGGTAGTTTCCACCTCTTGTTGGAGGGCTTATCACTCTTTGGGATTTAGTTTACTTTGCTTTGCAACCTCAGCTGTCTGATATGCTCAAGAAAAACTGTAATTGTATAGATTACCCAGATTTTTCTCCTGGGTAAGTTAGGAGTGACATTCTCTTGAGGCTTTATACATGCTTTTCCAGATAGAACTCTACTTCTACCAAAGGTGATTTTGTTATTCTCTTTAAAGTCAGTTATTATTTCTGTCATTGCAATTACTAAAATTTGTAATTATTTTTACTTTGTCTCCTCCATTAGACTTTAACTCCATGAAGACATATAATACAGTCATCCCTCAGTATCCACAGAGGATTGACTCCAGTCCCCTCCCCCCACCAAAATCTGAGGATACTCAAGTCCCTTATATAAGATGATGTATTTGCATATAACCTACACACATCCTCCCATACACTTTAAATCATCTCTAAATTACTTATAATACCTAATACAATGTAAAGGCTATGTAGATAGGTGTAAATACAATGTAAATGCTATGTAAATAGCTGCCGGGTACACTGCAAATTCAAGTTTTGCTTTTTGGAATTTTTTTTCTTTTCTTTTTTTTTTTGCCACGCCGCGGGGCATGCAGGATCTTAGTTCCCCTACCAGGGATTGAACCTGTGCCCCTTGTATTGGGAGCACGGAGTCTTAACCACTGGACCACCAGGGAAGCCCCATGGAATTTTTTTTTTCAATATTTCAATCCATGATTGGTTGAATCCGCAGATGTAGAAACTGAGGATACGGAGGGCCAACTGAATAATCTCTTCATTACTGTAACCCCTGTACCTAGCACCATATTGGACAGTACTTAAAACAAAATGGAATGATACATACCGCAAGTATTTATATTTTCAAAAGCAGAAAGCATTAACCTATCATAGAGAAAACAATGGCTAATTAAAACATCCACAGAAGTACTGGGTTGGCCAAAAATTTCATTTGGGTTTTTCCATAAGATGTTACGGAAAAACCCAAATGAACTTTCTGGCCAACCCACACTAGGGGACAGAGGGAGAGGAAGAACAAGAGCCCAGTAGCTAAACTAGAGGATTATATTCTGGACTATCTGTTAGATTTTCATTTATAATCTGTCTGGAGAATCTGGCTATAATGTTGACCAAGTTCAAAACATAAAGCACAAACAAGAAAGGTATACCAAACCATTTTTTAATTAAGCTTCAAGAAAAACGACAGTAAATGAAATAGCAAAACACAGATGGGTAATTACTTATTGTTTATTCTCCTCTTACAAAAAGACACTTGGAACAAATAAATATAAAATGGTATATGTCTTGTTTAGCAATGGGCAAATATAAGTTTTCTTGGCATTCTCCACAGGAATAAACTAATGAAGCTTTCAAAAGTACACTCATCCTATCCACCTCCCACCTTCTTCTATAAAACAGTCTATTCTACAATTTTTAACAATGGATCCTCAAAATAAGTCATTTAAGACTGACTCAGGGACTAAGACATCTGAATCAAGTTAAAAATATATGTGTAATATGATGCTGCCCAGAAACCTCTAATTCAACTAATAAATATTATTACAGTTTTTCATTTTTTAATAATTTGTATGACTAAGGAGTCTGTTCTGTTCAAATCTGCATGGCAAATAAAATAAACAGAAAGCGGAGTACAATATATACACTTCTCTGTCCTAAGGGAAAACATTAAGTACCGGTATACTTAACATACAGTGAACATGCCATGTATTTTCTCAAAGCCAACAAAATCCTGATTTCCTATACCTTGAAGGTGATGTAGCAGAGAGCAAACAAATACCCAAATCATTTGCGACCAAATTTAGCTAATAAAATTAGCTAAAAAAACAATATACACAACAACACACCAGAGTCTGAGTAATGATGAATATCCAACTGTATTTGTTTCACTAAAATTTATCTTCAGGCTAATACCTGAAGAGTTTTGCTAATACTTACAATTAAATATTCTTCTTTAATGATTTATGTATCAAGTGGAAATATGTACAATAGCTGTTTCAAACAAGAAAAAAAGGGGGTAATTCTTTTCCCCTGCCCTTTAAATATTTTTTTAAATCCATTTAAAGTAATTTCTTACTTGGTGCTTTATAACCACTTGCTACTTTATGGACACCATTTTAAAAGGCAGAAAAGAATATAAAATGTTTAAAGGGTCACCATCAAAATAACCAAATGGATTTCAAATTTACTTTTGTAAACTTTCTGTACTACCTAGATCTTGTACTAATTAATTACACTTTATTGGATCCCCTGTAATGTTAAAAACATGAATCTTTTTTTTTTTTTTTGGCCATGCTGCACGGCTTGCTGGATCTTAGGTCCTTGACCAGGGACTGAACCCAGGCCCTTGGCAGTGAAAGCGTGGAGTCCTAACCATTGGACTGCCAGGGAATTCCCAAAAACATGAATTTAAAAAAGGAAAAACTGGCTTTCAGATTTTAAAATAAGCCCCTTCCTCCTCCACAGCTACCCTTCAAATATTTTAAGCAGAAAATTAATCTGGTTGCTTCAGAGGCTGATGTAATTTTTGCTTAAAACAATCCATATTAACACTTCAAACTTTTTAGGACCAATATCAAATTCAATATCCAAAAGATTTATTCACTCTGAGGGTGCGTGGAAGCTGGAAGTAAAAAACGTCAGTACAAATAGAACCACACATAAGAAAAAGCACCTAAAGATGGAGGAGAGACAGCTCTGACATCCTGTCAGTGGCAAACCATGATTGTGTGTTTCCATGGACATAACACCTTAAGTTCTCCAAAAACCTAGTTTATTTGTTTCTATGTCTGAAACTTTCTTTAAACTTCAAAAGCCAATTAAAATTTAGGAGGGTATTTTTTTTTTTAATTTCTGGGTACAGATCATTTGAGATCAATTTCCTAGGAGGCAAGTCATGACTCTCCAGAAGTGTGAATAAACATCAAAAAACCCAAGGTAAAGAGCCACTACATCAACGTGAACAATTAGGAATCGTATGAAGGTCACAAGGTGTTACGATTCACTGATTTAAAGTAACTTCCTCGTGGTAGAAGATAGTGTTTCATGATAGATACAGGTTATGGCCACTGCTTCTGAGAGATACACACATCACCCCCTACTGGTGAGACCCCACTTTGTGACAATTTAGAAATCTGAATTTAACTCCAGAAGATATAAATTTCTGGAATATGAATTTGAAGACAGAGAGTACAACAGCAGTTGAGTGGAAACTGCCTGCGACACTCTTTTATTTATTTATTTTTCCTTTAAGGCTACAGAAAATCTGCACATAGACAAGGCAATTAATTCTCATAATAAAAATACCCCCTCCAAATAGCCCCAAGGTCTCCAGTCGGATTCCACGGTCAGTATATGTTGTAATAAATTCTATTCCACAGGTGTACATTCTTTTGAGTCTCCAGGGTTAGGATCAATTCTTTCTGGAAATATTAGCTTCTCACAAACTGCCTCCTTTATCGGCAAATACTGTGATATTTCATTAGGTTCCGTGAAGAGGGAAGGTGAAACATGCTAGGAAATACATAAATCATATTAGCATATATTAAATTACTGCACTGATAGTTTTGAAAATGCTTTCGTTCAAGCATTCCTAAAGCATGCCAATTTTAAAATGAGATGCCATATATATATATATATATAGAGAGAGAGAGAGAGAGAGAGAGAGAGAGAGAGAGAGAGAGAGAGAGAGAGAGAGAGAGAGAGAGAGAGAGAGAGAGCATCATCAGGTGTTCCTAATAATATCAGGTATCTCTTGTTACTGACTCAGCTCTGTTACTAGATGGTTTCCTCAAAGATCATAGGGATATATCATTTATAATGCTCCCATAAATGTTCTAAGAATTTAATACATCTTAATCTAATCCCTTTTTCCTGTTATTTTTGTACCTTGAAAGCACTAGCCTTCAGTTAGATGCCAATATGTGGTCTACAAGAGACCCTATATAACTTTTCTAACCTATGTATATTCTATATATAGACAGAAATAAACACTAAGAGTGAATAAAAAATATCAAGTTAGCAGGAAGGTATCAATTTTTAAACAATCCATTATCAAATGCTATAGACTTGTAGAAACCCTTTACAAGTCCCAGGGGAGCAAAAAAAAGCAGGGGAGATTATGTCCCCAAAAGTAAGTCATGGAAAGAACATCCTATTGCAGCTCCACCACCAACTAGCTGTGCGACTTGGAGTCACACCTCTGGGTCTCAGTTTTTCCAAAATAAAATGTGGAAATCGGATTGGATGATGGTTAAGGTACCTAACAACTCTAACTGTAATTGAGATAAGTTCCAGAAAAAATACGCTCCAATAGGATTCTCCTATAGAGCCCTATTAGGTAAATGAATGGATTTAGGGATGTAGATTTGGTGGATGGGTGGGGCATGGGGGAATACCATACTTAAAATAAAACATTAAAATTTAACTTCTAAAAACTGATATTTAAATACTGTACCATTAAATTAGCAATTTTGCTCTCTCGTGATGTATATTCTCGTAACATGTAGGTCTTGTCAGCCTATGTTTAAAAATCAAAAAAATTGCAATAAATTTATTTATATTGATTAACAAAATCCTTCTATTAAACAGAACTGCCCACATTTTAGAACAGGTTGTGAAAGTACCATTAAGTCTGATAAGAACATCTAATTCTACAGTGAGATAACTAATTCAAGAATTCTGAATTATTAATTCCAATCTCTATAAATCACATTAATATCTGATACACATATGTAAACAGATTTAATAATTATCATGTAAGAAAAACACAAGCAAAGGTTTTACTTTGAAAGAAAATGTGTATGTTTGTAAATGAGATATGCAAGAGATTTTAATATTACTTCAAGTTTGGAACTACATCTTTTCCTTAAGCTATATTACCATCTACCTACATAACTGTGGCTACTTTTATGTTCCTCCCCAAAAAAGTTTAAACAAGTTTTATTCTTTCCCATTTCTAATAAATTCTTATCAAATTGTTTATTTACAGCCACTTTTTTGGTACTTCAATCTTCCCATTTAAGACTTTTTAAAGTGAGGTTTTAGAAAGCAATTTATTACAATTTGTTTTTTTGGTAAAACATTTAATAAAAGAAAAATCATAAGATTATGCTCCCTTAAAGTTTCAATCTTTTATATCAACAAAACAGATTAATGCTCATTGTTTAAAAAAATCAAATACTATAAACGTATAGAGTATAAATCAGCAATCACAATCTCTACAGATAACACTAACCTTAACATTTATAAATCTCTACATAAAATCTTATATAGATTCATACTTGCATCTTAAAAGTCAACATTAATATGCGCATCTTTCCAAATCAGTTAAACAACTTTCTGACATTAATTTTAATGGTTGCATATTTTTCTACTATATGGACTGTAAAAAATTAATAAACAGAAACCTCAATTAAATAGATTTGGGAGACTAGAATGGGGAGCTCTCATACCCAGCAACCATAGCAGAGCCCAACAGAAAAAAGAAAGACTCCTCTTATTTCCTGGCAAGGACTCAACCAATGGAAAGTCATGGATTCTCTGTTTACTGTAGCACTCCCATTTTCCTTTTCCTCTCTATAAAAGCATTCTCCTTCCCTTGCCATGTGGGGACTTGCACATGGCTCACCATGGTTACAGACCTGAATTGCAATTTTCTGCTGATCCCGAATAATTCCAACTTTGCTGGAGAAATATCTGGCAGTCTATTTGTTGTAGGCCAACAGGATATAAATGGCCATTTAATCAATGCTCATTCAATGGGCATTATAGCGCCTTCCTTCTTTCCTTTTAGCTATTATAAACAATAGCATTGCCATGAATGTTTTATATATACAACTCTATACAGCTGCCTGATTAATATTTGTGGGTTACTGTATGTAAGAATCTTTTGAGGATAAATTCTGAAAAAAAAATCAATATTGTTGAGTTAAAGTATAAGCATTTCTAAAAATTTAGATTTCATTTTTTCTGAGGGAGTAAAGTATAGCTTATTTTTAGTACTTTACTATCACTTTTAAAAAGAAAAAGATCCATCACAGTGACCATGTTGTTTCAAAAGAAAAAGAAAGTGCAGGATTTAGAAAAATACCAATCCAATCGCATCTTACTGGGCTTAAATTCCAGTTCTGCCACCTATTAACTACATAACTTGGGCAAGTTACTTAATCTCTCTTTGCCTTAGTTGCCTCAGCTGTAAAACAGAGATAATAATAGCATCTATTTCATAGGGTTGTTAGGAGAGTTAACTATTACTACGATTACCCTGACTGATACTGCTGGTTTCTTCTTTCATTCGTCATTCTATATGATCACAAATATGACGTTAAAAATTCATTCAAAAAGGATAGGCTGCTATAAAGCTACAAGAAGAATTTTCATGACTCAATTTAAGCCTCTCCCCTACTTTCTTCACTTATTTTTTTAAAAACTTCGTATGTTAACAGTTCCTTGAAATGGAGCACAGAGCTTACAAATATTAAAAAAACGATCAAAATAATTGTATAATACAAATTTCTGGAGGCCATGAGATTGGTATTTCTAATATCAGGATATTACATAAACAACACATACTACAAAAAAAGTAAGAGTTAAGGGACAGCTTTCTTAAAGAGATTAAGTTTAAGAGGTTTTTAAAAAGCATCAGACTCCCCTTTACCAGGGAGTGTCTTTTGGAAAACATGTTCAACTCGTAGAACTTTTGGAAAAGAAGATTTAATGTTTCGATAACTGTGCAGTCAACAGTGAATGTGACACACCCAATCTTAAAGGTTAGATAAATAGCCATATAATATAAAGCACTACTGAATTTCAAACTGTCAGACTGACAACGTAAAAACATGAACAAGCTCAATGTCAATTAGTACTTTCATTAAATGAGAATAGATACCTCATGGTAAAGTCTTGTGTCATTCATCCTAATAAGCACCCCATCAATTCTCAAGAAAAACCGCAACAGCAAGAAAAAGCTAGAAGGCATTACTCTCTGGAAAAGAAAAATGTAAAAAGTATTTTATGAAAATTAAATATTTTATTACTTTGCTGAAAGAAAAAACATTTTTAAGGTATCGGAGGAAGGCTGAATTAGCCATATATAAAACTCTCTGAACTAGAGGTTCTTTGCCCTAGCGCCAACCAAGGCTCAAAACCTTGTTTATACTATGTAACATACTGGTTTCAGTTTCCTACAATAGAAAAATAATTTTTCTAGGTCAAAAGATGATGAGGTTAAAAAGATTTAAAACTCACCTAAATAATGTGAAAAAAATAATTGTACTTATAATAAATGTCAATACCAGTAATATCAAAACGAAAGAACAACCTAGTTCTTTGCTGCTACTCATCTTTTATTAACTTTACATAAAGACAAGAGGGCTTTAATGGTATGCTCTAATTCAGTGCAACCAATTAAGTACTATTTCATACTGCCAAAGTCTGGTTTATGAGATCATTATAACACATTCTTAACATCTTTGATCTGTGTCACATCCATGTATTTCTATTTTCCAAGTATTACCACTGAAGAAAGTCAGAGTTAGTGGAGAGTGTGGGTCCTGGTGGCAGGGAGGGAGGGGATGGATGAGGTGTGGCGTCTTCAGGTCTTTCAAAAGAATATCCCTCATGGGAGTGCTGTCAGAAACATGGCTACCTCTGTCTCTCCCCTTCAATCTACAGCCCGCAAAACACCCACAACTCAACAAAGGTATACCTCTGCCCAACTCAACAGGACACTGGAGAATTCCACACATCTGTATATCTAAAGGTGGGTGGACTGGAACACATGGAGGAGGCGGAACCAAGGGAACAGTGAAGTCGGTGCCTGCAATCCCAGCCCTATGACCGAGACAGATGAGCCCACAGCTTCAGAAAACCCAGTAGCAGCAGGAGAACCAGCACACATGACTTTGGTCTCCCAACTGTGGGAGCGCCCGTGGCCACAGGTAACTGGGAAGCAGTGGCAGTGGGGCCTGGGACCCTGTCCCTCCCACAGCCCTGGCCCCCCATCCACAGTAGCAGAACCCTTATGACACTCAACATGGTGGAGGAGCCTGCACAACCCTGCTCCCCTCCAATTATCCTCCTCTTCCCGCAGCAGAGCCTGTGTCTCAGGGGATCCCAGACACAAGGGAACAGCCTACCACCCTCATGACATAGCAGCTCCGGCAGAAGCAAAGCAGCGACTACCCCAGAGGCACAAGAAGTGACAAAGAAGGCATGGAGCCACACCTCTTACAAAGACAGTGGGGGCTGGAAAGTGCCAATTCTCAAAAATAACCAGAGGTAACACAGATAAGAGAAACCAAAAACTTGTGTTACAGCACCACCTACCAAAAAACAAAAGAAAGCACTCTCACTTCTAACCTGTCATTTAACTTCAAACGCACAAGCAGAGGAACATTTCATTAAGCACCATGAAGAACCACAGTAATACTATACGACAAAAAGAAAATGACAAATCTCCAGAAACCAAACTTAAAAGTCACAGAATATTTCAATCTAACTGATAGAGAATTCAAAGTAGCTATCATGAAGAAACTGAACGAGATACAAGAAAACTCAGAAAGGCAGTTTAATGAGCTCAGAAATAAAATTAATGAGCAGAAGGAATACTTTACCAAGAAGACTGAAACTCTAAAAGACCAAACAGAAATTCTGGAGCTGAAGAACTCAATAAACAACATGAAGAATGCATTAGAAGACACTGGAAATAGAGCACAGTATATGGAAGAGAGTATTAGTGAGCTCAATGGTAGAAATCTAGAGATGATACAAGTAGAAAAGGAAAGAGAAATAAGATATTTTAAAAATGAGAAAATTCTACAAGAGCTCTGTGATTCTTTTAGGAACTGGATAATGGATATCTTAAAAGAAGAGACGGAGAAGGGAGCAGAGAGATTATTTAAAGAAAGAACAGCAGAGAACTTCCCAAACCTGGAGAAGTAACTGGACATACAAGTCCATGAAGCTCAGAGAACACCTAACCACCTCAATGCAAAAGACCTTCTCCAAGACATAATATTAAAACTGTTGAAAGTCAATGACAAAGACAGAATGGAAATGGAAATGGAAAAAAGGATAGTAACTACAAAGGATCTCCCATTAGGCTATCAGCAGATCCCTCAGCAGAAACCCTACATGCCAATAGGGAGTAGAATGACATTCTCAAAATATTGAAAGACAAAAATTGTCACCCAAGAATACTCTATCCAGCAAAGTTGTCATTCAGACATAAAGGAGAAATACTTTCCTAGACAAACAAACGATGAGGAAGTTCATCAACACTAGATGAACCTGCCTTATAAGAGATGTTAAAAGGAGCTCTTTTACTAGAAACAAAACAGCAAAAATACACAAAACTTTGAGCAAGGTGATAAAGACAGAACCAGAGAATTGCAACTGTTTATCAGAATAGGTTTTAAAGAAAGCAGAAAAATAACTATCGCTATCTCAGTTTGGTAACAAACTCACAACATGAAAAAGGATAATTTGAGACAACAAAAACATAAAAAGGGAAGAGGAAAAGGACAGAATTTATACAGGTAAAAGAAGGTGAGATGCTATCGGCAGGAAAAGGACTATTTTCTCTAGGAGAGGTTTAATAAAAACCTCAGGGTAACCACAAAACATAAACATAGAGCAGAGATACAGAACAAAAAGAAGAGGAATTTGAGAAAGGTTTAATAGAGAATCACCAACACAAAATGGCAAACAGAAACACAGGGAAAAACAACAGAAATATAGAGCAACCAGAACACAAAAGATAAAGTGGCAGGACTAAATCCTCATCTATCAATAATCACACTAAATGTAAATGGATTGAATTCACCAATTGAAAGACAGAGAGTGGCTAGATGGGTTAAAAAACAAGACCCAACTATATGCTGCCTCCAGGAGACACCACTTAGCTCTAAAGAGATATACAAGCTAAAAGTAAAGGAATGGAAGATAGTCGATGCAAACAGAGCCAAAAGAAAGCAGAGGTATCCATGCTCATATCAGACAAAATAGACTTCAAGCTAAAAAGGTCAACAGGAGACAAAAATGGACAGTATCTAACCATAAAGTGGACAATTCATCAAGAAGGTATAACAGTGATTAACATGTATGTACCTAACATATAAGTACCAAAATATATGAAACAATTAACAGACCTAAAGGGAGAAATTGACAGCAACACTAATAATAGTAGGGGACTTTAACACCCCTACTATTAGCGGCCTTAAATAAAACATTAGACTAGATGGATTTGATAGAATTGTACACAACACTCCATCCAAGTGCAGCAGAATACACATTCTTCTCAAGTACACATGGAATTTTCTCAAGGATAGAACATACGTTGGGACACAAAACAAGTCTCAATAAATTTAAGAAGACAAATCAAGCATCTTTTCCAACCATAATAGAATGAAACTACAAATCAACTACCAGAATAAAACTGGAAAAATCACAAATATGTATAGACTGAACAACATACTACTGAAATATTACTATTAGATCAATGAAGAAATCAAAAATTACCTGAAGACAAATAAAAATGAAAATACAACATACCAAGATCTACAGGATACAGCAAAAGTAGTACTAAGAGGGAAATTTATAGCAATACAGACCTACCTCAAGAAACAAGAAAAATCTCAGCAATCTAACCTTACACCTAAAGGAGCTAGAAAAAGAAAAACAAATAAAACCCAGAGTTAGTAGAAGGAAGGAAGTAATAGAGACAAGATTGGGCACATTCAGGGTGGTATGGCTGTAGACGGAAGGAAGTAATAAAGAGCAGAGCAGAAATAAAAGAAATAAAAACTAAAAAGATAATAGAAAAGATCAATGAAACTAGGAGCTGGTTCTTTGAAAAGACAAACAAAATTGACAAACCATTAGCTAGACTCACTAAGAAAAAGAAAGAGAAGGCCCTGATGAATCAAATCAGGAACGAAAGAGGAGAAATAACAATGGATACCACAAAAATACAAAGGATTATAAAAGAATATTATGAACAGCTATACACTAACAAATAGGACACCTAAAAGAAACAGACAAATATTTAGAATCATACAAACTTCCAAGACTGAATCATGAAGAAACAGAAAATGTGAATAGACCAATCACTAGTACAGAGATGGAAACAGTAATCAAAAAGCTCCCAAAAAACAAAAAGTCCAGGACCAGACAACTTCACAGCTAAATTCTATCAAATATTCAAAGAAGGGGCTTCCCTGGGGTGCAGTGGTTGAGAGTCCGCCTGCCAATGCAGGGGACACAGGTTCGTGCCCTGGTCCAGGAAGATCCCACATGCCGTGGAGCAGCTAGGCCCATGAGCCACGGCCGCTGAGCCTGTGCATCCGGAGCCTGTGCTCCGCAACAGGAGAGGCCACAACAGTGAGAGGCCTGCGTACCGCAAAAAAAAAAAAAAAATTCAAAGAAGATTTAATATCTATCCTTCTCAATCTATTCCAAAAAATTGAAAAGAAGGGAACACTTCCTAACTCATTTTTCAAGGCCAACATCATGCTGATACCAAAACCAGACAGAGACACTACAAAGAAAGAAAATTACAGGCCAATAACTCTGATAAACATAAATGAAAAAATCCTCATCAAAATATTAGCAAAATGAAATCAACAATACAACAAAAGGATCATACACCATGATCAAGTGGGATTTATTCCAGGGATGCAAGGATGGTTCAATATATGCAAATCAATCAATGTGATACACCATATTAACAGAATGAAGGAAAAAACCATATGATCATCTCAATAGATGCAGAAAAAGTATTTGACAAGATTCAACACCCATTTATGGTTAAAAAAAAAACTCTCAAAAAAATGGATAGCAAAGGGATGTACCTCAACATAAGAAAAGCCATATATGACAAACCCACAGTTAACATCATACTCAATGGTGAAAAATTGAAAGCTATCCCTCTAAGATCAGGAAAAAACAAGGATACCCACTCTCACCATTCTTATTCAACATAGTACTGGAAGTCCTAGCCAGAGCAATTAGGCAAGAAAAATAAATAAAAGGCATCCAAATTGGAAAGACAAAAAGTAAAACTGTCACTATCTGCAGTTGACATGATTTTATATACAGAAAGCTCTAAAGACTACATACACACACACACACACAACTATTAGAAATAATAAATGAACACAGAAAAGTTGCTGTGTTCAATATACAAAAATCTGTTGCATTTCTATGTGCTAATAATGAGCTGGCAGAGAAATTAAGAAAACAATCCCATTTACAATCACAACAAAAAGAATAAAATACAACTTGTCAAAATTTCCTTATTACAGGGCTTCCCTGGTGGCTCAGTGGTTGAGAGTCCGCTTGCCGATGCAGGGGACACGGGTTCATGCCCTGGTCCGGGAAGATCCCACATGCCGCAGAGCGGCTAGGCCCATGAGCCATGGCCACTGAGCCTGCCCATCCGGAGCCTGTGCTCCACAACGGGAGAGGCCACAACAGTGAGAGGCCCGTGTACCGCAAAAAAAAAAAAAAAATGTCCTTATTACATAAAGCAATCTACAGATTCAATGCAAGCCCTATCAAAAGCCCAAGGACATTTTTCATAGAAATAGAACAAAAAATTCTAAAATTTATATGGATCCACAATAGACCCTGAATAGCCAAAGCAATCCTGAGAAAAAAGAACAAAGCTGGAGGTATCATACTCCCTCTTTTCAAACTATATTTCAAAGCTATAATAATCAAAACAGCATGGTATTGGCAGAAAAACAGATATATGAATCAATGGAACAGAACTAAGAGCCCAGAAATAAACCTACACATATATGGACAATATATGACTAAGGAGCAAAAAATAAACAATGGAGAAAGGACAGTCTTGCCAATAAATGGTTCTGGGAAAACTGGACAGTCACATACAAAAAAAAAAAGAAAAGAAAAGAAACTACAGTCCTATCTCACACCATCACAAAAATTAACTCAAAATGGATTAAAGACTTGAATGTAAAACCTGAAACCATTAAATTCCTAGAAGAAAACATACGCAGTATGCTCTTTGACATTGGTCTTAGTAATATCTTTCTAGATATGTCTCCTCAGGCAAGGGAAACAAAAGTAAAAATAAACAAATGGGATTACATCAAACTAAAAAGCTTCTGCACAGCAAAGGAAACCATCAATAAAACAAAGACATCGAATGGAAGAAGATATTTGTAAATAATATGTCTGATAAAGGGTATAATATTCAAAGTATATAAAACTCAACAACAACCAAAAAACCAGACAACCCAGGTAAAAGATGGGCAGAGGAGATGAACAGACATTTTTCCAAGAAGACATACAGATGGCCAATAGGCACATAAAAAGATGTTCAACATCACTAATTATTACGGAAAAGCAAATCAAAACCACAATACAATGAGAAATCACCTCACACCTGTCAGAATAGGTATTATAAAAAAGATAAGAAATAACTGTTGGCAAGGATATGGAGAAAAGGGAACACTCGTACACTATTGATGGGAATTTAAATTGGTGCAGTAACTATGCAAGACAGTATGGAGATTCCTCAAAAAACTAAGAATAGAACTACCATATTAACCAGTATCCCACGTCTGGGTATCATCTAAAGAATATGAAAACACTACTCTGAAAAGATATCTGCACCCTTGTGTTCACTGTAGCATTATTTACAATAGCCAAGATATGGAAACAACTTAAATGCCCATTAACAGATGAATGGATAAAGAAGATGTGGTATATATAGAGTATGGAATACTACTCAGCCATAAAAATAGATGAAAGCTTGCCATCTGCAATAACATGATGCACACTGAGGGTATTATGCTACATAAAATAAGTCAGATGGAGAAAGACAAATACAGCATGATTTCACTCATATGTGTAATATAAAAAATAAACGAACAAAAACAAAATAAGTGAATAAACCAAACAAACACATAGATATAGATAACAGAGTAGTGGTTACCAGAGGGGAAGGGGTTGGGGGGAGGGCAAAATAGGTAAAGGGGAATCAACTGTATGGTGACGAATGAAAAATAAATTTTTGGTGATAAGCATGTTGTAAAGTATGCAGAAGCAGAAATACAATGTTGTCCACATAAAACTTATATAATGTTATAAATCATTGTTACATCAATAAAAAAATTAAATTTTTTTAAAGACTGACATAAATTGGTGTGTGACAAGTACATATTAATTCATTACTGAATTCTGTCTAATCATCAGGGAAATGCAAATCAAAACCACAGTGAGATACCACCTCACACCTGTCAGAATGACTATCATCAAAAAGAACACAAATAACAAATGTTGCCAAGAATGAGGAGAAAAGGGAGCCCTCGTACACTGTTGCTGGGAATGTAAATTGGTGTAGCCACTGTGGAAAACTGTATGGAAGTTTCTCAAAAAACTAAAAATAGAACTACTATATGACCCAGCAATTCCACTCCTGGGTTTATACCCAAAAAAACCAAAAACACTAATTTGAAAAAATACATGCACTCCAGGGACTTCCCTGGTTGTCCAGTGGTTAAGACTTCGCCTTCCAATGCAGGGGGTGCAGATTCGATCCCTGGTCGGGGAGCTAAGATCCCACATGCCTCGCGACCAAAAAAACAAAACACAAAACAGAAGCAATATTGTAACGAAGTCAAAAAAGACTTTAAATATAGTCCACATCAAAAAAATCTTTAAAAAAAAAGAAAAAGAAAAAATACATGCACTCCAATGTTCATAGCAGCATTGTTTACAATTGCCAAGATATGGAAGCAACCGAAGTTTCCATCAACAGATGATTGCATAAAGAAGATATGGTAATATATATACAATGGAGTACTACTCAGCCATAAAAAAGAATGAAATTTTGCCATTTGCAGCAACAAGGATGGACTTGGAGTGCATTATGGTATGCACTCCATACCATTATGGTATGGTGAAATAAATCAGACAGAAGAAGACAACTGCCATATGATATCACTTACATGTGGAATTTTAAAAATACAACAAACTAGTGAATGTAACAAAAAGGAAGCTGACTCACAGAGATAGAGAACAAACCAGTGGTTACCAGTGGGGAGAAGGGATGGTGGGGGGAACACAGGGGTAGAGTATTAAGAGGTACAAACTATTAGGTATAAAGTAAGCTACAAGGATATACTGTACAACATGGGGAATATAGCCAATATTTTATAATAACTATAAATGGAGTATAACCTTTAAAAATTGTGAATCACTATATTGTATACCTGTAACTTATATAATATTGTACATCAACTATACTTCAATAAATTTTTTTAAATAAAAGAATTGTGTCTACTTTTGAACATATTTGAAAGTTTTATAATGAAGGATTAGTAAAAAAAAAAAGAATACATTTGACCATTTACTAAATAAATACTATTGTCTACTAAGTGTCAAGTTCTTATTATAGTAGGTCTTGGGTTTATACAAATGAAATACAATCTCAATTCTCAAGAAGTTTATCAAAGAGGGAAACAGTCAGACAGACAAAATGATGTGGTAGCTGCTATAACAGAGGTACACACAAGGTTCAATAAGCACTCAAAGAAATAAGTAGCTAAGCCTGCTGAAGAAAATCAGAGAAGGCAATCTTTGAGCTGACCATGAAAAGAAAATCTGGGGTGGGAAGAAGAATTCTAGAAAGAGGAAATAGCACGTACCAAAAAAAGAAAAAAAGTACTGGGGCATGAAATAGTAAGATGCATTCAGGGAACTGCCTGTAATTCCAGATAAGCACAGGGCAATGTTAATGAAGAAAGAAGAAATAACAAGGATAACCTAGTAACCAAAGTAGCTTTACTGCCCGGAGAGTCACCAGCCACAGGCCAACCTCCCCTACCCTAGGACCTTTCAATACCCTGTTCCCTGACCTGGAGCTGTTCTCCTGGCTAACGCTTACTTGTCCTTCAGATCTCAGAATAAATGTCACTTCTACAAGGAGGCCTTTCCTACTGTTTCATAATCACAGAGATTTCTTGTTATTCTCTCTCATAGTTCTCCATTACAAATGAATGAACATACCTGTGACCATATTCATTTATGTGTTTACTTGCTTAAGGCCTCTCTCCTCCTCTTGGCTGTAGGCTCCACAACAGTGGGAATACCTGCTTTGTTCATCACTGTGTCCCTATTGCCTAAAAAAGTTGCTAGCACACAGCAGGTGCTCATTAACTATTGGCTGAATGAAATAGGGGCTAGAAGCTCTTTGATGGAGAAAAGGCTCTGAGTCAAACTGTATTCTGCAGGTTAACAACAACAGACTTAAAAGCAAGACTTACGGTAATGAAGAGCTAGAGGAAGAACCTGACTTATGATAACTTGGTATCACAACAAATTGAGAAGCACATCATTAGCACTGACAGAGTGCTGTTTGTAATTATTGGAAAGACTTATTTGCAACATTTCTTCAGATTTCAAAATTAATTATTAACAGTCATACTGGGCATAACATGTGAAGCAAGTTGAAGTATCGTTTCAGCATGGCACAATGGGGAGACTAAGAATAAGGGACCAAGTTCTAGTCCCAATTCTACAATTCAGCTGTATATTTTAAGGCAGTAGTTCTCTCCAAGGAGACGTTTGGAAATTTGAGGGTGTTTTTCGTTGTCACAAAGATGAGCAGCCAATACTAACAATTAGCAGTTAACGACCAGAGACATCAGATGTTCTGTAGTACCCAGGACGATCCTTTACAACAAAGTCCAATTCTGCATCCCACAAAACTGTCAAATATCTCACCTGGCATTTATGTGGGTGAAAAAAAACCTGATTTATAATTATCTGACGTTTGAACCTAATTCCATTTTACATATAAATATAAAATTCACTCAAATTCCAGGAAGGCAATTACCTTGTAAATCAAGGAAAGATTATACTTTGTTTTATTTGACACTTCACTAAGAGTTGTTCACCACTTTGAAAAATTACATCACTGATGAGAGTCCCGATTGTGTTATCTGAGTCACTGACTGATACCTGGCCTATCTGTCAGCCTACACTTGTAGCTGTCACATTCACAGTGATTTAGTATGCAAATATAAGTATCTGACTACTTATACAGTCATACTATGCATTTACATATTGAAATTCCTATCATTTTACTCTAAATCAATTTTTAAATTTCCCTTTTATCTTATAATTAGAACATTATGTTGATTTATTAGAAAGAAGGTGGCTTATATTATCTATGAATTTCTTTCAGGATAGTAAAAGGTAGAGGGTGCTTAAAGTATTTGGTTAAAAAAAAAAAAAATGGAGCAATGGGTCCGATAAGGTTGAGAACAACCAACTTAGAGCAAGTTTCTGAACCACCCAAAGTCTTCTCTTTCACCTACAAAGATAAGGGATGTAAAGAAACAATCTCTTGGGCCCTGTGTCTGTAAAATATGACAATTCTATGGGACTACGCATCCAATAAAAGCTACCTGTGTACAAGCATTGTAGAATTCTCTGTACACAGAGATGAAAGATATGTCACTGCCCAGTATACTTGGACTCTAAATAAAACATGGGAGCAGAAGGCAGACAATGTTCACTCTTGACTCTACTCAGCATGGAATTAACCACTAGCTGTTAAAGCCATTACAGAACATCACAGTGCTGCCAGTATTTGGTAGATAGGAAATTAATTTTCTTTGAAAGTTAAAAACTAACATTAGCACAAAAAGAGCTTCTCTTTAAATCTCTGTTAGAGCACAGCCCTACAAGCTGTAAGCCCTAACAAGGAAGTAGGTTAAGACACAAAATCCTAACCTAAAAACAAACATTGCTGAGAGAAGCTAATTTAGAAACACAAAAGAAAATTAATTTCTGAAACAAATGTCTCCTAATTAGATATAGGTAATGCCACTCACACAAAGTTATCAAAATTCATAATAAACTCAATGAAGTAAATCCAAAATATCCCAGGCCTCATGGTGCACAGAGCTCTAAATCCACTCTTTCTCACTAGGGAACTGTACCACAAAGAAATTATGATAATTTTTTAATAAAAGTTGTCTGGGTTGAAATTTGAAGGTGGAAAACACACTTTAAAACCTGAAACAGTTAAATAAATTAAGAGAATCTAAAAGGCTCAATCCGACAATATCAAGAATCTAAAGTACGTTATTTTGTTTATTTAAGCATCTTCCACATTTCAACAGCATTTCTTTTCAAAGTGTTTTACAGTTATTATGGAAACTGGAAAAACAAACATTCGTAATCAACTACTTTGCAGTTCTAATAACTTTTTAGCCGTCCTCCGGCCAAGGTTAAAACACCAAATAAAAGCAATGTATGTATTCTTTGTCCTATAGTGTTAAAAAAACAACTAAATCTCTAATGTGCCTAGGAATTCTGATAAAACTCCAGGTTTAGGAATCACTGGCATAGAGGCTGACTTAACTGCATCCTGTTCTCCCTTCCTCCTATCACTATGGAAGAAGCATCTCTCTCTCTTAAGGCTAGTCCTTCTACTGATGATCTAGATCCTAGAAGATTATGAACAAAGGCAGAGAGACAAACATATCCATTGTATGACTGATGTAGGGCAAGTTACTTAATATTTCTGAAAATAAGAATAAGTATTCACTGCATAGAATTTTCAGGAGGATTAAATCAGATAATATAGATAATTATCTAGCATGGTATCTGTGAGATAATAGAGAATCATACACTGGTCTCTACCCCTGGTTTCTGAAATAGGACTTCTGAAACCCTTATAAATCCCTAACCGATAAGAGCACTAGAAGCAAGCAGCTTTTGTTCCAATGAGGTGACTCTGGGTGGGCTCCTGGATGGGAGCTGGTACCCAGAAAGGCCAAGCCATGATTATAAGCTTGGAATTTCCAGGCCTACCTCCACTCTCCAGAGAAGGGAGAGGGGCTAGAAATGGAATTACTAATTGATTATGCCTATGTGAAGAAGCCTCCATAAAATCCCAATGGCGTGCGATTCAAAGAGCTTCCAGGCTGGTGAACACACCCACATACTGGAAGGACAATGCACCTCTACTCCACAGGGACAGATGCTCCTAGGCTTAGGACCTTCCCAGACTTCACCCTATGTATCCCTTCAACCGTATTCTTTAACACAGCCGTCCCCAACCTTTTGGCACCAGGGACCAGTTTCGTCGAAGACAGTTTTTCCATGGACCGGTGCAGGGGGGGGATGGTTTGGGGATGATTCAAGTGCATTACATTTATAATGCACTTTATTTCTATTATCATTACATTGTAATATATGATGAAATAATTCTACAACTCAACATAATGCAGAATCAGTGGGAGCCCTGAGCTTGTTCTCACTTGCCACTCACTGATAGGGTTTTGATATGAGCCTGCAAGCAATTGATTTATTATGGTCTCTGGGCAGTCAGACCTCTCTGCTAATGATAATCTGTATTTGCAGTCACTCCCCAGCGCTAGCATCACTGCCTCAGCTCCACCTCAGATCATCAGGCATTAGATTCTCATAAGGAGCGTGCAACCTAGATCCCTCGCGTGCGCAGTTCACAGTAGGGTTCGCGCTCCTATGAGAATCTAATGCCATCGCTGATCTGACAGGAGGCGGAGCTCAGGTGGTAATGTGAGCAATGGGGAGTGGCTGTAAATACATATGAAGCTTCTCTCACTCGCCCCTCACCTCCTGCTGTGCAGCCCGGATGGGGACCCCTTCTTTAATATTTTCTTTAATAAACTGGTAAACATAAGTGTTTCCCTGAGTTCTATGATCTGTTCTAGCAAATAATCAAATCCAAAAGGAGAATGTCATGGGAATCTCCAATTTGTAGCCAAGTCCAATAGAGATTGTGGGTAGCCTGGGACCTACTACCTGCTATTGGCATCTGAAGGAGGGAGGGCAGTCTCATGGGACTGAGTGGGACCTGACGTTATTTCCACGTAGATAATGTCAGAACTGGATTAAATTGTAGGACATCCAACTGGTGTCACAGAATTGCTTGGTGCTGGGAAAAAACTCACACATCTGGTGTCAGAAGTGTGAGTGGGATAGTAGTTTCAGAGTAAAGGAGAAACACAGGAGAAGACTGGAGTTTTTCCAATCAGTCTCACATACAGCAAAGGCTCAAAGCCTTCCTCTTCCTCCCACACTCATCCTCAGAAACCTCACTCCAGCCATTTTCACCCCTTTCTCTACAAGTCTACAAGTGAGTCCTTCCTCTACCTAAACATGCTAAAGTCTTCCCCATATTTAAAAACACAAACACACACATTCCTCTGTCAACCTCATGTTCTCTCTTAGCTATATCTATTTCCCCTCCTATATCAGTAAGCTTTAGGAAAGTTTGGTCTTTATCTACACTTTGTCTCCACCTCCGCATCTTTTATTTACCCCCTAAGTATGTAACTTACCTTGATCTTGCCACAGTGAAGAACAATATCCTAATTGCTAAAACCAATAAACAAATGTTTTAGTCTGGCAGACACCATCCCATTCTAAGCTTATTAAGATCTCTTTTCAGCATACTGACCTCCATGCCAACCTTGAGAAGTCCTACTCCCTTTGATTCCCAGGCACCACATTCCTGGTTTCTCACCTACATCCATATTTACCAGCCTAATCTTTGCTTCTATAGGAAAGAACTTCATTTGTCCATACCCTATTTCCTCTAAGCCAGAAATTATGGCATTTATTTTATTTACAGCAATATCTGTTACATTCTGAGAAAGAAACCAACCCAGAAAGGAAGTTCACTATTCTAATGAAATCCTTCCAGGCATTCTTAAAATGGAACCCTATCACATAACTTTTTAAGAGTTACACTAGGTAAGAAGAAAGCATTTTAAGATGATGTTATGCTTCAGCTTGAGACTTACTATTTACTCTGATACACACATAATACATTTATGCCCATACCCTCTCCAACTCCTTCAGCTGCAAAAAACAAGTGCTCCCTACATACCTACCCACTTGTATACACTGTAGACTATCTACCCACTCGGATACAAATGCACATCCAGATATGCAAACTCATAATGAACATTCAACATAGTCAATTCCGTAGGTAGGTAAACAAGTGGAAAGGTACATGACTGGATGAGCTGGAGAATGAACAAATCTAAATGACAAGAGATAAACTGGGGGAAAGCTATAGGTGAACAAGGAACAATCATCTATTGCTAGAATAATGATATATGTTAGATGGTACAAAGAAAACTTTGTCACTAATTAGTGTCACAACCTTAGATAAACTAACTTTTTGGGCCTCATCTATAGAGGCTAGACTAAATGATTCTCTAAAAATTCATTACAATTCCAAAATCCTATGATTCAACAGAAAAACTCAGCTTAAAACACACTGATTGCTGCTTTTGACTTATTGTTTTCATTCTTTATTATTATTTAAATCACAGTATCCATAATCATGCTCCAAGAACAATGTTTGATGCTGGGGTCCTTGTCTTTGGCAGTCGTTATGATAAGTGCTATAATAGAGGGGTTAAAAAAAAAAGTAAAAAGGGCTTCCCTGGTGGTGCAGTGGTTGACAGTCCGCCTGCCGATGCAGGGGACACGGGTTCGTGCCCCGGTCCGGGAAGATCCCACATGCCGCGGAGCGGCTGGGCCCGTGAGCCATGGCCGCTAAGCCTGCGCATCCGGAGCCTGTGCTCCACAACGAGAGAGGCCACAACAGTGAGAGGCCCGCGTACCGGAAAAAAAAAAAAAAAGTACCATATAGGAGTATGGTAAAGGGATATTTGACTCTGCCTAGGGGAGCTGTGGAAGGCCTTACAGAGGAGGTGACATTTTAGCTGGATCTTAAGGATAAGGCATTTAATAAAAAGTTTCAGTTGAAGTTTCTCTGGAAAGTGTTAGAAACCCAATTATAACCTAATAGTAAACAAATAGAGGGTCTATTTATTATTCTTTTTTAGCATGTTCCACCAATAACACTGTTAATGGAAGTAGTCTGTCCTCCACTGGTAGAAAAGAATACAAAAAAAAAAGAGGGAATTAACACTTGTCATTTCTGTTTTCCACTTCCATGCTGGAGACTAAAGTGTATTTTAACAGGGCACTGAAATTCTGACACATGGGTGACTTTTTAAAATGACATCCAGGGGCTTCCCAGGTGGCGCAGTGGTTAGGAAATGCATCTGCCAATGCAGGGGACACGGGTTCGAGCCCTGGTCCAACAAGATCCCACCTGCCACGGAGCAACTAAGCCTGTGCACCACAACTACTGAAGCCCGCACACCTAGAGCCCGTTCTCTGCAACAAGAGAAGCCACCACAATGAGAAGCCCACGCACCGCAACAAAGAGTAGCCCCTGCTCAATGCAACTACAGAAAGCCTGCGTTCAGCAACAAAGACCCAATGCAGCCAAAGATAAAAAAATAAAATAAAGTAATTTTAAAAATAAAATAAAATGACACCCACTGTGCTGTCTGCAGATCCTTTCAATTATCATTTTTAATTCAGAAATGTGAAAATTGAGTCACAGTTTTCATTTAAATTAAATAATAAACAAACAGCAAAGTAGCCAGACAGGTCTACAAAACAATGATTTGCTAAAGTCTTAACAATATACAAAATATACAGAATACAATATATAAAATATGTAAGATTTCGTGAATTTTATGATGGATATTAACAAGATGTATTCTAGACCCAAGTGAAACTTTGCATGACATCACGTTAAGATGGTATGATTTCAAGTTAGTCTTGTATTTCTGACCAATGGTAAAAATGGAAGAAGTTAATTTTAAACACATTCACAATACTCACAATTTTCACACTCAGGCTTGAAACTCCATGATCGTGAAGTTCATCCTCAAACAGGAGAACTTCTTCAAAAAACTTAATCTGTTCCCTGGCTTTCAATTTCTCTGTATCTATATGATCTGTTGTAGGTACAACCTAAAAGAAAAAATATAAGAAGGGGCACATAAAAAAAAAAAATTTAGACAGCTTTCCTACCAGTATTTTCTGCATAGCCAGAGCATCCGGTTCTAAATTTGGGTGTTATCAGTAGACACGAAAAACGAGATATATGCCTTGTCCCTGAAAAACCAAAGATGTCTGATATTATAGCTTCACAACACAAAGAGTCAAAATTCATCGTCTTTCATACGAAAATCATTAAACAGAACACATTAAAATCAAGTGCTCTATTGCGACTATGAGAAAATTAACCATCTGAAAATTAGTCAATGTGATGAACTACTACTATCATAGAAGTTCAAAGCAGTTTTGTGCCATAAAAGTCTACTTTTACGACATTTATTTGGAACTTAAAAAAATTTTTTCCCATTAGAATGATGGTATATATTTTAGATCCCCAAATCTACAAACAAAGGTGTTTTAAATTCTGAGGTAAATAAGAACTTTCAGAGAAATTCTAAGGGAAACTCGTAGCATTCCAAAGGACTGTAGAGGATACCAGCTATTTTTTCAAAGTATTATTTTGTAGCCCCCGGACACAAACATACATAACCCAACAAAAGCACCAACAATCTCAAGGCAGGTCACGTCAGTAGCTCACTAAATCCAAGTGTCTCCTAATAGTAACACGAAAGTATGATTTGTGATACCATGCTTTACTACATTCAATTTCACTACAAAATGTTCAGCTTTTCAATTCTTTGACATAGTTGTATCATAAATAAACACAACAATGCTTGTCAAACCATAAGAATTCAGTAAATGGTAGCTATTATTTTACTTTACTTAGTAGCTATGACTAGGTCATTTGTTTGACTCATGCATAGAATTAAGAAATGAAGAGTAGTTTCAGAAAACTGGACAAGAATTAGAAAAATATGATACGGATGTCCAAGAGAGTACATAGATTTTGTGGGAAAATGATCTTAGGGAGTATTAAGTGATGCAGAGGCGGAAAAGGTTGCTATGAAAGAAACTAGCAGTTTGTATGTGATTCCCAAGAGGTGAAAAAAATGTCCATAGTTCTTCCATGTTTACCTACAGATAACATTTTAGCCCTCTGCAATTTTATTCCAACATGAGACCACACGTGAAGGTGAAATTCGGAGTGGGGAAGGAACGTGAGGGATAGGGATAGGGCAGCATATATAATCAGTCCCTTGCATCACTTGCATATTTGTGATCTATTTAAGACCAATGTTGGTGCCTCTAGGATTCCCTAAGAGCATAAAACTTTAGTTACTATTAAATAAACACAACTTCTAAATTCCTTACTTTTTAATTAGTTTTAGTTCAAAGGAACACATTTGAAAATCCTCCTTATAGATACATCTGACTTCCAAAAAATTAATCATTACATGAATTTTCTCATTAGTAAATGGCTACTTCACTAATATTTCATATATGCCTTCAGCAAGTGATTGGTGAACATGAATCCATCAGTTTTGCCAGTTACTTGTTCTTATAAAATGTTTGAAAGAGAAAGACAAAAAATAATTAGATAACACATGGATTAGGGAAATTCAATATATTTTATATACTATCTTCTTCATTTATAAGGACAAATATGTTTAAAACTTTGTATTTCTCTGCCTTTTCTCTTCCTCAACTCCACTTATCTCCTCCCTGAACTCAAGCATCTGAAAAGAAAAGGTAAAACAGCTACACTTAAGACATATGGAACATTTTTGGCTTCTGGTATTGTCAAAATAAGTAACCTGGACAAACCCTCTGGCTGAAGACAATTTAAAAAGCTGGATGAAAAAACAAAAACTTCTTAAAAGCATTATACGGTCAAAGCACTAAAGAATGACTGGACTGATATCTGGAAGAGGACTGGAGCCCAGAAAAGTGAAATTGAGCCTACAGTTTTCCGGTTTTGGCCTTGAGGTATCAGCAATGACTGGACAGAGGAGAGGCTGAGCTCTGCTGGCGCCATAATTGCTCAGTATTCACTAAGGGCAGAGGGCTTGGAGAATTCCTTGCCCTGCTCCCAATTTTGGGATAACATCTCAAAGTGCTATGCTGGCTGCAGAGCTTCTTATATTACACACCCAGTAAACCTCAAACTCTGGCCCCATACCAGAGGTTAGCAAACTAAGACTTCCAGGCCAATGTGGGCTGCCACCTATTTTTGTATGAACTGCAAGCTGAGAATCCTTTTTACATTTTTGAAATGACTGGGGGAAATTTTTTCTTAATATTTCATGTCACATAAAAATTATATGAAATTCAAATTTCCATGTCCATAAATAAAATTTTACTGAGAAACAGCTATACCCATTCGTTTGCATATTGTCTATGTCTGCTTTCGACTACAGCAGCACAGCTGAGTAACTGCAACATAAACTCTGGTCCTCAAAGCCTGCAATACTTACTATCTGGTCCTTTACAGAAACCGTTTGCAAACCTATGCCCTTGACTATGAATGCCGTCAGCTGCCCACCAGAAATAAACAAAAATCCTCTGTGGAGGAAAAACAGGATTCAAAGAAAAATAAGAAAGCATATTAGGAGTCTAGACCCCATAAATCGGAACCAATAGAAATAACAAGACAATAAAAGACACTGGGGACTCTAGATGTTGAAAATATGAGGCCCAAACTGTAAAACAACAATGCACACTAGTTTCAAGGAAATAAAGGCTAAGGTTGAAAATTTCAAAAGATACTAGGAAATATTTTTTTAAAAGAACTATGATCGGGAAGGGTCCTGCTTGGGGGTGCTCACAATGTTCTATTTCTTTTCCTGGGTGGTTGCGTTTTACAATTCATTAAACTCTACCTTCATGTTTTATGGACTTTTCTAAGTTATTCCACAATCTTTAGAAAGCTTAAAAAACATACGGAGCACTACAAATATTCTTGATACATTACAAGAAAAATAAGTCCTGGTCACATCTTTCAAGTGGAACCTCTCTCACATCAGATGGAGGCTTATAATAAGGAAATTACTTGACATAAATATTCTTAAATTTATCATATAGTTAATTAACAGCAAACGCTAAGAACCCTATGTTAAATTCCCTTTTTAAAAACTGCTGAAAGTAGTGTGTGTGTGTGTGTGTGTGTGTGTGTGTGTGTGTGTATACATCCCATTAGGAACATACAGTGAAACTGCTATGTTTTACAATGATTTTTCTTTTTTAAAAAAATGGAGATAACTCCCATACTCTACAATTTACCCTTTTAAAGTGTACAATTCAGTGGTTTTTAGTATATTCACAAGATTGTGCAGTCAACACTATTATCTAATCCAGAACATATCATCACCCCAAAAAGAAACTGCCATACCTATTAGCAGTCACTCTCCATTCCTCACGTCCCCCAGCCCCGGGAAGCCAATACTCTAATTTCTTTTTCTATAGATTTGTTTGTTCAGCAAATCATTCTGGAATCATATACATGTACCCTTGTGTCTGGCTTCTTTCACTTAGCATACTGTTTCCAAGGTTGTAGCATGTATCAGTGTTTCCTGTCCTTTTTCAGGACTAAATAATATTCCACTGTCTAGATATACCAGTTCTGTTTATCCACTGATGAACATCTGGGTGGTTTTCACATTTTAGCTATTATGAGTAATGCAGCTATGCATATTCATGTACAGATTTTTATGTGGATATATAGTTTTCAATTCTCTTGAGTGTATACTTAAGAGTGGAATTGCTGGGTTACATGGCAATCATGTTTAACTTTTTTTTCTAATTGCTGGCCAAAAAAAGAAAAAAGGCATAACAAGAAATCCACCATCTTAACCATATTTAAGTGTACAGTTCAGTAGTGTAAATTATATTCACATTGTTGTAAGATGGATCTCTAAAACTTTTTCATCTTGCAAAACTAAAACAGTATCAGAATTGTTAACCCATACCTCTGAGGAAAACAACTATCAACAAGCATACAGTACTCATATGCAGTTCTTTTTGCCTTTTGTCTTATAAACTCCATTCATCTCCAATGTTTATGTCAGCACATTCCTGCCCTAAGGTTACTTTTAAAAGCTCAAGATATTAAAGATGATATACAAATGGCCAACAAGCATAGTGATGTTCAACATCACTAGCCATTAGGGAAATGCAAATCAAAACCTCTCATACACTGCTGGTGGGAATGTAAAATGGTACAGCCGCTATGGAAAACAGTACAGGGGTTCCTCCAAAAATTAAAAAAAAAATTACCATATGATCCAGCAATTCTACTTCTGGGTATATACCCCCCAAAAAAATGAAAGCAGAATTTTGAAGAGATATTTGCACACCTATGTTCACAGCAGCACTATTCACAATAGCCAAGAGGTAGAAGCAACCCAAATGCTCACTGACAAATGAATGGAAAAACAAAATGTGGTATATACATACAATGGAATATTACTCAGCCCTAAAAAGGATGGGAAGTCTGACACATGCCACAACATGGATAAACCCTGAGGACATTATGCTAAGTGATATAAGCCAGTCACAAAAAGACAAATAATGTATGATTCCACTTATATGAGGCATCTAGAATAGTCAAATTCACAGAAACAGAAAGTAGAAAGGTAACTGCCAGGTGCTGGGAGAAGGAAGAAATGGGGAGTTGCTGTTCAATAAGTATAGAGTTTCAGTTTTTCAAGATGAAGAAGTTCTGGAGATTAGTTGCACAACAACATAAATATACTTAACAGTATTTAATACACTTAGAAATAACTACGATAGTAGATTTTATGTTACACATTTTTTTACCACAATGAAAAGAAAAGGAAAAAAGAAAGCTCAAGATACTGAATCACACTAAGTTGGGCAAATGTTCCAATGTGCTTTAAAAAAAAAAGCTTTTTAAAATGCATGAACACTAAGCATGTTTTATTCCTAAAAAGCAATATCAATAGAAGAGGCAGTCTTCTACTTATATTTCCTGCATATTCAATTTATTTATTTAATAAGAAAACAGCCAAACGTTGATAGGTTACTATAGGCCAGGTACATATTAGGCATTTGACCTGTCTTCTCATAACATTCTCATACCACAATCTGAGAGAAGTGCCTATGGTAGCCCAGACAACAAATGACAAGGCTGGATATGAATCCAGCCAGGTCAGTACAACTCTGTGACTGGCTCTCTCCTCTTACACCATGCTACAACTCAGAGTAATAGGTTTAACAACCTAAAGAGTGAGAAATCATTAAACACACACACACACACACACACACACACACACACACCCCAACAGGCCCCAGCAACTAAAAACCAACAATTTAAGGGCAAAGGAAAGGCTTCATTCTAATGCCTCATTCTCTGATATTCTTACTGTACACATAAAATACCTTCTCCCACACAGGCAAACACTCCTATACATACCAGGGCTTCTGAATAGTGTTTTAAGGAAGAGCTAAAGGATTAAATAATTTAAAATCTCAAATAATATTACAGGTCAAAAAATCCTTAGGTATTAAAACAAAGTTAAAAGTAAAAAATGTTCCTATGAAAGTGATCTTCCACATATAACAAATGTGCTTAACAAGAAGCTCTAACATCGGTGTTATGTTACTAAGAGACACATAATTTAAGATCTTGAACCCATTTCTTCGTCTACAAAATAAGGATAAAAATGCCTATCCTACAAGACTATTTTGAGAATTAAGCAACAAAGTCCTAACAATTTTACCTGGAAAATAGTCACTCTATTTTTTAAGGCAATAAAGGAACACATTCATCAACTCTGTTTAGACCATAAAGCAAGGGTAAATACTATTTAGACAATATAGCTACTTTTACTCTTGGTATTTCAATAATATTAACTTAGTTGCCTTGACATTTGAGATATGATATTATCATAATAATAGCAGCTGCCATTTATTAACACCTTATTGTGTTAACAGGCACAGTGCCATAAACACTTAATACATGTTATCTTATTTACTACCTCACAACTGATATTATCCCTAGTTTACCAAAGTGAGAACTAAGGCTTAGCAAAGATTAAATTGCTTTTCCAAGCTGTTAAGTGATGGTGCTGGGATTTGAACTCAGGTTTGCCAAAGCCTGAGCTCCTTACCACTAGTGAGTGTTTGATCACATTGACATTTGTCAGCAACACCTTAGAACAAATTACATGACAGGCTGACGTGCCAATAAAGGGTACTGAGCACATGTCTTTCACCTCCTACTACTCTCTCACTCCCTGTCTCTACTGCCGTGGATCTTGCTCCTTGATCACAGCTAATGCTACTTCATAGCCTCCAGAGGCTTTTGTAAGTCAGCCCACAAAGTAAGTCATCAACATTATTGCATTGGGTTAAAACAAGCTCTCGTTTCCTCACTCCTTGAAATGAAATATCAAAAGGCCTACACACTTTGCAAAGTTTTTCAATCAGGAGTGAAAAGAGAGAATATTAATCTATGAAGTATTAATGGACTAGAAAAACCTTCCTCCCCCATTAGGCTGTAATGGAAGGATTTTTTTGTCTGTTCCCTGCAGTATCTATGGCTCTATGTAGCTAAGCTCCCAATATGAGGTCTACCAATTCCACCGTCCTGGGGTCATTTACCACGAAGTGAATCTCTTCCTAAGCAGGGCTTACACAGATGCAACTTAACATTAATATAGAGATTTAGAATTCATTAGGAATTTTCCCTTAGATTTATCTTATATCTGCTGTGAGGTAGATATTTCTGTTTATCCAATTTACTGATAAAACAAAACCAGTCAGATTAAATAACTTGCCTGAAGTCACACCAGGTTCACACATAGTGTAGGCAAAACAATAATCCAAGCTGTCTGACCCAAATTTCTATCTGCCCACATATCTGTTCATCTGTAAAACTGTAAGCTACTAGTTAGCAGGTTCTGTCTAAATCACCTAATACATTACACCAAGAACAGACACATTTTAATGCTTCTTGATAGCGATAATGATAACATTAAGGCAGTCTGCCATTGCTACCAACCACATTTTTAGCAAAAATTGTTCCACTATGGCTTTCTTTTATTTTGTGCTGATAATCAACAAGCAAAATCCCTTTACATTAGGTTCTGAAGCCTCGCACAATAGAAAGTAAAGTAGCAGCATAAAATAACCCATTACTAGAAAGTTCTAACACTGAAACTGTCCAAGGCAATCAATGACTCATAAAAGCAAAAAATAAGATTTACCTTTAGCTTAAGTGATTCTCCAAGTAACGTTCCCTTATAATCTGTTGTATAGGTCCAGTCATACGGCTTAATAACCTCCTTAGAGTGCTCACCCTCCGTCCTCAAACACCAAAATGAGAAGGGTCAGTCAGTGATGTAGAATACAGATCATCTGTCTTCATTTATCACACCAAATTACATTCTACAGATAATATAAAATATCCTACTAAATACATATACCTGTCATAATTCACTAACACAAGATCTGTCTTAGTTTTTCTGCACATTTATTGTTATTTAACTTGTCATGTACTGATAATGTAGTCTCTCCAATTAATCTGTACACTGCCTGAGGACATGGTTTAAAGGCTTATACTTTTTTTCAAAGAACCTAGTACATAATAGGCACAAAGTAAATAACTGCTGATTTGATTATGAAAGAAAATACATTTTTCTTAATTTCAGTACTCCTCAAATTTTCAACGCAAATCATAAGTAAACACTGTTCTTCAAAAATAGGAACATTAAAGTACACAGTGTAATGCCTCTTCACTAAAGAACACTGAAAGCTCAAAAAAGTAAACCCTACATAGCTCAGCTCAATTGTAATTCAATTTAATTCAAGAAGTATTCAAGAGCAGGGTAATTAATCTCCATTTTATGGATGAGAAAAATGAACTCTAGAATGATTCAACTATCAGATTTAATAATAGTACTAGCCATTCTAATAAAATACACATATCACAACTGAATATTTTTTCAACTCTTTTCTGTTTTGTTTAACCCATAACTACCCAGACTCTCACCTGCTTTCCTGCCACTCTTCAGCGCAGGCTACTTTAAGCATTCCTTGGTAGTTGTTCACACATCTTAATGCATCTGTAGCATTGAACTCAATCCCAAAGCCAGAGCCATGCTGGATTCTTAAAACGTTGTCTCCAAACATCATTTCAGGGAGAGATGGCATATGCAATTCATCAGCTAACCTATGTATAACCAAAAGTCAGCAGGATTATTTTATATCACTGTTGGTACTTTTGCTTCCTTCTGATCCCCACAGAATACCTTCTACTCCTAAATGAGTTAAATAATACATGATTTAATAAAATGATATATTTGTAAAGTCTGTAAGTGGTTTCATCATCCATTCTCTCTGTGTATATCTTTTTGGCACTGTATTAGGTAGTGGGCTAAATTAGATAGATAATAAATATACAAATAAATACACAATATAATGTCAGCTAGTAACAAGTGATATACAAAAATTAAAGCAAGGTGATGGGGGAGGTACTGTTTTAGGTAGGATGATCAGAGATCACATCTGAGACACTTGAATTTGCGCCTCAAAACTACCCTGTGGGGCTTCCCTGGTGGCGCAGTGGTTGAGAGTCCGCCTGCCGATGCAGGGGACGCGGGTTCGTGTCCCGGTCCGTGAGGATCCCACATGCCACGCAGCGGCTGCGCCCGTGAGCCATGGCCGTTGAGTCTGCGTGTCCGGAGCCTGTAGCTCCGCAACGGGAGAGGCCACAACAGTGAGAGGCCCGCGTACCGCAAAAAAACAAAACAAAACAAACAAAAAAAAACTACCCTGTGAGCTAAGAAAGGCTCAGAGAGTTTAAGCAGCTAACTCAAATCACAGAGCCAGTTAAGTGGTAACACCAGGCCTATTTCCATTATATTAGACTGCTTTTAAAGACCTGGACCTCATCTAGCTAGCCTCATTACATAAGAAAGTTATATTAGACATACTATAAGACCAGGATCACAAATTATTAACCCACAGATGTGTTTTGATTAGCCTACACAATATATTTTTTAATATTTGAAATAACTGGCAAAATTATTGAGGTGCCAATAAAAATTGAGAGATTTTTGAGAAATCTGGACTTCTAGTTTCTCCCAAAAAAAAAAAAAAAACACTTGGCAACATTGGATCTGTATTTCCACGTGACACCAACTGGCTGGAGCTGAGTGGAGGTTGCCCCCTTCAAGTGGGGCATAGGCTCTCTGGTTCACCAGTCTCCTTGGTCCTTTAAAAGCTGAGTCTGTGACCCCTGTTATAAAGACTTTTAAGTGGCTACTCGTTACTTCTGAAAAAAGTAGGTCAATGTATAGGTTACCATGCCTTATGAGCCCAACCCCTGAGTTACAACCAGGACTGTCAATTTAGGGATGAAAGTTTGGCTTCTCAACCAAAGGCAATTATCTATGGGCTGGCAGGAACCCCTGAATTTTAGCCTGAGAACTCTGCCCAAAACACTCATGCTGAATTGAGTAACGGCCAATTAAACTTACTCTGATCCCTCTTTTTATAAGTCTGAATGACAGTTAAATGAAGCACAGACCAAGAGACATGGCATGACACTGAACCATGAGGTAGAGAAGAGGGGAGAGTGAAATTTTTAAGTAATAGCAAGAGAAGCAGATAGAGCAAAGTAGAGACTGAGAAATAAGAGTGACAAGAAGATTAGAGACATCTATAGTTGGGGCCACAAGAACTGCTGTTCATTTTCTGAGCTAATTCCTGTGTTTAGTTATTTCCTCGTGTATTATTAAATTCTCATCACTTGAGGCAACACGGGGGTGGGGAGTGGACGGGAGTCTCCGTTCCTTGCAACCTGAAAGCACAACTAACACAGAGGTTCCATGGAAGTGATTTTCTGGTTATCTTATGTACCAATTTTTTTCTGTTAATACTGATTTTGGAAAATTTTCAAAACGTATTGTACACTTCTCTTTGTTTTTAAACAAAACATATAAAATGTTATTTTACCTTTTCTTGCTGACCAGAGATCATCATATTTAACAATCTTGTAAGACAATGTCCTCAAGTTCAATTGAGTCTGTATACCTCTAGCTACTCTAGAATGTAGGTATCTGCCCCTGAAGCACCCTCATCCCTTTTTATTTGGTTTCTTATCTATCAAAGGATGGAAAAGCAAACAATCATACTCCTTAAAATTGCATAATGAATAAAAAGAGAACATGAAAAATGCTAACAATTCATTTATTAGGGCAAAGTGACTATATGGAACTCTTTTCCTTCCTTACATTTCCAATATGGTTACAATTATAAAGTATGCAATAGAGTCAAAAGTGTAAATATGCTCTGAATGAAGTTCTAACGGATCCTGAACAAAGCACAGAATTTTAGTGCAAGTGTTATATGATAGCTACTTTAGCAGAACCGAAGGCTTTTTCTTTTTTCTTTTTTAAGACTTCTGGATTTTTGAACAGCTACATAGTTATACTTGTTAGGTAAAGTAAAATAATGCTATATCAAAGAATATATTCTGACATAAAACTAACAAAGGATCTATGCATATCCCAAGACCACAATTACTCTCTTTCCAACTGCTTTAAGTCTATTTCCAATCAGACACATCAATCAAGTCTTGTATATATATTAAAAACAAACAAGCAAAAACCCTGCATAAACAAATTAAAATACTTAAGCCTTAAATGGAAAAAATATTGATTCTGATTATAAACATCTACTTCATTCCTGGATCATCAAAGCCCCACCACTTTCAAGAATAAAGACGGGTTCTAATTCCACCATGACTGCCCAGGAGAGGACTTAATGCACCACAGTCCCATGTTTCCATAAGCTTCCTATCTCTGGTGAACTTTTTGTCCTTACACAACAATTATATTAATTTTGGCTATGAAGAAAAGACAGCAATTAAAGATCCTGTTTCTTGTAGGAAAACACCTTTGCCAGTAAAATTCTCTACTTGTTGCAAGCTTTAAAAAAAACCAAAAGTACCCACTGAGGGAAACAAGCACTTGCTCACCCGATTTTCAGAAGAACTGTATCAATTTACATTCCACCCTGGGGCAAAAATTAAGAAAAAAGTACCAAGAACTTAATCAAATTTATATTCTTTGACCCAAAATATCAGCTTTGGGCAATCTGTAATATAGAAATAATCCCCAATGTAGGAAAAAAAAATTATACACATTAATACTCATAATCATCTTATTTTTAATAGAAAATACTAATTATAAAGAAATAAATGGTTATGTAAACAATAGTATATCTGATGAAATATTATGGAATCATTAAAAATACTTAAAGGGAGAATATAATGGAGAAAAATGCTTATGATACAATAGTAAAGAAAATAACTGGCACACTGTATGTTTATTTTATCTCTGTGTTTATGTATATGTGCACATATCAGTGATCTAACCTTTTAAGTTGTCCATCTTTAGTATGATATCTAATAACATTAATTTTCATCATAAATTTAAGCGAAGTTTATTCTTTTGTTATTAGGAAATAGAAATTATTAAACACTAGAGAGATCAACACTCCCATGCAAATGTCCATAGACATATGAATGGATAGAGAAAACGTGGTTTAAAAAAAAGAAACAAAAAAATAAGAAAAGAAAATGTGTTTTATACATACAGTGGAATACTATGCAGCCTTTAAAAAGAAGGAAATTCTGCAATTTGTGACAACATGGATGACACTTGAGGACATTATGCTAAGTAAAATAAACCAGTCAAGTAGTAAAGTTTTAACGACTTTACTGGATAATGCATACCAAACATGAGCTAACATAAGATGTGATTCTCTGGATTTTTCCCAACGTATCTGGAAAAAATCTGGTAGTCCTATGAAATATTCCAGTCATATATGTAAAAGAATCACTGTCACTAACTTACACTTCTTCAAATGTCCTAAATTCCGAGTATCTTAAACACAGGCCAAACACAGAGTATCTTAACCCCATTTCTAATGTCAAGCTTCACCATTAACAAATAGGTAGGACCATTTATAAGGCAAGGAAGACAGGAAGCCTCTATGGGATTAAGATGCCTTAATTCATTAAAGGAAGTTTCGTTAATCCAAAATTTCCCCTAATTCGTTTATATAGCACCCAAGAGGTTTCTATACCCTAGGGCAAGGCATCACGGAAAAATTTAGGTTGAGAGCAGATAAACCTTTCTTTTGTGAAGGAAAAAGGACTAAGTATACTCAGGCAGAGCTGTTTTAGAAATAATAAACAAGGAGACTAAAGATCTGGAATTTGATTCCCTTAGAACTCTCCATGCATCCAGCACCTCTTAGGGAGTCTGTAAGTAAATTATATGGGTAACCGCAATTTGAAGCTGACTGCTTTATATACCACAATTATATATATGGTGCAATACGTAACAGAGAAAGTTATATGGAGAGGAAAACTCAGTAACTCAGTCTGTGGTGGGATGAAGGGAATTTTTTCCCTTTCTTTTCTGTATTTTCTCAATTTTTCTTTCTTAGTGACTCTGCAAGAATGTTACTTTTTTTTTTTTTTTTTTTTTCAATTAGGAAGCTAAACATCCTTTCATGACTCTCTTCTCTTCCCTGGTCACTTCCCTCTGCCTAAATCTTAAAATGTCAGTGCTCCCTAGGGTTCCATCTCATGACCTTTTCCTTTTCTTCTGGATAACTTCTAGATGATCTTAATTCACTCCCAAGGCTCCAGGTATCAACTATAAGCTGATGATTCCCAAACCTAAATCCATGGACAAGTCATCTTTTTTAAGCTCCAAAATAAACGCCTAAGACACCTCCACTTTATAACCCACACACAACTCACATTTCAACAAAACTAAACTCATCCTCTATCCAACACCTGCCCCCAATCTGCTCCTCCTCCTGGGTTTCTCACCTTGTCCAATGGCAATGAAATCTTGCCAAGGGTATAGATTCCTCCTTCTTCCTTCCTCCTCCTATCAAGTGGCCATCAAATTCATGCACTTAATCTTCTAAAAACCTCTCCTCTCACCCCTTCTAACCGGTTTCCTTACCCAGTCCTGCAGCCCACCAATCCATCCTCCGCATCACCTCCAGAGAAATCTTTCAGAGTGTACATCTGATAATGTCGATCCTTTGTATAAAATGGCACCCGGTAGTAGTCAGATAAAATTCAAAACTCCTGAGCCTGGCATAAAAGTTCTATCAGTGGTATCTCCACTGCCCAGGGGCCTACCTGCCTCTGGCTTCTCACTACAGTACTTCCCCTCTGATACCTCACACTCCAATCACACAGAAACAGTCCTTCATGGCTCCCACTCTCTCTGACCCACCGGCTTGCCACGTGCCCCCGGACCCCGCCCCACCCCCCGACTTTGTCAAGATTCAGTTCAGGCATCACAAACGCATCACAGCTGTCACTCTCCCTGGCCTTCCGACTTTACACAGGCCCCCAAGCCCCACCCCATCCCACCGACTTTATCAAGATTCAGTTCAGGCATCCCAATTTCCCGGATGCCTTGTTCCCTTAAACAATCTCAAATAACCCTGCATATACACCTATATCAATTCACGCTGTATTATAATTGTCTCTCTCTCACACAATACTGTAAATTCCTCGAGGCAGAGGCTGTCTTTCATCTTCTGTATCTCACGTGCCTGGCACGGCACCTGACATGCTAAAAACCAAGCACATATATCATCCCCGTTATCAACCCCTAAGAAAACAGGTCATAGCCACCCAGAAAGAAATAGTCTAAAGGTGGCGCAGGCTGCGGCAGGTAGAGACCTACGGGAGGGGAAAGTCCACCGCAACAATCATGCTCTGCTCAAATCCAGGCGGAGTGACAATTTCACGAAGGCAGCGCCTGGCGGCCCGAAACGAAAGACAGGAGGTGGAGACAGGAATATTTCCTGGTGTTGTCAATTCAAAGGTCCCGTCCGGAGGAACGCGAGCCTCCGCCCCCCAGAGAAGGGCTGGGGCTCCGCCGAGCTCGCCCTGCCTCCCGCCCAGGCCCAGCTCCCCGGCTCGCGCCCGAATCCCAGCCCCGGAGCCTCACTTCTCCACATCCGCTGACTTCATGATGTGGGTCTTGGATGCCGTCAGCTTCCAGGGCCCAAAGGAGAAGTCCTGGTGGCTACTCTGGAAGCCGTGGATCATCATGGCCGCAGCGGGGCCCGCGTGGGCCACACGGAACAGGCTGGAGCAGCGGCGGCAGCGGCAGCGGCTACCTACACCGGTGCCTCCGCCTCCCCCCAACCCAGCCCCCTCGGCTTCCGAGCCGTTACCATGCCCGGCCCCACCCCGCCCCCTGCCGGCCTACCCGGACGCAGGCCCTCCTTTCCGCCTTCTTCTCCGCCCCTCGGGTTTTGCTTCCGGGACCAGTTGCCAAGGTTGCGTGACCTACGTCTTACGTCACGACGCACCTGAAAAGAGGGGAAAACCTGCTGAGGGGCGAGGCTCTGGCAGCAGGGGGTGTGGTCAGGGACGCACCGCCCCCTGAACTCACTGGATGACGTCGTCTTGGGGCATTTCAAGGAAGGTCAGTGTTGGAAAAGGCGAATACAACGTGATGCTAGACGACTTTGCAAAGTAGGGAATTACCTCTCGTGTTGGCGAATTGGTGTAGAGAGGAAATGCCCTACATTTTTCCGTTGAGGACAAAATTTTAAAGTCACTTAGAATTTAGGAGTTTAAGCATCAAGTGCTGCATGACAAGTGGACATCTAGCTACTATGGACTAAGACTCCTATCAAAAATTTCATCCTTCAAGGCTTCCTTGGTGGCGCAGTGGTTGAGAGTCCGCCTGCCGATGCAGGGGAGACGGGTTCGTGCCCCGGTCCGGGAAGATCCCACACGCCGCGGAGCGGCTGGACCCCTGAGCCATGGCCACTGAGCCTGTGCGTCCGGAGCCTGTGCTCCGCAACAGGACAGGCCACAACAGTGAGAGGCCCGCGTACCGCAAAAAAAAAAAAAAAAAAAAAAAAAGATAGAGGCTTACTATCTCTAAATAGCCTGTGACCTTTAATGATTAGAGCTTAGGTTGAGGTAAAAACCTGCTTCCTTGTTACTTACATTATTTGAACTTGGTCTTGCCCTCTGGGGCATCATAGAACAGGCATATTCCCTCTTCTTCATGACTGTTCTTGTTCTTATTTTAAAACAACTTTTACACATTTCCCTTGTCTTTTAATTCATCCATTTACTTATATATCTACCTATCCATCCATTCACCTGTCTGCTTATTTAGTCAATGAATATTTACATTTCTCAGGTCTGAAGCACAGTACTTGGAGAAAAGCATTAAAATGAAAAATATGAATATGCTATGACATTCCCCAGCCTCAAGCAACTTTGTTCATCTGTGCCACATGCTAAGCATATTAGATACATAAGACATTGTCTATAATTTCTAGTATGAGATCAATTGCACTCAAGTATAAGTAACAAAGTAAATACAAACAATACCATGTGACATCTGGGCAATAAAATGGTATGTGTACATGGACATGGTACAGGAGGCAAGAGTAATTAACTCTCTCTGTGTAGGTTAGGAATGATTCACAAAGAAGATGATGCCAGAGCAAGATTTTAAAGAGAAGATAAACGGTTTCTCCAGGAGGAGACAGTCCACTTCATGGACAAGAAACAGCAGGTGCATAGGCATGGAAGCATAGAGCAGCACAGAATAAGTAAGGAGTAAGAAGTCGTTGAGAACAACTGGAACATAAACTTTTATGTATGTAGGAGGATGTAGGGGATGAGGTAGGTGTGGGCCAAATCAGGAGGGAACTTAATGCTGTGCTAAAGAACTTGGGATTTCTTCCAATGGATGATTAGGGGTCATTGCCTAGATGAGCAATCTTGATGGCCTAAACTTGTATCTTCAAAGCCAGATACACGCACATACACCAGGGTATCTACCAAATGCACTGGAATGGAGGAAGAAAATATTTATATTTATCTCATCTTTTTTGAATTCTATTTCTGTGTATGTTTCATAATGTACATAATAAATCATATTCACATGGCTTTTATTTATAAACAAATATTGGGATACATGCTCGGTTTTTTACAGATATTGATGGCAAGTGATCAAAAGACTTTGTGGACCATTGGTCTAATTGAAGGAAGTAGTAGAGGGGTTAGAGAGGACATATATGGGAGAGGAGTAGGGGACTGACTGAATGTAAGGGGAGAAATATCCAGTCTGTGGTCTGGAGATCACAAAGCCATAATCAGGGTATTCAACTGGTCTGTGTATTCTGTAATGAAGAGGAGGAACAGGGACCACCAAGAGAAAATACATGGCCATATGAAAAGAGAGAAGAAAACAGGATTTTCTGAAGAAGAGCCAGTGGAAAGGAAGTTTCAGATCTGTCTGAACTCCCTTTGTTCCCCCTCATGTGACAGTCCATATGATGCACATTGGCAGTGAATGCTAATACCTGCATGTGGGGTCACTTCTGAATGAATGATCATGATTATTAAAGAGAATCAGTATTGTTCAAATTTGTATACTGCATCAGTTATAAATTGATTTAACTGTCTCTTCTATCTCAGAATGATTTCTTTCTGCACTATAGAATGGCATGCAGAAAGACTGATCTCGAAATTGCTAATAATTTGGCCAAATTGCCCATCCTCAAGGCTACCCAGCTTCTCCTTCCTTCAAGGAGTTCAGGATCTGTGAACTGACTCAGATCTGAGAGTTAGGAGAGGGCTCTGGCTCCCACGGTGACACCATCCAAGTTGGGGTTCTTTTTGGTTTTGTTTTTTAACTATACTCAGGGTTGTGTTTGTAATATCGATCAAGTAGAACCTTAATGATCTGCCCATCTATTTCTGACCTAGGGACCCATCAACAATTGCCCCTGCCCAAGATCTCTGTGGGTCAATTCATTCTGATGATCACTTTGTCCTTGCTGCCTATTGTACTTACCGTATTCACATTGCCTCTGGTCAATTAAATGCTCCTATTAGGCTTTTGCCATCTTGGACATTCCAACATCTCTATGGAAATCAAGGAGTGTATTCCAATGGAACATCTCCCACCTCTATCCCTGCACTACAGAAGTAAGCCATCGAAGCACTTTCCAAGGACGGTGGTCCCCCTTTCACCATTGCATTTCTTGGTGAAGAACATGTCCTCTAATCCTCGCAGGGAACATAATTAGGAGGTGGATGAGCAGGTAACATGTGAGAAATTCACTCCCACATTCTTATCACCCTATGTTTTTGCTTTACTTCTACATTAAACCAAGGAGAATCTTTATCTCTAGTTCTGTCATCATCGGTCATGGCTGAGTTCAGGTTTCAGTCAGCCTACTGAGCAAACGAGTCCCAGCTGTTCACACCAGCCCTGAATGGACATATCAACGCGTTCAGCTCACTCTAAAATTACATTCCTCCCTCGCTGGATCAGCATCCTCGGCTTTTATTCCTACACTTGTTTCCTGGGACTTTGCCAATATAAATTAGCAAAATATTGCAATTTTCTTGCTGTTTATGAATTCCGGATTTGACTTTGCAACTTGTTCTCTGGATATGCTGAGAATGAGTATAGTTAAGGATCTAGAGGGAATGAGAAGTGCTAGGTGTGGGGCACAGAGAGAACTGGAACCCTTTTGCAAACTACCTGCCTCAGATGAGGTCATCCTAGAGTTTTCAAGCAAGGCAGGACTATCTCATCTGAGAGAGGAAGAGGGGCTGGGGATTGCAGGATCAGAGTACTTGAAGTTTTCCATAATCTGAATAGTCCAACTCTAAATTTCCCACTTCTGGTTTAATAAATGTCCTAAAGTCACATAGGCAACCTGCACACGGGCAAATTGAATCTGTGTTTATAGTCAGCTACCACCTGCAGGACCGTCACTGAAGCTAATTTTTTTTTCTTTCGGTACGCGAGCCTCTCGCTGTTGTGGCCTCTCCCGTTGCGGAGCACAGGCTCCGGACACACAGGCTCAGCGGCCATGGCTCACGGGCCCGGCCGCTCCGCGGCATGTGGGATCTTCCCGGACCGGGGCACGAACCCGTGTCCCCTGCATCGGCAGGCGGACTCTCAACCTCTGCGCCACCAGGGAAGCCCCCACTGCGCCACCAGGGAAGCCCCATGTGCACTCTTTATTCGTGGTAAATGGAACCTCAAAAACTCTGGAGAATAATAAATAAATAAATAAAAAAGACATGGAGATAATCTTCTTATGTGAGCTCCGTGAAGGCAGACTTTGTCTACTTCCCCTTAGTAAACCAGCCACCCCGAGGGTGCTTAGGAGATATCAGATGTGTGAAAGAAGGGCTGAGCAAGATAAATGCCTCGGGAGTTCAGAGAAAAGAAGGCTGCCCAGTGGTCAGGGAAGACAAAAATGCTTACATTAGGACTTGAAGGACAAAGTACGATTCAAACAGCAGAGGAAGGAAAAATTACTCCAAATGCTGAAGCATCATGTCCAGAGGCCAAGAGCTAGGAATGCTCAAAAGAATGAGAAAAGGGGCAATAAAAATGGCCAGTGATGGGCTGTTCTGGACACTGTCAAGAGACACACTCCCATCCAATCTTCACATGCAACAACTCTGTGAGTTATGTATTATTATTGCCCGTTGTACAGATGAGGAAGCTGAGAATAAGAGTTAAATAACCTACTTGCCCAGTATCATACAGTAACACAACCAATAAGAAAAAGAATAAAAATATGATAGGTATTTGATATAGCCTATGAATTTTCTTTAAATCATATTAAATCCAACTCAGACCCTTGCCAAATAGAATAGGGACTCCTCACCCCAATACCATTCACCACTATCCTTAGGATAATACAAAGGTCTAAGGATCTAGACCTTAGGCAGGGGAAAATGCTTGAGGCAGCTTCTCTGGTTTTGGCCCACATGCTCACCCTGAGATGCCCACAGCCCCAGCCTGCAGGCTTCCAGAAGCTCTGCTGCCTGTGCTCAGCCTCCTGGGTGTTTCCATCCCTCTAAGACTCGGCTTTCTCCCCAGGCTTCAGGAGGGGCGGGGATGAAGGGGGTGGGGAATGGAAGCGGAGGAGGAGGTCTCTCCCCCTCAAGGTTCCCCCAACTTTCCATATCCTTCTCAATTTGGAGAACTCTTAGTGTCTCACTTTATGCCTATCTCCCACCTACCCTCCCCTCTCCCTCTCCCGCCAAACACAGCAAATCTCCCTTGAAAGTAGGAGCACAAAACCTTGGCTGCCCTTTTGGAAGAGTGGAAGGAAAATACTGAGAGCACAGCACAGATAGCTTTTTCTTTTGGACAATTCCACAGTAGTAAAAAGAAAATGCAAATTAATATCTCAATAAATTACTCTACCACAAATAGCTAACATTGTTTTAAAAGTTTGCTGCATGGCAGGGACTATACCAAGCCCTTTACAAAGGAGATAGATATAATTATTATCCCCATTTCATAGCTGAAGAAACCAGAGCTTAGAGAAGTCAAATATCTTAAGATCACAGGGCTCCTAAGTGATAGAATCAAAACTCAAGTTCAAGAATGTCTGGCTGGAAAGCCCAGGTTCTCTTCCCTGCACCATATAAGGGAAGCAATCCTTCCCCTCTAGAATCCAGAACAGAGGTTTTTTGTTTTTTGTTTTTCCTTTCTCTTTAAAAAAAAGAAAAGCTACCTAATTACAGACACTGCATTCAGTAACAAATCCAAGAAGAAACCTTCTCAGTCTCATAAAAAATCAAATCAAATTTCATCTTTGTCACCTTCTAGAACTTTGCATTTACATACTTAATTTTTACATATTTGCCATAATATCATAAATAGAATTTTATAGCCTACCTTTTCAATTGCCTTTATACTGCTACAGCCTCATTGTTTTAATATATTCTATATACTTTATAGGTTATTTGTACATATATCAATTTTATATATTTTATTCTTTCATATATGCAAACATAAATATATTTCTATAATTTTGCTATTGTTTCTCTTTAAATACCCTTGCCCTCTTCCTATGTCCACCCCTGTCCACAAACAAAAACAATTGCAGCCTGGTGTGTATTTCCCATACACTTCTCCATAGTCATACAATCACCTAATAATATAAGCATTGGGGGATTGGCCACTGATTATTTTATACACTTCCTACAATACATAGTTTTATACACTTATATACTCTTATGAAATATCTATTTTCACTTATTGCTTTATTTTTTTTAACAGTATGCATTGTGAAAGTCCTTCCAGATCAGCTGATATCACTTTTAATGCTTTCTTGTTGAATAATATAATCCATAGGAGGGGCTACCCTACAGTTCATTCAGCCTTTCCTCTTTGGATGGGCATTACCCTTTTTACCACAATAGACAATGGTGTAAGAAACTTTCTTGCATATGTATAGTCTCCTGTACTGGTGCTTTTATTTCTATGGGATAGATTCCTGGATTTCTGGGTCAAAGGGCATATAGTTATTTTAATTTAATAGATATTGCCAGATTGCTTTTCAAATTGTTACACAGATGTACACTTTTACCAGCAGGGCCCTAGTTTCAAATGCTAGTCTAAGGACAATCACACCTCCAGAAACGTTCATTTAGTAGCGTCTCCTTGTACATTAATAGGTTCGCCTCAGTGCAGGATCCGCCACAAGGGAGGAATAAGGGGCGGGGATTAGGAAAGTCATTCGACAGGGACTCCCTTTTACAAAGGGCTTAAGATTTAGACTTTACATGTTATCACCAAATAAGTCATAAGTAACAAAGGTACCCTGACAGGACTAAAAAAAAGTATTAATAATTCAACCTTAAATTTATATCTCATTATCGATCATCCTCACTGGTAATATTTATCTTTTAAAAAATTTTTGTCATCAGCACAATTATATGGTAGAACACTGCCACTTGTGATGGAATATTTTAAATTCAGTTAAGTCTATAGCTTATGTATGACATATGGCCATCATTCAAACAGTAATTAGAACAATTCTTCTGCAATATTACTTTTCTGTATTATTTTTCTTTATATCAATCAAAAATATTTCAATGTTCTAATTTTTCTGGGTAGAGAAACAAATTATTGCATCATTTTGGAGAATATTATTAAAACTATTTATTTACTAAAAATAGCTACTGAATATACCGTATGTTTTATAAGCCTGTACAGGCATTTCTTCATTCTTTTTTCTTCTCTTTTTCTATTCTTTACACTCTCCCTCCCTCCCTCCCAACCTTTCCCTCGCAGCTTTTTCCTCTCTCCCTGCTTTCCTCCTTCCCTCTCTCCCTCTCCATTTCTGTCCCTTCCCTCTCCCCCTGCCTCTCCCAACGCCCCTCTCTCATTTACCAGCACCAGATCCACCACCTCCCAGGCCCACCAGGTCTTAGGCTGGGGCTACTGCAGCTCCAACATTGGCCACTAGGGGTCCTCTGTTCTCCTGGCCTGAAGGAAGAGAAACATGCCTTTTCTCTTTTCCAACTTTCTTAATAGAAATAGTCTCACGGGTATTTTCAAAAAACTATCCCCAAACAAACCAAGGGAAAATAAAAAGAAATAAAGAAAAGATGCTCCAAACAGCACATGTGGTTTCCGCGTTTAAGCTGACTAAAACCTACTTTTAGCTGTCTTGACTGAGATGGCTGACTGGGCACAGCCTTTGTTCCTCCCATACCCAATCTGCGGAAACAGACCAAAGATAGTTAAATTGGCCATGATATGAAGGTTAACAGGAAACTTAATGCCTCCCAACTCTCCGCTCTTAGTCATCTCTCTTGGTATGACCTTGGGAGGATTCTCCCAGCTCCTGCCTCTCCTCTTGGGGGAGATTTTCCTCTGGAGCCATCCTGGTCTCTGACTATCCCTCCACTGGCCCAGAGGGAAGATCTCTGGTCCTCCAGCACCAGCCTCACAGGTGTTTCTTTAGCCTTCTTAGAGGTCTTTATGACTGTCGGCATTGGCCGTCATGGTCCCTTCAACTTCTTCCCTTGCTAGTTTCTGACTTGACCCTTTTAATCCCCATCTCACTGTGGAGTCACCACTATCAGCAAGCTGGGGGCAAAGTCAGGAGCAGAATTCAGGTCTTTTGACTCCCAACCTGTGAACTGCCATGTACACTATAATCTCTCCTTCAAAGGGCCATATGTAGAGGTGATATATATAAATAGATATAAATACACATATATATATGACAGTGTCAATAAGAACAGAAAGGTATGCATTTAACATAACTAGCAACACTAATGGATCTTGAGCTCTAAAACTGAACAAATTAAGTGTGCAAAATAGAATACATCTATGCCTTTTCAGCTGGTTCAGATTTTCATTGGAAAAAAAAAAATGATTTTCTCCACCCTGCAGTGTACTCGTCTTCAGACTCACGTTTTAATCTGACAGGATACTTTCAATGTACTCTGGATTTACATTCCATTGCTGGCCAAAGCCAATTGCTAAGAGGCAACTCGAAATTAGCACTGCAGCAAACTGACAATAAACCGTGGAGAGAAAACCTACTCAGGGTAAAAATCATAAGGCAGGTGGAAAAGTGTTGGTAATGTTCCTGACTTTGCCTCCTATTCCACTGGGCCTTTTTTCTCGACTGACAGTCAGTTAAGTCAGTAATTATTGCTTCAAGTTTAGCATAGCCAATTTTTTGTCTTTTCTTTTCCCCTTGCTCAGCATCCATCCCCCATTGTAACATTTATGCAAGAATACTTTCTAGATGGTGCTCTGCACTTTTTATTGCATATTGCATCCCATTTTTTTTACGTGATACGAAGATTAATCATTTGTCCATCAACCTTTCCCCTAATGATTTTAGTATCCATTGATGATTGTCGCCTACAACTATTATTTCGTGAAAGGATGAAAAATGGTGATTTTAAAATTCTATTCTTTCTGGAGGATTACAGTGGAAGGGGCAAGCTGTCATCCATTTCAGATGGGGCTCGTCATGCCAAGGGCTCAGGGGTCACTGGTTCTCCAAGTGCCAGGGATGGACAGGTGGTGGCACCGAACCCCCTCCAACACTGTGCCCTGGTGGAGAAAGCACTGACCTGTCCTGCCCCCGAGTCCGTCTCTTCTGACATGCCTTTTGCACCCCTCTCATTAGGATAATCAGTCCCCTCCCATTTGGGAGCCCCCTTTTCTTTCTGTCTCCTAGCCCCTCCTGGCACCCAGCCACCTGCCCAGGGGTGCCCCTCCTCTCCCATCCTCCCTACCCTTGTGGCCAGCCCAGCTGGTTTTGTAACATACTGGGTTGGTATACAGTGATTTTTGTTTCTTGTAATTTAAACAGGCCCAGCATTGTTGGTTTTATTTGATGGACACGAGATGTTAGAGGTTTTAAAGTGATTAAACATGCAGACTATGAAAAACATATAAATAAATATAAATTAAAAATAAAATTCTGGGCTTCCCTGGTGGCGCAGAGGTTGAGACTCTGCCTGCCGATGCAGGGGACGCAGGTTCGTGCCTTGGTCCGGGAAGATCCCACATGCCGCGGAGCGGCTGGGCCCGTGAGCCATGGCCGCTGAGCCTGCGCGTCCGGAACCTGTGCTCCGCAACGGGAGAGGCCACAACACTGAGAGGCCCGCGTACCGCAAAAAATAAATAAATAAAATAAAATAAAATTCTATTCTTTCTTGTGCATTTATTTGCTGGAATTTTTGTATCAAGAACTTTCCCTCACCTACCCTTAGGTTACATTGAAATGCAATTCTTACAGGAAAGGTGGAATGAGTGTTTGATTTATTCCTTTTATATATTAATTTTTCAGAGGAATGAGTTGGTTACCTAGCAATCACCAATGGTGACCAACAGATTAAAAAAAAAACTACAAACACAAAGACTGTTATATATTGGATATGTTCCACTCCGTTGCAATTATTATTCTTTCTGATGCTCAAATTGTCCCTTTAGATCAACTCTTGTATATTTGTGCAACTACTTTATCAGTCTTTGAAAACTCTTTTCTTTTTCTGTTCAAGAAGACGTTCCGGACCCATTTTATACATTTTCTAGTCCAGAACAGTAATATGCCATTTCTGCAAAGAGCCTTAGTATTTCTTAATGAGAAATGGTATTTTGAGACCACATCTGGTTGCTACGGGTATTTGTTGCTGCAAAAGTGCTCATGACTTCCGGGTTGTTTTTTCTTTTTTGCCTTTTGAGTGGATACAGTTAGAAAATAGACTTTTTAACAGGAAAAAATCATGAATTCATGCTAACATTTCCAATTCAACTTACTCTTTTAAGCCTTTTGCTTAACCTTCTCAATTTTTTACTTGATCTCTTTTTTTTTTATCGCTAAAAATCTCAGGTCCCACAGCATAAGCATAATTACTTATTTGCTTTTTCCTACATTACAGGTATAATTATTTCAAACAATACCAAATTACCACTGACATAAAATGACTAAGTTAGATTTAAATTTTTATAAGGTTCTTTTTATCCTTAGAACATATCCCACTAGGGAAATACAGTCAAAATACTATATTCTAAACTCATTTTAAATTCTTTCTCTACTTTGTTGTGGCAGAATTTGAAGGAAGATGGCGTCACAAAGGTGTCCCACCATAATCCCTGAACCTGTGAATATGATATCACGCCTGTGATTATGTTATATGGCACAGTTGACTTCAAAATAGGGATATTATCCAGGTAGTCTGACCTAATCACATGTGCCCTGAAAAGCAATGAGGTCTGTGTAGCTGATTGGGGACTTAAGGGGAAGCCAGAGAGATTCAGAGTGTGAGGAGGACTTGACATTCCTTGGTTGACTTTGAAGATGGAGGAAACCTTATGACAAGGATGCAGGCAGCCTCTAAGAACAGAGAGTGGCCCTTGGTTGACAGCTGGCAAGGAAGTGGGGACCCCAATACCCAAACCATAAGGAACTGAATTCTGGTAACAACTTGAATGAGCTTGGAAGCAGATTCTCTCCTAGAGCCTCTAATAAGAGACCAACCTAGCCAACACATTTTTAAAAAATATTTTATTTACTTATTTTCTTTTACTACTTTTTTGGCTGCGTCATGTCTTAGTTGCAGCACGTGGGGTCTTCTTTGAGGCGTGCAGGTTCTTTTGTTGCAGCGCGGGGGCTTCTCTCTAGTTGTGGCGCGCAGGCTCCAGGGTGCGTGGACTCTGTAGTTTGCGGCACTCGGGCTCTCTCGTTGAGGCACGCGAGCTCAGTGGTTGTGGCGCGTGGGCTTATCTTAGTTCCCCGACCAGGGATTGAACTCCCGGCCCCTGCATTGGAAGGCAGATTCTTTGCCACTGGACCACCGGGGAAGTCCCCTAACCAACACCTTGACCTTGTCATTGTGAGCCCCTATGAGCAGAGAACCCAGCTGAGCCCACCTGGACGTCTCCTTAAACTGTGAGATAATAAATAGTCGTTTTAAGTTGCTAAGTGTGTAGTAACCTGTTATGCAGTGCTAGAAACCTAATAAAGGTCTTCTACCACCAACTTGAAGTTTTTTTTAGTTTTTCTTCAGATTTTATGGGTTAATTTCTTTTTGAGTTAACTTTTTTCAATTTTGTTGAAAAAAACCATATCTTTCAATAAAGATATAGTTAGTTTCTAAGTCAAAATTGCACAACCATAATATTTCCAGAAATCTTGCTTTCTTTTCTGTTGCCTTTACCTATTTCTCCCTTTTCTTTATTGGAAACCACCCTTTTATTAGCTTTTGGTTTGTTCTTCCATTTTTTAATAATTTAAAAACTATAAGCAAATACCCATATATTCATATTCTTTCCCTTTCTCACACTAAAGATAACATATAATAAATACTCCTACACGTTCCATTTAACAATATATCTTGGTGGCCACTCCATAATGGTTTACAGAGATTTTATTCATTCTTTTGTACTACTGAATCACAAATTATTCAATCAATCCCCTATGGACAGACATCTGGAACATTTTGATGTTTTCAGTCTTCTTTAATTACAAATAATTCTGCCTTTTAAAGGCAACATTTTATATTTTGAATAGATTCCTTGAAGTGTTACTGTTATAGATCAAAGGGTAAACGTGTACGTAACTGAGGGTCTCCCACTCCCCAATTCCAAATGCATGGTGTCTTTTCCAACACCAACAATTCTCTGAATCTCTGACTCCAATCTGTGTGTCTGACAATTCAATTCAAGGCTGACACAGGCTCCTGGAGTTAGCTCAGGTCCCGGCAGTCAAGGGCTCAGTCTCACAAGACTCCCTCCACTTCAGATGCCAGCCATAAATGAGGTGCCCAGGCTACTCACAGTTCTTTCCAGGGACTACAAATTCAGGGGTTTCCATGGCTCCCCGACAGGTTCAATAATTTATTATAATGACTCACAGAGCTCAGGAAAGTACTATTACTGGATACTGCTTTCTTATTATTACAAAGGATACACTCAGGAATAGTCAGATGGAAGAGATGGATAGGGCAAAATATGGAGGTGGGCAGCGCAGAGCTTCTGTGCCCCCTCCAGCTATGTGTGAGAGTGCCTGGCTCCCTAGAGCCTTCCCATGAAGTATGGTGACAAACTTTTGAATTCTTGTCAATCTGATAGGAGAAATACAGTACGTTAGTGTCATTTTTAAAAACTATCTACTGAAGTGTAATACATATAAAAAGTGCACATACCAGAAGTATACAGCTCACTAAATTTTCACGGTGGACACCATTGTACAACCAACACCCAGCTCACAAAACAGCAAGTGACCCGCACGAACCACCACTGCTACCCACACATTCCCTTCCAGTCACTGCCCGCCTCGCTGCACCCATGAACCCAAATTCTAAACGCAGAGATTAGTTTTACCTCTTTTTGTACTTTTTATAAACGGAATAGTATAATGTAGCTCCTTAGGGCCTTCTTTAAAAAATGTATCATTCTGCTTGTGAGATTCACCCATATAGTTGTGTAAAACAAAGAATGTTGCCAGCAAGGATCAGGTCATTAACCGCTGCAGTCAGTCACTGACCTGCTATCCACCCTGAAAGGAGTTCAGGATGAAAAACAGGATAAAGCATTCTGTGTTGTAGATATGTGGGTCCCTAGACAGTTAACATGCATATCTAAGGAAGAATTTCAGTGACCCCAGATTCTTGCGTCTTCCCATACATAGATAAGCACTAAAATCATTAACTTGAGATGTCTGTTTCTTGTGACGAGCAGTCATCTTTTACCAAGATGTATGCTTGACTACATGTATTTCCCAGCCAAAAAATTCATAAATCCTGGCTCCTTCCCAGTTCCTCAGAGCTCTCTGAGAGGCTCTTTTATGGGCTCTAGTCCTCAGTAAGGTTTCCAAATACAACTGAAACTCACAGCTCTCATGTTGTGCATCTTTTATTTTAGCCAACAGTTGTATGAGGTTGTAAGTCATTCATTCTCATCACTGCATAGTATTCCATTGTGGAAATATTTTAGGATTTAGTTATACATTCTGTTATTGATGGGCCTCTAGGTAGTTTCTACTTTGGGGCTATTATAAACAGTGCTGTTATGAACATTCTGATACATGTCTTTTGTGAACATATGTACACATTTCTGCTAGAAGTGGAATTGCCAAGGCATAAGGTATGTAAGTTTAGGTTTAGTAGACAATGGTTCACATTTTTGCAACGTGGCTGTACCAGTTTTCACTCCCAACGGCAGGGTGTTTGAGTATTGGTTGCTCCACTTCCTGGTCAACACTTGGTCCTAGAGCAGTTTTAATTTGCTTTTCAGTTATTAGGAGTGCAATTGAGCATCTTTCCCTGTGTTTATGGGGCATTTTCACGTTTCTTTTTCTGTCTTCATCATTTGCCCATTTTTAATTGTTTGGCATTTTGCTTCTGAATTTTTAACAGCTCTTCACATATTAGAGATACTAGCCTGTGCTGGTTATTATCTGTTTGCCACCTCCCAACCAACTGTCTGGATGTATGCCTGGGAGGTTGTCCCTGACATATTCCATCACCCTGCCTCCCCTGATAGTTGGCTTCTGGTTGGGTGTAGGCAGTGGGGGACACTGGCAGAAGAAGGGAGGGTAGGATGAGAGAGAGGCTGAGTTATTTTCCCCTTCGTCTTCCTGGTTCAGCAATGACTGCATGCCCCTTGATAAAGTTCTCATTAGCACTTCCTTCTCAACAGTGCAGCTCCCAGCAGACTCTGATAACAGTATTTCCTCCTCGTCTCTTCAGCCCTAGGGGAGCTGAGGACATCCTGATGCCACTTGTCTCTGCGAAGGTCACACCCCTGGTTTGCTCCCTGCTTATAGCTCTGCCTGTAAACCCTTCATTAAAATATCTTTATTTGAGCCATTTGGGAGTGAATTCTCATGCCTGCCAGGACCCTAATTGTTACCTATTGCTTTGTTTGTGACACAAGTTGCAAATATTTTTTCCCCCATTTTATCATTTTTTTCTTTGACTTTGCTATGGTGATTTTTCACCAAAAAAAAAAGTTTTTTCAACTGTGTGGTCAAATTTATCTTTTTTATTATTATTACTTCTGGATATGATGTCATAGGAAAGTTTTTCCCACTTATAAAGGAATTAATCCTTATTTTCTTCCAGAATTTATTTGGGTCTCATTTTTGACATTTAGATCTCTGATCCTTTTGGGGTTTACACTTTACACAAACTCTTGAGCCACCACCTGTGCAAAAACTTTATTGGTTTGGTATATGCTACTTTCTGGGGAGAGTCGTAATAACGGTGAAAATTATTATACTATTTTACGTTCCTCTTCAGTACATTACAGTTTAAGACAGATTCTAATATAGTAATAACCTTGATAATAAACTAGATGACAATAGCTAAACTTAACTAGAGCTTTAAATAACTAGAGTTTGCTAAGTTCCAGGCATTTTACAAGCACTATAGCATTTAATCCTCATCACAGCTCTATGAAATAGGTCCCATTGATATTATCATACCCATTTTTCAAGGGAGGAGAATAAAGCTGAGGGAGAGTAAAAGGGAGTAATTGCCCAAAGATACTCCATCACCAAGTGCTGGTGATGGGGTTTCAAGCTAGGCAGTCTAACTCCAGAGTTTGCAGGTTTTAAACCACTGTGTATATGACCATGTTTAACTCTCAGAAAGAATCTGTGAGGTACTTTATTACTATCCCCATAGTGTATTGGAGAAACCGAAGTGAAGAAGCATTACCTGAATTAGCCAAAGTTTGCATTTTGTAAATGGGAGATCTGGGTCTGGCTGGAACCCAGATCTGGGGACTGGGAGACCTGGGTTTTTGACTCCCACCTCTGCCTCCCATACCTATGTAGACCATCAGAGTCAGGTCCAGCAGAACCCTGCAGATTTAAGGGGGGGGGCAAGCTGAAGAGGGTGGAAGCAGTTAATTCTGGCTGTCTTGAGCAGTTGCCAAAGTCTCCCTGGCCGGAACCTGAAGACCCCTCACTGCCCTGGGAACCCAGGTTTCCACTCTACTTGTAACCAGAGTGATGACCGGTAACATTGTAATATGAAGTTCCTTGGGAAAGCTAATAAATTGTGTGGCAAAAAAAAAAAAACCAAAAAACATTTTCACTTAGCAACATGGAGAAAATTCGTTTGAATGAACTGAGAGACCTCAGTAAGCCTTAAATCAAGGCATTCAAGGGGAACACAGGGTATCCTCAGTAAAAGGGTCCAGAAAACTGGCTTGGAATAGAGCTGGGATATATGTATATCGGGTGTATGTGTATGTATATGTAAATTGTGTGTGTGTGTGTGTATTGCTATGTATCTATGTATATGTATATTGGCATATGTATATACATATAGACGAACAAACGTATCCACATATATTAGGATATATAGATATATTTCATCAGTTTTTAAATATTTTCCACCTTTTAACATCTCTGAAATCATAGCATATCTTACCATCAGTGGTATCTTGGATTCGATGAAATACTTTATATTCACACCTGAATAAAAATAGCTACCCTGATAGGTTCCACTTTAAATTCATATCATGAAACTAATGGGTCCTTGAGGCTGACCCACAATCATACACCAGACCATTTGTTCACATACTCTCCTGGATGATATTTTCACGACTTCTTTTCTTAGCCCATCCCAACTCTCATTCTCAATCTTGGCTTTTTACGTTGCTTCCTTCTTCATTAAGAAAATTGAATCATTCAGAAGAAAACGTCCACGGACTCTCACCACCACATGCACTACAGCCAGGTCTGGGGACTTCCCACCATTTCCACAGATGACCCACCCCTGCCGCTGCCTAAGCCAACCCCTCCACCTACGCACTGGATCCCATCCCTCCTGCCACTCAAGGGCATTTCTCCAGCAATTCTCCCCTCTCTCTCCTACATAATTTTTTTCATTCTACCTGATTATTCCTATCAAAATAAAAGTATGCTCTTTCTGCTCCTATTTAAGAAAGAAAGAGGAAAAAAATCTTCTCTGGACACCATTTCCCATGCCAGGCAACGCTTGATGTCTTTGCTTCAAAACTCCTCAAATGAATTTCTATACTCATCTGATTTCTCTCCTCCCTGTCACTCTTGAACTCACTCCAGTCAGGCTGTGGCCCACACACTCCTCCAAAATGCTCTTGTCAAAGTCAAGTGGAAACTTTATGAAATGCAGAGATGAATTCTCAAGCCTTCTCGTCCTTGACCTGTGTTCAGCTGATCACTCCCTTCTCCCAGACATGCTTCCTCCACTTAGTTTCCAGGACACCTCCCGTCTCAGCCTCCCTGAACAAGTCCTCCTTTTCTCAACCCCTCAGTGTTGCAGTGCTCCAGGGTTCAGTCCTGGGTCCTTTTCTCTTCTCTACCATCACTCACTCCCTTGGTGATACTATCCTCAGTGTTATGGGTTGAATTGTGTCCCCCAAAAGGTATGTTGAAGTCCAGTACCTCAGAATGTGACCTTGTAATTTGGAAATAGGGTTATTGAAGATGTAACCAGTTAAGATGAAGACAAGATCCTACTGGAATAGGGTGGGTCCTTAATTCAGTATGACCGTCGTCCTTTGAAGAAGAGACATAGAAATAGAGATACATGGGGGAGAGCAAATGTGATGACAGAAGTAGAGACTGAAGTGCTGCAGCTGAAAGCCAAGGAATGCCAAGGAGAGCCAGCAAACCCCCAGAAGCTAGGAAGAGGCAAGGAAGGATTCTCCTCTACAGGTATCAGAGAGAGCATGGCCCTACTGATATTTTGTTCGGGGATGCCTAACTGCTAAAACTGTAAGTCAACAACTATTTTTGGTTTTAAGTCACCCAGTTAGTGGCACTTGATTACAGCAGCCCTAGGGAACTAACACACCCAATCCTGTAGCTCTAAAAACCATTTATATGCTGAAGATTCCCAAATTTATGTCTGTGGCTCACACTACTTTTCAACTGTTTACTTCCCATCCCCACTTGGAAAACCAACAGACATCTCAATCTCAATGTGTCCAGAAAGAATTTCTGACCTCCATCACTTACCTCCAACCTCCAGGCTGCTCCATCTCTGTTGACGGCAACTCCATCCTTCCCCCTGCTCAGGACAATAGCCCTGGAGTCAACCCTGACACTTTTTTTCTTATACTCCACATCCAACAAATAAGGAACTCTTATTACCTCTACTTATGAAATACAGCCAGAATCCAACTCTCTCTCACCTCCTTCACTGATTGCATCCTGGTCCAAGACACCATCATCCTCTGTTCAAATTTCTTCCAATTCCACTCCTAGTAAAATTCAAAGTCCTTGCCATGAGCTGTGAGGCCCTAGACGAATCCCCTCTTCTCTCTTATCTCTTACCTGTCTGACCCTGTCTCAGACTGCTCCCCTGGCTTGCTCGCTCTGCTCCAGCCTCCCCAGGTTACTCGCTGTTCCTTAAAGATGCAAGGCACACTCTCGCTTTAGATTCTTTGCCCTAGCTGATCCATCTGTCTAGAATGCCCTTTCTCAGACATCTTAATGATTCTCTCCCTCACCTTCTTCAGGTCTTTGCTCAGGTATCAAATTCTCAATAAACCCTATCCTAATCACCCTATTTAATGTCCTCTGCATGCAGATCTTCCTTTTCCTGCTCTAATTTTGGTTAGAATGTAAGTCCCCTGAGGGCAGGAATCTTTGTCTGTTTTGCTCACTGATGTATCTCAAGAGTACTTGATATGTGCTCAACACATACTTGCTGTAGATAAAAACACGTATTAATATGTATATTTGGATATATTTATCAAATGTTTAACTGCATTTTTGCTTTAAAATTATATATTGAAAATAATGAACTAATACATCCTTTCTATAAAGAATTCAATACAGAATGTGTATAAAGTAAAAGTGCCTGTTTCCACATTCAAATGTAATCACTGTTTCTGGTTTGGTGTGTGAAAATTGATAAAGGGAAACCTCACTGAAATAAATTCTGGAGGCCAGAAGGAGGAACCCTCAGGCAGAATTACTGCACCTCAATCACAGGAAGAATTGTCAATTACAGAGGAATCATCAACAGGAAATCATCATCACCTACAGGTCCCAACAGGGAAAGATGAACATTGTATCTCCTAAGAAATCAACTACCCCAGCAATTCAGCCAATGAGAAACCGGTCATCACTCTGAATTCTCACTTTTCTCCAATGGACTGTCATTCAAAACAACCCCTCCCAACTTCCTTTTTAAAAAAAAAAAAAAAAAAAAAAAAGATTTATTTATTTTTGGCTGCGTTGTCTTAATTGTGGCATGCGGGATCTTTCGTTGCGGTGCGCGGGCTCTTCGCTGTGGTGCACGAGCTTGTGGCGTGTGGGTTTTCTCTTCTCTAGTTGAGGCACACGGCCTTATTTGCCGCGGCATGTGGGGTTCCCTGACCGGGGATCAAACCTGCGTCCCCTGAACTGTAAGGCAGATTCTTTACCACTGGACCACCAGGGAAGTCTCTCTTTTTTTTTTTCTATAAAATAACGTTCCTCTCCTTTGTCTGTTGGACTTCCCTGTGGTTTTTTGCTGTGGCTTGCTTGTCCTGAATTGCAATTCTCTGCTATTCCTGAATAAGCCCATTTTTGCTGGTAAAATGACCCACTGTTTCATTTTTAAGGTCAACAGGTATATACTCTTCCAGACTTTTTTTAGTGCACATGCAAACATGCACACAGACACATATATGTTTACAAAAATGCGATCTTACTAGTTATATATTTCCTGGAACTTTTAAATTTCCTATATCATGGGCAGCTTCCCATTTCAGCACAGATAGATCTATTTCATTATTTTTGTCTCGTGTGTTCTACTGCATGGATAGCTAAGATATTTTTTAATGATGAAGTCACTGGTCTGTGGAGATGATTATTACCGAAAGTTTAATTCTAGCAAAATGTCATCAATTTTAACTTGAGAACTGAGATATTTGGCAAAGAGATTGTTCCAGTTTACATTTACCTATAAATAAATTGTAAGAAGAAAAGTCATTTGTAAATAGTATTACTAATGAACAGATAATTTAAGAAAATAAGTACTTTTATATTACCATCTAATAAAGGTCATACTAGAGAAGGCCCATTTATTTTGAACCTATATATTATATATATTAACCAGAGGCCATTCTTTACCATTTACTAAACTAGTTTGGGACTGTAAGGTCAGAGCTCTTTGGATGACCCATTTGTGCTTCCCTGTCCTACTGCACCCAGAGATAGACACTGCAGATACAGGTCTGACTGAAGCATGGCAAGGCTGCAGAGGCAGCAGGGTGGAACACAGTTCATATAGTACTTATCCAGTGGCTGGGAAGTCCAAGACCGAGGTGCCAGAAGATCTTGGATCTGGTGAGGATCTACTTTCTGGTGTGCATATGGCTATCTTTTTGTATCTTCACAAGATGGAAGGCAGAGAGAGAGAGAAGCAAAATCTCTTGCATCTCTTCTTATACAGGTACTCATCTCATTTATGAGGGCTCCATCCCTATGACCTAATCACCTCGCAAAGGCCCCACATCCAAATGCCATCATATTGGGGATTAGGCTCCAACATGTGAATTTTGGGGAACACAAACATTCAGTCCACTGCAGTGTGTGTAAGAGTATGTGTGGGTACACGTAAGTGTACTCACACACCTGCATTTATTGAACACCTACTATGTGTGGTATTTTCATTTGTTACTTCATTTAATCTTCACAAGGATCTAGTGAGTTAAGTACAAGCATGGTCCCCAGTTTACAGACGTGGACACTGAGGCAGAGAAAAGTTCCATAAAATGTTCTGGTGGGGGTGGGAGAAAGGACTGATTACAAAATTGAAGTTCTTACCTTTGAATTTGACGAACAGAGGTCTCTGTCAACTAGCAGCTCAAAAGTCATTAATGGGACTATGAAATAATACAAATAAAATGCCCAGTAGGGACATCAGAACATAGTAGGAGCCCAATATATATTTGTCAGATCTGAATATCTGTGTACTCTGTACAGACCATCTTTAGAAAAAGTTGCCTGGGTTTAACCAACAATTTTACACACATAACCCACCATCCTAAAAGCAAAATGTTTCTATAGAAATTTTCAAATGCCCGTATCTCCTGTAATTTTGGACAGATTCTTCTCCCTTTTCTTTTTCCATCCCATACACACACACAAACACAGAGCAGATGTTGCAAGGTGAGACTGTTGCAGGTGAGGTCTGCAGCCCATAGAATCATGGATGGCTTCACTCACAGGTAGACACAACCCAAAGTAAAACCCACCCCCAAGAAACCGGCTTGCGGGAACACTTGCTCCCTCTTCCTTTCCTGGTTTTCAGTTTTCTAGAGCTATTTTATCAGTCATATTGTGTCCATGTCTTCTTTTGTAAGACTTCTCCAACATGTTCTGGAAGCATGCACAATGCAAAGGCAGAAGAGAAAACTGCTTACGTACGAGATATCACAAAAGAAGAAAGAACTGAGCTGGAGGTTTGAAGGCTTGTTCTCCAGCTAATGGGTCCCGGCCATGTGCATCACGATCACCTGGGGGTATGTGACAAGATGCAGAATCCTAGAGTGCCATCCCAGACCTGCCATATTCGTTAGTGGAACAATTCTCAAGTCTAACATACCCTTTTAAACAAAGAACAAATATTTGATAACAACCTTTTAGTATCCTGAAATGAAATTTATAATAACATAATCTACTTACATATGGAATTTCAAAACTTCAAAATGATACTCTTAATGTTAATAATCATAACGAGTGCTTAATTCACATTTCTATCCATAACTTTTCTCACCCAGAGAAAAGCCAAAGGATCTGTAAGGCATCTGGCCTCCTGTTTCCTCTCTGAACTCAGATTCTATTTCTCTACGTCTTACTCATGCTTCTCAAGCCACACTCGTCTCACTGTCCCTTTAACAACCTAAGGATGTTGCCTCTTCCAGGTCTCTGCACTGGCTCTTCTCCATGCCCGAAACACTCTTCCCCAGATGTCTACTTGGCTGACTCCCTCGCTTCCTTTAAGTCTTTTCTCAAAAGATACCTACCTTCTCAGGGAAGTTCTCCGTGACTACCCTATTCAAGCCCCATCCCTACTTCTGAGACTTCATCTTCCCTTCTCAGCTTTATTATTTTTCTTAGTACTTATCACTACCTAAAATAGAATATATTTTGCTTTTTTATTGTGTCTTCACCCAAATATCAGCTCCACGAAAGCAGGGATTTCTTTCTTGTTTCCTGGCATATTGTGGGTACTCAGAAAACAGTTGTTGAATGAATGAATGAATAAACAACAAAATTATACTCATTTCAATATGTTAACCCTACTAGATGACACTATAAAGTGGTCAGACACTCGCAGTCATAGATAGGGTCACTGTGAACACGACATATAAAAATGTAGACCTAGTCACCTAACTGGTATTGGTAAATCTGATACATTAAGTGACAGTGATTTTCCAAACTGATGAACAAATCTTGGTGAAGTCTGAACAAATCAGAGTACACTCTTCCCTCAGTTTACACAGTAATGGCATTCCTGAACACACTGGTGTATAACAGAACCATGCAAAACAAAGCAAACAACACCTTTGTGATAAGATTAAGATAGTTTGATTCTAGACTCAGAAAATGGTAAACAGTTTTTTTTGTGGGTCCTTCAAAAGTCACAGCATTCTTTTTGCCTAGGACAGTCCCACATACTTCAAGACGTCTGGTATCCTTGGCCCCCACCCACTAAATGCCAGGAGTGCCCTCTAATTATCGTGACAACCCCCAAATGCTCCCACAGATCTCCAAAATGTCATATTGAGAACTACTCAGTTCGATGCTTTGTGTTCCAAGTAACAGAGAAATAAACGCATATAAGCTTAAAAAAATATTTGTTGGGTCCTGTAACTGATGGGTCCAGGGGTACATCAACTTCAGGGAAGGCTTCATCCAGGATCAAATACTTCAGCCAGGGCCTAAATTCTCCTGTTTCTCACCCCCAACACATACCTTTCTGTACTTCCTAAGCTTTGGTTCCACCCAGCATTGTCAGCAAAATGTCCTTGAGGCTTCAATCTGATTGGTCTCCATCTCTGAACCAATTATGTGGTTGAGAAGGATGGGAGATGCTGACAATCAGAGTCCAACCCTGGAGAAGGAGGAGAGGTCAATTCTATGTAAACCCCATGGCTGACCCCTAGGGGGAAGCAATGGTTTCCCGAAGGAAATTTAAGGGTACACCGCCTGCAGGAAAGGGAATGGATGCTGAACAGCAAACAGCAGCTACCCACACTCCTGAAGAGTCATTCTCTCTGGGAATGCAGCCTGAAACTCAGCAGCTTAACAAATTTCCCAAGGGATTCTTTTGATTTTTTAAAAGAGCTTTATTGAGACATAATTTACATGCCATAAAGTTCATTCATTTAAAATGTAGAATTCACTGTTTTTTAATATATTCACAGTTGTGTAACTATCACATGATCAAATTTTAGAACATTTTCATCATCTCCAAAAGAGACCTTGTACCCCATTATCAATTACTCGCAGACCACTCCACCTCCAGCCCTAGGCAATCACTAATTTTCTTTCTCTCTTTAGATTTACCTATTCAAGATATTTCATATAAATGGAATCATACAGTATGTGGCCTTTTGTGTCTAGCTTCTCTTATTTAGCATAAATAATGTTTCCAAGGTTCATTCACGTTGTAGCACGTGTCGGCACTTCGTTCCTTGTTATGGCTGAATATTATTCCGTTGAATAGGCCACATTTTGTCTATCCATTCATCCACTGACAGACATTTGGGTTGTTTCTACCTTTTGGCTATTATGAATAATGCTGCTATGAACATTCATAAACAGATTTTTGTGTGGGTGTATGTTTTTATTTCTCTTGGTTAGATATCTAGAAGTGAAATTACTGGGTCATAAGGTAACTTTATGTTTAACATTTTGAGGAACAGCCAAACTGTTTTCTAAAGTGGTTGCATCATTTGACATTCCCACCAGCAATGTACAAGTATTCTAATTTCTCCACATCTTCCACAATACTTGTTATTGTATTTTTCATTATAGCCATCCTGATGGGTGGAAGGTGGAAGCTTATTGTTTTGATATGCATTTTCCTAATGACTAATGATGTCCAGTAGCTTTTCATGTGCTTATTGACCATTTATATATCTTCTTCAGAGAAATGTATGTTCAGATCCTTCACCCATTTAAAAAATGAGTTGTTTACCTTTTTATTATTGAGTTGTAGAAGTTCTTTATATATTCTGGATACATGTCCTTTATCAGATATATGATTTGCAAATAATTTATCCCATTCTATGGGTTGTCTTTTCATTTTCTTGATGGTGTTCTAGGAAGCACTAAAGTTTTAGATTTTTATGAAATCCAACATATCAAATTTCTCTTTAATCACTTGTGCTTTTGGTGTTGTATCTAAGAAACCTCCTCGGGCTGCTTATATATCCCAAAGTTTGGGAACCAGAGGCCTCTGAAGACATACTTTATTTTTATTTTTTCATTAATATATTTTAAATGTTTTATTGGGTTAGGCCCTGGTCCTATAATGGTAAATAAAACAGATAGGGCTCCTATTATCATGGAATTTATGTCTACAAGCGGAGGTGTACTATAAACAAATACATAGAAAAAAGATATATATATATATAATAACTTGGGATATATTTTATATTGGGGATCTGAGAGAGAACAGAGGTTAGAAAATGTCATTTAGATTGGTCAGGGAGGACATTTAAGCTGAGTTGTCAAGGGTAAAAAGGATTCAGTGTGTGAAGAGTGAGGGAATAATATTCTATGTGGAACATGCAATAAACTTCCCAGTTTTGCTTTGACTAGTTTTATGTGAACTGCTATATTGAAAAGATATTTTATATCAACAATGCCTCCTCATGTGTAGATTCTTCAAGCAGCATTTAGGATTCATTTCGATGAGGTCTCGCATTATCTTAGTTCAGAAGTCTTTGGGGGGAACCCCAAAGGAAATGGCTTATGAAACTGATTTGGGAGAAGAAAATTATTATATATCTTTTGTTTAAAAAAATAATCCTTGCACAAAGTCATGTTTTCACACGACTGTCATCTGCAGTGTAGATGTATAGATGACATCTATACAGTATCATCTATACAGTGATATACAGTAAAATAATTAATACTTTTTCTGTTTTTTCTCTGTGTCTGACTGAATACTCCTCCCAGCTCAAGACTAGCTTTAGAAGAAAACAAATTTAAGAGAGCAATTGAAAAAATGCATTTGTTGGCAACAATTTCTATCCTTGAATGCACAGTAAGTTCTGAGCTTATGAGCTATGGGAAGAAAAGCCTTTGTGATAAATAATATATTTGATAATGCACAGCAGGAGAAAAAAAGTTTTCAATTGAAGAGTTCAAAATGAAATAGAATAAGTCTGGGAAGGACCTCTCTTGCATCATGGGTGGATATGGAGCTGAAAGAGCCATAATTGTTTTTGATTCTCATTCTCTCATGCCAGTCTATGGCATATATTACCAGACCTTTCTTGAATACCAGCTTTCAAAAGGGTTTAGTTCTCTATGGCATTGGGTGACTTAACTTACATTCTCTCATTTCATCTTTTTAACTCTACAGTATAGGCAGGTGTGAGTATGCCTGTTTTATATATGAATAAGCTGAGATTCAGAAAGGTTAAATAACTCCCCCAGGGTCACAAAGCTTATCCAGTGTCTGAGTCATTGCAAATGAAAAAAATAAACAGGGATTTCAGAATAAAAGTCTAAAATATGCTCTAGAACAGCCTGCTTCAAGCTCCTTCAAACATCTGGCTTGCTGGTGACCTAGACTCTGAGAGGAGTTTCAGTTTTTAGTTTTTGACCAAATAGAGCATCTGTCCCATAGGAATACTAAGGCATCCATTTACTTTTTGTGTCCCCATTATCCCATTTGTCCCTGAAGACAAGCTGGGTGTTTGGCAGGTGCTAGATAGTAAATTATCATTCTAAAGGGTACCTCAGGGTCCTAATGATAGTAAGGAAGCAGCTCCCACAGTGCCAATCTGTAGACAAGGGAATAACTAGTGCATTTATCAAAGCAGATGGATTTCAGAGGAATTTGAACCCTGCTCTGGGCATAGCATCAGTTTTTGCTGGAGTTCGGTGAACTGGGCTTTATAACTTCTTACCCGATTCTTTTGCTGCCCCATTTCTCTCCCTTCGTTTTTAAAGCAATTCTATTGTTTGCTTCAACTTTTTGTCCCCTTATTGAGGCTGCTCCACAGGAAACGCAGAAGGCTAGGGATGGTACAGAACGTGGGTAGCGAGGCAGGGGGGAAAAAAAAACCAACATGGGAAGGAAGTGTTCTGTCCTCTGAACTGGCAGCACCCTGGTTTGTGTACTGTAATTACTGCTCCCCAGCCTTTTGGCTCAGAGGGAGCGTAGCACTGTAAACATCTGTTTACATCCACCCTCCCACTCCCAGGAGCTGTGGGCTCCTCAAAGGCTGGCTTCGCGGGTTGATTCACTGTGATATTCCCAGGGCGCAGGACACCGCCTGGCACCAGGCAGACGCTCAGGCACGTTGGCTACGTGAATGAAAGGTGAGCAGGAAAGGCAATGCCAGGAGTCCACGGCGAGACTGGAGGAGGAGAACGGGACTGTGCGGAGCCTACGGGAAGAATCCGAAAGTATAAGCGTGATGGAGAGACAAACGGAAAAGGGGACGTCCCAACGGCTGGAACTGGGACGGAGGAACGGGATCGGGGAAGGCCCGAGGAGGGACCACAAAGGTTTACTGGAGAGCAGTGGTGCGAGCCGAGAGAGAAGGGGCGAGACAAAGAGCAGCAGCTGAGGCCGATCGTGGGAAGAAATGGAACAGTGGCCGGGAGGGAGGGCAGACGCGAAGGAAGGGGCGTGAGGGATGGGAAGCGGCGGCGCCCGGGCGGGGAGGAGAGGCGGCGCGCGGGGCTCGGGTGGGGCGGTGCGGGGCGCGGGGGGACTGGGGTGGCCGGCGGGCGGAGGGGCCGGGACGGCGGAGGAGGGGCGGGCGGCGCGGGCGGAGGAGGGGCGCGAGCGCCGCAAAGTTACTTGGCCTGCGCCCGGGCAGGGTCCGCGTGCTGGTGGCGGGGCGGCGGGAGGAGCGAAGCGGGGCTCGGCGGGGTGAAACCCGAAACCTCCGGTCCCCGAGCGCGGCCGGGAGGAAGGAAGCGGCGGCGGCGGCCGAGGCGGGGAGGCGGCCAGGCGGGGCCCTGAGCTGCCGCGGCGTCGGCTCCCGGGTGAGCGCCGGCGGGGGCGGGGGCGCGGGCACGGGCGGGGAGGGGGTCACTGGCAGGGTTGGAGCGTGGCCGAGTTCATTGTGCGGGGCGGGAGGGCGCGAGGGCACAGGCCCGGCGGGGTCTCTGCGCCCCCTTCCCCCACGCCTCCCCGCCCCCACGGCGCATAGCTTCTCTACGCGCCCCCTTGGAGGTAGGGGACTGTCCTCCCGGGCGCACTCCGTCTTGCTTCGGGGAGCCGGGGCTCTTTGTCGGAAGATCTTGGGGTCGCGCCCCTCCCCTGGGGCCAGGGGCTTCTGAGAGGCCCTTCCCACTAACCCGCCCCGCTTTTCCGGCGCCGCCCGTAGCCCCATTCTGAGACCCCCGGAAAGGGAAGACCTTCGTGTGGGCCCGCGACCCGGCTGATAGGGATCGGGCCGAGGGGCTTTACGCCCCGCTCCGGGACAGGTGTGTGGGGCAGAGCGGCCTTGACCCTCAGCTGAAATCCGTGAGGACCAGGTGAGCTACATCTTTTCTGTCGGGGCTCAGGGCGCTGTCTCTCTAGCAGGGCGGAAGATGCGCCCAGAAGTCGCTCGGCCCACCTTAGCGCCGCCGGGTAGGCGTCTCTGTTCCTCAGGTCTTCGAGAGGGAGATTCGGTTAGCTTTGGGGGCACTTGGCCCACCTTCTGGGCCAGAGCTTAACTCCTGCGCAACCTTTTGACAAAGGCATGTGGGATGAGAATTGTCTGTTGGTTAACTGGGATGCTCTGGGGCGCATCAGAAGGGTCTGGTCTCCAGTAACCACACAGTGGTGTGTTGGCATCACTTTATCTCACATCTTTGAGACTATTTTTGTTTTTTATTGTACCTTTCATCTGTTTTGCAAAGTACTTTCAAGAGCAGGTCATTTGATCCTACTGCCTGTGAAGGTGGTGTGGTTTTGGAGGGAAAGGACTTCAGCTCCTTGATGTGTCCAATTGGGATAATGATAACACCAGGCAAGGGAGGGGGGCTGGGGGCTGGCGGTGGAATGGGCATCACCGTGCGCTCTCCCCATCCAGCCAGCGCAGATTCCGCCTAGCCTCTTCTTCCCCAGTGACCTGGACCTGGAAACGAGCTTCCGAGAGCTACTGTGTCGGGAAATACTAGGTGGCTTTCCCTCATCATCCATCTTACTGCGCCGCGGAGACAGGTTAGGAAATGCCTTTCCCAGGCCCCCAAAGCAGAGAGAGGAGGTGGGAGGTACCTCAGATCATACAGACAGGGGTTCTTCTTCCAGCTCTCTTTAACTGGGATCCAACCACCCATTTCAGTCACTTCCTCCACCGTGCCCCTCTTTTGCTGTCTTAGTCTACACTCATTTTATACTTCTAAGATGCTTCCAAGCACTTTTATATACACTTTAAAATCTCATTCACGTAACAGCCCTGTGAGATGGTGTGAGCTCATTTTACAGGCGAGGAAACTGAGACTCAAGAGAGAAGTGCTCTGCTCAGCAAGGAAGGAGCCCAGACTGAACTCAGGTCTTTTGACTTGGCAGTGCTTTCCACGTGGGCTCCATCACACAGGTGGCTCCTGGAGCTCAGGATGTTCTTTTGCCCTACTGCTCCAGCGCCGTGACGGGAAGAATAGGAACTTTTCCCAAGGAGGCCTGCATGGCATTTAGAAACCAAGTCCAAGCCTCAGGTAGTCAAATCATGCTCTTGTGTTGCAGCCCTGTGCCGCGGGGGTCAGGAACGAGGCCTGGCCGCGTGATAAGAGGGGCCGTGTTCCTTGTTTGGGTTCTGTGGAGGACCGAATGGGCTGAGCTGGAACTGACCTAAATGTCAGGCAAAGGAGGTACAGTTCTGTGATGTAAACTCTGCTGCTGGGGCCCATCAGGAAGCCTGCGTGCAGGAGGAGGGCTGGGCGGGGGGCGGGGGGTGGGGGGCGCTGTGTGTAGAGCATGCCTTCCCATAAAGAGACAGGAGCAGGTGGGACAAGGTTCCAGCACACCGCTTGATCTGGATTTGGGGGGAAGCTGCAAACTTTCATGGGAGAAAGCTTCATGTTTGTAAAGCTGGCAACTAATTCAAAACATTTTTCGAAATGTGCCAGGCAACCAAATTATGTGTTCGGGCTGGTTGTGACCTGCAGACTGCGAGCCTGCAACCTTAGGAAGTACTTGCTGTCCTTCTGAGATGCAGTAAAGCATGACTGCAGGGGAGAAGTGGTGTCTTCTTGCTGTTTTGCTTGGAGAGCAGAAAGCATCAACCAAGTTGGAGATAGCGCTCTGTGCTACCTGGAGTTTGGAAGAAGCATTGACCTGGTGACTCAGTACTTCATTCGTTCAGCCAGTACTAATCTCATCTGTGATTCTAGTCCTACACCAAGAGAGTGCTCATGCTAGTTGTTACCTGTTTCGCTGGCCAGTTTATGTGCACAGCAGGGCAGAGGATGGCATTCATGGCAGATATGTTCAGGGAACGATGGGAGCATAAAGGAAGGAGTTTTCAGTGTGGCCAGAGGTAAAACCTGGAGGTGCATTTGCTTTGGGTTTGTGTTTGATTTATACTCAAGTAACAGGTAAGACCACACCGTATGAAGAGCACAGTCTGAAGTCAACTAGCCTGCACCCAGCCCTGCCACTTACAAACCTGTGACCTTGGATAAATAATGGAAAGCATGCCAGGAATGTAGTAACTTTTCAAAAATATAGTTATTATAAAAGATTTTAAAAATATATAGGAAAATAAATCAAAGTTCCCTCTACCTCACCTCAACTCCCTCTCTCCATCTGAAAGGTAACCACTGTACCTGTATTATTTTCTAGGTCTTTTTCAATGCGGAAATAAATGTTCACCCAGTCTGGATACAGGTGAATATGAATACATGATATGTAGTTTATTGATATTATATTGTAAAACATGATAAAAATTTTATTTGCATTTCCAACTTTAGGACCAACCTTAGTATATTGGATATACCTTTAAAAATACATAAGCGGGGATCATATATAATTATATGCTCTGTGACTTACTTTTTTGATTTAACAGTAAGACTTGGATGTCTTCCAATATCAATATCATAGATACATGTCATTCTTTTTAATGGCTACATAGTATTTCATAGTACAGATGCACTGTAACTCATTTAAACATTCTCCTACTGAGGGACTTTTAGATTGTTTCCAACTTCATCTATTATAAACAATTCTATAGTGAACATCCTTGTACATAAGTCTCTGTGTACTTGTAGAGTATTTCTGGATAAAAGTTACTCCTAGAAGTGGAGTTAGTGGGTCAAAGGGAATGTATATTTTAAACATTTATTTAAGCAGAATTCCCTGTGTGTATTGGGATCTGGAGACTGTGCAGAAAAAGAGATTGAATTTGTTTAATTACTTAGGTTTACTTTTTGGAGATAGGTAGTATGCATAAAGAATGACATTCAAAGGCTATAAAAGGTAACACCTCCCTCCTACCCTAGCCCTCTATTTCCCTTTTTGGGTACAACTAATTTTGCCAGTTTTTGTGTATTCTTCTAGAGACAGTCCATGAGTCTATAGGCCAATTAAATGTATCTTCTGTTTTCTTCCTCTCAAAAAATAAATATGGTAGGATGCTAAATACCCCCATTCTGCTTATGGAATTAAAAAAATTTAACCTATATCTTGGAGACCATTCAATATCAAAGTTATGTGCACTTTAAGTGCTGATAGATTCTTCCATGTCTACCCTTAAAACAACAACAACAAAAAGCTTAATGAATTTACACTCCCTCAAATTGCCCAACAAATCCTTTAACAATTTTTCCATTGAATTGTTGGTGATTTCATCCATTTTTGAGGCTTTTTCTAAATTTTGGATTTTAATCCTTTTCTTGTTAATAAATCAAATATCTTGCCTTTTTTGTCTTCCCAGCTTATTGTACCTTTGATTGTGCAGAAGTGTTTAATTTTTATGTGGTTAAATCTACAAGACTTTTCTCTATGGCTTCAAGTTTTCTGTTTTATTTAGGAAGTCCTCTCCTATCTCAAAATTAAATTTTCCTAAATCTTCTCTTTCCTCTCCATTCCTACTTTGCTTTTTTCATCTAAAAACACTTAAAATTATATCTTTTACTTTTCTTCAGTTTCCCTCCTTTCTGACACTGGGGAGGTCACGGTTTGAATTTGCTGGTGAGCCTCTTTAGCCAGTGTAGCATGTTTATTTCCTTCTATTTTTACAGTGACTTTTTTCACCAAGTCTTAAGGATGAGCTCTTCTCCAGGTGGGAGAATAGAGAGAGAAAGGGCATTCTGGACAATGGAACCATTGTCAGGTACAAAGTCATGGAACTGGAGAACAGCAGTGCTTACTTGGAGAACTGTGATTTATTCAGTATAACTGAAGTGGAGAGTCCTGTAAATGAATAGATTCTGCAGATGCCAAAGAATGATATGGCATGACCACGTTTGTGTAGGGGGTGATCAGTCTTGTAGCAGTGGGGAGGACAAATTGGAGTGAGGGTGAGATCAAAGACAAGAAGATGAGATAGAAACATCTGATTGTCATTCAGGGGAAAGATGGTGAGGCTCTGAGCTGGGGTAATGGCAGTGAGGACAAAGTTTTTTGTTTTTTGGTTTTTTTTTTTGCGGTACGCGGGCCTCTCACTGTTGTGTCCTCTCCCGTTGCGGAGCACAGCCTCCGGACACGCAGGCTCAGCAGCCATGGCTCACGGGTCCAGCCGCTCCACGGCACATGGGATCTTCCCGGACCGGGGCACAAACCCGTGTCCCCTGCATCGGCAGGCGGACTCTCAACCACTGCACCACCAGGGAAGCCCGAGGATGAAGTTTTGAGTTAGGATTTAGTGGTGCACTAGATGTCTGTGATAGGGAATGGAACCAACCAACGTTTATTGCTCTACATACATTACCTCATTGAATCCTAGCAATTCTGTATGAAAATCCAAAGCTCAGGTATGTCCATTACTCTACCCAAGGTCACACGGAAAGTGTCATTCATGGCCTTAGCCCCATCAGGATTATCTGACAAGAGTGGTCTAGGATGTCCTAGGTTCTGTCTTGAGTGATTTGGGTGGGTGGTGATTTTTTTTCTAGGGTAGAGAAAAGCATGAAGAATAGCATATTGAGATGATAAGAAGCAGAGATGATGAATTCCATTTTCCACGTTATATCTGAGGTGTCTGGGTGTGACATATGGGGGAAAACATCTACTAGGTGGGTGGATATGAATCTGGAGCCCCCAAGAGTTGTCTAGGCTATAGATGGAGATTTTGGAGTCATCATTGTTTTGGTGAGTATGGAGACGGAGCACACAGAGAGATGAGGTATCAAATAGGACTCTTCTTCTGCAAGTCGTAGAAAATCCAGTTCAAATTGGCGTAAGCAAGAAGGAACGTTATTGGCTCTTATCACTAAAAAGCTCAAGAGTTGTATTTGGCTTCAGGCATGGGTTCAGGGTTCAAATGATTGATCAGGACTTGTTTTCTTACCTCCCCTTGTCTCATGCTGTCCTCTCGCGATGGCTAGGCGAAGCTGCAGGTTCAGATCCAATGGACGGGGGAAAGCTGTCTTTCTCCCAGTTATCCCAGCAACAGTCCTGTTACGTCTCATAAACTGATTTGCTCAGAGGGACTTGGAATGTGCTCTTTACCAGGTGTCGATGGTGTGTCACATCCATGAAGGCACATGAGCTCAGAGGAGGAAAAGGATGAGTCTTCAGAGGAAACTCAGGGGCAACTACAGAGCAAGGGGAGGAGAAGGAAGGGAAGTAAATAGTTAATTTCCTCTGCAGATGAGAGGAAGAAGTAGTACCCCAGATGGCATCTTGGGAAACAGTAACACTTAGAGGACAGGATGATTCCAGGTAGGTATAAGGCTGGTAGGGAACAAAGCGGGGAGAGGCAGGAGAGAGCTGGGTCAGGGGAGTCAAGGGAAGAGGGAGTCTCAGGAAGAAAAAGTTGTCAAAGGTGTCAGATGCTGGAGAGACCCCAAGGAAGGACCCATTGGATTCGGCTAGGAGGTCATTGGTGACCTTGCCCTCAGCAAAGGTAGTCATTTATTTTAGACTTGACTGGGACTACTTTCTAGAGGGTTCATATTCCTACATGTATTCTGCATTCCCCACCCAGGCCTAGGGATGGCCAGGTAAGGGCAGAGGTGTCGTGATGGCAGTCAGGAAACTGGGGTTTGTCAGTAATTAGGTATATGACTATGTGTAACTCACTTCACCTCTTTGGACCTTCAAGTTTCATCATCTGTAAAGTAACACAGTTAGAATGAGTTACTTCTAAGGCCTCGTTTAGCTCTCAAATACTGGGGGTTAATGAACTTGATCCCTTCTCACCATCTCTATTACCACAGCCCTGGTCCAAGCCTTCATCTCTCACCTGGGCTGTAGCGGCAGCTTCCTGATCGGTGTCTCTGTCTCCATCTCCATGCTTGATCCCTGCAGTTCCTTCTTCACCCAGGAGCAGAGTAACCCTTCTAAAACATGAGTCAGATGCATCACTCCGGGGGCCTCCGATCCCACCTGGAATCTAATCCACCCTCCTCACCACGGCCCACAGCACCCTGCAGAATCCAGCCCCTGACCGTCTCCATGTCTGCCATTCTCCTCTTCCCTCACTCCTCTCCAGCTTCACTGCTATTCCTTGGACATGCCAAACTCATTCTGGCTCAGGGCCTTTGAGAGGGCTCTTCCCCTGGCCTGAAATTCCCTTGCATCATTCTTGGTCTCAAATGTCAGCTCCTTGGAGAGACTGCTGACTCCTCACTCCCAGCCCACCCACCCATTCCCCCCACCTCTTTACCCTGTTTTACTTATTTTCATAGCACCCACCACTCTCTGGAATTAGTTTACCTCTTTGTCGTCTATTTTTTTAGATTTTAATTAATTTTATCAGATTATTTCTTTCATATTTTTTCCAGATTGATTGAGATACAATTGACATACAGCACTGTACAAGCTTAAGGTGTACGGCATAATGATTTGACTTACCTACATCGTGAAATGATTGTCACAATGTTTAATGGACAGCCATTATTTTATAGAGATGCAACATTAAATAAATAGAAAAAATATTTTTCCTTGTGATGAGAACCCTTAGAATTTACTCTCAACAATTTTCATATGGCTGTATTAATTATATTTATTATGTTGGACATTACATCCCTAGTATTAATCTTATAACCAAAAGTTGCTACTGTTTATTATTTATTTGTTTGCTGTCTGTGTCCCCTGCACCCTGAACGTAAGCACCAGGAGATGAGAGATCTTGGCGTCCTGTTCAGTGCTGTGTCTCAGCTGCAAAGTGGAGCCTGGGACCACATAGGTATTCGTTAAACATTTTTGGGGGTAGCTGAGTGAGGAATGAGAAGGGGGAAGTTAAGAGTGTCCAGGAACGAGTGGCAGTGTGGTAAGGGAGGGAGGGGACATCCCCTGTTCTTCAGGGCTGTATATGATGGCATCTGTCTCAGACATGGTCATCAGAAAAAAATGTATTCAGAAGGAATACCACTTTAAGCCATTTAAAAATATTATTCTCAGTTTTAGCAGTATGAGCTTGATTAGTTTGCTGGGCTCTATGAGGATAATGAGTAAAACAAATAATTAAGGGTAAAACCAGTTAGCATAGTAATCATTGCTTATCTTGGGATAGAAGTAATCTTCTAAGTCTTAAGTCTCAGCATAGCTTCTGTCTCTTCTTGTCTCCGTGGAGCATCTATGTGAATTTGTTTATGGAGGGAGTTGTTTTATTTTTCTTCATCTGTTTATTAAGGGTAAATAGTAAAATATAGAATGAACTCAGTTACTCCTACAGAACAGGATTTCTCAACCTCAGCACCACTGACATATTGGGCTGCATAATTCTTTGCTGGGGGTGAGCCGGAGGCTGCCCTGTGCATTATGGGACGTTTAGCAGCATCCTTGGCCTTAGATGCCAGTAGCATCCCCTGAGATGTGACAACCAAAGATGTCTCCAGAAATTGCCAGATGTCCCTTGAGGTGGGAATGGGGACAAAACCGCCCCTCCTTGAGAACCACTGATGTAGAATATTGGGGGAGTGACTGAGTCTGATTGTTATCTAGAATCTTCTGATTGGACATTTTCAGACCCTCCCAGCCATCCTGATTCCCTCTTTAGCTTTAAAAAAAGAGATTTGCTCCTTCAGGGTAGGGGTTGTGGGCATGGAAGGTCAGTTCCCCTCATCGCAGATGGAGGTAAATTAAAATTGCACGTTTCTCAGTCAGCGAGCACCTGCCTTACTGGTTACCGAGCAGTACAGTTCTGAGCTGAGCGCTTTTCCGCGTTGACGGAGCTCTCAGGCCCTGAGCCCCCGAGTGGAGTCAGAGATGCTTCCATTTTGCAGTCTCTTGCAATGCAGCTTTTCTCTCCTCTGTTTTATCCACTTAAGTGGTCAAATGAAACCTCTTTGATATAATTAAAATTTGAAGGGGAAAAGAGAATTGAGTTTTCTTTCCATATCTTAAATAACTTTCTTAAACAGTTTTTGAGTTTATCTCCCGACAGCCACTCCGCTAGCTGCTTCCACATGTGTTACTTCATGTATGCCCCTTGATAATTCTATGAAGTAGGTTCATTCCACTCTCTTGTTCCTCTCGGAGAAATTGAGGCTCAGAGAGGTTAGGACATACACAGTCACATGAAATTCAAACCTCGGTTCAGTCCAGATTCCGAAAAACATGTTCTTTCTATTGACTATCAGATCAAAGTAGATGTTAATGAGTAGGGGGAATATAAAATATTTATTTTCTCCCACATGCAAAGTGCTGTTGGGAATTCAAAGGGGAAACCGAGGAAGAGTTTATAATCCATCTGCAGGGGACAGCATCCTCACCTAAAATAAAACCTTGTGCTAAGACGTGCGTGTCTGAAAATATAATATAAAAGAAGAACTAGATATAAGGTGTGGTCAGGGTCATTGTGGGGATGGAATGTTCCAGAAAGGCTTCTTGAGACTTTTGCTCTTACGGTAGATGTAAGGACCTGCAGCCAGATGCTATTCATATAAGTGTCAATAAGGGGGTAGGTGGCCTGGGCTTATGATAGTGGTCTCCAAACTCTGCCAGGCTATGTGGGTCCACCTGCCCTTTCAGTATCACTTCAGTTGGAGAACAGAAAATCCTTCATTACAGAAAGCTGCTGTGAATCAATAACAATGTAAAAAATGAATTCAAATTTTATTGACCCCAACAGCATACATAGACATTTGAAGAATAATAGTTGGCATATGTGTGAGACATCATTTATTTGGTCTACAAACAGTAACTGCCAACTGGAGTTTGGGAATGCCTGACTTAGAGGATGTGTGATAGGATAGTTTATAGAGGAAATAAAAATAAGAGGGAAGCAAGGTAGCTGAGAAATAGTAAAACTCTAGCTTGTTATGGAAGCCTGTGCAAATATCTTCTGCAAATATAGCTATAGTCTCTTCAAAATTCATATTCTTTACACTTAGCCTTTTGGAAGATTCTAATGTCAGTCCTTCACTATATAACAGATTTGTCTGCACTTACATATCTGTCTTTCTGGTGGTATAGAATCCAATAGGACTCGACAATCTTGCTTTTAAATTCGCAGTTTTCCTCTTACCACTTAAAAAAATATTAAAGTTAAATGGAGAGCTCTGAGCTGTTTCAAGGGTCGTTGTTTTTCTGGAAAATGCCACAGTTACTCACCTGAGCCATATAAATACAGTTAGCATGTCACTTATCTGGCAGAGTGCTGAGAAGTAGAAAATCAACCCTCCCCAAAGGTGCAGGAGGAGATGACATCTGTATGACAGAAGCCATACCTGGAGAACTTTGCACTGAAGCCCCCCCCTCAGGATATCAGCCCCTACTTTACATAAACCTTTCCTTAGCTTGGCAAGGAAAACTACAGGTAATTATACTCTGTATAGGGAAAAGGGCCACCAAAGGTTGAAACAAGTTGCAGAGAAAGTTTCAAAAAGAAACAATATGCAAGGCACACTTGGTACAACAGGAAATAACATTACCCTTATCCAACTTGAGGAAATCACTGTGTTTCAAATCATGAACATCTCACAGTGATAACCCACCAGCTGAGTGGGAAGCTGAACAGTCTTCTCTAAGATTTTAAATGAAAGCAATTACATTAGCACTGATCTGTAAGGTCAAAATTTCATTTATCTTGGCATTTACTGACCTTGAGTCATCATGAAAATCGTTATGTTTTGTATACTTTGTTTTAAAATATAGGGAAATGTATGATGAATTTTCATGAATTTCGCCTAAAGGCTTGAAACAAAAAGTTTTGATGTCTTAAGGTGATAAAGGCCCACCGATTCATAAAACTCGCCTATCCAGAATGAGGCATTTCAAAGGATTAGCTTGGGTTTTAGTGCAGTTTTGGAGGGGAAGTTGTTACTGGAGGCCCTCTCTTTTTCTTTTTTTTTTTAATTGAAGTGTAGTTGATTTACAATATTGGGTTAGTTTCAGATGTACAGCAAAGTGATTCGGTTGTACACATATCAATATATGTATATTCAAATTCTTTTCCATTATAGGTTATTACAAGATATTGAATATAGTTCCCTATGCTATACAGTAAATCTTTGCTGTTTATTTGATATATAGTGGTGTGTATTTGTTAATCCCATACTCCTAATTTATCTCTCCCCTCCTCTTTCCCCTTTGGTAACCATAAGTTTGTTTTCTGTATCTGTGAGTCTGGTTTATAAATAAGTTCATTTGTATTATTTTTTTTAGATTCCACATATAAGTAATATCATATAATAGTTGTCTTTCTCTGTCTGGCTTACTTCACTCAGTATGATCATCTCTAGGTCCATCCTTGTTGCTGCAAATGGCAATGTTTCATTCTTTTTTTATGGAGACCCTCTCTTTCTAATGATTAGAATCTTTGATTGTATATAGAGTTATCATGGAAAAGGGTGAACAAGTTAGGGTTATAGGGTTGTTTGCACCTTAGGGTCAAGGGGAATGCAACAGGGGTAGATGGGAGAAGGGGATGGGTGGATAAATGGAGACCCTATAGCACCAATCCGTACCAGCAATTTTTTTTTTTGCACCGTAATATTTATGCACAGCACGGTTTGCCTTCCTCAGCATCTCTTCTCACCTTTGACCTAAGTGTCAATTTAGGATAGCTTTCACAGCATGTAAAGGAAACCCTACTCCAAGGACTTAGCCAGTAAGGGGTTGACTAGCCGTGGCTGGACACAGTGGCTTTACAACTCAGTAGCTGATTTGGGCTACTGTAATCTTTCTGCTCTGCATTGCATGGGACATCCAGCCACGTGGTCAAAAGATGGCTGCTTCACCTTCAAGCACTGGGTTTGAGTTCTAGTCAGGAGGAAGGGGGAGGGAAAAGGGTAGAAGCCACAGCTTGAGTTTGTGTCTTTTTGTCAGGAAATGGATAGCTTTCCGCCACCTTGTCGACTTCCGTTGACTGGAACTGGATCTAATGGCCACCGAAGCTCTGTGCAAGTGAGTTTATTTGTGTAGGTGCATTTGATGTCCCACATCAAGTGAGGGTTCTGTTGATAGGGGGAAGGGGAGAATGGATATTGATTGGATAATGAATAGTTTAATAGTTTATTAGTTTAATAGTTTGCTACATCTGCAAAAATAATTCTCTGAAGGCAAGAAATGCCTAGTGTGCCAAGATGTTCAGTGTCCCATTTTTTATGCATATATTCATTTATTTATCACAAATATTGGGCACCTACTGTTTGCCAGGCACTGTTCTAAATGCTGCCCCCAAAATTTATAGGCCAAAAATTTCTCAATTTCAGGGAGCCTACAGTCCAGTGAAAGGGAAAGACATTAACAAGGTAAATAAGTACACACATATGCACTAAAGAGAAAAAGTAAAAAAGGGAATGGGGCCATGAAGTATGGGGTATGAAATGTTAGGTAGTGTGAACTGGGAAGGCTTTGCTGCAAAGGTGATATAAATTAAGGCCTAAAGGAAATGAGAGAGCAACCTACAAAGATATGTGTGGTGAAGCCATTCTAGGCATAGGAAACAGCAAGTGCAAAGGCCCTGAGGTAGACACATGCTTGATGTGTCTGAGAAATGGTGAGGAGGCCAGTGTCATCAGAATGGCAGTAAAAAGGTAATTTTGATTATAAATTGGACCAGTAATGGAGAGCCAGATCATGTAGGAAGCTGCAGGGCTTATTCTGAGTGACATGAGAATCCTTTTGGGGTTTTGAGTGAAGCAGTGACTCGTTCATGTGTTTTGACCTCTGTTTTAACCAGCTCACTCTGGTTGATGCATTGAGGAGGGGGGGCAATGGCAGATGCAGGTAGACTAGTGAGAAAGCTATTCTAATAACCCAGAGAAGACATAATGTAGCCTGGACCACAGTGATGGTAGCGGAGATAGTAAGACATAGTTGAATTCTGGACACATTTCAAAAGCAGAGCCAGTAGATTTGGTAATGGACCAGATAGGAGATGTGAGAGAAAGTGAGGAGTCAGGAGTGACTCCAAAGTTAGGGTCTGAGCAACTGGAAGGATGGGGGTACCGTAACATGAGATGAAGAGATATGGGAAGAGCAGGTTTGAGAGGCAAAGGACTTGAAGTCTGGTTTTGGACATGTTAGGCTTGTGGTGCCCGTGCCATCCAAGTGGAGATGTTGAGTAGCCAGTTGGGAGCTCCAGGGAATGGCATTGGCTTCTCTGCCTGAGCACAGCCTCCTAACCAGACCCTTGGTCCAGTTGCCCCGTGAATCACCATAGCCACTTCTGGCATCAGCGCCAGGTAGACTTAGAACAGCCTAGGGCAGGTCTGACCTGGTCCAACCCAGCTTTGCCTTTGGGATTTGCTGGGATCCCAGTTCCAGGCAGGCTGGCCATGGGCCAGTATCTGTGGAGGTGGAGGCTTTTCTGAGCCTGCCCTGGGAAAGCTGGCGTTTCTGGTCTTCTCCCACCCAGGGGAGTAGCATGGTCCAGGCTGGTGTCCAGTGGCTGGCAAAGGAAAGATGGCTGCTTTGCGTGCGGCTGGGAAGGCTATTTCTGTAGTGAGATCTGGCCCGACCTTCAGGCTGCTAAGGGCCTCCCCAGAGAGCTGTGGTCAGCCCGCCACTGCTTTCCCTCCCTTTCCCTAAAGAGCTTTTCTGCTGGGGCTTAAGACTCTCCCCTGAGTGAGTTGTCTTCATCATGACTTCAGCCGGTATTTTGTGGATTTTTTGGGAGGCCGAAGTGGACCCTCCCCATCCGTGTTCACCGGGAAACACAAGGGCAATGATGGCCACTTTCAGTGTCACTGGGGGAGGCCTGGGAGAGAGGCCAGTGGCCCTTTGAAAAAAAGTCAACAGACAGTCCGTGGCTCAGAGTCCAGCTTGGCTTAGTACTGAGTGTTCCTCACATTCTACGACAAAAACTGCACCAAAGAAGTTTGATGAACAAAAAGTCGAGTTTTGCTTCACCATGTCATCTGGGGTCAGTGCGGCATGGTGAATCATTTTACTCAGTGGGTTTACCTTGGAAGTCACTGCCGGACTAGTCCCTAGTGAGGAATAATCCAGGGCAGACGTAGCCTGTGTTTCCTCATCCGATGCAGGAAAAGGTTACTCTACGTGCCGTCTGAGGTTCTTCTCTTCTTCATCAGCGTGTGAGATGCCGTGAAGTCAGCTGACTTCCTTCATTTCATGACTCTCCAAAGCCCGTGGGGAGAGAAGTTAAAGAGAAGGTACCCTGGTATATTTTTCCAACATTTTTTTATTGCTGTAAAATATACCTAACATAAAATTTACCCCCTGAGCCATTTTTAAGCACACAGTTCAGTGGTATTAATACACTTACATGGTGCAATCATTACCTCCATGCATCTCCAGAATTCTTTTCACCTTGTGAAACTAAACCCATTAAACAGCTCGCCCTGTCCCCTTCCCACCAGGCTCTGGCAACCACCATTCAACTTTCCATCTCTATGATTTTGACTACTTGTAAGTACCTCATATAAGTAGAATCATACAATATTTGTCTTTTTGTGGCTGGCTTATTTCACTTTCACATAATGTCCTCAGAGTTCATCCATGTTGTAGCATATGTCAGAATTTCCTTCCTTTTAAGGCCGAATAATATTCTTTTATGTGGACATACCGTATTTTGCTTATCAGTTCATCAGTCAATGCACCCTTGGGTGGCTTTCATGTTGTAGCTACTGAATAATGTTGTAGCTAGTGAATAATGCCACTATGAACACGGTGTACAAATAGCTCTTTGAGATCTTGCTGTCAGTTATTTTGGGCATATAACCAGAAGCGGAATTGCTGGATCATATGATAGTTCTATGTTTAATTTTCTGAGAAACTGCTGTACTGGTTTCCACAATGGCTGTACTGTTTTACATTCCCACCAACAGTGTACAAGGGTACCAGTTTCTCTGCATCTTCACCAACACTTATTATTTTCTGGGTTTTGGTTTTTGTTTTGGACCGTAGCCATCCTAATAAGTGTGAGGCGGTATCTCATTGTAGTTTTGATTTACTTTTCCTAATCATCATTCATGTTGGGCATCTTTTCAAGTGCTTATTGGACAGTTGTATATCTTTTTTGGATGTGAGTTGTTCTTTTTTGTTGTTTTTGTTGTTGAATTTTAGGAGTTCTCAATATATTCTGAACACTAATTTCTAGTCAGATATATGATTTGCAAATATTTCCTCTCAATCTGTGGGTTGCTTTTCTACTCTGTTCATGGTATCTTTTGATGCACAAATTTAAAAAGTTTTCATGAAGTCCAGTTTGTCAGTTTTTTCTTTTGTGCCTGTGCCTTTGGTGTCATATCCGAGAAATCATTGCCAAATCCAATGTTCTGACTTGTTATATTTTTTGTATTGCTTTAAAGCCTCACCGCCTGTACACACTTATTTCTTTCTTTCTCTCTTCAATCAAGTTATTAGACCAATAGATCAATAACACATTTTAGACTTCATAAATCTTTATTCACTCATTCCACAAACCGGGAGAGTATTCCGACTAGAGAATAGGCAGAAGCCAGAACAAATTGGAAATGGAAACACGTAAGCACAGCTGGCTGGAGCAGAACGTACGTGAAGGGGTTGGTGGGTGAGAAGTCTGGAATTTAGATGAGGCCACACCATGTCAAATCTTATCTGCTGTGGTGAGTAGATGGATTGAAGGTAGTCTCACAGTCATAGAACCAAGTTGGAGAGCTACTACCTAATGCTCTGTTGAACTGGGCACTTAACCTTTCTGAGCCTCAGTGTTCCCATTTTATTCATTTAACAAACACTTACGTGGTACCAAACTCTATTCTAAGCACTGTATAAATATTAACTCATTGATTTTGTCCACCAACCCTATGAGGTACTCACTCCTGAGCAAGGAGTATTATCTCCATTTGACAGAGTGGGGAGCTATGCCCAGAGAGGTTAGGTAACGTGTCAAGGTCACAGAGGCCAGTAAGTATTGGAGCTGGGATTTGAACCCAGGCTGTCTAGTTCCAGAGTTCGTGCTCTTAACCACATGTTGTATTGCTTCTCTGAAACAGGGAGAAGAGTAATTCTTTCCTCTAAAAGTTATTCAGAAGATGAAGTGAAACAATGTATGTAAAATTACATTGTATGTTGCATACTGTTTTGCCAATACTGATTATCATTAGTTAATAATAGTTAAACAACACTTTGGAAATGGGGAAGATTCTCAAGGACATAGGGAGAAAGGAATGGATCAAGGACTGAGCCTTGGGAAATGTTTTTGCTGAGTAGCAAGAGCTTGGTTTTGGAAAGACATTTGACAGAGTCATGGCTGACGCCCTTGTGGACAGGGTCATGGTCAGTGAAGAGCCCCAGCCTCCAGACTTTCAGTCCCTGCTGAAGGAAGTTTTGGAGGTTGGTAATGTTGATAAAGTACATACAGAGGGGACCAAAGCCAGGTCTCTCCCACTGGCAAACCAAGAATTCAGGCAAGGACCATAAGACCGCTAGGCTTCTGATTCTAGCTTCTTTTCCATCTTCTGGTGCATGTTCCCAAACAGACCAGGGCTTGGACCAGCTTTACAGGTGAAGTGAAAGGTTTCAAACCAGGAAGTTACTAGGTTTATGGTGCCCTTGTGGGGACAAGAGCAAAGCACTGTACATTGTAACAGACCCTGGACTGGCTGGGTGGGGACATCCCTCTGGGGTTGCAGAGGCTGAGTCGCTGCACCCACCATCTTTGGAACCACTTTCATGTGTGTGCCACTGAAGGATGGAGGGAATGCAGGGAAGGAGACCGGGGATTCTGTGATCTCTTTCCGGCTCTCAACGAGTTGTGTGGTCTGGTTTGTGGGCGAGATGGGGGATTCACTGTCTCTCTCAGTTACCTTAGTGCAAATCAAATGGTTATTTGAACCTTCCTCCCAGTTCCACCCCCTCAACTGCTCCAGCTGGTGATTGATGTGTATAAAATGCTTTGAGGTGCTGAGCTGAAGAGCCCCTGAGAATATGGCCAACATAGCATCACAGTGACCTCACCTGAACTTATGTGAAGTGGTGTCTTAGGAACATTTCCTCACCTGGAGAGTTGTTTATTCGAGCATCTTACGTACCTACCTGTTGGCATGTGATTTCTTTAGAAGAGGGCATCTGGTGGTCCCGGCTTTTAGGGTGCTCAGCTCTTCATAAAAATGGGAGACCACAGAGGAAGAAGTGAGCTGCTACCCTGATTTGGGTATATTTAAGGATATCAGAAGAAAACCTTACACTAAAAGAAATGATTTGCTCTGGAGAAGACTTTTGAAGAGGTCGGTTATGTCTTGTCGTGTCCAGCGCCCTTGTTAGGTGCCAAGAGTCCTGCATCCTCTGACCAGCATGGTCTCCCAACACAAACCCAAGCCTGGGCCTGCTGTCTGTGGACTCTCAGGCTGCCCCTTTGATGGCCCCATTTGTAATGGGCATTGTGTGGGTGAGTGAGGCCTCCTTTTCCTTGCAGTGGCTTATTGACTGGGTCACGGACCACCTGATCCCCAAGAGACTACATATACTCTGGGGGGTGAAAAGCTTCTCTATGCCTCCATATGAAGAAACTCCACCATACTAGGGTCCATGGTTCCATGGCGTTGTCCGTGGTGAGAAGAAAAGGTTAAGAAGGTCTCCAGCAGGAGGCTGAGGAAGGTAGAGCTGTGCTGAGGAGTCGGCCTAATCTTGAGAAAGGGAAGGTTCCTGGTACCAGTGTCCAAAGAGGTGGGGTCTTGACGTGTTATATGCAGATCATGGTGTATCAGAGTATCAGTCAGGATTCTTTAAGTTGCAAGTGCCAGAAACCCTGCCAAATTAGCATAAGTGAAGGAGAAAATTCACCAGCTCATATAACTGAGAACAAGAAAATTCAGAATCACACATTATTTCATCAGCATTTGTGAATGGATTCATTGCGTGTTCTCCCTGCCCCCTTCTTTTTCTCTCTTGCTCTCTTTCTCTCTTTCCCCCTTTCTCCCTCTCTCTCTCATTCTCTCACCTTTATTTGCCTGTAAGCACTTTCCATGTAGTGTCCAAGATGGCCAGCTGCTGTAGCCCCAGGCTCATGGTATCAGCCTACCAGCCCCATGGTAGGCTAGTCTGTCCTCCGGCTGTTCCAGCCAAAGTCCTGGGTCATGTGACCATGGCCTAAGAATACGGGAAGGGTCCTCTCCCAAAGTAAAATCAGGGTGAACGCTTCAGATAGAAGCCATAGTATGAAGTGAAGGCTCACCGTGTGCCAGACGCTGTTCTAGGCACTTGATACAAATAAAGACACTGTTCTTTTTTACAGGAGCTGGGCTTCAAACCCAGGCAGACTTCAGAGTCTATACACTTAACCACCATGCCACACAACCTCTGACAAGTATAGGGTAACAGCCATATGAGCAGGAAAAAAGTCCACTATAAGTCAATGAAAATCAGAGTTCTAGGTAAAAATATGAGGTGGGACTAGAACATATCCAAATTTATACAGTTAAATAAGGGAAAGCGAGGGCATCCACCTTTATATTGTAGTAATTCTGTTTTTGCAAAGCAAGGCATTTCTAGAATTATTTCTTGGGAATTAGCATGCAGGCCAGTTTATAAAACACAATAGATACCTGTCTCAATATTCTATAGTGTTGCCTTGTTTGTTAACCCAAAATGATATTGATCACTCCCTCGAGTGACAAGATTTGGCTTTGAATGACCTGAAGCTGTTGCCAGTCTAATCCAGCAGACGTGTCACCGTCTGTGGGAATATTCAAGAGAACTGAAGGCAGTTCCCAAAGAGGACTGACTGATACTTGGAGCCGTGACAGTAAAGACAAGGACCCGCACATCCAGCCTTCCCTGGTGACCTGACTGAGAGGGCTGGCTCTCTTTCCCAGGAATAATTTCCGATACATTTATTCAAACCTCAGTCATGTTCCAGTGGTGTAAAGTGATTTATTTGGTCATGGCAGGACGTGGAGAGTGTGGGAGTCTGAAACACCTTCGTGTCTGGCAGCAGCACTGGCCAGGAGAGTGGTAAATGTGAGTCACACTTGAATCTGCTTCCATTCAAATGGGCCCTGGGTAAGCTGGCCGCCTGCCAGGAAGCCTTCCCTGGCTGGGACACTCCACATCCTCTCTCTTGTTAAAGTACACCCCTGGGGAATTTGCTGGGGCTTGTGCCTTTCCCTCTCTAGGCCTCCTGGCAGAGGCTGGGGCTTTGGATTTCCCTGGGTGGTCAGCTCTTTGACCGCGTTCCCCCACGCCTCCCGGAGAGGGCTGTAGCTGAGGACCTCAAGGATAGCACTCAGCCCTGGGCTCTCTGATTCTGGCATTCACTGGTGTCCCTGCTAATAGGGCCACTAGAGAGCCACCAGGTCAAGTAATACTTTATTCCTTCCCCCTCCCCTTTTGGATTGAAAGTTTTGCATCCTATTTTTATTCTTTTAGTGGCTACTTTTATAATGTTAACACTCATATTCAACTTAACAATGACCGAGTTTTGAAGGCTAGTCATTAATCAACAAATAATTATTGAGTTACCTACTATGTGCCAGGCACTTGTCCAGGTGCTGGGAAAACAGCCATAACCAAGTCTGCCCTGAGTACAAAGTAACTTGGAATATTTTTACTCCAGTCATACTTCTAAGAGCTCCCATTTTGCTTAGTGTTTTAATTTCCTCTTGTTTTCAAAGCTCCCAAGTTAGCTATTTTTATAAAATTTGTTGTCGATGTTTAACTTTTAAAATTTAATTGTTTGCAGTTCTGATTTTAGATTCATCCATATAGTTACCATTTTCTTTTCCTTATTTCTGGATTCAGTTTCCTTCATGAATTGTACCTTTAAGGGGATCATTCAATAAGGAGTGATTAGTAAACATTCAGTCTCTGCTTGCCTCAAAACTATGTTGTGCCCTCTCTTGAATGGTATTATAGAACTTTAAGGCAAGAGTTCTTTTCCTTAGCACTTCCAAGAGATCATTCCACTGTTTTCTTCAAAAGAAGAGTCTGCTGTTTATCTAATTGTTACTTCTGTATAGGAATTTTTTTTTTTTTTTTTTTTTGCGGTACGGGCTCCGGATGCGCAGGCTCAGCGGCCATGGCTCACGGGCCCAGCCGCTCTGCGGCATGTGGGATCTTCCCGGACCGGGGCACAAACCTGTGTCCCCAGCATCGGCAGGCGGACTCCCAACCACTGCGCCACCAGGGAAGCCCAGAAAATTTGTTTTTACCATTTTCTCTTTATCTTAGTGTTTGTCATTTTTCGTTGTGATGCACCTTGGTATAGACTTTTTCTGACTTATCCTTAGAACCTGATATGCTCTTTTGTTCTAAGGACTCATGTGTTTCTTTAATTCTAGAAAATGTTCAATTATACCTCTAAATAATGCATCAACCTTAATGTAGGCAGTGTAGGTCCACCCTAATGTAAGTTGGATGCTTTTGACTCAAGTAACAGACACCTAACTGAAAATAGCTTTAAAAATAATTTTTACAAATGTATTACTTTGCATAACCAGAAGCCAGGATGAAGGTGACTTCCGGATTTGTTGATTCAGCAGCTCAGGGATCCAGGCTTTCTTCTTTGCCATGCTCAGCATGTTGGCCTCGCACCTCTAATGATCCCAAGGTGGCTGCCACAGCTCTGTGCTCTCTAGTGCTTTTGTGAGATCAAAGCAGCTTTTCCCGGAAATCCACTGACTTCTGCTCCTGACTAATATGCCAGAATTGCAAGGAGAAAGGCAACACAATGATTTGTTTAGCCCACTCAGGACTCTGAGAACCAGGCATCCGATCAGCCTTCTCTGAGTCACTGGAGAAAGATTGGACACCAAAACAAAGTCAGAGGTCTGCCAGTAAGGGAAAAAAACCTGACACTGGTTGCTGGATAGGCACCCAACAGTATCTGCTGCCCTTTCTCTCTAATCTCTCCTGATGCCACTTCTTTCGAACATACGTTGAATCTTCTTAACCTGCTCTTCGTGTATCTTGACTTTTATTTCATATTTTCATTTTCTTAATCTTTTTTTTGTTGCATTCTGGGTAACTTCCTCAGAGCTGTTTTCCGGTTCACCGTCTTTGTCTTTAGCTAAATCTGCTGCTCTGCATACCCATTGAGTTTTACATTTTGTTAGCTAAAATTTTAAGTTCTAGGCTTTCTATTTGGTTCTTTTTCACAGTTGCTTATTATTTTTTTCATGATGTCTTATTCTTTCATTATGGTTTCTACCTCTTTTCCTTTTAAAGCTTTTAATTGTATTTATATTATGGTCTCTTTTATATTTTTCTATTAATTCAGGTTCTGGGAATGTCAATTCTCCTGGTTTTTGTTTTGTGGATTCTCCCTCATGGCAAATGCTGTGCACTCACTTTCATTAAATGTTGGTTTTGTGAGTGTGGAAATTCACTACAGAGCCATTTTGTGTTTACTTTGGCCAGCATTAATTTTTGCACGAATTTATTAGCTTGGATTTCTGCACCACGCAGAATTTATAAACTTGGTACCCTCATCAGCATGGCACATGTCTCAGTGTTTGATTTCTCATGGAAAAAAACTTTAGTGCTCCACCCAGAGCTTCAGGTAGATGACTGTTTTTGCCACTTCCCTTTGCCAGTAAGAGGAGTTTTTCTGATTCTTTTTCATGGAGGAGGCAGCCCTTCTAGAACCCACTCTTTAGGCAGGATATTGGTTCCAGTTCTCTGCCTTGTGGAACCCAAAGTCATCCTCCCACATAAAAAATCTCAGCCCAGGGCTTCCCTGGTGGCACAGTGGCTGAGAGTCCACCTGCCGATGCAGGGGACACGGGTTCGTGCCCCGGTCCGGGAAGATCCCACGTGCCACGGAGTGGCTGGGCCCGTGAGCCATGGCCACTGAGCCGGCGCGTCCGGAGCTTGTGCTCCGCAGCGGGAGAGGCCACAACAGTGAGAGGCCCGCGTACTGCAAAAAAAACCCCTCAGCCCTAGGGGTCTTGAACTAGGTCTAATACCCTTTTGGCCACAGTTGTGAGATTACAACTCTGGCTTTGAGTTTTCTCTCTGTTTCTGTTACCTATGGATTTCCCTTTCTTTTTCCAAGGTTGGCTTTTTTTTTTTTTTTTTTTTTTTAAATTTTGGGTCATATCTAACCCAGCCTTTCTATGAATTTGGAGTAGGAAAGGTGTTCCCATCAGCTGAGTTCACCACGTTCCCAGAAATGATTCCCATAATAAGTGAGAAACACTGCTTTGCTTGGGTAAAGTAATTATACCTTATCAAGTTCTTCCTGTTCACTGTCTCATTTGCCTTTTTTCTTTATTAAAAAATATTTTTCTTTTATTTGTGTTTATTTTATTGATGTATAATTGCTGTACAATATTATATATGTTACGGGTGTACAAAATAGTGATTCATGGTTTTAGAGGTTGTACTCCATTTATAGTTATTATAAAATGTTGGCTATATTCCCCGTGTTGTACAATATATCCTTGTAGCTAATTTTATACCTAATAGTTTGTACCTCTTAATTCCTTAGCCCTATATTGCCCTGTTCCTCCGCTATCCCCATGGTAACCACTAGTTCTCTATATCTGAGTTGGCTCCTTTTCCATTATATTCATTAATTTGTTTTAATTTTTAGATTCCACATATAAGTGATAACATATAGTATCTGTCTTTCTCTGACTTATTTCACTTAGTGTAATAGACTCCAAGTCCATCTATGTTGTTGCACATGGCAAAAAGTAGGGTTTTTTTTTACATTCTTTTTTTTATTGTGGTAAAAGTCACATAATATAAAACATACTGTTTTAACCATATTTAACTGTACTCTGTTTTTATGAAAGGCATGGTTCGTCCTCACTCCCAGGGACAGTCCATTGGGGATAAAGAGGAGCATGCTGGTGATTACAAGGCATATTAGGGCAACACTATGCTTTGCTTGGGAAAAGTAATTATACCTTATAAAGTACTTTCTGTTCATTCTCTCATTTGCCTTCTATATTATATTTTTAATTTCTTAATTTTTCTGACTGCATTCTGGGAAATTTCCTTGAACCTGTTTTTTTTTTTTTTTTTTTGCGGTACGCGGGCCTCTCACTGTTGTGGCCTCTCCTGTTGCAGAGCACAGGCTCCGGACGCGCAGGCTCCGCGGCCATGGCTCATGGGCCCAGCCGCTCTGCGGCATGTGGGATATTCCCAGACAGGGGCACGAACCCGTGTCCCCTGCATCGGCAGGTGGACTCTCAACCACTGCTCCACCAGGGAAGCCCCGAACCTGTTTTTATATTTATATTTGAAGAGTGATTTCATACTGATGCCTGCAATAACCAAGCTAACACCACAGGGTTCTTCTTCACCTTTCTCTATTCTGTAATTCATACCTCCTTTCTCCCATGATTAGAAATGTGTTTCCCAACATAAGCATGTATACTCAGTTGCTGTACACTCAAAAGAATTGTAAACTTAAAACACCATTAACAACATCTAACCTACTAAGTAAACTTAGTTCTCTTGTCTTTACAATATATGCCATTAAGAGTTTACAGTCAAAATATCATATTTAAAAGCTACTTGACTTAATTATTTTCTCTGTATGATTATGTTATCAATCTAATATAACTTAGCCTTATTTTTTTTCAGTTTGCAGTCAATTTTATATCTACTTTTTGCATCCATTTTTATTTAACTTTTTTAGTATGTAAAATATTTACTTGGTTCAAAAGGCAAAACTGTAAAAACATACTGAGAGAAGTCCACTTCCATCTGTATCTTTGTTTCTGGTTATCTTTCCTATTTTTCTTTTTGTATAAGTAAGCATATATTTATGTATATTTTATGGGCAAATGTATTTTTATTTCCCCCTTTTTCTCACATATTTTCTTTTTATAACAACTACTGCCTCAATGAATAAAATAACCATGGGCATCTGTTACTTAATATTACGAACTTATGTCTTCAGGATAAATATCTAGAAATGGAATTGCCGGATCAAAGGCTCTGTGCCTGTGTAGCTTGGTTAGGTATTGCCAAATCCCCCTCCCTAGGGCTGTTACATTTTGCATTCCCATGTGGAGCGTTGGAGAATGCCTGCTTCCTCCCAGCCGCACCGGCAGTGACTGTTGCCAAGCTTTTGAACCTTTAGTGGCACGAAAGGAAAGAAATGGTACCTCAGTGTAGTTTTAAAGTGCATTCCTCTTATTTTGAAGAAATGGGGCATCTTTTCATGTGTTTAAGTACAATTGGTATATCTTTTTCTGTGAACTCTGTCTTTTTTTTCTAGTTTTATTGAGATATAATTGACACATAACATTGTACAATTTCAGATGTACAACAGGATGATTTGATATACGTGTATATTGCAAAAAGATTACCACTATAAATTTGGTTAACATCCGTCATCTCATATCGTTACACTTTTTTAAAATGTCTTTTACTCACTTTTCTATCTTTTTCTCTCTCTTTATTTTTAAGTTAGAATGATTAGTCCTGTGATATGTTTTAAATATTCTCTCCCATTTTGTCATTCGTCTAACGATTCGGAATTTGTTTTCTTTACCACACTGTTATCACTTAGGCAGTTAAGTATAACATGCTTATGTAGGACTTTATTTTGAGACACCAGTTAATAATTTACTTATAAGAGTGAACAAAATTCAGAACTCAAAAAATAAAAGCAAAACCCAGAAATAAGCTTACAAAGACACAGACATAGAAGGCATAATTCTAAAGTATATTTACTGCACAAAGCTAGGGTACCTAACGTATTGCATAACTGAATCAAAATTCAGAATATTTTAGCGGCCTGGAAATACGGGCCAAAAGGCACAAAGTAAAATTTAGTAGACATAACGTTTTGTATTTAGACTTAAAAACACTAATGCCATACATTTAAGCCTGGGGACACCTGCCTTCACAGAAACTCAAATGTGTGTAAACTTTGGGTTTTAATTGACCACACATTTATGTAAGTCCAGCAGGGTAATATGGTTGCCAAAAGAAAATGCACTCCTAGAGTGAATAGTATCAGAAGATTATCCTGATCATGGAGAAAATTGTCCCTTTATGCACTTACTAGACCATGTCCAGAACGGTACGTTCAGTCTTGGGGTCCACAAATCAAGAGGGTCGTTGACATCCATGGGCAAGTCCAAAGCAGGGAGTCTGAGTTAGTAAAGAGTCTAGAAGTCACATCAGGAACCTGGGAGTTTTAATCTGGAGAAAAGAAAGCAAGTAATCTGTGAAGTATTTGAAGGCTGTCAAGGGGAGGAGGGATTAGAATTATTTGATGTTACTCAAGCTCGTAGCATCTGTGGTTGTGACCTACGAGTGCGCCTGTTGGTAAAGGGAGACTTTCTAACTGGCCTTTAGGGCTGCTGGGAAGAGGAAGAGCCGCCTTCCTCACCTACCAGCTCCCTATGGCCAAAGGTGTCTGGACAGAGGTGCCAGGTCAGGCGGGCGCTGTCGGGAAGGCTCTGCTGCTGTGTGTAGGCAGTCTAGGCACCAGGGTTCTTGCTTTCTGGCTCGGGGAAAGCAATCTTTCCTTCCTTTCCGGTGTATTCTCTTTGCTGAGAACAAGAGCAGGTGGGGAAAGTGATCTGTGGGATTTTTTTTGGCTGATTCAAGTAGATGAAACTTTTGGAGAAACATTCGTCTGTAGGATTGAATGTTAAAATGTGTCAACCTTGAGTTTTCAGCAAGATCCGGAGCCAGCGTCCCAAGAGCAGGGACTGCCCCTTGTTGAGAACGGTGTTTGTGGGCAAAGACCTCAAACTGTGCCTCCTCTTACCCATTTATCATTAGTGTCAGCTCCTTGCCCTCCCTCACCGTGGCTGATGAGAGCAGTAGTGATGCCTCAGTATGAACTGTACTTGTTTAAACCCTGCTTAGGGATCGCAGAATGATTCCTATGCTAATCTTATTGTCCAACTTGAATGGGCACATGAATCAACTGGGGACGGCATTAACGTTTAGGTTCTGATTCAGCAGTTCAGAGGTGGGCATGAGATTCTGCATCTCTAGTGAGCGCCGGGTGATACTGATGCTGCTGGTTCAGGGTCCACCCTGCATTGCGGGAGTCAAAAGCAGCAGTCCGCCTAGCCCAGGTGGACTGAATCAGAATCACCTGCCCTGTGGTTGTCTAAAATGCAGACTCCTAGGGATGGAGCCCAAGAATCAGCTCTTTGAGCTGGTACTGCAGGTGATTCTTAGGTACATTAAAGGTTTTGAACCACTGGTCCTGGAGAGAACGGACAGGGTGGTTTAGACTCAGGGAGCGGGAGTGGACTTCCCTGGTGGCTCAGTGGTTGAGAGCTCACCTGCCAATGCAGGGGACACGGGTTCGAGCCCTGGTCTGGGAAGATCCCACATGCTGCGGAGCAACTAAGCCCACGTGCCACAACTACTGAACCTGCGCTCTGGAGCCTGCGAGCCACAACTACTGAAGCCCGTGCTCCTAGAGCCTGTGCTCCGCAACAAGAGAGGCCCCCGCTCGCTGCAACTAGAGAAAGCCCGCATGCAGCAACAAAGACCCAATGCAGCCAAAAGTTAAATAAATAAATAAATAGATAGATTGGGGGAACACATCGTTCACAGGGACACAGTGAGTCGCATAGAAAGTCGGTTGTAGAAAGCTGGCCACTTCCGTAGAGCTTGCGTGGAGACGACTGGCTGGGTGACCTGGGGCCTCTGCAGCTCTTCTGTAAAGTGCACATGCTATGGATTGATGACTGCTCTCCTGTCTCTGGGTCTTGTCTTTCCAGTCGTCCAGCATGCTCTGCCCACCCGCCGCCGAGGCGCACTGACCATGAGCGTCAACTCCTCCCTCAGCCACAGGAAGGAGCTGAGTAACCTCACCGAGGAGGACGGTGGCCAAGGGGGCGTCGTCGTCACCGAGTTCATCGCCATTGTCGTCATCACCATTTTCGTCTGCCTGGGCAACCTGGTAATCGTGGTCACCTTGTACAGGAAGTCCTACCTCCTCACCCTCAGCAACAAGTTCGTCTTCAGCCTGACCCTGTCCAACTTCCTGCTGTCCGTGCTGGTGCTGCCTTTCGTGGCGACCAGCTCCGTTCGGAGGGAATGGATCTTCGGTGTGGTCTGGTGCAACTTCTCGGCCCTCCTCTACCTGCTTATCAGCTCGGCCAGCATGCTCACCCTCGGGGTCATCGCCGTCGACCGGTAAGCTTGCATCACACTCAGAGAATCGAAGGGTTTAGGAGTGTGGGTGAAGGGGGGACCTGAGAGATCATGTGGGCTGTGCCCTCCAAGCTGCCTCAGTTCCTCGGGAGGGTGTCACGTCTGTGCTGGGGAGGGTGAGAAAGCAGAGTTCTGCCTCTTCCTGTATCCCCTCAACCAGAGCACCTCTGATTTTATCTGGTCTAGCTTGCATGTAGTTGGGGACTTCCCTGGTGGTCTAGTGGTTAAGACTCTGCGCTTCCAGCTGCAGGGGACGTGGGTTCGATCCCTGGTCAGGGAACTAAGATGCCACATTCTGTGCAGCGTGGCCAAAAAATGAGAAAAACAAATTAGAAAGAAAAGTTCTATTAACTTCCGCTTCTCAGTTGATAGTTGAGAAACAGAAGCTGAGGAAGGTGACGTGGCAGAGGAGGTGTCAGATCCAGGTCTTCCCCAAAGTGCTGCCTGCTCTCTGTTGCTTTGGGTTGGGCCAGAGCTGCACCAGGGCAGCCCAAAGAGGAAATACTCTCTATCCTCCACAGTGCAAGGGCCTGAACATCAGCTCAGTCCTGGATGGAAGGAGAGCAGGGGAAGGGAAGACAACGCAGGGAGTAAAGATGGTGGCACCTGGGAGAGACAGTGTGTGCTTTAAGACATCTGGGCTGTCCCTTCTTGTGGCATAGCTGTCTCTAACAGCAAGGAATAGTACTGCTGACGCCCCTCAGCTCTATCTAGAAGGTTCTTCCAGATTCCTACGTTAGGCTGTCAGATTTAGTTGTTAAAGTCCTGTAGGCTTTGACAGTGAGTTTCCGACCCCTGGAGTCTTCTTTATTAGGATTTTGCCAGTGGTCACTTCATTCATCCCAGGCAAGGGTTCAACTGTACAAGGGCAGAGGGGGGGAGATTCAGATTCTCTGTGATTTATAGAATTGGGGAGGGAGTCAGGGAAAACACAGAGGGGTTCCCCAGGGCTGTCGTCACTGGGTGACACGAGTCCCCTGGCTCCCTTGGGATCGTCCATTTTTGAGCCGATGAGTGGTGGCTGGATGGTCTACCCAAGGTGCAGGCCTCCACTAGGGCCGAGGCCAGAATCCTTTCAGGCCTCTGCACCTGAGGGGGGTTAGAGTGAAGGAAGCCATTGGTCAGAACTAATCAGGTGGCTTCTCCAAATATCTTCTTTCCCCCCAACAAAAGAAAATAATACCAAAAATAGAAAGAGTACAATAAGAAATATCCATAATCCCACCAATCAGGAGCAATCACTGTTTACTTTTGTTTGTTTGTTTGCGGTACGCGGGCCTCTCACTGCTGTGGCCTCTCCCGTTGCGGAGCACAGGCTCCGGACGCGCAGGCTCAGTGGCCACGGCCCACGGGCCCAGCCGCCCCGCGGCATGTGGGATCCTCCTGGACCGGGGCACGAACCCGTGTCCCCTGCATCGGCAGGCGGACTCGCAACCACTGCGCCGCCAGGGAAGCCCTACATTTTTTTAGTATACTTGCCTCCAGAGATTTTTGGCCGCATGCAGTAAATTTAGAAAATAGACTCAAGGCACATGTGGTTTTGTGACCTGCTTTTTCACTTAACAAGTGATTGTGAGCATTTTTCCCACCTGCAGATATCCCTGGAGAACATGATTTTGAATGGTTACGTGGTATTCCGTCCTCTGGATGGACTGTAGTTTATTTTTACAGTCCCCTGTTAGCTTACTATTTTATATAGCACTTTGATGAAGATGTATGTCTGTGGAATTGTGTTTTCAGTCACAGTAAACACACTTTGAAGATTCTTGATGTGTAAAAGGCGGGCTCCCCTTCAGAAGCTTGTACAGGTTATTACTTCAGCAGCCGTTCATCGGCATCCTGTCAAGACTGATAATAAGCACTGCAGACATAACTGGAAGTCTGTTGGCAGTAGGATGGGATGGGGAGTCGTTACTTTTGGGATATCCCGTCCTGGGTCCTGTGGAAGGTGGAGTGGGGGCCAACAGCTCAGGAGCAGAGCGGGGAAGTCGGTTTTTAGATGCCTCTCGCAGAACTGTGTATACGTGGATGCTCAGTAAGTGAAGGCAGCTCTCGGAGGCCGTATACTGCTTACTTGGATCTGAGGTCTAGGTAAGCGAGAGTGCGATTTCCACCAGCAAGCATGCCCGATTCTCAAATCACGCCATCAAAATGCATCAAACGAGAGAGCATTTGCCTCTTTCGACGCCTTGCTCTTTCACGCTGGGAATATCTGCTGGGTGTCTGCTCTGTGAAAGGCCCTGTGCTAAATCCTCGGATGGCAGGATACAGCATGAGCAGGACGCAGCCCTTGCCCACCAGGAGTTCACAGCTTCATGGCAGAGGCTGACCCGTGGGTCCTGATGTGACCACAAAGCAGAATTAAGCGCTATGACAGCTCCCGTGGCTGCTTCTGATGGCAGGGCCTGCAACGCTCTGGGGAAAAGGGGACATTTGAGCTAAGTCCTAACAGTGAATAGGATGGTAGGGGCCCTTCCGAATGAAGAAGCCGCCTCCATTTATTCATTTGATTAAACAGTTATGGAGGACCTAACGTATGCCTGGCCAGGTGATTGGTGCTGGGAACGCGCAGCTGAAGGAGATGAACAGACACGCTGAGGAATTCGCGGTGTTGGGGGGTAGACATGTGGCCAGGTAATTTTAGGACCATGTGGTGTGTATGCAGAGCCAGTGTGTTGAAGGTGCTGTGAGAACGCAGAGGAGGGAGCAAGGCCGGAAGTGGTGAAAAAGCATGGCGTGTGGGACACAGCTGGAGACCAGGGGAAACAGCTGGTCACGGAAGAGGTGACGCACGTGAACAAATGGGCGTCACCGGTCATCTCACCAGAGATTTAATCCAGGCACCCCAGACCCCACGGCCCGCGCCAGGGTCACCCAGTGACAGAGCCGTGAGTCGAGCAAGGGCTTCTGCCTCTCCCAGCGATGACAAGTCACCAAGGCCTGGTTGTCTCTGGAAAATAGATCATTTCCTCCTGCGAGCGTAGCAAGATGGATTTGGCCATCACAGTGCTTTGCCCAGATCTTTGACTATAAGATATAGACTGCTGTAAAATTTGGTGTCTTCAAATATTTTCATGGCAGATACGATTAATTTTTTTTATTATTGGTCATTCGTGTGGCTAAAAATACAAATTGACTGGACCAGCGAATCGATCATGTTCATATAAATGATCACCATCTGACCAGGATTTCAAACACCCCTTCCCCTGGCCCCACGAATTTTAGGGAATTAAATTTACTTGATATTAGTGATTTTGAAGGTTGCATATTTGCCTTCTATGTTGGAAACCTAAAGATGCAGCTTTGTGTGGGTGTGTGTGTGTGTGTGAGAGAGAGAGAGAGAATGAGAAAGAGAGGGAGAAGCAGAGACAGAGAGAGGTGGAGGGGATGGGTAGGAAGGAAGGGAGAGTGAGAGGGAGGGAAGCAGGCGAGAGGAGGCAGTAGTAAAAGATAAGTGAGGAGAGAGGAGAGAAGAATAAGAGAACGGGGGTGGAAGAAAGAGATGGGAACATCGGTAAGAAAGTGGAAGGAAACAAGGGCGGGGGGCATGATCTCTACTAGAATGTGTTGCATGCTAGTCACCTGCCGGGGACCGCACTATGCCGTTAACAAATGTAGATCCCAGCTAATCCTCACAACGACCCTATCAGTCCTCATTTTGCAGAAGAGCCTAGCGAGGTTTTGCAAACTCGCCCAAGTCCACATGGCCGGTAAGTAACTCGGCCAGTTTCTGAGATGCTAAAGGCTTTGGTTTTAGGGTTCTTTTGGCTAAATGCACATACATGGCAATGCTCAAATCTACACCTTTATCAAGATATAAACATGCCAACATCTGTCCACAAAAGGAATTTTTTTAATGGGTTTCATAGATTTGAAACTTCATTTTTTAAACTTAAGCCTCATTTAGGCCTAGTTGCAGGTTCAAAGGAATATATAGAACAAAAGCAACTCCCTATTCCCTGCAGGTTAATACAGGCCAAAACGGAGGGGTTTTCCATACTCTTAGCTGTCTTCTGAAGCTCTCCATCTTTTCTCCAACAACTCATTTTTAGACACGAGCCCAAGCACCACCGTTGGTCCCCAAAGAGCCTTTTGTGATGTCACGTGTAACTTCAAAGTGGTAATGCCCGTAGGGGCTCCAATGCTTAGCTCTCCTGCCACGAGATCACCCACTTAGATAACGACCCCTGTTTTTACTTTTTTTTTTTTTTTTTTGCGGTACGCGGGCCTCTCACTGTTGTGGCCTCTCCCGCTGCGGAGCACAGGCTCTGGACGCACAGGCTCAGCGGCCATGGCTCACGGGCCCAGCCGCTCCACGGAATGTGGGATCTTCCCGGACCGGGGCACGAACCCGTGTCCCCTGCATCGGCAGGCGGACTCTCAACCACTGCGCCACCAGGGAAGCCCCGTCATAATGATTTTGATGACTGGTTGAATGTGGCTGGTCAGAGGAGACGGGGACAAGCTCATGTTCCCCAGGCCTGGCCTCCCACACCTACCTGTACACTCACCCATGAAGTGTTGCCTGAGGTCAGAGTGCCTGCACGAGTTTTAAATGGGCAGAAGAAAGTAGGAATATCCGCCTTGTTTCTTTTTTTTTTTTTTTTGCGGTACGCGGGCCTCTCACTGTCGTGGCCTCTCCCGTTGTGGAGCACAGGCTCCGGACGCGCAGGCTCAGCGGCCATGGCTCACGGGCCCAGCCGCTCTGCGGCATGTGGGATCTTCCCGGACCGGGGCACAAACCCACGTCCCCTGCATCGGCAGGCGGACTCTCAACCACTGCGCCACCAGGGAAGCCCTGTTTCTTTTTAAAAGTGGAGAAAACCTTCCTGGAAGTGCCCCCAATCCCACACCAGCAAACTCCCCTCACATTTCATTTGCTAGATGATGTCACACAGGTCAGTGCCTCAGCTGGTCACCTGGCAAGGGAGGGGATACCACCAGCATGGCCTGATTCATCCCCTGGTGCTTAGAAAGGCCCAGCGTCCCCTGTGGTCACAGCAGTTTTGCAGGAGCAAGATAGGGATTCTGTCTTCAGGAAGGAAGGGGGAAAGGTCAGTGCACAATGTCCCAGCTCTGTCCCCGCTGCCATCTAAAGGGAGGCCCGATCCAGCCCTTTCCCCCCACTCGAGCCCATTCTGTCCTTGGAGCAGATCTATGCCAGACGTTGTGATTCCCATCTTCCTGGTGAAGGAACTGAAGCTCTGAGAGCTTAGCTCAGCTACCCAAGGTCACACAGCTAGTGGACAGCAGAGTCGCCATCTGAACCCAGGGATCGCTAACTCCAAAGGCATGCTTCTTTCACGGGGCTGCACGGCCTTTGCAAGATGCGAACCCAGATGCCAGCAGAAGACAGGAATTGCTTTACCCCAGGCTCTGTGCAGGGGTTCTGTAATCCATACCATAATCACGGTGGTTTCCTCTCATCAGGCTCCACGCTCAGAAACACTCCTTCCAGGCTGGACCTTGGTGGGGCCTCGAGGCTTGAGACCAGCAGTCCCCGTCTTGCCTCTGATTTGGAAGGCCTTTCATCCAGGGACCCCTCCATGAGAGCCTGCCCCAGGTGGTAATTCAGGCCATGGCCCCTGTGCCTGAGCTCTAGTGCCCAGGGGTGACTCAGGAAGGTCCTGGTGGAGCAGTTGCTTCACAGGTGTTGTGTGAGGCTCATAGCCATAGTCATCTCCTAAGGTCCCGCCTGTAGCAGGCAGCCTCAGTGTGGTCACCCCTGTCCCGCCGCACGTTGCCCTCCTGCAGAAGCTCCACCATTAAAGAACATTTCCTTTGGATAAAATGTCCAGGTGGGGAGGCTGGTGGTTTACTTTCAACCCCATGGTCTAAATCCTCCCACCCACTCCAGTTAAAGCGTCAGAGCTCAGCTGGCTGGCAAGGCTCTGCACGCCCCGGCCCCCTGGCTCCTTTTCTCCCCGCGCACCATCACCCCGCGCCGGCCTGGTTGAGCTACAGGCAGCTTCCTCATTGAGCCGGTGCTCAGGTACATCTCCGCGTCTCGCCAAGGCTGGTGTTCTGCCTCAGCTGTTCCTGGGCCAGTGCCTCTGTTCTTTCAAGACCTGAGTTTGTGTGCCATCTGGTCCAGGAAGTCCGCCCTGACCCTGCAGTCTGGATCCGAGGCCCCTTCAATATGAATCAGTAGCTCTCCAGGCCTCTCTCCTTCTTCACAGAGCTGAGGGGTTAGGAACCACCCCTGGTCTGTGGACTCCCGAACAAGACGGTTTGCAGGGAATTGCTGGCATGTGCGCTGGGGACTGTAGAGTCAGGTTGCCCCGGGTTTTATCTTGTTTCTTCCCCTTCCTTATCTAGAGCAGATTATTTATCCTTTCTCTGCTGTTAAGATGAGGATAATGACAATGCCAGTCACTCTAAAGACTTCTTGTGAGGATTAAATATCCCCTTTCTGCTCCAGAGCCTCGTACCCTGCTTATGTGTCTGTCTCCCCCTGCACCTTTTTACCTGTATTCCCGGTGCATAGCACGGTGCTTGGCATGTGGCAGGCCTTCAGTAAACGTTCACTGAATGAATGTACCCCATAATCCTTAGATGTTCTTCTGGTTTCTGAGGACCCTCTGAAAACAGCTCTAAAAGGATTACTGTCAGAAACACAGAAGTGATCTGGCCTGATGCGTGATCCCTTAGAACTCCTGGAGATGCCTGAAGACTAGCCACACCCCGAAACGTGAGCGGGCTCTGGAAACAGGGCCGCCTGAGCTCTGTGTTCTTCCTGGTGTCCAGCCGTTCTCCGATGAAGAGTTCCACGGGGCTGTGTCACATGGCCAGTCTGTGACTTGTCCAGGGAGGGTTGAGAGAAGGTGCTACTTTTAGAAGCATTCACCCCATGGCAATGTTGAATGAGAGAAATCCAACAGAGCTCGCCACCTAGGAGAGCAGTGGGTGCCCCTCCTGGTGTGTCTTCTCTATTTTACTCATCTCCCTCACCTGCCTCCATTCTTTTTCTAGCTACTATGCTGTCCTGTACCCCATGGTGTACCCCATGAAGATCACAGGCAATCGAGCCGTGGTGGCGCTTGCCTACATCTGGCTTCACTCCCTCATCGGCTGCCTGCCACCTCTGTTTGGTTGGTCATCGGTGGAGTTTGACGAGTTCAAGTGGATGTGTGTGGCCGCGTGGCACCGGGAGCCTGGCTATACCGCCTTCTGGCAGATCTGGTGTGCCCTGTTCCCCTTCCTGGTCATGCTGGTGTGCTATGGCTTCATCTTCCGCGTGGCCAGGGTCAAGGCACGCAAGGTGCACTGTGGCACCGTGGTCCTTGTGGAGGAGGACGCGCACAGGAACGGGAGGAAGAACTCCAGCACCTCCACCTCTTCCTCGGGCAGTAGGAAGAACGCCTTTCAGGGCGTGGTCTATTCGGCCAACCAGTGCAAAGCGCTCATCACCATCCTGGTGGTCATTGGTGCCTTCATGGTCACTTGGGGCCCCTACATGGTCGTCATCACCTCTGAGGCCCTCTGGGGGAAGAACTATGTCTCCCCAACCCTGGAGACCTGGGCCACTTGGCTGTCCTTTACCAGTGCCATCTGCCACCCGCTGATCTATGGACTCTGGAACAAGACGGTTCGCAAGGAACTACTGGGCATGTGCTTTGGGGATCGGTATTACCGGGAACCGTTTGTGCAGCGGCAGAGGACTTCCAGGCTCTTCAGCATTTCCAACAGGATCACAGGTAACTTGGGAACTTGTCAGGGAAGGGATGCCCACCCTCAGGCGGGTGTAGCCTGTGGTCCTGCAGGCGCTCGGGCAGGTTGATGGGCGAGGTCTCAGACTCACTGCTGCTTCAGGGCTTAAAACACAGGTTTCCTTTGGGGAAGGAATATCCCAGAGTGTCCACTGTGATTCCCAAGCAGATTTCCTGAGCTCAGCAGTTCAAGGCAGGGTACACCAGAGTTCAGAAATCCGTGTTCTGTGACCACAGCCATGGCCCGCTGGCCTGGAGAGTAGATCTAGATAGATCTATCTAGAGAAAAAAGAACCCAAGCATTGGACCAGGCTGCCTTCACCTTTCAGTGTTCCTTGAAGGCAGGGTCCTCTTTAAAGCACTTCCTGCCCTCCTCAGCTACTCCTCCTGGACATACTCCGTCTTGGGCCTTTCCTCACGGGTCGGTGGTTTCCTCGTATTGTCGCTAATAATTCAGGACGTGTCGATGGCGGACCTCCACTCTCTCATTGAAATGTCACTATCTGGTGTGTGTACAGCTGCTCCTCCATTTGGTAATTTATTTCGGAGCTCACAGTTTCTGGACATGATCCCATCCCCTTTGATGAGACCCAGAGGAATTACTCTAGTGGGGGATAGATTTTTTTTTTTTTTAAACCTTTTTCTTTTGAGAGAATTTTGGACTCAGTGAAGAGTTGGGAAAACAGTACAGAGAATACCCATCCACCCAGCTTCTCCTAGTGCTAACATCTTGCCTGACGGTAGCACAGCTATCAAACCTAAGACATCGCCAGGGGTGCAGCGCTATTAACGGCTACAGACTCGACTCAGATTTCACCCATTTTCCCATTGATGTCCTTTTCTGTTCCAGGATCCCACGTTGTATTCAGTTGTCACATCTCCTTTGTCTTCTTCAGTCTTTGACAAGTCTTTTTTTTTTTCCTTGTCTTCCATGACTTGACACTTTTTGTAGAGTCCTGATCGGGGATTTTGTAGAAGGCCCCTCAATTTGCATGTAGCTCATGTGTTCTCAGGGTCACAATGAGGTAATACCTTTTCGGCAGGCAAGGCTGGGTGGCTGATGTGCTATTCCTAGTGAGCGTGCCGGGGGTACATATGTCAGTAGGTTGTCTTACTCGCTAGCTTTTACCCTGATCTCTCGGTTGATGTCTTAGCTTGGGCTGCTACAACAAACGACCGTAGACTGCATGGCTTAAACAACAGACATTCATTTTTTCACAGTTCAGGAGGCTGGAAGTCTGAGGTCAGGGTGGCAACATGGTTGGGTTCTGGTGAGGACCCTCTTGCAGGCTGTCCTTTTGCTGTGTCCTCCCATGGCGGAGGGCTGGGGAGAGGGACAGGAGAGAGCAAGGTCTCCGGTCTCTTCTTATAAGCACCCCACCCTCATGACCTCTTCTAAACCTCAGTACCTTCCCAAGGGCCCATCACATTGGGGGGTTCAGTGTATGAATTTGGTGGCAAGTACTTTCAGTCCCTATAGTTAAGGTGGCGTCTGCCAAGTTCCCCCACTGTAAATTCACTGTTTTTTCCATTGTCATTAATAAGTACAACATAGCAGATATTTTGAGGCTCGCACTGTTTGTAGCATGCACTCGTGGATCTTGCCCCTGCAGTTATGACTGTGTTGTTTGAGGGAGACTGTCATCTGGACAGGCTGTTGGAAGAGAGACTCTGAGGGCACTTATCAGACCATATTCAAGGAAAGCTCCAGTTCAGCCTGCAGTTCTAGTCTCTTGCCAGATGACTTTGGGCAACTCATGCTGCTCGAGATAATTTTTCCTCCTCAGGAAATAGGTCTTCCACCTACCCTCTCAAGAGAGTGGAAAGAAATAACAACTCTTAATTATCATGAATATTCAGTGGTAGTGATGATAGGAGTCTTTTCCATGTGGCAATTAAACAAACCAATGTCACTGATTTATCTCAGGGACTGATGGAGTGTTCCTTCTTGAGAAAGGAAGGAATTCTGGGACTTTTAATTTTAACTATAGGAGAAAAAAATCTCTCAGGAGCCCAGTATTTTAATTCCTGAAATGCCCACCCCCTGCCACTGGCAAGACCATGATTCCAAGTGTGACTTGTGAGCTAGGAGGAGTACATTCAGGGTTTGGTTTCATTTCACTGATGAACTTATTTGTTCAGATTTTGTAAAATCGCTTACCTTCTAGGCAAAAAAATAAAAATTAAAAAAAATTAAATGTTTTCGATTCCAATGAAGTTAAGAATGAGGAAGGGAAAAAAATGAGGAAGGAGAATGGAGGAGGAGAGGGTAGATAGAACAGAAAGAAACATCTGCTTTGGGGGCCAAGATTTTCCATGCAAGCCACTTGAGATTATCCTGGAAGAGTGTGTGAGGCCGTGAGAACAGGCGGAAAACACCCGCTGTGGTTGGGTTGGCAAGTCCAAGGCGGTGAGCAGTCTCCTCACTGAGGGAAAAGCAGTCTTGTGGGATGTGTTTGGGCTGGAGAGCATGTGGGATGATGGGTTCTGAGTTGCTGGCCTTCCCCTTGAATGGGAGCTGGGGGCATCCCTGCTGTCTCTTCCCGGGACGTCCTGACATCAGGAGGTGGGCAACAGCGTCAGCAGGAGTCTTGGAAAAAGAGCAGAATGCAGTGCCCACCCCAGCTCCGCGCTCTGCTCCAGCCACGCCAGGAATGCCCACAGCCTTTCTGGTCAGGAGGGAGAACTCTGCCTTCCACCTGGCATCCCTGGTAAGAAGGATGGTAAGATTTGTTCCAAAGCCAGCAAGAAAAGGCTCGGAGGCCCCGTCTCGGTTTTGTTCCTCTCCCTTTGCATTGGCATCTGCAAAGTTTTCACCAAAGGATTCAGTACACGGAATTATAAACTTTCCTAACCGTGCTTGTGAGCACAGGTGCGGTGAAGTGGCATTCCACAAACACCTGGCGCTTTCCTACCGACTCTGCGAGGCCAGGAGTTTTACACATGCAGTCATGTTTATTTCATACATAGATTTCACCCATAATCCATGGATTTTGGTTTTCTCATTCTATTAGCCCCAAACTGAAGAAATGCAGCAGCTTAGGTTTCCCTGGGTGCCAGCTGTCACCGGGCCACCACAATACGTTCTGCTTGTGAGGTCTCATTAGCAGATTCCCGTGGGGCTCCCCTAGGAATTGAGATCTCTGGCCTCCCTGGAGTTTGCCGGGCAGGGCCACTTCATGGTGGGTAGGTCAGCCCTGGAGTGGACATTGATTCCAGTGCTGAAACGTGAGCTAAATGCTTACGTTTGGTCTTGGGAGGCCAGACTACAACTCCAAAGCTGACAGGTGGCTACAGGTGATCAGAGCAAAGAAGGGGCCTTCAGGAGAAAGGGCCACAGGCTTCTCCAACAGCTCTGCCACTCGCCAACCCAGTTGGGGTGGACAGCCCAGACATCAGCCCAACCCAGACTTCGAGGGAGGCCTGGGCATGGTGGGAGCCCAGCCTCTTCAAATGCTGCACTCGTGTGCGCTCGAAGCTCCTGGAACCGGGAATAGAGCCTTCCCAGCTGTCTTCTGCAGGGAAGGGCGCTGACTCGCATTTGCTCAGAGGAAATGCCCCACCTCAGGGCCCTTGTGAGGTCTGGGCTGGAGGGAAGGAAGGAGACCCTGGGGCCTTTGAATTTTCCTGCCTTGCTTTTACCAAGTTCCCTTCCTGGCGCCACCTAGAGGTCTTCTGGTTACTTCAAAGTGCCAATGTCACCCCAGAACTACACTCTGTTCTTTTAGCCTCTCAAAGGCACTCATGACTCTTCTGGCCACTCCAGGCTTCTGATCTGATCCCTGTGCCTGTCGTTTGGTGCCTTTTTCTTGCTTTCTTTTTAAAAAAAAATTTTGTGAAAGGGGTTGGATCGGGCCCAGCCCAGTAGATGTGTTGTTGTTTCATGTGAAAAAACTCAGGGTAACTGAGTCTACTCTCCAGTGGTAAAATGCTGGATAAACGCAGAATAGAGAGTTGCCGCCCGGCTGCCCTGTTTCCACATCTCTTAGCCGAGCCGCATTGGTCTGGCTCCAGTGATTTCTCCCGCTGGTAGAGACCAGGACTTGTGCCTGGCTTTCACTGCAGCCTCAGAGATGGTGTCCAGAACCCACTGTGGCCTCAGCCGTCCCGGTTGGCAGTGGATGTTCCCCCGGCGGCCCACCCCTCCGCAAGCCGGGCTTCCAGCTGAGACATAGTCATATTCTGAGGCCAAGACCCTGGAGGTGGCTGATCATGTTTGGGCTCTTCTCTGGCCCCAGACCTCCACACCAACCCCCAGGAGAGGGGAAGGCTCCTTGCAAAAGTGCTTTCCCCACAGGTCATGACAGGGAGCTTCTGAGAGCAACGTGCTCTGACTGCTCGGGTTCAGCCCCCATCATTTCCTCCGTGGCTCTGAAGGAGAAAGGAGGGCATGTGTGTCACGTCGCTTTGTCCCCTCAGAAGAATTAGGATGAAGGTACAGGGTGGAGGTGTCTCCTGTCTGTAGGTTTGCTGGGGGGAAACGCTGGTGGTCCATCGTGGCAGGTAGGTAGGTCTTCCTCGTGAGATCGGAGGAGTTTGACTTTTCTGTGCTTTTTTTTAATTGCTAAGAGTGCCTTTTTTTGTTAGCTCCATGGTCTTTATGGCCTCCAGCTCTTTTGTTCATGGAGTCATTATTTTCTCAGTTTTCTAAGGACACCCAATTAGAATTCTGTTTTGTTTTCTGAAGCTCCCTGCATTGTCTCCTGAGACATCCTTTTTTCTCCTTTCTCTCCTTCCTCCCTTACTTTTTTATTGCCCCATCTCTGCTAGTGCCTTTCCTTAAGTATCTGGTGATCTCCACTGTCCCTCACGGTTAGTAAGTCAGCCCAGGAAAGCCGGCGGGAAGCCCTGGGCGGTGGTGGGACTGGGCCGTCTCACAGGGTGCCCAGATCTTGGGGTTTGCGGGGCTTTTCCTCTGGCTGGCTGGATTACCCTGGAGACGGGGTCTCTGGTCTCCTGCCCAGGTTAGGTGAGGCAGTGGGGCGGGGCTCCCACTGGTAACTATGTAGCCTCTCATTGTTCCCTCGGTTTTTGCCACGTTGCCATGTGCCTGGTGTCGCTAAGGCCAGAGTCCCCCAGTTCACTCTGTCCACTCTCCTGCCAACATGGGGAACGAGAGCCTGGACCCCGAACTGGGAACAGCAGTGGAGGCGACCCACTGCTTCCTGTAGAGACTTTCCATCAAGCCCCACCTGCCTGCAGAGACTCCGGGCCTCCAGTTCCTGAGCTTCTGGGGGCCTCCTTCAAGGCCTCCCCCTCTGCCAGCCTCAGCTCTTTCCTGGGCTAGTTCCACTGCCCACTTCCCACCTTCCAACTTACAAACATCCTCTTCATTTGGGGGTTTCGGCCTCTTCAAAAAACATCCCTTTTGGTATTCAGGTAGGATCTCAGGAGTTAAACACGCACCCGTGTTTAACTGGAAGATCTTCTCCCAGGACTGTTCACCTCGTTTCCTCTCCCACCTGCCTTGTTGGTGTTTGACGTTTGTCACGAGCGCTTCCCCTCTGGGGGGCCCAGTGAATCCTGTCACAGACTCCCCGGGATAGGAACAAGGGGCGAAGTGAAGGAAGGGCAGCTAAGAGCTTTGTGTCCTCAGTGCGTGGAGAGCACGCATTGCGAGGAGGACAGAACGGACGGGAGCGGAGGCGAGGCCCCTGGGGACTGGGTGGGCCGTGGATTGTGCAGTCAGTGCCGACCTTGCCTTGCAGACCTGGGCCTGTCCCCACACCTCACGGCACTCATGGCAGGCGGGCAGCCCCTGGGTAACAGCAGCAGCACGGGGGACACCGGCTTCAGCTGCTCTCAGGACTCAGGTAAGCCCCTCACCTGTCGCGCTTCCCCAGTGCCTGCCGGGTGGGAGCTGGCGGGGAGAGGGATGTCTCCCAGGGTGTGGAGGGGCGAGAGGCAAGGGTCTGGGTGTCCAGTCACGGCTCTTCAGCATCTCTGTGCCCCAGTTTCCTCCTCTCTACAGTGGGGATCTCAGCTTCTGTTCTCTCTGCCATGCAGGGTTGTTGTGAGATTCAAATTAAGTGAAAGCCTTTGAAAAGTTAAAATGCTAAGTGATTGTCAGTTGTTACTCGAATTATAATAACCATCGTCCAGTGCAGGCTCCGGAGTCAACCTGCTTGGTTTTCAGTCTCGAATTGACTCTTTTTTTTTTTTTTTGCGGTACGCGGGCCTCTCACTGCCGTGGCCTCTCCTCCCATCGCGGAGCACAGGCTCCGGACACGCAGGCTCAGCGGCCATGGCTCACGGGTCCAGCCGCTCCGCGGCATGTGGGATCTTCCCGGACCGGGGCACGAACCTGTGTTCCCTGCATCGGCAGGCGGACTCTCAACCCCTGCATCACCAGGGAAGCCCTCGAATTGACTTTTAAGAGCTGTGTTATCTCAGACAAGCTGCTCAGTCTGTTTTTAAACCTTCGCGTTTCTCCATTTGTGAGCTGGGGCAGCCGTCCCTCTATCAAGGGCAGCTCCAACCAGGTCGGATACCTTGTCACCATCATTAGATGCCCTGCGACATGCCTATGGGGAACTTGGTCTCCCCAAAGAAGCACATCTCCAGCAGCATTCTCCAGACCCTCCCTGTAGCTGTGGCCCAGCGGATGGTGCCGGCCCAGGACTCCTCCCCCCAGCGGCAGGCTCTGTGATGTCACAGTCTGCTGCCGACCGCTCTGGGGACCCAAGTGCCACACCCCGTGCTTGCCAGTTCATGACTGGATGAGAGGCTCGTGGGCAGAGGCCGTCGGTGTCCCTACGTCCGTCATTCATGGAGCTGACGAAGCACCCCGTCCCGGGGCTGCTGTCTGGCCGTGTTCTGGGCGTGAAGGGAGGGTGCTAAATACTGGCCCTCGACAGCAGGCTGTCTGTGGGCATTTCCCTCCCTGCTCTTGCATCTCTCCTGCCGGGACCTTTGGAAAACTCCTCTCTGCCTTGACCTGTGTTTCTTGGCCTGAGCCTGTGTCACGGAATTCCGGGGGTACCGGCCGTGGTCAGGGACCCAGCCCAGGCCTCCTGTCGTGGAGCATTTCCCCGCAGGCAGAACGTTCCCTGAGGATGTTCTCCCACTGGCAGCCCGGAGGCTTGAACCACTGGTAGCACCTGCCCTCGTAGGCCTGAGTCCCTTCTGTGACTTGAAGGACGGGAGGGTCTCTGTCTCTCCTCGGGCTCCCTCCGTCTTCTCAGACAACCAGCAGGAATCCAGAGGCAGAGTGACATTCATTCATTTAACAGATATTTACTTGCCAGGCCCTTGCTTTGAGCAGACACTGCGCTAGGTTCCGGAGATGTAGTGGTAAACTGCCCTCATGGGGCTTCCCGTCTAGTGGGAAAGACGGCCATCCCATGCGCTTTAAATGGGTGAATTGTGTGGGATGCAAATTATACCTCAATAATTCTGCTTTTAGTAAGGGTTATAAGGGTGATGAGAGCTATGAAAGGGGAAGCTGAGTGCCGTGAGGACACGTAACGGAGTTGTATGTGCCCCCTGTTGGGGAGAACTTGTCGGGGGGGAGGGTGGTGTTAGAAAAGCTTCTCTGAGGAAGTGATGTTAAAACCTGAAGAGTGAATAGGAGGTGACCAGGCAAAAAGGAGTAAGGGGACAGTGTCGTAAGCCAGCGGTCCCCAACCTTTTGGGCACCAGGGACCGGTTTCGTGGAAGACAATTTTTCCGCGGACCAGGGAGGGCGTGGTTCAGGCAGTGATGCCAGCGATGGGGGAGCCGCAGGTGAAGCTTCGCTCGCGTGCCCACCATTCACCTCCTGCTGTGCGGCCCGGTTCCTAACAGGCCGCAGCCCGGTACCGATCCGCGGCCCGGGGCTTGGGGACCCCTGCTGTAGGCAGAAGAAAGAGCATGGGCTTTGGGGGTCACACAGACCGGAGTGTGAGCTTCAGCCCCGCTGTTTCTTAGCCATGTCCTCACGAGTGATGACTTTCATTGATGAGGCACCTGTTGTGTGCCAGGCAATGTGTCACATCTTCACACGTCCCAACTCAGAATCCTCCCAGCAACTCTGTGAGGTAGAGAGAATTACCATCCCCATTTTGTAGACGTGGAGGGATGCTTAGGGACTAAATATCCTGCCTGTGATCCTAGATCTGTCCGATTTGGGAAGCTGCGTGCTGAACCACCATGTTGTGAAGTCCGCTAGAGGAACACGCCTTTTCAGGTTGCTCTGCAAAAACACATGAGGGGGGCTTCCCTGGTGGCGCAGTGGTTGAGAGTCCGCCTGCCGATGCAGGGGACACGGGTTCGTGCCCCGGTCTGGGAAGATCCCACGCGCCGCGGAGCGGCTGGGCCCGTGAGCCATGGCCGCTGAGCCTGCGCGTCTGGAGCCTGTGCTCCGCAACGGGAGAGGCCACAACAGTGGGAGGCCCACGTACCGCCAAAAAAAAAAAAAACAAAACATATGAGGAGCTCCCAGCTCCCCTTTCTTCCTAATTTCCTGAGCACCAAGGCCTTGAAGGACTGATAGCTGGAGACTAAGACAGAACAAGACTGGTCCCCCCGCCCCGCCCCTGCCTGCCCGCCTGCCCAGCTCTCTCTCATAGGACTTCCTTCCTTTCTGCCTTTTCCCCACTTTTTGGGGGGCATATTTCTCAATCCCTTTTTGGCCCCCAAAGAACTTTACATGTTCAGGTTTGAAATGTTTATTTAGCACAGCATACTTTAACTAGAATGATAGAAATTCAAACTGTTAGAAGAATCACTGTGAACACAAAGCCCCTTTAATAGGGCCCCCTCGTCCGCTCAGCCCGACTGCCCTTCCCCATTCCAGGTCTGGCAGACTCATCACTTGTGAGTCTGCTCGCTGTGGCGGGTAACCCGTCCGCCTGGATAACGCTGCTGTATTTTTGGTGTGTCTGAAGCAGCCCCAGTGGCTGGCTGCAAACTCCCCGAAATGGGACGAGAGACAGTGTGTGTCCTGGGCAAATGCTGCAGGACACTTGGTTGCACCTGACTGTGGGTTTGAATAAATGAAAGGGGAGAGAGGGACGCAAGGGGTGTGAGCGTGGGCGAGAAGGGTGGCGAGAAGGACTTGGTGTCGCCTGTTGTAGGCGCACAGTCCGCCCTTGGTTTTAGGAACGGACATCATGCTGCTCGAAGACTTCACGTCTGATGACAACCCTCCCTCCCACACTTGCCCGCCCAAGAGGAGGAGCTCAGTGACGTTCGAAGATGAAGTGGAACACATCAAAGGTGCGTTTCTGTGACTGATGGCTTCAGGGAAACGGGGGAAAGGAAAGGATCTTAGGAAAGCTCCTGGGCCCAGCCTGCTCCCATCCCCAGCACACCAGGGCTCCCGCCTTTGCCCAGCCCCACGTCACTCCCGACCTGCCAGTCTCACTTAAGTCCTTAGGCTTCCAACTCTCGGAGCAAGCAGCATCTAGGGCTGGGCAAGCAGTGGCCTACATACACAGACAGACAGACACACACGCACACACAATTCCCATCTCCTCCCTCAGGAAGTTGCCCGACTGGATACAACAGTTTCTGAGCCCTCCACGGTTTCTTTCCTTTATGGATGATGTGTGGCTAGGAGTCTGAACCTGCCCTCTTTGAGCCTCGGCTTCCTCCCGTGGAAAAGGGAAGTCATTGCCCAATGAGTGCGCCGATTTCACCGGAGGCAAAGGCCGCCGTCTCGACTGGCCTGTTGCCTCTGAAGCTGATGGGGGCGCTGGGATCCTGTGAGAGGAATGAGTTCTGCTATAATCCAGTCCCTACGTTTTTCTGCTCCGGTTGCTCTGAATTCAACCCTCAGCACTCTCGGTGCGTCTGGAACTTGGGGTCTAGTTTCCCATCCAGATATGCTGATTAGAAGAGTGACAAAGGAGCCGTCCAGGCCGCCCACAGATGGAAGAATCTCTTTTTTTCTGAATCCCACCCAGTGGTGAGGACACCCACCGACATGGCCGGATGTGGATGTGGTGGAAGAGTCCGGGGACTTTAAGATATAAATTTTTCAGAAATGCTGAGTACCAAAATAAATATGGGCCGGGGCAGAGTTTTAGGTTCATAATTTGTCCTATCTCTTCTACCACCCCCTCCCTGATTCCAGATGAATGGAGGGGTGGTCATGGGCGTCAAGGAGGCAGATATCAACTCGTCTGCTTTACGGGCAGAGTGGATTCTAGAACAGAGCTTGGATTAGTAGCTTCATGGGCTTTATAATATGTTACTCCCGTGTTAAAAAAAATGGATTGAAGCCCTCCGCAATCCACCCAGCCCGCATAGGGCCAAGCCTGCCCCATCCAGCCTACATGTTGGGGGATGGCAGTTCCAAAGGCGCCTTCTCTGCACGCAGGGCAGGGAGCAGGCACGTGTGTAAGACCATGTTAGTCCTCCCGGGAGTGAGTGGCAGGGCAGAGGTCCTCGCCTCTTTCCCTCCTGGAGAATGGGGTGGAAGTTGCCTACTCTAGACAACGGGAGGTGTAGGGGATATGCCGTTCCTCCCAAAATGTCAGGAGAGAAACAGGCAGTGAGGTTAATAGTCATAAGGCCATGGATGTGAAATTGAAGGGCCCCCTCCCTCTGTCCCTCCCTCTCTCACTCCCTCTCTCCCTCTCTCCCTCCCTCCCTCCCTCCCTCCCTCCCTCCCTCCCTCTCTCCCTCCCTCCCTCCCTCCCTCCCTCCCTCCCTCCCTTTCTCCCTCCCTCTCTCCCTCCCTCCCTCTCTCTCTCTCCCTCCCTCCCTCCTTCCCTCCGTCCCTTCCTCCCTCTCCCTCCCTCTGTCCCTCCCTCCCTCCATCCCTCCCTCCCTCCCTCCCTCCCTCTCTCCCTCCCTCCCTCCCTCTCTCCCTCTCTCCCTCCCTCCCTCCCTCCCTCTCTCCCTCCCTCTGTCCCTCCCTCTGTCCCTCCTTCCCTCCCTCTCTCCCTCCCTCCCTCCCTCCTTCTCTCCCTCCCTCCCTCCCTCCCTTTCTCCCTTCCTCTCTCCCTCCCTCCCTCTCTCTCTCTCCCTCCCTCTGTCCCTCCCTCCCTCCCTCCCTCTCTCCCTCTCTCCCTCCATCCCTCCCTCCCTCTCTCCCTCCCTCTGTCCCTCCCTCTGTCCCTCCCTCCCTCTCTCCTTCCCTCCCTCGTTCCCTCTCTCCCTCCCTCCCTCGTTCCCTCTGTCCCTCCCTCCTTTCTTCCCTCTCTCCCTCCCTTCTGTGCACTTTAGGTGTCAGGAGTCCTAATCCTGGGGGAAGGGGCACCCGAACCTTTAATGTCCTTCCAGTCCTGAGGTTCTCCATGGCTTTGGGGAATCTCTGAGCGAGGGTGGAGAGGACAGAGACCACATTCAGGTTTGTGGAAGTTTAGAGCCAAAGCTATTACACACTCCAGGGAGCTGAAAGACCAGAGAACTCTTTCAAAGATGTAAAAATTTGAATGTCATTAATAGAAAGTATTTATCAAGCCTTTTTCTATGAGCCAGACCTAGGCTAAAGCACCTTAGGAAGAGCTGTATAATTATCACGAGAACCCCATGATGTAAGGGGTGTGCCAGGATCTTCTCTTTACAGGTGAGGTAACCGACATGAGATTAAATACTTCTAAGATTTCCCAGATAGTAAGTAGGGGAGTCAAGGATTGTCACCTTACGGACTGTGACTCCAGAACCCACACCCTTAACCTCAGTTTGCTTCCGCTCCCAGGGGCAGTGAAACAAGAGCAGGCCTATCCCGGGACAGCTATGGTCCTGGTCCCTCGCTAACCTTTTCTCTGCCTTCTCTCTCAGAAGCTGCCAAGAACCCTATTCTTCACGTGAAAGCCGAAGTGCACAAGTCCTTGGACAGTTACGCAGCCAGCTTGGCCAAAGCCATAGAGGCTGAAGCCAAAGTCAACTTATTTGGGGAGGAGGCTTTGCCTGGGGTCTTGCTTGCAGCACGGACCGTCCCCGGGGTTGGCTTTGGGAGCCGCCGAGGCAGCAGAACTCTCGCGAGTCAGAGGCTGCAGCTGCAGAGCATCGAAGAGGGGAACGTTTTAGCCGCGGAGCAGACGTGAGGGTGGATGCCCTCAACACACACTGGTGTGCAGCCATCAGAAAAAACACTGAAAACAATGTCTGTAAGTGACTTCCGTGTCTCTGTGAGACCACACGTGGGCTTCCTTGAGGTCTCAGCGATGGGACCAGAGGCATCTAGAGTACAAAGCAGAGCCAGCGGAGGTGTGGCTGAGACTTTGTGGGAGGTGGGCCATAGAGGGGAACTAGAGACCACGGCTTAGAAGGAGACCGCCGCGTGGGTCACTTCCTCCTCTGCACAACCCGTGCCCTGGGGGTCCAGCCACGCACTGTCCCGGAGGCCTCAGGAGGCGAGCCCTTCCCAGTGCCCTTCGGAGGATGGCACTTCTTCTGGGTGGTTGACGTGGACCCTGCTGGGCCGTCAATTTTACACTAAATGGTCCCCAGAGGAGAGCTCAGGAGCCGAGCTCCCCAGATCCAGGTGCTGCGCCCTGGGGTCCTGGTTATGACCTCGCCTCTGGTGGCGCCACCTGCTGGTGCTAGTAGGGACAGCTCACGGGCCGCTGGGCCGACGCAACAGGTCCGGGGCTGCTGTGGCTGAGGATGGGGCTGCCTCCCTAGTGACTGAGTCTTTGCTATTTCATAAGAAGGGAGAAACCACTGTAAAAGACAGGAGGAAGGAGCAGATACCAGATGTTTCATTTCTAGAATTAAAAGAAACAAAAAAATCCATTTGGTTAGGATGAAACCACGATCTTAACTGAGCCTGAAAGGGCCATGGGGCCAGGCGCTGCTGGGAACTAGAGATACTGTTATCGTTGGAGGGAATCCCCTTCACATAGGAAGACCTCATGGAATAGACTCGGCTTGTGATGTTTGATGGACTGTTTCGATTAGCTGGCCTCCAGGGAATACTCCCATAGGCAGCAGCTACTGTTTCCCCGCCCTGAGCAGTGTAAGACGAGACAGACTTGAAGAAACGCTGGACCTGGCGTCAGCAACCTGCGCGCAGGCCCGGCTACGCCGTACCTTCCTCGTGTCATTGGGACTCCCTGTCACCTCTAGGCCATCTGGAAAATAAGATAAGGGAGTGAGGAGTTGGATTGAATAGTGGCCAGGATCATTTCTGACTCTGACTTTGGATGTTCTCTGAATTTGTAAGTTAGGAAAAAAAACAAAAAGTGACCCACGGACCAACATTTGCACAGCTTTTGAGTGCGGTTTCTAGTGGGCATGTGAAGCACTGCTGCGAGCCCGGGCACGTGGGCTCATCCAGTGTGTCTAGAGCACAGTTCTGACAGGATGCCAGCCGGCAAGACACACAAATGGGGGCAGAGGCGGAAGTGGGCCACGCATTGTGACTTGGATGTTAGATCTCTCTCCCTTGGAGTTGGGATGGCAGTTACATGTGTGGGCTCGGAGCGGTGGCTGTGGTGACGTGAACCACCTGTGCCTGCCCTTCAGCTTGGGTGATTAGGTCAGCCAAGTGCAGGCCTTTCCCCGCCTTCAGAATTCCGGGGGGGTCAGCAGAGGGTACATTCTGAGGAGATCTACCTGCGTCTGCTATGAGGCAGCCATCCCAGAAAGGGAATCACTTTTGTGGCGTTCCATTGGGGCCTAGCTAGCTCTCAGTGAGGCAGCGTCTCTTTGCTGTGTGGCAGAGACCCAGTGGTTGGCTGGTCCCCTGGTCTGCAATTTACAGAAGACTTCCTGAGACCTGGGGGCTGCTACCTTCACGGTGATCAAACTCGTCAGCGACTCCTGTGGGTCAGCTGGGAGCCAGCCACTGGTCTGCATTCTGGATGGGAGTGGGAAGGTTTCCCCCTTGGGTTCTGCCGATGAGATGTGCAGATCACTCGGGCTCTGCTGTCACTACTGGGTGGCATTCCGAAACCTGAGGGCATTTTATGTTTTCTGCATGTATTTTTTCCTAGCACTTGTCCTTGTCTAGTTTCTAAAGGGACCATACTCCTGAGCTTCTAGTACGCACCAAGGTGGAACAGGGCAGGGACCTTTACCTCTAGGTTGGAATAGCCCACGATGCCGCCCCTCCCCCACCCCTTAGGGCATTTTGAGTGCCGCAAAGTGACTTGCAACCCAGGGGCTGGAGAGTGCTTCCCCTGGACAGTACTTAGCTGGGCTCTAGGGAGAGAGTCCTGAGACACCTCCCGGCCTCCAAGTCCTCACTGGCTGATCCCAAACTAGCTCAGATACACTAGGATTGAATCTAAGCCAATCTAGCAATACTGCACTTCCTGAAAGCATTCTGTGCGTTTCCTCTTTTCTGCCGAGGTCCATTTATTTATTCATCTACCAGACTGCACATCCAGCGCGTGCAAGGCACCAAGCTAGGCTCTGTGAGTTCTAACACTAAAGCGTTTTCACTCTAGTACAGGGAGAGACCTGGGAGAGACTGAGGCTAACGAATTGCAAAGTCCATTCATGATTATAGAAAGAACTGTGGGCTCCAGAGGGAGGTGAATATTTCCAGTTAGAAGGAGTTAGGGGTAGCACCATGTAGGAGGTGACTGTTTGAGCCAAGCCTTGGAGGATGTCTGGCAGCTGGAACCATATTTTGCGTATTCATGAATTCAGATTTTCCTTGATTCAGCCTGAGCAAGAGAAAGGAGAGCAAAAGGAGGTGGCTGGGGGAGAGGGTGAGGACATAATCCCCACACGCCCTGAGGTTTCTGAGAGGATTTTTGAGGACCCCTGTGCTTAGTGCAGAACCCCAACTGCCCCCGCTGAACCCAGGCCCATTATAATGCTTTATTCTGCTGTGCAGCGGCAGCCTGAGGACTTCCTGAGGGGGCCACGTGGACAGTGGCAGGTGGGACACTTGGCCACTTGTTCACGTAAAAACCTCAGTCCTGCATCTTCTGGTTTTGACAGGACCACGTTTAGGACTGTTGCCCATCTCTGCTTCTTTCATAGAGATTGCCACTTGAGCGGGTCGCCCCCAGTGCTATACCCCAGATACCAGGTTTGGGGGCTAGTGTGACCCAGAAGGCACTGGAGTCCCACGCCACCGAGCACACAGCTCAATCCCTAGCCTTTTCCCAGGCCAGACGCACCAAGGCTGGAGTTCAGGGCCTTCGACACTAGGTGGCAGCAGTGTGGCTGTGATGCCGCTGGCAGTTCCCCACCGGGAAGAGCTAAGGGTAAAGCTGAAGGCTTGTTTGCTTCTGGCTTCGAGCACTTACTCTGAGCTCCTGGTCTCCACTGCAGTCCTCGGCCTTTCAAGGACCACCCAGCTAGCTTGCTTACAAGTGTGACCCCATTCGGGGTTGCAGGTACCGCCAATGCTCAGCTGTGTGAGCTTAAGCAAATCACTGCTGTAGAAACGGGGTTGAGGAATGTTAAGACGAGGGCCATCTGGTGCTAACGTTCTTTGATTCTCATTTAAGGAGCTGCTGTGTAGTCTCTGAGTGAACGGCGAGACTAACTCAAGTGTTTGCAATAGGCCAAGGTAGTTTGGAGTGGACGGGAGAGGGAGGAAAAGCGCTTTGATACAGTGAGAGACTTTACTGGCCTGTTCAGATTTAACTAGATGAGTATTTTGTCTATCCTGATAGTGGGTCCTTGAAATACTTGCAGATTAGAGACAGGTCTACGGATGGACCACAGGATATACTCACGACAAGGGTTCAGCCTTGAGCCCCAGCCGTCTGGAAGGAACTGTGGAGGTGATGTAGCTACAAAAGGATGCGACAGGGAGCTAGCACATAGTGAGGGCCTACCGCGTGCCTGACCTGTTAAGACATCTGAGGGCCCGTCATGTGCTAGGCGTTAGTTGGGCACTTCCAAATGCTTCATCTCACTGCAAATGATATAGTGGGGATAGGGCAGGCTTTGGTACGGGACGTTCTGGGTTCGGATTCCACGCTGCCGCTTGTGAGTAAGGTGTCCTTGGGCTAATTGCTCAATCTTTCTGTATTGCCGTTTCCTCATCTATAAAATGAACTTTGTATTGTTTCTCTGTGGGGACACAGAATCCAGGGGGGCCTCTGATTATGTGGATTAGAGCATCCAGCACAGTGCCTGGGGCATAGCTGATGCTGAACCCCTGCTGTTTCTTCTCCACTCTGCCGGTGGGTGTATTATTCTTCTTTTACAGGGCTCTCAGTGACAAGAAGTGAGAATCTTAAAAAGATAACTGTTATCCTAGTTAAGAGGTGTTGAAGGTTGTTGCCGTAGGAATCATCACGTCTGCCGTACAGCATGAAGGGATGTGGTGAGAAAGGAGGAGACGACAGAGAGGAGGGGGTAAAGGCTAAGTGGCACTTGGGATTCAGGAGATCTGAAGGGGCGAAACTGAGCTTTTCTGTTACTGGCTATCGAAGATGGTAGAGCCCCAGGCTGCTGTGGCATCTGGAATCAAAGCGCAAGCTCAGCTTTGAGCTCCCTTACAGCCCAGAAGGGATGCTCTCCCTGAGATGTGACCTGGAGTCTCAGGGCAGCTCCATCCAGCAGTGACAGCGACTGCTTGGCCTTGGCTTTGGGGTTCAGATTCTCTGAGTCTCCGAGCCCCTGAGGGAAGAGGCAGTGCAGGGGCAGGAGTCCATGCTGCCACCCACAGTGTACACAGAACCCCAGGTGAATTCCGTGGGAGAGTGAAGGGAAATCACATTTTTCACCCTGAAGCAAAGGAAAACGGCTGTGAGCACAGTCGTATGTGACTACAAGAGGGGGCAGAGCCGGACCGTCCTTCTGGGTTGGGGAGGGGCACACACCGAATCCAAGGAGGCCTAGGGAGGTGAAGGGAATTGTCCAAGTTCTCAAAGGAGATTAAGCCAGGGTCGGGGCTGAAACGCCAGGTCTTGGCCATGTGACTGAGAGAAGGAGAGCCAGCTCTGCAGCTCGAGGAGGATGAGGGATAGTTAACAGTCATCATTATTAGAAGGCCAGTAGGGCTTTACTGGGTAGGTAGGACTATTGTAAAGCAAGGAGTTTGGGAGACTGGAATATCTGCTTGCCAGACCTATAAAAAACTTCAGGCCTAAGGTGGCTGGATTCACTGGAAAGAATTCAAAGCACAAACTCAAATCTGCATAAGATTACCAAGATCACAGTTCTGCTCACTGTTATTTTTAGGAGAACAGAGTACGCAAAGCTGTGTTCATTTCCCTCAGAAAGCATTTTCCTGAGCAGTATTAACAGCTTAAGAATTAAAAGCCACTTCTGTTTTTCCTTTTTTTTTTTTTTTTTTTTTTTTTGCGGTACGCGGGCCTCTCACCGTTGTGGCCTCTCCCGTTGTGGAGCACGGGCTCCGGACGCGCAGGCCCAGCGGCCATGGCTCACGGGCCCAGCCGCTCTGCGGCACGTGGGATCTTCCCAGACGGGCACGAACCCATGTCCCCTGCATCGGCAGGCGGACTCTGAACCACTGCGCCACCAGGAAGGCCCTGTTTTTCTTTTTGACACCACCATTTTGAAGTATCACTAATCATTGGTGAGTCTGACCCTCCCAAAGGAAAAGACAGTCCTAGGGAGGATCACAGGCCCGGGCAGGCGGCCAGGGGAAAGAGCCTGTCTGGCTGGAAATAGGTCTGTCAGTGACGTGGACATGCTTAAGGGACAGAGCCCTATGCTGTGTTCTGATAATGGACCCCTGGATGCAAAGGTGGTTAAAAACCAACCGTCAAGATAAAGACCAGCTGATCCTAAAATATAGTTCACTTGAAGTTTTTGGACGCTTATTTTTAAGATTAAAAAATGCTTAGGATTATTATAAACCAATATTTATCAAAAAGTAAGAGTGTACTTAGAATAGTTTTGTTTACCTGATTAGGTATCTGGGTTTTGGTCTGTGTAGGGCTGTGCAAATTGTGAACTTGCGCTTGAGCTTGTGGACTTTTTTGGGTGTCTCCCCCTTTACCCCCACCCCTGTTTTCCACAGACATGTCTCTGTCTCCAGCCTCCCTTCCCGTGGGCTAAAGAGAGGAAGGAGACTGAGCAGGAAGGGGCCAACTGTTGCACAATCCATAACACAGTCGCCTGGGTACATCCATCCATGTGTTTTTCATGAATTCCCGCAAGAAAATGAGCTTCATGGAATATTGTTAAGTGGCGAGGAAGTGATCAAGAAAGAGACAACAAACAAACACTGTTAACCCAGAGTTCTAAAGGAGGTTTAATGAATAGCAGTGCTGTCTCTCGATATGTCCATCCCATAACCGAAATCAAAGGGCGGGTGGTAGATTATCAGAGACTTGGAACAGCCTCAAGGCACAGAGCCCACCACTTGTCTGACCCTACACCTGCCACCACTAAAGCCGCATTCCTTTTCTAAATGGGTAAGTGAGCCCTGGGGTCCACTGTCTCCCCTGCAACAAACACTGGATCATGGAAGCGGCCAGGACTCGTGAACTCTGCCCCTGTAGAATGTCTTCTCTCCTAGCTGCCTCCCTGACTGCTTGTCTGGCCTGCCCTGCTCCTTTATAACATATAACACCAAAACTACAAAATCGCTAAAGGCAGGGGGCCTGATTCCTTGGACAAATACCACTTTGTAATGTTTGGGTTTAAAAAAAAAAGAACAGTTTTAGAGCAGTTTTAGGTTCCCAGCAAAACTGAGCAAAAAGCTCAGAATCCCCTCACTCCCACCTGCCCAGCCTCCTCCACTATCGACATCCTGCACCAGTGAACAAACGCCATCGATTTTCTCCTCTTGCTCTTCCTGCCAGAGTCACCCTTGACCCCACTGAGTACTCCAGTCTGGGCTGTCGGGTTTCCAGCACTTCTCTATAGCATAATCCCTCTTACTGTCATATCATGTGGTGTCATATTATGCGCCGCATTAGTCTTTTTAGTTAGTTATTCTGTAAACCCTTCAACCTCTCGTGGGGTCCTAACACAGCCCCAGGGACATAGGTGGTGCAAATATGACTACCTCTCTCTGAGGGAGGAGGAAACAGAAGCCCAAAGAAGTCACATGGCTTGAGCAGATCACATAACTATTTGGGTACCAGAAACTGAGACCTGGCACTTTTTGGAAATCATGCATTTGCCCTGTTTGGCTAAACTTTTAACTCACTCCTTTCTTTCCCTTTGACCCTTTAGCATATTCCTAATATGGAGACATATGCGTCCTGCCCAGGCCAAGAGCTAGATGTTGAGGTCCAACTGAAGTTACCGAGCCAACCAGAGTTATTTTTCCTCTGTCCAGAAAGCCAATCTGTCTTCTCTCAGCATCAGGTGTCCTTGGGCTTGCAGCCATCTTCCGGGGAGGAGCCATCCCTGGTCTCCACACGGGAGAGGGATGTTTTGCCTGGCCACACCTGTGAGTCTGTTCATGGCCCAACGAGAGTGGGCATGACAGTTTAGGAGACAGGAGAGAGGATGGCTGAAGGGTTAAGTCTGCAGGTGCAGCTTCAAGTCGTAACCTGTAAGACACAGACCCGGGTGTGGATGGCTTAAGTCGAGTGAAGGTGGACACCAGAGAGGAGGAAGACCAGGAATTAGAAGACTGGATGGTCAACACTTTCAGTTGAAACCTAGAAGTTGGAGAAAGGAAGGCTAGAAGCCAGAGCTCTCAGAACTGGCTTGTGCTAATATGGTGTGTGAGTATCCATGATGCTCTGGGATTGCTCATAGCCTGACCCCTGAACTCAGGTAGTGAGGGACCACTGATCATGAGAGTTGATGATTGGGGGTGGAGATAAAGTACTTTGAAAGGAGAAATGAAAAAAAAGCTCTTCTATGGGATCCTGTCACACAGAAGTCAAAACTGAAAAGGTTATTTAATCTAGAAAAGAACAGAGAAAGACAATCTTAGGTTACAAGAAAAGATTTGGAAAACGTGGGTCAAGGTATCAAGGCATTAAATAGTCAAAGTCAGGATATCTTAAAACAACCAACTTCTTTAATTAGAAAGCAACAAACATGCAAATGGCAAGTGTAGAAATTTATTTGAACCAACATTTTCACTATAATGAAAATTACTCTTCAACAATGATCCAAGCTCCCACAATTGAAGGTTAGGGAGAATATTGCACTTCGCATTTTCTAGCACTCCTCATACATGGCAAAAAGTGTTTAAAACATTTCGCTAGTTTTGTTTTACACACACTCCCAAGTTCATGCACACGATCATTCCAAACCAATGTTAGGTCACCCCCCAAAAGGGAGAAACTCCAAAAAACCACAGCCTTAAAATTGCACTGAAGCTCTGTAAAGAAAAAAATATAAATGTCTGATACAAATTTCCGAACATCTAAGTGCTTGCCAATAAGAGATGATTATTCCTCATCCTCATTTTCATTCTCCTGACCAGAGCCTTCTGATCTGTCACTCTCCAACCGGTCTGGAAGACACAGGTATGAGACAAAACGAAATACCTTTATTAGTACAATTAAAATAAGTTTCAGTGCCTTTTATTCAAAACTGATTAAAATGTATATAATTCAGAACATCATGTAAAAATCAGTTCACAGCTGTGCGTAGAAAAGTTATTTTTGCCTCTGGAGACAAAGAGTAAAGGAAACACAGCACTCTCAACTTTGAATATTCATGTAATTCCAAAGATATAAAAAGTACAAAGAAAAAACCCTAAAGATCTTGATCTACTGTGGTCTACTGCAATGATTTCAAACTGTGTTCCTGGGGGTCTGGGAGCCCTAGGAGGTGTATCAGGTGTCACCAAGGGGAGTGAGAGGCAAGCAGTGCGAGAGAATTTGGTGATCGTTCTTGAGGATCTGTGTATTTGTTTATAAAAACATTTCTTAAATATCTGCTATGTTCCAGGATACAATGGTGACCAAAACAGTCACAGTCTCTGTCATCAAGGAGCTTATCTAGACTGAACACTCAAGGGAGTGTACAGTTACAACCCGGCGAGTGAGCACGGCACGTCCTCTCAAGTTCCATGATTTACACTTGCTGTTCCTCTGCTTGGGACACCTTCACCCAGTTCTTCAGCTATAATGGTTCTGCTTACTCATCTCGATACGACTATTATTCCCTGTGTGAAACTTCCCCCAGACTTTTTCAAATACCCAACCTGCAGAATTATGAACTCCTTCCTTCACATTCCAGAATATTTTATATGTATTGTGTAATAATTACAGTAATAGCTTGTTTGCCTGTCTTCTTACAGACTAGACTGTGAGCTCCTGGGAAAGGTGGTAGTTATTTCTTTTATGTCCGAAGGGTCTAGTACGAGAGGTTCAATGAAGGTTTATCAAATAAATGAACGTAAGTTTTACTAAGATAAGATATATTACGTTAGGGTATGTAAAGAAGGCAACAGTACCGAATCACTACCACCACTAGCATGGAACCCTTTCTATCACAGAAGGATTTCTCCAGGGTAAGCTGGGGGAAGAAAGGCTTAGACACGGGGGAAACAGTTCCGTCCCACTGTCAACACCAAGAGAAAACGGAATCCTGAGATTTTATTATCTACAGAGGCTTAAACACTCCCCTTGGATCCTAAGTCAACAACACCAGTATACAGAAGGGATTGTATGTTTAATTGTCCAAGTGAATTAGATTAAATCCCCTCTACGCCAACTCCATTTCAACGTCAAACTAATGAGATAATGTATGTGTGTATGATTTGTAACCTGAATTATACAAATTTTAGTTATTATTATATAATAAGTGTTCAATACACATTTGTAAAATAAATGAACAAAATAAGATGATGACAGACCTTCACAGGTCACTAAGGAATCTAAACACAGTGGAAGACTTCCTGATCAATAAAAGGCTACCTAAGGGTTGTCAGTATAAAAGAGATTACACTGTTTTTATTGTATGATATACTTTCACGAGAGAAAAAAACATGAAGCTACTATTCTGCTTAACCAGAGTATCGCGAACAGGATACAACTGACTCTACTCACCAAACCTATTCTGTCATATTACCAGCCTATTTCAGAACGTGGAGGGCGGCCCAAATTCTTTCTGGTTGTCACACTTACGAATGAAGATGGGGCAACGGAGGGGAAGGAGGAAATGTCACAGCCTTCAAATCAAGGAGTTTACAGCAGACGTTAGAATTCTGCAGAGCCCAAAGCAAGTGATAAGAAGTCGAGTGAGGGCCCATGGAATCTCACACAGGTCACACAGTAACTGACAGTGGCTTGTGGAATGAGGAAGAGGGCAGAACAGCTGTCCGTTTCTCAAACCCTTCTCACTTAACCGTTGCTGAGTCATGTCTCAGAATATAAACCCAATTTCTAAGAATAAATTAAATGAAATCTTTCTGTCCACAAAGTGCTACGGAGGTAGTAAAACTGATAAGCAGTTCAACACTTTCACAAATCTCTGGTTGGTGATTACAGACCACGGAGATCTGAGAACACTGTGTTCTTTTAAATGAAAACTGGAAATAATCACTTCTGTATCCACTGTTTTCGAAAGTTGACAACACCGAATTGCTCCTGTAAGTAAGGTTTACATTTGTGGAAAGGTTCCTGTAATTCTCTGTTAGAAATATTTCTTCAAGAAATTATTTTTGATCAGAAAAGATAAGATAATGAAGAGATATTAAGTTTGCTGGGGGTGTGGGGAGGGGACAAGGGAGATATGAAAAAAATACCCCAAGGAAACCTGTGTTCCAACAAAACAGAGTCAATACAAGACTCATTGTTAGCTAAAGATTTGATACTAGAAGTTCATTCACTTGTTCACCCATTCATTCACGAAACAGTATTATATGCTAGGCACTGTTCTAGAAGCTAGCTATCCAGCTGTGAATAAGACAAACTAGGTCTCTGGTCTTAATGAGCTCACTTTCTAGAGGAGAAAAACAGAAAATAAGAAATGTATTTTTCTCCTTTAATCGGTGTAGCAAGACAAAAATAAAGAAATGAAGTTAGAATAAGTACTTGATGAAATAGGCAATGACCAGAGAGTGACTGAATGAGAAGGAGGGTGTGAGAAGGCACATGAAACAACTTCACACTGGGCAACTAGGGAAGACTTTTCTAAGGAGGTAACACTGGAGCTGAGACCTCAATTGTATGTTCAATTATTAGTGAAGTTGGACGAAGTTGCCTAAAAGGCAGAGGAAACAGCCAGTGAAAAGGTCCTAAATATGCTAACAAGCTTGATGAATCTGAGGAGGAAAGTAGCCATTTATGGCTGAAATGTAGTGGGCGAGGAGAACACTGGAATGTGTCGACTCAGTGGCTGGCAGGTCTAGGTCATGTAGATCAGCGTATGAAGTCTGGGTTTTAAGAGCAGCTGGGGAGTCCCTGAGAATTTTAAGCAAGGGTGACATAACCTAATGTATATTTTTAAAAAGTGGGTCAGCAAACTATGGCCCCTGCGCAAATCCTCCCACAGCCTATTTCTGTAAATAAAGTTTTATTAAAGCAGAGCCATGCCCTTGATCTACATATCATCTATGGCTGCTTTTGCACCACAATGTCAGAAATGAGTAGCTGCAACAGAAACCACATGGCCCACAAAGCCTATTTACTATCTGGCCGTTTAAAGAAAAAGTTTACTGACCCACGCTTTAGTTTTATTTTTGGCTGTGTTGGGTCTCCGTTGCTGTGTGCGGGCTTTCTCTAGTTGCGGTGAGTGGGTTTCTCATTGCGGTGGCTTCTTCTTGTTGCGGAGCACGGGCTCTAGGATTGCGGGCACGTGGGCTCAGCAGTTGCAGCACCTGGGCTCTAGGGCGTGTGGGCTTCAGTAGTTGTGGCTTGCGGGCTCTAGAGCGCAGGCTTAGTAGTTGTGGCGCACAGGCTTAGTTGCTCCGCGGCATGTGGGATCTTCCTGGACCAGGGACCGAACCCGTGTCCCCTGCACTGGCAGGCAGATTCTTAACCACTGCGCCACCAGGGAAGTCCCTGACCCATGTTTTAAAAAGCTCCCTGTGTGCTGTGGAAATCAGATTGTATGAAGGCGAGAGCAGAAGCAGGGAGACCAAGGTAGATGAATATGGATTATATTCTGGAGTAAAGCTACCATAATTTATGGAGTGAATCTGTGTATGACTGGGTAAGTGCCTGTGAGCTCAATGTGATGTTACGCTCTATAGATCCATCGTGGAGAACACTGTGGCTATCTAGATGTACGTGTGCCAAGGTCCAGCGGTACGAAGGGATGCTTCAGGGTTTTATAAATCATATTAACATATTTGGACTCTACCCTAAGAGCATGAGGAGGCCCAGGAGAATTTTAAGGAGGGGAGTAAATTGATCAGATTCTAACATATTTTAGAAAAGATTAGAATGGTTCACACACCATCTCTCCAAAGCCCGTCAAAACTTCTAGGAATCTCAGAACTGCCTTTCTCTCTCAAGAAGTTGCCTAGACTAAAAGTCTTTAGTACAGCATTCATGAGAATAATTTTGGTTGCTTTTTTAAAATGCAGGAGCTCAAACCCTATTCAGATGAAATGAATGAGAATCTTTAATGGATAGGAACCAGGTATTTGTAGTTTTAAAGGGGGGATTTAAAGTGCACTCTTCATTAAAAATCACAGCTTAAGCAGGAAGGAGCTGATTTCCCAGGAAGCCTTGTGGAGTAATGGAAAGGCTGAAGTATTCTGTGGCTAGACTGTGCTTCCATGATCAAAGTCTATTACTAACTCTCCTTGAATACACAGACATTATTGTACTTGGAATACAGGACAATGAAGGGAAGGAGAGGAAAGTAGTAGTTGACTCATCAAATAACTAGACATCTTAAGGATAAAAGCAGCAGAAATACAAACTCTTGGGTACCTTTTTCTATCTAGTCTTTTACCTAAGAGAAACAAGAGGGTGAGTTAAGTTGACTAAACCTTGACTGCTGACAAAAAGAAACAGAAGAAAGGCAACCTTTATATTATAAAACATCTAATTCTAAAATCAAAGAAGGATGGTAATAACTATTAGTTAACAAACCATTGACACATTAGCACCTATTTAAAATAGATTCTTGGACTTCCCTGGTGGCGCAGTGATTACGAATCCACCTGCCAATGCAGGGGACACGCCTTCGAGCCCTGGTCCGGGAAGATCCCACATGCCGAGGAGCAACTAAGCCCATGCGCCGCAACTACTGAGCCTGCACTCTATAAAGTCTACAAGCCACAACTACTGAGCCTGCATGCTGCAACTACTGAAGCCCACACGCCTAGAGCTCGTGCTCCGCAACAAAGAGAAGCCACCGCAATGAGAAGCCCGCGCACTGCGATGAAGACCCAGTGCAGCCAAAAATAAATAAATTTATTAGAAAAAATAAAATAGATTCTTGCACAAATGAAAGGAGAATCAGTTTCCTATAGGAAAACTCAGGAAGAACCATTCACCAGATGAACTCTTCATAAGAACAAGCAAATTTTAGTTGTCATAATCAGCAAATGTTTTTCTTGTTCTATAAAATGCTGCCTCCTCAAATCTGAAATCCAAGTGAATTTTAAAGGTCACTGATTGTTACTGAAGAAAACAGATCAAAAGATGTTACAGTGGTTAGAAGTACCACAGTTATATTTTGTTGGACTACAAACATTTTCTGTTTACATTTTAGGTTTACTTTTTGTTTTGACTATTTGAAATTTTCACTCTTTCCTGGTAATAGTTAATATTTACAATTTGAGGGTTATTTTCTCTCCAGCTCTTTTAATCACAGACGTAAGGGGCTTCTTTCAATTCTTCAGATGTACTACAGTCTCTCTCCTCCAGGACTTAGACAGATGCTACATACTCTTTATTTTGCCTGGAATACTTAGCTCTCCCTTCCCCACCCTCTGAGAAAGTGATATATAATCTACTGCTTATATAGACCTGAAGGTCTGAAATGGAAGTTATCCTAATAAAGAGTGAGGATGGGAGGGGACATCATGATTAGAAAGATCTCTGAAGCGGGAAAGAGTCTGATGTACCCCAAAATTCAGAGAGGGCCAGAGTGGATGGAGTGGATAGAAAAGGAAAGAATGCACTAGAAAAGCAGTTTGAGATCAGGTCCTCCAGAGGACTGCGTGTCTTATTCATGACTTGAACGTGTTCCCGAAAGTGAAATTTGTAGGTAAAAGGGGAGTAAGTGCTTGGAAGCTAGTTTCAAATTCAGGCTTTACCATTTATCAGTTATGTGACCTGGGGTGAGTTATTACAAATAATCTACTTTGTAAAGGGTTGGAGCTAACTGAGGATAAATTTGTGAAATGACTGGTATATTGCCTGATACATTACAGGTATTCCATAAATGGTGGTGGTTGTTTTTATTAAATAATACCCAACATATGAAGAAATTTGTGATATCAGTGAAGAGTGATAAACACTTTGTTTATAATGGATACTGGATATTTTCTACTGTTATGAACACAGGTTATTCCATTCCTTCTTGAATATTAGTTATAATATACACAATTTTGTATCTGTGGCACTGAACCTCACAGTTTATCATCTAAAACAAAAAAATACTGAAAAAAACATACTGAGCTATCTGTTTCAACCTCTGTAGTAACACGTTACCTTTATTTTTGTCTGGGCTGTGACTGATTTTGACCAAACCTACCATTAAAGGGTACTTACTATAACGTATCTTAAGGTTTATGGTATGATCTTCCACTCTGAGAAGAAAAGCACAGCTGATAAAAGTTTTCAAGTGACTTCATCTTTTCACTTTGACACTTTTCAATAAAGTTGGCTCATGGGGATATAAATTACTGTACTAAGATCAAGAATTCATAGAACTCCTCGTTCAAAAGTTAAGCTGCCTTCCATGCACCTGTTCCCTCTGAGAGGACTTAAATGTCAGCAAGAAATAAACTTCTCTTGTGTTAAAAAAAAAAAGTTAAGCTGCCTTGATTTTGTAATTTAAGGAAATTTTTACTTTACTTTTTACTTTTACTTTACTTTTTACTTCACTTCACTTCACTTTATTGGCTGTGCCGCATGGCACACGGGATCTTAGTTCCCCAACCAGTCGAACCCATGCCCGCTGCAGTGGAAGCTCGGAGTCCTAACCACCAGGGAAGTCCCCCCTTTTTTTTTTAAAAAATAAATCACTTTAAAGTAGATCTTAAATAATAATGTTTTTCAAATATAATAATGATTTTAATAGTACACTGACAGTTCTTACCAGCTCGAATATGATTCAGTGAAGCCAACATCCTCAACATGAAAGAGGCTGGAACTGTAATGGTATTTCTAGTCTCTTCCAGCATGAGTTCATTTCGAGTTATAACCTATGAGGCAAGTTAAATAACCATGTCAAAGATCACAGGGTAACTGTACCTTCTCCTTAGCGATTAGGAGAACAGTAAAAAATTAGCAGGAATTATTTCATTCTTCATATGTATCTATATATGTCTGTATTTCCACCTTAAGGCTACTCAGTACCAAATAATTACTTTAACTTGCATTCGACAGAGTAAGATCAGAGAACACTACTCTTTCAACTGGCAGAAAGACAAAGGTCAAACCTTGAGGCTACTTAAAACATTCAAGAATTCAATTTATTTTTACTTATAATTTGTTTTCCAGAGCAGTCTACTTTGTGTCTGTTTATTATTTTCCCATCTAGTAGAACTGATACTTCTAGTGACAGAGCAGTGTTAAATTATTATCCCTGGGTCACTCGGGTCCCTCAAGAAAAATGTTACCTTGACTGAAGCAAAGTAATCTTGAAAAATAAACCTTTGGATAAGAGTTACCAATGAATTTTGTCTTAAGTACCAAGAATTGGACTAAATGAACATCCATGAACACCTAGAGAGCTAATGTATAATCACAGGCAAGGGAAAAAAGAAAGAGGAAAAGCAAAGGTCATGGCAAAGGAAAAATAGGAAGAAAGAAAGGAAAGCATGAGAGGAAGAAAAAGATGCTAACCTGATCAGCAGTCCCCCAATGATATTACAATAGTTTTTCAACTCATCGGGGTGCCCGACAGGGCCCTTTACAACCATGCCCCAACCTAGCTTTTTAGTCCAACTGAGCTGCTTTCATATGTGTCCTCTAGGTTTCAGCACACTGGTGGTTCATTTACCTTACAGTAACTTGAAACACACCGATCCTTCTGTCTCAAATGTTCCTTTGATCCTTGTATGCCTAGGAAACTCAGTCCAATTCTTATTTCCTCTGTGAAGACCTTCCCATCCCATCTATTCCATTTGCAAGCATGGCTGTTCCTTTCTACGGGCTTCCAAAACACTATGTGTACATCTCTGACACTGAGCACACTATATTCTAGCTGTTTATATGTCTGTTTTTTCCACTAGTCTTTAAGTTCTGAAGGAGGGGGTTATCTTTTTAAATTCAGCACTGTGCCTGACATACACCAAGTGTTTTATATATGTCTATTAAATGAGTAAAAGTATATGTGGGAATTTCACTGTGAACTGTCAACCTTGGTCTAGAGAACTAGTTTTCCAACTCATTAATATTTTTAGCAATGAACTCTTATTTTATTGTTTTAAGAGGGGGTAGTATCAACCTTAGTTGCAATCCCCTCCTCACAGAAGTTCAACAATTAGTTAGTAGCTGATTAATGCAATGGATCCTTATTTTCATAAGAAATCTTATATGGAAACCCCAAAATGAAAACCCTCGTTGCAGTTGGGAAGGAAATGCCCAGAGTTTAGCTTTCATATCATCCATCATCCTGCTTCCAATTCTTTAAAAAACCTAGAGCTTCAGAGAACTCAGTCTGGAAAACTAGTGATGTCACAGTAGCTTCAGAAGCTGAGGAAATCTTAAAATATAATTGTAAAAGGAAAAGAGTCTCCAATCGTTTGTTCTGCTACCTATTTGGCTATGATTATGGAGAACAGTTAAAGCAAAACTATTTTCTTAAAAGGACACAGTGGTTTTTTTTAATGATTCTTCATTGCAATAAGCACAAATAGTCACCCTATGTTTCTTCAACTACAATATACTATATCTGTTACTACCAATAATCAATATTCTACTTATCCAAATAATATTCCAATTTTTACCTCTCTAGTATTGTGGGCATGTTTTATTCTTGACTTTTCTTTTTCTTAAAATTTGACCTCATTAAATGAATTAACTTGTTTTATGTTACCAACTAATAACAAACTGAGCTGCTTTGATTCCTCTTAAAACAACAGTTCGGGAACAAAGTGACATATGTTCTATAATAAGTATAACAAAAATCTTACTTCATCGGCGAGTTTTCGGTTAAAGATCCTTGACTCTTCTAGGGGTGACCAGATCTTTATGTCATAATCTATGCCAGACGAGGCTAGAACTAGAAATAAAATGCTCACATTAATATAAAGCTTAGAAATATGCCATTAATTCATGTACATTTATAATGTATATATGCATGTATGTATATGTTCAGCAAAATTGAGTTAGAATGGAAATTGTACTGATACATTTAATTGTTAACTGAGAATATTATTTTGAAGATTTCCTAAAAGTTACTCTAGAACACAATTTTAAGACCATCTTGAAATCACTCAAATTTTTTTCTCACTTACTGCTCTTTTATGAGAAACACGGGCAATTTCAAATGGAAGGCAAGAACAAGCCAATGCTCCTTTGTTCTGGTAAATTAATTCAGACATGTGAAGACTAAAAGGCTTGGAGGTTCAATTTGGTTAAGTAGTGAAAAGTTCAATCAGCCAAACCTCTTACAGCTGATAAAACTTAGAAGCACTCTTAGGAGTATAAACTCGTTAACCTATTTCCCCATATTTTCTGCCCAAAGCAGGTTATAAGTGTTTTTTGTTTTAAACCCCAAATAGTAATACTTGACCCTAGTGGCTGCCTACTAGGATAATTTGGATTATTTTTATATTAACAACTAGGAAAAAGTTGAAGCTGATTAGTTACACTAATGATTTCTAGCCCTTGCCTTATAAAAGGTCATCTTACTTGGGTCAAACGGGTGTGGCTGCAGGCAGTTTACCACGTGATTATCAGCTTCCAGAAGCATTAAATGCTCAGCAGTGTGACGATCCCAGATGAAGATGTGGCCACAGTCAGAACCACTCATTACAAAGTTAGCACCCCAGAAATTGGCTTCTTTTATCTAAGGGTTAAAAAAAAGGAAGTGATAAGAGAATTCAAATCAAAGTTATTAAAAAAGATTTATTCTATTCTCAAGTTAAAACAATTAATTGGCTCAGAAAATAAAAAATTGAAGAGAGCCTTTGTCTTCTAGTATATTGAAATCATGATAGAGATTTGTCAGCAGGGATAAAGTGGCAGTAAGTAATGAAAAGTCCCCCATGAAGATAGGGATTTGCTTTGTTCAATGCTATATTTATAGTGCCTGAAACAGTACTTGGCACACAGTAGGTGCTGAGTTAATAACTGCTAAATGAATGAATGGGATTTCTGCATTTTGAACAGTATAATGGAAACATATATATATGTTATTGAACTTCCCAAAAACGGTTCCATTTTAGATTTTACAAGATAATAAAAACAATTCATAGAAAAAAATGCATTGTTCCCTCCTGTATCTTGCTTTATGCCAAAAGAACAAAAAGTACCAATCTTTTTATTAGCTATTAGAAGCTCTCACAATCAAGAAGGAAAGATAGAAATACATATTTACTTTTATGAAGCAATGAGACAAAGGATATGTTAGAATGGTTATGATGGAATTTTTCCACAGATGCACATGAATGAACCATCAAAAATCTTTCTTTGTACTTCATATCAGAATTTTTGAAATCATTTTAAGTGCAGCTGCTACTTTGCTATTTTTGGCAAAGCAAAGGAGGGGAGGAATTTTTTTGTTACTTGGAATACTTTTGTATTTACTTGTCTTCTTTTTTTTTTCCATTCCTGTCCCTAATTATTTTCATTCAAAATTTTAACCAGCAAAATGCAAGAAATATAAATTGGCTACTTCTATCAATAATGAGTATGCTTTCCAGAATGATTAAATTATTACTACCAATGATATCTATAGAGACAGCTAATTATTTCTCCATCCCAAAGTTACTTTTTGCCTTGACTCTAAAGAAAGCAGATTAAAACCGGTTCTGTAGATACTTTTTGATAACTCAATGAATATATGAGAACACTTTCTAGATATAAATGGTTCGGAGTAACAGTTATGCTAATCATCTCACAAGATTCTCTTAGTAAACAGTTAATATTGCATTGGGTATATAGACTTCTGGGTTATAAAAACTTGAAAAGATCTTAGAGATCATCTGGTCTATTCTTATTTCATAGATGAGGAAATTAAAGTCTAGAAAGACAAGGTGACTAAAACAAATCTCTACTTGTCAATCTTTAAAAGAGTTATAATTAATATGACTATATTTTGCAAGGAACCTGGATTTCATGTATCCAAATCTTTCTCTCCAAAACCAACAAAGGGCACTAATATGAACTAAAAAAATCTACTAGGAAAGTAGACAAGTGTGAGAGAGCAAAAAAGCAGTGGGGACTTCCCTGGTGGCGCAGTGGTTGAGAGTCCGCCTGCCGATGCAGGGGACACGGGTTCGTGCCCTGGTCCGGGAAGATCCCACATGCCGTGGAGCGGCTGGGCCCGTGAGCCATGGCCGCTGAGCCTGCGTATCCGGAGCCTGTGCTCCACAACGGGAGAGGCCACAACAGTGAGAGGCCCGCGAACCACAAAAAAAAAGAAGCAATGGTTACTTGTACAAGCTAAAATTTTAAAAATTCTACAATAGTTCCTCAGTAGGGTAGAGTTTTCTTATAAAAAGTGATGGTCTTTCACAATATATTATAGGACGAAAAGAACTATGTTTGGGTAAAGAGATAACTGTGAAGGTGCAATAATATATTGGAATCACACTAGCATATATGAAAATAATCATTATGGAAAAAAATTCATATTACAAAATTGCAGTTCTTCCAAAGAATGTCATGAGTATGTGGTACCATTGTCCTGGAGTTGCGATGGCCCTTATAAACCATCTTTACTAGTGGCCTTCGAATGTTCAAGGTATCCAATTCCTCCATTTCTTTTCTTTCTTTTCTCCGCCTGAAGAACTCCTGAATTCGGGCAACAGCAGAGCGTCTATAAATTACATATAATAAGAAAAAACAGAAATAAGTTAAAAACATTCACAGGCCACTACAGAATGAAAATGAGCAACATTAAAATACAGTAAAGTCTAGAAAACATTTAAACTAAACATTATGTCAATAAGGCATCCCCAACCAAAAGCATAAAGAGGCAGACAACAGTGAGACTACATCAGACTAGTTGAGTTACTAAAACAAAATGTTTTAGTTAAGAGATCACTTAGAAATTTGAAACTGGTTGAGAGAGTAAAGGAAGTAGCATGCGGCACACTTTTTAAATGGCTGTTTTATAAAAACACAATACAGACAAAATTAATATGCAATTTACTACAAATAAAACAAAACCTATTCAATATTATTTGTTCTCTCCATATTAGGAAATGTAAAGGCATAAAGAGAAACCAGAAGAAGAAACTAAGGTTAACATATAAGTTCAGTGGATAAACTTATGTTTTGAGATTTTGTTAAAAGATATTTGTTCTCAGCAAAGAACAGACTAGTCAAGAAAAACAATATTAATATACATGAATAAAACAAGGACCTTCAAATAGAATCTATTCTATATGAACTCCATATTCGAGTACAGATTTGGAGGTAATGAGGCTGATTTTATTCTCCTAAGAACTGAGTTGGCCACAAAACTAGAGAATAAAGAACAATGGACTCTTTAAGACTGATTTAATTATTAGAAGGAACTTTTCCTAACACATGTTACTGAATAACTTTGTTAGTTTGAACTTCTTATTTAAAACATTATATTTTGCCATATAATAGACCAAAACTCCAAAATATATAAAGTGTCTACACATCAGTATGAAAAATGAACACTATAATAGAAAAAGAGTAAAGAACATGAATAGGGAAATTATAGAAGAAAGAGACTTAATAAATATACAAAAGGATGCCCAGCCTCACTAATATTAAGATAAAAATAAAAACAAATTGATCTTTTTGTATGTCTATCAGATTAAAAATTTTTTTACATCTATCAGAGTGGCAAGAATACAGGAAAATAGGCACTACTGGTAGGAGTTTGAAAGTTTTATATATAAAAAAGTGCACGCTTCTGTTGTAAACTTTTGACTGAAGTAGAACACATATTCAGGAAGGTATAAAATCATAAATGTGTAGCTCAATGCATTTTTGAAAAATAGTCCCACGTAACCAGTACCAGTATGAGAGATAGAGAATAAATAGAATTCCAGGAGAGATAGAGAATAAATAGAATTCCAGAAGTCTCTCTATGCTCCATTCCCATTATTACATTCCCCTTATAGGAACCCACTATTCTGACTTCTAACATGATGGATTAATTTTGCCTGTTTGTGAACATTAACTAAATGGAATCATACAAAATATATTTTGTGTCTAGCTTCTTTACCTCAATATTACATTTGTAAGATTCATCCATGTTGTTGAATTTAGCTATAGTTCATTCATCTTCTTTGCTGTTGAGTACTACTTTGTATAAATACATTATAATTTACTTTTTCCATTCAACTGTTGGTGAACATTGGGTTGTTTACAGGTTTTGATTACTGAAATAGTGCTTTGGCGAACATATGTACATATTTCTGTTGAGTATATATCCTGGAGTGGAATTGCTGGACCACAGTATATGCATACGGTCAGCTTGAACAGATACTCCCAAACAATTTTCCAAAGTGGTTACAGCAATTTATAATTCCACTGGCAATATATTAGTGTTCCAGTACAATATATTTTTGAGGAGAAATTAAATAATATCCATTAAAATTTTAAACATATATTTGCTTTGATGTAGCAATTTCATCTTTTAAAAATGTATGTTGTAGAAAAACAAATATGCAAATATATATATATATATATATATATATACACACAATATATACAGACACACACACACACACACACACGCATATATATTCACTGCAGTACTTTGAGACACACTGGAAATAATCTAAATGTCTTATACACAGAAAGGATAGGTTAAATAAATTATGGTACATCCATACATTGGAATACTTATGCCACCATTAAAAACAATAAGAAAGATCCATAAGCAAGAACATGAAAAATGTCAGCATTATCCTACTGAATCTACAACATAGGTTAAAAAATAATTCATAGGGGAAAAATTTATATATATACATAGAAAGAGTCTAGAAAACCAGACACTAAATTGTTAATAACACTTTCTAAAACAATTACATAACAATTATGTAGTCTTATAATAAAAAGGTATTTTCTTTTTCATAAAATGGTATCATAAATTCTATAGGCTTATTTAAAAAGTGTTTAAAAAACTTTATCCTATGCTATATATATGTTAAAAAAAAAACAGGGTCTGAAATTTTAAGTTAGATATCGTTAGAAACTACCACACAGAAAGCTGACATGTTTAGGTTACTCTGATTATCTCTTTCTGATTGGGAAGTGATAAGTGGGAAGGGCTGAGAGCTCAAATGTTCTCAAAAGAAACATAATTAATATAATTGAAACTCTCTTTTTTCTAAAGTGGAAGAGAAAAGGACACTCAATCAGTTAAAAGTATGTGATTAACAAGAAACCAATAAAGAAAAAAACTCTTGCTAAGAAAGAGTATCTAGAAACTAACACAACATTGTAAATCAACTATACTTCTATAAAATAAAATTTTAAAAAAAAGAGTATCAGGTAGTAGAGGAAATAGAAATAATCCTGCTGATAAACTGAAGGCCTTGGGAGCTATAAATGGAAAAAGAAACTATATGACAAATTAAGAATTAGACAAAAACTCAAATCATTTAAAACGGTATGTGGGCAAAATTAAAGTTGAATGAGTAGTGAGATGATAGTAATTAAGAATTGATGGTACCAAATCATAAGTGTTCATTTCACTTAAAAGTTTGCTGTAGAATATGGTCTAATTTACTGCTTAATGTTTGTTTGGCTTAATCCTGATAAAGAATAATTTTGAAAAATAGATCTCAAGTTATGTAGTCTGTATTGTACAGTTTAGATAAAAGATTAGGGCACCTACCACTATCTCGCTATAGGAAAATGATCTAAAACAGAAAAAAAAGCTTCAAGTACACACATTTCAAATTAGATGATAAAAAGTGACAGTAAATACTATACTTGTATATATAGTCAGGTAATGTCCAACACAGCAAACAGTTCTAAAAGAGATGAATAAACTTAGAATAAATACATTGAGGGGAATTCCCTGGCAGTCCACTGGTTAGGACTCAGCACTTTCACTGCCAAGGGCCTGGGTTCAATCCCTGGTCAGGGAACTAATATCCCTCTGGCTGTGTGGCCAAAAAAAAAAAAAATTAACACACTGAAACCACTTTCCTAGAGGATATTTCATAAGAAACACCAAAAGAATATAAGATGTTGAAAATAATAAATTTGTAATTTATTACTTTGCAAATTTAATAAAATTAAAATTAAAATGATACATACATATGAAGAACACCAATCAGCAAATAGCTATTTATTAAAAGCCTACTATTTGCAAAGTTGTTTCTGAGAATATTAGTTATGAGTTCTTTTCTATATATATATGATAGCTTATGTTAACTTGGCATGCAATTTAAAATTCATAAAAGATAATATAAAGTTCAGTAAGCATGGAAAATTTCAGAAGTAAACAATAAATAAAGAGTATACATTCCAACCCAATGGAGGAAAAGAAATGAAAAAAGCAAAACAACAACAGCAAAAAGATAAAAATCTTAATCCTAAAAAAGATAGGAAAGTTAAAAAAATTAGGTAAAACAGGATAATCAGAAGTAAAAAGTTGGAAACATGTCCAAAAGTAGCCATGATAATAATAAAGAGACTATTTTCACCAATGGAGAAAAATGAGATTGTCTCAGGCATCCCTAAAGTATTATGACAAGGAAAGATTTCAGGGAAAAAGGATATTGTGCAAATACTAATCAAATGAAAGGTGGCATAGCTACAGTAATATCAGACAGAACAGACTAAGATAAAAAGTAGCATTAAAGGTAGAGAGGATTACTACATATATAATAGGTTCAGTTTACCAGGAAGATATAACAATTTAACATATATGCATACAATAAAAAGCCTCAAACTGCATTAAAAAAGAAAATGACAGAACTACAAGGAGAATTAGATACATACACCATTTTAATGATTTCAATACATCTCTCTCACTATTTTATAAGTCAAGCTAGCAAAAAATAGGGATAATATGAACAGCACAATTAGTCTTAATCGAATGGTCACATATAAAATTCTACATTAAAAATTAAAGTCATATGCTTTTCAAGCACACATGGAACATTTACAGATTTATCAGGTACAAGGCCACAAAGCCACTTTCTACAAATTTCAAAGTATGCGTCTAAACCAACCATGTTCTCTGACCACAAATTAGACGTTAATGAAAAAAAGCTGAATGTATACAACTAAAGAAGTTAGAAAAAGAACCACAAAGGAATCTCAAATAATATAAAAGGAAGGAAATAATAAAGAGAGAAGAAAAGTAGAAGTATAAAACAAAGGGGTTAACAAATATGAAAGAAATCAACAAAGCCAAAAGTTGTTTCTTTTTCTTTTTTTTTTTTCTTTTTTTGGCTGTGCCACATGGCTTGCCAGATCTTAGTTCCCTGACCAGGATAATGGAGAAAAAGTTAAGGGGGTTCAAAGAAATAATGTTATGAATAAAAAGGTGGCTATAACTAAAGACACAGCAGGAATTAAGAAGACAGTAAAAATACCATAATAAATTTGAAAAGTTAGATGAATCGACAAATTGAAAAATATCACCTAAAACTGACTAAAGAAGAGAGAGTTGAAATAGTCCTGTAATTATTAAAGAATCAAAATAATACTTAAAAAACATACCCCAAAGAAAATACCAGTTCCAGATAATTTTATAAGTAGGGTCTAGTAAATTTTCAAAGAAAAGATCATTCCAATCTTATACAAACTCTGCCAGAGAAAAGAAAAAGAGGAAATATTCTTCTACTCATTCTCTGAGGCTACTGTAACTTTTTACCAAAAAAAGGGTCATGAGACTATAAGAAAGGAAATTCAGTCAGAATATAGATGCAAAAGTCCTCACAAAATATTAGCAAACTAAATCCAACAACATGTCCAAAAGATAATCTATCATGACCAAGTTAGATTTATCTCAGGAGTATAAAGATTGTTAAATCTGCTTCCACATGCAAGGAGCTTGAAGGTTCCCACTTCGAAGCTAATAAGTAAAAGCTGAATGGACTGAAAAATCAACAACTCTTCTTGGTTCCCTAAGAGAGGGGAGGACACCAGGCATCACAGAACTCTAGAATGCATCCCCTCCCCCCCACATCACCACATTACTAAAGGCCTATGTACCGTAGTTCCTATTACCTAGTACAACATATACAGCTATGGAAAAAAATTACAAGGCATAACAAAAGGCAAAAAACAATCGGAAGAGACAGCATCAGAACCAGATATGGCAGGGATGTTGGAACTCTCAGACCAGGAATTTATTTATTTTATTTTATTTTTTTAACATCTTTATTGGAGTATAATTGCTTTACAATGGTGTGTTGATTTTTGCTTTATAACAAAGTTAATCAGCTATACATATACATATATCCTCACATCTCCTCCCTTTTGCAACAGACCAGGAATTTAAAACAACTCTGATTTGGGACTTCCCTGGCGGTCCAGTGGTTAAGACTCTGCACTTCCCATGCAGGGGGCGTGGGTTTGATCCCTGGTTGGGGAACTGGGATCCCACATGCTGCACCACATGGCCAAAAAAAAAAAAAAGATCCTTCCTGCCATCAGCATCCTCAGACCTCCCCTGTCCTCCAGACTACTGCAACAGCTCTGAAAGCTTCCTGACCTCTCCCAACGCCAGCCAGCTTATAAAGCCTCCTCCCCCAGCAACTGGGGAATTTGTCTTCAGGGCTCTCATTCCCCTTTAAAAGAATTTTAAAAATATATAAAACAACTATGATTAATATGCTAAGGGCTCTCTAACTGATAAAGTAGACAGCATGCAAGAATAGATGGGCAATGTAAGCAGAGAGATGAAAATCCTAAGAAAGAAACAAAAAGAAATGCAAGAGATCAAAAACACTGGAACAGAAACAAAGACTACCTTTGACAGGCTTATTAGTAGACTGGACATGGCTGAGAAAAGAATCTTTGAGCTAAAGGCTGTATCAACAGAATCCTTTAAAACCAAAAAGCAAAGAGAGCAAAGATTGAAAAAAACAAACAGAATATCCAAGGACTGTGGGATAACTATCAATACAATAAGTGTAACACAGGCATAATGGGAATATCACAGTGAGAAGAAAGGAACAGAAGAAATATTTGAAAAATAATGACTGAGAATTTCCCCAAATTAATGTGAGACACTGAACAACAGATCCAGGAAGCTCAGAGAACACCTTGCCGGATAAATGCCAAAAAAGAACTATACTTTGGCATATCACTTTCAAAATATGAAAGTCAAAGATAAAGAAAAAAATCCTGAAAGAAGTCTGAAGAAAAAAAAATCATACCTATAAAGGAACAAAGATAAGAATCACATCCTACTTCTCCTCAGAAACCATGAAACAAAAAGAGAACAGAGTGAAATAATTAAAGTGTTGAGAGAAAAAAACAAGACAAAACCACCAACCTAGAATTCTGTACACTGGAAAATTATCCTTCTAAAGTGAATGAGAATAAAGTCTTTCTCAAACAAAAACTGAAGAAATTTGTTGCCAGTAGACTTGCCTTGCAAGAGAAGTTCTTTAGAGAGAAAGAAAATAATAAAGGTCAGAAACATAAACTGACATAAACAACAGGAGGGCATCAAAGAAGGAATGAGTGAAGGTAAAATAAAAGCTTCTACTTTTCTTATTCTAACAAATAACACTTTGTTCAAAATAATAATAGCAACAAGCATTCCATTATCTATGCACATATATATGTGCTTATGTATGCTTACATTAAAGTGAAATGAATTACAGCAATGATACAAGGCACAGAAAGAAGGAATTAGGATTTTGTTATTATAAGGTACTCACACTACCTATGAAGCGGTATAGTGTTATTTGAATTAGCTGTAAATTTATATTGCAAACTCTAGGGCAACCACTAAAAAGTAAAAAAAGAAGTATAAATGCTATGCTAAGAAAGGAGAGAAAATGGAATCATATAAAATGCTGAATTAAAACCACAAAAGGTGACCTTCAAGATGGCGGAAGATTACAACATGGAGGTCACCTTCCTCCCCACAAATACATCAAAAATACATCTACATGTGGAACAACTCCTACAGAACACCTACTGAACGCTGGTAGAAGACATCAGACCTCCCAAAAGGCAAGAAAGTCCCCACGTACCTGGGTAGGGCAAAAGAAAAAAGAATAAACAGAGACAAAAGAATAGGGACGGGACCTGCACCAGTGGGAGGGAGCCGTGAAGGAGGAAAGGTTTCCACACAATAGGAAGCCCCTTCGCGGGCGGAGACTGCGGGTGGCGGAGCAGGGAAGCTTCGGCGCCGCGGAGGAGAGCGCAGCAACAGGGGTGCGGGGGGCAAAGCAGAGAGATTCCCGCACAGAGGGTCGGAGCCGACCGGCACTCACCAGCCCGAGAGGTTGTCTGCTCCCCGCCGGGGCGGGTGGAGGCTGGGAGCTGAGGCTCGGGCTTCAGTGGATCACAGGGAGAGGACTGGGGTTGGCGGCGTGAACAAAGCCTGAAGGGGGCTAGTGCGCCACGGCTAGCCGGGAGGAAGTCCGGGAAAAAGTCTGGAACTGCCTAAGAGGCAAGAGACAATTGTTTTGGGGTCTGTGAGGAGAGGGGATTCAGAGCACCGCCTAAACGAGCTCCAGAGACGGGCGCAAGCTGCAGCTATCAGCGTGGACACCAGGGACGGGCATGAGACTCTAAGAAGCCTGTGTGCAAGCACAGGTCGCTATCCACAACTCCACTCCAGGGAGCCTGTGCAGCCCCCCACTGCCAGGGTCCTCTGATCCAGGGCCAACTTCCACAGGAAAACACACGGCGCACCTCAGGCTGTTGCAATGTCACACCAGCCTCTGCAGCCCCAGGCTCGCCCCTCCCTTCCCCTCCCCCAAGCCCCCCCACCCCACCCCCGCCCCGGCCTGAGTGAGCCTGAGCTCCCTAATCAGCTGCTACTTAAACCCTGTCCTGTCTGAGTGAAGAACAGATACGCTCAGGCAACCTATAAACAGAGGTGGGTCCAAATCCAAAGCTGAACTCCAGGAGCTGTGCAAACAAATAAGAGAAAGGGAAACCTCTCCCAGCAGCCTCAGGAGCAGCAGATTAAATCTCCACAATCAACTTGATGTACCCTGCATCTCTGGAATAGCTGAATAGGCAACGAATCATCCCAAAATTGAGGTGGTGGACTTTGGGAGCAACGATAAATATATTTTTTTCCTTTTTCTCTTTTTGTGAGTGTGTTTGTGTATGCTTCTGTGTGTGATTTTGTCTGCGTAGCTTTGCTTTTACCATTTGTCCTGGGGTCTGTCCGTTTTTTCTTTTTTAGCATAGTTTTTAGAGCTTGTTATCATTGGTGGATTTGTTTTTTGGCTTGGTTGCTCTCTTCTTTCTTTCTTTTTTTCTCACTTTTTAATGTGTTTTTATTTTAATAACTTTCTTTTCTTTTCTTTCTTTCTTTCTCCCTTTTCTTCTGAGCCGTGTGGCTGACAGGGTCCTGGTGCTCCGGCTGGGTATCAGGCCTGTGCCTCTGAGGTGGGAGAACTGAGTTCAGGACATTGGTCCACCTGAGGCCTCCAAGCTCCATGTAATATCAAATGGTGAAAGGTCTCCCAGAGATCCCCAACTCAATGCTAAGACCCAGCTCCACTCAACGACCAGCAAGCTACACTGCTGGACACCCTATGCCAAACAACTAGCAAGACAGGAACACAACCCTACACATTAGCAGAGAGGCTGCCTAAAATCATAATAAGGTCACAGACACCACAAAACACATGACTGGACACAGACCTGCCACCAGAAAGACAAGATCCAGCCTCATCCACCAGAACACAGGCACTAGTCCCCTCCACCAGGAAGCCTACACAACCCACTGAACCAACCTTAGCCACTGCAGGCAGACACCAAAAACAACAGGAACTACGAAACTATAGCCTGCAAAAAGGAGACACCAAACACAGTAAGTTAAGCAAAACGAGAAGACAGAGAAACACACAACAGGTGAAGGAGCAAGATAAAAACCCACCAGACCTAAAAAATGAAAAGGAAATAGGCAGTCTACCTAAAAAAGGATTCAGAGTAATGACAGTAAAGATGAGCCAAAATATTGGAAACAGAATGGAGAAAATACAAGAAACGTTTAACAAGGATGTAGACGAACTAAAGGGCAAACAAACAATGATGAACAACACAATAAATGAAATTAAAAATTCTCTAGAAGGAATCAATAGCAGAATAACAGAGGCAGAAGAACGGATAAGGGACCTGGAAGATAAAATAGTGGAAATAACTACTGCAGAGCAGAATAAAGAAAAAAGAATGCAAAGAATTGAGTCTCAGAGACCTATGGGACAACATTAAACGCACCAACATGCGAATTACAGGGGTCCCAGAAGAAGAAGAGAAAAAGAAAGGGACTGAAAAAATACTTGAAGAGATTATAGTTGAAAACTTCCCTAATATGGGAAAGGAAACAGTTAATCAAGTTCAGGAAGTGCAGAGAGCCCCATACAGGATAAATCCAAGGAGAAACATGACAAGACACATATTAATCAACTATCAAAAATTAAATACAAACAAAAATATAAAAAGCAGCAAGGGAAAAACAACAAATAACATATAAGGGAATCCCCATAAGGTTAACAGCTGATCTTTCAGCAGAAACTCTGCAAGCCAGAAGGGAGTGGCAGGACATGTTTAAAGTGATGAAAGGGAAAAACCTACAACCAAGATTACTCTACCCAGCAAGGATCTCATTCAGATTCGATAAAGGAATTAAAACCTTTACAGACAAGCAAAAGCTAAGAGAATTCAGTACCACCAAACCAGCTTTACAAGAAATGCTAAAGGAACTTCTCTAGGCAGGAAACATAAGAGAAGGAAAAGACCTACAATAACAAACCCAAAACAATTAAGAAAATGGGAATAGGAACAAACATATCGATAATTACCTTAAATGTAAATGGATTAAATGCTCCAACCAAAAGACACAGATTGGCTGAATGAATACAAAATCAAGATCCATATATATGCTGTCTACAAGAGACCCACTTCAGACCTAGGGGCACATACAGACTGAAAGTGAGGGGATGGAAAAAGATATTCCACACAAACGGAAATCAAAAGAAAGCTGAAGTAGCAATTCTCATGTCAGATAAAATAGACTTTAAAATAAAGACTAGTATAAGAGACAAAGAAGGACACTACATAATGATCAAGGAATCGCCCAAGAAGAAGATATAACAATTGTAAATATTTATGCACCCAACATAGGAGCACCTCAGTACATAAGGCTAATGCTAACAGCCATAAAAGGGGAAATCGACAGGAACAAAATCATAGTTGGGGACTTTAACACCCCACTTTCACGAATGGACAGACCATCCAAAATGAAAATAAACAAGGAAACACAAGCTTTAAATGATACATTAAACGAGATGAACTCAATTGATATTTATAGGACATTCCAATGAAAAACAACAGAACACACTTTCTTCTCAAGTAGCCATGGAACATTCTCCAAGATAGATCATATCTTGGGTCACAAATCAAGCCTTGATAAATTTAAGAAAACTGAAATCGTATGAAGTATCATTTCCGACCACAACGCTATGAGACTAGATATCAATTACAGGAAAAAATCTGTAAAAAATACAAACATATGGAGGCTAAACAATACACTACTTAATAACCAAGAGATCACTGAAGAAATCAAAGAGGAAACCAAAAAATACCTAGAAACAAATGACAATGAAAACACGACGACCCAAAACCTATGGGATGCAGCAAAAGCAGTTCTAAGAGGGAAGTTGATAGCAATATAATCTTACTTTAAGAAACAAGAAACATCTCAAATAAACAACCTAACCTTACACCTAAAGCAATCAGAGAAAGAAGAACAAAAAAACCCCAAAGTTAGCAGAAGGAAAGAAATCATAAAGATCGGATCATAAATAAATGAAAAAGAAATGAAGGAAACAATAGCAAAGATCAATAAAACTAAAAGCTGGTTCTTTTAGAAGATAAGTGAAATTGATAAACCATTAGCCAGACTCATCAAGAAAAAAAGGGAGAAGACTCAAATCAATAGAATTAGAAATGAAAAAGGAGAACAACTGACACTGCAGAAATACAAAGGAGCATGAGAGATTACTACAAGCAACTCTACGCCAATAAATGGACAACCTGGAAGAAATGGACGAATTCTTAGAAAAGCACAACCTTCTGAGACTGAACCAGGAAGAAATAGAAAATATAAACAGACCAATCACAAGCACTGAAATTGAGACTGTGATTAAAAATCTTCCAACAAACAAAAGCCCAGGACCAGACTGCTTCAGAGGCAAATTCTATCAAACATTTAGAGAAGAGCTAATACCTACCCTTCTCAAATTCTTCCAAAATATAGCAAAGGGAGGAATACTCCCATACTCATTCTATGAGGCCACCATCACCCTGATACCAAAACCAGACAAAGATACTACAAAAAAAGAAAACTACAGACCAATATCACTGATGAACATAGATGCAAAAATCCTCAACAAAATACTAGCAAACAGAATCCAACAGCACATTAAAAGGATCATACACCATGATCAAGTGGGGTTTATCCCAGGAATGCAAGGATTCTGCAGTATATGCAAATGAATCAATGTGATACACCATATTAACAAATTGAAGAATAAAAACCACATGATCATCTCGATAGATGCAGAAAAAGCTTTCAACAAAATTCAGCACCCATTTATGATAAAAACTCTTCAGAAAGTGGTCATAGAGGGAACCTACCTCAACATAATGAAGGCCATATATGACAAACCCACAGCTAACACTGTTCTCAATGGTGAAAAACTGAAACCATTTCCAGTAAGATCAGGAACAAGAAAAGGTTGCCCACCCTCACCACTATTATTCAAGATAGTTTTGGAAGTTTTAGCCACAGCAATCAGAGAAGAAAAAGAAATAAAAGGAATCCAAATCAGAAAAGAAGTAAAGCTGTCACTGTTTGCAGATGACATGATACTATACATACAGAATCCTAAAGACGCTACCAGAAAACTACTAGAGCTAATCAATGAATTTGGTAAAGTAGCAGGATACAAAATTAATGCACAGAAATCTCTTGCATTCCTAGACACTAATGATGAAAAATCTCAAAGAGAAATTAAGGAAACATTCCCATTTACCACTGCAACATAAAGAATAAAATACCTAGGAGTAAACCTACCTAAAGAGATAAAAGACCTGTATGCAGAAAACTATAAGACACTGATGAAAGAAATTAAAGATGATAGAAACAGATGGAGAAATATACCATGTTTTTGGATTGGAAGAATCAACATTGTGAAAATGACTATACTACCCAAAGCAGTGTACAGATTCAATGCAATCCCTATCAAATTACCAGTGACATTTTTCACTGAACTAGAACAAAAAATTTCACAATTTGTATGGAAACACAAAAGACCCCGAATAGCCAAAGCAATCTTGAGAAAGGAAAATGGAGCTGGAGGAATCAGGCTCCCTGACTTCAGACTGTACTACAAAGCTACAGTAATCAAGACAGTATGGTACTGGCACAAAAACAGAAATATAGCTCAATGGAGCAGGATAGATAGCCCAGAGATAAACCCACTCACATACGGTCACCTTAGTTTTGCTAAAGGAGGCAAGAATACACAATGGAGAAAAGACAGCCTCTTCAATAAGTGGTGCTGGGAAAACTGGACAGCTACATGTAAAAGAATGAAATTAGAACACTTCCTAATACCATACACAAAAAGAAACTCAAAATGGATTAAAGACCTAAATGTAAGGCCAGACACTATAAAACTCTTAGAGGAAAACATAGGCAGAACACTCTATGACATACATCACAGCAAGATCCTTTTTGACCCACCTCCTAGAGAAATGGAAATAAAAATAAATAAATGGGACCTAATGAAAGTTAAAAGCTTTTGCACAGCAAAGGAAACCATAAAGAAGATGAAAAGACAACCCTGAGAATGAGAGAAAATATTTGCAAAGGAAGCAACTGACAAAGGATTAATCTCCAAAATTTACAAGCAGCTCATGCAGCTCAATATCAAAAAAACAAACAACCCAATCCAAAAATGGGCAGAAGACCTAAATAGACATTTCTCCAAAGAAGATATACAGATTGTTAACAAACATATGATAGAATGCTCAATGTCACTAATCATTAGAAAAATGCAAATCAAAAGTACATTGAGATATTACCTCACACCAGTCAGAATGGCCATCATCAAAAAATCTAGAAACAATAAATGCTGGAGAGGGTGTGGAGAAAAGGAACCCTCTTGCACTGTTGGTGGGAATGTACATTGATACAGCAACTATGGAGAACAGTATGGAGGTTCCTTAAAAAACTAAAATTAGAACTACCATATGACCCAGGAATCCCACTACTGGGCATATACCATGAGAAAGCCATAATTCAGAAAGAGTCATGTACCACAGTGTTCATTGCAGCTCTATTTACAATAGCCAGGACATGGAAGCAACCTAAGTGTCCATCGACAGATGAATGGATAAAGAAGATGTGGCACATAGATACAATGGAATATTACTCAGCCATAAAAAGAAATGAAATTGAGTTATTTGTAGTGTGGTGGATGGACCTAGAGTCTGTCACACAGAGTGAAGTAAGTCAGAAAGAGAAAAACAAATACCCTATGCTAACACATATATATAGAAGCTAAAAAAAAATCGTTATGAAGAACCTAGGCGCAGGACAGGAATAAAGATGCAGACGTAGAGAATGGACTTGAGGACACGGGGAGGGGGAAGGGTAAGCTGAGAAGTGAGAGAGAGGCATTGACATATATATACTACCAAATGTAAAACAGATAGCTAGTGGGAAGCCGCCGCATAGCACAGGGAGATCAGCTCAGTGCTTTGTGACCACCTAGAGGGGTAGGATAGGGACGGTGGGAGGGAGACATAAGTGGGAGGAGATATGGGGATGTATGTATATGTATAGCTGATTCACTTTGTTATAAAGCAGAAACTAACACACCACTGTAAAGCAGTTATACTCCAATAAAGATGTTTAAAAAGAAAAAAAAACACAAAAGGCAAAAAAAGAGTGGAAGACCAAAATAGGAACAAACAACAAGGGCAAGAAATAGAAAACACCAATGAATATGGTAGACATTAATCCAACTATATCAATAATCACTTTGAATGCCAATGTTCTAAATATACTAATCAAAAGACAGAGATTGTCAGAGTGGATCAAACAATATGACCCAACTATCTGTTGTCTACAAAAAAACTCACTTTAAATATAGACTCCCATAGAGTAAAAGTAAATGAATGAAAAAATATCTATACCATTCTAACACTAGTCAAAACAAAGCAGGGGTTAACTATAATTTTTTCAGAGGGAGTAGACTTCAAAGTAGGCAAAATTATCAGGGGTAAAAAAGAGCATTACATAATGATAAAGGAATCAACTCTTCATGAAGACATAACAATCCTTAATGTGCATGTCTAACTACAGAGGGTCAAAATACGTGAGACAAAAACTGATAGAACTGCAAGGAGAAATAGGTGAATCCACTATTATAATTGGAGACAATTAGGCATTGACTATATTATACTGAACGAAAACATTTAGAGAATACGGAGAAAGACAGGCATTAAACAAACCATCCCTTAAATAAATGTATGATTACATACATACATACATCTGTCCACTCTTCTCATTTCCCACTGCTATCACCTTAGATTGGACCCCTCATCATCTCTCACCTGGCCTACTGCAATAGCCTCTTATGTAGTCTTGCTGTTTTCAATTTTACTCCCTTCCAATCAGCCATCTATGAAGCTGCCAAAATGATCTAAGACATAAATCTAGTCATGTTTCTCCCAAGTTGGAATAATTTCTATAGCATCCCACTGCTTAAAAAATTGATTTACTCACTCATGCAACAAATATCTACTGTTTAATGAAAACAGATATGCTGTTATGTCTTAGAAAATTAAATCAGAATCCCAAACAGCGTACAAACAAAAGAGGCAGCTTATATAAGGACATTTTAACAGTGTATAACCTTTTGCCAAAGATGTTTTTTTGCTGAATATGTATACACTGTGATTGGAATGTAATTTTTTGTTCAAAACTGAATCTCTGTGTCCATTGAACAATTCTCCTACTCTCCCTTATCCCAACCTCTGGCAACTACCTTCTGTTTCTAATGTTGCATCCTGACACTGGAAAAGAGACTGTTACAAACTACGTGCTTTAAGCACCTTCAGCCCACTAATCAGCCTTTGCAATGTCCTCCCAGTTCTCAAAGATGGGAGCTCAGAGGAATTTTGGCTTTTCCCGATCCTCCCTCTTAATTGGCTTGGAGAAACATTTCTCCAGATTGGGGAATCTCTTCCAGGCCTGACACCAAAGCCACACTCAGTGCTCAGCCCACTACTATAAAACAGCGTCTGCCTCGGAGTAATAAACAATTCAAATAGTGGGGATCTCTAATGAACCTCAAGGGGGTTCCTGCCTCTGAATCTATTCCTTCTTGTTTAGGTGTTTGAGAGATACATGCCCTATTCTCCTTAGTTCCTCTATCCTTCTACCCCTACCCATTTATTAAACTAAGACTTCTTAGAGAAGTATCATGCTGGAATTTATTTCTCCCAAAAGGGAGGAATAATTCTAGAAATTGATAGTAGTCATCAAAGTAACCCACCAGGTGAATTAAATGCTCCTTTGACATCTTTTATTTGTTTAGTTTCTAATAGAAGTAGAGCAGAGTCTTGGAAACACTGACCATTTGTCCCTATTCAATCAACTACCACCTTCCTTATGGGCAAACTGATGTTGGCAAAATTCACAGTGCACCTCCCATCAAAATTCAAATAAGTCCCTCAAAACTCTTCCCAGAATTAATTAATATCCTTTAAGTATAGAAGCCCTTCAAGGCATGAAACCCATAATAGAAGATTACAAGGCTCAAGGTCTCATTACCCTTTATACTAGCCCCTATAACTCTCCCATTCTTCTGGTGAGAAAACGTAAGGGCTGAGGGTGAAGGTTTGTCCAGAACCTCTGACCAGTAAATAACACTGTCATCCCTTGACACTGTTGTTCCTAACACTCATACCTTACTAACAGCCATTCCTGCCGGAAGCAATTTTTTTTTTTTTACTGTAATTGATTTATGCAGTGCATTCTTTAGTATTCCAGGTGATGAAGCTAGCTAATATCTTTTTGCCTTCACTTAGGAACAAAAAATCTTTACCTGGACAGTAATGCCTCAGCGTTTTACTAAGAGTTCTTATTTATCACAAATTCTGAAGGCTGATATAAAGTTCCCTAGAAACTTATTTACAAAACAGAAGTAGAGTCACGGATGTAGTAAACAAACTTATGGTTACCAAAGGACAAGGATGGAGAGGGATAAACTGGGAGACTGCGACTGACATATACACACGACTGTATATAAAATAGATAACTAATAAGAACCTGCTGTATAGTACAGGGAACTCTACTCAATACTCTGAATGGCCTATCTGGGAAAAGAATCTAAAAAAAAAAAAGAGTAGATATAACCGATTCACTCTACTGTACACCTGAAACTAACACAACATTGTAAACCAACTATACTCCAATAAAAATATAAAAAACAAAACAAAACAGAAAAGTTCCCTAGAGGTTCTACTTTGCAATATGTGGATGATTTGCTTCTTTGCTCTCCTTCTCAAACCTCCTCAAAGGAAGACAGTATTCACTTGCTAAAGCTTTTAGCCTTAAAGGCTTAAAGTTGCCAAAGAAAAATTGCAGTTTGCCCAAACCCAGATTCAATATTTAGGGCATCTGATATCAGAACAAGGGCTAAACCTAGACCTTGACAGACTTCATGATGTCCTAAGTTTCCCAAAACTCAAAACCTAGTGCCAACTGTGAGGTTTTCTTGGTTTGGTTGGTTATTGACGAAACTGGATTCCAAATTTCTCTCTTATGGCCAAATTTCTATGTTTTCCTTAACAATAACAACCCTGGCCCAATTTTATGCGAAGAAGGAGACAACATAGACTTTAAAGGCCTTAAAGGAGAGTTTGATGAACCCACCCGTCTTTGGGCATCCCAATTACCACATCCCCCTTTTTCTTTTTGTATATGAAAAGAAAGGGAATGCCCTTGGGGTGCTGACCAAAAAACATCGCCCCATAGGGTATTACAGCCAGCAACTGGACCCTGTGGCACAGGGATACCCCCCCTTGCCTTAGAGCTATTAAGGCCACTGCCCTTTTGGTTAAGGCCACTGAGAAAATCATTATGGGATCCGCTTTAACCATTTTTGTACCTCATGCAGTAGAAGCTCTCCTGAATTCTCATCACACTCAACATTTCTCTGCCAGCTACCTCACCTCCTGTTAAATCCTTTTGTTAGCTGCCCCTCACACCATTCTTCTACGTTGTAATACCTTATCCTGGCTACTCTTCTCCCCTCCATCATTTTCAAAGTCCCTCATGACTACTTAATGCTGATGAACTAACTCCTGACTCCTCGTGACGACCTACAGGAAATTCCATCAGGTAATAATGCCGACTTCTCACGGCTCACTGATGGTTCTTTAAAAGATGACAATGGCGAATACTGTGCTGGGTATGTTACTCCAATTCCTTTTAGTGTTGTTGAGGCAGCATCTTTTTCTATGGCTACTTTGACCCAACAGGCTGAATTATACACCCTTACACAGGCTTGTACTTTAGCCAAGGATAAAACTGCCAATATTACATTCGAGTTGGCCAAAAAAGTTCATTCAGTTAGTGAATATGTTGTTCAATAAAATTCTTGATGAAAATGAAAAATGTCTTTTATTTTTACTTAAAACAGAAAGAAACTTTTTAGCCAACTCAATACTAATAGTAGATATGCTTTTGGAGTAGCTCATGATTTTGGAATGTTATGGAAGCAATGTGGCTTCCTTACTTCCGGTGGACATAAAATTTTAAAATGGCCCCTATGTTCAGAAATTATGAATGCAATACTCTTACCTCCCACTTTCAGCTATTGTTAAGATTCTGAGGCATTCTAAACTTGACTCTCTGGACGCCAAGGGAAATCACCTTGCCGATATTTCTGAAAGGAAGGCTGCCCTTAAAGGAACCAAGAGTAGCCAAACCACTGTCATAGTCCAAAGGGATATTTCTCCAAATGATAATTTAGAAAAACTGGCTAGAGAATCCCAACAATTGGCCTCAGAAAATGGAAAACAAGATTGGAAATTCGGGCTTCCCTGGTGGTGCAGTGGTTGAGAGTCCGCCTGCCGATGCAGGGGACGCGGGTTCGTGCCCCGGTCCAGGAAGATCCCACATGCCGCAGAGCAGCTAGGCCCGTGAGCAATGGCCGCTGAGCCTGCGCGTCCGGAGCCTGTGCTCCACAACGGGAGAGGCCACAACAGTGAGAGGCCCACGTACCGCAAAAAAAAAAAAAAAAAAAAAAAAGATTGGAAATTCAACAACTGTTGGTGTGATAAAAAAGAGAAAGCTCTGGTTTGGACCAAGTAAGAACCCAGTTTTACCCTGGAGTCTAAAATTCCCACTTCTCACCACTGTACATGCATTAAGTCATTAATCTACTAAAAAAATGTTAGTCTTCATGAATCAGTATTGATGGGGAAACATTAATAAGGTTGCAAAAATATCTCACTTGTCCCACTTTTCCAAAGTACAACCCAGGGAAGCCTGTTCATACTGTTCCCAGACATTTTAAACTGCCTAATGGACCATTAGAGATCCAGCAAATGGATTTCACACAATTTCCTCCATCTAATGGATATAAATATGTTTCAGTTATGGTCTGTATGTTTTCACACTGGACCAAAGCCTTCCCTTGCAGACAGGCTACTGCCTTTTCTGAGGATAAATTTCTTTTGGAAAAGATTATCCCTACCTGGGGAAATCTTCTTTAACTTCACAGTGATTGCCCAGGTGCTTCAAAATGTCTATGCTGTTTGGCTAGTTTTACAACACTATTACTGTTCTTACCACCCACAATCCTCTGGTTTAGTCGGAACACACTACTGGTATTAAGATTCAACTGTCAAAATTTGTAAAGGCCCTCCAAATACCTTGGCCAAAAGCATTGCGGCTGGTCCTTCTAAATTTCAGGTCCGTCCCTTTTGGAACTCATAAACCCTTAGCCTTTGAGATAATCACAAGATGCCCAATGCACTTGGCTTCTGCTTCTTTTGACCTAAAACTGATAAAAGGAGAGATACTCTAATATTGCAAAAGCCTAATTGCTTCTATTGAAAATAATGTTTTGGGAATTCCCTGGTGGTCCAGTGGTTAGGACTCCATGCTTCCACTGGAGGGGGACCGGGTTTGATCCCTGGTCAGGGAACTAAGATCCTGCAAGCCGTGTGGTGCGGCCAAAAAAAAAAAAAAAAAAAAAAGTTTTGACAGATCAATCTTTTCACAGTGTGCCCTTGGGAGACAAAAACTTGAAACATCACACCTTGCAATCTGCAAATTTTGTCTTTTAAAAAAGACACTTCCAGATGAACTCTCTTCAACCCTGCTGGAAAGGCCCCTATCGAGTACTGCTAACCAACCCTTGTGCTGCCAAACTCCCAAGGAATAGACTCTTAGAGTCACATGAGACACCTAAAGAAAGCACCAAACCCTGACTGGACCTGCACATCATCTGGTGACCTGAAAGAAAAGATTTCCTGGAATTGACGCAGATGACATCTGATGAAACAGTTTTCCCCAGATATCCAGAAAATGCTTGTTGGAAGTCTGTTGCTAAACCTTTGATGATGACATAATGCTTCAGGTGATCTCCAATGTCTATGATCTTGATAACATATGGCCTTTAGACATAAAGTACCTTAGAGTTTTCCCTGCTACCCCTCCTTCCTTGTTACTCAAATGTGACCTTAATAGGCTTCTAATCTGTGCACTTTCCCTCCAACGTGAGATGCTACACCCAGCAAAAGTCCTTCATGATACTGAAGGACAAAAAGCTAAAACTAGAAAACGTGACTCTTGATCAGCAATGCTTTCAGAGAAAGGTCTTGATCAAAACGGGGAAATGTTAAAAATTAAAACACAGAAATTTGAATTAAATACAGTTGGGAGTTTGGAAGGGGGAGATCTCATGTCCTGCGACTACAGCAGAGCCCAATAGGAAGAAGGAAGACATCTCTTCTTTCCTGAAAAAGACTCAGCCAATGAAAACCCGTACTCTTTATTTACCATAGCCCTCTCACCTTCCTTTTCCTCTCTATGAAAGCATTATCCTTCCCTTGTGGGGGTGGGGTGGGGGAGGGGGAGACACCTGAGTGTAGCTCATCATGGTTGCAGACTCCAAACTGCAATTCTCTGACTGATCCCAAATAAACGCATCTTTGCTAGAGAAATATCTAGCAGTCTATTTGTTTCATGTCAACACTGGAAACAACCTAAATGCCTATTAACAGGAAAAAGGATAAATTATGGTAGAGTCATACAATAACTTATAATACAGCAGTAAAGCTGATTGAGCAACAGCTATACATAACAGCATGGATCAATCTTAGTAACATATTGTTGACTGGAATAAAAGACAGCAAGTCCCATTTATAGTGAGATATCCTTTTTTATAAAGTTCAAAAGTGGGTAAGATAAATAATACATTGTTTTTGCATTTACATCTGGTAATTATCTGGTAATTCTTTGTTTTTTAAAGCAAGGCACGATACACATAACATTCAGATGAATGATTACCACTGGTATAGTGGGCAGGGGGACAGAATGAGGAGGAGTATAGGTAGATCTAAGGTACTAGCAGTTTTCTAGTTCTTGGATTGGGTGGTGGGTTCATGGGTATTTATTACATTAATAAATAATAAAGAAAATGAGCCAACCATGAATCAACAATGATAGTGTGTCACAAACCAAGAATTATAAAAATACAATTCTCCCTTTCCTCAGATTAGGCCCTTAATAATCCCATTGCCTATGCAAGGCTCTATCACTGCAATCACGGTGTTGTAATTATTTATGCGTGTCTGTGTATCTCACTGAACCAACAGCTCAGAGAGAATGTGATTTCATTATCCTTATATCACCAGCATCCACGACAGTGTCTGGTTCATACAGTTTATTGAATTAACTAATCAATACAAAACTGATTATCTGGGAATTTCAAAGTAAAAACATCTCAAAGTATTAGCTATTATTTTATTTTGAAAATAGCATTTAATAGATGGGGAAAAAAAAGACAGTGAATCTGACGGAAGTACATTTGACCTAAGAAAATAAAACCTAGATTCCTGACTTTACATTTTGATCCTTTTCTCTTCCCTGAGTCTTTATATTTTATTTTTAATACTTCATATTCTAGAAAATTCTGTTTATAAAATGGTCAGCAAAATTTCTTAAGATGTCTCCAAGCTCAAATTAGAAAGTTACATCAATCAGAAAGAGTCTATAAGCCTTATTTTTTAAAAAAGATATTAAACTGGCACATTTAGTAGTTAAAAAGACAACCAGGCCGAACTACAAAAAGACATTCTTAAATAGCACTAAAAATATAAAGTGAATTACTTTGCCCATTGTTTTCAACATGGTAAAAAAAAAATCCTTTTATAAAACATATTTACATATAGCTAGAGTTGGAAATTCCCTGGCAGTCCAGTGCTTAGGACTCTGTGCCTCCAGTGCAGGGGGCATGTGTTCCATCCCTGGTCAAGGAACTAAGATCCCCCATGCCAGGTGGTGTGGCCAAAAAACAACAACAACAAAACATATAGCTAGAGTGGTAAAAATAATCAATACTATTGATATTATTAAAATAGCTTGTAAAAGAACAAAATATTAGGGTAGAAAAAGATGGCTTAATCAAAGATTAAATCTTTCCATCTTAAAATAAGTTGAGTTTGCAGACTTCCCTGGTGGCACAGTGGTTAAGAATCTGCCTGCCAACACAAGGGACACGGGTTCAAGCCCTGGTCCGGGAGCAACAAATCTCATGTGCCACAGCTACTGGCTGAGCCTGTGCTCTAGAGCCCACAAGCCACAACTACTGAGCCTGCGCGCCACAGCTACTGAAGCCCACGTGCCTAGAGTCCGTGCTCCGCAACAAAGAGAAGCCACTGCAGTGAGAAGCTCGCACACCGCAAAGAAGAGCGGCCCCTGCTCGCCGCAACTAGAGAAAAGCCCACGCGCAGCAACGAAGACGCAATGCAGCCAATACATAAATAAATAAAAATAAGTTGAGTTTGCATTTATTTATAAAACTTGAGATTGACTTTTTCCATTCAAAGATCAAAATATTAGGTTTTTATAAGCATACGGATGCTATTCTCAATCCCTACCTCTTCCCCTGCCCCCTGCAACAGGAGAGTTTCTGTAATAAATATTTTCTCTATTTTCAGAACAGCTATAAGACTTTGGGACGAGAACCAAGTTGGTATGGTATGTGTCAAAGAAACATTCCCTAGGCAAAAGATATTAAAACAAAAGAATAAGTTAAATTCTACTTACTTATGCCTCACTGAATATGTTCATTTTAACTCTAGATACCAGTATACGAAGTTCAATTCTCTTAATTTATACTATATATACATTTTTCTCATATTAACTTAGTGGTTTTTAGAAAGAAAACCTCATTGACTTGAGCCTCCAAATTTAGAGTTTGTGATTATTCTGAGTTAAGCTCAAATTTACCTTTAAATTATCAATTAAAACAAAGTTTGGGGCTTCCCTGGTGGCGCAGTGGTTGGGGGTCCGCCTGCCGATGCAGGGGATGCGGGTTCGTGCCCCGGTCCGGGGGGATCCCACATGCCGCGGAGCGGCTGGGCCCGTGAGCCATGGCCGCTGGGCCTGCGCGTCCGTAGCCTGTGCTCCGCAACGAGAGAGGCCACAACAGTGAGAGGCCCGCGTACCGCAAAAAAAAAAAAAAAAAAAAAAAAAAAAAAACAAAGTTTGTTGGCCAAATGAATCTATGAATAGAAATTTAGAAAAGATATGTTACTTGTGTTTCTAAAAATAATATTTTTGGGCTTCCCTGGTGGCACAGCGGTTGAGAGTCCACCTGCCGATGCAGGGGACACGGGTTCGTGCCCCGGTCCGGGAAGATCCCACATGCCGCCGAGCGGCTGGGCCCGTGAGCCATGGCCGCTGAGCCTGCGCGTCCGGAGCCTGTTGCTCTGCAATGGGAGAGGCCACAACAGTGAGAGGCCCGCGTACCGAAAAATAAATAAATAAGTAAATAAAAATAATACTTTTAAGTTCTTTAAAGCACTTGTTTATAGTAAAAGCCATGTTAGTGTTACTAAGTCATCTACTGTCACCAACAAGGTCTCTGGATTGGAATTTCAGTCATTTCAACACATACCTTTTACAAGTATCTGAAATAAGAGAGGTGGATGAGTTGCTAGAGAATCTTGCTGTTTCTAGTCCTTTTGTGTCTGGGTGGTGGTGGGGGCAGGCAGATTGTATTCTTTGTCTCAAAATGTGTTAGTAAATAAAAATAAAGGATAGCAGGCCTGATGCTTCTACCTCTAAAGAGAACTGGGACTTTATGTAATGTTTCCTCCATTGTTCTGCCTGTCTGAGACATTGAACCCTGATGTACCTGCTTGCCTAGATGGTCTGTACAAATAATGTGATTCATGGTGAACACCTACTTTCCTTCAGGGTCTGGAATTTAGGGGGTTGTGGTTGGGTGCAGAGGGTGCCTATATGATCAGCCCCAATAAAACTGCTGGATTTCGAGTCTTCATTAAGCAGGCTTCTCTGGGCAGAAACACTACACAAGTGTTAACTGCTTTTCATCGCTGGAAGAATGAGCATGGACCACACTGGGTGGGAGAATGTTGGAAGCTTATGCTTGGATTCTTCCAGATTCCATCTGATGGTTTTTCCCTTGTCATAATAAACTATAGCCATGATTACAAGTGACTCTTAGTTCTGTGAGTCTTTCTAGCAAGTCATCAAATGTGTGGAAATGTTGTCAGACTCCTAAAAAAGTAATTCATAGCTTTGCATTTATTTCAACTTTTAGGAAGCAGAGGAAGAAGACAATAAGCTGGATTATCTAAGGAAATATGAATAAAAATTTAGTTAGCTATAGTTTTAGATTAAAAGGTGTCTTCTTTGTCAACTTTTATTTATGTATTCATGTATGTATGCTGGCCTTAAAGGTGCTTATATTTTACATAGGGAAACATATGCACACATATACACAATAAAGTGTTACAGGTAGCATAACAGATACATATAAATGCACACAGAAGATACGTTCAATCCTACTTGGGATTATGCGATGTATAGCCAGGAAAATTTTCAAAAAAGAGCAGCTTAAGATGCATGTTGAGGGGACTTCCCTGGTGGTCCAGTGGTTAAGAATCCGCCTTCCAATGCTGGGGACACGGGTTGGATCCCTGGTCGGGGAACCAAGATCCCACATGCCACGGGGCAACTAAGCCTGCATGCCGCAACTAGAGAGCCTGCACGCCACAACTACTGAGCCCGCATGCTCTGCAGCCCACGCACCACAACTAGAGAGAAGCCCATGTGCTGCAACTAAGACCCGACACAGCCAAAAATCAATCAATCAATAAATATTTTTTTTAAAAAAAAAGATTCATGTTGAAAGTTGAGGTGGCCAAAATGATGATGATGGTGATGGTTATAGGAGGTCGTTTCAGTTAGAGGGCACAGAGTAAGATATGGAGGCATAAGGTGTATTCAGAGACACTCCGAACATGGCTGATGTAGAGTATGAGCAATTCTTGGCAACAGCCATAACACAGAATGCCTTCCACGTCAACGTTTTAGCTTTTCTATAACTCATTTAGAGCGACACGGTACTTTTAGGTTGCAATCTTCACTGTAAAAGTAGAAATTGGCTTTGTGTGCTTAGGATGCAGGGTATAAGTCAGAAAATCAAAAAGCCCTGAAACGAATTCCATTCTACTATAATTTAATTAGAAAGTGCTAATTACCAACAGACTAATTTGCAAAAAGTTACTCCAAATATACCTTAATGTTAAAAAAGTCTATAAACACCAGCACAAAAGCAAAAACAATTTTGAGATGTTTATATGAGAATCCTTGTGAGAATGGGAGGTAACCAGGGATTTCTACGTAGCTACAATATTTCTGGCTTATTTCATCATTTCTGTATTCCCCATGAGGAACTCTACTAATTTTACATTTCTGATTGTTGCCTTATATTATGTTTTATATTCCCCTCTGTTTTAGAAACATGATAAATAACAGACATGTGCCACTAGAATTAGGTACAAGGTCGATTTTGTCAGTAACCCAGGTTTTGGGTAAATGAATAATGGAACTGAGGTTCACTTTAAAGTAACATTTAAAAATGCACCCCCTTGTTAGTCTTCAAATTACAGAAGTGTTTGAGAGTTATGTATCACTTGACATGTGATACTAAGTTACTAACCGATTTATGAGAAAACTGCTTTCTTAAAAAAAATCAGAATCTTAAAACTATGCACAGAATTAGACTCAAGTCCAATTTTTGTTACTGATCTCAAGGAAAAGGAGCATTTTTGAATAATACCAAAAAGTTGCTAGTTGTTACCTCCAATCAAGTTTTAGAAAAACATAAGTTGCATTCTTCAACAAAATAGTCAAAGCAAGTAACTAATATTTAAAATACATCATTTCACATTATAGTTACTTTATCATATGACACACTTGAAGTGAACATCAATTATATCTGCACACAGGAAATTTCTTTTCATTCTATTCCCATGCAGTGCATGCAGCTAAATATAGTTTGTGAAAAGCAACCCGCTTTATAATACTTAGCACTTAGAGTTCAGTTACGTTCAAGGAAGTATTAACTGTTAATAGGAAAGGTGGTTAGCTGTGGAAAAAGAGGACCTGCAAATTCATCATAAAGAAAAAGTAAAATAATGAAGGAACATACTGAATTACCTCATTATTCTATCACCTATTGTTGTTCCTCTGATATTAAATCTAGTGAAGGGAACACAATAACTAAAGTCACTCACAAAGACTTCAAAGAACCAAATATTTAAAGCATTAAGGCCACCACTTTTATCAATAATCATCTAAATCTAAAATATTTTTGTTTCCCTTTGTGACTTAGGGTATTATGTGAGAATATGTCATTCAACTAAATGTGTATGAGCAAATTAAGGAAACAGAAACACTCACTGAAGACAGATTAGAAGGAAGACATTGCACTTAATCCCTTTTATCTTTTAAAAAAATTAGAAGCTAACCCTGTTAGGTTCAGATTCATATTATCAATACCCTCAACTGGAACACACTAGCTCCCCAGGGCTGAGTTGCTCTTTGGGAACTAAATAATTAGGTCCTGAGCTGGCTCATTTGTCCTAACCATAAGACTGTATAACCAGCAAGCAAAGAATAATAGAGCTTTTAACTCCCTAGGAGTTCAGTTCTTTCTCTATGATTACTTTTCCTCTGCAAGTTTAATAAAGAATAAACTTGAATCGCTAGAAATACTGAAAAAGTGATTATAATGATGACGAAATAGATGACAGCAAATTTACAGTATGCAAAGAATTTTGGCTTTAAAAATGAAGGCCATGTTCCATAAAGTCCAGAGTAGGTAAATGGAACCAAATTTCTATGCAAATAAATATTTTTTAAAAAAGTAACTAAGAGGCAATATACAGAATATCTTTAATCTTTACATAAAAAATCTTTACAGTATCTTAATTGAGTCTATTAACTAAAAACTATTCAATACTATGTGAGAACTTCTTCAGGAAGCTTACTTAGATACTTGTCTTTTTTTTAGAGAGCAAAAAACCTCTTGGGTTTGGCAAGAGGAAGAGCTATCAGCCAGGCCATCATTCTGTTTACTAGAAGATGGATTTGGCGCTGTGAGAACAGTTTACATGAAGACCATCTAAATAATATACCTGACCACTTTCCTTTCATTCCGAGGGCACCTGTTTATGTTTCTAAATCCAATATATAAAATCACTACGAGAAACACATAGTCCTTTCATTTATTGCTTTTTTTATACTATATTAGAAAGTATACATTTGATTAATTGTTTCTTTCTTCAATTTAGTTTCCATTTAACGTTCTGTGTTCCTGCTGTAGACAAAGTTAAAGGGGACCGAACGTGGTGATTCATAGATTTCACTGTTTTAAACTTTGGTTATCTGTCAATAGAGGCATTTTACCATACACTATAGCTTGGTTTCTCTCTATGAGACTTATTTGCTATAAAGCAGGGATCAGCGAACTATGGCTCTTGGGGCAAATCTGGCCAGCTGCCTGTTATTCTAATGGCCCATAGAAGAATAACAGTTTTTACATTTGTAAATGGTTACATTTTTTAAATGATTATAGAAGTGCCTACATAACTGCCTCCATTTTGCCTCTTGGCCAACAAAGCCTAAAATATTTACTATCTGGCTTTTTAGGAAAAAGTCTGTTGACCTCTGCTATAGAGTCCCAGTTATACTTATACCGAGACTAGCTATAGTTAATGAGCAGAGCATTCCATTTTAAAATACCTATGTTAGTTGTTAAGGCCTTTATTTTCTAAGACATTTCCTTCTCATGCTTGTTCTCAGCTCAGAAATGAAAACCTGGGTCATATTTATTTAACCAAATTATAAGAATGCAAATCTTTATTAAAAATCATAACTTTGTGTTGCAAAGAACTGTTTTGATATTTTTGTTAAATGCGTTGAAAATGGCTTAGCTATAAACTTTTTAGGTTTCGTTTAAAAAATTAAATGTGTGGCAAGAAAAATATGAGATCCACTATGTAATTCTTCATACAAATTAAAGTACAGATCTAAGTATATACTCTTTTACCATTTTCAATTTTGGGACCATCTCTAGCCTAACCAAACTAATCTTGACTGGGTTTCTTAATGACCTTTAAGACGTGCATCCTTTTAGTTGGGCATTTCATCCAAGTGTGAAATGTTTCCTTAGATTCTAAGAACCAAATGGTATTTTTACAGTAGAGCTTTGAAATTCTTTGTCCCTTTGGAAATAGAAATTCTCAAAATTCATATGCCTATTTATAAGCTGGTAAATTATTCTTTTCATGTTCTGAAGAAGCAAAATTTCTTTAACTTTCTCTCTTTAGAATAAAAGTCAACATACCCATTCCTCCAAATTTAGAAGTAAGATAAATGGGCAGTTTTCTGAAGGATGAACAGCCCTTAGGAAGGTACAGAAATGAAAAGTACATTTTATATAGGTAGTTCAAGATTTAATCAAGATGGTGCTCAGGAAGTTAGGAACTATCAAAATTACTTAGAGAAAAGTCAGAAGGAAGATTTTCCACCATTTACAAATTTTTGGTAAACAGCTAGGAAAGAATAATGCAAATTTCAAAGGAAAACTGATGTAACTGTGAAACAGTCACTATAATCACTTTAGCATTACCTCAGTATGCACAACTTTGTGTGTGTGTGTATATATACACATATATACATATATAATATTGTATTTATTTCATATATTTATTAAAACTGTATTCCATGCTCTTATAAATGGCTTGTGTATCTGTTTTCTCTTTTCAGTAAGTTAACTTTCTCAATGGGAGGAATTTTATTATTCTTCTGTTACTACTACTACATCCTATAGAATAAAACAAAATAATATATAGGACAAACTAAGGTTAAATACCTAAACTGAGTGTACAGAATATTAATAATATTTAGTTTAAAAAACAAAAAAAGCAGGGAAGCAAATGTAGACCCAAGGTGGTTTCAAATCTGGACCTAACCATGAGAGCATGAATTCAAGAGTATGTGCGTGAAGTGGGGTCACTTCCAGGTTGTTGTCCCTGATCATCTCTCCTCTACAAGAGTCTGCTAGTCTAGTTCAGCACCTGGGTTTCTTGGGTCAAGGAAGCTATCAGGTGCCAATTTTGTGGCAGATCCAAATCTCAGGAGAATCCCTAAAACATATAAATCATCTAAGTATTATGAAAATGATAAGTAAGTGATAACACTCTATGGAAATACACTATCATTTCTAGTCAGATATCCAAAATCAGGACAATATGCTTCAAGACATTTTGCATTCTCTAGGACCCACTCTCCCCACAAATCCTCCTTTCTCATTCATGTTATACTACTGTGTAAAAAAAAAAAATCTCCTTAGGTCTAGAATATACAAAACCCCTGCTTAGCACCTCAGTTTCCTCAGCTATAAAGCAGGCTAGGTAAAAGTGTTAAATAATTAACCTAAATAGAAGATGCTAAATAATTATGATTTTTTGCAAGTGTCTAATATTTACCAAAAATATATGATTTCTTATTAAAATAAACAGACCTGGTAAGTGACATGGTGCATTTTACTAGAAGTTGATACTTAAATTTTATTTTCCATTATGACCTTAGTATCATTTTAAGCTATGTAAGTACAGAAAAAAACCAAGGACATATGTTTGCCTACATCATTAGAAAGCCATAAATTTACGAACTTAAAATAATTATAGACTCTAGCTCTCCACCCAGGGTTTTAGAAACCATCAACTTGATTTTCAAATTGTGCTATGCTTGCCAACCTTCTCTGCATACATCAAGCGGTAATAATATTGTAAGGGACTCCCTCTGGGTATGGAAAGAAATGAAACTAAGTTTTACTTGTCTAAAATATATACTAAGAATTTGAAGATTAATGTGTGGCAGGTAACGAGAAGATGTTTGATTAGTCTCTAAATACAAATATAAGCAAAGATTACTTCCTCTACATTTAAAAACTGGGTCACTGCAAAGTAAACACGTTGACCAAATATGACTAAAGGAAGATACATATCTATCTTCATAGTTAAGAAAAGGCAGTTTCACTGAACCGCAAGCTACAATGTTCAGGAATTTTGCTTGTCCTCTGTTAGTCTTTATCCCTGTAGCCATTCTTACTGTAATTGCTTTTTAAAGTCTAAGTAGCTACACAGAATATCTTGGTTGTTTAATACACCTGTCATTTATTCAGTGCTTTCAATTTGAGACAAGTCCTTGCACTGATTGATTTTTTTTCTAAATTCTGACAACAATTCTAGACAATCATAACCCCATTTTATAGATAAGGAAACTGAACCTTAAAGAGACATTAAGTAATTTGAATGATGAAGCAGCTAGTAAATGGTAAAAACAGAATATAAGTCATTATGCTCTTAATCATTATATAACATTGCCATTCTTTAATGGGAAATTAATCTTTTCACTTGACAGAAATGTCAGAATATTTTATAAATAGCAGAACATTGAGCATAAAAATATGTGATGTGGGTTCTTCATGCTTGTGTAAGCTAGGATTTTAAAGATAAAATTTTATTCTCTGGAAGAAGACAGAACTTACAATGAGATATGATGGCACTGATTATAGAAATAGCTTTAGAAATGTACGGAATGCAATATAGTTTAAAAGATTTACTTTATCTACTAAAAAATAAAATATATCCTTATGAACACACAATATGAAAAATGGAAAAAGTATATGAATGTATTAGCAATTTAATTCTTTACTGTAATTATAATATTTGTTATTTGGTGTGATTTTTCATTTTTGAAATTGAGTTACTAAGTTTAGTAGAAGTCAGAGAAAAACATACTGTTCTCAAAAAGAGAACTTTTTCACGCTACCTTAATCCAGGGTCAAGAGAGAAGCAGAAAAACTGAATGTTAAAAAAACCCAAAACTGATAAAGGCCAGGATGTCTACAGGGCAATCTGACAACTAAATATAACTAACTTCATAAATAACCTGTTGGTCATTCTCAACATTCCTTTCTCTTGATCTGTAAATTGAGGACCAAGCCTTAGTGCTGAAGATACAGAGCAATGAGACATTCTATTCTCCACAGTTTGCTCAAAGAATGTAATACATGAAATTATTTATAATTTAGAAAATTCTATGAGTTTATATGACTGAGACACCCTTAGAGGAAAAAGCTGTCAAAAATGGAGAAACTCCTTTATGTGACTTCAAACAAAGGTTTGTGAATTATACTCTTTATAGTTCATGTTAATTAAAAATTTACCAACCTATCACCAGGTCCTGCTCGATACCTTGCACCTGGGATCAGCACTGGGTCATCATCACTGTCATCTGTGTCCTGGAGAGCAGAGTCCCTGGCCAATGTTTCCTCATGAGCCAAAGGCCCAATGGCTTCTGTTTGTGATTGAGGTTCGGGATTGCTTGTACTCTGACTGGTAGCACTTTCAGTGCTAGTTTGATCTGAAGTTCCTGGTTCCTTGCCTTTTTCAGACAAAGTGGATTCTTCGGGAACCCCACAAGGGCTATCAAGACTGAAGTCATTCCTTTCTCCTGAACCGGAATCCAATGGCTCAAAAGTAAACTTATGTGATTGTGCTGTCAGAAAATAAGTAGTAACAATTGGTCATGTTGGCAACAGTAATTATTTAATCTAACTTCAGAGCTGACACAGACAATTTCTAATATAAAGTCTAATCCCCCTATATGAAGAACAAAATTCCACAACATATCTATTTGGAAATGGTCTCTAACTCTGGAGAGACTAATACAGATTAAGGCTTCTTTTTCCTATATGAAGGAATTATCTAAAAAGAACATGACAACTCACCTATATCTATACTGTTCTGAACTGTGCTTTCTGCAGACGTACCTCCCTGAAGTGTTGTCACATCCTCTGATGATTCTTCAGGAGCTTCTGGGAATTCAACCAAATTATCATTAAATCCTAATTTTGTTTTTTAGAAAAATAAACACCAATTTAATACTCCAGCTTTCCTATATATAAGCAGTTCTTAACCCTTTTGGGGTCGTAGAAACTTTTGACACTCAGATAAAACCTCGCCCTGCCAGTGTAACGCAAATACTATGTATGTGCCCACAAAACTGTAAAACGCTATTAGGAAGAAGAAATGTGCAATTGTGCCCACTGCCTCTTCCTAAAGCCTATGTGTGGACCTTCATGAACTCCACGTGAAGAATCTCTGCTTTAGATTAGCCCTGACAACTGACATTTCTCAATCTCGCTTTTTTTTCCTCTAAACTTCAGAGAATCTAAGCTTAAAACTGAGTATTTTTCTGCCCTTTTGTCATGCATTTGGTCTAATTTGAACTATCATGAACAAATAGTAAAGTTAGCCCCACCATAAATTCTGTTTGGCCATTGAAAATACTTATTTCTGGATTTAATTCCAAGACCCATGAAGGATCAGTCTTTTTTGTTCCTAATTGGACATTTGCTTACCAGACAGTCATCTTATACGTACTTTATTCTTGTTAGCTCCGTTATACTGAGGTATGTATTCATTTAATGAAAAACAATTCATTTATTCCTTCATTTATCAAGTATGTACTGAAAATCTACTCTGTTCTAGGCTATACTAACCCCTAAATTTCATTTGATGATCACATAAAGCTATTCTAGGAAAGGGTTCTAAAAACATACTCTAAATGGCACTTCTTGTATGAAACAGGATTTACTCATAACCTGTTTAAATTTTATCCCTTTTTTCCCTCCATAAACCACCTATACTCTTTGAAAAGATCAAGATAGGTACTCTGTATTTCACTGCTAGTATAAAAATGGTAAAGATAATTCAAACCAACATTTCTATCTAACGTACTGTCAGTACGATGACCATCTATCCTGGCCACTGTGGGGAACTGTGCTTTACTGTGACGCCCCATCTTAAATGCTTAAGGTCCTTATCTTTTGCGTTTGTTATCTGTTTATCAACAGCAGTAACTGGACTATTGCGGCAAAAGTAATTGATTAAAAACAAGAAACAAAACTGTAGCACTGAGGTATCCGAAAAATAGGCAAACATCCAACACTGGGTTTTGTCATGACAAAAACAAAATTAACTTCTTACTTGCTTCATTCTCTCCTCCTAATGGTTGCATGGAGCTCTGTGGGACCAAGGATTCCTCCTGACCCTCAGATTTGCAGTGGCTCCCATTTCCTCTAGAACTTGAGGCAGTACTGCTCCTACCATCAAGACAAGATAAGTGATCCCACCAAGAAGTTAATAAACATGAACTTTTAGGATAATTTTTATATTTTACAACTAGAGAAGTTGATCAAAACACTTGACTACAAATAAAATACAGGATTTATTATTTTAATAGTACTTGAGAAACATCACTTTAGAAAGTCTAGGTGGTTATTCTAATCCACTTTAATATTTAAAAAGAGATTTAAAAATATGAAAGGACCACTTCTTCACTATTTTGATGCTTCTACGATCTGGTATATATTTTTACAAGTCTCTCTATTGAATTTTAACTTAATTATATAATCTCTCTTCTTGTTCTCACTACAGATGGTTCACCACATTCAAATTCTTAATGATTTTACAGACTCTGATCATAGGTCCTTTTAGACTTTGTTGTTCTAGGCTACTTTTAAATTAACACTTGAAAAGAGGCCTGGAAATTTCTTTGGTCTTTGAACTGCCCTCTGTGGACCACTGCCAGTTCTAGATTGTTGTTCAAATATGGCAAGTGATTGAGCACCATGGTTTTGTAGAAGGATAATGTTTTCTGTTTTAGTTTTAATACCTACCTGATGATGATCCTAATTCTGTTAGAATTTTTAGCTAGAGCAGAATACCAGACCAATTTAAATAAATAATTTTCAATGAACATTCTATGACAAATCATGACATATGTGTAAGAAGGGGACTGAGTGGGAAGGAAAATGTATAACAATCTGACTAAGATTAAAATTAACTCCACAGAAATGCAACAATTTCTTAAATATAGTATAGATGTGAACAAGAAAAAGAAACTGAACAGCTACAGTAACTTAAAAAACGTTAATTATAGACAAACAGCAGTGACTCAATAAACAATGCAAATTATCATGGAACTTTTGTCAAAATTTTATAAAAACCTTTTTAGGTTAATTGCAGAAGTCAATTTGATTTTTTTAAAAGGGCATCCATATATAATATAGTTTTAAGGAAAATGTATATCTACATGGGTATATGAGCAGAGAAAAATGTCAGAAAGGATATTCACCAATGTTAAATGTCATCTCTGTAGGATTACTGTAAGTGATTTTTTTCAATTTCTCTCTAGATTCTGATTTTTTTGCAATGAACACGTATTTCTTTTTAGCCAGAAAGAAATGCATAGCAATTTTGGTAAAGAGAAGCCAATGTGATATATAAATCTTTTTTTTTTCCATTGAGAAAGCTATGATACAGGCTTAAATAAAATGCTCAATGTAGAATAGTTATGATAATTAAAACATTATGGCATTGATGTAGGAATACAGAGCCATTAGTGGAAAAGACAAAGTAATCAAGTAAATACATTTACCATGTGTTAATATGGCATTTTAAATCACAGATAAACGACTAGATTGCTCAATAAATGGTACTGGGACAAGGGAAAAGCCATGTAGAAAAATTGAGCTATAAGCTCTACAACATACTTTATGGTAAAATAAATTGTAAAAGGATTAAACATATATTTTTGATATAAAATCACAGAACTATAAGAGGAAAACAAGAAGAAACTTTCCCCCTAATCCTGGGAAGGACAAGGAGTATCAGCTCACAGGCTGAAACCATAAAGCGAAACTACCATAAGTAAACTGAAAGACAAACAACAAACTGGGAAAAATATCTGCAACAAATGAAAGACAAATGACATTACCCTCACTTAATTCTATAATATATAGCTCTTATAAATCAATAAGAAAAAGATAAACACCACAGTAAAAAACTGGGCAAAGGACTTGAAAGGCAATTTATAAAAGATGACTACTGTAGCTAACAATTATTTAAAGCCTATCACGTGCTAAGTGCTATGTACTTTTTCTGCATGTTCTCATTAAATCTTCCCAACAAAGTCTGAAGTAGGTTCTATTAAATATGCCCTTTTTCAGATGAGAAAACTGATACTTAGGTTCAACAGCTAGTCAGGTTCAGAGCCCAAACTCTTGGTCAGCGTGCTCAATTGCCTTATCTGGATCAAAGAAACTAAAATAAAAGCAAGACACCATGCTGGCATAGATGAAAAAGACTGCATACTCTTTTGAATTTTTTTTTTTTACAATGAATACAGAATACTTTCATAATCAGAAAAAAGTTAATTACTTTTTTGATAAAGAAATAAGAGAATATAATTCATGGTCGGTTTTTAAAGAAGGAAAAGTAGCATTCAAAAGAAGAGTGGGACTAAAGATGTTTGGTTAAAAAATGTTCAGATGAGATTGTTTGTAAGATATCAGTCCCTTCTGTACAGAAACATGAGAATAGAAAAGACTTAAGAATAACTATGACAATCTTCTGTGATCTTAAATCATGTACTAAGAAAAAGGGCCATAGATATCATTATTTTTAAAAGTTGAGGTCAAACACTAGAGTTCCTAAGGAAATTCTATTAACTGTACCTTCAAATATATATCTAGAATCCAATCTCTTCTGACTACCTCCATTGCTCCTATCCTGGTCCAAGACACCACTACCTCTCACCTTGCTTACTGCCAAAGCCTTTTATCTGGTCTCCCAGCTTCTACCTAAGGCCTATTCTCTACACAGCAACCAGAGATATCCTTTAACCTTTTAAAGACCCTTCTCACTTACCTGGCTGACCTTATCTGCTACTACTCTCTCCTTTGGTCACTCTACTCCAGCTACATTGTTTTTTATTTAAAGATCCTTGAACATACTAAGACTGCTCCTGCTTCAGAGCCATTGTACTGGCTTTCTCTCTGCCTAGAATGTTCTTCCCCCAGACATATGCATGGCTCACTCCTTCTTACCCTTCAAATTGTCCAAATGTCATCTTCTCAATGATGCCTACCCTTTCCCTAGATCTCCCAAACATCTTTACCTGTCTTATTTTCTTTCATAGCACTTAATACCATCAAACATACTACACAATTCACCTATTATGTTTATTGTCTGCCTCCCATACCTAGAATGTAAGCTCCAATAGGGCAGAGATATTTTTGTCTATTTTTTTCATTGATGCATTCCCAGTGTCTAGAAGTCTTTGGAATGTAGAAAGGTATTCAATAAGATGTGAAAATCCTATTTAATTGAAGCGTTTAATATTTAAAAACACACAGAAACACAAATGGAAACCAGTGAATTGGAATAAATAAATATTATCATATATCAACATATAATTAATTATATATTAATAAACAATATATAACTATATTATATATTATTTATATGCAATATTATATATTATACTAACATAATATATAATAATATACAATTAAATATGTTAATATAATAATATATTAATCATATAGGATAATTAATATATTGGTTATTAAGTGATTAATATAATCACCCTGTATTAATCACATATAATTATATTAATATATAATTAATTATATATTAAGAAAGATTGATTATCTATATATTAATTTATATAATAATAGTAATAAATTCAAATACAAAATTTTGGGTGCTGTCTCTCTCACACACAAGGCAATGAGACAGTGGCAAAGAATTTAAGAAGCTCACATAACCAGATTTTTTTTTTAATGTAAGATTTAACTAGATTAAATGAACAATAAATATAATCAGAAATGTCATTAAAAAGAATCTATACAACTATTAAATAAGTTCAAACTCACCAGTAATAAATTAAATAAAAATAATTTAAAAATCAAATATATGTTACAAATAAATGAATATATTGAACATTGGTCTGGAGACAGCAAAACATGTACTTTCACATGCTGCTGGGAGAAATGTAATAACAGATTATCCTTTTGAAAATAATTTTGTAATATCTTTCAATCTAGATATAGTTTATTTCTGGAAAAATATCCCAAATCCATAACCTTAAAGGTAGGAAAAAGCTTGTAAACAAAGATATTCATTATAGTTTTATTTGGTAAAAATAAACAAATAAATTCACTGCCTAATTAAAGGGAAATGGTTAAGTAAAACTATGGTACATCCACTTGATGGAATCTATTATACAGAAAATAATACTTATGAAAACTAAGTAGTATTGTGGGAATATTTACTATAAAGTTAACTCAAATAAATGCAGGGGAGAACTGAATATATTAGGTATGATTAAAATCATGTTTTAAAACTCAAACCAAAAATATATACGTATATATACACATACACATACCTTTTACATAGGACCAAGACTGCAAAAAGCTCCAAAATGTTAGGTTTATTAATTTTTGCACTGGGGGTCTATTGGTGATTGATTATTTTTATCTTTTGCATTTTCTATCAGAAGAAATATCCCAGGACCAGCAATATTAGTATCACCTGGGAAGTTTTTAGAAATGCAAATTCTCTGACTCCATCTCAAACTCTGAGAGTGGGGTCTAGTAATCTGTGTTTTAACAAGCTCTCCAAGTGATCCTGAAGCACACTAAAGTTTGAGAACCAAGGTATTATTGCAAAACAAAGATGATGAAGTGCTAAAAATAATATCTAATACAATCCTACAAAATGGCTAAGAACATCTTCACAAAAATATTAACTTACCATTCATCTGTAAAGTTCAGTTTTATTGTGCTTGTAGTTGTTCCTTCTGTGCTGTAGTGCAAACTTAAAACTGGTTCACCTGTCCCTGGTTTGGGGCTCAGCTTTTCATTATTGTTATCTGAAAATTGTGTTTAAAACATTTGAAAAAAGTCTCTGAAACCAATAAAAAGATGACATTTCCTAAAATTTATAAAACTTAAATTAGGTTGTCCTTGTCATAACTCTTTCTCACATCTGCATGGTTCTCACTTAAAGTTCAAAGCAAGTGTTATAGAAACACTCTATATTTCAAAAGTGGCATTGCATCATTTTCTAGCTTTGTGTACATGACTCCCTTTGATTCAGATGAAAATCACACACATTTGAGAACCATATTTAGTTTTTAGGGAATCAAAGAATATTAACATGCAATGACATACTTTATAAACTTGGTACTTTTATTTAATGGAACGCTCAGGATCTTTTTCTTCAGTGGCTACAGCATCAAGAATAACTATCATTGGCTCCTTCAGAAACACTGAGAAGTAAGATGCAAGGGCTCCAAAAGAAGTTGTTTAGTAAAAACTTTGCTGCAATTAAATGCTATCAAATTCTTTCTGTTCTTTCAAATTCATAGACTTATAATCTAGGGAGGGATTACAGCCTGTACACTATTGGGAAGGAGGCGGGAGAAGAAAATTTATTGTGCTCTGTTATTTTCTAAAACTCTATGTTATAAGATCGTACGTTTTGGTATAATTCCATCCTCTTCTCCTGACTAATCTTGCAAGAACGTTGTTTTCTAAATTATGGAAAGGCAATTCCACCTTAAGAGTCTATAGGTGATAATCATAATATACATCCATCTCAACATATAAAATCTTTGTAAAATGGTAAATAAAAATCAAGAAACTCTACAGAAATGGATACAAACCACTTTGAAGTCACTTCTCCCCTCCCCCCCAAAAAGGAGTACATGGATATTCAAAGACAAATTTGAATAAGGCTTTAAATGTTTTTTCTTTTTATGATGAATAACAGCTTGGGGGAACATTAAAATGTACAGGGAATAAAAACTGCTATATAATCAAACATGTAACATTTCTGCCAGTCGCTTGCAGAAAGGAAACTCTTCTGTGTCATAATTGTTTTCTCCATACAAGAAACTCTTCTGTGTCCTAATTGTTTTCTCGATACAAGTTCAAGGACTTGATGTAATAGTACTAAAAATAAGCTTTCTGTCTTGAAAACGGTATCAACAAAAGCATTAACAACTTAATGAAATCAAAATTACTTAGGATTTTTGGTTATTAGGTCCACTTTATATTGCAATGAAGGACATATCTTTTTGCATTCCTCTTGAAGACGGTGGAGCACTTACTAAAAGAGATTCTCATAGAAACTCTGCTCTAGCTTTTATCCTGTGAGAGGACAATTAACAAGACTTAAAAATACAGAACTGTAGCAGAAAGGAAAAAGGATTCTCCCCAAGAGATGAGAAGCCAAGCTGATAAAACTCAGGATTATCAATTCTTACATCTTCACTTCTAACTCCTGAGAAATCCTCTCCTATAACATTAATTACTATTTGAAAATAAAAGTATGAATCAATTATAAAGCTGGCCTACCAAATGATAAATTCACTTTGCTTCTGTACTACTTTTGTTATGATTATGTCCTTGATATAAACAGCTGCTGGAAAAAGAATTAACAATCCATTACGACTTTCAGACTCAATATTACATTCAATGTTTTAGAGGACGTATTTTACCAAATGGCATTGTGATAAAATAACCAAATTAACATATCTTTAACTTACATAAAATTATCAAGAATGGGACTTTTTTTTGGCCACGCCGCATGATTTGTGGGATCTTAGTTCCCCAACTGGGGACTGAACCTGATCCCTCGGCAGTGAATGCCAGAGTCCTAACCACCGGACCACCAGGGAATTCCTGAACGGGATTTTTAAAATATCTGTCCTATCCTTGACAATCTTTGAAAAACGTGCTGTTAGTCATTTGTCCACATACAGTTTTCCCTTATTCTTTAGTTATGTTGCTAAAATTTCTGTCCCACTGCTGCCCAAACCACAGTCATCCTTAGGGAGCTGGAATTGGTGAAGATAGCTGAAAGACTGAATGAATGATCAAGGAAACTAAGAGTAGAGCTGGGGCTATTCTTTCATTATCTCTCACAACATTTTGTAAAGTGCTTTGCTATTATTTCTCTTTTAAAGTAGAGAAGAAATAGGGGGGAAAAAAAGGAGGTGTGAGAGAATTGTAGGATTAAATTTCATAGATCTACCTTGGTTATGGGAGCATAAGTTTTAAGAAGCCATTTAACACCTGAAACTAACAAACACAACACTCTAAATCAACTATACTCCAACAAAAATTTAAAAAAAGAAGCCATTTAAATGCTGTATCAAAACTTCCTTTTTGAGTAAAATTAGAGGCAGCTATAGATATTTACATGCTATGACTAAAGGAATATAGTAGACAAATAGCTAGCTGTTAAGAGGTCAAAATGGTGTAGAAAATATCTACCAACCTCCAAGAGCACCCCCAACCTCCAAAAGCAAGAAGCTTCCTGAGATGATCAATGTTAATTCAAACCTTCTTCCTAGGTTATCTGCTACCAAGTTATTATTTAATCTCTCTGGAATATAGCAAAAATCATGTAAAACACAGTAGTAGTACTCATTTAATTTATAAAATGACAATAGTTGACAGAATTTGTTCATTTAAGTTGTCAATGAAGTCATCAGCCTGGAGTAAAATTGGCCCATCACATTATTTCTGTTAGCAACAAATACTTCAGGACCCCTAGTCTAGTTATCTCCTTGTAGACTGCATATAAATAATGTCTCTGGCAGAAACACTATGCAGTGTAGAACATGGTTTCTTCAACTGAGGCATTAATGGAAGTGTATATCCGAGGTTTAAAAATCCATTTCCTAGCCTTGTTCCATTCTACTCTTCCTAGTTTAACACTCCTCTTCTTGACCATATACAACCTATCAAATTGAATTTTCTTGGAAATGTAGATCACTGTTTTACTAGTAAATTAATTAACAAATTGCTTCTGATAAAGTGCATATTTTAAGTTAAAAAGGTCTATAAAAAATCTACTTTAAAGAACTAAAAAATAAATTTTATTATTACTTTATTTGAAGAAATATTTGTAACCATTTAAATTTTCCATAACTTGCTCTGTGTGTTAAAAGTTGGATTAGCAAACACATTCTAAAAACTGTATTATTCAAAGCCTTACTTATATAACGCACAGAAATATATTAATACTACTGAAATATTTTGCTTAACAAGTAGAGGTTTTAATTTAACAGCCTTAGGGTTTAGAACTTCACCAAACCCAATGACTATGTAGAACGCGCAATCATAACAATAACCAAAATTTCTTGAACATTACTATGTCCCGGGATATATATGTATCCTTTGTTAAATCTCTGTAGCACACATTTTAATCTCCATTTTATAGATGATGAAATGATGATAATGAGCTAGATTCTTTTTCTCTAGTAACCTAAGTTTCTTTCTATATGAAGTTCCTACTTACTATACTGCCTTGGAAATAATTTGAATACTCAGGAGAAAATAAGATTCCTTAAATAAATATTTTAATTAAGAAATATCAACTGCTGGTATTGCTATCTCTCAGAAGTGATGTATAATTCATAGCAGCAACTTTAACTGATAAAAGTTCTGGTAGTCCAAACTGTCACTTTGGTATCAGAGTATTGGGAAACTACACTGTATCTTTTCCAGGGCACTGAAAGACTGAACTATTTCTTCTCACTCTAAAAACATTATAGGAGAATAAAATTAATTGTGGTGCACTCAGCACAAGGACAGTGTAGTGGGGGGAAAAATCAGTTTTAACTTGTTCAACACTGCTAAGATGGCCATATATATTGCTTTGTAGTTTAATTATTAAAAACAACTGATGATGTTAGTAGCTTAGAGCAGTCTCTATCCAGGCAAACGAGCAGCCATTAAAATACATGCTTTAGGGCTTCCCTGGTGGCGCAGTGGTTGAGAGTCCGCCTGCCGATGCAGGGGACACGGGTTCGTGCCCCGGTCCAGGAAGATCCCACATGCCGTGGAGCGGCTGGGCCCGTGAGCCATGGCTGCTGAGCCTGCGCAAACAGAGCCTGTGCTCCGCAACGGGAGAGGCCAGAACAGTGAGAGGCCCGCGTATCACAAAAACAAACAAAAACATGCTTTAGCAAGCACAGTCATAACCACATAAAAATCAAGACAATATCCTGTAAAAGACTTCATTTTTTGGAGTTAGAAGTGAATAGTCAGTAACATGAGACTCTGGGAAGCAAATTTAAGAGATCCTTTCCCAAAAGAACCCTTTCAGATTAATGCATTGGCTCAGAAAAAAATCTCAGAATGGGCTGGAATACAATTTGAAAGCAACTTCTTTGAACTTTAATTAGGTATCTTTCAAGCTTTGATTCACAATAAGAACCACAAATAAACTTTTTTTTGGTTAATACACATATTTTCAAACCATTCAACCTGTGCATTTCAACTATGAAATTAATCATTTGTGGTTCGAAAAAAACATGCTGAAAGTAGTAATAAAATATACTATCTTGGTAACTAGGTTTGTATATCATCTAAATATTGATATGGATGTTTGGTGTTTTAGCTAGGATATCCCTGGAGGCCCATCCTATGTGTAAATTTAAACAAAGTTATCAAAATGATGATAATTAAGTAGCATATGGCCACAATAATTTGTTTAGAACCACTATGCCCAACATTTTCTCTGCTGCTGGGTCACCATTCTAACTGTACAATCATCCATTAACCACCTACAGTAGCTTAGATATCCTGTGGATCATATAGTAATAATATATTCTTTGCCTCAGGGATTTTCTATTGCACAATGAACTTGTCAATATTTTTCCTTCTATTTTGCCAAATGTTTAAAATAAAAATCAATCTAAAAGGAAACAAAATATATGATGAAATCCTCTGAAAAAACACTGACATAGCAATGATAAAGCTCAACTATCTCCCCAAATTTTGCACCCCAACTTGCTTGGCATACATAGAAGAAAAGGCAAATTTCTCAAGTATAATTTCTAGGCCAATGCAAACTTTCCAATTTTATAGGTCAGGAACCTGTAACTTTTCTGCATACCTCAGACTACTGGATATCCAGGTCTTCCAATCATTTGTATAAGGAAGCATATTCTGATTCAAAGTGCAGAAACTGTTTCTAGGAGTAGATTCTAAACAGAGAACTCCTATCCACCACATCGGTGACTGTGAGGCAAGGCTTTTATTCTAAAATTGAGTGTTCTCACTAGTGCAATCTGACTTTACACAGAAATTAACTATTTTATGAAAGCCAAGAACAAAGTGCAACTTTAATACTGATATTTACTAGGAAATCTCTCCTACGTAATCTTTTGGAAATAATATCCTAGTCAAACTTTCTTCCTGGCAATCAAAACTCAACCTGTGTATCAATGACAATAATTTTAATCCAATACCTTTTTTCATGACATAACACAGAAATGTGAATTGAACTTAAACATGGGGTTGGGATACATACAGACTCAGACTGTGCCTGGTTCCATTTTCCCTCTAATATTTAAAATGTATGGATTGAAATGTAGTAGTCATTTTACCTATGCTACCTAGGCTTTCTTTCCGGGTACTTCAGAACTGTTAGTCTTATACCCCTCTGTTCATAAAAGTCTTCTATTCCTAGTTCACTTTCAGTTTGGAGGGAGAACAGATAGAAAATAAGTAAAAATGCGTACCCCATGCGGCACATAAACCCTGCCAAAATTCTCATCCAAGATTTTTCTTTTTATGACTGTTTCCTCACCTATATTCTCTATTAAAAAATCAAACCTGTCTGTCGTACTCTGATTGAATAAATGTGACTTCCAGATGAAAAAATGTGACTTCCAGATGAAATGATAAAATGTGACTTCCAGATGAAAATGAACGAATGAGGTAGACAGCTTAGGAGAACACTGTCTTTAACCATTTTGCCCTCCAGCTACTGTCCTCCTTGCTTATCGTTTTGAAGTACTTTTCTTAATTCTCATCTCCATTGAGAAGTACTTTTCATCTTCTCCTACTCTACTCTGGCCTCTATCAGCCAGGTGAAACTGCCCTCACTAATGAGAATGATCACCTCCGTGTTGATTAATCTGGTGGAGGATTTTTAGAACCCATTTATACTTGACCTCTCAGCAGCAAATAGACAACTCTCTTGTATTTGAAAATTTCTCTTATGACATCACACTGTTCTACTTTACCTATTACCTCTCAATGTGATTGTTACTTCTCCATCTCCTTTATCAGCTCTCCTCTAGCAAAATATTTAATTCTGGAATTTTTTCTGATTTTTTTTTGAGATGTTTTAGATGTCTCACTTTTTACTTTCATCCTAGATGATTTCATCTACTTTCATACCTTCAATTATCATCTACATGCAGAAAATTCTCCAATTTACTTCTCTAGCTCTGCCATCTTTGCTAAACGCCACAACGATACAATCAACTGCCCAACAGACTTTCCTACTTGGATGCCTCACACAGATAGCTCAAATTCAACATATTCAAACTAAGTTTGTGATCTCCACCTCCTTCTATATATCCTCTCCCATATATTCTTCCTTTTCCAGGGTCACCTATTTCAGGAAGTAGCCAATCAATTGTACTCAGTCAAAACTTGGGAGTTAACCTTGCAGCCCTAGAAATGTCACCTGCTAGTCTCTATTATTACCTTTCCCAAACCACCACAAATAAATGTATAATCTAAGTCAAAACACTGCATTTACTGTATAAAAACAGATTTAAGGGCTTCCCTGGTGGCGCAGTGGTTGAGAGTCTGCCTGCCGATTCAGGGGACACGGGTTCGTGCCCCGGTCCGGGAAGATCCCATATGCCGCGGAGCGTTTGGGCCCGTGAGCCATGGCCGCTGAGCCTGCGCGTCCGGAGCCTGTGCTCCGGCAACGGGAGAGGCCACAACTGTGAGAGGCCCGCGTACCACAAAAAAACAAAACAAAACAAAAACAGATTTAAGACACACCCTGACCCTGCTCCCTCCAAGCAGATTGCCATTGCTAAACCACCCCCCCACATAGAAATTCCAGAGTTGTTACTTCAATTTATACTCTGGACTCCTCCTCAATCCTTTGCCTCGTTCATCAAATCCCATGTACTCTACATTTGAAATATGTCATGAATCTCTTTACATCTCTACCTTACTTCTATCATCAGGTCAAAATCCTTATTACCAGAAGAACCACCTAAGTGATTTATTAGTCTCTAATCAATTTTTCATATTCTATTCAGAACAAACCAGATCAGGCCATGTTCCCTATTTTAAATCCTTCATTGGCTTCCTACTGTTCCTAAATTAAAATCTAAAACCTTAAAAAAGTCTAAAAGGTCCTTCTCAATCTGGACTCTACCTATCTCTTGAAGCCAGAGCAAACGCCAGCCATACTGGGACTCCTCTAGTCATTCTAATGTGATTATCTCAGAGCTTCTGCACATGCTATTCATGATCCCCTTTTCTCCCTCTCCTTGACCTAACTTACTCATACTCATCTTTCAGATTGCAGCTAAAATGTCTCATCCTCAGGAATGCCTTATGTGGCCCCCTACCAGAAGAGACAGACTCATTCATATGCTCCCCACTGATCCTTACTTCCTCTTTTATAACACTTAGGACACTTGTATTTATTTTTCTCATCATCTGTCTTTACTGTTAGATGAAGCAAAGGACAGTGGTTATGATCACAGACACTGGAACCAGGCTGCTTGGATTTGAATCACATCTCTAACACAGACACACAGTGTGTGACCTTGGACAAGTTTCTTAACCTCTCTATACCTCAGTTTCCTCATCTGAAAATGGGGATAATAATGGTACCTGTCGTATACGGCTTTGGTGAGGATTAAGTAAATAAACATATAAAAATTGCTCAAAGTAATGTTTGGCACAAAGAAAATGTAATGTAAGTGTCTATGTTGTTATTATTACGGTTAATCAACTCTATTATTATTATCATTATTATTATTATTAATCAACTCTGTTCCAAGCACAGGGAGCATTAGCTTTATTCATTCATGCAAACTGGTGCCAAGCCCAGTATTTGCCACAAGGTAACAGGCATTTAATACGAGTTGAATTGATGAAACAGATATACAAATATGGCTCTACCACTTATTTCACTTGTCTTTACATATTTCTTGGAGTCTTGGTTTCTTCACCAGTAAAATGAGGATTACATTAGTATTCACCTCATTAAATTACAACAAATGAGACAATACATACAAAATTCTTAACACAGTGCCAGTTACATATTAAAAACTCAATAAATGTCAGTTATTTTTATCATAGACAATTCTGAGTTAGAAAACAATTTAACTAGAAATATAGATATTGATTTCGTTAGCAGGAGAGTGGAACAAGTAAGCATATGCAATAAAAATTAAATAGTGTTTAACTTCCAAAAGATGAAATACATCACTAATTTTAAGAACCTAGACTAGTAGTTGGGGAAAAGGGGATTAGCTACTTCATTCTAAGCAACTGAGTGATAACTAGTTCTAAGGAATATAAAAATAAATCTAAATGAAGTCTGATTTCACTAACTTTATTTTCTAGAATTTAAAATACGACATATACAGAGGTAGTCCAGTGTGATGAATACTGAACTTATCTGTCCCACTAATACAGCAGTCTTCAATCATTAGATATTTATTTAATAAAAATTAGAGTTGTCAAAGTACATTTAATGGCAATTCAAAATATTGCTTGATGTACTATTATCAAGATGATATTATTAAAATAAAATTTAAACTTGGTGACAGTATATAATCTTTTTTGTTTTTGTTTTTGTTTTTTGCGGTATGCAGGCCTCTCACTGTTGTGGCCTCTCCCGTTGCGGAGCAGGGGCTCCGGACGCGCAGGCTCAGCGGCCATGGCTCACGGGCCCAGCCGCTCCGCGGCATGTGGGATCTTCCCGGACCAGGGCACGAACCCGTGTCCCCTGCATCGGCAGGCGGACTCTCAACCACTGCGCCACCAGGGAAGCCCAGTATATAATCTTAAGGGAATAATACTTAATGCAAGACAGGTCCAGTTTTTCCATTCCCAATCTACCCTAGTAGATTTAGTAAAATCTGTTTCACTGCTTTCTGATCATCCACAAGTCTCTTTCTGTGAGTAAACGTTTTATTAATGTCAAAAGAAGTCTGTTTATATAAAATAATGGATAATTAGCATTTATGTTTCTAATGCCTACAAATTAGCATTTTTATTTCTTTAAATCTAGAGTAGAAAATGAGTGTCTGACAGATGCACAGTTGCCTATAGGTGTTAAGTTTCAAACTTAATGGCATTATCAACTTCCACTTAATGATTATCACTGTAAAATGAATATAAAGTAACTTCCTATAGTCATGGCCAAAATTTAAAACTCAGGCAAAATTAATTCCTCATATCCTCTCAAAAATTAAATGTTAAGATTATGGGTTTCTTTTGTTATTGTTGTTATTGTTAATAAAAGAAGGGGGGATTTCTGGCCTAAATATTCTTAACAGGAAAAATTTGTTAGTTTTAGTAAGAGGCAAGAGAAATATGTCCAAAGAGGATTTTCCCCCTTAAAATATAGTAGTTATAACAGAGATATAAATAAAAGGAAAATCAAAACTACTCATTAAAATATATTGTTCAAACTAAACAAAATGCATGACAGATATAACTGTGCTTATTCAAATACTTTCTAATTAGCACAGAAGGGTTGTCAATGTGTGTACCCACAGCCCTAAATTTGGAGAGTAGCGCAAAGTATTTTATCACAGGATAAAAACAATGTGCATGCTGTACACTTATTTCCCTATCATTTATTTCTTTAAAAACTATTTTGATAAAAGAAAATAAAAACTATTGAGGCAGCCAGGCAGCTGCATTTATGGCCTTAAGGTTTAAATTAAATATATTAGACAAAGTGTGGTGCTTTTTAAAAAAAATTCAAGATAAATAAGCAAAAACACTGTTTGCAATCAACCAGTTCAATAATGTGTATATAATTGTTGAAAGAAAAGAAATCTTTTCAATGAAACAAGTCAATTACAGTTTTAAAAATTTTATTAGTAACATTTTTAGCCTAGTAATACCTCAAAATAAAGAAAATCTAGGACTTCCCTGGTGGCACAGTGGTTAAGAATCTGCCTGCCAATGCAGGGGACAGGTTCTATCCCTGGTCCAGGAAGATCCCACATGCCATGGAGCAACTAAGCCTGCGCGCCACAACTACTGAGCCTGTGCTCTAGAGCCCACGAGCCATAATTACTGAGCCTGCGAGCCACAACTACTGAAGCTCGCTCGCCTAGAGCCCGTGCTCCACAAAAGAGAAGCCACCGCAATGAGAAGACATCGCACCGCAACGAAAAGCAGATCCCGCTCGCCGCAACTACAGAAAACCCCGCACGCAGCAACGAAGATCCAACACAGCCAAAAAATAAATCAAAAAAAAAAAAAAAGAAAGAAAATCTATGAACTACTATGGGAAATTAAATTAAGCAACATGTAAAAGCACCTGGACAGTTGGAAGATGAATACTGTCAGGTGAATATGAAACTGAATTATCAATTAAAAAATATATTAGTGTCTTTTAAAAGTATGAAAAAGACATTTAAAATATGCTTAAAATAATCATTAGAGATATATTCAGGAAAAAACTTATTAAATGTACTACTTTTTCCATTCTACAGGGTAAAATAGAGAACAAGGGTCTTGACAAAGATTAAAACTTGAAATAATAGCCTATCTGGGGACATCAACTATTCACTATACCTTTAACCTCTTCTACAAAGATTCTTTCTTATTTTATAAACATGCTCAGTTTTGAAATTGTAACTCCCTCCCAGACATTACCTTTTCTCTATCTTTTCATTCTTAATTGAGCTTATTGAAAGTCATCTACATACCAATGTGTCCAGTTTTTTAAAGAAATCTTTCTCCTCAAACCACTGCTATCTGGCTTTTGCCTCCACATATAACTGCAGTGCCGAAGCAGTCAGTAACCCACATAGTGCCAAATTCAAAAACATTTCTCTGTCCTTTCACTGCTTCACAACGCACTACTGACCAATTCCTCCTTGAACTTTTCTTTTCTCCTGACGTTGGTTATGGCATTCTTTCTGCCCTATTTCTCTGATCATTCCTTTTCTGTCTCCTTAGCCAGATACTTTTCTCTGCTTATTCCTTGTAGCATAGACTTTCCTCTTTTCCTAGACAATTTTATCTACTCTTGTGGTTTCAACTGTCATTTGTAAATTGACGATTCCTAATTTTTATCTCCATCTCAGGCTTCTCTGTTGATTTCCAGAAACATATCATATCTCCATCCAACTGTCTATGATATTTCTCCATTTGGATGTCCAAAGGTACTTCAAACTCAACATATCAAGAAAATCGCATGTACCTTTTCCCCCCTATAACTGGCTGTTTCTCCTGAAATCCCTATCTTGGTTCAGTATTACTATCTATCACCCTATCAAGACACCTGGATGTCATTCTCTCATTTTTAATAACTAATCAGTCTCAAAGTCCCATCAATTCTAGCTCTTAAATATTAAAAAAAAAATCTGTCTATTCTTCTCATTTCCCACTGCTATCACCTTAGATTGGACCCCTCATCATCTCTCACCTGGCCTACTGCAATAGCCTCTTATGTAGTCTTGCTGTTTTCAATTTTATTCCCTTCCAATCAGGCATCTATAAAGCTGCCAAAATGATCTAAGACATAAATCTGGTCATGTTTCTCCCAAGCTGGAATAATTTCTATGGCATCCCACTGCTTAAAGAATTGATTTACTCATTCATTCAACAAATATTTACTGTTTAATGAAAACAGATATGATGTTAGGCACTGAATATATTATAGTGAATGAAAACATTTAGAGAATACGGAGAAAGATAGGCAGTTAAACAAACAATCCCTTAAATAAACGTATGATTACAAATTTTGACAAATGCAACGAAGGAGTAGAGCAGGTCACAAAGAGAAAAAGAGGGGAGAACTATTTCAGATTAGAATGTCATATTACTTTTGGGAAAGTAATATCTAAGTGAGTTTTGATGAGTACAAGTTGCTAAAGGGAAAAGCATTTTTGGTAGAGGGAATACCATATACAAGAGATTTGAGAGGGAAATGAGCTTAGAGTGTTAGAAAAATTGAAAGAAGGCTTAATTGGCAAGAGCTTAGCGAGTGAGGGAAGGGGCCAGGTCATGTACAGCTCTGCAAGCCAAGTGGTATGGATTTAGATTGCCTAACGGCATATGCACACAGTTTAAAAGTTTTAGGCCGATGAAAGACATGATTAGATGTACATTTTTAAAAGTTCACTCTGGCTGTTGGTAGAGAAGAGATACAGCCTGAGTGGATGTGAGGAAACCAGTTAAGAGGTTACTGCATTAGTCCAGGTGAGAAAGACAGTTGTGGGAAGTTTCTGTTAACTTGTATAGTAGAGGTTATCTTTAGGTAATATAAGCCTATAATGTAGAAGTCCCCAGTACTTTAAAAGATTTCATCCTGCTGAACAAAAAGGCATGTAAAAGCTGAGGATTTAATTCATTTGGATATACTGTCATTAGAACATTTCTGCTCAGAGAACTTATTGCAAAGCTACATTGATGACAGTCTATCATCATGCAGCTTCTGCCAAACCTATGCAATATCTGACCTTTTATATAACATCTCTACTCATATGACTAAAAGGCATATCACACTTTACATGGCCAAAAAAATAAAGAACCTTTTCATTTCTGCCTCCGAACTAGTTTACCCTAGTAAATGGCACCATCATTTACCCAGGCATTGATGGCAAAAATATGGGAGTTATCCTATATTCTCATCTCTTTCTGTCATATGCCATAACATATGTACATTAATTACCAACTTAAATATAATATTCAATATAATTCTAAGGAAATTATTCTGTAAGATTAAATAAAATATGAATTTGGCTACAAACTCTCTGGTAGTATTTACATTCATATAGTCTTACCAAAAACAGATTATTTCATTAGAGGGCAGTTTTAAACAGTAGTAAAATATATTATAATATAGTGCTATAATTGTTTTATAACTTAATTATTCTTTACTGATAACACCTCTACAATAAATGTATAAAGATAAAGCACGCATAATTTCTTAGTTCTCAAATTCATTTACTAATTCATTCATTCATTCTCAAGAACAGAAAAATCTATAGCAAATATCTGTCAACTCAGGTCTATAAAGAATAGTAAGATCAGATGTACAGAAGTTTTCTAATTTGTTTCGAAATTAGTTTCTGAATAATTCTCTAAGAAGACAGTTAAAATTAGATCTATTTCACACTAAATAGGTACTTCCTCAATATTTCATTTCCCCGATACTGTTGACCTATGAGTCATCCTACATAGGTAAACTTTTAGCCAACTAAAGCTTACGGCTATAGTGCTAAGTTATTCTTTTTTAATTTTTAAAAAATATTTGTAAAATCTACTTCATCAGCCTCCGCTCAAGGCTTCAAGGTGGATTCTATACCTCTCCTACTTCAAAAGTGCAAGTGGAAGTGGAAGCTACTTTCCCTTCTGATTGGTGGCTTTGGAGCTTATCTCTGCATTCATAATTGTATTCCTTAAAGTTAAAGCTATCAGGAGTTTAACTACCAGATAAGCGAGTATCACTTATTATAGCAATGCAGTAATACAGAACATTACTATGTTCAAATAACTTTTTCTAAATTAGCCACTAGGTAATATGCTAACCTCACATCCACAGTTCATCACAATTTTATGATAGCTAGAATTAAAAAAAGGATCGATATTATATCCATTATAATACCATTATAGGAAGAGATTCCAAAGTTGGCATAAAGGGCCAAAGGTAGAAATTAGCTTATACAGAAAATAATCTGTATAGGCCAAGGAGGCCCTTTGTGCATAATACCACCTAAGGTAATTCAGCCCACAAAATACTGACTATCAGACCATAATCAAAATGAAATGCTTTGAAAAAGTGAGAGAGAGCTTGGTTTATGCATTGCCATAAAACTATGGATGGATGGGCATAGCGCATCTCCTGTTGCACGCACCCTGTTGCTCGTCAAGTGACATGGATCCGAGCTGTTTGTTAACCACAGAAGAAGGAGAATCTGAAACAAAAATGAGATTTCAACTTAAAAGTAAGCAGCAGAAAACTGCACAGCAATGTTATGATCATCTCTAAGCTTAAGAAACAAATGTATAAGGTTGGGGAATAGAAGTAAGTACTGTGGTGTGTTTCCCAAGCAGTGAGTAAGCAGGGCCATGTGCTTAAGATATGTTATTCCAGGCAAGCGTTTAGCAACTTTGAGAATGAGTTGAGAGAATATTCTTCTACTTCCATGCATATACTTTTTATCAAATTCATTTAGCACAGGCACAAGGTGCAAGGTAGATAAAATAGAAACAGTGTATCTCCCTTGCTAAAAGGAAGACTCCTTGTTCTTCTCAAACCCTCTCTCCAGCTCCTCAAGATGGCTTTCATTTTGGATTGGAGGATTCAGAGCCTGAAATAAGATGTTCACTACACTTAGCTAGATGTTATCTTGAGCTGAAAAAAGACCTCCAGTGAAGATTTATGACAAAGAAAATAGTTTATAAGAGAAATATTCAATGAAGTAATTACCATTACAGAAACATAGATGACTTTTAAAACTCTGTGGTATGTTGTGCATGTTAAAACTGTACTGTGAAGGCTTAGGTTTCTTTAGGTGCCCGGTGAGAAAAGGAAAAGAGAGGCAACGAGAAGGCTTATGGTCTGGGCTTCATGCTTTCCACCTTGGCTTCAAACAGAACATTTTACTTTTATCCTTTGGATTTCTATGTACAATAATTTGTTTTATAAATAAATGGGTTCTATTGCTTGAAAAACACTGGTATAACGAAAGGCAGCATGATAAAATGGAAAAGCACCGGTCTAGAGTTATTCAGTGTTGATTCCAACCCTGGTTTGACAATAATTAGCTATGTGACAGACGACAAGTCCCATTTTTAGATCCAACACTCTCCTTCCTTCCTGGTCATCCTAGGGACCTGGTAACTAAGAAAGGCACTGGGGAACAGAAGGAGGTGGCTACTATTCCTGGCTTGGGTTCTAGTGTGCTAGTGAAGCTACAGGAAGAGGGAAAATGTGGATAGCAAGCATAGCTCTCTAATAACTGTAAGAATAATTCCTAGTTTCTAACAGCCTATGCTCTGTTCGTAGCAAATGCTGTTAATAAAACAAAAACTCTGTACTTTTGACTGATCGGTTTCTATTCATAGTGGCACATTATTCCCCCAAATGTAAATATTTTGATTTAAGAGTGTCCTTAACTCAATAGCTAAGAGTTTCTTAAATATCCTTGATTCTCAGCAATTTTATACCACTTGACTGCTTCAATCTGTACACTTTAAAAAGTCTGAATCCTGCTACTGGGACTACTGGTATCAATCTTAAATTGTCTACCTTCTGAGATAACCACTGTGCTCATAGATTTTTGTATTACTAGATTTTGATAAAGCATGATCATTATTTAAATAATAGCTTTTACTTAAAGTATCCTTACGTATCACCTCTTCAACAGAATATTCAGCTCAACAAATCTGTATTACACAAAAAAGAAAGCAGGAATGATAGTATTTTAATCGGTTCCCTAATCTAGCCATGCTTTGCTTTGCTTTTCTAAGACTTCTCAAATATCCATCTCAGAGTTAGATACAACATTCCTATCTATGTTCTTTTTGAAGAGCAGATGAGTCAGTCTTTAGAGACTAACAAAATTATATTCTTTAAGAAAAACAATAAAAATGTGACTCACCGTGAAATAAATATTGGAAAATCTTCCTAGAAAGCCTCTTATGAAATATTTTTTATCCCTTTGGATTTGTTATACATTTCATTATACTCTCATTAAGAACCCTCAGAAAAGTAACAACTCTCCAAGCAATCTTTTTTCAAATATTTAATATTTTCATGAATATTATGGAACGTACAAATCTTATTAAAGTGCATGTTATGTAAGCTTTTAAATAAAACACATTGAGAAAGGATCTAGAATGCTATCATCTCCACAAAATTGTGTGTTTTCAAACTCTTGAAGTATTTAAAATATTAACAAAGTGTAGGTTAAGACAGAAAGAGACTAAGCTAAAAGGGCTTCCGTTTTGGTTTTACAGTCTGTCACAGATATCGTATATATCTGGGGAGTTGTCGTTCTTTCCATGTTGAAGACCAATCTTTAGGAAGAAATCCTTCTTGATCATTGCTTCCATTCTATTTTTAATTTTGGGTACCATGCAACTGTTTTTGGAAGGATTACTTTCCTGTCACATAAAACATTTGAAGTAAAATGTTTCTATATCACTAGATATTCAGAAATACAATACCCATATCTTCCAACTTACAGAAATACTTCCAAATGTTAACACAATAATCATCAGAATATCTAATATTAAAAAGACAAACAAGTATTAGTTCAATGCTGATTGCTTCAGTGTTTGCATACTCTATTCCATCTTTCTGTGAAATGTCTTCTAGAAAGCACTATCACAAAATAAAACTCTGACCATATGGTCCAATGATAATTTATTACAAAATGCAATACAATTGGTCAGCCTACTGGAAACATCTTAGGTTATTATTATTTTTAAAGTAGAGATAAACTTTAAGCAAAAGCTCCTTCAGTCTAAAGTTCAAGGTGTCTCATGGTTAATTACTGTGTATCTCCAAGAATTTCATGTTTTAGTTTTGCCCCCTGACATCTGAACTTTTTCAACTGTAGAAAAAAATAAGGAATTATAATCTAAGTAACAAGAACTCTTTAGTCAGACTCCCTGGGTTCAAATCTGGCTTTCCTACTCAGTAATACTGTAACCGTGGGCAAGTTATTTAACGTCTCTAAGTCTCAGTTTCTCCATCTGTGGAATGGGGATAATTACAATATCTACCACATACTGTTCTTGCGAAGATTTAAAGAGATAATCCATGTAAACTACTTAGACAGCATATATGTTATTACTTGCTTGTGTTTCAGAAACATGGTGTTGAATGAAAAATGATGATAGGAGGCTGTTCTGAAAAACATGGAGCAGGGTCCCGCATTTAAAGTGCCAAGAGACCCAGCACTGTTTTGCTCAGGACCCTATCATTCAAAGTAGTTAAGAAGTACTTGCAGAACTAAGTCAACATTACATCTGATTTACTAACTGCTTATGTTATTATAATCACTAAAAACCTGGGTCGAATGCATCCGTTTGAGAAGAGCTACGTGTAACTGACATCACGGACACTGTGGGGAACTGGATGTTGTATAGAACCTGCTTGCACAGGACAGGGTAAGTGCTGATTTTTTCCAATATGGCTCAGTTTTGAAAAGCCCTTTAAAATATTCACCAATGTTTTATACCCTTTAAGGGGTATAAAATTTACTTTTTTCTTTTCCAATCGGCAAAACCGTGCCATAAAGTGAAAAAACAGTTCCTACCTGACACCCTCTCTAGGCTGGCTCCATGCTCCAGTGGGGCTCTGTGGTGGTTGGGCCAGTACCAGCAGACTCCACAGGGTGTTGTCACTCTGAGCAGGAGCCAGCAACCCATGACTTCAGGGGACCTGAAATGGAAAAAAAGAGTTGGGTTTAAAATCAGCCATATGCTGAATGCCTCTGCCATAGCTGTTTACGGCATTCATCTGATAAACATACATACAGCTCATTCAAAACCCTGAACGCGGGCTTCCCTGGTGGCGCAGTGGTTGGGAGTCCGCTGCCGAGGCAGGGGACGTGGGTTCGTGTCCCGGGCTGGGAAGATTCCACATACCATGGAGCGGCTGGGCCCGTGAGCCATGGCCGCTGAGCCTGCGTGTCCGGAGCCTGTGCTCCGCAACGGAGAGGCCACAACAGTGAGAGGCCTGCGCGTACCGGGAAAAAAAAAAAAAAACCCTGAATGCTATCAACCTTACATGGCCATAAAATGAGGACATCTTGAGGTAGTAAGTTAAAGTCACTATGATTAAGATAGTCCATTACTATGTGTGCTGTTCTACTTAGGAGTATAAAAACTTTATACAGTATTCTCTATCCCATTCTTATGCCATCTCTATAAATTATGGCAGGCCACGCTACTTAAATAAATCAATAATTGGGAAACTGAGGCATAAAGCAGCCAAACGACCTGCCCAAGGTCATTTGTCATAGGGCCAGGGACAAGAACTCACTCAGTCTAACACCCAGGCAGTGATCTGATGAAGGCAAATTCATCTCTTTATGATTAAAAAAAAAAAAAATGGAAGACTAGAAATGAGTTGTGATGTATTTCCTAAAAGCCTAGAAAAAAAGTGCACTTTTTTAAAAAAAACTAAACTGAAAATATTTTAAAAATATATATACACTGACTTTGAAAAATAAAAAGTTTGGAAATTAGCTATGAATAATTATCATTTACAGGTGTCAAAAATCCTTTTAGAGGAGTGGTTCTCAAAGTGTGCTTCAGAGAGCAGAGGTGGCTTGGGGGTGGCAAGAAGGACAAGGAGTTGGGTTTTCATTTCTTAACTCTCTTTATGTTCAATCACAACAGTGTCACTTTTATGTATTTTATATTAGAACTTCTCCATGAAATTCTGATTTCACAGCTGAAAAAAAGGGGGGGAACCCATTGTTTAAACATACCTTAACATCTATCTTATTTAGCTCATTTTCAATAGCACTTGGTGCCTTGGAATGATGTTTTAGTTTTCAACTGCCAAGAAATATTGCCATCAGGCGCCTTGCCATTTGATCTCATTAAAATGTAGGTTATTTCTATAAAATGGCTTGATGGCTTGATCCCATTTTCCTACAGAACTTAGGTATTAGGCAGATTCATCTTAAACTTAGCCTTTCACAAAATATTCTCATGAGCCCTATATTTTGAAAAGAGAATGAAGTATTTATCAGACAATGTAATCATTCAGAAATTCTACACTTGTTAAAATTTCTTGGTTTCCATATCACATTAATGGCTCCTTTGAATATCTTATACCTAAAAGGCTTCAATAGGTGAGAAAATGACAGAAGTATCATTTATTGACAGTATCATCACTTGCTGACACTGTGAAGACAACAACATATAATGGGAAAATGTTTTATGAGAATTGCAGTCTTCTAGTGTTAAAAAGTTAAAATCTAGAATGTTAATTCTGTGCTATTCTATATTGATGATTTTAGTAGTAACATCTAGCATGAGTGAATGGATCAATTAATGTCCATAATATACATACACAAAATTGTATTCATACATCATGAAGTATAAGAAAATGTTTTGCTAATTGTTATTCAAACAAAACCTATCTCCCTGTTGAATTTCATAAATTTAATTCCTATTCTGTATTTTTATAATCTGAATGTTTTGAAATGAAGAATTTTGCATTAAGTCAACTCATCTTTCTTCGCATCCAAAATTTACTAAATGGACAAAATATATATACTTTATTACTTGTCCTTTGTAACAAACTAACAATACATTATTTAACTGTTCTTAAAGTTTTTAATTACCAAATAGTGTTCCTAACATGTGAGGATAGAATAAGATAAAAGTAACACTAACAAATGAACCCAGGCCGTGTTACAGGTTAGACTTACTAGGGGTCTCATATGAATGCTATGTTAAAAGCGTATGATATAGATGACGTATTTCACCTTGTAGGTGAAGGGAGCAACATACACTGAGTGACAGCACTAAGGGCCTCTAATATTGGTCCAGGTGGGCAGCCTCAGCAGCCCAAGTAAGTTGTTTAATAACAAAATTAAGATAACATGTTTCTCAACTTCAAAACTGGCAAGGCATCTAACTCAACTTTGGCTTTTTAAAATATATTGGTTATCAAACTAGGCACTATTTAATAAGAATGATGCTTAGAGTTGGGAAAACAGCATCTTATTTTACAAAGACCATATAATCACACTAAAGCTTTCTGATTCTAAAAAGAACTTGCTTTGATTCAAATTGATAAACTAGACATAAAGACTGAGTGTCAATATTTTCCTAATGTCCACAATGTACATTTCCCTACTGATAATGTAGACAGTTTTGCTTTATACTCAAATTCACTTTAATACTTTGTTTGTTATCTGCTAAATTTCAGTATTTAAAAAATATTTATACATGTAGGGATATTTTATCTTCCTTCTTATTGTTTTATATGTTGTATATTTTTACTTTTAAAACCCCTGAGCTAGAGTTTTATACACAGCACAAAATCATAGCAAAATGTATTATTATTAAATGTCACAACTGTAATCTAATCAAACTTTCTTGTGAGTTTTAAGTATATAGGAAAAGATTTCCCTATAGTAAGAAAAAAAAAAAACCGACAGAGAGAGAGACATCTTCTTTGCTTGACTGATATTCTCTCTATTAATATAACACTAAGTTAAAAATCAGGTCCATAATTTGTTCCAAACATCACACCTATATTGCAGTTATTTAAATCTATTTTATTTCACCATGGTATTATATAATATGCTTTTATTACCATAGCACTTAGTGGAACAGATATTTATAAACTGGAGGTTGTCCAGTTCTACCAATAAACAGATTAATTCCAAGTAATTTAATCAGAGTTCTCAAAGTGATTAATTCCCAACTCATCACTCCTTAGGGTGCCAAAACAAAGTGTATCAAAGTAGTATAATCTCGTTAGTATGACAGCACCTACTATAGCACCTATAGTACAGGATACATAGTGTCTACTATCCATCTTGAAAGAATTAAGTTGACAGATTATTTTATGCGATATCTTTCACTAATTCTTTCAACAAATGTTTATTGAGCGTCATGAGCTTTTGGGCCATAAAAAAAAAAACTTGAGCCACTAAAATACTCAATGAAAAAGAGAGTGACACAGATTATTACTGTCTTATCAGAGTTTTATCACATAAAAACAGGAACATAAAACTGGAATATTTTTGTTGCCCTGTATACCAGTAAGTTGATTATGTGTAGGAGGAATAAGTAAGCAAATATTGAAAAATTTCAAATAATTACAGAAGGGGATGATTGAGTCAGCATGCTAGAACAGCCAAACAACATTGTGATTCTAAAATCTATCATTACTAGGTTTATATGGGAATAGAAATACTGGTTAACTTTCAAAGCAAAAAAAAAGAAGAAGAGGAGCTAGGTGCCGTAAGTACAGTTATCATCTCAGCATATAGGAAATTTCAACAGAACTATCAATGCAGGCTCTAAGTTCACTAGATTATCACATAGCATCTCATTAGCCATAAAAGTAATAAATATTTGCCCTTCTCTAAAACTACAAATAAAATAATGGACTATTTTATATTTGTCTCTCTAGCAAGTGCTGCTGCCAATCTGTCCCTCTAGCCATGTGAGGTGATTCACCATATGCAAGAAACGGAGGGAAAAGCTGCAAGCGCATCAGCTTTCTTTGGAAGGGGAAAAGGGAAGCATCTTATTACACAGCAGCAGTGTTAAAAAACCAACTCTACGAGCTGCTTAAGGACACTGGACATTAATAACCTGAAGCCTGAGGGTCCTGTGAAGAGCCCTCACGAGAAGACTGATCAGAAGTGGAAGGCTGTTGCTGGGTACGCACAGCTAGCTCCTGCTGCCTCTGCTGCTCAGCCTTCTTAAGCCTCAGTTGTTGCAGGCGCTTACGGAGCAAAGCTATCTCAGGCCCCCTTAGAAATTCTGACACAGATAGGAAAAGAAAGGTGAAAAGATAGTAATAAAACAGAACATAGTAAGAATCTGATTATACATTAAAGACAGAAGGGTATAAATAAAACACATGTCTCATAGAGGAATACTAAAAACAAATTACTCCAAAAAATTACTGATCATTAAATTATGAAAAACTATACATACTTACACACCCAAAGGCTTCTATTTAACTATGATGAATTAGACACATAGAGTTTTCTAGGAGTATTTAGGTAATTAAACGGAATGAAAGTAAAATCTTCCATAAGCAAAACATTTAAAAGTGAACATTGCTTTCCTAATTGCATCTCTTTTTATAATACTAAGAAAAATTGAAAAATATCAGTTACCTCATTTACTCTATATACAAAAACTACTAATTTCAATCAAATAATAATTAAGATTATGAAAAAGTTATGCATTTGGAAGTAACTCTGAAATTATTAGTAGAGAGCCCTTTAAAAAGTAAAAGTCTTATATTTTTCAGCTAAAATGTTTCTTTTTATGTTGGAATTATCATTTACTTTTTCTTTTGAGCTGAAAAATATGTACATAATCTTTAACATTTTCTTAAACTTTATCTGAGGCAGTGGTCACAGATAAAAAATAAAAATGGTATAACATGAAATCCTGCAGAGAATACTAAGTACCTACTAGGTATGAGGCATTGTTTTAGGCTCTGGGGATAAATAAAACATTGAACAAAAAAATAGTCCCTACTCATTTGTTCTGAGAGGAAAACAGACATCACTGCATACATACACACACATATATAATTTACGTGTATGCATTTGTCTGTGTCAAGTAGGGATCATTGCTATGAAGTAAATTGGGCAGGGTAAGGTCAGGGTAATGAAGATTGTGGGGGAGTGGTTGTTGTTTTATGTATGGTCATAAGGGAAGGCTTCTCCTCCTAAGATGATTTTTGAACAAAGACCTCAAGGATGTGAGGGAGTAAACCACACGGATATCTGGAGGAAGAGTGTTTCAGGCAAAGGAAAGAGCAAACACTAATGTTCAGAGGGGGGAAGTATATCTGGATGTGGGATATATACTACAGGTAATGGCAGAAAAATTTGCTGATAGTTTAGATGCAGAGTGATCCCAAAGTTTTTGGTGTAGATAACAGGAAAAATGGAGTTGCCATTTATTGCGACGGGAAGAATAGAGAAGGAGCAAGTAGTATTAGAGGGAAGAAAAGAACTAACAGATATCCGAGTGGAGAAACTGAGTAGGGACTCACTGTAATAGTCTAGAATTTACCAGTAAATCTGGATGTCACTGATGATGTTACTTTAAGCCACATTAAGAGACTAAGTGATAATAAAGAAGTCTAAGAACTAAATTCTGGGACACTTCAGTGTTTAAGAGAAGGAAGAACAGGAAGAGTAAGGAGAATCCAGTGAGGAGGCTGGAGAACTGAGTGAGCCAAGTTTTGTAAGCTCAGTGATGAAAGTGTGTCAAGAAGGATAAAGTAAGCAGCTGTGTCTGCTGATACAATGAAAAAGATACTGACCGAGAACTAACCACAATGAAGACTTTGACAAGAGCCATTTCAGTGAAGTCACAGGGGCCAAAACCTGGCTGGAACAGGTTCAAGAGAAAGGGGAAGTAAAGAAGTAGAGGGACAAAGCATATATACTTTTTCTAGAAGTTTTGCTGCCAGTGGGGAACAGAGAAATCGGCTGATTGTTGGTGGGAGAACAGAATCAAGGGAGGTTTGTTTGTCTTAGTTTGGGAGATAATTCATATGTTTGTATGCTGATGGACAATGTTTAATTGGGAGGAGGAAGAAAGATAATGAATGAGAAGTGGGCAAATGTGGGAATGATGTCCTTGAGTAGACCAAAGGAGGTGAATTACAGTGGATAAGAGGAGGAATTGGCTTTAGATAGGTGCAGAAAAATGTCATCCACTCTAACCAAAGAGGAGGCAGAGTATATGAGTAGAGATTAGTTGTAGATTTGATGGAGGGAGCACATGGAATTTCTCTCACTGACACTGACAGCAAATTATACCAAACTACCAAATAACTTTCAGCCTCTTTTATATAGATTATAAGAGTGTAAAATTTGGTTTGTTGTTTCAGAATCAATCATGCCAGAGACACTAACCTCTTGTTACCATGTCCCCTATTTATAAAGAATTTTATTCAATTGGCAGTTAAGGTTTAACAATTCAAATGTCATCATAGTCTCTCATTGCTAGTTCCTCCTAGAAAATTCTCCAGTACCAAGTAGGATAGTATTCATTAACAAATAAATTGTGACGCTCAATAGTATAATGCCTTCTTTTTAGGTATATACATATCCCATAGTTACTGTCAGCATAGTAGTAACACTTTTAGCAACATAAAATAAAGCATTATTATGCAGCCATAAAGTTTGTCATTTTATACTTCAAAAGAAATTACCCTAAGGAGAGAGATTACAGATATGTCAAGTTTTGCTAAGAAAACTGGAAAAAAAAAATCACAAAAAATTCACCCAACTTCATGGTTGTTTCAAACCCTCTCTCTTGCACTGCCAAATGTTTTATGTCTCCATCCCAGACCCACTAGGTGATGTAGCAAATCAATAGCAGTCTCCAAATATAAGCAGCGGTGCTCTGTAACTTGGAAAATTAAGATTTAGTTACCAAAAAAAAAAAAAAAAGATTTAGTTATGATAATATCATGAACCATTAATTCAGTGCTCCCAGTGCTTTTCAAAGAAGAATTTGTTTGCTTACTTGAAGGCTGGTTGTATGTCTCCCCAACCAAGTTAAAAAAAAAAAAAAATTGAGGCTAGGGAAAGAAGTCATCACACAGCTAACTAGGAAAGGCAAATATTGAATTAAAAATTCCAAGCAGAAATACCAGTCTAAACAAATAGTTCTGCTAGCAGTTTGAAGTATTAAAGGCACATAAGACATATACACATTACATCTTTTTAAAAATGTATAAACAAACATATAGAATTTGTAATATGAATACATGCTTGGAGAACTAATTTTTGTTAACATTAGCCAAAATCGAAAGTGAATACACTGAATACCTCTGGGTTGAATTTTAAAAACAATAACAAAAAAATCCTCAACAATGAGTCAGAAACTGCTAATGGGAAATTTGTACTTTCATCTCCTGAAACTACTAACCTTGCTCTTCTTGTTTTTTTCTGAAAGACTCTAGGCTAGTCTCCCTAATGACAACTCCCACTGATGGAAAAGAACAATAAACTATAGTTGACCCAACAAAGGTCCATTTGGTTCTAACCTCAAGTCCTGCCTCTCTTCCAATACATAGGGTCTTTTGTCCTGGACACTGGATTATTTTTATATCTAATTTGGTGGTACTTTATCTGCTTGCTATCAACTGTCCCCCACTCCCAACTTGCTCCTTTGTCCAGGTGATCCTTGTGTTTTTTTTTCCTAGAACTGGTCACTCCTTTACTGACTTCCAAGTTCCTCTGATCTCTTCTTTAGTTTCCCCAAAGCGGAAGTCACTAACTTAATATTTCTACTTGTTTCTAATCTCTAAATTGCCTATATCTCATCTGACTAGATCCTGATCCCCTTTAAGGAAACTATAAACTGAATATCTGGGCTTTGAAAGGTTTGTTTTGCTATGCCATACAACAGAGTTCTTACTTCCCCAGGAATTTTTCTACAGAGCTCAATTCAGCTATAACGATTATGAAAGGACCTAAATAAATGTATAAACCTGAGCAGACACAGTAATTTGTAAATAAGCAGGAATCCACGCATAAGCCATGAAACACTCTCTTTAAAAAATTCAATTCTCATGGTCTGAGTGGTCCATTAATTAGAAACACATGGATCCTTTAGGTGACTCACTTCTCAAGGTGAGCCCCCCAAACTGAGTTTTGTATGTACTGATATCCCCACCCAATCCAAAGAAACCACTTTCTCTTTCTTAGATTAAAGTAAGACCAAAGGAGGCAATTAAACTATAACACACTGGAATGAATGCCTCATTTAACAGTCTCTCATTATAAGAAGCTCCTTACCATGGAAAAAAATTACAGATAACACACAAAATGAAGACATTTCTAGACTTAGTTTAAGAAACAACTAAAAGTGATGTCTGATAGGCATTACTAAGAAAGAAAAAAATATTTTATAGTTACTTTAAAATACTTTTTATAAATAAAACTATGAAGATTTCATTTTAACCTATATAGTTTCAGCTCACAGTCATACCTATCTGGTTTTTAAATAGATAATCTTATAACCATATTTTCAAAGGTACAGTCTTTTGTTAAATATTCAAAAAAAGAACATGTATGACATAAGAATCAAAATGTTAGATTCTGGGTTATGTATATAGAATGTAGTTTCAAATGGTCTATGTGAATGAAAATAAAATTCAAGAATATGAAGGGTGAAGATGTCCAAATTGTAAAAAAAGATCTACCAACTGACTTCAAATTCCACTTCAGTATATTTTATCTTCCTAATTCAGCTACTATACCCAAAGCCAACTCTGTGGCCCCCTCTAGATACACTATTCTTCAGGTATGCATTTTATATATTAACCTCACTGTGGCTCCATTTCTTCTTCCTACCCATATTTCTGTCTTGATTTTATCATTTATCAAAATGATTTTTTAAAAGTATTTCCAGGGGCTTCCCTGGTGGCGCAGTGGTTGAGAGTCCGCCTGCCGATGCAGGGGACATGGATTTGTGCCCCGGTCCGGGAAGATCCCATGTGCCACGGAGCGGCTGGGCCCGTGAGCCATGGCCGCTGAGACTGCGCGTCCGGAGCCTCTGCTCTGCAACGGGAGAGGCCACAACAGTGAGAAGCCCACGTACCGCAAAAAAAAAAAGTATTTCCATAAGTTATCATAAAATATTTCTGGAATAAGTTATTCAGTCTGGACAGCCAAGGGCAAATAGTGGGTCCAAAAGCAATAAATGACTGGATATCCATTCACAGCATCTTCCCTAGGTATCATAAAATTTGCAGAGCCTACTGGAAACATCCAGAATGAATGAAATGGGACTGAAACTATAAAGACTATAATATAGCTAAATATTCTATATAGGTTATACTAGCTTAAAGATAACAGTCTTAACAGTATCACTAAAGAGTGACTATTGTTGGGAAGAAAACGAGGCTTACGTAGAACAAGATAAATAAAATCTCTGTCTTTATGACAGCATTTTCTAATAAGAGAAAATAAACAAATGAATAAAAAATAAAATAATTACAAATTTTAATAAGTACTTTTCAGGAAATAAATAGGGCTATATAAAAGAAAAGAAAATTTTAGGGAAGATAGGAAAGGAAGATGAATCTAGCTAGGGTAGTTATCAAAGACCTCCCTTGGGTAACATTTGAGCTGAGAACCAAAAAAAAAAAAAGGAAGAGCTTCTCAGGTACAGAGATCAGTAAGTACAAAGACTCAGAATCCAAAAGAAAGAGGCAGAAGAAAACTTGGCACATTCCAGGAACTGACAGAAAACCAGTACAGCTGGAGCGTAATGATCATTAGGAAGTGAGAATGTGATATGAAATGAGGCTAGAGATAGTCAAGGGCCCAGCCATATAGGTTCTTTTAGGTCCCCAGTAAGGACTTTGAGTTTTTTCTCTTGTATTTATATTTATAAACGCAATTAGAAGTCTTTGAGGGGTTTTAGACAACAAAACTATATAATCTGATTTAACATTTGAAGATACTCATACTGGTTGCTGCATGGAAAATAAATTATAAGGGAACAAGAGTAAATGAAGAGAGATCAATTAGTGGACAACAAATGATGTAAGATGGAAAGATGTAGAACATATTTTAGATACAGAACAGAACTTGCTGATGGATTGGGTGTGGGACATGAAGGAAAGCAAGGAATCAGTAACTCACAGCCTATTAAAATAAGCACATGAGCAGTAGTTACAATTTACTAAGATATGAAATGACCAAGACGAAAGAGATTAGTGAGACGGGAAGGATAGGAGGATAAATTAAATCTCAGTTTGGACACATTAAACCTGAGATGTCCAAAGATAACCAAAAAGAAGTCAAATAAGCAGTTGGACACAGGAGTCTATAACTCAGGGTAGAAAATCAGATTGTCGATATACATTTGGGAATCATCAACTTAGAGGAGATATTAAATGCTACGGGAATTGATGCAATTAACCAGGGATAGAGTGCATGTAGAGAACAGAGCACAGACTAGGGGTTTTACTAAAATACTGAGAATTCTAGAATAAGAAATATCAAAAATGGTTACTGAATACCAGCCAGAGTTGCTAATAAGAGTAAGTAGGCAAAAGTGGTGTCATAGATGCCAAAAAAGGAAAGTGTTTCAAAAAAGAAGTGACAGGCTATGTTAAAAGCAACTGGGTTAAAAAATCTACTAAGTATGAAAAAAGAAGTATACTTTAAAACAGGCAAAATGGAAGTCACTGGTGACTTTGACAAAAAGTTTCAGTGGAAAAGGAGGTTAAAAAGCAGAGTGGAATTGGTTGATAAATAAGTGGAAGATGGTAAGAAAATGGAGACAGTATATGTAAGCTATTCTTTTGAAGACTCTGATTATAAAAGGAGCAAAGACATGAGTCTGGAGGGGAATATGGGACAGTTAAGAGATATTTTTAAGACAGAAGATAATTATAGAGCATGTTTGAGGTGGAAAGGAAAAATTCAGTAGAAAAGGTAATAATAAAGACACAGGAGAAGGAGCAAAGTCCTTGAGAAGCTGGAAAGAGGTGCACTGGCCAGCTTTTGTTAGGAGCAGATACACTTCTTCCCAAAATGGGACTGCTTCTGTCACAGACAATGTGAGTCTAGATGCTGGAAAGTTGGGAGATTCAAAAGAAGGAAAGTGAACGCTTTTTTTCCCCACTGTGAATAAAAGAAGGTTATCAGCTAGCAGGTGGGATGAGGGTAAAGGGCGGTGCTAAAAGTTTGAGAGACATGAAGGTGTGAAACAGACATTCTGTCTAGGTGCTGAGCAACAGTGTTGGAAGACTGCTTTTACGCGGAGCGCCAATGAAATCTGTGGTCGTGAATTTCTTCACTATCAGTGACTCAGCTGCAGACTAAGAGAAGGCAAATAATTAGGTTCAGTCAGAGATGGAGTTTTGCCAGGCAAGTCTTCACATTCCCACTGTCCCTCTTCCTCAATCCGGTAAAAGTGACAGAGGAAATGCAAAGGACCTGAATGAAAGATACAAACATTTACATAAAGAGGTATACACAGCAAGGCAAGAAGTTTGTTTTCTCCATCTCTATGCAAGGCAATAATAGAAATCATGGTTCTAGGGTGATACTACCACCTACATGGACAATTCCTACCATCCACAAACCCATCTGGACTTAGAAGCGAATAAAAGATTGAGAAAAAAAACAACACAAAACATAAAGAGCATTAAGTCCTTATTGTTAAAATGCTAAACTCTGGGATTATGAAAGGCCTATTGTCAAAACAATCACAGACATAATCTTTAGATATTACATCTAATATCAAATCATCTTCCTCAACAGCAATACTGTCTTGGTAACATGGAAATATTCCAATTTTCCATAGTTTAGTCAGCCAAAATTCTTTCCGGGCTTCCCTGGTGGCGCAGTGGTTGGGAGCCCGCCTGCCGATGCAGGGGACACGGTTTCGTGTCCTGGTCCGGGAAGATCCCACGTGCTGCGGAGCGGCTGGGCTCGGAGCTTGTTCTCCACAGTGGGAGAGGCCACAGCAGTGAGAGGCACGCGTACCGCAAAAAAAAAAAAATTCTTTCCATAACCCACCAGTTAAAAGTATCTCCTATGTTTCTTTGAAAAATGTATAGACAAAAGTGCCAGCTAATGTTCAATGTTGCATCATCACAAAAACGTTGTTTTCTATTTCAATGATTCAATGAAATAGAAATAGTATTCAAGTATTTAATACTTACATCAAATATTAAAAAGGATTTAGTAATTTCAAGTGTAGTATTAGAATGTGTTAAGTATCTAGGACAAAAAGGAAAAATGAAATTCCATACTAAGTAGTTTACTCAGAAATGTGTTTAAGAAACAATTGGAATCAGTTAAGAGTCAGTGGAACGTCAACATGAGCTAGGGAATCTTCTTGCTAAGTTTTGACCAAACTTATAAGTGATCAGAATCTTTAAGACTATTCCCAAGAATGCTATCACTTTAAAAAGTCTTGTTTTTACCAATTTTACCTGTTTTGAAAAGCAAACTTTTAAAGGATTCTGTCCAGACTTCCTTAACCCTCCAAAATATTTTATTTTCCCATAACTTGAAATGCTGTATCAATTAGAATGTGGAAAATCTAATTTCATAGCTCATCTTTAGGTTATTATTATAGGTAAATTGTACACAAGTGTTATTTAACAGCCACATAATTGAGTCTGGCTTCTATTCCCCTAGAAACTGAAAATGAATTACCAAAAATGGGATATACTGATAAAAGAGTGCTTAATTTAAAACACCCCATATTTGGTGATCTGGCATCAGATTTCAGAGAAGCAAGAATAAAGTGACAGTTTGGCAGTTAAGCTGTTAGGAATTTTTTTTATAGGCTTTAGCTGAGGCCTGCCAGATGTATCTTTAGTTGCTAATATTTTTGATTATACATCGAGGAATATACTTCCTTAGAAAAACTCAAAGAAAAATATGAATGAACATCTTGTTGGTTATTATAATTACATGTATATATTTAAAATGTCAAGTAAACTACAGACATATCTGCTAAAGATTACTATGTAAACACTAGCACATTCTATAGCTGGGGGTGGGGTGGGGTGTTTGAACATGAGGAGTTGTAATATTGAGAGGAAAACACAATTTTAACAGAATTTAGAAGTTGATTTTTTTCACTAACATCAAATACCAAGAAGACAAGGATTTGTTAAAATAATTTTTTCACGTAAATACAGGAGAAGTAATTCTTTTGGTAAATTGTATCCATTGTTCACAACAGACCACGTAAAATTCATCATAAAGGATGTATTAAAAGTATGTCATGATTTGAGGAAAAATAATAAAAAAGAACATAAATACAATGGATCTAATAATAATCAGGGCTATATTTTCACTATCACTTTAACACAGACAACCAAAAAAGCTTAAGAAAGATATTTTGGTCTATAAAAATAATTGTTAAGTCAACTGCATTAAACTCTGTCAAAACAATATCTGCTGGTACTTACATTTTTTAAAGAACTGTCTTGTGTAAACTGAAGATTCCTGCTATTTGTTAAAATTCATGCAAGTGAGGCATACTTGAATTTTGTTTTTAAGTTACACATTCACATATTACATGTCACTTTGATCGTTTATTCCAGCAAGAATAAGTTGATGTGATTTAGTATCTTTCAAAATAGCCCCAAAAGAAGTTTTCATTATCAGAAATCATCAGATGAACCACAGCCTATTTAAAGAGTAACATCCTCACCAGACTGATGATGTGTATGGTGTCCAGACGCCTCAACAGACTGCCTTTGTTCACTGACTGGAGAAGACAGCAAAGAAGTAGAATGAGGGCTTTCTGTAGAAGATGATGCTGAATGAGCCTGAGCTGACATCGCAGAGGATGTAGAAGGTTGAAGAAACTGTTCAGCTGGAGTGTCTACTTCCATAGTTTCATTTTCACCCATTTCCAAATCAGTACTTGATGGGACCGTAGGAAGAGTTGAAACATCTGACTGACTAGTTCCACCTTCAAAAAACACATCATAATACAAATTCAAATACTAAATGCTTTCCAAAACTAACTACTCTAGAGATATGTTCAAGAAATACGTGCGCGCGCACACACACACACACACAGAGAAACAGATAATTTCAGGATATCAAAAGCACCCACCAGGCTAATTAATAGGGGTAAAAAATCTACCTATGGCACATTCTTGTTATAATAATCAACCTTTCAAGCAAAATGCTCAGTATGGTAGCTTGACTTACACAAAGCTAAATAACAGCTTGAAAGATTCCTATAAATAATGTCTAGTTCCTTAAGTTTGAAGATGATGATTCTGATTTAATAGCTGGATAATAGGATAATGGACTTATATTAATATATTTCTACTCTATAACATAATGTCCTTGGTAAAATATTTAATAAAAAATTTTATTAACAAGAGTAAAGCTACAAACAGGTCATAACAAGATTAAGTTCCTGATTCCCATTTCATTAGCAGTAACGTTTTAACCACTAAAATAACATGATGCAGTCATGATTTTAAAAGGCTTGAATGTCTACTATGTGTTGTGCTAGGCCTTGTGCTATCTGCAAAGGAATAATTAAGAATACTCAATAAACATTAAAAATTTCCTTGATTTTGCTTCAAATCTATATTATTAAAAGAAAGATAGAATGAACTAATCAAGTTCATGTCTTGCAAGATCCAACTACTACAGAATATAAAAATTTTTCTTTTAATCATCTTGATTTAAATATTTCTTAAATTTAAGCACAAATGTAATAACTCTTAAGCAAATCCATAGTCTAAGAAATTTTTTTAAGTTTGTATGCAGAATTTAACAAGAACCATTTATGGATGAAATTCAATAGAATTTTTCATTTTGGGACTTAAAACATTTAGGAGTTAACTTTCACACTCCTGATTTTTGACAGAGATAAGTAACTTGCCAAAGACTACAAAGCTGGAAAGTAGTGAACCAAAATATGAAAACAGGTCAGCTAACACCAGACACAGCAATTGACAGCCATTGTATATAAGTAGCCAAAAGAAGAAACTACTTAATTATATAAAACTTATCTAAAGAGTTTTATCTGTATCCCTTCTCAGAGCACATACAAAAGTATTTACAGTAGGGGATATCAGACTCTTACTTTTTTTGAGAAAAGCAAAAAATGAAGGCTAGGTCTAGAGGAGCAAATTATACCAAATACCCTTTGTTCTCTACTGCTCCACACAATACAATAAGAACCTTATGATTACTAAAGATATAAAATATGGTATACATTAGATGATATAAATAAAACTGACTTCAATAAATAGTTTTTGCAGGTTTTCTGGTAACTTTAATTAATAATAAAAATTACCTCTGGGTCGAGATCTTCCTCGTCCTCTATTGCTTTGTGCGACTTCGCTTGCTTCTTCAAACCACCTTGATAACATGTCAGACATTCTCTGCATCAATGACACATTGGGACTTTGCTCCCCTATGACAACACAGGTCTTATCAGTGAATTTAGGAATAGGTCAGGAACTTTCATTAATGCAAAAACCTTGATTTGAAGGCTTTAAAATGAAAGCAATTTTAAAAACTCAAATTGCCTAAATAAATTATATGACTGTATATATAAACCTATTAGGGCTATCATCACATTTTATAGTAAATGTTTATATGAATGACTCTCCATCTCTATTTTGAGTTCCTCAAGAACAGGACTTACATCTCCTACATGTTTGCCAATTCTTAGGTACTTCCACACTACCACCCCTACCCCAACCCACATCTTTAGTTCTAAGAGCAGACAGCTAGGAAGGGCTCATGAATTCTAAGTTGAACAGATTGAAAGAAAAGTTTGACCTCTCACTTAAATTTCCCTAAACTGAATTTATTTTTATCATCATTTACTGCAAATTCCACATAACTGAAATTAACAGAAACCAGAAAATTTTTTATTTATCTCTTTCCTCCCACCTTGTCTCCCCTCAAATATATGAGTATATTCTTAAGGACATTTTCAAATTAAGTATCACATCAAATTGAAGCTGTGACAATTCTATTTTACAATCATATAATTTAAAATGGAAATCATTTGTTTTTGAATTTTCTGTGAAAACAGAATTTATTTTATGCTTTATTACCTTTATATAATGTAGCTTTATATTTTAAAATATATTAAATAATACCAACAATAATATATTGGGAAATATGCTTTTGATCTTAAAAGATTTCAGAAATCATTAGAATAAGATTTTTGCTATAGATCCGTTTATTAAAATCACACACATTACTTCTATTTTAAATGTACCGTCTTAAGAGACTTCCCTGGTAGCACAGTGGATAAGACTCTGCACTCCCAATGTAGGGGGCCCGGGTTCAATCCCTGGTCAGGGAACTAGATCCCACACACATGGCACAATTAAGAGTTCACATGCCACAATTAAGAGTTAGCATGCCACAACTAAGGAGCCTGCCTGCTGCAACTAAGACCCAGTGCAACCAAATAAATTATATATATATATATTTTTTTTTAAATTCTGTAAAAAAAAGTGTGCCATCTTAACACTCCCAAAATAGTTTCTTATGCTTATCAAAGGCATCTGATAGGAGGAAAAAACAATTTTTTAATGTGCTCTTATAAAACTCTCAGATTGGAAACTGGGAGTTTTTATTGCTCTTTATATCAAATACAAAGGCAAAAATTACTATGTTTGATAATACCCAATGTTTTTGTGGCAAAAGACATTCTTACACTTTCAGTGGGAATACAAAAGAGTGCATACTTTTCAGAGGGTAATTTGATAACTATCAAAATTTAAATGTAATTATCCAGTGACCCACACATTCTACTTTTAGGAATTTATCCTAAGATACACTTGCACAAGTATGGTAAGATATGTATGAAGATGTTTGTTACAGCATCACTTATAATAGTGAAAAAAATGGAAACAAGTTAAAATATTAATTTTTAAATACCATATTTTTTAAAAGCTGACCAAAGTATAGTTACCATCTCTTTCTCGTTCACTTTCAGGCCTTGCTCGGGGTCCAGTATCTGACCAATCACCACGAAGTCTCAAACGCTTAACTGGAGGCTGTCGTAACTAAAAGATGAGGAGAGAACTCTCTTGCTCAATTCTTAAAGCACACTGTAAGTCTAATAGATTCTTTCCATCTTCTTACTTCCTTTATTGAGATGCTAATCAAACTATGAAAGATAGCCATAAATATCCACTGATGTTGACAGCCTGTACTTATTATCTTCAGCCTAAAGTTTGAATGCAACTTTAAAATCATGTAAATGTGATATCTAATCCTACCTGTATCACTTTCCAACTGACAAGAGGAAAGTCATCAAACTACATTGAGCCTAAGTTTTCTATTATTATGATAAATATAGTCTAGGTAAAGTACCTAAATACCTAACTGGCACTAGAAGTAATCATTATTTTATTATTATTATTGACAATTTGCTCTCTGGTTCTCCCCCAGTACCTATTCCAACCCTGCATTACTCACCTCAGTGTCTCTACTCTACCTTGTTGCTCTCATTCTCAACTATTAACTTTTCCTCCTACTTCAGAGAAAATAAAGTCAATTCTATAGAAATGACATAAATTTCCTCAGCTGCATTCTACAACTTACCTATATCTACTTCTTAATTCCTTGCAATCTTTCTCAGGACATGGATCACTTGTTTTGTTTAAGCTTAATCTCTATCTGTGCTTTTTATTTCATTCCTTGAACAATTATTCTCCCTATATCTACATTCATCTCTTCTCTCTTGGTTCTTCCTCACAATATGCTAAAGGTTCTTATCATTTTTAATAAACAGAACACCTCAATTTCATATTTCTATCCAGCTACACTCTTTTCTCATGCTTTCTGAGCTTTACTGTCAAGCCTCTTTTAAAAAGTCTATATTCAGGGTGGGGGGGGATCAACTGGGAGACTGGGATTCACATATATACACTAATATGTATAAAGTAGATAACTAATGAGAACCTGCTCTATAGCACACAGAAGTCTACTTCACTGTACAGTAGAAACTAACACAACACTGTAAAACAACTATACCCCAATTTTTAAAAATAAGTCTATATTCATTCTATTTTTATCTACCACTCCTCTCTCAATTCACTGAAGTCAATCTCATGTTCCCATTTTTCCACAGAATTCATTCTCACCAATATCACCAGTGAATGATCAACGACTAAGTTCACTGATCAATGATAAAATGATTAAAATTCAATTTCCAATTCAAATGGCACCTTTCAGAGATTATTTTATTTGGTGTCTTTGGCATCTGACACTCTTAATCACTCCCTTTAACCGTTACATTTTAACATCTTTTTATTGAGATATAATTCACATACCATAATATTTACCCTTTTAAAGTAGACAAATCAGTGGTGTATATTCACAAAGCTATGCAACTATTTGTATCACACTAATCCAGAACATTTTCATCACCTTAAAGAGAAACCCTATAGCTATCAGCAATCATTCCCCACTTCTCCCTCTACTCACCTCCTGGCAACTACTAATCTACTTTCTGTCTCTATGGATATGCTTATTCTGGACACTTCATATAAATGTAATAACATAATATGTGGCCTTTTGTGTATGACTTCTTTCACTTAGCTTAATATTTTTCAAGGTTCATCCACGTTGCAGCATACATCAGTATTTCATTGCTTTTTATGGCTCAATAATATTCCACTTTTTGAATATACCACATTTTGTATATTTATTCACCAGTTGGTGAACATTGAGTTCTTTCCACTTTTTGGCTACTGTGACTAATGCTGCTATGAACATATGGACAAGTTTTTACAGGGACATGTTTTCAATTTTCTTGGGTATATATCTAGGAGTGGAATTGCCAAATCGTATGATAACTTATATATTTAACTTTTGAGGAACTGACAAACTGTTTTACAATGCACCTGCACCATTTTATACTCCTACCAGCAATGTGTGAGGGCTCCAATTTCTCCACATTTTCATCAACAATTGTCATTGACTTTTTTATTTTAACCAACCTAGTAAGTGTGAAGTGGTGCCTCACTGTGGTTTTGATTAGTGATGTTGAACATCTCTTTATGTGCTTAATGGTCATTTGTATACCTTCTTTGGAGAAATGTCTATTCAAATCCTTTATCAATTTTTTAATTAGGATACTTGTCTTTTTATTGTTGAGTAGTAAGTGTTCTTTATATAACATATTCTGGATACTGGATTCTAAATCATAAACCAGATATATGATTTGCAAACATTTTCTCCCACCCTGTGGGTCACTCCCTTTTATTTTTTTCTAACATAACATTCATTGATTTTTTTTTTTCTTTCACAATTAAGCAGGTTTTAACAGAAATCTGGTGACAGCTTAGCTGTAAATTTTCTATTTTCTCCTGGAAACCATACCAAGCAACAAGGAGAATGGGAAAAAAAAGTCTCCATCCTCAGCAAAGGAAACAGAAAAAAAAAAAAAAAGACCCCACAAGTTCCATGTTATGTGTAAGTATGGTTAAAAGCAACTGAGAATAACAAAATCTGCAGAGGAAGTCACAAGTGTGACAAAGAATAATCATTAGATTAGAGGATGCCTAGTGTGGCAGTTATCTAAAATCTCAGACAAATAATCATTTCCAGAAAGAGAGAGCCTCACCCTGTATATAAACTGTACTTAGAATTAAGAGCTCTGTTCCATGGTTAGAAGAGAGAAATTTTTATATTATACAGGCAAAGAACTGATGTTATAATCTCAGCAACTATTTATGGAACAAGATCTTCAAGTTAAAAACAGTCCTAAGTTTGATTTTTTGATATATGCGAAATAACCTACTCAAGAATCCTGAAAATCATACAGCATTCATTCAATAAAAAAATTTTTAGCACCTTTCATGTGTCAGGTACTACTCTAGGTATTGGGGAAAGATCAATGTATAAAACATACAAAAATTCCCAATGTCACAGAGTTTATAGAATACATGAAATTAAAAAGTAAAATATACAGAGAAAGTGGTAAGTGTTACAGAAAAAAATTAAGTATCAGTAGAAAAGGGTGATAGGTAGTACCAGATAATTAAGGGTTACAATTTTAAATAATGTGGTAAGGTAGGATCTAACAGAGAAGGGAACATAGGAAAAGCCCTATAAGAAGTAAAGGAAGAAGAAATCCAGATATCTAGAGGAGATCATTTCAGGCAAAATAAATGCAAAAGCCATAAGGTAGCTTAGCCTGTCTGAGTAAACAAGTAAGTAGATGTAGGTAGAGCAGAGTAAACAAAGGAGAGAGCAGTAGAAGTAACAAGAACCAGATGATCTAAGATCTTGAAGCCACTGTAAGGACCTCAGTTTTGTTCTGAGTGAGGTGGGGAGCCATTTGGAGTGTGGATCAGAACAGTGGCGTGATTTGACTTATGTTTTAAAGGATTACTTTGACTACCGTGTAGCTAACTAAAGGACTGGAGGGGGTGGGTATGAAAGCAGGGACCTGGTAAGAAAGCTACCATAATAATCTAGGAGGAGAGATGCTGATGACTCGGATTAGAGTATTAATAGTAGAGTGGGAAGCAGTACTACAGGTTTTGGATACAGGTTTCCCCTAGTATCTGAAAGCAGAATGTTCCTATGAAAACTTTCGTAAGTCGAAATGGAGTAAAATGAAGAAGCAATTACCTTAGGACACATCTTGCTAATGGATGCACAGAATAAATTGAGATAAAGCACAGATGCTCACAGACACAATTCAATGCTACGACAGCTTGAGGCTGAGACAGAGACACAATTCAAAGCTACGGCAGCTCGACGCTGAGATAAGACACAATTCAATGCTATGGCAGTTTGATGCTGAGATGCCGAGTATAGTTCACTGGGAAGGAGCTTGGTGATGCCACTTGCTGCTCAGGGTGCACACTGCAAACAAACGCCAAATGCCATTTTCGCTTTTCACCTTTTTTTCTGTAAAAGCAAAAATCCTCTTTGGATTTTTTAGTTAGTGAAAGCAGGTACTAAGCAGGTCTTTAGTAAAAGCAAAGTGATATAGAAGCAAACATTCAAAAAGCAGGGGATACATGCAATACTTTTAGGGATAAATTATGGGGACCAGGAGAAAATGAGCGATTGGCTTCAACAAAGCAGTCCAATAATGTGCTAGGTAGGTGGGGGAAATGTCAAAAAGATATGAGAGAAAAACGAAAAGAAAGAAAAGACAATAAAAAGGAAAAAGGAATACCAAAATAAAGGAAAATGAGAAGTGGAAAAAATTTGAATAAGACAAAAGAATATGCTAAATAAAGAAGGGGAACAGAAATTCCCTGGCAGTCCAGTGGTTAGGACTCTGAGCTTTCACTGCCAGGGGCCTGGGTTCAATCCCTGGTTGGGGAACTAAGAGCCAGCAAGCCGAGAGGCATGGCCAAAACAAAAAGGGGTGGGGGGTGAAAGACAAATTATTAGAGGGCAAAGGAAATAATATAGGAAATAAAAAGAGACCCCTACAAGTTAAGAAAATATAAAAATATGAAAACATAAGAAAAAACTCATATATTAAACTTTTATTCATACTTTAAAACCCTGCTCAAGTGTTTCTTACATTCCCAATCAAAAACAATTATTCCTTCTTTTGGTCTACTTATATAGAACATAATTCTTACATATAATTCTATTATTTTAAGTTTCACACATTTATTTATAAACTTTATTCCTTTATAAATTTATTTATTTATTTGTAAACTGAATGAGAGATCATGTCTTTGTTACAGTCATCCTTGATTTTCTAAAGTTTAGTAGCGTATGTAGTATAGTAGCCACCCAGTAAATATTTGGTGAGCTGAGATGAGTTTGTCTGAACATTACTGTCAAGGATTTAGCATAAAACACTGAAAGAAAAGATGGTGAGATTAAGAGGAGGACAGGTTATTAATTTCTTTTTCTATATAGACCTGTGAATTATTTCATTTATTACAATAAGCATAATTTATTTTTTTAATTTTAATTCATTTTCAGAATTATTTTTCTTAATTTAGTGAATTCAACAAAGAATACTGAGAAAAACATGTTCAAAAAAACCAACTGTTCATAATTAAGCCTCTTTCACTCATTTTATAAACATCTTTAGGCTAAGTATTCTATGGGATAAAAGCTAGTTGGCTCACTTAAAATGTTTCTGCATTTCCAACTCTTTTGTTCTGTAACAGTCACAAAGTATGACTGTAACTTTACTGAAGCGCGTTATCTCAAGAGGAAATTACATAGCAACAACAAAATGACAGAGCAGATTTCACATTTTCAATCAGACCAATAAACTCAAAAATTGTTTTATTAGCCATCATACCCTCTTCTTCACCAATTTCCTAATTCACTTAAACACAGTGCCAAATTTAAAATCCCAAAAACACATTTATAAAGTAATCTTGATTTTTTTCTAATTTTATAGCCCTCTCAACCTGCAACTATAAGAACTGGATTTGGTTTTGCATCTCATAGGAATTACAAAATTGTTATTGTTCTCTAGTATCTTTAAAATGTATTCATTAAGAAGAGTTGGACCAATACCTAAAAGTCACTGATAATTAATAAAAAGCAATGGTTAATTTCAAAAGACATTTATAATCCAAAGAATAGAGTGATTAAACACAGGACACTGTAGGGACCTCCCTGGTGGCGCAGTGGATAAGACTCTGCACTCCCAATGCAGGGGGCCCGGGTTTGATCCCTGGTCAACTAGATCTTACATGCATGCTGCAACTAAGAGTTTGCATGCCACAACTAAGGAGCCTGTGTGCCTCAACTAAGGAGCCCACGTGCTGCAATTAAGGAGACCTGGAGGTGCAACTAAGAGCCGGTGCAACCAAATTAAAAAAACAAAAACAACCATAGGACATTGTAAAATAAAAAAGCCAAAGTGAAAAACTGGGGAAAGAACCTTAACAAGGTTAAAGCAAACATTTTTCTACTGCTGTGTACTGTCAAGGATATACTATTTCTGGTTATTGCTTTTCATAAGTAAGAAAAATGATTTAGTATTTAGAGTCATTTTAGGAAAAGTAGTTCTTTCACCTAGTTTCCAATACATAATATATATCTATATTTATATCTAGAAATTGATAAAGAGGGTATCTACAGATATAGATATATAGATATAATGGAATGTATAAACTTCTAAAAGACTAAATGTTTATATTCATGCACCAATAGGAGTTTTACCTATTACCATTCACTATTTATATGAGGACAGCAATCCCCTCCTCTCCCAATTCTGTGTATGTGTTGTGCTGTGTGTGCATGTTCAGACACTTTAACTTACCTTTTTCTCACTCACTCATATGGGTCATTGTTTTACAAAATGTACCTAGAGATAATATTACATGTCACTAATTCATAACTGTGAAAGAGGCAGAATCAGGAGAAGACAGGAAGGACTGCTATCAACATATGAATAGTAAACATTGTTGCATGAATATAAACATTTAGTCTCTTGGAAGTTTATACATCACATTTATTTATTATTTTAATTGCCTCTTCTGCAACTGTCAGAACTGTTCATCTTTCTTGCCTGCTGCTGTGCATCCATAAACTTGAAAAACATTTTGCTATTAAATATTTTCTCTTTAAAAATACTTTCGCCTAGCACCTTATCCTTATTTATTACTCCCATTCTTTCATGCGTATTTTCATGTCTTTGCTCCTTAGGACTGTAAATGCCATGAAAATTAACTCTATTTTTTGAAGCCTTTCAGGCCCTAGGAGTTACTGAATTAATGCTCTAGGAGTTAGTGAGTTAATGTTTTCTGAATTCAATAAAGAACATGGTTTTGAGTAAACTTACCTCTTCTCTTCTCTCTTCTGCAGAAGGAGTTTTAAGTTCTCGTGCTGTATCATCTTTTGGGTCAAAAAGATATATGTAATCTGAAGAGTAACTAACAAGAATCTCTTGACCATCTTCACTGTAACACAGAGATGTCACCCTGCAGGACTTGTTATTAAGATGGGAGGGGATAAAACGGGCAACCATTCCAGTAGTTCCTCGACCTGCATAATTCCCTAAATAAGAAAAAAGGAGCTGTTTAAAATTCAGAATATTTTTCAAGAAAAACACTTGAAAAACTCTTAATCTGAATTATGAGATATGTGATTTAACGTAGCAACATAAATCCAAGCTATCATATTCTATTTCTGGAAAAGACTCTTTAATCACCAGTCAAATTTTGTAACAAAATAAAAATGAATATAGTATAAAAGTTACATATCTTCCAAAAAGAATTCATGATTTTCTAGAATTCCAGATTACATCAATGTTTTATTGGAAATATGAGTTATTTAATCAATTTTATATTGTGATTACAGTCACACTAAATCATCTCTTAAAAATTCCCCACATTAAGATAATATAATTTTATAATATAAATCGGAAAGCTGATATTTACTAGCATACTAGATAAAACAGTACAGTACCTTTTTAATATGATTTACCTTTTACTGTATGTCAGTAAAAGATCTTTGATTGCCATGAAAGTCTCCTCTTATAAGATAACAGAGTGGGGGGCTTCCCTGGTGGCGCAGTGGTTGAGAGTCTGCCTGCTGATGCAGGGGACACCGGTTCGTGCCCCGGTCCGGGAAGATCCCACGTGCCGCGGAGCGGCTGGGCCCGTGAGCCATGGCCGCTGAGCCTATGCGTCCGGAGCCTGTGCTCCACAATGGGAGAGGCCACAACAGTGAGAGGCCCGCATACAGCAAAAAAAAAAAAAAAAAAAAAAAAAAAAAGATAACAGAGTGGGAATACCACTCTAATTTTAATTAATTTTGGTGGTCGTCAACGTAATGCAATATGATAGGGAGAGGTACGACTGGCACTTTGTGCTCTGCAGACCCAGGAATGCTAAATTCTAAGAATCCCACAAAGCTGTATTATCTTGCCCTGCCCAAAATTTCAATCATGTCCCATCTGTTGAGAAATGATAACTGAGCCTACAGTTCCATATATTACTACTGTTCCCCCTAAACATGCATGTCCAAATAGATAAGACTCCTCAATCACAGTTCAAGAAAAGAAAAAAGATCCCATCTGGTTTTCCCATTTCAGTAATCTAGGTCCATTTTCACTGGACATAAACTGACATTGAGATCAACATTGTTAATTTCTGGCCCAAGTCAACTTTTATTTTTGATGCCATAAAATATGTGAATATATATATAAATGTGTACATATGTATGTATATTTGGGGTGTGTGTGTGTGTGTGTGTGTGTGTGTGAGAGAGAGAGAGACAGAGAGACAGAGAGAGAGAGAGAGAGAGAGAGAGAAAGAATGTGCAATCTTGACCTTCCTTGACAGAAAATGCTAATGGAAGTTAGCTTTGAGGTGAATATTTCAGAAGTGGTTTGATCCCAAAGCAGATGAGGAACAAATAGGAGTTTAAGGCAAATTCACATTCAGTACTGCAGCATCATTTACAGTACTTTAGCTAGGCTACTAAGTAGGCATAAATATGTTATATATTAATACACACCCAAGTCACTGTTCTTTCCTAACTTTTCTCTCCACCACGCTTACTATTATCCCCTTGATTGAAAAGATGGCAAAGAGAAATTAGGAAAGCCAAGTGTTGTGAGCTGAAGAGTGTCCCCTGAAAATTCATGTCCACCAAGAAACACAGAACGTGACCTCATTTAGAAATAGGGTCTTTGTAGATGTAATTATCAAGATGAGGTCATACTGGATTATGGTGGCCCTTAAATACAATGTAACTAGTTTTCTTATAAGAAGAGGGAAATGCAGGCACAGATACACAGGAGAGAATAGCATGTAAATATGGAAGCAGAGATTGGACTGATACATTTAAAAGCCAAGGGATGCTAAGGATTGTCAGCAACCTCCAGAATCTAGGAGAGAAGCAGGCAATAGATTCTCCATGAGAGCCTCCAGCAGAAAACCACCCTGCGACATCTTGATTTTAGACATTTAGCCTCCAGAAATGTGAGAGAATAAATTTCTGTTATTTTAAGCCACCCAGTTTAGAGTAATTTGTTATGATAGACCCAGGAAATTAATATATCAAGTGTTACAACTTTTTAAAGTGATAAACTGCAAAAGTATCACACTGATGGGTCATAAAAACTTGGTGAAATGCTATTTTTTATAATAATCCATAGTATTTAAATACATTCTATTTACTAAATTTTACGTGAAACTAATGAAATTTTTAAATTGCAATACATCATAAAGATTTATCCTTTGGGGACTTCCCTGGTAGTGCAGTGGTTAAGAATCCGCCTGCCAATGCAGGTGACATGGGTTCGAGCCCTGGTCTGGGAAGATCCCACGTGCCACGGAGCAACTAAGCCCGTGCGCCACAACTACTGAGCCTGCGCTCTAGAGCCCGAAAGCCACAACTACTGAAGCCCGCACACCTAGAGCCTGTGCTCCGCAACAAGAGGAGCCACCGCAATGAGAAGCCCACGCACCACAATGAAGAGTAGACCCCGCTCACCGCAACTAGAGAAAGCCTGCACATAGCAATGAAGACCCAATGCAGCCAAAAATAAATAAATTTATATATAAAAAAAAGATTTATCCTTTGAACTGATAGGATCTCATATTTTCTCCAATATATGTCTTTTTACCTGTAGCTCTTGTACCCAGCATTCGCCGATCATATATTCGTACTGAGCTATCAGAACAACCAACAGCAAGATAATATGGTATTGGTGGACAAATAGCTACAGATGTGGCAGCACGTCGGCAGTTAATTAAAATATCCTACAAAAGATAAAAAAATACCAGTTACATAAGCTTTACAACAGATAATAGTCTATTTAAAACATTTTCCCTTCAATTAGAACAAGAAAATCTTTTTCAGAAATCCTAATTCAGTCAGTATGACAATGAGGGAGGAAAAAAACCAAAATGCCTCCTAAATATTCTCATACTCAGGAATAAAATGATCATCTTTAGAAATATTAAAAAACTCATACACTACCTATGTAATATGTCATTAAGTCATTAATGTCATTAGAAATGCCTGCGATCATTGATCCACTGGACAGTAAACATGGAGGTATAATCAACCTTTGTCTATCATAAGTATAATCATTTTATACGGTACTCATGATATTTTAATTTTAATTATTGCTATTAAAATATAACAAAAATATCATAACCTGATATTAAAATTTTATATTTTTAACTTATAAAATCTGCCTCCTTACCCATTCAAAAACAAAGTACATACATACATATAAAATTGAAGCCATGTCAAAGACAGGCTTCACTATAATGTCACTACTTATCTCTATACAAGCATTAGAAAATATAAGAGTTATCACCCCAAAGATATAGCTTTAAGGTACTGTTAATTCTATACTATTTTGTCTACAACTCTAACTCCTCACTCTTCTCAGAATAGCTGAGTTTGTAAGTTACATTTATGCTAAGTTTTATGTATTTAATTATGGGCCTCAGAACATTATTCCTATTACATAGAATTTATTCACCAAATACTGCTCATAATTCTAAATTTTTAGGATTTAAGAATTACCCTAGTTACCAATTTTCTTTATACTCTCTCTATTCCTTTTTACATATAAAGAAATCAAAAGTTTTATTGAGAAAAAATTTAACAATATTTCACTTACTAGCTTTGCTTTATTCTTTAGTTTTACAGAGTTTTTGATTATAAAAGCAAAATTAAATCCAACTACATTGTATACGAAACTACTGCTTAAAAGATTTTGACATAACAAATTTTAGGACCTATTATTTACTAAGAAACAGGTAAACCAAATGCCCCTAATAAACAACCTGCTATTTTAAACTTATTTCTGCCTTCAGTTCAACGTTCCTAATTGTGTATGTGTATACATGTATACAGTAGAAAAACTGACAAAATTTTTTTATTTCTATTTTTTTTCTTCTCTGTTTCAATGTATAAAATAATCTTTTCTCCACCTAAAGCATGTTAACAATAGTAACAGGTTTGATTAGCAAACACTCAACCTGATTACTAGTAACTTTTTTTTTTGTAACTATCAGTAAAAATATATTTAGCAATACTTGCTTACTTCATTTACTACTCTAAAATGATCTGAGACAAAAGCTACTGTCTCTAAATAACATTTAGGGTTAGTTGTCTGGGGCCTTACACTGACTGATTTCTCAGGTCTTTTTCAAGTTTAAAATACTATTTTAAAAAATACAAAATTGATAGTGAAGCTCTATCTTTAGAGAAGTGAGCTAAATCTGAATGAACATGTTGATTAAATGGTATCTAACTGTCTAAAACAAAAGATAGCATATAAATAAATCTTGGTTTAAAGGACAGGGTAAAAATAAAAAGAGACACTAAACTTCTACATGCTTTTATCACTGCTATTGGTAAGCCAAAATTGCCTCCATAAACAAATGGAATATACTGATAAATACTTCAAGTTTTTATAATGCTATCGTATATACTGAACAATTATATAAATTTTTATAAATATATTTGAACTGTACAATTTAAGTATAAGTTCCTTAACTTCACTATTAACATTTTAATTAAGATTTTTTTGATTATAAAAATATACTTATTGAAAATTTTATAAAATAAAAAATTCTTAATTTATCCATAAGCTCATAACAGAGTTAACTTACTACCCAATTTTAAGTATAATCTTAATTTTTTTCATCATTTGTACAAAAACTTGATTCTTACATCTTTGCAATCTTCTTTTGTGCAGCTAGTTTTGATGCGTGTATCAAACCACCTAACAGTTCCATCTTCACCACAAGAGAGAAAAGTATACGGGTCATTAGGTACAGTCATAATCTGAAGATGAAAACAAAAGTACAGGTAATGTTTGTGAACATTTAAACAGATGACTTTGAAAAACATTACTGCTATATCATAAAATGATTATGGCAAAAGCAACTAAGAACCATTTATTTTAATTATTTATGACTTACCCGTATCATAATGCAAAATAGTGCTATACATATAGAAATATGCAAGAGGTAACTGTTGAATTAATGTGACTCATCACTTTGAAGTTTGACATTAATGTACCTTCAGACAGAAAGCTCTTTACATTATAAACTCCTAACAACTTGACAAGAAAAATCCTACCCTTGGAAGCTTGTTCAAACTTTGAATAGCCAAATTTTTGTTTTCTGGATGTGAATTTACACTTGTATTAGAAATACACTGTAAAATTTTACTCTCTGATAATGTTTATAAAAACTATGTGATGCTGAATTAAGCATTTAAACTGACCTCTCAAAAATTTTTTGAGTGATGGTAATGGTTCTATAACAATGTAAAAGTACTAAATGTCACAAACAGTACAGTTAAAAATGGTTTGAATGGCAAATGTTATATTAAGCATATTTTACAAAAATTAAATTTTGTGAAGAAATGAAACATTTTAGATATTCCTGTATCCACTTCTGGTTTAGCAATAATACTGTAAGTTGAGGCCCTCTGTGAACCCTCCTGTCCAACATATTCCTCCCCTTCTCTGTCCTTAGAAGTAGAAACTGCCAAAATTGGGTATTTAGCATTCTCACATAGGTTTTTATGTACCCATAAACAATGGAAGGTATATTCCTATGTATACATGAAAAGGTGCTCAGATTCATTAGTGATCAACTAAACACAAATTATAATCCTAAGTAAATATCACTACACATCACCAGAATGACCAAAATGAAAGGGACTAGATTAATATCAAATGTCAATGAGGACATGGAGCAACTAGGGCTTTCACACGTCGTTGATGGGGCTGTAAAACGGTACCATCACTTTGAAAAACCATGTGTCAGTATCTACTAAAGCTGGTCATATGCCTCTTCCATGACCCAGCAATTCCACTACAAATAAATGTATGCATAAAGGCACCTAAAGATGTGTACCAGAAAGTTCACAGCAGCATGATTCATATTAGCTAAATACTTGAAACAACCCAAATGGCCAGTAAGAGAATAAGAACATAAATTGTGATTTACTCTTAAAATACTAAAGCAATAAAAATAAAGAAATACATTGCTCTCAAATTATGTAAAACCAGTGATTAAAAATAAGATTTCTTGCCAGAAATCAGTGGAGTAACATCTTTAAAGTAGTAAAAGAAAAAAAAAAAACTGTCAAACTAGAATTCTATACCCACAGAAATATCTTTCTAAAACAAAAATAAACTAGACTTTTTCAGAAATAAGAAAACTGAAAGATTATTCAGTAGCATAGAAGTCAGCAAAAGATGCCTCTTACCTAACTATGACCCATTATTTTTGTAAATAAGAGTTTGAATGAAACTCAGCCACATCCAATCATTTACATATTATCCAAGTCTGCTTTCCTGACACAATGGCATATTTGAGCAGTTGTGACAAAGATTATATGGCACACAAAGCCTAAAATATTTACTATTTGGTATTTTACAGGATAATTTTCCAAACCTCTACAATAACAGACAAGCACAATATAAATACATCTTCTAAAATCCTTCTTGTAAAAGGAAAATAATACCTGTCATAATCTGGATCTATGCAAAGGAAATTAAGATTAGAAATAATAAATATGTAAGTAAACATAATTTTTACTTTGTTTTAAAATCTTTTTAAAGATAATTGACTATTAAAGGAAGAATATTAACAATGTATTAAGGAAATTATGAAATATATAAGAATAAAATGTAAGAAAAAAATATCCAAAATTCCAGGAGAAGAAAAATGAAAGTACAGTATTATAAGATTCTTATACTATATTTGAAGTGGTACCATATTACTTGATGGTACACTGTGATAAAGTTCATGATGTATACTATAAACCCTAAAGCATACACTAAAACATCAAGAAAAAAAAGTTATAGCTAATAAATAAGCAAAGGAAGTAAAGTGGAATCACAAAAATACTCAGTTCTTCCAAAAAACAGAAGAAGGGGAAAAGACTGATGCAACAGGAACAGAGGGAAAACAAAGAGCAAGACACAAAATTTAAATTCAAATACTTACATATCAATAATCACATTAATTGTAAATGATATAAACAGCCCAATTAAATAAAAGGCAGATGTTGCTAGATTGGATAAAAAAGCAAAACCCAACTATAAATTGCCTGTAAGAATCTAACTTTAAACATAAAGACACAGATACCTAGACTAAAAGTAAAAGGACAGAAGAAAGAGATACCACAATAACTCTAATAATGAGAAAGCTAGATTTGCTATAAAAATAGCAAATTTCAAAGCAAAGAGTATTAATGGGGATAAAGAGAGTCATTTTACAATGATAAATGGGTCAATCCAAGAATAGAAATATCAAAATCCTGAATGTTTATGTACCTAAAAACAGATCTTTGAAATATATGAAGCAGTAATTGACAGAACTGAGTGGAGAAACAGACAGTCCAAAAATATTAGATTTCAACACACCTGTTTCAATAATTGATAGAACAATCAGAAAATCAGTAAGAATATAGAAGAATTGAACATGGTTATAAGCCATCTTGACATAACTGATATTTATGGAACACTCCACAAACAAAAGAATAAGCACTTTTTAAAGTGCATAAGATAAATTTACCAATAGACTATATTCTGGAGCACAAAACCAGTCTCATTAAAATTGAAAGGATTTAAGCCATACAAAGTACATATTCTGACTGAGATGGATTTAACTAGAAAATAATCATTGTAAATCAATCCATACAAAGACAGTTACACAAGTGATTAAAATAGCTTCAATTGCAATTAAGCCCAAGCTGGAAAACAACTCAAATATTCAAATATTTCCAAATATTTGGAAACTAAATGACATGTTTCTCAATAAATGATGAATCAAAGAAGAAATCACAATAGAAACTAGAAAATTTATTTACTAACTTACTAATAGAAGAGAAATGGAAGTTCAGCATATCAAAATTAGTGAAATTTACCTAAAGGAATACTCAGTGGAAATTTTATTTTACTAACTGCCTGTATTAGAAAGGATAAAGGTCTCAAATCAGTAACTTCAGCCTCTACTTTAAGAAACTAGAAGAAAGAGAGCAATGAAACTCACCATAGTAAACAGAAGAAAGGAAAAAATGGAGATCAAAAATAGAAAAAGAAAACAAGAAAATAGAGAAAACCATGGAAACCAAAGTTCGTTCTTAGAGATGATCATTAAAATTGATGAAATCTCCACTCAGACTGCTAAGAATAATAAAGAGAGAGAATACAAACTACCAATATCAAGAGTGACAGAAGTGACATCACTATAGATTCTACAGATGTTAAAAGGATAGTAAGGAAGTACTGTGAACAACTTACACCAACAAATTCAGCAATATAGATGAAACAGGTTCCTTGAAAAGGATAAAATACCAAAGCTCATTAAAGCAGAAAGATATAACCTGAATCACCAATATTCATTTTAAGAAATAAATATGCAGTTATAAACATCCTACAAAGAAAACTCTAGGACCAGATGGCTTTATTGGTGAATGCTCCCAAACATATAAGAAACAAATATTACCATTTCTACACAAACTCTTTCAGAAAATTGAAGAGGACAAACTTTCCAAGTTATTGCAATAAGGCAGCATTATGCTAACAACAAACCCAAAGACACTGCAAGGAAACAAAGCTAAAGATCATCTCTCATGAACACGTCTGCAAAAAAAAAGTCCTTAACAAAATGAATACAACACAGAACGAGGATAATACATCAATATATGACCAGGTGAGGTTTATCTCTGGAATGTTAAGTTGGTCTTAATGTTTGAAAAATAAATGTAATTCACCCTGTTAAGAAACTAAAAGATCCAATTAAAGATGTTTAAGAAAAAAAAAAGAGTGGAATGCACATTGATCTCAAGTCCATGTGAAATGTTTTTCAAGATGGACTGTAGTTACACAGAGCAAAACAATTCTCAATAAATATTAAATGTTTAAAATCATAAAAATATCTTTTCTACTATAAAAAAAGAAACTAAAAGAAAAGTAATACAATCCTTTCAAAAAATGAAAAAATACAGAGAAAACACATGACAAAATCCAATATCCATTCCTGATAAGTGTAAGAATATGAACAGAATTAACTCAACCTGCTAAAAAGCATTACTGAAATATACCTTCTGTCATAGTTATTAGTGAAAGATCAAAGATCAAAACAAGGGAAGGATGTTTAGTCTTACCACTTTTATTCAGTATTGGACTGAAAGTTCTAATAAGTGTGATAAGATAAGAAAAAGAAATAAAAGGAGTCCAGATGGGAAAAGAAGAAAAATTGTCTCTATATTCACAGATGACATAATCATCTAAGGAGAAAATTCTATGTAATCTTTTTGTAAAAAGTTACTAGAGCTAATAAGTGAGTGTAGCAAAACTGCAGAATACAAGATCAATATATAAAAATGAACCGCATGTGAAAATACTAGCAACAAAACAATCAGAAATTGAAAATTTAAAGATAATACCATTTACAATAACATTAAAAAATATGAAATATTTAAGGGTAAGTCTTAAGACACACAAACTGAAAATTATAAAACATTGCCAAGTAAAATTAAAGTCCTAGATAAGGGAGATATACTGCTATCATGGATTGGAAGATTTAATAATTGTTGTCAATTCTCCCTAAATTGATATATAGATTCAAATAAATCCCAGGAGGAATTTTGGTAAAAACTGACAATTTAATTATCAAATCCATGTGGAAATACAAAAGACCTAAAATACCTTAAACAATTTTGAAAAAGAAGAAGAAAGGACTTATACTACCCGGTTTTAAGAGTTAATATTAAGCTATAGTAATAAAGACAGTGTGGTACAAGCATAATCATAAATCACTGGAAGAGAAAAGGTACTGACCAGAAATAGGTGAAAATAGATGTGGTCAAATGACTTATGATCATGATGCAAAAAAAGTTCAGTGGAGAAAAACAATGTTGGAAAACCAGATATCCATATGTAAAATAATGAACTTAAAGCAGTATCTCATACTTTATGAAAAAATTAACACAAAATGGATCATCGATCCAAATGCAAAACATAAAAGTATAAAACTTTTAGGAGTGGGCTTCCCTGGTGGCGCAGTGGTTGAGAGTCCGCCTGCCGATGCAGGGGACACGGGTTCGTGCCCCGGTCCAGGAGGACCCCACATGCCTTAGAGCGGCTGGGCCCGTGAGCCATGGCCACTGGGCCTGCACGTCCGGAGCCTGTGCTCCGCAACGGGAGAGGCCACAATAGTGAGAAGCCCGCATACCACAAAAAAAAAAAAAAAAAAAAAAACTTTTAGGAGAAAATCATTGTGACATTTGGTTAAACAAAGATTTTTAGACACAACGTTGGTTCCCCTCCTAAAATAATAAATTTGATAAAATGGGTTTCTTTAAAATTAAAGAACTTCTTTTTGAAAGATACTGTAAGGAAAATGAAAAGACTAGCCATCAACTCAGAGAAAAAAATTGAGTCACATACCTGAAAAATACACAGAACATACTTTTAAAGACCCTCAAAACTCAACAATAAAAAATGAAACAATGGACAAAAGATTAAACAGACAATTCACCAAAGAAGGCACATGAAGAAACAGGAAAACATGGCTCAAACAAAGGAACAAAGTGACTCTCCAGAAACTGACCCTAATAAAAGGGAGATATATGAATTACCTAAAAAAGAATTGAAAGTAATGGTCATAAAGAAATTCAGCGCGCTACAAGAGAATACAAATAGACAGCTAAACAAAATCAGGAAAACAATGCATAAACAAAATGAGAATATTACCAATGAGAAAGAAACCAGAAAAATAGCGAAACAAAAATTATGGAGCTGAAAAATATAGTAACTAAATTTAAAAATTCACTACAGGACAATCAACAGCAGGCTGAATCAAGCAGAAAAAGGAATCAGCAAAGTCAAAGATAAGCCATTTGAAATTATCTAGTCAGAGGAACAAAGAAAAGGAATGAAGTGAAAAAGCCTAAGGGACTTATAGGATATCATCAAGATGACCAATATTCCCGTTATAGGAGTTCCAGATGGAGAAAGGGGAGTGGGTAGAGAGCTTATCTGAAAAAAATAATGGCCGAAAACTTCCCAAATCTGAGAAAGAAAATGAACATCCAGATTCAAGAGACTCAGAGGACTCCAACTAGGATGGGCCCAAAGAGGCTCAAATCAAGACATACTATAAATAACTAGTCAAAAGTGAGTTAATCTTGAAAGCAGCAAGAGAAATGTGAATCATGACATACAAAGAAACTCCCATTAGATCAGTGGATTTCTCAACAGAAACATTACCAGCCAGAGGGAAGTGGGATAATACATTCAAAGTACTGAAAGAAAAAACCTGCAAACCAAGAATACTATATATCCACCAGAACTGTCCTTTAAAACTGAAGGAGAAATAAAGACGTTCCCAGATAAAGAAAAACTAAGAAAGGTTATCACCACAAAGACCTGCATTACAAGAACTGCTAAAGGAAGTCCTTCAAGTTGAAATCAAAGAAGCTAGACAGCAACACACAGCATATAAAAATATAAAGATTTTGTGGTAAAGGTAAATATACAAATACAAAAATCTGTAATACTGTAATGGTGGTACATAAATCACTTTTGAGTATAGAATTTAAGAAATAAAAGCATTAAAAATTATTATAACACTATGTTAGTGAATATAAAATATAAAAAGACATAGTCTATGACACTGAACAAAGTGGAGCAAGGAATAGTATTTTTGTATGTAATTTAAGTTGTTAACAGTTCAAGACAGATTGTTATAACTATGTTTTATGTAATCTTCATGGTAAACACAATGAAAAAAACCTATAAAAGATGCCAAAAGAAAACAAGAAAGGAATTAAAGCATGTCATTACTAAAGAAAAAAGAAAATCAATAAAACATGGAAAGCAGCAAGAGAGGAAAAGAGTGACCAAATATTTGCAGGACACACAGAAAAAAAATTTTTAATGGCAATAGTGAGTAGTTCCCTATAAGTAACTACTTTAAATGTAAATGGTACAGTACTAAGTGGGAAGTTTATAGTAATAAATATCTACATTAAAAAAGAAGAAAGATCTCAAATCAACAACCTAACTTTACACCTCAAAGAACTAAAAAAAGAACAATAAATGAAAGCTAAAGTTAATAGATGAAGGAAATAATAAAGATTAGAGCAGATATAAAGGATATGAAGAATAGAAAAAAGTATAAATGAAATTAAGTTCTTCTCAAAAGAGTATCAAAATCAACAAACCCTCACCTAGACTAACAAGAAAAAAAACAAAATGACTCAGCAAAAATCAGAAATGAAAGAGGAGACATTACAACTTATACCACAGAAATAAAAAGGATCCTAAGAGACTACTACGAATACAACAACAGATGGAATGACCTAGAAGAAATGAATAAATTTTTAGAAATATACAACTTACCAAGACTAAATAATAGATTAGATAGATAGATAGATAGATACAGATAAACTGAACAAAGCTACACTACAGTAAGGAGACTGAATCAGTAACCAAAAACATCCAAAGAAAGGAAAGCCCAGAACCAGATGGCTTGACAACACCACTTACATTAAAAAATTTACATCAAGGGCTTCCCTGGTGGCGCAGCGGTTGAGAGTCTGCCTGCTGATGCAGGGCACACGGGTTCGTGCCCCGGTCTGGGAAGATCCCACATGCCGCGGAGCGGCTGGGCCCGTGAGCCATGGCCGCTGAGCCTGTGCATCCGCAGCCTGTGCTCCACAACGGGAGAGGCCACAACAATGAGAGGCCCACATACCGCAAAAAAATTAAAAAAAAATAAATAAATAAAAGAAAGTAAGACTACAAACCTGTATTCCTGATGAATACTGATATAAAAATCCTCAGCAAAATGCTAAAAAGAAAAAAAAACCCAAAACAATAACACACTAAGTCTAAGCCAGATTTACTTTGAAATGCAAGGATGATTCAACATACACAAATCAATCAAAGTAATTCATCTCATTATCAAAATGAAGGACAAAAACCATATGATCATCTCAACTAATATAGAAAAAGCATTTGACAAAATACAACACACTTTCATGATAAAAAACACTCAACAAACTAGGAATGGAAGGAAATTACCTCAACATAATAAAGACCATATATGAGAACCTCATAGCTAATATATTCAATGGTGAAAAACCAAAAGCTTTCCCTCTAAGATCAAGAACAAGGCAAAGATACCCACTCTCATCACTTCTATTCAATATAGTATTAGAAGTTCAAGCTACAGCATCAAGGCAAGAAAAAAGAAATAAAAGACATCAAAATTGGAAAGGAAGAAATAAAATTATCTCTATTTGCAGATAACCTGATCTTATACATAGAAAACTCTAAAGTTTCTGCAACAAAACTATTAGAATAAATGAATACAGCAAGGTTGCAGTTACAAAATCAACACTTAAAAATCAGCTGTATTTATATACAGTAACAATGAACAACCTGAAAATGAAATTAAGAAAACAACCCATTTACAATAGCATTAAAAAAATAAAATACTTGGGAATAAACTTATTCAAGGAGGTGAAAGATCTGTACACTGAAAACTACAAAACAATGCTGAAAGAAATTATAGAAGACACAAATAAATGGAAAGATGTTCTGTGTTCATGGACTGGAAGACTGAATATTGTTAAAATGTCCATATTACCCAATGTGACCTATATTTAATGCAATTTCTATCAAAATTCCAAGGACATTTTTACAGAATCAAAAAAAAAACCCTAAAATTCATATGGAATCTCAAAGGACACTAAACAGCCACAACAATCTTCAGAAAGCAAAACAAAGCTGGAGGCCTCACACTTGCTGATTTCAAAGCGTATTACAAAGTTACTACATTTAAAACATTATGACAGACCTACAGACCAATGGAACAGAGTAGAGAACCCAGGAGTAAATAAACCCTCACATATGTGGTCACATGATCTTTGAGAAAGGTGCCAAGGCTACACAATAGGGAAAGAATAGTCCCTTCAACAAATGGTATTGAGAAAACTGGATATTCACATGTCCAGTTTTGAAGGAAGTAAGGAAGGAAGAAGGAAGTTGGACCCTTGTTTACGCCACATACAAAAATTTAAATGTATTAAAGACATTTTAATGTAATACTTAAAACTATAAAACTCCTAGAAAAAAACCCTGGGGAAACACTTCATGACTTTAGATTTGGCAATGATTTCTTGGATATGACACCAAAAGCTCAGGCAACAAAAGTGAAAATAAACAATATCAAACTTAAGAACTTCTACACAGCAAAGGAAACAATCATCAGAGTGAAAACAGAATCAACAGAATGGGAGAAAATGCACACTGCATCTTATAAGGGATTAATAGCCAAAATATATAAAGAGGGACTTCCCTGGTGGTCCAGTGGTTAAGAATCTGTCTTGCAATGCAGGGGACGCAGGTTCAATCTCTGGTCAGGGAACTAAGATCCCACCTGCCATGGGGCAACTAAGCCCGCACGTCGAAACTACTAAGCCCACACACTCTGGAGCCTGTGTGCCACAGCTAAACAGCCCACACGCTGCAACTACACAGCCCACGTGCCACAACTACAGACCCCATGCACTCTGGAGCCCGCGTGCCACAACTAGAGAGCCCGTGTGCTGCAACTAATGAACCTGTGCTCTCTGGAGCCCACACGCCACAATCAGAGAAAAGCCCGTGCACAACAGTGAGGAACCTTCATGCCCAACAAAAGATCCCACATGCTGCAACTAAGATCAGACCCAGACGCAGCTACATAAATAACATATATATATGTGTGTGTATATATATGTGTGTGTGTATATACATATATATAGAACCTCTTCAATTCAACAATAAAGCAATCCAATTAAAAAATGGGCAAAGTACTTGAATAGACATTTTTCAAAAGATATACAAATGACCAACATACACAAAAAGAGCTAACTCAACATCACTAATTAAGGAAGCAAATAAAAACCTCATTTAGCTATCTCCTCACATGTTAGAATGGCCACTATTTTTAAAAAAAACAGAAAATAACAAGTGTTGACAAGGATGTGGAGAAATTGCAACCTCTGTGCACTTTTATTGGGAATGGAAAATGGTACAGCTGCTATGGAGAAAAGTATGGAAATTCCTCAGAAAACAAAAAATAGAATAATCATATGATCCAGCAATCCCACTTCTGTGTATATATATCTAAAAGAATTGAAAACAGAACCTTGAAGAGATATTTGTACACTCCTGTGTTCATTACAGCATTATTCACAACAGCTAAGAGGTGGAAGCATCCCAAATGATCATTGATGGGTAAACAAGAAAAGAAAATATGTTATATATATACAATGGAATACTATTAAGCCTTAACAAAGAAGGGAATCCTGTCATATGCTACAATACAGATGAAACTTGAGGACACTGTGCTAACTAAAATAAGCCAGTCACAAAATGACAATTTCTGCATGATTCTACTTCTGTGAGGTATTTAAACTTATCAAACTCTTAGAAACAGAAAGTAGAATGGTAGTTGTCAGATGCTGGGATAAGGGGGAAGAGGAGAAATGTTCAATGGACACAAAGTTTTAGTTTTGAACAAAAAACTATATTCCAATCACAGTGTATATGTATTCAGCAAAAAAAACCTTTGGCAAAAGGTTATATACTGTTAAAACATCCTTATATAGGCTGCCTCTTTTGTTTATGTGCTGTTTGCAATTCTGATTTAATTTTCTAAGAAGTAAATTATGTTTATACAAAAAAGATCCATAGGGGAGAAAAAAATAAACTCCTACTTCATATTAGCAGAAAAATCAAATCCAGGTGAACTATAAGATTTAAATGGAAAAGACAAAACAATAAACTTTCTAAAAGAGAAAACAGAAGAATGCCTCCATAACCTTCATATAAGATTTTTTGACATCTTTATTTAATAGAGTATAATTGCTTTACAATGGTGTTAGTTTCTGCTTTAAAACAAAGTGAATCAGTTATACATATGTCCCCATATCTCTTCCCTCTTGCATCTCCCTCCCTCCCACCCTCCCTATCCCACTCCTCTAGGTGGTCACAAAGCACCGAGCTGATCTCCCTGTGCTATGCGGCTGAAGAAAAGATTTTTTTCAGCAGGATGCAGAAAGCACTAACAATAAAGGAAAAGATCAATGCATTAGACAACACTGAGAACTTCTATTCATCACAAGACACCATCAGGAGTGTGAAAATACAACCACAGAGTGGAAGAGATAGCTTCATATGCAGAAGATATAAGAAATTTCTATAAATCAACAATAATAATGAAATAAAATGGACAACCCAATAGAAAGATTAGGAAAGAAATCTGAATAGGCACTTGACAAGACAGTACATCCAAATAACCAATAAACAATATGAAGAGATGCTCAACCTCAGAAGTATCAACAGAAAAAGGCATTTTAAACCACAAGAACCTGTCAAAATTAGAAATTAACAATACCAATTGTTGGCAAAGATGAGGAGCAATAGGAATTCTTATATGCCATTGGTGGGAACGAAAACTGTTACACTTTGGAAAACTATTTGGCATTATCTCTAATATAAACAAATACGTACCCTGTGACCGAACAAGTTTACCTCTAAACATAAATATACTGAAAGTCATGTAAAGGAATGTTCTCCAAACTGGAAATCAAATTTAAAATTTTCATCAACAGCAGAACAGATCAATCAGCTGTGGTTTATTCACACGATGGAATACTAAAAAGCAATGAAAATGAACACATTATACTTGTACCCAACATGGATGAATTTCACAAATGTAAGATTTTGTTCAGCAAAAGACATCAAATTCAAAAACAAAAAGAAACAGAAGACCATTTAATATGACTTCATTTATATAATGTTCAAAAACAGAAAAACTGGGCTTCCCTGGTGGCGCAGTGGTTGAGAGTCCGCCTGCCGATGCAGGGGACGCGGGTTCGTGCCCCGGTCCGGGAAGATCCCACATGCCGCGGAGCGGCTGGGCCCGTGAGCCATGGCCGCTGAGCCTGCGCGTCCGGAGCCTGTGCTCCACAATGGGAGAGGCGGCAACAGTGAGAGGCCCACATACCACAAAAAAAAAAAAAAAAAAAAAAAAAAAACAGAAAAACTAAGGTGGTTAGAAAAATGAGGTGTTGGAAGTCAGGATAAAGGGGCTTCTGGGAAACTTCATGCCTTATATTTCTTTTTCTTTTTTTAAATATTTATTTATTTATTTATTGGTTGCACCGGGTCTTAGTTGCAGTAGGCAGGCTCCCTGGGTGCAGCTCCAGGGCTTCTTAGTTGCAGCAGGTAGCCTCTTTAGTTGTGGCATATGGGCTCCTTAGTTGTGTCATGTGAACGCTTAGTTGCAGCATGCATGTGAGATCTAGTACCCTGACCAGGGACTGAACCCAGGCCCTCTGCATTGGGAGCGCGGAGTTATCCACTGCGCCACCATGGAAGTCCCAATGCCTTATATTTCTTGATCTTTGTGGTTGTTACATGTACAGATTCACTTTGTGATACTTTACTGAGCTATATGCTTAGTGTTTATGTACTTTAACTACATGTTTTATACATCAATGGAAAAAAATAACTTTAATGGTAAATAGAATAAGAAGGTCTTAACATGTATCTCATCAGAATTCCAGAATAAAAGAATACAGAAAGGAGGCTACGAGATCAGCCTCAGATACCTGACACAAAACAAATATTAAAATATTTGCTTCCTAAGAAATGGGCTTTCAGATAGTGTTCCTCAGACAACACTAAGGCAAGGGAAAGAACCTCAATCTAGCTGAACTAAAAGGAAAAGAAAGTACAACTTCAAGTGGAGGAACCAAGATGGTGGAGTAGAAGGACGTGCTCTCACTCCCTCTTGCAAGAACACCAGAATCACAACTAGCTGCTGGACAATCATCGAAACGAAGACACTGGAACACACCAAAAAAGATACCCCACAACCAAAGACAAAGAAGAAGGCACAATGAGACAGTAGGAGGGGTGCAATCACAGTAAAATCAAATCCCATAACTGGTGGGTGGGTGACTCACAGACCGAAGAACACTTATACCACAGAAGTCCACCCACTGGAGTGAAGCTTCTGAGATCCACGTCAGACTTCCCAACCTGTGGGTCCAGCAAGGGGAGAAGGAATTCCTAGAGAATCAGACTTTGAAGCCTAGTGGGAATTGACTGCAGGACTTTGACAGGACTGGGGGAAACAGAGACCCCAAACTTGGAGGGCACATACAAAGTAGTGTGCACACTGGGACCCAGGGGAAGGAGCAGTGACCCCAGGGGAGACTGAACCAGACCTACCTGCTAGTGTTGGAGGGTCTCCTGCAGAGGCAGCGGGTAGCTGTGGCTACCGTGGGGACAAGGACACTTGTCTAGCAGCAGAAGTTCTGGGAAGTATTCCTTGGCATGAGCCCTCCCAGAGTCTGTCATTAGCCCCAGCAAGGAGCCAAGGTAGGCTCCAGTGTTGGGTTGCCTCAGGCCAAACAAACAACAGGGAGGGAACCCAGCCCCACCCATCAGCAGTCAAGTGGATTAAAGTTTTACTGAGCTCTGCCCACCAGAGCAACAGTCAGCTCTACCCACCACCAGTCCCTCCCATCAGGAAACTTACACAAGCCTCTTAGATGGCCTCATCCACCAGAGGACAGACAGCAGAAGCAAGAAGAACTACAATCCTGCAGCCTGTGGAACAAAAACCACATTCACAGAAAGACAGACAAGATGAAAAGGCAGAAGGCTATGTACCAGATGAAAGAACAAGATAAAACTCCAGAAAAACAACTAAATGAAGTGGAGATAGGCAACCTTCCAGAAAAACAATTCAGAATAATGATAGTGAAGATGATCCAGGACCTCGGAAAAAGAATGGAGGCAAAGATCCAGAATATGCAAGAAATGTTTAACAAAGACCTAGAAGAATTAAAGAACAAACAGATAAACACTACAATAACTGAAATGAAAACTATGCTAGAAGGAATCAATAACAGAATAACTGAGGCAGAAGAACGGATAAGTGACCTGGAAGACAGAAAGGTGGAATACACTGTTGCAGAACAAAATAAAGAAAAAAGAATGAAAAGAAATGAAGACAGCCTAAGAGACCTCTGGGACAACATTAAATGCAACAATATTCACATTATATGAGTCCCAGAAGGAAAAGAGAGAGAGAAAGGACCTGAGAAAATATTTGAAGAGATTATAGTCGAAAACTTCCCTAACATGGGAAAGGAAGTAGCCACCTAAGTCCAGGAAGCACAGCACGTCCCAAACAGGGTAAACCCAAGGAGGAACACATCGAGACACATAGTAATAAAATTGGCAAAAATTAAAGATAAATTACTGAAATCAGCAAGGGAAAAACAACAAATAATATACAAGGGAACTCCCATAAGGTTAACAGCTGATTTCTCAGCAGAAATGCCACAAGCCAGAAGGGAGTGGCATGACATACTTAAAGTGATGAAAGGGAAAAACCTACAACCAAGATTACTCTGCCCAGCAAGGATCTCATTCAGATTCGATGGAGAAATCAAAAGCTTTACAGATAAGCAAAAGCTAAGAGAATTTAGCACCATCAAACCAGCTCTACAACAAATGCTAAAGGAACTTCTCTAAGTGGGAAACACAAGAGAAGAAAAGGACCTACAAAAACAAACCCAAAACAATTAAGACAATGGACAAAGGAACATACATATCAATAATTAACTTAAATGTGAATGGATTAAAGGCTCCAACCAAAAGACACATGCTTGTTGAATGGATACAAAAACAAGACCCATATATATGCTGTCTACAAGAGACCCACTTCAGACCTAGGGACACATACAGACTAAAAGTGAGGGGATGGAAAAAGATATTCCATGCCAAATGAAATCAAAAGAAAGCTGGAGTAGCTATACTCATATCAGATACAATAGACTTTAAAATAAAGAATGTTACAAGAGACAAGGAAGGACACTACATAATGATCAAGGGATCAATCCAAGAAGAAGATATAACAATTATAAATATATATATACCCAACATAGGAGAACCACAATACATAAGGCAACTGCTAACAGCTATGAAAAAGGAAATCAACAGTAACACAGTAATACTGGGGGACTTTAACATCTCACTTACACCAATGGACAGATCATCCAAAATGAACATAAATAATGAAACAGAAGCTTTAAATGACACAATAGACCAGATACATTTAATTGCTATTTATAGGACATTCCGTCCATAAAAAGCAGATTACACTTTCTTCTCCAGCACGCACAGAACATTCTCCAGTATAGATCACATCTTGGGTCACAAATCAAGCCTCAGTAAATTTAAGAAAATTGAAAACATATTAAGCATCTTTTCTGACCACAACACTATGAGATTAGAAATGAAATACAGGGAAAAAAAGTAAAAAACACAAACACATGGAGGCTAAACAATAGGCTACTAAAAAACCAAGAGATCACTGAAGAAATCAAAGAGGAAATCAAAAATACCTAGAGACAAATGACAACGAAAACACAATGATCCAAAACCTATGGGATGCAGCAAAAGCAGTTCTAAGAGGGAAGTTTATAGCTATATAAGCCTACCTCAAGAAACAAGAAAAATCTCAAGTAAACAATCTAACCTTACACCTAAAGGAACTAGAAGAGAAAGAAGAACTAACAAAACCCAAAATTAGCAGAAGGAAAGAAATCATCAAGATCAGAGCAGAAATAAATGAAATAGAAACAAAGAAAACAATAGCAAAGATCAATAAAACTAAAAGCTGGTTCTTTAAGAAGATAAACAAAATTGATAAACTATTAACCAAACTCATCAAGAAAAAGAGGGAGAGAACTCAAATCAATAAAATTAGAAATGAAAAAGGAGAAGTTACAACAGACACCAAAGAAATACAAAGCATCCTAAGAGACTACTACAACAACTCTATGCCAATAAAATGGACAACGTGGAAGAAATGGAAAAATTCGTAGAAAGGTATAACCTTCCAAGACTGAACCACGGAAAAACAGAAAATATGAACAGAACAATCACAAGGAATGAAATTGAAAGTGTGATTAAAAATCTTCCAACAAACAAAAGTCCAGGACCAGATGGCTTCACAGGTGAATTCTATCAAACATTTAGAGAAGAGCTAACACCCATCCTTCTCAAACTCTTCCCAAAAATTGCAGAAGAAGGAACACTCCCAAACTCATTCTATGAGGCCACCATCACCCTGATACCAAAACCAGACAAAGATACCACAAAAAAAGAAAATTACAGACCAATATCACTGATGAATATAGATGCAAAAATCCTCAACAAAATACTAGGAAACAGAATCCAGCAACACATAAGAAGGATCATACACTACGATCAAGTGGGATTTATCCCAGGGATGCAAGGATTCTTCAATATTCACAAATCAATCAATGTGATACACCATATTAACAAACTGAAGAATAAAAACCATATGATCATCTCAATAGATGTAGGAAAAGCTTTTGACAAAATTCAACATCCATTTATGATAAAAACTCTCCAGAAAGTGGGCTTAGAGGGAACCTACCTCAACATACTAAAGGCCATATATGACAAATCCACAGCAAACATCATTCTCAATGGTGAAAAACTGAAAGCATTTCCTCTAAGATCAGGAATGAGACAAGGATGTCCACTCTCACCACTATTATTCAACATAGTTTTGGAAGTCCTTACCACGGCAATCAGAGAAGAAAAAGAAATAAAAGGAATACAAATTGGAAAAGAAGAAGTCAAACTGTCACTGTTTGCAGATCACATGATACTATACAAAAAGTATCCTAAAGATGCCAGCAGAAAACTACTAGAGCTAATCAATGAATTTGGTAAAGTTGCAGGATACAAAACTAATGTACAGAAATCTCTTGTATTCCTATACACTAATGATGAAAAATCTGAAAGAGAAATTATGGAAACACTCCCATTTACCACTGCAACAAAAAGAATAAAATACCTAGGAATAAACCTACCTAGGTAGACAAAAGACCTGTGTGCAGAAAACTATAAGACACTGATGAAAGAAATCAAAGATACCAACAGTTGGAGAGATATACCATGTTCTTGGATTGGAAGCATCAATATTGTGAAAATGACTATATTACCCAAAGCAATCTACAGATTGAATGCAATCCCTATCAAATTACCAATGGCATTTTTTACAGAACTAGAACAAATCATCTTAAAATTTGTATGGAGACACAAAAGACCCCGAATAGCCAAAGCAGTCTTGAGGGAAAAATGGAGTTGGAGGAATCAGACTCCCTGACTTCAGACTATACTACAAAGCTACAGTCATCCACACAATATGGTACTGGCACAAAAAATAGAAACATAGATCAATGGAACAAGATAGAAAGCCCAGAGATAAACTCACACATGTATGGTCAACTAATCTATGACAAAGGAGGCAAGGATATACAATGGAGAAAAGACAGTCTCTTCAATAAGTGGTGCTGGGAAAACTGGACAGCTACATGTAAAAGAATGAAATTAGAACACTCCCTAACACCATACACAAAAATAAACTCAAAATGGATTTGAGACCTAAATGTAAGACCAGACACCATAAAACTTAGAAGAAAACATAGGAAGAACACTCTTTGACATAAATCACAGCAAGATACTTTTTGATCCACCTCCTAGATTAATGGAAATAAAAACAAAAATAAACAAATGGGACCTAATGAAACTTCAAAGCTTTTGCACAGCAAAGGAAACCATAAACAAGACGAAAAGACAACCCTCAGAATGGGAGAAAATATTTGCAAATGAATCAGCAGACAAAGGATTAACCTCCAAAATATATAAACAGCTCATGCAACTCAATATTAAAGAAACAAACAACCCAATCCAAAAATGCACAAAAGACCTAAATAGACATTTCTCCAAAGAAGACATACAGATGGCCAAGAAGCACATGGACAGCTGCTCAACATCATTAATTATTTGAGAAATGTAAATCAAAACTACAATGAGGTATCACCTCACACCAGTTAGAATGGGCATCATCAGAAAATCTACAAACAACAAGTGCTGGAGAGGGTGTGGAGAAAAGGGAATCCTCTTGCACTGCTGGTGGGAATGTAAATTGATACAGCCACTATGGAGAACAGTATGGAGGTTCCTTAAAAAACTAAAAATAGAATTACCATACATATGACCCAGCAATCTCACTACTGGGCATATACCCAGAGAAAACCATAATTCAAAAAGACACATGCACCCCAGTGTTCACTACAGCACTATTTACAACAGTCAGGTAATGGAAGCAACCTAAATGCCCGTCGACAGACAAATGGATAAAGAAGATGTGGTACATATATACAATGGAATATTACTCAGCCATAAAATGGAACGAAATTGAGTCATTTGTTGAGACGTGGATGGATCTAGAGACTGTCATACAGAGTGAAGTAAGTCAGAATGAGAAAAACAAATATCGTATATTAACGCATGTATGTAGAACCTAGAAAAATGGTACAGATGACCCGGTTTGCAGGGCAGAAGTTGAGACACAGATGTAGAGAACAGACGTATGGACACCAAGGGGGGAAAACCGCTGTGGGGTGGGGATGGTGGTGTGCCGAATTGGGCGATTGGGATTGACATGTATACCCTGATGTGTATAAAATTGATGACTAATAAGAACCTGCAGTATAAAAAAACAAACAAAACAAAAAAAAAACCAACTAATACTAAACTTTCTTTGGGTTATTTGTATGGAAATATGTTAATATAAATGTTTCAGACATTACATGAAATTTCTAAAAATCTTATATGTTCTGGTATAATTTTAAAAGTCATAATTCTAGTTATTACTTTAAAATGTATGTCTCAGAAATAACTAAATTTCCTTGTCAATTGCATTATTATGAACTTTCATCAAATCTTTAACCGTGGTCATTTTTAAGTCTTTTGTCATTTACAGACAGTTCTGGGTGTACTCTGATGCTTTTGCAAATATGTTCCTATAAAAGGGTTTCATCGTCAAGGAATTCATGGAAAAGACTCTGAGAGGTACAGGTTTCTGGTAACTGACTATACTGCTGAACTGAATGAATAAGCATTTTCAGAACTCTAATGGAAAACTGATGAATTCATAAAAGTGCTAACAAAAGATCAAGATAAAAAAAATAATTACATGGGACTGAGTGAACTGATGAGGATGATTATAATTTTTGTGACTTTCTGCTTGAATAATAATAAAAAAATCTCACAAGGACTCAGAGGTAAAAAATATACAAATCAATTCTCACTGCAAAGTAAAGGAGCTGTTACAGTGGAGGATTACTGGACTGAATGTCAATCTTATGACATAGTATGAGTGTGTTTTGTGTTTGGTAATTGCAATCGTTGCTTTTGTTGTGGTCATCCATTTACAATGCTTGGTGTCAGTCTATTTATCTCTTACAAAAATAAAATACAGTGTGTGTGTGTGTGTGTGTGTGTGTGTGTGTGTGTGTGAAAAAATTAATCAATTAATTAATCAATTAATTTAAAAAAATAAAAGGTAAAGGACAAAAAAAATACAGAGAATGGTAGAGAATAATCAAAGACTTACTAACTACAAATTTCCCTCATTTTTCAAGATTCCAGTTTCTAAGATCAAGAACATAAATTCCAAGTATGAAAAATAAAAAGCAAATCCATACCTTGATACACTGTTGTGATATTAATTAAGAAGAAATAAAAATAGTGAAGAAAAACAGAATTACCTGCAGTCAAGGAAGAGAGATAAGTTAACTACAAAGGAAGCACAATTAGACTGACTTCTCAATTTTAAAAGTAAGGGCAGAATACAGTGGAATATCACCTGAAACAAAATAACTGTCAAACTGTAAGTGTGTATCTAGTAAAACTACCTTTGAAGAACTGACATGAAAAAGATATTTTCTGGAAAAGGATGAAAAGGGAAGAAGTGAATGAAAGAAAGAAAAGGGAAATAGGAAACTAAAACTGTTTTAGATCAACAAACTCTCACCTAAACGAACTGGTAAAGACTGTACTTTACCAGGTACAAAATGACCCCACATAGAAAATCTGTAGCAGAAGAGCCAAAGGTATTGGTAAATATGTCGGTAAACCTAAACAAACACTAACTAATAAAACAATGATAATATTTTAATTCATGAGGGGAAAAACAGAATATAACTACATTCTGAACAACATAAAACTTATATCTATATAAAATTAGACAAGGGATGAAGAGATTATAATGTGCTAAGGTGTACATTCAGGAGAAGACTTTATACTTTGTTAATTACTCTTGTAAAACATGAATGTCCATCTTCCTTTCAAATAGCGGAAACAAAATGGGCCAAATGCAAAACCTTCAAGCAATTCCAAATGAAGGCAAAAAGAGGAGGGGGATATTAATAGGGGAAAATTTTTTCAGATAGAAAGCTTATAATAAGATATATAAATAGATCCAAATATATCAGCACTCACAATAAACATAAATTGACTGAAATCTCCAGTTAAAAGCCAAATTTGTGAGAAACGGATAAAAAAAAATCCAGCTATAGAATACTATTTTTATAAGTACACATCATAAAATAAGGGTACAGAAGAACTGAAATTCAAGTAATGGGAAAAGATATACCAGGTTAAAAGAATATAGGAAAACAATGAATCATCTGATACAAAGAAATGAAATGACAAAATTATAAAGGAGCATTTTGAAGAGTAGGCAATTTTTCTGGACCAAAGCAGTATAATTGAGTCTCAGATTCATTTCACCTCATTTAATTCAGTTTAGGGCTTCAGTTTATTAATATCCTTTAGGAATCGGATTCTTTTGTCTACTGTACTAGCGTCCCTTCTGACCTGAACATTTGATAAGCATGCCGGTAGTGACTTTATGCAAAACAGTGAGAAAGTGGTTACGAAGTTAAAGCCTAGCATAGAGCCCTATAGCACAATAAAGAAGCATCTATAAAGGCTGATATCTGTTTGCTTAGAGTATAGTTGCTCAAGAAATTACAAACCCCATTACTATTACTCACATCTTATTCTTTAACTTTATTCACAAGCCTATCAAGATACATTTTCTCAAATACTGAAATCTAGATATTGTCAATAATATCTTTACCTATTTATGCATGAATGTGTACATACACACAAATCTTCACATATGTACATACACATATCTATCTACACATACATACACACCTATACAAAACAAACACAAATATGTCATATAGATAAATCACAGTAATACTGTACCTCATAGGTAGTTCCATAATGGCACGTAAATTGGCATTGTCTGTTGGTTTCTGCATCTTGCTCAACATTGGTATAAAATATTACTCCATCTCCAGAGCAGGATACAATCTGCTTATCATTTGTGCATGGTAAGAACTTTGCACTAAATATATTTGCTCGGTGCCCTGAACGAATTGTTGTCAAAACCTAAAACACAGAGGGGAAGTAGTTCTTAGTAATTTAATAGTTCCTAAAAAGAAACATTCAAATTCAATATAATCACAGCCAGGAATAAATTCTCATTAACATTCTCATCTCAAATGAAAAAATATCATTTGATTCCAAACTATTGTAATTAGAAAAAAAAGAAATCAGAATCTCACATATTTTCTTTATTTCTCTCTGAGATGTGAAGAAGATTAAGTATCAACAGGAATAGTGCTGAAACTGAGTCCTCCTAAAACTGAGTTCCTCTGCAGAGTTTATGATTAACCTGTCTATCCAAATTTTATTCCCTGTCTCGTCCAACATCTGTTCCTCTCATGACTGAGGAGAATCAAAGAAAACGGGGGACTGAAACCAAGCAGGACCCTGTGGGGCCGTCCCAGGCATAAAAGCCTTTCAATGTCCCCTGTTTCTTGTTTATAGGAAGAAGGCTTTTAGCCTCCTACGCCTTCCCTAAGTTCCAAAGGGCAGATTAAACAGTTACTAATTAGGGGACTGAGAAAATGCAGAAACAGCAAAGGGAACTGGTCCTGGTTCTCTGCAGGAAGGAGAAGGGATTGTGCATAACAATTTGATACATATCTTTGAGTTCTTCTATAGGAACTAAGCCCCTCCCACCCAGGTGGAGGATGGTAACTTCAGGCTGGGCACAAGCACGTGGGCCCCAGACTGACTGGAGATTCTTAGAACACCACCCTGTTACCTCACCACCAGCCAACCAGAGGAGGGTTACACACCCAGCAGCCCTCCCCCAGATTTCTGCCTATAAAAATTTCTTCCCTGAAACCCATGGGGAGTTTGGGTCTTTTGAGCAGGAGTCACCTGTTCTCCTTGCGTGGCCCTTGCAATAAACCTTTCTCTGCTCCAAACTCTGACATTTAGGTTTGTTTGGCCTCATTGTGCATCAGGCACACAAACTTGGGTTCAACAACAGTGCCTTGAAAATTAAATATACATATTTCCACCTACTTGGTGTATCTGACTCATTCATAAACCCTCAGTAAATATAAAAAGACTATCTTGATTGACTTTTGAAACTGTTTACTAGATGATTATTAAGTTATTCCCTTTCAGGATGAAGAAATAAAAGTATACTGAATTTAAATGAATCATAAAGTAATGAAATGGTACAGATGAGGATACAGCAGAACTTCCTACATCTAACTCCTTCATAATTTAAAAGACCAGAATTCCTGTGACAGAAATACAGTTTAAAATAAATATTTTAATATTTGTAACATACACTGCAGGTAAAAGACAAAATCCCCCAACAGTGTTTAAAAATTGAGAGGGGGGGAAAAAAAACCCAACAAAACCTGATTTTTTAAAAAATGGGCAAAAGATCTGAAGAGATAGTCCAAAGATATACAAATGGCCCTTAAAAATGTGAAAAAGCATCTAAGTTTATTCATAAAGGAAATGTAAATTGAAACTACATTGAGATTACTAATTCCCACTTTTCAGACTGGGAAAAATTCAAAAGCTTGACAACATACTGTATAAATGAGCATGCGGGGCGGTGAGGGCAGGGGGGGCGCGGAACACCAGGCTTTTTAAACAATTCTGGTGGGACTGCTAAATGGTACAAGACCAATGGAGAGGAATTTAGCAGCACCTCACAAAACCACATAAGCATTAACCCTTTGATCAGACAAGTCTATTTCTAAGAATTTATGCTGAAGATACACCTCCACTAATACCAAAAAAAAAAGTACCAAGTTACTTACTGAGTTATTTATAATAGCAAAACACAGGAGACTGGCTGAATAAATTATGGTACATCCCCACAATGTATTATATACAATGGGAATTTAATGCAATGGGAATATCTGGTGTGCTTTTTTTAAAAAAAATGTGCTCAAAATAAGGGAATATGTCAAAACACACACACAAAGTTGCTTTAGTTCACTTTAAGTGTCTTACTGAACAAAACTAACACAACACTGTAAAGCAACTATACTCCAATAAAATGTTTTAAATAAATAAATAAAAGAACAACAAAAAATGTCTTACTGAACAAACTGGGGCAATTTGAGCATCAATAAAAATATCAGTGATAGATTATAATTTATTGAATAAAAATAAAAATCTATAATCCCACAGTAATTTTTTCAAAAAGGTGGCAAAGACAAAGGAAATGCTCTTATTCACAGAATAATGTCAATTAATAAATGTAGAATGACAGAATTAAAAATCACTATTTATAACCACATTATAACAACTGATTAAGGCAAGAATCAATGAATACTGAAACCACTGTGTGAAAGATTGCTATGAAAGAGAATATTCACACAGTCCCAACACACTACTCCCCCGTAGCTTATAATCACAAAGGGTAAATGTACCTACACAATGGAAAGATCAAACTTAACATCATCAATTAGGGGACAAATTAATATCAGGTACTACAACATCACCCATGGAGAATTCCTAGCAAAAATGTTTAATGTTAATCTACTCATGAAGAAACAATCAGACAAATCCAAATGGAGGGACATTCTATAAAATAACTTGACTGATATGTCAATATAACAATAAAACAACATATCAATGTCATGAAAGACCAAAAAGTTGAATGAACTGTTCTAAAGGAGACAAAGGAAATATGACAAATAAATGAAATATGTGGTGCTGGATTGGGGGCTGGATTGAAGGAGGCGTGGCAGTGACAAAATTACTGAAATGGGAAAATTTGAACATGGACTATACATGTATATATGTGCACGTATTATGTGTGTATATATGTAATATACCATGGACAAAGAATGTCACCTGCCATATCAGTAAACAACGGATGTTGCATCCAACCGTCACTGCAGCCACCCCCGATGGTGCACCCTGAGGGAAACTCAGAACAGCAATAAGCAGGCTGCCAGCCATCAAGCCATCAGTCTCTGCAGCCACCCCCAATGGTGCACCCTGAGGGGATTCAAGATAGAGAAAAAGAGGATACAGACCATAGATAGTTAAGGTACATAGCAAAGGAACAATTTCAATAAGCCCAGATTCTTGCATCTTCCCAAACAAAGAGCTAAATTCTTTAACTTGAGATGTCTGGGGTTCTTTAATTAGCAGTAATCTTTTGATGTTCTGACTACCTAGGGTTTTTTTTGCAAAAACTCTTATATATCCTAGCTCCGCCTTTACCTCTCCAGAACAGTCCCTCAGAGCTATCTGAGAGGCTGTCTCCCTGGCTTAAGTCCTCAGTATATCCACCAAATAAAACATATTTCTCAACTTTTAGGTTGTGCATTTTTTTCAGTCAACAGTACAAAACTGTATATATTATACAAATATGATAACAGCATATGGTCAATTCTCATTACTACTGGTAGTTGTGCTCTGTAAAGTCACCACAAACACTGAAAAAGCAAGTGCTGAATCACTGCTCCTACGGAAATACAGGGTTAGGTTCCTATGAGGCTCTGGTCACAATATTTTCATCAACTAATCAATAAGTAACTTTGTTTCATGTGTTTCTGTTTAAAGACACTTTATTTGATATATATTGTTGATTCATTAACATTGAACTTATGGCCAACAGCACTATAACTCACGCCTAAATGAAGCTTACCTAACATATTTTCTCCATAAAGCACATCCCAGGCTTCCTGTACTTATGAATAGCAGATAGTACTTCAGCACGATAGCTGGGGACCACTTAAACACTGAAATCACTAACAAAAAGCACAAAAATGCAAAACCTGTGACACTAAATATATCACAAAAAGGAAACAATACAGTATGCTTACAGTATTTGATTTGAAACAAGAAGTCTGAGTGTCACTTTGTTTGATCTCACCTGGGAATGTGAGTGTCGATGTATGTGCTGGGCAACTCAAATTTTTTGGCACTCTGTACATGTACATGGCCATAAATGACCAGGAAAACACTGGAAGTATTGATTTTAGGGTTAAAAATAAACTTAATGAGTAGGTGAATTTGCAAATATGGAATCTGTAAGTAATGAGGATCAACTCTATATTCAATATTACATATCTTGACCATGGTAACTGTATTATAGCTATATAGGATAATGTTATTGTTCCTAGTAGACAGATGTCAAAGTATTCATGAATGAAGTGCATAATGCTTCCAACTTACTCTAAAATACTTTTTTAAACAATCTATTTGTGGATGTTCATTGTACTATTCTTTCAACTTTTTCATCAGTTTTAAAATCTTAAAATAAATTTAGGAAAAGATATTTCAACTTTATTTTTGGTTTGGTTTTAAGTGAGTATTTACTGTATAACACTGACAAATTCATAACTGAAGTATGACACCAAATCAGAACACAGATCTGGTATAAGTATTAGCAGCTACTTACCTTGACCACCTTAAGTATTTAAGTCACCTCATTTTATCTAAGACCTAAGGTCATGAACAAAATGAGGATTTGCTGAGTACCATACAGTACTGTACTGTAAGTCTTATTAATGCACATTTAATTAAGGTCAAATTTTAAAAAGGGGAGAGAATTTGCACCTACATCAACCAAAGCCAATGGAGAATAAAAACTGTTAAATGTTTTAAAATTTTTCATTCCTCTCTCCAAGACACTGAGACCTAGTCAATTAAGGTACAAGAAATAACACAGAGAATAATTAATGTAAAGCCTTTAAACAAGATAGAATCATAGCCTTTAATGCTGTCAAATATTTCAGCATGGTTTACCAAGTATCTAAGTATATATGTCACTACATACAATGTACGTAGTTTCTTAGTCTCATAGGCCTTTGACTTTGCTTTAGTCACATTCAGCAGACATTATTCTTAACAATTTGATTTATCTCCATTCAATAGGTTTATGTATAGCTCCAGAAACAAAAGGAGGAACCTCATTCAATACATTAACATGTGTACTGGCATATCACATATCACTCAAAAATTGAAAGAAATTTCTTTATTAAAGTAATCAGAGTAACCATTAAAGTAATTAGTAAAAAATTGAAGTCCTTTCCCTCTGAACAAATCTCTTGATTTCAGATGTCCCTCTCCAAACTTACTCCTTTTTCTCTAGTATTCCCCATCTTAATAACATCAATATCCACCCACACAGTTGATCAAGTCAAAAACTAAGGAAGCATCCTTCATTTCTCTTTCCCTCATCCACTATATAAAATTCACCAGCAAATCCATGTCCAAGATACATTTCAAATTACTTCTCACCACCTTTAATGCCATTATCTCTGCCTCAACCATCATCCATTCTCAACTACAATCTCAGAGATTTTCATCTCAGTCTCTGGATTACATCAATGGCCTCCTATCTCCTAGCTTCTGATCTTACTCAAACTCTACTCTCCAAAAAGCAACCACAGCTAACTTTTAAAAAGACAAATCATATCATTTCCATGTTTAAAATACTCTAGTGATCAGCTATTTCAATTACACTAAAAAGTAAACTCCTTAATCTAGCCTATCAAACCTACTACCTGACCCCTGCATAATCATGTTAACTTCATTTTGTACTGCTTCTTTCCCTAATTTATTAATAGATAATTGTTGGAAGAACTATAGTACTCATCTATATACTGTTAGTAATTTCACCAAAGGTCGGAATTTGTTTTTAATTGTTGAAATGGAATCAATACAGCCAATACAGATATGCACGCTACTGGAGATAAATAGCAGTAAAGTCGATTTAAAAAAATAGATGTGCAGCTGCAAACAGTTACAATTTTTGAAAGCTAGATTTATTTTCTTATTTGTGCTTTCCTTGGATTAATGCGTTATAATACTTTTTCAGAAAACATCTAAGAATAATGGCCTACAGAGGTGGAAGATGGCAGAGTAATTTAATCTAAAATGAACAAAATATATTGTTAACTTCAATTAGTAATAAATGTGAAAGTGAACTAGCTGTAATGTCTATCACTTTGCTGATCATCAGGTTACTCTGACTAATCTAGCTGGCCAAGCAGGTATCTCTTCCCTCCTGCATCACGTTATATACAACACTTTCAAAACTTTATGCTTGATCCAGGAGTATCTAGATAGAAGATGCTAGCTCTTCAATCTCTTAGTAAAAATCACTCCTCCCCCAACCCATACCTACCCTTGTCTAAGGCATTGAATACAGAAACTTCTTGCCTTTCTTTTACTAATATTTATTGGGCACCTACTACATGACAGGAAATTTACTAAGTGTTGAGGAAACAAAAAGGAAAAAGAAATGGTCATTGTCCCAAAGAAGTTATAGTCTAATGGTGAGCAACATGCAAACAAACATAATAATTGAGTTATCCATAAAATACGAGAACACAGAGGAAGGAATGCCTGCATCTGCCTCAGTAAACTAGAGATATATCACAGATAAGAGCTGAGGCTTGAAGGATGAAATTAAGCTTGCCAAGTAAGTAGGAGGTGCATGGGACAGCAGAACATCCCACAAAGAGAGAAAAGCAGAAGCAAAGCATAGAAGAAACAAACAACATTTTATGCTCTAAGAACTAAAGGTAGCTGAATGAAGCCAAATCAAGAAAAATTTTGCATATACTCAGGATTTCTTTTACAGAAGATGCTGCAAGGCTACCTGAGGGCTAACTTCCTTCTGTTTCATCTATACCTTGAGGAGGAGGCCCTTTGGGGGTCCCAGAATATTGTGCGAAGTCTCTTATAGGAATCCATACCTGACTAGGATCCTGAGCTTTGTTTCTATTTACCTTGACCTTCAAGGCCACCAAAACTAAAGTTTAGATATGCTAAGACTGACAACTATCTTCAGGGCAAAAGTGGCTATCCTGCTCACTTCTCTGGATTCCCTTTTTCCCTTCCATTTTGGACTGATAATTCCTTACTATCAAGACAGTTATTTACTTTTAGGATAATTTTTAAAGTTTTTAATCAAGCATTTTTGAGTTGATTTCAGTGGGAGGATTGATCCAAATAAACTAGCCTGTAATTTTTGAAAAAAGAAGCTTCTCTTTTTTATGTATTTGAGATTTATGATATATATAACTAAGACACGATGCCATTCATAAGGAACAATTAAATCTATTTTTAAAAAGTATCAAAACATTTATATGCAATAAATTAATCTTTCCATGAACTCACAGGATTTAAAAAGAGAGTAAAACTATAGGAACAGATAATATCTGACTCAAGATCAAAAAACTTTATTTTCCTATGTAGTGAATCATCAGTGTTTTAAAACAAAAAATATTCCTATATGACAGCAAATTTGGATCTATTAAAACCACTATGTGAAAACTATAAAGTTTTGTTATACTCAAAATCTTTTAAAGTATTATCTGATTAATCATTTCTCAAACTGAAAAAGAAGAGTAATCACTTTTCAAATATACATATTCTACTGGGAACCATACATCAAAGTGATTATCATTTTTTTTAAATAAGCAAATAAAGGAAAAATAAGATCTTTTAAAAATTATTCCAATGGGGATATTCATAAAATAACTGAAAGCAGGGACTTGGAGAGATATTTGTACAGCTCTGCTTATAGCAGCATTATTCACAATAGCCAAAAGGTGGAAATAACCCAAGTGTTCACTGACAGATGAAAGGCTGAACAAAACATGATACATACATACAATGGAATATTTGTCAGCCTTAAAAAGAAAGGAAATACTGACACATGCTGCACATGGATGAACCTTAAGGACCTTATTCTAAGTAAAATAAGCCAGTCACAAAGGACAAATACAGTATAAAAACACTTATATGAGGTACCTGGAGTAGACAAATTCATAGAGATAGGAAGTAGAACAGTGGTTGTCAGGGGCTGGGGGAGGGAAGAATGAAGGGTTATTGCTTAATGGGTATAGAGTTTCAGTTTTGCAAGATGAGAAGAGTTTTGCAGCTGGATGATGGTGATGGTATCACAACAATATGAATGTACTTAATGTCGGTGAACTGAACTCTTAAAAATGGTTAATATGCTTAATTTTATGTAATGTGTATTTTACAACAATTTTTATAGGAAAGAGTAAAGCTCTGGGACTTCCCTGGTGGTCCAGTGGTTAAGAATCTGCCTTCCATTGCAGAGAACATGGGTTTGATCCCTGGTTGGGGAACTAAGATCCCACATGCTGCAGGACAACTAAGCCTGCATGCCGCAACTACTGAGCCCATGCACTCTAGAGCCTGTGCGCCACAACTAGAGAGCCCGTGCACCACAGCTACTGAGCCCACGTGCTCTGGAGCCCGTACACAACTAGAGAGAAGCCTGCGCACCGCAATTAGAGAAGCCCATGCACCACAACGAAGAGTCCACACGCCACAACCAAAGATCCCGTGTGCCGCAACTAAGACCTGATGCAGCCAAATAAATAAATATTTTTTTTAAAACAGAGTAAAGCTCTTCATCTTTTCAAAACAAAAAAATTATTCCATTGGTATCTAGATGAGTGATTTAAATACTGTAAACATTAAAATTCTGATAGTGATGATCAAAAAGCATTCCACATATACATTATTCCAGGAAGGTTCTCTGAGTAATTGCAGAGCTAAGACAAGCAGGATTCTGAAACATCAAGTTTCCCTCTGCTAAGTCAGGACAATTAAGTAAAGCTATCTCTGAAATAAAACTATGACCTGTCCTTTAATCAAGGATAGCCTCCAGGGCTTCCCGGTGGCGCAGTGGTTGAGAGTCCGCCTGCGGATTCAGGGGACATGGGTTCATGCCCCGGTCCGGAAAGATCCCACATGCTGCGGAGCGGCTAGGCCGGTGAGCCATGGCCGCTGAGCCTGCGCGTCCGGAGCCTGTGCTCCGCAACGGGAGGCCACAACAGTGAGAGGCCCAAAAAAAGGATAGCCTCCATACAAACCTTTTTTTAGGCTGAAGAACCACAAACATTTATTTAAATATCTTAACTATTTAAATGTAGAAAAACACAAAATACATGAACAATTTATTCTGTATGATTGCTAATATTAAATATGACTTCAGTCTGCCAATCTACAGTATTCTCATTCATATAAAAGTATTTGTATACTTACTCTTATAAAGTCAGAAGAAGGGCCAATAAAAATCAGAACATAATGCAAATTAAAATTTAATATGATATCCCAGTTTACTGAATTGGATGTTATGAAGCATTTCATTAGAACCTAGCCACTGTTTGTAAACTGATAAAATTCAGTTTCTTAAACTGCTTGGCTGAAGATTAGATTCTGTGAGCATAAAAGAAAAAAAATCACATTTTTCCCGCAAAAGAATGGCTTATTCAGATAATGTCACTTTTGGCAATTTTATCCACATGCATAAAATGAAGCATATTTAAATTTTCTAGAGTCAAAAGGCTGAATGAAATCTAATGTTTTCTTAAAGAAACTAAGGAACTTGCATGTGATAACTTCCAAATTATATAACTTTAGAAAAATAGGGATATTCTTTACAAATGCCCACTCCATGATTATTCACTATTTCTTGATTTCTAGCTTCTTGATTTTTTTTTTCTCATTAAGTTGTAGATTTTTAAAACCACTTTACCTTTCTGCTGTAAGGATTACTAATTACTAACTTGGTGTCATCTGAGCCAGATAAAATATATTCTCCAGTCTCATTCCAACAGATCGTATTAACCTAAAAAGAAAGCAAAAAAGAAATTTAAGCAGACTGAAAGTAAAATGAGTATGCCACCTTCACTTAGCTGATGGTTTAAAATTTATATCACTAATGACGTTATGCCTATGGTAAATAGTATTTACCAGTTTACTTAGTGAAAATGCATACTGAGTGCCATTTGGCAAGCACAATGTTCTATAAATTCACAATGAAATATGAGTCTTTCTTAAGTTTTATTTAAATTTATTTTAATTAGTCCATTTTATATCCAGAGACATAAAACCAAGTCACCTAAAAAGGAATTAGAAAAACTTACTACAGAGCTACAGTAACCAAGGCTGTGTGGTACGGTCATGATCATAGACATATCAATCAATGGAATGGAATTGAGTCCAGAAATAACCCATACATTTATGGTCAGGTAATTCTTGACAAGGGGTCCAAGAACATTCAATGGAGAAACAATAATCTTTTCAACAATTGGTGCTAGGACACCTGGATATACACAAGCAAAAGGAATTTGGATCCCTACTTCACATCACATACAAAAATTAACTGAAAATGATCAAAGATTTAAATGTAAGAGCCAAATGGGACCTAATGAAACTTCAAAGCTTTTGCACAGCAAAGGAAACCATAAACAAGACCAAAAGACAGCCCTCAGAATGGGAGAAAATATTTGCAAGTGAAGCAACTGACAAAGGATTAATCTCCAAAATTTACAAGCAGCTCATGCAGCTCAATAACAAAAAAACAAACAACCCAATCCAAAAATGGGCAGAAGACCTAAGTAGACATTTCTCCAAAGAAGATATACAGACTGCCAACAAACACATGAAAGAATGCTCAACATCATTAATCATTAGAGGAATGCAAATCAAAACTACAATGAGATATCACCTCACACCAGTCAGAATGGCCATCATCAAAAAATCTAGAAACAATAAATGCTGGAGAGGGTGTAGAGAAAAGGGAACACTCTTGCACTGCTGGTGGGAATGTGAATTGGTACAGCCACTATGGAGAACAGTACGGAGGTTCCTTAAAAAACTACAAATAGGGGCTTCCCTGGTGGCGCAGTGGTTGAGAGTCCGCCTGCCGATGCAGGGGACACGGGTTCGTGCCCCGGTCCGGGAAGATCCCACATGCCGCGGAGCGGCTGGGCCCGTGAGCCATGGCCGCTGAGCCTGCGCGTCTGGAGCCTGTGCACCGCAACGAGAGACGCCACAACAGTGAGAGGCCCGCGTACAGCAAAAAAAAAAAAAAAAAAAAAAAAAACTACAAATAGAACTACCATATGACCCAGCAATCCCAGTACTGGCCATATACCCTGAGAAAACCATAATTCAAAAAGAGTCATGTACCAAAATGTTCATTGCAGCTCTATTTACAATAGCCAGGAGATGGAAACAACCTAAGTGTCCATCATCGGATGAATGGATTAAGAAGATGTGGCACATATATAAGATGGAATATTACTCAGCCATAAAACGAAACGAAATTGAGCTATTTGCAATGAGGTGGATGGACCTAGAGTCTGTCATACAGAGTCAAGTAAGTCAGAAAGAAAAAGACAAATACCATATGCTAACACATATATATGGAATTTAAGGGGAAAAAAATGTCATGAAGAACCTAGGGGTAAGACAGGAATAAAGACACAGACCTACTAGAGAATGGACTTGAGGATATGGGGAGGGGGAAGGGTAAGCTGTGACAAAGTGAGCGAGTGGCATGGACATATATACACTACCAAATGTAAAATAGATAGCTAGTGGGAAGCAGCCACATAGCACAGGGAGATCAGCTCGGTGCACTGTGACCACCTAGAGGGGTGGGATAGGGAGGGTGGGAGGCAGGGAGACGCAAGAGGGAAGAGATAATGGGAACATATGTATATGTATAACTGATTCACTTTGTTATAAAGCAGAAACTAACACTTTATTGGAGTATAATTGTAAAGCAATTATACTCCAATAAAGATGTAAAAAAAATAAATATAAGAGCCAAAACTTTAAAGCTCTTAGAAGGAAACACAGGTCTCAGTCTTCACGAAAACTTAAACCACAATGAATTACCACTTCACATCGTTAAAATGGCTATAATAATTTAAGAAAAAGAAAACACAAAATATAAGAAGAATTAGAATGTCAAGAAACTGGAACCTTGATACATTTCTGGTAGGAATGCAACATAATACAGCTATTTGGAAAGCAGTTTGGCAGTACGGTCAAAAACTGAAACAGAGTTACGCTAAGAGCCAGCAATTCCACAGCAAAATGTATACCCAAGAGAACTGAAAACATGTCACAGAAAAACTTCTACACTCAAGTTCACAGCTGCATTATTCATAACAGACAAAAAGGGAAGCATTTCAAATGTTCACCAAATAATGAATAAACAAAATGTGACTAACCCATTTGCTCATAACAAAATATCCATACAATGAAGTATTATTCAGCCATAAAAAGAAATAATGATACATGCTGCAACATGGATGAACCTTTAAAAAGTATGCTAAGTGAAAACCAGTCTGAAAGGCCACATATTATATGGTTCATTTACATAAAAAGTACAGAATAAGCTTATCTACAAAGACAGAAAGCAGATTATAGCTTGGTGGAGGGGGAATGGGAGTGACTGATAATTGGTATGGACTTTCTCTTTGGGATAGTGAAAATATACTGGAATTAGATAGCAGTGACAGCTATACAACTTTATGAATATAGTTAAAAGGCACTGCACTGAACACTTAAAAGAGATGAATTTTATGGAATGTGAACTATATCCAAATTTTAAAAAATAAGAAGGAATTACTGACTTCCACTTTCAATCAAGGTGGAGTAACTAGGACCAGATTTACTATCACATCTGAAACAACCAAAAACAGCAGAATATACATTCTTTTTAAGTACACATGAAATATTTACCAATATAGAAGATATTTACTATGGGGCATAAAACAAATCTCAATATATTTAAAAGACTTCAAGTCCCATAAAATGTTTTCTGTCCAAAATGGAATTAAATTAGAAATCATTAACACAAAGAAATATTTGAAAACTATAAAATTGCACATGGTCAAAAAAGAAATCACAAAATAAATTACAAAGTATTTTTAACTGAATGACAATAAAAGCACAACATACCTCAATTTTGGGGTTGTAGCGAACATAGTGCTTAGAACGAAATTTACAGCACAAAAACACCTATATTAGAAGGATAAAGGTCCCATAACAATGACTTCCACTTCCACTCAAAAAGGTATAACAAGAAGGCCAATGAAATCAAAAGTCAAAAGAAGATTGGAAATAATGAATATAAGAGCAGAAATCAATGAAAAAGAAAACAGGAAAACACAGAAAATTGATAAAGCCAGAAACTGGTGCATTGAAAAGACAAAGTTAATGAACCTCTACTCAGACTAATCAAGAAAAAGAAGGGGTGGGGGAACTCATTACCAATATCAGGAATGAGAGCAGTGACATCATTACACATTCTACAAATATTTAAACATATAAAAGAACACTGTGGACAACTTTATCAAATAAATTCAACAACGTGGGGAGTTAACAAAATCCCTGAAACACACACACTAAACAAAATTTACTCAAGACTGTCCATTTTTATTAACAAACTGCAGTTAGAATTTTCAACAAAGAAAACTCCAGGCCCAGACTGCTTTGCTGGTGAATTTTGCCAAGTATTTTAAAAAAATAAAAGATGAAAATTCTGTACTAAGTATTTTAGAAAACTAAAAAGAACAGTATACTTACCAACTCATTGATACAAGAAAACTATGGACCAATATCCTTAATGTACACACAAAAACTCTAAAACAGAATTTTAGAAAATTGAATAAAACAATATATGAAAATAGATAACACATCATGACTCAAGGAAAATGCAAGAATGGTTTGACACTCAAATATTAATCAATGTAACCCATGATATTAACAAACTAAAAAAAAAACATATGATCACTGCAATAAATGCAGTGACATCTGAATAAACATCTGAAAAAAGAACAGACATTTGAAAAAAATCCAACAATGATTCATAAAAAGAGCTCTCAGCAAAGTAGAATGCAACTTTTTCAACTGGACAATGCACATCCGTTAAGAAACCATCATACTTAATAATGAAAGACTGGATGCTTTCCCTCTAAGATCAGAACAAGACAGGGATGTCTGCTCTCACCACTTCTGTTCAACACTGTCTAGGGTACTAGACAGCACAGTAAGACAAGAAAAAGAAATAAAAGGAAACCGGACAGGAAAAGAAGTAAACCTATCTTTATTCTCAGATGCCAAAATTGTTTATATAGAATATCCTACAGAATCTTAAAAAAAGGGGGCTGGAACTATTAAGCTTAGGAAATTTGAGGGATACAGATGAATACCATATTCCCTTGGTATCCAGTAGAATGGGTTCCAGGACCCCCGGACGAATGCCAAAGTCTGTAGATGCTCAAGTACCTTATATAAAATGGAGAAATACAGTCGACCCTCGGTATCCACAGATGCAGAACCTGTGGATACGGAGGGATGACTGTATGTAAAAATAGATAGCACAACGAATTAAAACCACATATTGCTATTGCTAAATATCTATTAGAATGTCTAAAATTAAAAAGAATGACTGAAAAAAAAAAAAGAAAGACTGTATCAGGTCTGAAGGAAGAAAGAGAACAGTATAATAGTAGCAAACTTCAACACCCCACTTTAAACAATGGATAAATCATACCGACAGAAAAATCAGTAAGGAAACATTAGACTTGTATTAAACTTTAGATCAAATGAATCTAACAGATACATATAGAACATTCCATCCAACAACAGAACATTCTTCTCAAGTGAACACAGAACATTCTCCAGGATAAATCATGTTAGACCACAAAACAAGTATTAGCAAACATTAAAAGAATGAAATCCTACCAAGTATCTTTCCTGCCCACAGTGGTATGAAAATAGAAATTGACAGGAGGAAAACTGAAAATTTCACAAACATGTGGAAATTAAATAACACACTCCTGGACAACCAGAGCATCAAAGAAAAAAATCAAAAAATATCTTCAGACAAGTGAAAATGGAAACAAGACACACGGAATGCAGCAAAAGCAGTTCTCAGTGGGAAGTTTATAGCAATCAATGCCTACATTAAGAAAAAAAGAAAGATCTCAAATAAACCATCTAAATTTACACATTGAGGAACTAGAAAGGAAAAACAAAGCCCAAAGTTGGCAGAAAGAAGATGATAAAGATCAGAGCAGAAATGAATAAAATAGAGAACAGGAAAATAACAGAAAAGATTAAAAAAACTAAAAGCTGGTTTTTTGAAAAGATTAACAAAATTGACAAACATTTCGAAGGACTTAACAAGAGTATAAAATTATAAATAAAAGAGAAGACATTACAACTGATACCATAGAAACATAAAGAGTCATAAAAGACTACTATGAACAATTATACACCAACAAATTAGACAACCTGGAATAAATTCCTAGGAACATATAATTGACTAAGACTGAATCATGAAAAAAGAAAATCTGAACAGAACAATAATGAGTAAAGAGATTAAATAAAAAACCTCCCAACAGTAACAACAACAAAAAAGCCTAGGACCAGATAGCTTCTCAGGCTTTAAATGTTTACCAAATGTTTCAAGAAGAATTAAACTCATTTTCTGAGGTAAGCATTACCCTCACACCAAGGCCAGATAAGGCTACTACAGGAAAAGAAAACTACAAGCCAACATTGCTGATGAATATAGAGGCAAAAATTATCAAGAAAATACTAGCAAATCAAATTCAAAATCACATTAAAAGTATCATACACCAGGACTTCCCTGGTGGTCTAGAGGTTAAGACTCTGCCCTTCCAATGCAGGAGGTGCAGCTTTGATCCCTAGTTAGGGAACTAAGATCCCACATGCCACGCAGCGCAGACAAAAAATTTTAAAAAAAAATTTTTTTAAAGTATCATTGACCCATACACCATAATCAACTGGGATTTACCACTGAAATGTAAGCACGGTTCAATATAAAGAAATCAATAATTTTAATACACCTCATTAATGGAAAGATAAAAATGATTGTCTCAATAGATGCACAAAAAGCATTTAACTAAATTCAACATCTTTCATGATAAAAATTCTCAACAAACTAGGAATAGAAGGATTACACCTCAACATAAAAAAGGCCATATATAACAAGTCCACAGCTAACACCATACTCAAGGGTGAAACGTTGAAAAAAGCTTTTCCTCTAAGATCAGGAGCAAGACAAGGATGTCCATTCTCATCACTTGTATTCAACATACTACTGGAAGTCCCAGCCAGAATAATTAGACAGGAAAAAGAAATAAAAGGCATCTAAATTGGAAATGAAGACATAAAACTATCTTCGTTTGCAGATGACCTCATCGTATATATATTGATAGAAAATCCTGAAGACTTCACCAAAAATTTATTAGCACTAACAAATGATTTCAATAGTTTCAAGATATATCATCAACAAACAAAAACCAGTTGCATTTCTGTATACTAACAATGAACTATCTGAAAATGAAATAAAGAAAACAAGCCCATTTACAACAGTATCAAAAACAATAAAATACTCAGGAATAAAGTTAACCAGGGAGGTGAAAGATCTATACACTGAAATCTATACGACAAAGATGAGAAACACTGAAAAAACAAACAGAAAGACACATTCATGTATGAAAAAAGTTAGTATTATACTATACTACTCAAAAGCCATCTACAGATTTACAGCAATCCCTATCAAAATTCCAAAAGCATTTTTCACAGAAATAGAAGTCCTGAAGTTTGTACGGAACAACTCCCTCTTGCGAGAGTACCGTAATCACAACTGACTGCTGGGCAATCATCGACAGAAAGACACTGAAAATCATCAAAAGATACCCAACACCCAAAGAAAAAGGAGAACCCCCAATGAGGTGGTAGGAGGGGCGCAATCACAATAAAGTCAAATCCCATAACTGCTGGGTGGGTGATTCACAAACAAAAGAACAAGTATACCTCAGAAGTCCACCCACTGGAGCGAAGGTTCTGAGCCCCACATCAGGCTTCCCAAATTGGGGGTCTGGCAATGGGAGGAGGAATTCCCAGAGAATCAGACTTTAAAAGCTAGCGGGATTTGATTGCAGGACTTCGACAGAACTGGGTAAAACAGAGATTCCACTCTTGGAGGACACAGACAAAATAGTGTGTGCATCAGGACCCAGGGAGAAAGAGAAGTGACCCCATAGGAGACTGAACCAGACCTACCTGCTAGTGTTGGAGGACCTATGCATAGGAGGGGGGTGGCTGTCGCTTACAACAGGGACAAGGACACTGGCAGCAGAAATTCTGGGAAGTACTCCCTGGCATGAGCCCTCCCGGAATCCACAATTAGCCCCACCAAAGAGTTGGGTAGGCTCAAGTGCTGGGACACCTCAGGCCAAACAACCGACAGGGAGGGAACAGAGCCCCACCCATCAGCAGAAAAGTGGATTAAAGTTTTACTGAGCTTTGCCCACCAGAGATACACCAAGCTCTTCCAACCACAAGGCCCTCCCAGCAGGAAGCTTGCATGAGCCTCTTCGATATCCTGATCCACCAGAGGGCAGAGAGAAAGAGCAAGAAGAACTACAATTCTGCAGCCTGTGGAATGAAAACCACATTCACAGTAAGACAGACAAAATGAAAAGTGACAGGACTATGTACCACATAAAGGAACAAGATAAAACCCCAGAAAAACAACTAAATGAAGTAGAGATAGGCAACCTTTCAGAAAAAAAATTCAGAATAATGATAGTAAAAATGATCCAGGACCTCAGAAAAATAATGGAGTCAAATATCAAGAAGATGCAAGAAATGTTTAACAAAGACCTAGAAGAATTAAAGAAGAACACCTAGAAGAATTAAAGAACAGACAAACAGAGCTGAACAATACAATAACTGAAATGAAAACTACACTAGAAGGAATCAATAGTAGAATAACTGAGGCAGAAGAACGGATAAGTGACCTGGAAGACAGAATGGTAGAATTTACTGCCACAAAAGAGAATAAAGAAAACGGAATAAAAAGAAATGAAGACAGACTAAGAGACCCTGGGACAACATTAAACACACCAACATTCGCAACATAGCAGTCCCAGAAAGAGAAGAGAGAGAGAAAGGACCCGAGAAAATATTTCAAGAGTTTATAGTCGAAAACTTCCCTAACATTAGAAAGGAAATATCCACTCAAGTCCAGGAAGTGCAGAGTCCCAGGCAAGATAAACCCAAGCAGAAAGACGTCAAGACACACAGTAATCAAACTGACAAAAATTTAAGAAAAAAATTATTAAAAGCAACAAGGGAAAAATGACAACATACAACTCCCATAAGATTTACAGCTGATTTCTCAGCAGAAACGCCACAAGCCAGAAGGTACTGGCACGATATATTTAAAGTGATGAAAGGGAAGAACCTAAAACCAAGATTACTCTACCCAGCAAGGATCTCATTCTGATTCAAAAGAGAAATCAAAAGCTTTACAAACAAGCAAAACCTCAGAGAATTCAGCACCACCAAAGCATCTCTACAACAAATGCTAAAAGAAATTCTCTAAGTGGGAAACACAAGAGAAGAAAAGGACCTACAAAAGCAAACCCAAAACAATTAAGAAAATGGTAACAGGAACATACATATGTATAATTACCTTAAATGTGAATGGATTAAATGCTCCAACCAAAAGACAGGCTCACTGAATGGATAAAAACACAAGGCCCATATATATACTGTGTACAAGAGACCCACTTCATACCTAGGGATACACACAGACTGAAAGTAAGAGGATGGAAAAAGATATTCCATCCAAATGGAAATCAAAAGAAAGCTGGAGTAGCAATACTCATAAAAGAAAAAATAGACTTTAAAATAAAGACTACTAAAAGAGACACGGAAGGACACTACATAATGATTAAGGGATCAATCCAAGAACAAGATATAACAATTGTAAATATTTATGCACCCAACATAGGAGCACCTCAATATGTAAGTCAAACACTAACAGCTATAAAACGGGAAATTGACAGTAACACAATAATAGTAGGTAGGGGACTTCAACACTCCACTTTTCTATTGGACAAGTCATCCAAAATGACAATAAATAAGGAAACACAAGCTTTAAATGACACATTAGACCAGATAGACTTAATTGATATTTATAGGACATTCCATCCAAAAAAAGCAGATTATACTTTCTTTGCAAGTGCACGTGGAACATTCTCCAGGATAGCTCACATCTTGGGTTACAAATCAAGTCTCGGTAAATTTAAGAAAACTGAAATCATATCAAGCATCTTTTCAAACCACAACACTATGAGATTAGAAATAAATTACAGGGAAAATAACGTAAAAAACACAATCATATGGAGGCTAAACAATGTTACTAAATAACCAAGAGATCACTGAAGAAATCAAAGAGGAAAATAAAAAATACCTAGAGACAAATGACAACAAAAACGCAATGATCCAAAACCTATGGGATGCAGCAAACCCAGTTCTAAGAGGGAACTTTATAGCAATACAACCCTACCTCAAGAAACAAGAAAAATCTCAAAGAAACAATCTAACCTTACACTTAAAACAACCAGAGAAAGAAGAACAAAGAAAACCCAAAGTTAGTAGAAGGAAAGAAATCATAAAGATCGGAGCAGAAATAAATGAAATAGAAACAAAGAAAACAAAAGCAAGGATCAATAAACCTAAAAGCTGGTTCTTTGAGAAGATAAACAAAATTGATAAACTTTTAGCCAGACTCAAATCAATAAAATTAGAAGTGAAAAAGGAGAAGTTACAACAGACACCACAGAAATACAAAGCATCATAAGAGACTATTATAAGCAATCTATGCCAATAAAATGGACAACCTGGAAGAAACAGATGAATTCTTAGAAAGGTATAACCTTCCAAGACTGAACCAGGAAGAAATAGAAAGTATGAACTGATCAATCACAAGCACTGAAACTGAAACTGTGATGAAAAATCTTCAAACACACAGAAGTCCAGGACCAGACCCTTTCAGGTGAATTCTCTCAAACAGAGAAGAGCTAACACTCATGCTTCTCAACTCTTCCAAAAAAACTGCAGAAGAAGGAACACTCCCAAACTCATTCTACGAGGCCACCATAACCCTGATACCAAAAGAAGACAAAGATACTACAAAAAAAATTACAGACTAATATCACTGATGAACACAGATGCAAAAATCCTCAACAAAATACTAGGAAACAGAATCAAACAACACACTGAAAGGATCATACATCATGATCAAGTGGAATTTATCCCAGGGATGCAAGGATTCTTTGATATATGCAAATCAAACAATGTGATACACCATATTAACAAACTGAAGAATAAAAACCATATGATCATCTCAATAGATGCAGAAAAAGCTTTTGACAAAATTCAACACCCATTTATGATAAAAACTCTCCAGAAAGTGGGCATAGAGGGAACCTACCTCAACATAATAAAGGCCATATATGACAAACCCACAGCCAACATCATTCTCAAAGGTGAAAGATTGAAAGCATTTCCTCTAAGATCAGGAAGAAAACAAGGATGTTCACTCTCGCCAGTATTATTCAACATAGTTTTGAAAGTCCTAGCCATGGCAGTAAGAGAAGAAAAAGAAATAAAAGGAATGCAAATTGTAAAGGAAGTAGTAAGACTGTCACTGTTTGCAGATGAGATGATACTATATATAGATAATCCTAAATATGCCACCAGAAAACTACTAGAGCTAATCAATGAATTTGGTAAAGTTTCAGGATACAAAATTAATGCACAGAAGTCTCTTGCATTCCTAGACACTAATGATGAAAAATATGAAAGAGAAATTAAGGAAACACTCCCATTCACCACTGCCACAAAAAGAATAAAATACCTAGGAATAAACCTACCTAAGGAGGTAAAAGTCCTGTACTCAGAAAACTATCAGATACTGATGAAAGAAATCAGAGATGACACAAACAGATGGAGAGATATACCATGTTCTTGGATTGGAAGAATCAATATTGTGAAAATGACTATATTACTCAAAGCAATCTACAGATTCAATGCAATCCCTATCAAACTACCAATGGCACTTTTTACAAACTAGAACAAAAAATCTTAAAAGTTGTATGGAGACACAAAATACCCTGAATAGCCAAAGCAATCTTGAGGGAAAAAAAACAGAACTGTAGGAATCATACTCCCTCACCTCATACTATACTACAAAGCTACAGTAATTAAGACAATAGGGCACTGGAACAAAAACAGAAATATAGATCAATGGAACAGGACAGAAAGCCCAGACATAAACCTACACACCTCTGGTCAACTAATCTACGACAAAGGAGGCAAGGATATACAATGGGGAAAAGACAGTCTCTTCAATAAGTGGTGCTGGGAAAACTGGACAGCTATATGGAAAAGAATGAAATTAGAACACTACCTCACACCATACACAAAAATAAACTCAAAATGGATTAAAGACCTAAATGTAAGACCAGACACTATAAAACTCTTACAGAAAAACATCAGAAGAACACTCTGAAATAAATCACAGCAAGATCTTTTTTGACCCACCTCCTAGAGTAATGGAAATAAAAACAAAAATAAATGGGACCTAATGAAACTTAAAAGCTTTTGCACAGCAAAGGAAAACTGTAAACAAGACGAAAACTCAACCCTCAATATGGGAGAAAATATTTGCAAACAAATCAACGGACAAAGGATTAATCTCCAAAATACATAAAAAGCTCATGCAGCTCAATATTAAAAAAACAAACAACCCAATTAAAAAATGGGCAGAAGGGGCTTCCTTGGTGGCGCAGTGGTTGAGAGTCCGCCTGCCAATGCAGGGGACACGGGTTCGTGCCCCGGTCCGGGAAGATCCCACATGTCGCGGAGCGGCTGGGCCCATGAGCCATGGCCTCTGAACCTGCACGTCCGGAGGCCGTGCTCCACAACGGGAAAGGCCACAACAGAGAGGCCCGCGTACCGCCAAAAAAAAGTTTGTAAGCATAAAAATGGGCAAAGACCTGAAAAACATTTTTCCAAAGAAGACATACAAATGGCCAAAAAGTACATGAAACAGTGTTCAACATCACTAATCATCAGAAAAATGCAAATCAAAGCCACAAATGAGGGAGGACCCTGGAAGTCCAGTAGTTAGGACTCGGTGCTTTCACTGCTGTGGCCCAGGTTCAATCCCACGAGCTGCACAGCATGGACAACAACAACAAAAAAAGAACACAATGAGATACCATCTCAGATGTATTAGAATGGCTATTATCAAAAATATAAGAGATAAGAAGTGCTGGTAAGGACGTGGAGAAAAGGGATCCTTGTGCACCACTGGTGGGAAGGGAAATTGATACAGCAACTACAGGAAACACTATGGAGGTTCCTCAAAAAATTTAAACTAGAACTACCATATAATCCAGCAATCCCAATTTTGGGTATATATTTGAAGGAAATTAAAATACTATCTTGAAGAGATATCTGCAGCACCCCATATTCATTGTGTATTTACGATACCAAGACACGAAAAGAACCTAGGTGTCTGTCAATGGATGAATGGATAAATATGATAAACACACACACCCATGCACACAATGGAATATTTTTCAGCCATAAAATTGAAGGAAATCCTGATGTTTGCAACAATGTGGATGAATGCCGAGGGTGAGATAAAGAATGACAAATACTGTATGATATCACTTATATGTGGAATCTAAACACGCTCAACTGATAGAAACAGAGAGTAGACTGGTGGCTGCCAGAGGCTGGAAGGTGGAGGAAATGAGATGTTCAAAAAGTATAAACTACCAGTTATAAGGTGAGTAAGTTCTGGAATCTAATGTACAGCATGGTGTTTATAGGTAGCAATACTGTGCTGTATACTGGAAAGATGCTAAGAAAGTAAATATTAAATGTTCTCACCACCACCACCACAACAACAAAATGGAAATTATGTGAAGTGATAAATGTGTTAACTAAGCTTATTGTGGTAATCATTTTGCAATATATATGTGTATCAAATCATTACATTTTACACATTAAACTTATACATTTATATATGCAAATTATATCTCAATAAAGATGGGGAAAAAATAGAGTAGAAGGATACCCATGAAACTAAAACAAGTGGTTATGTGTTTTAGGGAACAGAAAAAAATGGGAAAGACAGGAACAGGAGTGAGAGCCACACTTCTCAATGTATACTTTTTTTTTGTTAATTTATTGTATTTATTTTGGCTGTGTTTGGTCTTAGTTGTGGAATGCGAGATCTTCATTGTAGTATGCAGGATTTTTCATTGTGGCGCACGGGCTTCTCTCTAGTTGTGGCGTGCAGGCTCTAGAGCACGCAGGCTCAGTAGTTGTGGTGCACAGGCTCTCTAGTTGTGGCATGTGGGCTCAGTAGTTGCAGCACGCAGGCTCTCTCGTGGTAGCACACAGGCTCTAGAGCATGTGGGCTCAGTAGTTGTGGCACGTGGGCTTAGTTGCCCCATGGCATGTGGGATCCCGACCAGGGATCGAACCTGCATCCCATGCATCAGAAGGTGGATTCTTAACCACTGGACCACCAGGGAAGTCCCTCAATGTGTATTTTTTTATGTAGTTTATTTTTGTACCATGAGAAGGCATCACCCGTTTTAAAAAATGCAAAATAAAAATAAGGACAAAAATTTTTTTAGTATGCAAGCAGAAAAGATATCTTTAAGCTAGTAAGAAAAGTTTATGTTCCACTCATCCTTAGAAAAATATTTGAGAAAATACTCAGTAAAACCTGAAAATAAATTCAAAACTGGAAAGATACAGAATCCACAGCTTGTAAAAACTTCAGAATACCACAAAGGCAGTTATACATTATGCAAGAATCCATCTGAAATTAACACCAGAAAATTCTCCTTTGAGTAAGGAGAAAGACTTGACCTTAGTTCCTTAAAGAAACACATAAAATCCAATATATAACACATGCTTTTGTGTCTTCGATAAACACTTCATAAGTGCCAAATATGTGGTAGGCACTCCCCTCGACACTAGACGAAGAAAATAAATTTATGAAGATATATTTGGTGTCCAGAGTGCTAGAGTAGAGGGAGGCAGGTATGCAGACTATGAACAAATAAATAAATGCATAATTATAATGTCAGTATTATGGTGAAAAAAACAGAAGAAAGAGAAAGATACTGATGAGGAGTGGGGAGCTATTAGGGTGGTCAGGAAAAGCGTCTCTGACAGGTTAACAGTTAGAGCTAAATGAAATGACGAGGTAAGCTTCAAAGATATGTGAGGAAGAAAGTTCTAGGCAAAAAACAAAATACGTACGACAGAGGTGTACTAGGTGCATTTAAAGAAACAGCAAAAAGATGAGTATGACTAAAACAAACATGTATAATGGAGAATACAGTAAGGGATGAAATGGAAAAGAAGGCAAGTGCCAAATCATGTAGCGTCTCTGAAGCAGTAAGGCCTTTGGATATACTATACGTAAGCCAGAAACCCATTAGAGAGTTTTGAGCAGCTGAGTGTGCTCACCTATAAAACAGATGATATATTATATAATTTTCTTCCTATTCTCTCCTTATTGTGACGAGCTTAATGAAAACTATGACATATACATATGTATAAGACATTAACACTGTTTACTGAATTTTGACTTTTAGAATAAATACATTGACAAATTTCAGAAAATAACAACGGCTACAGAATAGGAGGCAAATGAAATCAACACTGATAATACAAAAGCATATATAGCTGAAAAAGGTGTGAAATAGAGATAGGAAGGTGGAAGAAGGGTGAAAGCCTTAAATATACTTTACAGAATAGGGATTCAAGAAATACTGTCTATGAATGACAGAAAAACAAAACGATGCTTAAGTGTGTTGTTTAAAATTAAAGTGACAGCTGGAGAGACGGAGAACAGTAACGAAATTTTTGAGAAGCCTACATCTTAGAAAATTGTATAAATTAGTTAATTCCTCTTCTATCATAGCAGAAAAACAATGGACAACACCCAAAGTTGACACTTCAAGAAAGACCAACATAATACTATCACACAGAAATGAAAGAAATTACCAGAAGATCTGAAATAAAACACGGATTAAAAGAGGCTGCTTAAGGAGGATAAGAACAGAATAAGGGAGTGCAGTATATGTCCATTTCTTTTTGTTATGATCCATTTTTAACCATGAGCATCAGGGGAACCTCAAGAGTGGTGCTAAGGTTTAAAATAAATAACATATATTGATATCAAAAGTGTATTTACAGCATAATTATAATACCACAACTGTGAACAGGAAAAAGATAACATTTTGGAGGATCGGAATATAGACACTTTTCCCCTCTTTGCTTAAGTTTTAAATGTTTGAATCCTTAGAGTTAAGGCCTAGACCCTCCAGTTTGCAATTTCTTTCCATGTGCTCGTTCTAGTCTCATGTTTTCAATTTGTAGCTATAGCACTGTTTTCCAAAGTATGATCTACAGATCACCTAGATTAAAATCACCTAAAGTGTTGACTAGAATACAGATTCCGGGGACTTCCCTGGTGGTGCAGTAGTTAAGAATCTGCCTGCCAATCAAGTACCTTTTTGGACCACAACACTATGAGACTAGCTATCAATTACAGGAAGAAAACGGTAAAAAATAAAAATATATGGAGGCTAAACAATATGCTTCTAAACAACTAAGATCACAGAAGAAATCAAAGAAGAAATCAAATAAATACCTAGAAACAAATGACAACGAAAACACAATGACCTAAAACCTATGGGATGCAGCAAAAGCAGTTCTAAGATGGAAGTTTATAGGAATACAATCCTACCTCAAAAAACAAGAAAAATCTCAAATAAACAACCTAACCTTACATGTAAAGCAATCAGAGAAAGAACAAAAAAACCCCGAAGTTAGCAAAAGGAAAGAAATCATAAAGATCAGATCAGAAATAAATGGAAAAAAAATGAAGGAAACAATAGCAAAGATCAATAAAACTAAAAGCTGGTTCTTTGAGAAGACAAAATTGATAAACCATTAGACTCATCAGGAAAAAAGGGAGAAGACTCAAATCAACAGAATTAGAAATGAAAAAGGAGAAGTAACAACTGACTGCAGAAATACAAAGGAGCATGAGAGATTACTAAAAGCAACTATATGCCAATAAAATGGACAACCTGGAAGAAATGGACAAATTCTTAGAAAAGTACAATCTTCCAAGACTGAACCAGGAAGGACTAGAAAGTACGAACAGACCATTCACAAGCACTGAAATTGAAACTGTGATTAAAAATCTTCCAACAAACAAAAAGCCCAGGAACACATGGCTTCACAGGCAAATTCTAACAAAGATTTAGAGAAGAGTGAACAACTACCTTTCTAAAACTCTTCCAAAATACAGCAGAGTGAGGAACACTCCCAAACTCATTCTATGAGGCCACCATCACCCTGATACCAAAACCAGACAAATATATCACAGAAAAAGAAAATTACAGGCCAATATCACTGACGAACATAGATGCAAAAATCCTCAACAAAATACTAGCAAACAGAATCCAACAGCACATTAAAAGGATCATACATCATGATCAAGTGGGGTTCATTCCAGGAATGCAAGGATTCTTCACTATATGCAAAACAATCAATGTGGCACACCATATTAACAAACTGAAGGATAAAAACCATGTGATCACCTCAATAGATGCAGAAAAAGCTTTTGACAAAATTCAACACCCATTTATGATAAAAACTCTCCAGAAAGTGGGCATAGAGAGAACCTACCTCAACATAATAAAAGCCATATATGACAAATTCACAGCCAACATCATTCTCAATGGTGAAAAACTGAAAGCATTTCCTCTAAGATCAGGAACAAGACAAGGTTGCCCACTTTCACCACTATTATTCAACATAGTTTTGGAAGTATTATCCATGGCAGTCAGAGAGGAAAAAGAAATATAAGGAATCTAAATTGGAAAAGAAGAAAAAGTGTCACTGTTTGCAGATGACATGATCTATACATAGAAAATCCTAAAGATGACACCAGAAAACTACTAGAGCTGATCAATGAATTTGGTAAAGTAGCAGGATACAAAATTAATGCACAGAAATCTGTTGCATTCCTACACACTAAAAATGAAAAATCAGAAACAGAAATTATGGAAACAATCCCATTTATCACTGCAACAAAAAGAATAAAATACCTAGGAATAATCTACCTAAGGAGGCGAAAGACCTGCATGCTGAAATCTATAAGACACTGATGAAACACATTAAAGACCATACAAACAGATGGAAAGATATACCATGTTCTTGGATTAGAAGAATCAATATTGTGAAAATGACTATATTACTCAAAGCAATCTACAGATTCAGTGCAATCCCTATCAAACTACCAATGGCATTCTTCACTGAACTAGAACAAAAAATTTTACAATTTGCATGGAAACACAAAAGACCCCAAATAGCCAAAGCAATCTTGAGAAAGAAAACAGAGCTGGAGGAATCAGGCTCCCTGACTTCAGGCTATACTACAAAGCTACAGTAATCAAGACAGTATGGTACTGGCACAAAAACAGTATATCAATCAATGGAATAGGATAGAAAGCCCAGTGATAAACCCACACACATATGGTCACCTTACCTTTGACAAAGGAGGCAAGAATATACAATGGAGAAAAGACAGCTTCTTCAATAAGTGGTGCTGGGAAAACCGGACAGCTACAGGTAAAAGAATGAAATTAGAACACTTCCTAACACCATACACAAAAATAAACTCAAAATGGATTAAAGACCTAAATGTAAGACCAGACACTATCAAACTCTTAGAGGAAAACATAGGCAGAACACTCTATGACATAAATCACAGCAAGATCCTTTTTGACCCACCTCCTAGATTAATGGAAATAAAATCAAAAATAAACAAATGGGACCTAATGAACCTTAAAAGCTTTTGCACAGCAAAGGAAACCATAAACAAGAGAAAAAGACAAACCTCCAAATGGGAGAAAATATTTGCAAACGAAGAAACGGACAAAGGATTAATCTCCAAAACATACAAGCAGCTTATGCATCTCAGTATCAAAAGACCAAACAACCTGATCCATGAATGGGCAGAAGACCTAAATAGACATTTCTCCAAAGTAGACATACAGATTGCCAACAAACACATGAAAAGATGTTCAACATCACTAATCATTAGAGAAATGCAAATCAAAACCACAATGAGGTATCACCTCACACCGGTCAGAATGGCCATCACCAAGAAATCTAGAAACAATAAATGCTGGAGAGGGTGTGGAGAAAAGAGAACGCTCCTGCACTGTTGGTGGGAATGTAAATTGATACAGCCACTATGGCGAACAGTATGGAGGTTCTTTAAAACACTGAAAATAGAACTACCTAATGACCCAGCAATCCCACTACTGGGCATATACCCTGAGAAAACCATAATTCAAAAAGATGCATGTAACACAAAGTTCACTGCAGCACTATTTACAATAGCCAAGACATGGAAGCAACCTAAATGTCCATTGACAGATGAATGGATAAACAAGATGTGGCACCTATATACAATGGAATATTACCCAGCCATAAAAAGGAACAAAATTGAGTCATTTGTAATGAGGTAGACGGACCTAGAGCCTGTCATACAGAGTGAAGTAAGTCAGAAAGAGAAAAACAAATACCATATGCTAACACACATATAAGCAATCTAAAACCTAGTGGGAGGACAGGAATAAAGACACAAACGTAGAGAACAGACTTGAGGACAGAGTGGGAAGGGGAAGCTGGTACGAAGTGAGAGAGTAGCATTGACATATATACACTACCAAATGTGAAATGGATGGCTAGTGGGAAGCTGCTGCATAGCACAGGGAAATCAGCGCGATGCTTTGCGATGACCTAGAGGGGTGCAATAGGGAGGGTGGGAGGGAGGCTCAAGAGGGAGGGGATATGGGGATATATGTATACATATAGCTGATTCACTGTTTTGTACAGCAGAAACTAACACAACATTGTAAAACAATTATACTCCAATAAGAATGTTTAAAAAAAAAAGGAGATTTTTAAACAATGGGGGAAATTTGATTATGGACTGTGTATTAGATGATACAAAAAAATATACTATCTTGTTAAATTATATAATGCCATTTTGATTACATAAAAAAATGTCCATTACTTTTAGCTTATATACAGAGGTGAAATGATTTCACATCTGAGATTTGCTTTAAAATACTTCAGCAAAGAGAAAAAAATGGAATGGAAAAAGAAAATGTGCCAAAATCTTGATTAACTGCTAAATCCAGGTCCTGAGTATATGAAAAGCACGATTAAAGGGGTTTTTTTTATTAATTAATTAATTTTTTTATTTATTCATTCACTCATTTATTTTTGGCTGCGTTTGGTCTTCGTTTCTGCACGTGGGCTTCTCATTGTGGTAGCTTCTCTTGTTGCAGAGCACAGGCTCTAGGCACATGGGCTTCAGTAGTTGTGGCACAGGAGCTCAGTAGTTGTGTCTCACGGGGTCTAGAGCACAGGCTCAGTAGTTGTTACACACAGGGTTAGTTGCTCCGCGGCATGTGGGATCTTCCCAGACCACGGCTTGAACCCATGTCCCTTGCATTGGCAGGCAGATTCTTAATCACTGTGCCACCAGGGAAGTCCAGTGTCTGAAGTTTTCCTAACAAAAGCTTACAAGAGTTTTGTTTTGACCTTGTTAAATTTGGGGTGCTATTAGACATGCAACTGGAAATGTTAACTAGAGAGTTATTTATATAAATCTGGAGTTCTGGGAAGAAGTGGAAAGTTGGAAGTCATGTTTTTCAGCCATGGGACTAAACAAAATCACTTAGAAAAGTGAAGAGAAAACAGGGTGGGAGGAACCAAGATAGAATGTTGGTACATCCAACATTTGAAGGTGAAGAGGTGGAGGAGTCAGGGAAGAATGAGATAGAAAGAAAACCAAGAGAGTGTGGTGTTAGCAGAATCCAAGAGAATAAGTATTTCAAAAAAGAAAATGTATTCAACCAATGTCTAAAGTTTCTGAGAAATGACCACTAGATTTGGAGACATTAAGATCACTAGTGACTGTCACAAAATCAGTACCAATAGAGTGAAAGAGATGAAAACCTTTTGATAATGTTAGAAAACTCATCATTCTTTAAAAAATCTCCCATATGCTTTCCTAAATTCAAAGTATACTTTTACGTTTTAATGTAAAACTTAATTCTCCCATTTTCTTATACTTAGTCCAATCTCTTTTGGGAGGACTGAGGCAGTTCCTCAAACATCTGAACACTTAGTATTAAAGTCCTTCATAGTTGAGAATTAACTATTACTTACACAGCCATCATGCACATTCAGGGTTGCTTCAAGTTTTAATCTTTGGATAAATTCTCTTCTTCCTGTTTAAAAAGAAAGAACTAAATAAATCATACAATTTATTGCTTAGACAAGTGTAACACTGTTAAGAGCCTAGGAACTGTCATGAGGTAGAGTCAAGCTCTAATTTTAATTCCTCCATTTACAGGCTGAGTGACACTGGGCAAATTAACTCCTCCTCAGCCCTAGTTTCCTCATTAGAGTACCTACCTACCTCATGTGTTTATTAAGTGATTCAAGGAGAGAAAGGGCTTAGCACAGTATCTGGAACCACAATAAACACTTAAATGTTCCCTTCATTCATCCATTCATTCAACAAATATATTGCGTACTTACTCCATTCCAGGTCGTGTTCTAGGAGCTAGAGATACAATGGTAAAATAAAAGAGAAAAAGATCCCTGACTCTAGTTAGCTTAATAAAAGAAAATAAACAATATGTGACTTGGTAAAAACTCTATATGGAAAAATAAAGCAGAGAAAGGGGATAAGAGAAGACTGGAGGTGGGGAATAGGTTTTCAATTTTAAAAAGGATGGCAAACTGTTTTAGAATATGCCACCTATTTTTAAACATCTCACTTTCAGAAATGCTAAAATACTTAAAAGTTCATTTCACAGTGATGAAATGTGAGAGCACAAAAATTAAATCAGCCTAAATATCCATCAATAGCAGAAAAGTTATAATACTTCAAAAATATAATAAATTCCTCCTTTGAAAGAGAAATTATGTTTCTTTAAGAAACGAATCATTTTTACCAAAAATGGACCAAAAAGCTTCATGCTTATTCAGAAGCTGTAATGAAAGGAAGCCGAATATATATATGACAAAGAACAGTAATTAGCTAAGTAATCAGGCTGATGAGATTTCAAAATTAAACCTGACTATGCTCTCTATATACTGTCACAAGGGACTCTATTATGTTTTCTTGCATTCCACGTAAAGAGCAAGATCTTCTTGAAGCCAGACTGTTTTCTCTGTCCTTGCCTGTAACTGGTAAGATCGCTAGATAATGGATGAACACGTGGGTTAAAGATTTTGCGTGTGTTCGGGTGGGGTATAGTTCCTAAACTTATTGGAATAAAACAACCTGCAGAAATTCAGCAAAGTATTTTCATGAATTAGGTTATACTTTATATAATTAACTTTTCAAATCTGATTTTCAGTTTTAAAAAGATGCTAATTAGTAAACAGAAAAAAATTTTTTAAATCTTTTCCTTTTGGCCAATTCCTTTGGCAATCCTACTGAGTTATAAATTAAGAGTTAAGGAAAGAAGTATTCAAATTAACAACACGACAGTAATTAAAATTCATTAAAATGCTATGAAAAAAGTATTAAAATTTTTTTTCCAAATTTTTAAAATCTGGGCTTGAAAACATGGCTCTAGTCATTTCCAACTTAGAGAAAATGGTAGTGCAACATGAGAGAATAGAAGACAAAGTGAGTAATTTGAGCAAGAATTCTTCCATATGACCTTGTACATAAAAACATGCACTGAGACACGACAGAGACAAGACAGCTCCTAAATGATATTTTTATATGTGACTTAGGAGATCAAAATGATTGTATTGGGCTTCCCTGGTGGCCCAGTGGTTAAGAATCCGCCTGCCAATGCAGGGGACACGGGTTTGAGCCCCGGTCCGGGAAGATCCCACATGCCGCGGAGCAACTAAGCCCGTGCGCCACAACTACTGAGCCTGCGCTCTAGAGCCCGCGAGGCACAACTACTGAAGTCTGCGTGCCACAACTACTGAAACCCGCGTGCCTAGAGCCCATGCTCCGCAACAAGAGAAGCCACCACAATGAGAAGCCCACGCACCACAATGAAGAGTGGCCCCCGCTCACGACAACTAGAGAAAAGCCTGCACGCAGCAACGAAGACCCAACACAGCCAAAAATAAATAAATAAATAAATAAATTTATTTTTTTAAAAATTGTATTGCCCCGCATTCCATAAAATGGGCTTCTAGAACAACCTAGTATAAACCTCCTCTACCCTTTTAGTAATTAAATGCACTACACCAAGAAAGAAATAGGAGCTGAAAGCTAGGATAAAAATAAGAACTATAAGTTAAAAAAAAAAAACTGAGTCCTCTCAAATTAAAATAAAAATAAACTCATGCCTATTATCAAGAACTGTGATGAGTCTGGCCTACTTGTAAGCTAACAAGCTACCTGCCACCATTTCATGGATGCTAGCAGAAGACACAGGACTTCTGAGTCAGAGGCAAAGGATTTTACTCCTCAAGGAGAATGAGCTTCAGGTTCACACTGGTTCCCCTTGTCCCCCAATTCCCACAGGGCAATGCAGAGGGGTCTGGGGGGATACTGCACATGCAATAGGTTTGAATCACACCTGGGGAACCCTGAACTGAAGGAACGCAAATCTTATATCAAGCAAATCTGCCTAACCTTTGTCCCAAAGGAAAACATTATCTTTATTATTCTGGACAATAAATAAATCTGCCCTCTGCTCCACAGGGAGATATTATATCTCCCAAGTTTGTTCTCTGAAAAGAGAGTCCAGAACAAAGCAGCCAGTGCCTCTGCTCACAAGATGTGCAGAAATACAAAAGAGACATGGAGAACTGTCTCCCAACAATTACCCATTTGTTATGGATGAATTTACCTATCACTGAGGCTTTCTCTCCAAGTCTTTCTTGCAGCCCAAGCTGCCTCATTTAATTCCGTCTCTTTTACATTCTATTCTATATTAATAGATTGTAAGCTCCATTAAAAAAAACACTCTTTTGTTCACTCAAGTATCCTAAGTGCCTAGAACAGTGCCTAAGACAAAGGAGGCACTCAATATACATTCCTGAATCAGTGAATAAATGAACAGGCTCATAATACTGATTCTGTTCTTCAACGTGTTTTCACTCAATAATACAAGGTGAACATCCTTCACTGGCAATAAATATAGACATATTGCTCATTTTTAATGGCTCTGTAACTTATGAAACAGCTTCATAACTTATTTATTCAAGTACCTATCTCTGTTACTAGACTGAGATGCTTGGGACAAGAAATGTTAGGCTTAAATCTAACTTGGAACATACTACACATACACTGGGCAAAACTTAACATCTCAGGGCCTTAGTTCTACATTTGTAAAAATTTTATATTTGATGGGAATAATACCATCAACTTTACAGGCTTATTGTCTGGAAAAAATTAAGTAGCATATGCAAAACTCATAGATGTGACTGGTCTACTATAGACACTTAATATTCGTTCTCTCCCTATGTACACGTGGGATTGTTCTAAGTTAATATTGTCTGAAAAGAGAAAATGATTTTTTTGTTTGTTTTTGTTTTTAGGCCGCATCGTGTAGCATGTGGGATCTTAGTTCCCCGACCAGGGCTCAAATCCGTGCCCCCTGCACCCAGAGTGCAGAGTCTAACCACTGGACCACCAGGGAAGTCCCGAGAGAAAATGATTTTTAAAGAATGACTTCATTGGGCTTCTCTGGTGGCGCAGTGGTTGCGAATCTGCCTGCCAATGCAGGGGACACGGGTTCGAGCCCTGGTCTGGGAAGATCCCACATACCGCGGAGCAACTAGCCCCGTGAGCCCTAATTACTGAGCCTGCGCATCTGGAGCCTGTGCTCCGCAACAAGAGAGGCCGCGATAGTGAGAGGCCCGCGCACCGCGATGAGGAGTGGCCCCCACTTGCCGCAACTGGAGAAAGCCCTCGCACAGAAACGAAGAGCCAACACAGCCATAAATAAATTAATTAATATTTTTTTTAAAAAGGCAAAATTCCTTAAAAAAAAAAATGACTTCATTAAGGAGTTGGGGTAACTTCAACTGGTTAAGAGAAAAGAATAAGGCTGCTGATACTGAGAAACAGAGACAGAACAGCACTTTAACAAAACTTTTTGTAAGGTCGGATCTTAACAAACGGCACCGCGAAACAGAGGAAAGCTTCAAGTGAGCTTTATTAGGGAGCGCTCCCGGGCGAGGTTCACTGGTCCGAGAGAAAGGGGCCAGAGAAGTCGCGCCCAGGCGAGGGTTGGGCAAGATTTTACAGGGGAAGAAGGGAAAGGGGCGTGGTGAATCTGGGAGGGCGCAGGGTATTCCTTATTTGGTGGTCTTCTCGGGTATCCTGGGGGACCGTTAGTCCCGCCCCTCGAAAGGCGGGAAGGCTGGGTCGGGTGCAAAGTCCCCAGGTCAGTTCCTGGAACTGGGTGGTCCGGAAAGTCTCCAGGTCAGTTTCTGGAACTGGGTGGTCCGGAGAGCTTCGGTCTGATTCAGCCTGTGAATCTGATTGTGTTCCCCTGCCTCGGGCCAGTTGGCCTTACATCCCGACATCTTTGGGGTAATGGGGCGGCGTTCTGATCTCTGGCTACTTCATGCTGAATGGGGGTGTCGAAAGGGGAGTCGGGCGACCAGAGGTCCGAGGCTTAGGGGAGACCAGTGGGGGGTTCTGTAGGAAGCAAGGTGTAAGGACCGAGGCGCATTTGGTTTGTGGCCACCCGAGAGACTTCCTCCATTAGCCTGCGAAGGAACCTAAGAAAACTGGGAGCAAGTATGCTACGAAGAGGGTGCAGTACGGGTTTGAAAGAGGGGTGTCAAAGAGTCCCTCTCTCGGCGGGCTGAGGGCCTCTATGACTTGGGGGCAGGAGTGGGAAGGGGAGGTCCCAGTATCGGAGATAGGCAAGAGGGAGGCCGGGTTTAGGAGGGGGAAGAGGTCGAGGGAGACAGCAGCGTTTTCAATGAACAGTAGGTGGAACTCCTGGATGTGGGAGGGGCCCAGGAGGGAGAGAGACTTGTGGCCTAGGAGGTCGGCCAGCCGGTGGGAGGAAAACACGGTTAGTGGGTGGGCCAGAGTCAGTTTTTGTTTGGTCAGTTCGGCTGCTGCTGCTAGGGCCCGAAGGCATGGTTGCCATCCCCGAATGGTTGGGTCTAGCTGTTTGGAGAGGTAAGCCACGGGGCGGTGGCTTACTCCTTGCCTACAGGCTGGGCAAGGAGTCCAGTGGCTATTCCGGCCCGTTCATCCACAAAAAGGTGAAAAGGTCGGTTTGGGTTGGGCAGCGAAAGGGGAGGGAGAAGATATCAGCGCGTTACGGAGGGTGAGAAAGGCCTGTCGAACGGCGGAAGGAGAGGTGAGGGGTCCTTGAGGGGTTTCTTTAGCGGCTAGATATAAGGGTTTAGCGAGGAGAGCAAAGTTAGGGATCCAGACTACTGGGTGGAGAGGAATTATGGCCTCATTGATTAGTCGGAGGTCCTGGACCAGGCGATAATCCCCAGAGGTCTTGCGGACAGGCAGGATGGGGGTGTTGCAGGGAGAGTCAGTGGGGATAAGGAGTCCCTGGTTTAGGAGTCTGGTGATAATAGGTTGTAGGCCCCTAAGGTGAGTCTCAGAGATGGGAAATTGGGTCCTTGATGGAAATTTGGAGGGGTCCTTTAGGCAGATGAGGACGGGGGAATGGTGTGTTGCTATTATGGGCTTAGAAGTATCCCAGACTTGGGGATTGATTGGGTTCGGTGTGATTGGAAGAGGGGGATAGGAGAGGGAGGGTTCTAGAGACAGGCCGAGAAGAGGAAGCAGGAGTTGGGAGGAGGGGACCTTAGGGTCAAGTCTAACCAGCTGGAGGGAGGCCCCTAAGTGGAAAAGGACATCTCGGCCTAGCAAGGGAACTGGGCAGGATGGCATGACTAAGAAGGAATGAGTAAAAGGGAGTCCTTTGATATGGCATGGGAGTGGACCAGTCTGGAGTGGGAAGGATGGTTTGCCATCAATACCCATGACCGAGATCTGGGAAGGAGAAACTGGCCCGGAATAAGTAGGCAAGACCGAATAGATAGCCCCCTTGTCCACCAGAAATGAGATGGACTTACCCACTACCTGTAGCGTTACCCTGGGCTCGGCGAGGGTGATGGGGGTCTTCGAGTCCGGGCGCCGTCAGTCGTCAGCCAATCCCAGCAGTTCAAGTGGTAATGCCATTGGGTAGGCCTGCCCCCCGCGTGGAGACGCTGAGGGAGGGCCAGTCGTAGGGCAGTCACTCTTCCAGTGGCCCGTTAGCCCGCAGCTGGGACAGGGCTTAGAAGGAGGTTGGGGATTGGGACATTGGCGAGGCCAGTGGCCTTCTTTTCCACATTTGAAGCAGGCCCCCGGCGGGGTTGCCTTTTGCAGACCCCGTGGATGCTGTGATCCATGGGAGATGGCCGGCCTTAGGGCGGCTACAAGAGCTTGGGTTTGGAGGGCCACCTTTTGGTGCATTCGAGCCTGTCGGCTGGATTCTGCCAAATCCTCACGGCCATTATAGACTCTAAAGGCCATCTTTACCAGATCTCAAATAGGGGTTTGAGGGCCATCTTCTGCCCGTTTTAATTTCTTTCGGATGTCCGGGGCTGATTGGGTGATAAAATGGGTGGCTAGGATCGCTGCCCCTGCCGGGGTGTCGGGATCCAGCCGGGTGTAGAGAGTTAAGGCCTCTGTAAGGCGATTGAGAAAGATAGCTGGATTTTCGTTAGGTTCTTGGGTTATCTCTTTTAGTTTTTCAAATTTGACTACCTTATGAGCAGCAGCCTGCATGCCAGCCAGGAGGCATTGGATCATGAGGTCGCGTTTACGATGGCCATCTTGGCCATCCTGATAAGTCCAGCCTGGATCGGTGCCAGGTACGGCAGTCGCTCCGACAGGCATGGAGTTGTCGGTAAGGTGAACCTGATCTGCATGGTTTCGGGCCGCAGTTTGAATTCTTTCCCTATCGTCAGGGGTCAGAGTAGAAAATAGGATCACAAAGATATCGTGCCAGGTTAGATCGTAAGCTTGAGAGAGATAGCGAAATTCTTTAATGTAGCGTGAAGAGTCGGCAGAAAAGGAGCCTAATCGCTTTTCTATTTGAGAGAGATCTTGGAGAGAAAAGGGAACATGAACTCTAACTAATCCTTCCGCTCCTGCTACCTCCCTCAGAGGGCAGAGGAGATGTGGATCTTGGGAGTCGTGAGAGCGTGTACGTGCACTAATTGGCGAAGCAAGGGGCGTGGGAGGAGAAACCGCGGGGGAACGGTTGGAGGGGAACGGGTTCGGGAGGAGGAGGGACTGCTTCAGGGTAGGGTGGAGGTTGGAGAGGAGCTCTGGAGGAGGGAGAGCGAGAGATTCAGGTGGGTCGGCTAGTGGAGAGGGGTTATCGTCAAAGGAAATTAGGGGCTTGAATGTAGGAGATGTCTGTTTGGCAAGAAGGATCTGGGAAGTGGAACAATCGACGCAGAGGGAAGGGCGGGAGCGTAAATACCAGAAGGCCTGAACATAGGGGACCTCGGACCATTTGCCCGTCCTGCGGCAGTAATTATCTAGATGACGGAGGATGTTAAAATCGAAAGTCCCTTCAGAAGGCCATTTGGATTGATTGTCTAGAGGATATTGTGGCCAGGCCACAGTGGAATAGAAAATAAGCCGTCGGCAACGGAGATCTTGGGAGAAACCGAGAGCTGTAAAATTGGCAAGGAGACACCCCAGGAGCGTCTTAGAATCTGGTTTCGATTGTGAGGTTCCCATGACCCCCAGTCTGTCCCTGAGTGAATGGAGAGGGAGAGAGGCGTCCCTGGTCTCCGTCTCCAATTCACGGCAGGTCGGAGGGCGGTCAGGCGATTGGGACGTCTCCACAATCACCCAAGGCCCGACGGGTCGGAGAGCGGTCAGGCAATTGGGACGTCTCCACAGTTGCCTGAGGCCCGGAGAGAGGACGGAGGAGTCCCTGACAGCGGCCGCGGGGACAGGGAGTCCGGTGGGTAGGGACTCTGGGGGTCGGAGGGAACAAGGGAGGGGGACTTACCCCGTTTTCTGCCAGATCGGGTAGATGAGTAGAGGTTCCCTGGTTGTCTCCTGGGGGACGGGAGGAGTGGCCCGCGCGGTAACCCACGGGGCTTGGTACCCCTCCCGGGTTTCGGCACCAAATGTAAGGTCGGATCTTAACAAACGGCACCGCGAAACAGAGGAAAACTTCAAGTGAGCTTTATTAGGGAGCGCTCCCGGGCGAGGTTCACTGGTCCGAGAGAAAGGGGCCAGAGAAGTCGCGCCCAGGCGAGGGTTGGGCAAGATTTTATAGGGGAAGAAGGGAAAGGGGCGTGGTGAATCTGGGAGGGCGCAGGGTATTCCTTATTTGGTGGTCTTCTCGGGTATCCTGGGGGACCGTTAGTCCCGCCCCTCGAAAGGCGGGAAGGCTGGGCCGGGTGCAAAGTCCCCAGGTCAGTTCCTGGAACTGGGTGGTCCGGAAAGTCTCCAGGTCAGTTTCTGGAACTGGGTGGTCCGGAGAGCTTCGGTCTGATGCAACCTGTGAATCTGATTGTGTTCCCCTGCCTCGGGCCAGTTGGCCTCAAACTTTTCACTTTACTTGACTCTATTGCCCCTTTGAGCAACTTCTCTTTAAGGCCAAACTTCCTAGTCAACTACAAACGCTGCCATCTCTAGCTCATTGTCAGGTCTTCCTTTTCCTGAACTGTCTGTTTTGCCCCCTCCTATTCATTGGTTTTGTTCTCAGAAATCGTGGGGTATCAGTAAATTCAATGGTCTCTTTCAAGGCACATTTTTCATAACCTCATAGCATCATTAGCTGTCATAGGTAAATGCTGTCTCCTTGACATAATCTTCTTTGGCTTCCAAGACATCTTGCCAGATAACCAGGAGAACTGATAATTAAAGTGTAACAAACTCTGAGGAGAGAAAGAACACAGAACTGTTTTACCTTTGACAATGAACAGCACAAAGAGGTGACTGCAATCAAAATGTGTAAGAAGAAAATAGTAAATACTCAAATGAATGTTTAAAGGCCAAATGTGGGCTAGAGGCACAGTTTAGAATCTCTAGGATCCTAGGCACAGAGAGAATCTACATTCAGTCACCAGCTCTTTTTCATGAGCCTCCCCCAAGTACTCATATGAAACACTGAAAACAACAGGAAGGCTGAGACAGTCCCTGTCTGGTAAGACTTAAAAAGGAAACTCCAGTCACTTTCCAGGCCCTTCTCTCATGGGAAGCAAAAGTCTTAAGCCACTGGGGAAGCCCTAGCTAAAAAGAGCCTCAGCAAAGGTCCACTAGCTTTAAGAGAGGCAGGAAACCCTCACGTCCATTTCAGGCAAAGACAACTGCCTCCAGGAAAGGAACGAAGTATAAACTGCCTATCCTTAAGGGAGGGACAGGAATCCCCCTCCCATCCCTACCAAGAGCCTTACAGTGAACAAGCAGCATTTAAGTGTTGTGGCTTTGAAATGTGTCAACTCACAACGAACCATGTTTCCCAGAATTTTTTCCCTGTATGATTCATGTTATTTGAATTACCAATCATATTTGCACAAGATTGGTGGGTGGAAGTAAAGTAACAGCAATACTGATTTTTATTGATGCTTATATTGTTTATATACATTGTTACTTGTCTGGCTCACCTCGTTAGAATGGGGATCAACTAGGCCTATAACCGTCCTGCCTACCCATAGATCCTCTTTTAGGTTCTTGGAATACTAGGCCAATTTGTGTTTAGGTCCATGACAAAGGGTACCAGTTTCTCCTAAAAAAACACCTACATCTGTAAGACTGAAGACAGTGAGAACTGGCATAGATCTTATGTTTTCATGGGTTCAGGCCTGTCCTTCCTATCCCCAATTTACCATCATCCTTTCCCAACTGTCTGTCCTAAGGATGTCAAGTCCCAGCAAAAGACATGAAGAAAACAACTTTACAGAGACAGTTTAATGAGTTCCCACAACTACACAAAGTCAAATACCAGTAACACATCTTTGTGTGTATGTTTGTATATCTCCTAGTAATTCTGCTTCTTTGATTGAACTCATTCATGATTAACATTTTCAGCAAACTAGCAACAGAGGGAAACTTCCTCAATCTGGTAAAAAGACCTAAAATATATCATATTTCATGGTGAAAGACTGAATGCTTCCCACTTAAAATCAGGACAATACAAGGAAGTCCACTCTCACCACTATTATTAAACACAGTCCTGGAAGGTTTAGACATTGGAATAATGTTAAGGAAAAAAAAAAGACACATAGCTTGGAAAGGAAGAAATAAAACAGTCCCTATTGAAAGATGACATGATTTTCCACATAGAAAATCTCCTGGAATATACCCAGAAACCTCTGAGAATTAATAAGTAAGTTTTGCAAGATCACAGCATATAAGATCAACACCAAAAAAAAATCACACTGTTACATACTAACAATGAATGGGTAGAAATTGAACTTAAACACAATACATTTGGGCTTCCCTGGTGGCACAGTGGTTAAGAATCCGCCTGCCAATACAGGGAACATGGGTTTGAGCCCTGGTCCGGGAAGATCCCATATGCCGTGGAGCAAATAAGCCCATGCGCCACAACTGCTCAGCCTGCGCTATAGAGCCTGCGAGCCACATTACTGAAGCCAACACGCCTAGAGACCGTGCTCTGCAACAAGAGAAGCCACCACGATGAGAAGCCCACGCACCACAACGAAGAGTACCCCCCACTCGCCGCAACTGGAGAAAGCCCGCGCGCAGCAACAAAGACCCAACTCAGCCATAAATAAATAAATAAATAAATAGATTTATTTTTAAAAAAATACATTAATAATTGCTCAGAAGAAAATTAAACATTTGGACATAAATATAACAAAATATGCTGAAGATGTGTATCTTGATAATTATAAAATGCTGATGAAAGAAACCAAAGAGCTAAATAACTGGAGTGATGTACTGTGTTTATGGATCAGAAGACTCAACATAGTAAAGATGTCAGTCCTTCCCAAACTGATAATGTGAGTCCAATGCAATTCCTATCAAAATCCCAGCAAGGTATTTTGGAGATAAGGACAACCTTACTCTAAAACTCATATAAAAAGGCAAAAGACATAGAAGAGCTAAAACAATTTTGAAAAAGATTTATTGAGGGGAGAAAACGTCACTCAACTTGCTGTAAAAACTTACTATATAGCTACAGTAAGCAAAACAGTATGGTATTTACAAAGGGACAGATACACAGATCAATGCTAGAGAACACCGATTAGATACACATAAATGTGCCCAATTGATTTTTAATAAAGGTGCAAAAGCAATTCCATGGAGAAAATACTGACTTTTAAACAAATGGTGCTAGGGCAAGTGGACATTCATAAGCACAAAAATGAACTTCATGGTAAATCACATACCTCATACAAAAATTAACATAAAATGGACTCTGGACTTAAACGTAAAAATATAAGACTATAAAACTTCAGGGAAAAAGCATAGGAGGTAATCTCCAGGACCTAGGGTTAAGTTAAGAGTGTTTAGACATCAGACCAAAAGCATAATCCATAAAAGAAAAAAACGGATAAACTGAACCTCTCCAAAGTTAAAAACCTTTACTCTGCAAAAGACTCTATGAAAAGAAGAAAAAGACAAACTACACACTGGGAGAAAGTATTTGCAAACTGCGTATCTGACGAATGACTAATACCTAAACTATATAAATAAGTCTCAAAAAACAACAGTGAAAAAACAACAGTGAGAGACATGAAAATACACCCCACTGAAAATATAAAGATGGCAGGACCCCTCCGAGCACCAACAACCAGCTGCGTTGGGACCTGGCCTTACCTGCCAGCTGGCCAGCATCAGCCCAGGACTCCTGCACTGCACAGCCAGCCATACCAGGAGCTGGCCCCAGCCACAAGCAGCTGGAAGCCTCTGCACTATGTAGGGCCCCACAGCCAAGTGGGCTGGGAGCCAGCCCCATGTACCAGAGTGCCACAGCAATCAGCCCCACCACAACAAAAGGGCCCACATAGCCCACACAGGGGGCACCCCTAGGTCATACAACTCTGGTGACCTGAGGGAAGTGTACTTATCCCACAAGCCGCATGGCACGGCCAAAAACAAGAAGATATAACAATTATAAATATATCTGCACCTAACATAGGAGCACATAAATACATAAACCAAATATTAACAAACATAAAGAAATTGACAGTAACATAATACTACTAGGGGACTTTAACACTCCACTTACATCAATGGATAGATCATCCAGACAGAAAATCAATAAGGAAACACTAACTTTAAACAACATATCAGGGACTTCCCTAGTGGTCCAGTGGTTAAGAATCCGCCTCCCAATACAGGGGACGCAGGTTCAATCCCTGGTTGGGGAACTAATATCCCACATGCCAAGAGGCAACTAAGCCTGCACTCTCTAGACCCGTACACCACAACTAGAGAGCTCACGTGCCACAGCTACTGAGCCCACATGCTATGGGGCCCATGTGCCACAACTAGAGATCCCCACGTACCACAACTACTGAGCCCACACACTCTAGAGCTCACACGCTCTAGAGCCCACATGCCACAACAAAAGATCCCGCGTTCCACAACTAAGACCCGATGCAGCCAAATAAATAAATAAATAAATAAACATTTTACAAAATGGTTAAATGTTCTGTGTATCTTACCTCAGTTAATTAAAAAAAAAATCAAATCAGACGAACTTAATAGATACAGAAAGAACGTTCCATTAAAAAGCAACAGAATACACATCCTTCTCAAGTACACATGGAACATCTCAAGGATAGAGCACAAGCTGGGCCACAAAGCAAGTCTCAATAAATCTTCTTAAGACTGAAATCATACCAAACATCTTTTCTGACCATAACACTATGAGCCTAGAAATCAACTATAAAGAGAAACTGCAGACACAAAAAACACATGGAGGCTAAACAACATGCTACTAAACAACCAATGGATCACTAATGAAATCAAAGAGAAAATCCAAAAATACCTGGAAACAAATGAAAATGGAAACACACTGATCCAAAATCTATGGGACTTAGCACAAGCAGTTCTAAGAGAGAAGTTTACAGCAATACAAGCCTAGCTCAGGAAACAAGAAAAATCTCAAACAACCTAACTTTACACCTAAAGCTACTAGAAAAATAACAAACAAAACCCACAGTTAGCAGAAGGGAAGAAATAATAAACAGCAAAATAAGTGAAATAAAACTAAAAGATCAATAGAAAAGACCAATGAAACTAAGAGCTGGTTCTTTGAAAAGATAGACCAAATTGATAAACCTTTAGCTACACACATCAAGAAACAAAGAGAGGGCCCAAATCAACAAATCAATAAAATCAGAAATGAAAAAGGAGAAATACAAAGGATCATAAGAAATTACTATGAAAAACTATGCACCAATAAAACGGACAACCTAAAAGAAACCGACAAACTCCTAGAAATGTACAATCTCCCAAGACTGAATCAGGAAAAAACAGAAAACTTGAACAGACCAATTACCAGTAATGAAATTGAGTCAATAACCAAAAAATAAGAATAAGCAAAAGTCCAGGACCAGACAGCCTCACAGGTAAATTCTACCATTTAAAGAAGAGCTAATACCTACCCTCAAACTATTCAAAAAAACTAAAGAGGAAGGACTTCTGAATTCATTCTATAAAGCCAGCAGCACCCTGATACCAAAAAAAAAAAAAATCACAAAAAAAAGGAAATTACAGGTGAATAACACTGATGAACACACATGCAAAAATCCTCAACGAAATACTAGCAAATCATTAATTCAACAATACATTATATGGATCATACACCATATTCAAATAGGATTTATCCTAAGAATGCAAGGATGACTCAATATCTGCAAATCAATCAGTGTGATACAGCATATTAACAAATTGAAGAATAAAAATCATATGATCATGTGATCATCTCCATAGATGCAGAAAAAGCTTTTGACAAAATTCAATATTCATTTATGATAAAAATCCTCAACAAAGTAGGTATAAAGAGAACACACCTCCACATAATAAAGGCCCACTTTACTGACAAGTCCACAGCTAACATCACACTCAACAGTGAAAAGCTGAACGCATTTTCCCTAAAATCAGGAATGAGACAAGGATGCCCACTCTTGGTACTTTTACTCAACATAGTACTGGACGTCCCAGACACAGCAATTAGACAAGAAAAAGAAATAAAAGGAATCCAAATTGGAAAGGAAGAAGTAAAACTGTCACTGTTTGCAGATGACCTGATACTACATATGGAAATTCCTAAAGATACATCAAAACACTATTAGAATGAATGAATTCAATACAGTTACAGATACAAAATCAATACACAGAAATCTCGTTTCTATGCAGTAACAATAAACCACCAGAAGAAGAAATTAAGCAAAAAATCCCATTTACAATTGCACCAAAATGAATAAAACACTTAGGAATAAATCTAACCAAGGAGGTAAAAGACTCAGAAAACTATAAAACACTGATAAAAGAAATTGATGATGACACAATTGGAAAGATATACTGAGTTTGTGGATTGGAAGAATTAATATTGTTAAAATGTTTACACTATCCAAGGCAAGCTATAGATTCAATGCAATTCCTATCAAAATACCAATGGCATTTTTCATAGAACTAGAATAGATAATTCTACAATTTCTATGGAAACACAAAATACCCCAAATAACCAAAACAATCTTTAGTAAGAACAAAGCTGGAGGTATCGCACTCCTTGATTTCAAACTATACTACAAGCTAAAGCAAATAAATAGTATGGTACTGGCACAAAAACAGACACACAGATCAGCGGAACAAAATAGAAAACATAGAAATGAACCCACACGTACATTGTCAATCAATCTACGACAAAGGAGGCAAGAATACAGAATGAAGGGAAAGATAGCCACTTCAATAAATGGTGTTGGGAAAACTGGAAAGCTACATGCAAAAGTATCAAACTGAACAAACTTTCTCACATCATATACAAAAATTCAAAATGAATTAAAGACTTAAATGTGAGACCTGAAACCATAAAACTTCTAGAAGAAAATATAGGCAGTATACTCTTTGACCTCAGTCTAAGTAATATTTTTTTATATGTCTCCTCAGCAAGGGAAACAAAAGCAAAAATAAACAAATGGGAGTACATCAAACTAAAAAGCTTTCTGCACAGTAAAGGAAACTATCTACAAGACTAACAGACCACCAATTGAATGTTAGTAGATTTTTGCAAACTATATTGCATAAGGGGTTAATATCCAAAATACACCAAGAACTCATATGATGCAATATCAAAACAAAACCCGAGGGACTTCCCCTGTGGCGCAGTGGTTAAGAATCCACCTGCCAGTGCGGGGGACATGGGTTCAATCCCTGGTCCGGGAAGATCCCACATGCTGCTGAGCAGCTAGGTCCATGCGCCATAACTACTGAGCCTCTGCTCTAGAGTCCGCGAGCCACAACTACTGAACCTGCGTGCCACAACTACTGAAGCCCATGCACCTGGAGCCCATGATCTGCAATGAGAAGCCACTGCAATGAGAAGCCCATGCACCGCAATGAAGAGTAGCCCCCACTCGCCGCAACTAGAGAAAGCCCGCACAGAGCAACGAAGACCCGATGCAGCCAATTAACTAATTAATTAATTTAAAACCCAATTATAAAATGGGCAGAAGACCTGAACAGACATTTTTGCAAGGAAGACATACAGATGGCCAATGCGCACATGAAAAAATGCTCAACATCCCTAAACATCATGGAAATGCAAATCAAAACCACAATGAGATATCACCTCACACCTGTCAGAAAGGCTATTATCAAAAAAACGACAAATAACAAGTGTGGGAGAGGATGTGAAGGAACGGAAACCCTCATGCACTGCTGGTGGGAATGCAAATTGGTACAGTCACTATGGAAAACAGTATGGAGGTTCCTCAAAAAACTAAAAAGAGAACTACTGTACTATCCAGCGATTCTGCTTCTAGGTAATTTCCAGAAGAAAACAAAAGCATTAATTCGAAACAATATATGCGCCCCTATGTTCATTGTAGCATTATTTACAGTAGCCAAGATGTGGAAGCAACCTAACTGTCCATCAAAAGATGAATGGATAAAAAAGATGTGGTGCACGTATATGTAATGGAATACTACTCAGCCATGAAAAGGATGAAATCTTGCCATTTACAACAACGTGGATGGACCCGGAGGATATTATGTTAAGTGAAGTAAGTCAGAGAGAGAAATACAAATATCATATGATTTCACTTACATGTGAAATCTTAAAAACAAAACAAATGAGCAAACGTAACAGAACAGAAACAGACTCATAGATACAGAGAACAAACAAAACAAATGAACAAAAGTAACAGAACAGGGGCTTCCCTGGTGGCGCAGTGGTTGAGAGTCCGCCTGCCGAAGCAGGGGACACGGGTTCGTGCCCCAGTCTGGGAAGATCCCACATGCCGCGGAGCGGCTGGGCCCGGGAGCTATGGCTGCTGAGCCTGTGCGTCCGGAGCCTGTTGCTCCGCAGCGGGAGAGGCCACAGCAGTGAGAGGCCCGCGTACCGCAAAAAAAAAAAAAAAAAAAAAAAAAAAATACTTCAATTAAATACAACACTTCAATTAAAAAAAGAATAAGAAAATATAAAGATAGTTTTTTAAAAAAAGCACATAAAAAGATGCTCAAAATTAACCATTAGGGAAATTATAAATTTAAACCACGAGTTACCACTACACACTTATTAGAATTACTAAAATAAAATCAGTGTCAGGGCTTCCCTGGTGGCACAGTGGTTGAGAGTCCACCTGCAGATGCAGAGGATGCGGGTTTGTGCCCCCGTCCGGGAGGATCCCACATGCCGCAGAGCAGCTGGGCCCGTGAGCCATGGCCGCTGAGCCTGCGCGTCCGGAGCCTGTGCTCCACAACGGCAGAGGCCACAACAGTGAGAGGCCCACGTACCGCAAAAAAAAAAAAAAAAAAAAAAACAGTGGCAACACTAAATGCTGATGATGATGCAGAGAAACTGGATTACTCATACATGGCTGATGGGAACATAAAACGGTTCAGCCATACTGGAAAAAGGTATGGCAGTTTCTTACAAAAGTAAACAATGTGCTTATCATATAGTGCAGTAATTACAATTCTTGGACACTTATCCCAGAGATGAAAATCTATGTTCATACAAAAACCTGTGTATGGATATTCGTAACAGCTCTCTATTTAATAGTCAAAACTGGAAACAATACAAATATCTTCAACAAATGAACAATTAGTTATATATTGATATCATGAAATACTAATCAACAATACAAAGAAAGAAACTATTGTACACACAGCCTGGATGAATCTTAAGGGAATTATGCAGAGTGAAAAAAGCCAATCTCAAAAGTTTACATGCTGTTATTTATAACATTACATACATGTTATTTATGTAACATTCTTGAAATGACAAAATTATAGAAAGGGAGAACAGATTAGTAGTTACCAGGGGTTAGCTGTTGGGAGGGAAGGAGGTAGCTGTGGCCAAAAATGGGATCACAAAGGACTATTGTGATGAAACTGTTCTGTACCTTAAATATGGTGGTAACCACTTTAATCTAGTAACATTAATTAACATTAATTTATTAAAATTATTAGAGAAATGCAAATCAAAACTACAATAAGGTATCACCTCACACCGGTCAGAATGGCCATTATCAAAAAATCTAGAAACAATAAATGCTGGAAAGGGTGTGGTGAAAAGGGCACCCTCCTCCACTGTTGGTGGGAATGTAAATTGATACACCACTATGCAGAACAGTATGGAGGTTCCTTAAAACACTAAAAATAGAAAGCAATCCCACTACTTGGCATATACCCTGAGAAAACCATAATTCAAAAAGAGTCATGTACCACAATGTTCACTGCAGCACTATTTACAATAGTCAGGACACGGAAGCAACCTAAATGTCCACTGACAGATGAATGGATAAGGAAGATGTGGCACATATTTACAATCGAATATTACTCAGCCATAAAAGGAACAAAATTGAGTTATTTGTAGTGAGGTGGATAGACCTAGAGTCTGTCATACAGAGTAAAGTCAGAAAGAGAAAAACAAATACCATATGCTGACACATATATATAGAATCTAAAAATGATGAACCTGGTGGCAGGGCAGAAATAAAGACATAGACATAGAGAATGGACGTGAGGACACGGTGAGGGAGGGGGAAGCTGGGGTGAAGTGAGAGTAGCATCGACGTATATACACTACCAAATGTAAAACAGATAGCTAGTGGGAAGCAGCAGCATAGCACAGGGAGATCAGCTCCGTGCTTTGCGAAGACCTAGAGGGGTGGGATAGAGAGGGTGGGAGGGAGGCTCAAGAGGGAGGGGATATGGGGACATGTGTATGCATATGGCTGATTCACTCTGTTGTACAACAGAAATTAACACAGCATTGTGAAGCAATTATACTCCAATAAAGATGTATTAAAAAATAATAATAAAATAAAATTTTTTTAAAAACTAAAATCAGTGCTAAAATTGCATGGAACTAAATACACACACATGCAAAAGTGCATGTAAAACTGGGGAAATATGAATAAGATTCATAGATCTATCTATGTCAATTTCCTAATTGTGATATATTAATATAGTTGTACAAGATACTACCATTGGGAAATTGATTGAGGGTATATGAGATCTCTTTGTATTATTTCTAACAACTGCACATGCATCTACACATCTCTAAATTAAAAGTTAAAGTACTAAACAAAACAAAACCTTCCCACAAAAAAAACTCCAAGCTCAGATGGCTTCAATGATAAAATCTATCAAACATTTAAGGAAAAGGTAATTTCAAGTCTACACAAACTCTTCAGAAAAAGAGAAGAACACTTCCAACACATTTATGAGGCCAGCATAATCCTGATACGAAAAACAGGCAAAATATAACAACTGTGAGCTAATATCCTTAAAGAACAAAAACACAAAATTCTTACCAAAAGTGAAGCCAGCAATATATAAAGGACAATTTATCATAACCAAGTAGGATTTGGCCCAGGAATTGAATGTTGGTTCAACATTCAAAAATCAATCAATATGTTAACATAATCTATGAAACAGAAATCATATAATCAATTCAACAGATGCAGAATAAACCCTGACAAAATTCAACAGCTAGTCATGATAAACACTCTCAGCAATTTAAGAGTAGAAGGGGATTTCTTCAATGGGTATCTACAAAAACCTACAGTCAACAACATATTTAATAGTTAAAGACTGAATGCTTTCCAGGATGAGGAATAAGGCAACAATGTCCACCCTTACTACTTCCTTTCAAGATTCTACTGGAGTCCTGGTCAATGCAATTAAGCAAGAAAATTGAAAACGGAAGAAAAAAACAACATAGGTAAAAAAGGAAGAAATTTTGTTTTTTGGTTTTTTTGGTTTTTCTTTTTTTGGTCACACCACGTGGCTTGTGGGATCGTAGTACCCCAACCAGGGATTGAACCTGGTCCCTCTGGGCAGTGAGAGCACCAAGTCCTAATCACTGTACCACCAGGGAATTCCCAGGAAGAATCTTAATATGCAGTGACATAATCAACTACATAAAATCCAAAAAAGCCTGCAAAAAAATTTTTTTATAAGAACTAATGAGTAGGGCTTCCCTGGTGGCACAGTGGTTAAGAATCCACCTGCCAGTGCAGGGGTGACAGGTTCAAGCCCTAGTCCGGGGAAGATCCCACATGCCCTGGAGCAACAAAGCCTGTGCGACACAACTACTGAGCCTGCACTCTAGGGCCCACAAGCCACAACTACTGAAGCCCGTGCACCTAGAGACCGTGCTCTGCAACAAGAGAAGCCACCGCAATGAGAAGCCTGCACACCACAACGAAGAGTAGCCCCTGCTCGCCCCAACTAGAGGAAAGCCTGTACGCAGCAACGAAGACCCAACGCAGCCAGAAATTAATTTTTTTAAGAAAGAACTAATGAGTAGGTTGAGTAAAGTTGCACGATATAAAGCCAATTTAAAAAAATTTTATTTCTATATATGCACAATGAATAATTTGATATTACTTATAAACTTATAAAATGATACTATCTAAAATAGTATAAAAACATTAAATATATAGGAATAAATAGAGCAAATATATATATAAGATCTGTACACTGAAAAATATATAACATTGCTGAAAGAAATGAAGGAACAACAAAATAAATGGAGAGAAAAGCCACCGTTATGAATTAGAAGATTCCATACTGTAAAGACTACAATTCTCCCTGAAATAAGGTACAGATTCAAAACAGTATCAGTCAAAACCCCAGCAGTCCTTTTTATAGAAATTGACAAGCTGATTCTGAAATTTAAAAAATGAAAAGGACTCAGAATAGCCAAAGTAATTTTGAAAAAAAGAACCAAGTACAAAATATCACACTAGCTGATTTCAACACTCACTATAAAGACCGAAAGTAATGGCATAAAGGCAGACACCTAGATCAATGGAATGTGGTAGAGAAATTGACTTACACAAACTGGGAGAAAATATCTGCAAAATATATATCTGATTAAGGACTTGTATCAAGAATATATAAAGAATTTTTACAATATTAAGAAGGTAAATCTGAATATTTAACCAAAGTATAAGAATGGCAAATAAGCCATGAAAATATACTCAAAATCATTAATCATTAGGATTAAATCAAATGCAAATTAAAACAATAGTGATATTATACCCACATTATCAACTAGAAAAGCTAAAATTAGGAAGACTCATAATGCCAAGTATGGATGAGAACGTGGAACAACTAGAACTCTCAAACACTGCTGATGGGAATGCAGTATGGTACAACTGTTTTGAAAAAGTTTCTTACGAAGTTAAACACACTTATTATACAACTCGGCAATCCCATTGCAAGTATTACTCAAGAAATGAGGATTTGGGAATTCCCTCGCAGTTCAGTGGTTAGGAATCTGGGCTTTCACTACCGAGGAGGGCCTGGGTTCAATCCCTGGTCGGGAAACTAAGAACCAGCAAGCCGTGAGGCATGGCAAAAAAAAAAAAGTGAGGATCTAAAAGTGTTGTACTGTATTTTTGCCAAAGTATAAATTAAAAGTTTTGTTATTTATATCTTCTTTATTTGCCATCAGCGCTATTCAAAAAACATTTTTTTTAGTCTACTACAACTACTTGGGAAACCCACCCACCCTAACTTTGAAGTCAGTAACATTCAATTACAATTATTAAAAAAAACACACCACTTAGAACAGCTTTGTGAACCTCAAGCCAACACTCATTAGTGGATATTCTACTGGGTCAACACCAACATTTCTAACAACACGATATGGAACAGAAAAAAGAATGCACCACACCTAGTAAGGGTAAATGTCATTTGGGGAATCTTTTATTTTAGTTATGTGTATCACAAGTTGCCATGTAAATGTATTTTTACTGTTGATCATGGTCAAAACATTTGAAAAACACTGACATAAAACATACCTGAAATATAAATTTTGTGCTACCAGAAGCTCCTATCCCTTTTAAGCACTTTCATTCTATACCAAGTAGGAATGAAGTCTACAGTAGAGCTATTCAATTGTCTGCTGTTGTTATGATTGATAACATGCATTTGGTGGCCTAATCTTCAGGAATTAACAGCATATTCTATTACAAATATATGTCATATTTAACTGTCATTATTAACTATTAAAATCAAACCTTTTTCAGCTTTCATTGAAATTTTAAGACTAAAGAAACAAAATACAAATACTTCACTAACTTTTCCCCAGTAGTTAACAAGGAGGAAAAACTCAGAATTTTCTGACCCTCATAACATATGTTTTAACCCGGCAACACTTTATGAAGAACTTGGTAAGTCTGAATATAGATGTATTCAAGATACGCTAGAGACTAATCTAAATGCAAAATTATCCATTTCAGTACATACTGACCCTAACGATATTCAAAGGACACAGACTTCCTAATCGCCTGAACAAAAAGAGATTTCAATCTCCACTATAAGGCTGTCACTGGCTTAGTGGTATAGTCTGAATGTTCGTGTCCCCCCATCACCCCACCCGGACCAATTCCTCTGCTGAAATCCTAATTAGGAGGTGGGAATCTTCGGGAGGTGATTAGGCTTGGATTAGTGCCCTTATAAAAAAGATCCCAGAGAATTAGCTCACTTCTTCTGCCTTGTGAGGTTATGGTGAAAAGATGGCTATGAACCAGGAAGCAGGCCCTCACCAGACTCAGAACCTGACCATGTGAGCACCCTTATCTCAGGCTTCCAGCCTCCAAAACTTTGAAAAATAAATTTATGTTGTTCAAAAGCCACCCAGTTTATGGTGTTTTGTTACAGCATCCCAAGTTGACCAAAACACTGCCTAATCATAACTCAAACACTTTGTATTAAACATATAATACATTAGGGCAAACAACTCCCTTGAAAATTTCCCTTAAATTGCTTTTTGTTAGTCAATTACTGTCTTTAATTTAGAAGGGTTAGAAAGTGTAAATTCAAATTGTACGCAAGCCTGTCTAAAATGAGAGAAATAGAAAGAGAAAGAAGAAATGTACAGATAATTTCTTTTATAAGTAATGTTTATCTCTATAAAACTATAATGAAATATGGATGGCTAATAAATTATTATAACAATCACTGAGTTCCAAAAGCACTACTCTATAACTAGTATACGGCATCTTAAGAAACATTTAGGGCTTCCCTGGTGGCGCAGTGGTTGAGAGTCCGCCTGCCGATGCAGTGGACACGAGTTCGTGCCCCAGTCCGGGAAGATCCCACATGCCGCAGAGCGGCTGGGCCCGTGAGCCATGGCTGCTGGGCCTGCGCGTCCGGAGCCTGTGCTCCTCAACGGGAGAGGCCACAACAGTGAGAGGCCCGCCTACCGCAAAAAAAAAAAAAAAAAAAAAAAAAAGAAACATTTAGACGTACAGGTGTCTCTGACTCTGGACTTTGACAACTGCTCTTTAAAAAAATAAATCCTCCATTGAAATTTAGATCGGGCTCATAAAGATTACAATCCCTGGCCTAGCCTCTGAGTTCATGCTAGACAAAACACTTCATTGGTTCAGGTGAATCTTGTGAATTTGTGGGCTATAAGTAAACATATACATCTTCTTCTAAATAACACATGACAAATTATCTTTATTCTCACAATATAAAAGGATGTTTTGTGAACTGCAATTTTTTTTGATGGGAGGAAAAGAGAAAATTAACCCAATTTAAATAAAATCACCTGTAAAACATGAATACTACTATTGAAAAGGCACATGCTATGGTTAATTTGAAATGCACATGTTACAAGAAAAATCTGTCAATTGCTTCTATCCCAATTTTACTGTTATTTAGAAGTAATTCATTATTAGAAATACAAATAATGGAGATAAATTAGAAAAATATTTAACCTACAGTACTATAGATAAACAATCAAAATGTTTAAATATTGAAGTCCCCCCCCCGAAAAAATCTACTTACTTTTTAAAACACTTGGACTTCTTAAAAAGAAGACTTTATAAGAGTACTTCAAAATATCATTTTTTTTAAATCTCATTAATTCAGGCAATACCAATGTGGATTTTGCTGTTTCCTGCTAAGCCAAGATTAGCACTGGAGTGTGAAAGAGATGGATAAACTAAAGGTGTAAAGAAAGTCTCCTAAGGCTAAGAAATTACTCTTCAAGCTATTTTTGAATATTTAAAAAAAACACTTTTAAAGGATGTGCTAATTATAAAGTATATATTACTACCACATTTAAAATATTATGTAAGATATGGAATTTCCTGCATGAATATACATATATTTGAAAATCTATAATTTCAACTTTCTACTAAAGACAGTGAACTCTTACTCTTCAATTCTCCTCCACCCAACACACGAACTCCACTCCCATTATGGAGCTAGAAGAGGAATGGAAAAAGAAAATGTATGGTTTTATATTTTAATTGACTCTATCATAGATACAGCTGAAGTAACTGAACCAGCAGAAAACATTAATACATAAACCTACATATAAGTACTACTTATTTAAATGCTCCAACTAATAGAGATAAAGGACCACATATAAATTCATTGGTGTAGAACACAAGTTTTTTTTATTAAGCAAAAGTTAAGCTCTTTCTCAGCAAGTAAGTATTAAAAGAAATATTGCACATCTTTTAGGTTAATGGTTTAAAAAAGCACTCTCTATTGATATTAAATTTTAAAATGATTAATCACCACTCCAGGTACTTATCCTAGAACAAATGCACAAAAAGCATGTGCAAGGAGGTTCACTGTAGTGCTGTTAGTAACAGCAAACGTCCAAAAGAAGAAAGGCTGAGTCGACGATGATACCTTCATACTGTTAAATACTCTGCAATAGTTTAAAAGACTGTATAGATCTATTTTTACTGCCATGCAAAGATCTCCAAGATGTTATGTAAAAACAAAAAAAAAAGTTGCAAAACAGTTGTTTACAGTATGACACCATATATTCAGGTCACACACACACTCCTACAGCATTTCTATATGTACACATGTGCTTGTAAGAATTCAAAGAAAAAGGTCTGGAAGAATATTCAGGAAACAGAGAACACTGTTACCTCTCAAAGAGTGTGTGTGTGAAACTAGAATGGGAGAATCACAAGGATTTGTGCTTCATTCTTATTAAGTTTTTACAAGGACAATGTATTCATGTCACTTGAGACACTAAAAAACAGGAGCAAGGGGAAAAAAATGCCTGCTAACTTCTCTCAAATAACTCACAAACCAGAACTGTTAGGTGTAGCGAAATTTCATTTTCTTTTATTGATTTTAAGTCAAAACCAAATGACATCAACAAATACCTAGCAAAAAGTAACAAAATTGCAAAGAAAACAATTTTATTGATGTTGTCTTATCTTCAAATTAAAAAAAAAAAGAAAAAGAAGAAAGAGTAATGAAAAGATTGCAGAGGAAGGAAGAAAAAAGACCCCTACTAAATCCGTCCACTTTTAGCTCAGGCGTGACCCAGAATCCTCACAAATCCACTTTACGCAAAACGAAAAGAACTGGACTACCGTTCCCTCAAGTATCGAAGGTTGTTTTTAGAAAGCTTAACTAAGTAACAGTAAATGCCAAGTGTGTTTCACAGGGGTGGGAATGGGAACGTGAAACCCTACACCTCCTTAAAGCGGTCGAAACCACCGAACAGCAGAGTCCAACTGGGAAAGCGCGCGGGGGAGGGGAGAGCTCAGCTATCACTTTCAGGTTTTTGCTCGGAGCCGCACAACAGTTTACACCGAGTCTGTTTGGAGCGTGGAGTCCTCGAGGGTGGTCAGCGCGTCGCCACGGACACCTAAGCCCTCCCGAGACTTTAGGGGAGGGGCGGTCAACACAAACTTAGGTCCTTCGGCTGAGCGAGGAGAGCGCTGGAGAAGAGCAAAAGCGCCAACTTTTGCTCTAAACGCGGCAGCTCGGGTAGGTTCGACAAGTCTTCTCCCGAGTCCCACTCCAGAAGCGACCCCAACACCTTTCTCGGCCAGTACCGTCTGCCCCCTGTCCGGCCCCCCGAAGGAACACCCAGTAAGGGCGGCGGCTGGCAGCATGAAAGGGGGACTTAGCCATGGGAGGACACGGGCACGGGATCCGTCCGCCAAGGTCCACCCAGCACCTCGGCGTCTCCGGGGCGTCCCTGCCCAGGCGCTGTCCCACCTCCAATAACCCCAGCGGCGTGGCCCCCTCCCCCACCTCTGGGCGGCGACCTCAGCGCCTCCGCCCCAGGGCCCCCGCTCACCCAGGTAGCGGCTCCGCAGCCGGGACGGGTCCTCCAGCCCGAGGGACCTTTTCCTCACGTCCCACAACAGGTGTGGGCAGCAGCCACCTCGAGACATGGCTCCGCCGGGCCGGGGGAGGAGAGGAGACCACCGCGTGGGGGAGGGGAAAGGGGGGAGGGGACACGCGGATCAACACCCGAGCCGCACCAGCACCATCCGCGCGACGGGCCTCGCGGTAGCAGCGAGTTAGATGGCGGTGGCAGCGGCAGCGCCTTCGCCCCCGAAGCCCGGCCGCACCCGGGCCTGAGCTCGCCTCATACTCTCCTGCTCAAGACTACCCAGAACATCCAGAGATCAGCAACTGTTCCCTCCCTCAGCACCCCCTCCTACAGGAGGAGGTGGAGGAGGCGGAGGCGGCCTCGACTCCTCCCTCTCCTCATTCTCGACACCCTCCCTTTCAAGCCTTTCTCGCGAGATGACGACCACCCTGGAGACTGAGGCAGGTGTGTGCCAGGGCTGCCCTTACCCTAGAAAAGTGGGTTCAGACCACTCTAGTCAAATCCTTAATACTCTGGATAAATGTGGAATAGAGACGGAAGAAGCTGAAATCGGAAGTCTCGCGCTCACGAGTCTCATTCCAAAGGAAGCAACAGAGTTGTGCGGCGTCATCTTTAGTCGGGTCATGGAAGGCCCGAAAAGCCCATTTTGTCTAGGGGCCTCCTTAACCAAAGTGAAAGGGGATTAGCGCCGGTGTAGCTTCACTTTCCCTTCTCCAACATGGCCTCCGGGCCAGGAAGAAGAAATTGTAGGTTTGGTCTGGACCCCGCCCACGCCCCGGGGCGGGCCAGTCACCGCGGGCCGCCCTGCTTGCGCAAGCGCGCTCCCGGTAGGGCGCCGGGTTGACTCGGTGAGGCTGTCCTTTTGCCACCTGTTTCCGTGACTCCTCCTCCTTCTAGGCAGTCGGAGGCCAGGAGGCGGGCTCGGGGCGGGCCGTCGCAGAGTCTCCGCCCCCACAATCTTCTCTAGGCGCGGGCCGTCGGGCGGTTCACAGGGGAGCAGGCTGAGCTGCCTTGGGGGAGAGGAGGGCGCGAGGCGTTGAGACAGGGGAAAGTGACGAGCTGCCCTTCATTGCCAGCCAGGGAGGAGCACACGGCCGCTGCCTTACCTGGCTGCCCACGATCACTTGTCCGCAGAAATGTCAGCCGCCGGCGCCCGGGGCCTGCGGGCCACCTACCACCGGGTCCTTGATAAAGTGGAGCTTCTGCTGCCTGAGAAACTGAGGCCGTTGTACAACCACCCGGCAGGTAATGAACCCAGAGTGGCTCCCACCGAGACCTTCCCTCCCTGTCCCTTCCCTCCGTTTTGAGGCCCACTGACAACTCTGCTGCTGGAGGCATCACCCACAGCCCCAACCCCCTTCCCTCAAGTGAATCCGTGTACTTTCCCATGCTCCCTGCTTTTCATGTTTTCTTTTCCAGCATCTCTCATAAACTCGTTATTTTCAAGTCTGCGACCTTTGTCGCACCCCTTCCCTTAGGCACAACTCAGAGCCGGACCGGGCCTCTGGGTTTGATCCTTCCCCATTTCTGCGGCCAAGAAAGGGTCTGGGCCACCAGGAAACCTCATTCTCTCCTCTTTCCCTCCATGAGTAGTGGTATATTGACCCACGCGGAGAAGAGCTGTCTTTCTGCCCTGGAGGGTTTGGAGTAAAGGTCATACTTTCTTCAGCTCCAGCTGACAGGCCTGCAGAAGTGTTAACCGGTTTCTGAGTCAGTGTCATTCCTTGCCCCATAGGTCTAGTTTGTTTAAGTCTATCCTTATTTATGAAATTACTACTGAACAAGCTCTCCCTGGACCTTTTTGTGTGGACAGACCTGGTTTTAAATTCTGCTCTGCTGCTTACTATCTATGTGACCTTGGGCGAAATCCTAGATCTTAGTTTCTGTAAAATGTGATCGATGTGAGAGTTAAAGATAACGTATGTGTTTGATTCTTCATAAATGCTCAGTAAATGTTAGCTCTCTCTTTAACCTATTGGAAAACAATGTTCTTGTGGTTGAAAAAAATAATTCTATAAGAAACTGGAAGATCCCAATTCTTCCAACTCTATCTCCCCACATATCTGACTATGAAGAAGCTCTTGGGAGTGTGAGATGGTTACTAAATCTAATTTCCAGTTTGATAATGGGGTGAACTATGTCTTGGAATTATACTTTAGTATAATATTACTTGTTGCAGTAGTTTACCCCTTATAAAATTGATCTTTAAGGAGAGGTTTTTATTGATGAAGAAGCTTATTTAGTTTATTTGCCTTTTGGTTCCTTTAACACGCAATTTTTGGAATTGTGCTGTGTTTTGTGGCAGAGATTTTCAGGAGGGAGAATTGGGCAATGCTTCTGTAATAATCTGGGCTTCAGACTCAACTGAATTCTGTGTAGTCAACCCTGACCCTCTTAAGCTCTGTGTTTGGGTTGTAGGATAAAGACAGGATAGAGGAGGAGCAACTTTAAACTACTTTAAAACAGAATTGGAGGGTAGTTTTATAGTGATATTTTGCAAGACCTTGGCTTTAACCACGTATAATCATTCTTTATAATACTTTATTCAACTTTTATAATGAAAAGGAATTATCTTTCATTTGAGATTTGTTAGTAGATTGTGCATTTTATCTGGATACTCTTGGACTAGTTCAGTTATTGTAACCCTTTTTTTCAGTGTAATGGAAGGAGCATAGGCTTTGAAGCCAGACTGACCTGGATTTGAATCTTGGCTGTGTGACCTTGACCCCAACCTTTAGTTCTAATCTATGAAATGGGGATAATAATTATCACCATTTAAGGATTGCTGTGAAAGTTAAGTGATGTATTGTCTGTAAAACATGTAGCAGTGTTTGCACATAGACTCTCAACAAATGTTGGTGTTAGTTCCCTCTTATTAAGCTTTTCACCAATATGCAGAGTAAGAATACCTATCACTGCAAAATTATTCGTGATTAAAATGTTGTAGGGTAGGCACACCATTGTAGAAATGAAGAAACATGAAAAATATAACTGTTGATTGATTCATAAGTATTCAATAAAATCTGAGGAAATACTGATTATTGTTCCAAGAGTCATCAGAGTGAATATTCAAGGATTTTGCGTACTATTTTGCATAATACTATGTTATTGAATCATTATATTAAACATTAGAGTAGATTCACATACTGGTGGTTTTTACAGTAATATGCAAGGCTAAATTTTTGAGATTTCATTGTATCATTGACAAGTACATTGAGACAGGTTACAAGAATATGTCTTTATATAAATATATATAAGAGTAGAATATTGCATTATATATAGAGTTAGACCTGTGGCCTTCATCATCCATTTATCTACGTATTGTCTCTGGCACAGAATGATCTACTTCTGTAGAGTAATAATAGTGTTGTATATACATAGAGAATCCTAAAGAGGCTACCAGAAAACTACTAGAGCTAATCAATTAATTCGGTAAAGTAACAGGATACAAAATTAATGCACAGAAATCTCTCGCATTCCTGTACACTAATGATGAAAAATCTGAAAGAGAAATTAAAGAAACACTCCCATTTACCATTGCAACAAAAAGAATAAAATACCTTCGGTATAAACCTACCGAAGGAGACAAAAGACCTGTATGCAGAAAACTGTAAGACACTGATGAAAGAAATTAAGTATGATACAAACTGATAGAGATATACCATGTTCTTGGATTGGAAGAATCAACATTGTGAAAATGACTATACTACCCAAAGCAGTCTACAGATTCAGTACAATCCTTATAAAACTACCAATGGCATTTTTCACAGAACTAGAACAAAAAATTTCACAGTTTGTATGGAAACACAAAAGACCCTGAATAGCCAAAGAAATCTTGAGAAAGAAAAACGGAGCTGGAGGAATCAAGCTCCCTGACATCAGACTACTACAAAGTTACAGTAATAAAGACAGTATGGTACTGGCACAAAAACAGAAATATAGATCAATGGAACAGGATTGAAGGCCCAGAGATAAACCCACGCACATATGGTCACCTTATCTTTGATAAAGGAAGCAAGAATATACAGTGGAGAAAAGACAGCCTCTTCAATAAGTGGTGCTGGGAAAACTGGATAGCTACATGTAAAAGAATGAAATTAGAACACTCCCTTACGCCATGTACAAAAATAAACTCAAAATGGATTAAAGACCTAAATGTAAGGCCAGACACTACAAAATTCTTAGAGGAAAACATAGGCAGAATACTCTATGTAATAAATCAGAGCTTGCTTTGGCAGCACATATACTAATATTGGAATGATACAGAGAAGATTAGCATGGCCCCTGTGCAAGGATGACATGCAAATTTGTGAAGCGTTCCATATTTTTAAAGAAATTATACTCCAATAAAGATGTTTAAAAAAATAATAATAAATAAATAAATAAATCACAGCACGATCCTTTATGACCCACCTCCTAGAGAAATGGAAATAAAAACAAAAACAAATGGGACCTAATGAAACTTAAAAGCTTTTGCGTGGCAAAGGAAGCCATAAACAAAACGAAAAGACAGGCTCAGAATGGGAGAAAAATATTTGCAAATGAAGCAACTGACCAAGGATTAATCTCTAAACTATACAAGCAGCTCATGCAGCTCAATATCAAAAAAACAAACAACCCAATCAAAAAATGGGCAGAAGACCTAAATAGACATTTCTCCAAAGAAGATATACAGATTGCCAACAAACACATGAAAGGATGCTCAACATCACTAATCATTAGAGGAATGCAAATCAAAACTACAATGAGATATCACTTCACACCAGTCAGAATGGCCATCATCAAAAAATCTACAAACAGTAGGGCTTTCCTGGTGGCGCAGTGGTTGAGATTCCACCTGCCGATGCAGGGGACACGGGTACATGCCCCGGTCCGGGAAGATCCCACATACCGCGGAGTGGCTGGGCCCGTGAGCCATGGACGCTAAGCCTGTGCGTCTGGAGCCTGTGCTCCGCAACGGGAGAGGCCACAGCAGTGAGAGGCCCGCTTACCGCAAAAAAAAAAAAAAAAAATTGGTCCTGACGAACCTAGGGGCAGGACAGGAATAAAGACGGAGATGTGAGGACACGGGGAGGGGGAAGGGTAAGCTGGGATGAAGTGAGAGAGTAACATTAACATATATACACTACCAAATGTAAAATAGATAGCTAGTGGGAAGCAGCAGCATAGCACAGCGAGATCAGCTCGGTGCTTTGTGACCACCTATAGGAGTGGGATAGGGAGGGTGGGAGGGAGACGCGAGAGGGAGGGGATATGGGGATATGTGTATATGTATAGCTGATTCACTTTGTTATACAGCAGAAGCTAACACAACATTGTAAAGCAATTATACTCCAATAAAGATGTTAAAAAAAAAAAGAAAAAGAATAGAGTTCTAACCAAATGTGTGTCCTAGTAAGTTCAGTTCTCATAAGGTATGTCACTCCCCCCACCATCTCCTAACTATAAAAGTATTTGACTCGACACTAACCAGCTGCATAGCTACCCTCTAGATATTTGTTCAAAGAAATAACCTTGAAGTCATGCTGCCCAGTGTTTACTTAAAAGCTTAGTTGGAGTGTCATTCCTTTGTATGTATGAGCTCCAAAATGGAGTGAATCGTCCCAAAGCGTGCACAAAATGAAACATTGGAATGTAGGAAGAAAACAAGAGAACTTCTATTAATACTTACTATTACTTTATCTTTTTAAAGTTTACAATATAAAAATAAATTAGTACACATATATATATGTATGTGTAAATAGTCCCTTTATTACGATGGTTAGACTTAAGATTTTTCAACTTTACAAGATGGTTCAAAAGCAATACAAATTCAGTAGAGACTGTACTTTTTTTTTTTTTTTTTTTTTTTTTGCGGTACACGGGCCTCTCACTGTTGTGGCCTCTCCCGTTGTGGAGCACAGGCTCTGGACGTGCAGGCTCAGCGGCCATGGCTCACAGGCCTAGCCACTCCACGGCATGTGGGATCTTCCCGGACTGGGGCACGAACCCGTATCCCCTGCAGCGGCAGGCGGACTCTCAACCACTGCGCCACCAGGGAAGCCCAGATACTGTACTTTGAATTTTGATCTTTTCCTGGGCTAGTGATATGTGGTACAGTGCTCTCATGTTGCTGGGCGGCAGCAACGAGGCACAACTCACAGTCAATCATGCGGTAAACAATCAGTACGTCCATTCTGCACCCCTATAGCCATTCTGTTTTTCAGTACAGTATTCAATAAATTACATGGGATATTCAACAATTTATTATAAAGTAGGCTTTGTGTTAGATGATTTTGCCCAACTGTAAGCTATAAGTGTCCTGAGCATGTTAAAGGTAGGCTAGGTTAAGCTATGATACTTCAGTAAGTTAGGTGTATTAAATAAATTTTCAATTTATGGGGCTTCCCTTGTGGTGCAGTGGTTGAGAGTCCGCCTGCTGATGTAGGGGACACGGGTTCGTGCCCCGGTCCGGGAGGGTCCCACATGCCGCGGAGCGGCTGGGCCTGTGAGCCGTGGCCGCTGAGCCTGTGGATCCAGAGTCTGTGCTCCGCAACAGGAGAGGCCACAACAGTGAGAGGCCCGCATACCACACAAAAAAAAAATTTTCAATTTATGATATTTTCAACCTTCAATGAATTTATTGGGATGTAACCCCATCATAAATCAAGGAACATCTGTACACTAAATTCTATGGCGTCTATATGTATTAATTTATATATATGTATATATATGCACTGTATATAGGGGATGTATGCTCAAAAAAATTTTTTTTAACTGATGGGGCAATGTGTTCAAAAGAAGTTAGGAGACCTCAGCCCTAAAGAGTCCAGAGAGTCTCTAAAGAGTTATATCTCGGGAATTTCCTGGAGGTCCAGTGGTTAGGACTTGGTGCTTTCACTGCCATGGCCCGGGTTCAATCCCTGGTTGGGGAACTAAGATCCCACAAGCCGCGTGGTGTAGCAAAAAAAAAAAGAGATATCTCAATAGAACTGGGGGAAAAAACAGAATTAAATAAGAAATAAATAATTAAAATAAAAACTATCCTTCAATTAAATCAGCCCAGAAAACAGCTATCTGAGCCATATAATTTTTGCTTACCGTAGCTTTGCTTATATTGAATTACATTTTGGCTTAAGTGGAAGAACTGTTGAAAAAATACTTCTATGAAACATGTTGCAGTGTTTAGTTTGCTGTTGCTGAGAATATTCTCTACTTTGCATGGTGTTCTCTCTGGGAAGGCTTATGGGAAAAGTTACTTTAAGATCTTCATAACAGGGATATTTTCATTTTTCCTAGGTAAGAGAATTGGTTTTTCCTTTTTATCTTACAGACCTAGAGAATATTTTTTAAAATAAAAACATACTAAATGAACCATTATTAGCAGTGTTCATAAGGGAATATCTTTATCAAAAAAATTCAAAATTAAATGCTCAGGGAATTGCTGTTATACTAGTTTAATACAACTTAGTTCAGAGAATATTTTGTTTTATTTTATGTAAATAAAGCCAAATGGGGATCAAATAAATAACCAGTGTAGAAACCCACACAGTTATGTATTAACATGGTTATTTAGCGTCTCTGTTAGAACATTTTCTTCCTACAGAGATTATCTGAAGAATTTTAATGCCAGTCTAGGATAGACATCTAGATATCTATATCATATTAAATATATCTGTATTATATACCATGTATAATACATCTCTCTATATAAATATATTCTTAAACATATTGTTAATGTATATTATGTTTAAATATATACACTAAATATGTAAATATACATATATTATTTTTTTACAGTTATAACCTCTGTTACCTTAAAATTAAGGAATGAGAACCAAAATGGAAAGTTGGGATTTCAAATACAATTGTAAGATATTGATGAAAAATAGAATATCTTTAAACTAGTTAGCTCCAAGAAAGTTGAATTATTTAATATTTTTTGAGGGCCTGCTGTATATTAGATACTGTTTTAGCATTTGAGATATTTTAGTGAATAAAATTAAAATCCCTAGCCACAGAGATTTTGTATTCTCAGAAGAGATCATAAAAGTAATACAATCCTTGTTGTAGTTGTTAGTGTGACACTTAACATAACTTTTGCCCACTAACCTGATCTTAAACTAATTTTAAGAAATTAAGACTGTTCATGCCTCATCTAATTTGATTCACTAGATGTACTAAAGGAGAAGCAAGCCCTAAGAGAAGCTATAAATCGTTTGTTATATACACTCTGCTATATATAAAATAGATAACCAACAAGGACCTACTGTATAGCACAGGGAACTATACTCAATATTTTGTAATAATCTATAAGTGAAAAGAATCTGAAAAAGAATATACATATTCAGTTTTATATATATAAAACTGAATCATTTTGCTGTACACCTGAAACTGACACAAGATTGTAAATCAACTATACTTCAGTTTAAAAAAAATTGTCTTTTATTTCCAAGTCATGTAATAATATTAATTTTGTCTATGAGAGAGTGTGAAATACATTTAAAGTGTGGTCTGGCATAGCAGAAAGAGGACTGGGATCAAAGAGGCCTGTATTCTGGTCCTTGCTGTATCTGGAACTATCTGAATATGAGACACATTACTTAACTTTTAAGTGCCTTTTCTTTTTCATGTATAAAAGTAGAAGAATTTGGATTTTCTTTAAGTTTCTTTCTAGCTGTGATAGTCTACAATTTGGTATTTCTGCTAGGACCTTTCTTAGTTTCAGAGGCTTCAAGAAACTCAGATTTCATCAGGGAAGACTATATAATTATTGTTAGATTAGGTTTTAGGGATCTAAGTTTTTATCCTTGTTGTGCTATGTATTTTATGTAAGTAATTTTACCTCTCTGGGCCTCATTTACCTGGTTTATAAAATGAATGCCTGAACTAGATGATTTCAACAGTCTTTCTAAATCTAGAAGTCATTGATTCTTTGTTACTGAAGAAATGTATAAATTTAAAATGTATCAACCCTAAAATGCATATTGGCTATCATAGCTAGTCACTTCACCCATTATTTTTCTTTGGCATTTTCACCAAAGCCTGTTTAAAATCAACATTTTAAAAATCATTATACACCTATGACGTTCTAGGTGCTATTTGAGTGAGCTCTTTCCAGGGCCTTCCACGAGATATAAAGACTGCTTGGCTCTAAAATGGTAGCCCGGTCATGTTCTCAGTATGAAATCAGAACTAGCTTTAGTACAAATAAAAATGAGTAATCTTTGTCAATATCTGTGTGAATTTGTAAGTAGCTGGCTACATGATAGCAAACAGATGGACTTGCTTAATACAAGGAATGTTAGAGGAAAGTTGAGGGATGTTGAAAGCAGTAAACCGAAGAGAAATGGTATGAAATGGATTCGGTGGAGTAGTGGACAACATTCAGTAAGAACTTTATTCTCAACATTGGGAGCACCTCAATTCAATATTTGTATATGTGTACATTTGCATGTGTGTAAAAGTTACTTATTCTGTTCCAAGAAGGAAGTCTTTCCCTAGGAAGAGAATCATACGTACAATAAATGACATACTTTCTGGGTAGAATTTATAAAGTATTTCATTAGCAGTCATTCCTCTCAGGTAAGGAAATTAGGAAGTAAAATTATGTCACTGTTTTATTAATAGGTTCATCAAAGTTCAACAAGGCAACTAGATTTGTTAATTTGTTTGAAAATGTAGGTCTCTTATGTCTCTTACATATTTGGTTGTGATATTCCCTTGCAGAATTTTTCAAATTCTTCCATGAAAGCTTGAACTTTAGAAAACATGAGTTTCACTTTAAAAATCAGAAAAACATATAACAACACAAAAGAAAATGACCATTATATTATTATTTGTATTTTTTGTTATGCTTGAAAATAGTTCATAGTTTTACAGTCAATCCTTGTTGCTCATGTATTTTATGTATAGTAGTTTGTATCTGTTAATCCCATACTCCTAATTTGTCACTCCCCGCCTTCCTCTCCCCTTTTGTAACCATATGTTTGTTTTGCTGTATAATTCATAGTTTTAAATAGTCAGCATTTGAGGCCTTTCCAAACTCCAAGAGTGAACTTATAAGAAACAAGATGAAAATGTGTTAATTGTTAGTTACTTCTTTGTCTAAAGGAATGTATATTTATATCTGATGGGGACACATTTCCCTCATCTTGGACTTCAAATTAAATTTCTTAAGAGCTGCTTTTTATTCAATATATTTTCAGTAATTTTAAATTTATGCCTAATCACGTTTTTTCATTCATCGTAATGAATGTTAACTAGATACTCTATTTATACTTATGCTTATCTTGATTTTAAGGTGTTATAATCACTTCAGGTATCATGATTATTTAATGACTTCATTTTTTTAATGCTCTCCAGTGAGAATAGCTATGTCACTGTAGAACATAAACCTATTTTTCCCAGGTCTAGAAAGACAATGTGACATTATATTCTCACTGTTTATGTGATACCTGTTTCCAAATATGTTTTTGTCAAAACTTTTTGTTTTAGGTAAATAACAAGGACCTACTGTACAGCACAGGGAACTATGTTCAATACCTTGTAATAACCTGAAAATGGAAAAGAATCTGAAAAAGAATATAGTTATATATGTATAACTGAATCACTTTTCTGTACACCTGAAACTAACACATTATGAACCAACTATACTTAAATAAACAAATGTTTTTAAACTTTACATTTTAAATGTCAAAATCAGTTGGGATGTTTCCTCATTACCATTTCCATTATTGACTGATTGCTGTTTTCAAGAAGATAGCCTCTGTTCCTGAATTCATACACGTCTATATTTATTTGACTTCTTTACTTTTAAGGTAGAAAATGAGTAGCTAAGATAAAATGGAAGGGTGAACTAAAATAAGTTTGCTTTAAAATTTGCTGTTAACCTATTATATGATCATGGGTATTACTAGCTATTTTTTCCTTTTTTTAACAATGAAGAAAACACTGCTTGTTTGCACTTACAGATCTCCAACCCTAATTATTTGTGTCAGGTGTCAGCATCCTCTGATATTTCAGAAAAAATTAGAAATTTAGAATGTCTTATTAATATATATTTGCTACTGATGTTTTTAAATTCAGTGCTTACCAATTAAACTAATTTAGGCTTTGTTTTATAGTTTAAAATTATGCACTAAATAAAATATTTAAACTTCTCTTTGGCTCATGTTCTAGCAACCATAATTTCATGTTTGAAGTTTTTGTTTGGTTCAGTTGTGTGAGAGAAGGGCAGTTTTTATTTTAATATTATCACCTAGCTCAGAGCAGTTGAGTAAATTAGTTACCAGGCAAACCTACTGAAAAGCTTGACGTTCATTAACCCTGAAGGGTCAACCATTTCAGCTCGTAAAGAAACCAGAACCTTAGAGGCATTGCTCTAAGGTTTTTGGGGTGGCAGAAGAGGAAGCATGAGTTTTGAAATATGAAGAGAGGAGTCTGTTGGGGAATCCAAAGCCAGAGACGAAAACAATGTATTGGCTTACCCTTGAGTGATGAAGCCAAGCTTCATGCAGGGATAAAAAATAAACTTGGTAATTGATACTGCATATGACCCTGCGGCTTTGTATATGACAAAGAAAAATAAACCAGGTGTGATGATAGGAATCTCAGAAACTCAAACTAAAATAACCAGAGTTTGAAAAGATTGACTTATAGGATTAGTGCATTATGGCCTCAGACTCATGGGAAGAATTTTCAGGAGCCAAAAAGGGAAGTATCATGGTCTAAGAGTAGAGTAACTAATGAGTGAAAGTCTAGTACCAGTTCCCTGATGTAAAGGGAACCTGATGTCCCTGAAATCCCAGCCTTGAGGATGAAGCGGTGTCAAGGCAAATCTGGGTCAAACCTAAAATTTGAGTAGCTTTGATTAGCATCTCTCCTGGATATGGTTAATCCAATTCAATTCTGTTCAAAAATATTATTTGTCAAGAAAAACTAAGAAACAGGCTTTGACTTCTAGACCTTGCCTGATTAAAGTGACAGATGCGTAAATAGATCAGTTTAATTGTTAAGTGCAGAAAACTAGAAGAATAGACAGGCTGCTTTGGGAGTTCAGAGAAGGAGCATTTAATCTAACCTGGAGATGTTAAAGAAGGCTTCCTTGAGGAGATGAAACCTTCAATGAGTTTTTGAAGGATATTAGGAGTTAGCCAGATAAGGCCAAGTAAGGCCAAATAAGGGGACTAGTAGCTTGTGCTTAGGTCCTTTAAAGCCAGCACTGTGTTTTATTTACCAGTGCATCCCCAGTGCCTACAACACTGTAAAGCATGCAGTAATTATTATGGGTGAATGAATGAGTGGTCTTCTTTGCAACAAATTAAACCTACAACTATGACTGGATCTTAACTTAGCTATGTGCTTTTACTTTTTTTTTAGGTCCATGCTTTTTCAATTTCATTATCTTTTGTTTTGTTCCTAAATAATAGGTTTGAGTCAATTCTATCTTTTAAATGTTATTTATGTGTATGTGAACAGAAACATTCCTTGATTATTAATGACAGTGAATGCTCACCCACTGGGGGGAAATTGGATAAATCCATCTTTACCTGCTGGTGCTATTTGAGAAATATTACTGGGAGTAGATGAAGAGAAATAAATGTGTTATATTTGGGTGCTGATGCCATTTTAGATGTGATTTTTGTGATCCATAAAAACTATTTATTCTTACAAAGTAAAGTGGAATATTAAGGCAGAAATAATACAATTAGATTTATAATTATATAATTAGATTTTTTAAATTTCGAAGTTGCTTAAAATCACTGTTGTCTTATGTGAAATTGATTAATGTTTGTGTTAAGAAATGTCTTTTGTTGATCCAGTGTGTTGAGAGCATACATACCATGTTAATTTGTATTGGATTTAGCTTTTAAATTACCATGGACAAAGTCTGTTTCTCTCCTGTCACTGTATCCCCTGGAAGTTTAAAAGAGACATATAATTTGGAAGAGTTACAAGTGGGCACAGTTATGTTCTGTGGTTAAAGAGCACAAGTTTAAGAGTTAGAAGACTTAGGTTCTAGTTACAATTCTGGGCTTACTAGCCGCACGACTTGAGTAGGTTATGGAACTTCTCTGAGCCTTATGGGTAAAATGAAGGATTTAGATTAGATGATCTCTGAGTTTCCTTCCAGCTCTGAAACATCATGCTTCTCAAATTCTAGGTTTGAGAAAAGGTTGTCTAAGAAGCTGTAGTCATTTTCAATACTGTCAACATTTATTGAACATTTTGCACGAGGCAGATGAGTACCAGGTTAACTAAAACAAGGACCCTGCTATTAAGGAGCTTACAAACCTAGGCTTTCCACTTTCTCATGTGCCCTTTAAAGTTAGGTTCATTAATTTTGTACTAGAATATATAGAATTTTTATAAGAAGTTTTACTAGAATACGTGGTGACATGTCATTTATAATAATAAATATTAATAGAATTAGTGAATATATAAATATCTGGGACTTCCCTGTGGCGCAGTGGTTGAAAATCTGCCTGCCATGCAGGGTACCTGGGTTCGATCCCTGGTCAAGGAAGCTCCCACATGCCGCAGAGCAACTAAGCCCGTGCACCACAACTACTGAGCCTGCGCTCTAGAGCCCACGCGCCTCAACTACTGAGCCCACAAGCCGCAACTACTGAAGCCCACGTGCTCTAGGGCCCACGTGCCACAACTACCGAGCCCGCGTGCTACAACTACTAAAGCCCGCGCGCCTAGAGCCAGTGCTCAGCCACCGCAGTGAGAAGCCCACGCACCGCGATGAAGAGTAACCCTCCGGCTCGCTGCAACTAGAGAAAGCTTGCACGCAGCAAAGAAGACCCACTGCAGCCAGAAACTAATAGAAAATATCTACTGTGGCTTGTATCACCAAAATTCCATAATTTGTCATTTCCTCAACTTGAAGATTATCCTTAAGTGAAATAACATTAAGTTCCATGTTCAAGGCAAAACGTTAGGAATGGTTTCCAAAACCATCTTCATTATACTTTAGCTAATTTTAATAGTTCACAAAAATACAAATAATTGACAAGGAGATCAAAACAACTTGTATGAAAGATTGATAGTGTGGTGACTCTCTAAATTTTAACTTAAATACAAAGTATGCAGAAAGCATAGTAAAAATTATTAGAAATAGATTGATAAACCTTTGAGTTTTTGAAATGTGGTGATGGCTATTAAAAGACATATTGAAAATAGTTGGTTTATTGCTAAATTTTTCATTTTTTATTTTCAGGTCCCAAAACAGTATTTTTCTGGGCTCCAATTATGAAATGGGTAAGTCTTGAATTTTTGCAGAAGCTACTGAAAAAGATATTCTTTAAAGGAGCTTATTAATTTGAAGTAACTTTTCTGAAGGATGTACTTTTAAATGTTCATGGGGGCTTCCCTGGTGGCGCAGTGGTTGAGAGTCCGCCTGCCGATGCAGGGGACCCGGGTTCGTGCCCCGGTCTGGGAAGATCCCACATGCCCAGAGCGGCTGGGCCCGTGAGCCATGGCCGCTGAGTCTGCGTGTCCGGAGCCTGTGCTCCGCAACGGGAGAGGCCACAACAGTGAGAGGCCTGCATACAGCAAAAAAAAAAAAAAAAAAAAAAAATTTTCATGGTACGTCTTGAAGTAATTTTATACAAATACTCTCAGATGTATCAGGGTTTTTTTGGGGGGGTACCAAATGACTTTATTTGAAGGAATGGTACTAAGGAAAGGACTTGTAGATATTTTGGTACAACTTACAGAAAAGGTAAGGTAACCCAAACATGCATGCACTGCCTTGGTGACCAGGGAAGTCACCCCTGTGGCTATGGGAAGCCAGCCTAAGGCTTAGCTCTCATTATCACTATTTCCCAGGGTGTGCTTGTCAAAAAGATACTGTGCCATGCCAGATTCGGGGACCCCCATCGTGCGCAAGTTGGTTACGTGTTCACCCAATTCTTTAATGGATTTCACCTGCTCATTCAGATAATGAGTCTCAATGAAGTCACACCAGTGGGGGTCATTTTTCTCCGTGGCCAGTTGGTGCAGTTCCAGTAGTGACTGATTCACACTTTTCCAAGTGTAGCGCACATCCCATTGCATTCAGCCCATTCTCCCAGTCATCACGGTCTGGTTTCTTGATATCCTGAAGGAAGATTCGGCCACCCCGGTGGTTCTGCAGTTTCATCAGTTCCTCAGTATGTTCCCTCTCCTCACAAGATTGGTGAAGAGAGTATTTGGCAAAGTTCTTCAAAGCCACATCATCGTGGTCGAAATAGTACGACATGGACAGGTAGACGTAGGAGGTGTAGAGCTCCAGGTTGATCTGGCGGTTGATGGTGTTCTCCGAGTCCTGGTGGTAGTTCTGGCGCACCTGCGAAGGGGACGCGGTCGTCATGGCGGGCGGCTGAGGTGAAACAGTGGCGGTGGCTGCGCGGCCCTGTAACGGCGGCGGGGACCTTGGGGCGGTCGGAGGGCGCCGTGAGGTGGTGGCGAGGGCTGGCTCTGAGCGGCCGGCCGGAGCGGGGGACGAGTGCCGGTTCCGTCCAAGCACTGTTGAAGCAAGAAACTGCGGCGACTCTCCGCGAGGACTGTGGCCAGATGTATCAGTTTTACTGCATAAAGCATACTACCTACTTTAGTTTTTCTGAACTCCTTAGATAGGTGAGAGCCCTTTGGGGAACGTATTGTTATCAAAAAGCTTATAATTATGGGCCCTAGGAACATGAAACTTCATTCTAAAATTTTGTGGCTATGTAAAACTTTAAATTAATTAGGACACCCCCAAATTAACTTTTGTTATTAATTTAGTATGAGAACTTCAGATACTAACACTAAAATAGAGGCAAGGAAAGTTATTCTCAAAAAGTAGAAGAATTTATCCAAGGGTATATATATTAACATTTGGGAAATGATAGAATATGGGACTTCTGACTCCAAGACCAATGCTTTTACACCATGCCAGAGTTTGCATTCCTAAAGCTCTCATTTAGCTGAAAAGAAATATTTGCGACAGCTATTAATAACAAATCATTGATTTTATGTTGGAAGGGCCAGTTTGGGCTTAATGCAGTGCTTCTCGAAGCGTCATCCCTGGACCTGCAGCATTGGCATCACCCAGGAATATGTTAAACATGCAGATTTTCAGGCCACATCATAGATTTACTAAATCTGAAACTATAGGGATGGAGCCCAGTAATTTGTGTTTTAATAAGCCCTCCAGGTGATTCTGAGGACTTCTAAAGTTTGAAAACTACTGGTCTGCAGGCTTTTTTTTTTTAACTGTAAAAAAATACACATAAAATTATCATTTTAACCATTTTTTTCGTGTTGAGTACATTCACATCAGTGTGCAACCAATCTCTAGGACTCTTTTTATCTTGCAGAACTAAAACTCTGAACCCATTAAACAATAGCTCATTTCCCTCTTCCCCAGCCCCTGGAAACCACCATTCCACTTTCTATCTGTGAATTTGACTACTCTGGGTACCTTATATAAGTGAAATCATACAGTATTTGTCTTTCTGTGCCTGGCATATTTCACTTAGCATAATGTCCTGAAGGTTCATCTATGTCGTAGTATGTGTCAGAATTTCCTTCCTTTTTAAGTCTGAATATTTCATTGTATGTGTATATCACATTTTGTTTATTCAGTCGTCTGTTAATGGACACTTGGGTTGCTTCACCTTTTGGCTAGTGTGAATAATGCCGCTATGAACAATGGTGTACAATATCTGTTCCAGACCTGCTTTCAGTTCTTTTGGGTATATACCTACACATGGAATTGCTGAATCATACGGTAATTCAGTATATTTAATCTTTTGATGAACTGCTGTACCATATTCCACAGCAGATGCACTATTTTACATTTCCACCAGCAATTCACGGGGGTTCCAATCAATTTCTCCATCTCCCTGCCAACACTTGTTACTTTTGTTGTTTTATAATAGCCATTCTAATGGGTGTGAAGTGGTGTCTCATTGTGGTTTTGATGTACATTTACCTAATATGATTAGTTATGCTGAGCATCTTTTCATTGACCATTTTTACATTTTCTCTGGAAAAGTATCTATTTAAACCCTTTGCCCAAGTTTTAATAAAGTTGTTTTTTGTTTGGGTTGTAGGCTATTTTAATTCTCTTAAATGTACTGTTTTAATTTGTTAGAACAATTCGGAAACTCAGCTGTAAATCTAAGTAGTTGAGAATGTTAGAACTGGAATTACCTGTCCCTCAATTTAATGGCCTTAGGCAAGTTCAATCTCTGCCCTTTTGTCTCATCTATAAAACAACAAGATTAGAGTAAATTACTGGTTGGGAGCTATATTTTACAGAGAACTAGGGAACAGTTCTCTTTGTAGATTTATAAGTTGAGAAAAGCTTCCATCAGTTTAAAAAAGAAGTTTCAATATATCATCTTTAATGATTCTTCTCATGCTCTAAGCATTTAAAAGAGTGATGTTAAAAAAAAATACTAAAAATGTAGATTACTATTTCCTTTCTCTTCGCTCCCTACCAACGCTTAAAATTATATATCTGCAAAGTGGAATTAATTGCTGAAATATTGTTTCTAGCACCATTATTTAAAAACTGAGAGAATGATAAAATAGATAACTCATAAAGACCTACCGTATAGCAAAAGGAACTCTACTTAATACCCTGTAATGACCTATATGGGAAAAGAATCTAAAAAAGAGTGGATATATGTATATGTATAACTGATTAACTTTGCTGTACAGCAGAAACTAATACAGCATTGTAATTCAACTATAGTCCAATACAAATTAATTTAGGGCTTCCCTGGTGGCACAGTGGTTGAGAGTCCGCCTGCCAATGCAGGGGACACGGCTTTGTGACCCGGTCCAGGAAGATCCCACATGCTGCGGAGCGGCTGGGCCCGTGAGCCATGGCCGCTGAGCCTGTGCATCCGGAGCCTCTGCATCCAGAGCCTGTGCTCCGCAACGGGAGAGGCCACAACAGTGAGAGGCCCGCGTACAGATAAAATAATAATAATTTAAAAAAATAAATTAATAAAAAATAAGAATGACAATGTATTTCCAATAAGTTGGGGGCACCCCTGACCCCAAATTTACCACAGTTTAGAAGTTTATTGATTTTTACCAATAGCTTTGATGTTTCTTTGATCTGGTCCACCAGTGTTTTGAAACATTGACAGTATTATATACTCATAAGTGCTTTCTCGACTGTCTCCTTTAAAAATATCTATTTTAAGTTCATGTTGACATCATGCATAGTCTCCTGATGACAGCATAGCAATGGAAATTTCTGTGTTTTGTTCTCTGGTGGGGAAACTTTTTCTGATATTTAGTTTATGCTTTCCTTTCCCAGAGCATTTGATGATAATTAACCTGTGGTAAACTATACATGACACATAGCAGTTGCTGCTGCAAGCCACCTAACTTGTACATTAAGAATTTTAGACTATACTTTTTAGAGATTTAACTGTGATTGAATCCTTCTTAGCCACTTTAGTTGAAGCCAAATAATTAATTATAAAGGTCAAAGTGGATACTTCTAAAAAGCAATACTACACACCCTTAAATATTTTATTTTAACTTAAAGATTATAAGTATATATTCATTTATCAATCATTTACTATAAGGCCAAAGCTTTGATTTGTGTATGGATCCACTGGTTTTGAGTTCCACATCATCTGTCTTGGATGAATTATACCATAGTGCATCCTACATGATTTCAGTTTAGTTTTCTTTAAAGCAGAGCAAGTTTATAGAGACTTTCATGATAACAGAAGCCTGCTAGATTTTTATGTCTCCCCACCATCTTTTAAAATTTATTTTATTTTATTTATTTTTGGCTGCATTGGGTCTTTGTTGATTCACGAAGGCTTTCTCTAGTTTCCGCGAGCAAGGGCTGCTCTTCCTTGCTGTGCGCGGGCTTCTCATTGCAATGGCTTCTCTTGTTGCGGAGCACAGGCTCTAGGTGCATGGACTTCAGTAGTTGTGGCACATGGGCTCAGTAGTTGTGGCTCGCAGGCTCCAGATGCACAGGCTCAGTAGTTGTGGCTCGCGGGCTTAGTTGCTCCGTGGCGTGTGGGATCTTCCTGGACCAGGGCTCGAACCCATGTCCCCTGCGTTGGCAAGCAGATTCTTAACCACTGCACCACCAGGGAAGCGCCTCACCCCCATCTTTTTATATCTGTCTTGTTCACACCAAATTTGACAGCAAGTTTAACCTGCCTGTATTCAATCTTTCCAAAATAGTCACTTTAGATTTTATAGAAATAACAACCCTCTTTCTGTGTTTCACCTGTTTACCAGTTCATTAAATTAGATAAATTACAGTAACAAGTAAAACTGGTATAAACAGGTTTGAAGACAAACACAGTGACTTGATAAAAATAAAAACTCAACTAGTGAGAGAAAAATGCATGAGTGCAGTACAGAATAAATAGCCCCTAGCCATGAGTATTCAGTCATGGGCATCGTTAGCTTGTTTACAGAAGGAATGGATATCATTGGCTAATCTGGGGAAACTATTATGTGAAGGTCAGTTGAGGGAGCTTTTTTTCTTTTCCTTCATAGTCTGTTTGTGCAGACTGGGTTTTATATATATATATATATATATATATATATATATTTTTTTTTTTTTTTTTTTTTTTTTTTTTTTTTGGCCGCTCTGGGCAGCATGTGGGATCTTAGTTCCCCGACCAGAGATCAAACCCAGGCCCCCTCCAGTGGAAGTGCAGAGTCCTAACCACTGGACCACCAGGGAATTCCCGACTGGGTTATATTTAACTCTTGAACAGTATACCATTTTGAGTGGCTAATTTTTCTCTTTTCTGTTCTCCTTAGGAATAAGTCAAACTATATTTCAAGATTAACTCTGCAGATTTTTAATGTCTATCTACTTGCTTTTCCAGCTGGAACTACTTATATAGACTAATTCGCAGTTTAAAATCTTGAGAACTTTGTTATCCCTAAGCATTTTGGAATTGGAATATTCTATAGTGGTATTTCATTTTTAGCCCTCCTCTAGAAGTGTCATATGACTTTTTTTTTTTAACTAAAGGAGAAAATATTGGAAGGAAGGAAGGACGTAAGGGAGGAAGAAAGGAAGGAAAAAATGTTTTACACTATCTGATGAGTATTTACTCCACCCAGTGGAGATAACCAGGTGCCAGAAAGAATCACACATTTGAAAACCAGTTTTTAATTGATGGAAACACAGAGAACTAACTTGAATCTACTAGATGCCAAACTCTCTGTATTGGGTTATTTAATACATTATCTAATATTTAATCTTCACCAGAAAAAAAGGTGTAAACGTACTGAGGTTCAAAGTACTAGAACTGTTGCAAGTGACAGAGTCAGGATTTGAACCCTCAGTTCTAATTTGACTTCAAAGCCTAGGCTCTTAAACACTTACAGGACCCCCTTTAAAAGTCACTGTGGATCTTTCTGTAATTGGTACTTTCTCCCCATGTTAGGGAGTATTTTACATAATCTTGTGATATACTCCACACACTCTCTGACTCTACAGTTCTATTATTTGAATAAAGTTCATAACAAAGAATAGGAACACAGACCTTCTGCCCCTGAGACTAGAAATACAGGATAAGGTACAGAGACTAATATTCCCTTATCTCTGCTTCTTAAAGATGTAAGCTACTATTTGTTGTTGATAATAATAATATTTTCCAGGCACTATGGTAAATATTTTTGAAGCGTATTATCTCATTTAATCATATATCTCTTTTGCAAGGGTAGCTATTCATATTCTCATTTTATACATGAGGAATTTAAGACAATGTGTTATGTAACTTGACCAAAGTCACCCAGCTAGTAAATGGCAGAGATTAGATTCACAGTACGATTTTATAAGGTAATTTACATGAGGTTAGAGTGGTATAGAAGTAGAAAGGGTGTTTTTTTTTGGTTGCATCGGTCTTAGTTGCGGCACTCGGGATCTTCGTTGAGGCATGTGGGATCTTTCATTGCAGCACAGGCTCTGCATTGCGCCGTCGCGGTGCACAGGCTTCTCTCTGGTTGTGGTGTGCATGGGCTCAGTAGTTGTGGCACGCAGTCTCTCTAGTTGAGGCACGTAGGCTCAGTAGTTATGGTGCGTGGGCTTAGTTGCCCCGTGGCATGTGGGATCTTAGTTCTCCAACCAGGGATCGAAGCCAGGTCCCCTGCATTGGAAGGCGGATTCTTTTCCACTGGACCACCAGGGAAATCCCCTAGAAAGGGTTTTTTTTTGTTTTTTTTTTTTAAGAAATGCGGGAAAGGAAACTAATATAGTATTATAAATCAACTATACTTTAATTTAAAAAGAAGAAGACTAAAGAGGCATAACATCCAAATGCAATGTATTATCCTGACCTAACTACTCTGGACAAGAAAAATAATGTTTTAAAAGACATCTGGGGCAGTTGTCAAAATTTAACTATGCACTGTGTATTAGACAACAGTGTCTTATCCATGTGAAATTTTGTGATTAGACTGTGGGTATATAAGAGAATGGGAAGATAGTCTTGTTCTTAGCAAATGTACACTAAAATACTAGGGAGTCAAAGGGCATGATGTCTACAACTTCTTTGTAAATGGGTCAGAAAAAAATATATGTACATATAAAGAGAGAGGATAATAAAGCAAATATTTCAAAAAAAAAGAGAGAGAGAGAAAGAAATGTGGGAGAGGGGCCTCAAGACCTCTGTGGGAGAGCACAATTACTAACATGTCCCAGAAAAATAAAATGTATACTCTGAGCATAAACAAAATCATGGCTGCTACCTTCCTCCAAAAGACAATGCTAGAATATAGCCTATAGTCATCATAGATCTATTACAGTGTAGTAATACGTGGACTGAGTAGAATAACGATAGAAATCAGTCCCTTTCTTCCCCTTTACAACAGCAGTATTCCACCCTGCCAAAGTGGAACAGATATGCAACGGAGAAAATGTACATTGGGACCTGGAAGAAGAATGTAAGAGTGATGATTAGGAACTATTTGGGAAGAAAATCACAGGACTATGGGTGAAAATTAACAAGAAAAGTAGTATTGGTCATGATTTACCTCTACTTATACTTCAGTATTTAACTATTTGCCCCTTTTTTAAGCCAGAATCATTGCTTCCTTGATCTACTCACTTTATTAAATCAAAACCATTTGGATTTGGTTTAAATTTGTAAAAATTCACAAGTATACATATGTTCTATTTAGGAGAAAAAAACCCTGTGCTGGTTTATATTTTTCATGTAAGAGCATCTTTTAGAAACTCAAAAAAACCTGAAAATGAATTTCTTAAAACCATATTTTCTAATGACATATTTAGGATTTGATTTTAAAATTGGAGAAAGGGAGGAGGAGAGGTGATGTAAATATGGCAGAATGTCAATAATTGTTGACTGGGTGATGGGTATGTAGGGGTTCTTTGTACTAGTCTCTCTTATTTTACATAGGTGTGAATTTTTCATCAATAAAAATCATTCTGTTATGTATTCTAATCTCTGCAATAGAGTAGCATAACTAGTATTCTAGTGAAGACTCATTACTAAACTTTCTCATTGTTGCTGATGGTAGGGTATGATTCTATAAAAAACAGTGTTAAAAACATACCAGAGAAGAAATGACCAGGTATACTTTGACATTAAAGAAAAATTATCTAACCAAGAAACCAAAATTATAGCAGAGTTTTTCTGATACTTCCACTTTTAAAAAGAATAACGTTGCAAAAAACATGAAAGGAGGAATTTATACAAATAGCTTTCAGGCATCTTCCACACCAGTGGTTCCCAACATGCATAAAGAATATATAAATTCTTATGTGAAAGAAGTATCATTTGTAGAACAAAAATACAAATATACTTATAGAAAAAATATATACACACTACTGATTTTCAAATATATGAAGCTGTTTAATGTGATTAACAAAATACAACTTAATTCAAAAAGCATTTCTGAATTCATTGTAACTTTTTGTCATGATACATTTTTTCTTAATGCATGGATACTAAAATCATAGCTACAGTCTGAAAATCTCTGAAATAGTTTGTGTTTTAGTTAGAATTGAGAACCATTACTACATACTCATGATGCTTTTTTTCTTTCTTATGTGTTAATGTGTATTTCCAGGGGTTGGTGTGTGCTGGATTGGCTGACATGGCTAGACCTGCAGAAAAACTCAGCACAGCCCAATCTGCTGTTTTGATGGCTACAGGTAAATTAAATGAATATCTTCCATACCGGGCGTTCAAAAATTTTGTTTTATATCAATGTACTTAACTGTTTCGTGTTTGAAATACATATACACACACTCACACAGAAAGAAATTAGCAGTGTTATCTCTAGGAAGTTATTAGACTATAGCCAAAGAAGGCAGAGGAGGCTTATAAAAATGTCCCTGTGATGTAAGAACTGAGTGTTTTCTGAAATGCTGAATTATAGCAACTTCATTAAAGTCTCAAATTATAGCATTTCTTTGTCCTACTTTGTGTTGTCATAGTCTTATTTATAATTATTTTACTCTAATATTAAATGTTCAAATAAGATTGCAGCAGTACCTATGCTTTTTTAAAAAAAAAATTTATTTCAACAGGGTTTATTTGGTCAAGATACTCACTTGTAATTATTCCCAAAAACTGGAGTCTGTTTGCTGTTAATTTCTTTGTCGGGACAGCCGGAGCCTCTCAGCTCTTTCGTATTTGGAGGTAAGCTTACCACAGATGTAAAAAAAAATCTGCCTCAGAAGCCATCCGGCTGGCAATACTTTTTTTTTTTAAGATTCGTATATAATGCTAAGACGGGATGTGCCTGAAGCAGACATTAAACATTTCTAGAAAGCCTGGGGGTTTGAGTTAAAAGTGTTAGGCAGTATATTACCTAGGTTTTAAATCTGTGTGTTACCTAGATGTACAGCCCTTTGATAGAGTCTCTTTTATTAAGATAAGATAACATATATAATTTAGGATATATTAGGTAATTTTCTGCATGAACTTTTTATCACTTACTTTCAATCAAATATGATAAAGTGAGACTTAAATGTATAGTTATATAGTATTGGAAATGATATTTAAAGTGAGGCTGCTAGTTTCATTGGAAAGTATGTATTCCGTGAGCATTGGAAATTTTTAAAATTCAGTGATTAATATTATTTGTCAGTGACTGGTTAACACTCTGCAGTGAGCTTAGATGAAGGCTCTGGCTTGATTTGAACCATAGAACCTTCCTAAATTACAAAACAATGTTATGAATAACAACTTTCTTTAACTAAAAAAATTGAATGATTTCAGTAAAGAAGTAGAAAACATTGAGCTATGTAATTTACCTTCCTTTCAGAAGGCATTCTATTCTGCAGAGTATAGTACATTTTAATTTCATTCATCTGTACCATCCCTAGCTTTACTAGTAGCTTAATTCTGTAATCTTTTCATAATATTCTAGCACATAACGCATAGGTGAATAAATAAACTCACTCATTCTACACAATGCCTGACAACCATTTTTAGGGCTTACTTATATCAATATAAGCTTCAATTAGTACAGAGATTTTATTCACAGAGTACTTTTCTCATGCACCATCTCATTTTGACCTTATATTAACTCATGATAGTAGAACTATGAGAACACTAAGTGCCACATTCAGAAATATTATTTCTAATATCAGAAATTCAGGTTTAGTTTGACAAAAGGATTTTTGGCCTTTCGGTTACAATAGCAGATTAGATTTAGTTAGAAATATAAATGTTGGACTCTCTGGAGGACTTAGGAAAATACTGTTGAATGTTTGAAATCAGGACCTTTTGAGAAATCTAGGAGGTATGGTAGGCTTCATGGAATAAGTTCCCTCTTGTGCTTATTCAGTTTTCCACTTTATTTTCAGCTGAGAAGAATAGTAAATGAAGCCCAGGGTGATGTAAAAGGGAAAGACTCTGTAGCTTTGTGGTTAATTCTTCTTTGAATTAATGGTAATTGAAGAAATTGTCCTTAGATTCAATAAACTTTAAGTGTTACAACCTCCTAACCCAGTAGCCTGCCTGCATCACAGAATTATATTTTATTTTTAGTGATTAGACAGGCCCATTCCCAATTGCTTTTATTCTCAGGAAAGATGCTTTGTGAGTATAAAATTAAAAGTTCTAGATGACCACGTTTTGGTAAACTTTATACATATATTCACGTTTGTCATACTCTTGTATAGTTCCAGAATGAAAATATTCTTACATTAAAATAATATTTTTGTACAGGGAACTGTATGTCAGTTAAGACGTTTTGACAGTTGGAAACCAGATTCAAAAAAGTTCTTGGATTACTCTCCCATCTGCCTGTTTCTTCCTGTAAGCCTCTGGGAAGATTGTATTTACAACTGTATAGCCTCTTGACTAGAGAGAAAGAAGAGATGGAATATGCTTCCCACTCCCTTCTTATTATAAATGTATCTATTGTGATTCATGATTTTTTTCTTTCTGTTTTCTTTATAGATATAACCAAGGACTAAAAGCTAAAGCAAACAAATAAGAGTTCTTCATCACCCTAACAACCTAGACATGGACATAACCACTGGGACCTAGTTTGATTTATTATTCAGTTGTCAATGAGGTGATGCTAACTGTGCTAACATTTGTAAGGCATAAATTCTAACTGTAATTGGGAGATAGTACTTGATTCAACAGAAAAATAAAGCAAACTTTTAATAATATTGTCTCTTTACATATTACTTAAGGAATTTATCTATGGATATTAGTAACATTTTTTTTTACTATTTGTCCATAATAAATCATACTGCTCGTACATACCACTGGCCTCCTTCTGTTCTAGTCAACCAAAGTGTGTACGTCTAAGAGCACACATATTCCAGTGAGTCAAAAGATAGTCGGAAAGTTAAATAATCTGTGTACAGTGAAGGATGATGAAGTAGCTAAAAGTGAAAGGAAATAGAGCTAAAGAGAGCGAGAAATGGGTTGTGGAATGGCCAGCAACATGACACCTCAAACTGTTTTAAAATATTTTAACTTGAAACGAAGAATCTTGTGAAGAATATTATTTTTCGTATGTTGTATGAAAGTCTTTTACAGCTACAGAGTAACAAAGGATTTGTAAATTTTTGAAATATATTCAATAACTGATGTGATGTGGCAGAAAAGCTCTAGAGTCAGGCAGACCTGAATTTGAATCCCAGCTGTGTGACTTATAATCTCTGACTTTGGGGCAATTTAAGAAAGTGTCCAATAAAATACTGTGTGTGTGTGTGTGTGTGTGTGTGTGTGTGTGTGTGTGTGTGAAAAAAAAAAGAAAGAAAGAAAGTGTCCAGCAGAGTGCCTGGGACATAAGTCAGCTTTCTGTAAATGTTTGTGACCTTTGTCCCCGTTAGGAGGATTCATATTTGATTTGAATTCCCATTTGGGGTACTGACCTTTCTTCTGAAAATCCTAGTAAAACCAATCCTGGTTAGAACTGTAGTCAGAGAAATCAGCAAAGCCGGTTATTTCTAAATTTGAAGAAGCAAGTGACAAAAAGAACTTTTTGAGTAATAATATACTATAATCAAAATTTGACAATTAGCAATTGAAAACCTTGCACTTTATCTTTTAACCCTTCAGCATTGTCCGTCTTTGTTTTGTTTTTTTAACCAATAAAATTATAGTGATTTTAACTGAAAACCACAAATGTTTATTATCTCATAGTTTCTGTGGGTCAAGAATCCTGGAGCAGCTCATATGAATGCCTCTGGCTTGTGCCTGTGGCTCAGGGTATCACAGGATGCAGTCACCTCAGGCTCACCTCGGGGGAGATCTGCCTCCAAGCCCTCTCACATGGATATTGCCCATTCTCACATCCTCTCTGGCTCTTGGCCAGAGACATCAGTTCTTCACCAAAAGGGCTGCTTTCCCCAGAGTGAAAATACCCGAGAGGGAGAGAGGATGAGAGAGAGTTCCTAAGACAGAAGCTGCAGTCTTTTTATAACCTAATCTCATAAGTTATATCCCATCACTTCTGCCATGGTCTAGTTTTGGGGGGTATTTTTAACCTTTTTATTTTATATTGGAGTATAGTTGATTAAAGCACTGTCCATCTTTGAAGAGGAAAGATTAGAAAATTTGACACAGGCAAAAGTGAAGAGGTCCTCAAGTGTCAAATTATTACTGCTTTCTCTTTTCAAGCCACACTGTTATATTTGTTTGGCATGTGAATGCACACATGTGTACGTATTTTCTAGGGTTAAGCATTTAAGGAAAACATATACTATGAAATATGGCACAGATACAAAAAAGTTTATGAAAATGTGTGTGTTGAATTGGTGTTTCACTTCCTTTTCATTAAAACCTGCTCTTTCCTATATGGGTTCTCCGAAGCCCCACTTGTCAGTCAAATTAATTGTAGCATTTAGATGCAATCACAGACAATCCTTTTGATTCTCAGAAGCTACATCGACAGACTGTCTCATGCTTCCTTTCTGCCCAAAAACTTTCATCCATCCCACTATTAAAAATTAAAGATTCTAATATGTATCCAATCGAAAACTCTCGCTGTCAGTGATCAGTTTCATAACTACTCTCAAAAACTTAGAAAGAAGCAACTGTATCCCAGAAGTCCTTACTATCAATATAGCTACTAAACTTCATAAAAGAAGCTTTCACAGTGGTAAAAATCACTCAGTCTAGTTGAGTTTAATTCTATATCAAAATTTTCTAACATCCTTATTGATCGCTTCATTAGGTACATTTTCTCAAGGCCAGGTCTGATAGGCCTGTGTTTCAACCCAACTCTGCCACATATTAACTGTGAGACCTTGTTAATGTTTGTTTCTGAGCTTTAGTATTTTCAACAGTAAAATGGGGAAAATAATAGTACTTACTTCATAGGATTGTCGTCAAGATAATCGAGGTAATGTTTTAACACAGTGCCTGGTGCATGACAGGTGTTAAATAAAACGTAGAAAATGTCAGAAAATGGGAAGTTTTTTTTTTTTTTTTCTTTATACAGCAGGTTCTTATTAGTTATCTATTTTATACATATTAGTGCATATATGTCAATCCCAATCTCCCAATTCATCCCTCTCCCTGCTTTCCCCCCTTGCTGTCCATACATTTGTCCTCTACATCTGTGTCTCTATTTCTGCCTTGCAAACCAGTTCATTTGTACCATTTTTCTAGATTCCACGTGTATGCATTAATATATGATATTTGTATTTCTCTTTCTGACTTACTTCACTCTGTATGACAGTCTCTAGGTCCATCCATGTCTCTACAAATTACCCAATTTCGTTCCTTTTTATGGCTGAGTAGTATTCCATTGCATTTATGTACCACATCTTCTTTATCCATTTATCTGTCGATGGGCATTTAGGTTGCTTCATGACTGGTTAGTGTAAATAGTGCTGCAATGGCCATTGGGGTGCATGTGTCTTTTTGAATTATGGTTTTCTCTGGCTATATGCCCAGTAGTGGGATTGCTGGGTCACATGGTAATTCTATTTTGATTTTTTTAAGGAACCTCTATACTGTATCAATTAGTGGCTGTATCAATTTACATTCCCACCAACAGTGCAAGAGGGTTCCCTTTTCTCCACACTTTCTCGAGCATTTGTTGCTTGTAAATTTTCTGATGATGCCCATTCTAAGTGGTGTGAGGTGATACCTCATTGTAGTTTTGATTTGCATTTCTCTAATAATTAGTGATGTTGAGCAGCTTTTCATGTGCCTCTTGGCCATCTGTATGTCTCCTTTGGAGAAATGTCTATTTAGGTCTTCTACCCATTTTTTGATTGGGTTGTTTGTTTTTTTAAATGTTGAGCTGCATGAACTGTTTATATATTTTGGAGGTTAATCCTTTGTCCATTGATTTGTTTGCAAATATTTTCTCCCATTCTGAGGGTTGTCTTTTCATCTTGTTTATGGTTTCCTTTGCTGTGCAAAAGCTTTGAAGTTTCATTAGGTCCCATTTGTTTATTTTTGTTTTTATTTCCATTACTCTAGGAGGTGGATCTTTCTGTGATTTATGTCAAAGAGTGTTCTTCCTATATTTTCCTCTAAGAGCTTGATAGTGTCCAGTCTTACATTTAGGTCTTTAATTGATTTGGAATTTATTTTTGTGTATGGTGTGAGGTAGTGTTCTAATTTCATTCTTTTCCATATAGCTGTCCAGTTTTCCCAGCACCACTTATTGAAGAGACTGTCTTTTCTCCATTGTATATCCTTGCTTCCTTTGTCATAGATTAGTTGACCATAGGTGTGTGGGTTTATCGCTGGGCTTTCTATCCTGTTCCATCGATCTATATTTCTGTTTTTGTGCCAGTAACATATTATCTTGATTACTGTAGCTTTGTAGCATAGTATGAGGTGAGGGAGTCTGATTCCTCCAGCTCCATTTCTTTACCTCAAGATTGCTTTGGCTATTCGGGGTCTTTTGTGTCTCCATACAAATTTTAAGATTTTTTTTGTTCTAGTTCCGTAAAAAATGCCATTGGTAATTTGATAGGGATTGCATTGAATCTGTAGATTGCTTTGGGTAATATAGTCATTTTCACAGTATTGATTCTTCCAATCCAAGAACATGGTATATCTCTCCATCTGTTTGTGTCATCTTTGATTTCTTTCATCAATGTCTTATAGTTTTCTGAGTACGGGGTTTTTTTACCTCCATAGGTAGGTTTATTCCTAGGTATTTTATTCTTTTTGTTGCAGTGGTGAATGGGATTGTTTCCTTAATTTCTCTTTCTGATCTTTCATTGTTGGTGTATAGGAATGCCAGAGATTTCTGTGCATTAATTTTGTATCCTGCAAGTTTGCCAAATTCATTGATTAGCTCTAGTAGTTTTCTGGTGTCATCTTTAGGATTATCTATGTATAGTAACATGTCATCTGCAAACAGTGACAGTTTTACTTCTTTTCCAATTTGTATTTCTTTTTCTTCTCTGATTGCCGTGGCTAGGGCTTCCAAAACTATGTTGAATAATAGTGGCAAGAGTGGATATCCTTGTCTTGTTTGATTTTATTGTGATTGCACCCTCCTACTGTCTCATTGCAGCTTCTCCTTTGTCTTTGGATGTGGGGTATCCTTTTTGGTGAGTTCCAGTGTCTTTATGTCGATGTTTTTTCAGCAGTTAGTTGTGATTCCATTGCTCTCGCAAGAGGGAGTGAGTGCACGTCTTTCTACTCCGCCATCTTGAACCAATCTCCTCGGGAAGCTTATTAATTGAAGACAGACCCAAAAAGCACTTTCTTAAACAAAGGAGTTTTAATTTAGCTGCCCAAAGGATATAATGTGTTAACCTATTTGCACACCTTCTGAGGTCCTAACTGTTGGAATTCTTGAGGCTTTCACAGGTTAAAGCAGAAAACAAGCTGTTTTGGGGTGGTGGGCCAGAGGTGGGGTAGAGAGGCTCAGTAAGAGATAAATTCTTAACCTCATCTGTTTTATGGTTTGGCATTCATTTCAAAAAACAACATTGATCCAAAGTACATCAATACTGTTTTTTCTCCATGGTAAACAGATTGTTTTTTTAAGTTGTTATAATGATGGTGAAAGGTTGAATCGAAACAAGGATTGACCTCAAAGCCTAGATTCCTCTCTGTAAAACAGAACAGTTTTACTGGAGCTTGTTTATATAATGAAACAGAGATAGAAAGTACTTGTATTTATTAAGACTGGCTTTCTCCCTAAGGAGTCTGTTTAATTATATGAGGTATGAATATAACTATGTTAAGACTGGTTTCCACAATGCCAGAAAATTTACTCAGCAAACATAATTAAATGAGCTTTTCTCCTCCCTTAAGGAAACTGTGTTTTTCAACATTCTGAAATACACAGTAAACTTAATTATAGGGCTGGGCTTTGTTTGAAAATGTTTGCTTGATTTTCAGCTCAACTTTTTAAAATTCAGGTTTTACAAATGTGTCACTAAATATTAATTGTCATTGTGATATATATAAGAACAGCTAGAAAATCAAAATTGATTTAAGCTGTTAGAAAACATGCCGCCCTGGGCTTCCCTGGTGGCGCAGTTGTTAAGGGTCCGCCTGCCGATGCCGATGCAGGGGACGCGGGCTCGTGATCTCGGTCCGGGAAGATCCCACATGCCGCGTAGTGGCTGGGCCTGTGAGCCATGGCCGCTGAGCCTGCGTGTCCGGAGCCTGTGCTCCGCAACGGGAGAGGCCACGGCAGTGAGAGGCCCGCGTACCGCAAAAAAAAAAAAAAAAAAAAAAAAAAGAAAAGAAAATATGCCGCCCTCTTAAAACGCATTTTGCCAGTGTCCATAGGATGAAGAAACTCAAATCCAGTGCCACGTTGTATTGCTGTTATCTGTGGGGTGAATTTGAGTGGAAGTATGGGCTTGACCAGTCAGAAAGGACAGGTGAAAATTTTACCTCACAAAAATCTCTGAAGAGAAGTATTGTAACGTAAATTTCGTAGTCCTGGTAAAAGTCACAATCATTATTGACCAAAATTGGGTGTTTACTCAGGAGATACTTGTCTTTACGATAATCACCTACCAACTATTGCCTAATTTCAACCACCCACCACATAGAGAAAGAGTTGTGAAAACTACTCTGGCGTCTTATCAGTCTCCCTGACCCTTGCCCCAAATATCCAGTCTAGAGAACCTGAAACAGTCCTTGCGTGAGCAATAGGCCACTAGGGCTGGTGGGGGAGGGGAGGGCAGTGCCAGCCAATCAGAAGCATAGTCAGTGCCCGTGAAACAATGAGCTTCTGATGAGGTTGTGGCCAGGAAAACGGTTTTTAGACAAAACTGTCATTTTATGTGTCAGCTATAGACAGACATGGCACTTCTGCTGTCTTCTGAATAATGTCATCCAGGCCCCTTTCCTGTTTTCTGCACTCCTGAAAGATCTAGGCCCTAATCTAAGCTCTGGCTTTTCCTCAGCCTTGAAGAAAGAAGAGGTATGTGGCAGTAGGAGTCTGAGTAGAAAGAATGGTTGCAGAGCTAAAGATGAGGGCAACCCTTGGGGAAGAAGACAGGTTTGGGAGCTTAAGGAAAGTGGGAAGGCCTTGGGCTAGGACTGGAGGTCCCCCTTGTATACATCTGTGTCAGTCATTTAAGTGAGGTTAGAAGCTTGAAGGTTTCAATGTTACCTCATCCTATTTACCCTAGATGCTCTATTTTTTTAGCTTCCTGTCTACTTACCTATCTTCTGCGTCTTCTCACATAATATCCTTATCAGTCATCAAATAGCAAATGCCTACCATGTGAAGGGGCTCCAGAAAGATACTATGGAGGAAACGAACATATATGTAGAACGTGATCTCTAACACAGAGAAGCTTCAATTCAGAGAAGCCATAAACAGATTAATAGATAATCAAGGATTTTTAAATATATAATAAAGCACTTAAGTTTACAAACACTAAGTGCCCTAACAGCTCAGAGGAAAAATTTCCTTGGCTAGAGTGGTCTGGCAAGCTTTCGTGGCAGATAACATTATCCCTTTATGTTGAGAGTATCTCCTTTGGATTCTTGTAAAACCTGACTTTACATATTGATGAAAAATGGGATGAAAACTGAAATCTATTAGAAGTTTCTAGAAAAGATATTTAGAGAAACAATAATGGATATTATTGATTGATCTTTAGTTTCATTTGCCTTTGGGGGTACTGCTGAGTTCTCTTTAAGCAGAATAAAACTGGACACACACTCTCCATTCAGGAAAATCTGTGTTGGTATATCTTTGGGGCCTTGCTCTTTCACTCTGTCAGGTACCCTCATTCCTAGATGCTTTCATGCTTTCTGAGTGTCCGCTCTGTTCAAGCTCTATTCTTGATTGTGATTGAATTGGCCAAATATTTGATGAGGGTACCATCAACATGCTTTGAAAGTGCTCTAAAATTAAATACATATTTTCTCTAGGTCATAAACATCCCCAAAGTGTCATAAAACATATACAAATGGGGTATACCGTGGTATAATAGAAAGAATATGGACTTTGAAATTCCACAGACCTGGGCTTGCTTTCCAGCTATGTGACCTAAGGCAAATTCATCTGAGCTTCATTTTCTGTATCTATAAAATGGGGATGAGGCCTACTTCACAGCGCTGTTTTGAGGATTAAATGAGGCAACCTCTGTAAAATGCTTTACATTAAAAAGGTCTTAATAGGGCTTTCCTGGTGGTGCAGTGGTTAAGAATCCGCTTGCCAAAGCAGGGGACATGGGTTCAAGCCCTGGTCCAGGAAGATCCCACATGCCACAGACCAACTAAGCCTGTGCGCCACAACTACTGAGCCTGAGTGTCACAACTACTAAAGCCCGTGCGCGTAGAGCCCATGCTCCGCAACAAGAGAAACCACAACAATGAGAAGCACATGCACCGCAACAAAGAGTAGCCCCTGCTCGCCACAACTAGAAAAAGCCCGTGCACAGCAACGAAGACCCAACACAGCCAAAAATAAATAGATAATTAATTAATTTAAAGAAGATTATTTTAGGGCTTCCCTGGTGGTGCAGTGGTTGAGAGTCCGCCTGCCGATGCAGGGGACACGGGTTCGTGCCCCAGTCCGGGAAGATTCCATATGCCACGGAGCAGCTGGGCCCGTGAGCCCTGGCCACTGAGCCTGCGTGTCCCGAGCCTGTGCTCCGCAACGGGAGAGGCCACAACAGTGAGAGGCCCGCATAACGCAAAAAAAAAAAAAAAAAAAGATTATTTTAAAAAATGTCTTAATAAATTATAATTACAATGTGGTATGTGCCATATCACTAATCATTTTCTGATGTTGCAGAACTTAAAGCAGAAAACTGAGTCTTCTAAAAGAGAAAATTCCAATTGTGTTCTTACGGATGTTCATGAGAAAAGCTCAGGTGTTCATCTTAGATGTCTTTGCCTCTTCAGCCCATGAACAAATAATTTTGTTATTCTAGTTTCCCTTCTGTATTTGTCATCTTAATCTCCAAACGCATCTACTTTCCTTACCTAGTAATCATAAACTTAGAAAAATCTGTCTAAATCTTCAAATCACCTCATTTAATCACCTGAAACATTGTAAATCAATTATACTTCAATAAAAATGGAATCTTAGCAATCATCTAATTCATCTTTCCACTAAAGAGGAGAATCACCTCTACAACCTTGAAGGCAGATGGATATGCAGTCTCTCACAAGGATATCCAATATTTCCTAAGACTACCCAGGTCCAATGTTCATCCTTACACTGTTTAAATTTGCCTCCCAGGCATTGCCAGCCATTGATCCCACTTGATCCTTTTGAATCAATCAATCAATCAATCAATAAATCTAACCCGTTTTAGTGTGAGTCTTAAGACTAAAGCAAAACATTCCATACTGTGCATGTGAAGAGTATGTGGTATTGCCAACATTGAAGGGGCTGGTAGTAGGGTTGCTAACTAAAATGTAATATTTGAAATATATTTATATTAAAAAATTACTCACTGTTTATTTAAAATTCAAATTTAACTGGATGTCCTATATTGTTATTTGCTAAATCTGACACTCTTTCAAGTGATAGCAAAAGAGAGCAAAGTTGAGATAGTCAACGAAGAGGGGCAGGAGAGGGAGGAATAGAGCTACACCCTGCTCAGTTCTGCTCAGTCCTAACTGTTCATGGCCGCTCAGCCCATCTGTGGAAGCCTGTTCAGAGCATCCATTCCTACAGAACTTATACTATTTAAGGTTACCTATTCTTTGATAGAGTAGCTCCCAAAGAATGCCAGCTTTCCTTTCCCTCTTCAGCCCTCCCATGAAGTTTATTCTTGCTTAGCCAAATCCAATCCCTACCTGAGGGAGAAAGTAGGGGAATTCTTTTGTTAAATTCAGGGGTCTGCATTAGACTTTGCACATGTATCTCCTGGTTACTCCACAACTTTCACAGTTCAGTTTAAATACCGGAAGACAGGAGAGCTTCCGGGAAGATGGCGGAAGAGTAAGACACGGAGATCACCTTCCTCCCCACAGATACACCAGAAATACATCTACACGTGGAACAACTCCTACACAACACCTACTGAACGCTGGCAGAAGACCTCAGACCTCCCAAAAGGCAAGAAACCCCCCACGTACCTGGGTAGGGCAAAGGAAAAAAGAATAAACAGAGACAAAAGAATAGGGACGGGACCTCCACCAGTGGGAGGGAGCTGTGAAGGAGGAAATGTTTCCACACACTAGGAAGCCCCTTCACGGGCGGAGAATGCGGGTGGCGGAGGGGGAAAGCTTCGGGGCCGCGGAGGAGAGCACAGCCACAGGGGTGCGGAGGGCAAAGCGGGGAGATTCCCGCACCGAGGATCAGGGCCTACCGGCACTCACCAGCCCGACAGGCTTGTCTGCTCACCCGCCGGGGCGGGCGGAGGCTGGGAGCTGAGGCTTGGGCTTCCGTCAGAGCGCCGGGAGGGGACTGGGGTTGGCGGCGTGAATACAGCCTGCAGGGGGTTAGTGCGCCACGGCTGGCCGGGAGGGAGTCCGGGGAAAAGTCTGGACCTGCCGAAGACGCAAGAGACGTTTTCTTTCCTCTTTGTTTCCTGGTGCGCGAGGAGAGGGGATTAAGACCGCTGCTTAAAGGAGCACCAGAGATGGGCACGAGCCGCGGCTAAAAGCGCGGACCCCAGAGACGGGCATGAGACGCTAAGGCTGCTGCCACCACCAAGAAGCCTGTGTGCGAGCACAGGTCACTATCCACACCCCCCTTCCGGGGAGCCTGTCCAGCTCGCCACTGCCAAGGTCCCGGGATCCAGGGACAACTACCCCGGGAGAACGCACGGCGCGCCTCAGGCTGGTGCAACGTCATGCCGGCCTCTGCCGCCTCAGGCTCGCCCCGCCCTCCGTGCCCCTCCCTCCCCCGCGGCCTGAGTGAGCCAGAGCCCCCGAATCAGCAGCTCCTTTAACCCCGTCCTGTCTGAGAGAAGAACAGACGCCCTCCGGCGACCTACACGCAGAGGCGGGGCCAAATCCAAAGCTGAGCCCCTGGGAGCTGTTACAACAAAGAAGAGAAAGGGAAATCTCTCCCAGCAGCCTCAGAAGCAAAAGTATTAAAGCTCCACAATCAGCTTGATGTCTGTGGAATACATGAATAGACAATGAATCATCCCAAACTGAGGAGGTGGACTTTGAGAGCAAGATTTATGCTGTATGGCTTTGCTTCCACCATTTGGCCTAGGGTTCTATCCGTACTTTTTTTTTTAAATAATTATTTTAATAACTTTATTTTATCTTTATTTTATTTTACTTTATCTTCTTTCTTTTTATCCTTCCTCCCTCCCTCCCTCCCTTCTTTCTTTCTTTCTACTTCTACTAATTCTTTCTTTCTACTTTTTCTCCCTTTTATTCTGAGCCATGTGGATGAAAGGCTCTTGGTGCTGCAGCCAGGAGTCACTGCTGTGACTCTGAGGTTGGAGAGCCAACTTCAGGACACTGGTCCACAAGAGACCTCCCAGCTCCACATAATATCAAACGGCAAAAATCTCCCAGAGATCTCCATCTCAACACCAGCACCCAGCTTCACTCAACGACCAGCAAGCTACACTGCTGGACACCCTATGCCAAACAACTAGCAAGACAGGACCACAACCCCACCCATTAGCAGAGAGGCTGCCTAAAATCATAATAAGTCCACAGACACCCCAAAACACACCAACAGACGTGGACTTCCCCACCAGAAAGACAAGATCCAGCCTCATCCACCAGAACACAGGCACTAGTCCCCTCCACCAAGAAGCCTACACAACCTTAGCCACTGGGGACAGACACCAAAAACAATGGGAACTACGAACCTGCAGCCTGCAAAAACGAGACCCCAAACACAGGAAATTAAGCAAAATGAGAAGACAGAAAAACACACAGCAGTTGAAGGAGCAAGATAAAAACCCACCAGACCTAACAAATGAAGAGGAAATAGGCAGTCTACCTGATAAACAATTCAGAATAATGATAGTAAAGATGATCCAAAATCTTGGAAGTAGAATGGACAAAATGCAAGAAACATTTAACAAGGACCTAAAAGAACTAAAGATGAAACAAACAATGATGAACAACACAATAAATGAAATTAAAAATACTCTAGATGGGATCAATAGCAGAATAACTGAGGCAGAAGAATGGATAAGTGACCTGGAAGATAAAATAGTGGAAATAACTACTGCAGAGCAGAATAAAGAAAAAAGAATGAAAAGAATTGAGGACAGTGTCAGAGACCTCTGGGACAACATTAAACACACCAACATTCGAATTATAGGGGTTCCAGAAGAAGAAGAGAAAAAGAAAGGGACTGAAAAGATATTTGAAGAGATTGTAGTTGAAAACTCCCCTAATATGGGAAAGGAAATAGATAATCAAGTCCAGGAGGCACAGAGAGTCCCATACAGGATAACTCCAAGGAGAAACATGCCAGTACACATATTAATCAAACTATCAAAAATTAAATACAAAGAAAACATATTAAAAGCAGCAAGGGAAAAACAACAAATAATACAAAAGGGAATCCCCATAAGGTTAACAGCTGATCTTTCAGCAGAAACTCTGCAAGCCAGAAGGGGCTGGCAGGACATATTTAAAGTGATGAAGGAGAAAAACATGCAACCAAGATTACTCTACCCAGCAAGGATCTCATTCAGATTTGATGGAGAAATTAAAACCTTTACAGACAAGCAAAAGCTGAGAGAGTTCAGCACCACCAAACCAGCTTTACAACAACTGCTAAAGGAACCTCTCTAGGCAAGAAGCACAAGAGGAGGAAAAGACCTACAATAACGAACCCAAAACAATTAAGAAAATGGGAATAGGAACATACATATTGATAATTACCTTAAATGTAAATGGACTAAATGCTCCCACCAGAAGACACAGATTGGCTGAATGGATACAAAAACAAGACCCATATATTTGCTGTCTACAAGAGACCCACTTCAGACCTAGAGACACATACAGACTGAAAGTAAGGGGATGGAAAAACGTATTTCATGCAAATGGAAATCAAAAGAAAGCTGGAGTAGCAATTCTCATATCAGACAAAATAGACTTTAAAATAAAGACTATTAGAAGAGACAAAGAAGGACACTACATAATGATCAAGGGATCGATCCAAGAGGAAGATATAATAATTGTAAATATTTATGCACCCAACATAGGAGCATCTCAATACATAAGGCAAATACTAACAGCCATGAAAGGGGAAATTGACAGTAACACATTCATAGTAAGGGACTTTAACACCCCACTTTCACCAATGGACAGATCATCCAAAATGAAAATAAATAAGGAAACACAAGCTTTAAATGATACATTAAACAAGATAGACTTAATTGATATTTATAGGACATTCCATCCAAAAACAAAAGAATACACATTTTTCTCAAGTGCCCATGGAACTTTCTCCAGGATAGATCATATCTTGGGTCACAAGTCAAGCCTTGGTAAATTTAAGAAAATTGAAATTGTTTCAAGTGTCTTTTCTGACCACAACGCTATGAGACTAGATATCAATTACAGGAAAAGATTTCTAAAAAATACAAACACATGGAAGCTAAACAATACACTACTTAAAAACGAAGTGATCACTGAAGAAATCAAAGAGGAAACAAAAAAATACCTAGAAACAAATGACAATGGAGACACGACAACCCAAGATCTATGGGATGCAGCAACAGCACTTCTAAGAGGGAAGTTTATAGCAATACAATCCTACCTTAAGAAACAGGAAACATCTTGAATAAACAACCTAACCTTGCATCTAAAGCAATTAGAGAAAGAAGAACAAAAAAACCTCAAAGTTAGCAGAAGGAAAGAAATCATAAAAATCAGATCAGAAATAAATGAAAAAGAAATGAAGGAAACAATAGCAAAGATCAATAAAACTAAAAGCTGGTTCTTTGAGAAGATAAACAAAATTGATAAACCATTAGCCAGACTCATCAAGAAAAAAAGGGAGAAGACTCAAATCAATAGAATCAGAAATGAAAAAGGAAAAGTAACAACTGACACTGCAGAAATACAAAAGATCATGAGAGCTTACTACAAGCAACTCTATGCCAATAAAATGGACAACCTGGAAGAAATGGACAAATTCTTAGAAATGCACAACCTGCCAAGACTGAATCAGGAAGAAATAGAAAATATGAACAGATGAATCACAAGCACTGAAATTGAAACTGTGATTAAAAATCTTCCAACAAACAAAAGCCCAGGACCAGATAGCTTCACAGGCGAATTCTATCAAACATTTAGAGAAGAGCTAACACCTATCTTTTGCAAACTCTTCCAAAATATAGCAGAGGGAGGAACACTCCCAAACTCATTCTACGAGGCCAACATCACCTTCATACCAAAACCAGACAAGGATGTAACAAAGAAAGAAAACTACAGGCCAATATCACTGATGAACATAGATGCAAAAATCCTCAACAAAATACTAGCAAACAGAATCCAACAGCACATTAAAAGGATAATACTCCATGATCAAGTGGGGTTTATTCCAAAAATGCAAGGATGCTTCAATATATGCAAAACAATCAATGTGATATACCATATTAACAAATTGAAGGAGAAAAACCATATGATCATCTCAATAGATGCAGAGAAAGCTTTCGACAAAATTCAACACCCATTTATGATAAAAACCCTCCAGAAAGTAGGCATAGAGGGAACTTTCCTCAACATAATAAAGGCCATGTATGACAAACCCACAGCCAACATCGTCCTCAATGGTGAAAAACTGAAAGCATTTCCACTAAGATCAAGAACAAGATAAGGTTGCCCACTCTCACCATTCTTATTCAACAATAAGAACTTCAATTAGAAGTTTTAGCCACAGCAATCAGAGAAGAAAAGGAAATAAAAGCAATCCAAATCAGAAAAGAAGAAGTAAAGCTGTTACTGTTTGCAGATGACATGATACTATACATAGAGAATCCTAAAGTTGCTACCAGAAAACTACTAGAGCTAATCAATGAATTTGGTAAAGTAGCAGGATTGAAAATTAATGCACAGAAATCTCTGGCATTCCTATACACTAATGCTGAAAAATCTGAAAGTGAAATCAAGAAAACACTCCCATTTACCATTGCAACAAAAAGAATAAAATATCTAGGAATAAACCTACCTAAGAAGACAAAAGACCTGTATGCAGAAAATTATAAGACACTGATGAAAGAAATTAAAGATGATACAAAAAGATGGAGAGATATACCATGTTCTTGGATTGGAAGAATCAACATTGTGAAAATGACTCTACTACCCAAAGCAATCTACAGATTCAGTGCAATCCCTATCAAACTACCACTGGTATTTTTCACAGAACTAGAACAAAAAAATTTACAATTTGTATGGAAACACAAAAGACCCCGAATAGTCAAAGCAATCTTGAGAACGAAAAACTGAGCTGGAGGAATCAGGCTCCCTGACTTCAGACTATACTACAAAGCTACAGTAATCAAGACAGTATGGTACTGGCATAAAAACAGAAAGCTCAATGGAACAGGATAGAAAGCCCAGAAATAAGCCCACACACATATGGTCACCTTATCTTTGATAAAGGAGGCAGGAATGTACAGTGGAGAAAGGACAGCCTCTTCAATAAGTGGTGCTGGGAAAACTGGACAGGTACATGTAAAAGTATGAGATTAGATCACTCCCTAACACCATACACAAAAATAAGCTCAAAATGGATTAAAGACCTAAATGTAAGGCCAGAAACTATCAAACTCTTAGAGGAAAACATAGGCAGAACACTCTATGACATAAATCATAGCAACATCCTTATTGACCCACCTCTTAGAGAAATGGAAATAAAAACAAAAATAAACAAATGGGACCTAATGAAACTTAAAAGCTTTTGCACAGCAAAGGAAACCATAAACAAGACCAAAAGACAACCCTCAGGATGGGAGAAAATATTTGCAAATGAAGTAAATGACAAAGGATTAATCTCCAAAATTTATAAGCAGCTCATGCAGCTCAATAACAAAAAAACAAACAACCCAATCCAAAAATGGGCAGAAGACCTAAATAGACATTTCTCCAAAGAAGATATACAGACTGCCAACAAACACATGAAAGAATGCTCAACTTCATTAATCATTAGAGAAATGCAAATCAAAACTACAATGAGATATCATCTCACACCAGTCAGAATGGCCATCATTAAAAAATCTAGAAACAATAAATGCTGGAGAGGGTGTGAAGAAGAGGGAATCCTCTTGCACTGTTCGTAGGAATGTAAATTGATACAGCCACTGTGGAGAACACTATGGAGGTTCCTTAAAAAACAACAAATAGAACTACCATATGACCCAGCAATCCCACTACTGGGCATATACCTTGAGAAAATCATAATTCAAAAATAGTCATGTACCAAAATGTTCATTGCAGCTCTATTTACAATAGCCAGGACACAGAAGCAACCTAAGTGTCCATCATCGGATGCATGGATAAAGAAGATGTGGCACATATATACAATGGAATGTTACTCAATCATAAAAAGAAATGAAATTCAGCTATTTGTAGTGAGTTGGATATACCTAGAGTCTGTCATACAGAGTGAAGTACGTCAGAAAGAGAAGGACAAATACCGTATGCTAACAAATATATATGGAATTTAAGAAAAAAAAAATGTCATGAAGAACCTAGGGGTAAGACAGGAATAAAGACACAGACCTACTAGAGAATGGACTTGAGGATATGGGGAGGGGGAAGGGTAAGCGTGACAAAGCGAGAGAGAGGCATGGACATATATACACTACAAAACGTAAGGTAGATAGCTAGTGGGAAGCAGCTGCATAGCACAGGGAGATCAGCTCGGTGCTTTGTGACCACCTGGAGCGGTAGGATGCTGGGGGAGATGCAAGAGGGTAGAGATATGGGAACATATGTATATGTATAACCGATTCACTTGGTTATAAAGCAGAAACTAACACACCACTGTAAAGCAATTATACTGCAATAAAGATGTAAAAAATATAAAATAAAATAAAAATTAAAAAAATAAAACAATAATAATAATAAATAAACACTGGAAGACAATGGCCATTTTCACCCAAATGTCATCATCTGACAACGTTTCCAATCTCTCCCATCATTCCTCACATTCCATAGTCCATGAACTTCAATTAAAGTGGGCAAAACTAAACCCAATACTCCGAATCAGATATGAACACTGCTTACTACCATAAGATTTGCATTACATCCAAATGGCCAATAAACATATGAAAAGGTGCTTAATTTCATTAGTACCACCAGGGAAATAAAACCACAGATATCACCACTCACCTACCAAGATGACCAAAATTTTAAAAGACTGACAATAGCAAATGTTAGCTGGGTTATGGAGCTTCTGAGTTCTCACATCTTGCTTGTGGGGTGTAAATTGACCCAGCAATTCCACTTCTAGGTATATGCTGAAGTGAAATGCATACACGTGTTTACGAAAACACATGTACAAGGATGTTCTTAGCAGCATTATTTCTAATAGCCTAAAACGAAACAACCCATAGGTCAGTAGTAGAAGGGATAAATAATTTATGTATAGTCAAGCAATATCATACAGCACTGAAAATAAATGAGTACTGAGATACACACAACAACATGGATAAACATCACAAACAATTGAGAAAAAATAAGAAAGTATATATGATTCCATTTATATAAAGTTAAAAAGTAAGGTAAAAATGATCTATGGTGCTAGAAATCAGGAGATAGGTCACCTTTGGGGAGATGTGGGGGGAATGAGCGGGAGATGACATGAAACAGGCTTCTGTAGTGCTGGTCATGTTCCTTATTTGTTTTTTGAATGAATGAATGAATTTTGGCTGTGTTGGGTCTTCGCTGCTGTGTGCAGGCTCTCTCCAGCTGCAGCAAGCAGGGGTCACTCTTTGCCATGGTGTGCAGGCCTCTCACTGCGGTGGCCTCCACCGTTGCAGAGCACAGGCTCCAGCCGCACGGGCCGCAGCAGTCGTGGCACACAGGCTCAGCAGTTGTGGCCCACGGACTCCAGAGTGCAGGCTCAGCAGCTGTGGCGCATGGGCCCAGTTGCTCCGTAGCATGTGGGATCCTCCCAGACCAGGACTCCAACCCATGTCCCCTGCATTGGCAGGTGGACTCTCAACCCGCCACTGGGGAAGTACTGTTCTTTCTTGATATGAGTAGAGAACATGGATTTGTTCACTTTATAATAATTCATCAAGCTATCCAGTTAGGAATCTTGCATTTTTCTGTGCATATGTTATGCTTCAATAAGTAAGTTTTTTAAAGATAACATTGGATTTGCAGTAAATCTAGTCTTTTACACCACATGCTTATGCATTTGAGTTTGTTAAAATTCTAAGCACAGCACTTATTTGCATTTATTCTTCAAAAACTTCATTGTTATTTCAGTCAATTAAAATATTTTAAGATCCTGATTCTATCATTCAGTACATTAGCTCTCCTTCCAATTATATCTTTATCTGAGTCCTCTAGCACACTCATGGAGGCCCCCTCTGAATGGACACTAGAACACAAATCAATATCCTTTAGGTCTAATTGTTAACCAGCTAACTATATTTTCATCACTCCTATAATTTTGTATGTTACCCACAAAGATGTGAGAAATTCGGCCAAATGCCTTGTTAAAGTCAAGATATACTTTGTCAACAGCATTCTCTTGATTTTAAAGTTTAATAAATCAAAAAAGGAAATATGGGCTTCCCTGGTGGTGCAGTGGTTGAGAATCCACCTGCCAATGCAGGGGACACGGGTTCATGCCCCGGTGCGGGAAAAGCGGCTGCTCCCATGAGCCATGGCCGCTGGGCCTGCGCGTCCAGAGCCTGTGCTCCGCAACGGGAGAGGCCACAACAGTGAGAGGCCCGTGTACCGCAAAAAAAAAAAAAAAACAGGAAATAAGGCTAGTTTGTTCTCAGCTCTGAATCCCTTTTGACTCCTTTTAATCACCTGTTACTGATTAAGTGCTCACATATTATCAAGTATGATTAATCACCTGTTACTGATTAAGTGCTCACATATTATCAAGTATGATAACTCACAAATATCCCAGCTCTCACTCTCACTGCACACATGGTAGAATTGCACTTTCCCACTTAGGTGAAATTAGATATGTTTCATAACTTGCTTTGGCCAATGTCATTTGAGTGGAAATGAAATATATCGCTTCTGGGAAAACACTTTAAGAACGAGTCTGCAATCAAATCCTCTTTTCCCACTGTCTCCACAACCAAAATGTCCCAGCCTGTGTCCCAAAGTGAAGGCAACGATAGAGTAGGGCCTCAGACAACCTACAATGGACATGTAGCACCAGCAGGAAATGAATAAGAAATAAGCATTGGCTATTTCAAGCCATTGAGATTTTGGATTTTTTTGTTAATGAAACAAAACCTAGCTTATACTGACTGATACATCACATTTACCAGACGGTGTTTTCAGGAATCCACATGTAGTCTCATCTTTTGAAATTCAGAAGAGAATGTACCCGTCTCTAGTTTTCCAACCTCTCTCTCATTCTCCATTATTCTTTGAGATTACTGACATTACATCTGTCAGTTCTTTCCATATATTTCAGTGGATATAGGTTATCTGGGAATGGCTACTTGAATTTAAATGACTAGTTTTTTATCACTGCTTTCTTATCGTGGACTTCAACTCTTTCTTGTCAATATTTGTTATATATTCAATTCTCCATAGTGGAGAAGACAGAAACAAAAGAAGAGCTGTGTAGTACATCATAGTTAAGCTTTGTCCTTATTCCTCTTTTATTAATTACCTTGCTTTCAATAAAACCTAAAAGTCCCTCTGGGTTTTCTTAACTTCATCATTTTTCCTAGGTCTCAGCTCATTCTGGGCATTCTCACACCCTTCTTTGATAAATTCATATAGCATTTATCAAATTCACTCTCTGAAATTTTTTATTTGATGTATTTGTCATCTATTGACTATTCCTAGCATATGCTGTGTTTTAATGATATTTTTATTTTTTTTAACCTTAGTTATATGCTTCTCCTTCTACCTTTTGTTCACTTCTTAACATTTGCATTTACCAAGGTTTTTCCTTTTAAAGATTATCTAATACTTAATATTTAGTACCCATTTTTAGAGGTTTCTATCCATTTTAAGGTTTGTTTTTTTTGTTTGTTAAATATACTAATACACTAATGTTTTCCCTGATTTAAAAAAAAATGCTGGGCTTCCCTGGTGGCGCAGTGGTTGAGAGTCCACCTGCCGATGCAGGGAACACGGATTCGTGCCCCAGTCCGGGAAGATCCCACATGACGCGGAGCGGCTAGGCCCGTGAGCCATGGCCGCTGAGCCTGCGCGTCCGGAGCCTGTGCTCTGCAACGGGAGAGGCCAGAACAGTGAGAGGCCCGTGTACCACAAAAAAATAATAATAATAATAAAATATAAAAAAAAAGTCATAAAAAAAAAAATGCTTTCCTGAAGTCTAAGATATATGTTAACTCGCTTTTTCCTTCTAATACTCTTATGTACCCAAACATGACCTATGTTTGGTTGAAATTACTAAGCACGTCCTCCATGTTGGTGAGTATCAGTTCCTCCTTTTTTAAATTCACTTAGTATCTGTATCACTTATTCCAAGAACTTGAATTGCTCTGAAAATACTGGGTATGCTATTCCTGTTCAGGGTGGTAGAGCATGATTTTTACAACATTCAGGAATGATCATTTCATCAGCCCCAGCAGCTAAATGAACGCCTTAGGAAATCCTAGTTTTCTCAAAGCTAACTGCATAACACATCAAAATTTCAATATTTCCTCCCACTTACAGTTTAAAGTCTTACACACACACACACACCTTTTAATTCTTTCCCTCTATTTCTTTACGCCTATACCTTAAAACACTTAATCTCTTTCTTATATATAATACTCCACTTTGCTACTCACCTTTATATAAATATTCACAAACATAAACTCATGTCTACACTTTTCTCTTTTAATTTTCAAAAAGGAGAGAGAAAAGATGAGAGACCAAAAGGGAGGGGGAGGGAAAGGGGGGACATGTGGACAGAAGGAAAAGGGGCTTGGATGGAGGGATTAGTGCTACTGGCCCCTCTACCACAGCACTTGTACCCTGAGGGCTCACCCCTTCACGGAAATGCATGGTCAACAACTCAGCCATTATCACCTCAACCACTTAAATAAGCAGTCCACAGGTTAGACAAAGCAAAAGGGAAGAAAGAAATAGGAAAGTGAGTGAACGAATGTAAGTCAGATTGCCTCCATTCTCAGCTTTGCTTTCCAGAAGGTCTATCTGGCGACTGTCTGCGGTGACCATACAACCCTGAACATCTGCCTTAACATGAACACTCGAAGAGAACATGAATCACAGGATCGGTCCATTGTCAAAATAGCAGCTCATTTACCGGACCTCATTGTCTATGGAGATTTTTCTCCAGAGCGACCTTCTGTGGATTATTTTGATGGAGTCTTGATGTTTGTTGATATTTCAGGCAAGCACAAAAGGGATGTTTAATGTGGGGGAACAACAGGCTTGAATCGGAATTACATGCAGAGCTTGACTGCAGAGTGGTGGGGGGGTGTGCGGCATTTTCGAGTTTTTGTGCTGTTACTGCAAATATTCCTACTGAGAAAACTGGAGGGAGGAGGGATAACCCGTGGACCTGGCTCCCTTTCTTCTTCCCTTACCCAGCATGTCCAGTAATGGGCAAATCTTTAAGATGTCCACGTCCCAGGCCTGGAACTTCAGGCTCCAATGGCCCTGTCCCAACTGACTCAACCCCCCACACCCAACAGCATCCCAGGCAAAATTGACCTCAGGAAATGGCCTCTCCAGATGTTGTTTACAGCTTAACAGGAAACTTGCCACCTCTTCAGAAGTCTTTGAATTTTATGAGTTTTCATTGCCATGAAATGGAAGTTCTATATCTAGTTAAAGAAATTGCAGTCATCCCTGTACAAGTTGAGAAATTAGGAGGGAAGAGTTATCTGGTGCCTTTCCCTGACCCCTAAAATAATAAACAGAGAAGACCCAATATCTGACACTTGACCAGCCACATAGATCATTTAAGAGAAACCCTGCCAGTTCTTAAAAGCTGAGGCCCACTGCTCACCAGTGTGGTTCTCTTCTCCTGACTGTTTGGTTCTTCCCAGCACACAAGGAAACTAGCTGCACATTTGTTACAGGTTTTACTGCAATGACTGAGAAGTTCAGCACAGCCATGTACATGGACAGAGGGGCTGAGCAGTTGGTGGAGATCCTCAACCACTATATAAGTGCAATAGTGGAGAGTAAGTGTCCCCATAGGTTTCTGGCTTAAGCATATTTCAATTCATTGTTTTTCTGTATTTGGTGGTTATAAACTGATAAAGTACTGTTGCTTAGCATTCTTCATTGTCTCCATGAAATGTGTATGAAACTAGGCTTTTTGAAATATAGTACAGTACAAATGAAGGAATGCAATCAAACCTCATTAACACAGACTATTTGAGGGATTAGTTTTGCATTAGTTACAAAACTAAATTAGAGACTACTTTTAAAAGAACTGTAGTAGTAATTCTTTTAGTTATATTCAGTAACTCCAAAAAGCTAGCATCAGTATAACGCAAACACAGTCATTAAGAGAATATGGTATGAATACATGAGTGATTTACAATCAACTTGTCAGTAATTTGTGTCCTAATAATGGATGCTGAAGTACTTCCAGCTGACTGAAACTTTGGTCTCCTTTTCAACCTCTGCCTACCAACTTGTTTGCATTATTAATTCGAACTATTCATGAAGAAAAGGATTTATTCTATTAAGGTAAATCTTAGGTCTAGTCCATTATCAGGCTCTGAGTTCCCTAGTAATATCTTAATATCACCCACTAAATAAAATTTGATTGCCATTAAAAGCAGAAACTGTATCTAATTCCTTTTTGCATTACACTCAGCACAACGGTGCTCAACAAATTTGTGATGATGCAGAAATAAGAGGAAAAATGTCCATTTATGTCAGAAAGCCTAAATAAACAAAATGCAAGTTGGTAATAAACAAAACCCAAGTTGACCATAGTTGTGGTTTTTTTCTGATTTTCAGTTCTTATGGAGTCCCGTCACTCATGTACTCACCCATGCTCACTCAAGCCCCTGCTCATAACATACATAGATCAGTGAAGAACGTCCCATTATCATGGGAGTAGGATAGCTGTCCTTAAGCCTCCTCAGCAATCCCACCGTCTTCGTTCCTATCTTTTCCCATTCACAAAAACAGAGCAGGTACATAATCTAGTTCACTGTTCTCATTCTGCAGTTGAGGAAACAGACTCAAATGGGTTTAAATGCCTTGTCTGAGATGACATCTTTAGTATAAACCTATTCTCTGAATTGCTCTTCTCTTGACCTAATTTCTATCCCACTGTTGAAGAGTAGATTCTTTTTATTAGCTTTAAGAAATCAAAGTTATTCTGTACACCTGAAACTTACATAATTTAAAAGAAAGAAAGAAACCAGAGTTTGATTTTACCTTCTTTTTTTTTTTTTCTCAGAAGTGTTGATTTTTGGAGGAGACATCTTAAAATTTGCAGGTATGGGGGCTTACCGACATAGCAGGGGTAAGAGAGGAATGCCGAGGGGCTTGTGCTCTGACAAACGAGACATCTCAGAGAAAACAGTGGCCAGCAGACCGGGTGGAGAAATGTTTGAAGCATAATTCTGTACAGATTTCATACAAAATAGACTGGCCCCCCAGGGCAGGTCAGGACCTCCGGTGTGTCTTCCTTTTCAAGGTGATGCTCTGCTAGCCCTGTGGAAGGTGGAGCGGAGGCAACTGAAAAGCATCATCACGGTGGTAATTAAATGTAGCCTGGAGATCCATGGATTGTTTGAGACCCAGGAGTCTGAAGAAGGCCTGGATGTCCGAGTCAAGATAGGTAAGCTCTTGAGAAAGAAGAGATGCTATAGCAGTTTGGATATAGGTCCTGACTCCTGAGGCATCTCCCCCCTAAAGAGAAAACAGTAGAACACTGTGACGCAGGTCCACCATCTTGTCTTGAACTTTGGATTAGGTTAACCAGAATGTGAATTTTGGTTCCCTCACTTATCAGTTAAGAGAACTAATATCTACCCCATAGACTCTTACAAAAAAGTAAATTTAAGTGGTTAGTATAGTACCCGGGACATAGTCACCACTCCACAAAATAGTCTTTATCGTTACTATTGCTGTTATTATGATTAGGTCTTGCTTTTGTCAACAATATGTATCATTAAGCACAACAGGGAGCAGCTTGTGATTACATGGATTCAGCAATGTCGTAAGTCTGGTCCTCCCCCGCTTCATAAGAATCACGTGCAAGAAAAGCTTAAAAGTTCAACCTGCGACACAGCTCCACTTAATAGAGGCCTTCTTAAATTCACACGTACAATAACAATCACATGTATTTCCAGTTGTGTTGCAGACATTACACTATGTCATTTCCACTTCGCCACAGTCCTCAGGTACAGGCATCAAAGGATTTCACAGGTGGGGAATGAGATTCTGAGAAGTGTAAATGATGAGTTACAGCTGATGCTGTTGGTGTTCGCTTTTGCCTAACTAAACTTTGTAACCTTTATAATCCTCCAGTATCATAGATGATGAGAAGATCAGAGGTTATCCAATTAACTGCTTCTCAGTTTTCTTTAGGTTATTCAGAATTTCCAAATTAGTTAAATCTTCTGTTGAAAAAATAATCAAAGTTGTTGTAATACTGAATCTTATTTTTCCAAGTTAACACCTAGAGATTTTTGACATATTATCCTTCTTGGAAAATGATGGGGACCCTTCATGTGTATGCTGATTGGCTGTTAGAGAAGTGAAGTGGTTCCAGTACTTTTTCTTTCTTTTAATTTAATTTTATTTATTTAAAAAAATTTTAAATTGAAGTATAGTTAATTTACAATGCCATGCCAATCTCTGCTTTACCGCAAAGTGACTCACTTATACACATACATTCTTTTTTTATATGCTTTTCCATTATGGTTTATCACAGGATATTCAATATAGTTCCCTGTGCTATACAGTAGGACCTTGTTGTTTATTCATCCTATATATAATAGTTTACATCTGCTAATCCCAAACTCCCAGTCCTTCCCTTGGCAACCACAAGTCTGTTCTCTATGTCTATGAGTCTGTTTCTGTTTTGTAGATAGGTTCACTTGTGCCATATTTTAGATTCCACATATAAGTGATATCATATGGTATTTGTCTTTCCACTAGTATGATAATCTCTAGTTGCATCCATGTTACTGCAAATGGCATTATTTCGTTCTTTTTTATGGCTGGGTAGTATTCCATTGTATATACGTACCACATCTTCTTTATCCATTCATCTGTCGGTGGACATTTAGGTTGTTTCCATGTTTTGGCTATTGTGAATCGTGCTGCTATGAATATAGGGATGCATGTGTCTTTTTGAATTATAGTTTTGTCCAGGTATATGCCCAGGAGTGGGATTGCTGGGTCATATGATAATTCTATTTTTAGTTTTCTGAGGAACCTCCACAGTGTTTTCCATAGTGGCTGAACCAACTTACATTCCCACCAACAGTGTAGGAGTTCCCTTTCCTCCACACCCTCTCCAGCATTTGTTATTTGTAGACTTATTAATGATGGCCATTCTGACTGGTGTGAGATGATACCTCATTGTAGTTTCGATTTGCATTTCTCTAATAATTCGTGATGTTGAGCATCTTTTCATGCGCCTACTGGCCATCTGTATGTCTTCTTTGGAAAAATGTCTCTTAAGGTCTTCTCCCCATTTTTAGATTGGGTTGTTTTTTTGTTGTTGAGTTGTATGAACCATTTGTATATTTTGGAGATTAAGCCTTAGTCTGTCACATCATTTGCAAATATTTTCTCCCATTCCGTAGGTCATCTTTTCTGTTTTTTGTTTGTTTTTATGGTTTCCTTTGCTTTGCAAAAGCTTGTAAGTTTGATTAGGTCCCATTTGTTTATTTTTGTTTTTATTCTATTGCAGTAACTTTTCTTTTAATGAGCCTAAGCATCAGTATGCTTCAGAGGGAAAACAAACCATATGTATATATCAGGGGAAATCAGCTTTGACAAATCAGCATGGCAGAGAGCGAAGATAAAAAACAAATTTTGGTGCTTCCCTGGTGGCGCAGTGGTTGAGAGTCCACCTGCCGATGCAGGGGACACGGGTTTGTGCCCTAGTCTGGGAGGATTGCACATGCCGCGGAGCGGCTGGGCTCGTGAGCCACGGCCGCTGAGCCTACGCGTCTGGAGCCTGTGCTCTGTGACGTGAGAGGCCCGCATACCGCAAAAAAAAACCCCACCAAATTTTGATTATGTTAATTATAGTCATTTAAAAGAACTGTGTATCACTTACAGTTCATGTATACATACATTTCGTATACATGTCATATTTTACAGCATTCTCTCTTCTGTTGCTTTGGTACCAAAACCTTCAGCTCCCAACTTGAAAACAACTGGAGGACACATTCTTGGGATAGAACTTGACGGTCAAAATGCCTGTTCCTTTCCCCTACCTTTTCTTCTCTGGCTGTTGCCTGAAATTTCACCCTAAGTGCTTCTTTTCAGCTAGAGCCTCAATCTCTGACAAAATGCAAATTGTTCCCAAACAGAAATCATTAAAACTGTCCTCTGTATAAATAAGAAGTGTAAATAAGTCAAAGTATAAATAAATTGAATAAAAGATAAAATAACTTTGGGGACTGATAGGGCCAGATATCTAGGGAGCTAAATGTCATAGAAAGGTGAAAACAAGTAGGTAACTTGCTAGCTTTGGGAGAAAAGGAGTTTGGGAAGGGCCAGGCCCAGAATAGACTGCTCTGATTTCCATGTAAAATTTTAGAAACTAGATTTTGCTCTGGGATGCTCAAGATTCTGATTTGTCCAAGAACCCATGCTGCTGGGGACCAAGCCAGAACTTCTCATGCAAATCCATTGCTTGCCTTCCTGCCAGGCCTGGCTGCCGGCCACATCACCATGTTGGTCTTTGGAGATGAAACTCGAAACTACTTTCTAGTGACTGGTCAGGCGGTGGATGACGTGCGCCTGGCGCAGAACATGGCGCAGATGAATGATGTCATTCTATCACCAAACTGCTGGCAGCTCTGTGACCGGAGCATGATTGAAATTGAGAGGATTCCAGATCAGAGAGCAGTAAAGGTAGGTGTGATCCTGTCACCTGCAGAAAATTCTGCCATTCTGTGCCAGGGGCCTCCTGTCAGAAAAGCCACTGGGAAGCCACTGGTTCCATGAAGCTTCCAGGCTGGACTCGGATGGGGTCAGTCTGGGTTAGATTAAAAAGTATTGGTCCAGGGACTTCCCTGGTGGCACAGTGGTTAAGAATCCGCCTGCCAATGCAGGGGACATGGGTTCGAGCCCTTGTCCAGGAAGATCCCACATGCCACAGAGCAGCTAAGCCCATGAGCCACAACTACTGAGCCTGCATGCCACAACTACCGAAGCCCGGGCGCCTAGAGTCCGTGCTCCGCAACAAGAGAAGCTACTGCAATGAGAAGCCCGCGCACCACAATGAAGAGTAGCCCCCGCTCCCTGAAACTAGAGGAAAGCCTGCACGCAGCAACGAGGACCCAACACAGCCAAATAAATAAATAAGTAAAGTATTGGTCCAGAACACCTCCTCTGGGAGGAACCAAGGCTGGTGAGTTCAAGAGGAAATGATCAGGCTTCTCCGTGGTAATTAAGGATGTGGAATTTGGGTATGGAGGCCTTTGAGGGGACCAGTGCCCTTGCTTAATGAAAGGAAGAGTCTCCTGGCTATTCCCTAGGAGCACAGGGTTGTAGTTTTGACGGCTGCCATTGGCCTTCAGGTTCTCTGCTCAATACTCTCCTAACTCAGGGTGAGGAATCACCGAGGGTGAGGATTGGAGGTGAGCAGGGGCAGCAAAGATTAGTGAAGGAAGAGACGTTTTCTGTGGCCCTGCCTAGTAGAAGGCACTGTAGTTAAGTTGAAGACCAACTATAAGCAGAACTGTCCTTGGGATGTAGCCAGTTAGAGAAAGGGGGCAGAGCTGCGCTGCTGGATGAGCCAAGAATGAGACTGCTTGGCAGATGGAAAGAAGAGATGGTGAACACATGGAATTGCAGGCAAAGTTGAGAGCCCCCTCGCCCCCCCACACACAGTGTACTAGGTATGCATCAGTCTACAACCCTCACAGCCCTCCCCTACTCACTCTCCCAGTAATACACATCCCAGCTGCATGACCTAGCTGGGTGATAGCAATGCCCCCCATTCCCCCATCTTCTTCAGTCGTTCCTTATACCTTTAAAAATTGTTTTTAATTTTTAAATTAATTTTAGACTCACAAGAAAGTTCAAAAATAATATGAGTGTTTCCATATATCCCTTACCCAGCTTCCCCAAATGTTAGCATTCTTCATAACCAGAGTGCAATAGTCAAAACCTGAAAATTAACATTGGTGCAATACTACTCACTAATTAAAGGCCTTATTTGGATTTCACCTGTTTTCCCACTAAAGTCCTCAGTGGAATGTTCCAGGATTCTATCCGTGATCTCACACCACATTTTGTTATTTTTACCTAGCTTCCTGCAATCTCTAAAACAGTTTTTTAGTTTTTCCTTGTCTTTTATGACCTTGACATGTAAGAAGAGCATTAATCAGTTATTTTAGTGTATGTCCCTCTGTCTGGTTTTGCCTGATAGTTTCTCATTATTGGACTAAGGTTATGCATTTGGGGGGCAAGAATGTCACAGAAATGAGGTTGTGCCATTCTCCATGTATCATATATTGGGGTTCATGGTTTGATATGAATCTTATTACTGGTGCTGTTCCTGATACCTTTTGGGGCATTAGCACACTTTGTCTTTTTACGCTTGTAAGAAAGAAATGATGTACAGTTTAAACAGGCTTTATTTGAATTAAAATATTATAAAAGAATAAGAAAAAGAAGAAGAAAGTTCTAAGACTGGAAAAGTATACAGGTCAGCCCCTTGGAATGGCCCTCTGTGTATATACCAAAGATTGAGATTTTAATGACCAATCGGAGATATTTTTAACGTAGTCACATGCAAATAAATCTCTTCATTGTTTAAGTATGCTAGTCTCTGTTTATCATGTCCTGGATATTCAAAAGCATACACCCTGCCCTTTCTGTTGAGAAATTACATTCAAAGGACCAGACAGCCCTCAGAATAACCAAAAACTTCTCTTTTTTTCTTTTTCAATTTAGGTTAATTTCTTAAAACCACCCCCTTCTTTTAACTTTGATGAATTTTTCACAAGGTGTATGGCTTTCATGGATTATTATCCTTCTAGTGACCACAAAAGTAAGTACCCTCTATAGACAAAAGCCTTTGCCTCTACAGTTGGTCAGTAGGGTCTTATACCAATGCCAGGGGCTCCATTACAAGTGATTGGCCTCCTCAGTACAGCTCCCAGTCCCAGCAGCACACAAAAGGGACCTCCTTCCCATTCCCCACAACCTTCCTCGGGTCCTCTACCTCTCCCTTGGCAATGACTCCTTCCCTTGTCGTCCAAACATTTGTAAGTCTTCTCCATGATAAAAGAAAAAAATAAAACTTCTATGAACCCTACTTTTCCCTTCTAACCTTCACCACCAAACTTCTCAGAATAGTAATCTGTATGTCTCTGCCTCTTCTTCTATCCTCTCATTTATTTATTCACCTAATAAGCATTGATTACATGCACCTTGGAGGTGAGGGGGCATATGTTCACCTGCTTGTCAGTCTTGAGCCCCTGACATCTAGCTTCTGTCCACTTCTTCTGTCTACTGAGACTGTTTATGTCAAGGTCACTAATAACCATCAACTTACCAAACCAACTGACCTCTCTTTAGGCCTCATACTAGGTGCTTGGCTTTAGATTACTCTCTTTTTCTGGATACTACCTTCTCCTCTTTCCTTGCTTTCAAGAATATTCTTTCCTAGTTTTGCTTTTACCCCTCAAACTACCCATTTTCAGTGCCCTTTCTATTCCTTAAATGTTGATGATTTCAGGGATCTGTCCTTGACTGTCTGGTCTTCTCTACCCACATTTTGTGGAACCATTCATCTATGCTGGATTTCCCCATGACTCCACAGGGCTGGGACTAGGGTGAGGAAAGCAGGACAATTTAGGTGATACAAAACAAACTTTAACACTTCATGAAGTAGACAGTCTTCTGCAAAATGGTGCGGAGGGCAGGAAGCTTTTATAGGGTAAAGAATAAAGGAAGAGACAAATAAAAAAATATCTGATTGGGTGGGGTCATATAGTTAGTCTTGTGTGGGGTGAGAAGGCTCAGAGTTGGCTTGGCATTTGGGGATTGGCTGACTGGATTATTGCATTTCTGGTTAAGAGGAGCATTTACAGGGAAACAAACGTTACCTAAGTCTTGGTTTGCTGACATGGCACCCTGGGCAGGGAACAGCTCCTTCTTGAGCCTAGAAATTTATTTCAACATTGTCTAAATTCTATGCTACTTATCTTTCCCTAAAAACTGTTTCTTCATCCAAACTAGAAACTTCAGAAACATCTTTGAATCATTTTTCTTTCTCATCATTTATGTGTAGGTCTTGAATATTTTGAACATCACAAATAGTAGACTGTAATTTTACAAAATTGCAGCAGGTGATGGGGTGGGAGGGACACTGAGGGGAACTGCAGGAAAATTGACCAGGAAAGGCCAAGAACCCAAAAGCTCCAAGGATGGAGAAAGTCTAGTGACACTCCTTGAGTTGTATCCCATCCCAACTCCTAGATCTTAATGATGCCTTCAATAAAGAGCTTCTTCTGGCCTTATTTTGGTCACTGCCAATAGTGCAGTGCAATTCTGGTGCTAATTACCTGGAGTTAGCACAGATAGGTGGAGTCCTCCATAAGACTCTCCTTATTTCAGACACCAGCTGCAAGCTCGGAGATCACCAGGCCACCTGCACTTCTGACCAATTGGCTACAGATCCAAGGGTTCCCACAATGCTCTCAGGTTCAATAAATAATTCACTATAACTCACAGAACTCAGGAAAGTGCTATGCTTATAATGATGGCTTTATTGTAAAGGATACAAATGAAGACCAGTGTTGTATTTATCTCTAGACACATAGGGTGAGGTCTGGGAGAGTCCCAAACATGAAGCTTCTGTATCCTCAGGACACATCACTCTCCCTGCACATCAAGGTATGATTACCAACCAGGGAAGCTCACCCAAGCTTTTGGGGGTTCAGAGATTTTATTGGCATTTAATTAAGTAGGCATGTTGATTGAATCATTGGCCTTGCAATTGAACTAAATCTCCAGTCCCCATTCCCTCTTCAGAAGTCCTGGAGGTCAGGCTCTAATCACCTGGCTCAAAGCCCCAACCCTCTTAACATGTGCTTGGTCTTTCCAGATAGACCCCTATCCTGAATCATCTCATTAGCATAAATTCAGGTGTGGTCCAAAGGGCCCACAGTGAATAACAGAGACAATCCTATGAACTGGGAAATCCCAAAGGTTTAGAAGTTACTCTCAGGTACCAGAAACGAAAGCCAGCCAAATTCTTTATAAGTTTTGTCCCCATAACCATTGCCACCGTAATGGTCTAGACCTTTACAACTCCTGCTCTCTTCCTGAGCAGCTCTTTGCCTTTTTCCACAGTCTATTTAGTGTCATTTCTTGTTAATCTCCAATATTCACATGGGGCTCCAGGCAGGCTAGAGTAACATACTGTGCTCATTCTTGACTTTAACCAACTTGGTTCCCCCTGCTAGGAATGCCCTCCTCAATCCTTCTAGTAAAAAGCTGTAAGTCATTCAAGATTGAGTAAAATCCCTAGTTCTCCTTTGAACCCTTTTCAGATTAAACCAGTTTGTCCAGGCCCCTGCTTCCTCTGAATCTCTCTGGTCTTTATAATCTTTTAGCCCATTTGGCCTCTTTTCTATTTAAATTTTCTAAAAATATTATACTGGAGTGTCCATAAGTCAGTGCCTCCAGGAAAAAGTCCAAGTTTCCTAATGACTTTTTTCCCCACACAGTGCCTAGCATGGTGTTTTAAATATACTAGGTTTTGAATATATTCCATAAAGACTTTAAAATTAAATTTTCTTCTTAATTTGTATCCCTTTCAGACTCCGTTGTTATTTTTCAACTATTTTTTTTCACATTATCATTATTTTACTCCCTGCTAAAAGCCTATCATCCTTCCTTTCTCCCTCACTTTTTGATTTCTTCAAGCTCATTCTTACCACCTCCTATCAGTCTATTTTAGAGTATGGAACTATCAACCATTACAGTAACGAGAACCATAGAGATAATGAAACCCCAGTGCTTATTTTCCCTGGACAAGGAAGTAGGAGTCAACCAGGGCAGTGAAGCGACTTGCCCAGAGTCACACAGTGAGTTGGTATCAAACCTGAGATCAGAAGCCAGTGTCCTGAATCTTACTTGTGCTGCTCTTTCAACTCTGTCATCCCCTACATTCTGTCACCATTGTCCTCCATTGGCGTTCCCTCATCTCTCCATTCCCATCACCTGTGGCAAGACTTTTAGGCCAAGTATGGAGGTGAAAGTCTCCTTAAGTTCTGAAGCGTGATGACAATTAGAACAGGGTTTTGAGCTACACGCAACTGAATTTTGGGGAACCTGCAACTTCTGAGAACTTCTCATTGGATTTCCCTTGGCCCTATTTGACCACTAGGTAGCCCAGAGTGTTCTGACTGAACAGTGACGACCACTGCCCAAGGGAATGGGGACTGGGAGGTGCCTCTCTCTAGCACTGCAGAGCCAAGCCTCCCTTTCTGAACCTGCCCCTCCTTCTGCCCTCTTAGACCTCCTGAGGCTTGCTTGCATGCTGGAGTCCGATCCTGAACTGGAGCTGTCCCTACAAAAGTATGTGATGGAAAGCATATCGAAACAGGTATTTTCATATTTTAATTTATTGGCTTTTGGTGTGTCAGGGATCTTGGACAGCTGTTAAGATCAAGAAAACCAGTAGCTTGTAAAATGTTTCATTGAAGTAAAAGGAGGTGGGGCTGACATTCTCCATGCCTAGGTGACTGAAAAGTTTATTGTTCACGTCGGGATACTTTTAAGAGTTAAAGGGGCATTATTCATAATTACACTGTGACAACAGGCGTAAACTAGGACTGTGTTGCCTTACACAACTGGGCAAACTGAACCTGTCCCAAGCATATAAGAACATATGGTTACCCTTTCTATAGGCCACATAGCAGAAAGACGCCAAGTGGATGATACTGTTTCTCTTAAGTCACTTGAATTGGATTTTAAGCTTTTTTTTTTTTTTTTTTTTTTTTTTTTTTGCGGTACGCGGGCCTCTCACCGCTGTGGCCTCTCCCGTTGCGGAGCACAGGCTCCGGACGCGCAGGCCCAGCGGCCATGGCTCACGGGCCCAGCCGCTCCGCGGCACGTGGGATCCTCCCGGACCGGGGCACGAACCCGCGTCCCCTGCATCGGCAGGCGGACTCTCAACCGCTGCGCCACCGGCGAAGCCCCGGATCTTAAGCTTTGAAAGTTAATACAGATAATTAGAACTCTCAGAACTACCTCCAGCCCCCAAAGTTTTCCCTTTGCATTTCCTTAGATCTAGGTTCTCTCAAATGCATTAATCTGTGCAAATTATAACTGTTTCTGAGCACTCACCATATGCCAGACACTCTACTCTTTCTTTCTTTCTTTTTATAGCCTACATATATCTGAACTACATTTATAGCCAAGTGGTTCACCTTTTTTTTTTTTAATATTTATTTTTTTGGTTGCACCGGGTCTTAGTTGGGGCAGGTGGGCTACTTAGTTGTGGCATGCGAACTCTTAGTTGCAGCATGCACATGGGATCTAATTCCCTGACCAGGGATTGAACCCAGGGCCCCTGCGTTGGGAGCTCAGAGTCCTATCCACTGCACCACCAGGGAAGTCCCTCTACCCTTTCATATATTTATTCTTCACAATCCTTGGCAGATATTTTTATCCCTTATATGTGAGAAAACTGAGACCCAGAGGATGCCATGAACTTTCCTGAGGTTGTAAAGTAGCAAATGTGCCTAGGATTTGAACTCTGTTCTCTCCGAACCCTACATTTTTTGCACAGGCTATACACTGCCTCTAATATATGGCTGTTTTAATTCTTAATCCCATCAAAATGCAGTTGTGCCCTAGAGGAAGTCTTTGTAGGACAAGCCTGATCAGTGGGCAGCTGCCTTCACAGTATGGGTTGAAGAGCTGTCAGAATGCACCCCTCCACATTCTGCTCAATTTAGAAACAACTCCCTTTAGTGGCTGCAATTGTTCGACTCTTCAAGGTTTTTGAAGCTCAAGAGAGCCACCCCCTCTTCCCCTCCCTCCCTCTAAGAGATATAACACATTATGCCTCTTCAGCTGTTACCAGCTGAGAGCAAGGTCTACAGGAATGGGATATGTGAGACTCCGTGAGTCACTGTGAAAATTGTGGGTAGGAATGACGAACACCAGCTGAAGATATAACAGCTAAGGGGGCTGAAAGGAGGCAAAAGAGAAACCTTTTACAGCTTTACCAAGGCCTGTCCCTGCACTTCAAGAACAGAGATGTGGGGACTTCCCTGGTGGCGTAGTGGTTAAGAACCCGCCTGCCAATGCAGGGGACACGGGTTCGATTCCTGGTCTGGGAAGATCCCACATGCCGCGGAGCAACTAAGCCTGTGTACCATAACTACTGAACCTGTGCTCTAGAGCCCGTGAGCCACAACTACTGAGCACGCGTGCTACAACTACTGAAGCCCAGACGCCTAGAGCCTGTGCTCTGCAGCAAAGAGAAGCCACCACAATGAGAAACGTGTGCACTGCAGCAAAGAGTAACCCTTGCTGCAACTAGAGAAAGCCCGAGCGCAACAATGAAAACCCAATGCAGCCAAAAATAAATAAATAAAATAAAATTTTAAAATAATAATAATAAAAAAATAAAAAGCACCCCTAAAAATTCAAGGTAAAACAAAACAGAGTTGTAGGCATATAATAGAAAGATATGTTTTTAAAAAAAGAAAAAGAACAGAGATGTGGTTGCATTTTCCAAACCAAAACTCAGAACACATGGCCTGACAGAATAAATTTTAAATTAATTAATTACTTTAACATTTAAAATTATGTATTTAATATTAATTATTGATATTTAAGAAATTCATTTGAAAACTCAGAAAGTTATCATATTGTTGAGTTAGAAAATATTAAATTAAATTTTATGAAAAGTCTCAAATTACATGAAACCAGGACTGTCTCAGCCTGCAAGATTCCCTATACACAATTGACTGCAAGATTCCCTATACACAATTTCCTCTTTCATCCAGAAGTTGTGTTTCACATAGCCAATGGAGAATTTGACACTTTTGTGCTATTTGGGGGAGAAAAAAATGCAGTGATTCTCCCCCATTGGTTTGCTATGCAGTTAATTTAACAAAATTCAGGGCTGATGATATAAGCAGGGATAATTTGGGAACACCCTCCTTTCCTTTCCCTGTGCAGGAGGATGTTATAAATGGAATGTTGGACTAGAAGTCTGTAGATTTGCATTTTTGTTTGCTACTGTTTCCCCATGTGACTTGGGAAAATTATGTTATTTCACCATCTCTCAGTTATCTAATTAGTAAAGTGGGCATAATAATGCTGACTTTATTTCATTTGAGGATAAAATAGGGTAGAATATGAAAATATTCTCTGAAAACATAAGGTTGAATTACATAGCATGCTATTCTTATTCCTACATTGTAAGGGAGCCAAAAGAGCAGCAGTCCTTTTTTTATTGTGACGGCTCATATCGGCATGAGGGAGCTAGCAGTTGGGGCAAGCGAGTGGTGTCTGGCCAAAAATGAGCAGGTGTGTAGGTTTCCATTGGAAGAGATTTTTTTTTTTTTTTTGCAGTTTTGTTTTCTTTTGTTTGTTTGTTTTTTGCGGTACGCGGGCCTCTCACTGTTGTGGCCTCTCCCATTGCGGAGCACAGGCTCCGGATGCGCAGGCTCAGCGGCCATGGCTCACGGGCCCAGCCGCTCCGCGGCATGTGGGATCTTTCCGGACTGGGGCACGAACCCGTGTCCCCTGCATCGGCAGGCGAACTCTCAACCACTGCGCCACCAGGGAAGCCGTGGAAGAGATTTTGATAGGCCATTCCGTTTCCATCTTTTTTACTTTGGGTTGCCTCTTCTGTGTTGTACCTCCCAACTTTGATAACTTCAGCTTCCCTAGAGAATCTCAAAAGGCTAGTTCTATCCCAGTGATAATTTTGGGTGTAAGGGTGATATTGGGAGGAAAGATCCACTGCCAAGGACACATGTTAAGGAAAGCTTCCCTCTAAATTGCAGATTGATGACAAACAGCTTCGGGGTTATTTGTCTGAGCTTCGCCCAGTGACGATCGTGTTTGTGAACCTGATGTTTAAGGACCAAGACAAAGCAGAAGTCATAGGCTCAGCCATCCAGGATGCCTGCGTGCACATTAATTCTGTCCTGAGGGTCTTCCGAGGCCAAATCAACAAAGTCTTCATGTTTGACAAGGTAAATTTCCCACTAAAGGTGTGGGAACCTGCCAGTAATTTAAGGTTAGCATTCATGTCTATGGACATGGGGGAGAGGGAGGGAATAGACACCTTTAACCTAGAACTATCAGTCTTTATTCATAGTTATAAGTACAGCTTACATGGTGGATATGGCACTCACTACGTGCCAGGCATTGTTCTCCACACTTTACATATTTTACTCATTTCTCCTCATGACTACTCCAAGAGGTAGGTACTGCTCTTATTGTCCCCAATTTACAGATGAGGAGGTTTAAGTAGAGATGAGGCTACTGAGACAAGATGAGATTAAATGGTAGACTGGGATTCAAACCCAGGTAACGTGCCTTCTTCGTCTGTGCTCTTAACCCCTGTGTTCAACTAGCTTTCACTATACATACGTATATCTGCAACCCAGGGTATAATGCATCTCCCAGAGATTTTAGGTCAGGTTTCTAGTAACCGTCATACCCCAGAAGCTGTAATTTCCGATAATCTCCACCTGCCGTAGGTACACTTCCAGTTCCCCTTTCAGTTTCTTAATCAGTTGGGGTGGGTGGGTGGTGGGTGTCACATCTAGCTCTCAGTGTTTTCAATCTGCTCTTATTCAATTCAGAGAAAAATGATGTGATAAATTATCACAGAAGTGCTCATGAGAATTGACTCCCCGGGCTTCCCTGGTGGCACAGTTGTTGAGAGTCCGCCTGCCGATGCAGGGGACACGGGTTCGTGTCCCAGTCCGGGAAGATCCCACATGCCGCGGAGCGGCTGGGCCCGTGAGCCATGGCCGCTGGGCCTGCGCTTCCGGAGCCTGTGCTCCGCAACGGGAGAGGCCACAACAGTGAGAGGCCCACATACCGCAAAAAAAAAGAAAAAAAAAGAATTGACTCCCCGTCTCCGGTGTTTCTGTATCTTAAGAGCAGGGCACTCAATTACTACCCCACAGTCATTCATTCACTAATTCAATAAGCACTTATTGAGCATTTCATAGCCACTGAAAGCTAGGGCTGCAAAGATGGGTAACTCACACAAGTTGTCCCAGAACCAGGCAAAAAGAACAAATTCTTTGTAGGAAAAATAAACTCTGTGCTTCTGAGGGAGTGGGGCCCTCCAGCACAGTGTGCTCTAGTACTTTCTTCCATATTCATTCGGGAGTATCATCAGAAAAGAGCATAGAACCTAAGAGAACAGTCTTCGGTGTCTAACAGACACTCCAGACAATTCCTGGAGAGACAGTTCCTGGCTCCAACAATTCTCAGCTGTGTGACTTTAGCAAGTCATTGAACTTCTCTGAGACTTGGTTTGTTCCTGAATAAAAATAGGGATATTATTTAAATGGGGATAGTATTTGCCTCAAATGATTGTTGGAAGTTTTAAAAAATATATGTGTGAAGCACTTGTTGCAATGCCAGTTCACGTCAGCACTCAGCAGATGAGAGGTGCTAGTCTCACTGCCAGCGTGAGACCTTCCCAAGCCACTAGGCAGAATTTCCAGGCAAAGCAGACCCACTAGTGGCCCCAAAGGGGCTGCGCTCTAGTCTCTTCACAGACCTGGATTCAGGGCTCCCCTCGCACATCACAACAGAACCCAGCGCCAATTAGGATTTGATTCTTGGTCAGCTTCTTTTTGGAGAGGGTTGAAGAAATTGAGGCATTTTACTGTTCTTTTGCATTTTATCAGGATATAGCATACATAGACTCAAATTTTTAACTCATTGGGCTTTATTCATTATGCCCTTTTCTTACAGAAAACAGTGTCTGAGATCATTTTTTTTTTTCCCGGTACGCGGGCCTCTCACTGTTGTGGCCTCTCCCGTTGCGGAGCACAGGCTCTGGATGCGCAGGCTCAGCGGCCATGGCTCACAGGCCCAGCCGCTCCGCGGCATGTGGGATCCTCCCAGACCGGGGCATGAACCCGTGTCCCCTGCATCGGCAGGCGGACTCCCAACCACCGCGCCACCAGGGAAGCCCTGAGATCATTTTTTAAGGGACTGGTAGTAAAAGTGCCAAGTTTTAGAGTTTACTCTCTGCTTGAAAGAGTTAAATTTTTGTGAGAAAAACCACTCCCAGCTTAAGCCTTTATCCTTAAGAAAAATGAATAATAACAATATCTGAAAAGAACTTTAGAGTTTATAAGGTATATGTGTATATATGTGTGAATATGTATATATAATATATTAATATTTTCAGTAATCAAACCAACCTCAGCAAGTCTAGGTTATACCCATTTTCAGATTCATAAACTGAAGTTCATAGAGTGTAATTGAATTGTCCAGGTTTCTACACTTGGGAAGTGGCCTGAGAACACAGATTTTCTGATTCCAGAGCTGGTACCTTTTGCTCTGTGCTGCTTCTTGGCCTGAAACTTAGTACCTTGCAGCCAAGACCTTGGCCGCAGGCGAGAGTAGAGGAGGGTGAACACAAATAGCTCAGTACAACCCACTATCTCTGGAGCAAAAACAAGCCCCTCTCAGGTTCAAGCCCTACTGTTGATGATGCACCAGAAGTTACATGAAGTTTGCTAAAAATAAAATGGGTGTGAGAGAACTCATGATGAAATTTGTTTCAGAGAGTGAAAATTGCTGCCCACCCTCCACTGGGCCTTCTAGCTGGTCCAGTTTAAAGCTGACTGTCTGCCAGCTGTGTTTGCTGATTCTCTCCCTCACAGGGCTGCTCCTTTCTCTGTGTCTTTGGTTTTCCTGGGGAAAAGGCACCTGATGAGATCACTCATGCCTTGGAAAGTGCTGTGGATATATTTGACTTCTGCTCTCACGTCCACAAGATCCAGTGAGTGTTTCCAGACCCTGATTCGGTCTGGTCCCTGACCCTGCTGTAGGGTATGGGGAGATAGGACAAGTGTCAGGGAAGAGGAAGACAGGAGAAGGCTGTCCTTGCCTGGGTGCCCTTATGTCTGCATTCATCACTCACCTAATGTACAGGTAGGGTGAGCAAACCCAGCCCTGATGCAGTCAAACGGGGGATGGTCAAGGCCAGGTGGAGAAAGGATACTCCTAAAAAGTCCAAATGTACCAGAGAGAGTCTAACTGAGTTGTCTCTCTCTACTCTGGCTTACTTTCTGGTAGAGGTCGCGCTCCCAACTATGTTGGAGACCTGAGTTGATTTTTAATAACTAGGAGATAAAGTAAGTCCTTGGGTTGGAAATTTATATATTGATTTGGCCTCAAGATGATCCACTGAGCAAAACTGTCAAGATAATGTTTACCAATCCTCAACCCCAGCTGTCCAAGAGCTCAGTGCCCTCAGGCTCCCCCAGACTGAGCACCCCAGTGACCCTACTTGCGGCCCACTCTGGTCTACTCTAACAGGTACCACCCCTTGCCCTAAATATTCCACCTTCTCAGCCTCTAGTCATCTGTATGCATTAGCCAAGTTAGCTTTTGATGCCACACACTGAGTTACTTCCTTTCAAAACAATGACCTTGTTCTTTCTAGCAATCACAAAAGATAGTTAAAATTGTTTACTCAAAGTCATTCTATATTGAAAGTCCATTTGGGGTGATGAGCTTATTTTACAGAAAAATAGCTCAGATGAATACTTAAAAATAGCAGAAAAGTGAACTGAGTTATCACTTCTAAGAACTTAGCTCTCAGTCACAAACTGCCCCTCCTTTACATCTCCAGGCCATGTACAATTGCCCTAACCTAACTACAAAGGGGAGAGTTATTTCTTGAAGATCCTTTCCCACCCCTCCCCCATCCCATTCATCACCTTGTCCCCACCCTCCCTGCCTTCTTTGTCCTCATTGTCTTTGTCTCTTTCCTCACAACTCTCTTTCTGCCCGGAGCCAGCACTGTTTCCATCGGCGTGGCCAGCGGGATTGTCTTCTGCGGAATCGTTGGACACTCTGTGAGGCACGAGTACACAGGTGTGCTGGGCTAACTTATCTCCATCTTCCTTTCAGCAAACACTGTGCCTTGCCACTGGGCTTGGTGGGAGGAAGGACAAAAATAAGTGAGACGTGGGCCCTGCGTTCAGAAAGTTTACAGTCTTCCAGACGGAACCAAGCCATATAGCTTTGCCCCTTGACAGCTCAATGATTGCAAATATGCATTTCTGGGGCTGTGATTGAGTATAAGAAATATGCAGTCATTGGAGGGGAGCCATGGGGGGCCATAATCTCATGGGACGATGGGCCCTTATGTTAATTTTCTGTTCACATTAAACGGTTACACCTCTTAATTCCTGGGATAGGTTAGGACTGCTTCTTTTTTTTTTTTTTTTTTTTTTATTTATTTTTGGCTGCTTTGGGTCTTCTTTGCTGCACACGGGCTTTCTCTAGTTGCGGCGAGCGGGGGCTACTCTTCGTTGTGGTGCGCAGGCTTCTCATTGCGGTGGCTTCTCTTGTTGCGGAGCACGGGCTCTAGGTGCGCAGACTCAGTAGCTCTGGCTCGTGGGCTCTAGAGCACAGGCTCAGTAGTTGTGGTGCATAGGCTTAGTTGCTCCGTGGCATGTGGGATCTTCCTGAACCGGGGCTCGAACCCCTGTCCCCTGAATTGGCAGGGGGATTCTTAACCACTGCGCCACCAGAGAAGCCCCAGGACTGCTTCTTAAAAATTATGAATATTGGCATTACTGATAAATAGTACTAATCTCAAAAGGAAATAGTAAGTAGGTGTTATCTCAAGATTTCACTGCTTTTTCCTCTTCAATCCTATTACGGTTTTAAATGTTCAGAAATAATACATCTAAAATACTGAGTACATATAAAACTGAAATAGTTATGTCTGAAATGATACGACGTCTGAGATTTTCTTCAAAATAATACAGGGTGGAGAGTGGATGGGAATGGAGATGGAGTGGGATTGGCCACGGGTTAATGGTTTTGGGGACTGGGTGATGGGTATATAGATTCATGATACCATGCTTTATTGTACGGTCAAATTTCCCCATAATAAACTGTTTTTAAAAAATGAATATCTAGGGCTTCCACGGTGGCGCAGTGGTTGAGAGTCCGCCTGCCGATGCAGGGGACACGGGCTCGTGCCCCGGTCCAGGAAGATCCCATATGCCGCGGAGCGACTGGGCCCGTGAGCCATGGCCGCTGAGCTTGCGCATCCGGAGCCTGTGCTCCGCAACGGGAGAGGCCACAACAGTGAGAGGCCCGCGTACCGCAAAAAAAAAAAAAAAAATGAATATCTTAATTGGGAATATTCAAGTTTATGTCAAAGTGCAACATTTAATACCTAATTAGTAGTATTATTAACTGAGGACTTACTAGCAGCCCAGCACTTCTCGAAGTTCCTTATGTGTATTAACTCATTAATCTTCATAAACTACCCTCTGAGAGAGGTACTATTATCAACCCCATTTTACAGATTAGAAAACTGAGGCATGGAAGAGTTCAAGTATTTTGCCCAAGTAATTTACATATAGTAGTTAGAGGTAGAGCTGAGATCCAAACCTGCATAACCTGGTTTCAGACTCTTCGCACTACAGTGTATTACCTCTTACAATATCCCCTAAACCAATCCTACATACACACTCCTTCCAGCCCCATTTACTCACTCTTAAAAAATTAAATGAAGGCTCATACACAGGAACATGCAGACCCAATTGGAGATCACTGTTCCAGGCCCAAGCTTCTGCTTATCTCTCTTGTAGCAGAAGACCAAGTATACCTCATCTGAGGGCCCTCAGGCCCTGTCCAGCATCCCACTTAACAGAATCCTCTCCATATTCAGGGTCCTGCTATCCCTGAGCAGATCATCCCCTTAGCCTCCCAGGTGGCTAAATGAGTTAACTCCCTATGTATTTTAAAATAGCCATTGGCTGAATCTGGGTAGTTGAAGGTGAGATTGCTGTGTCATCCATGAGAGGCAAAGGGAGTAAAGGGTAACAATGCCGTTTGGGGACAGTATGCCTCAGATTACACTCAGTTCAATGGCTGTTTTCTCCCAGCTCTTTGTCTTTCTCTCTCCTTCTTATTATAGTCATTGGTCAAAAAGTCAACATAGCTGCCAGGATGATGATGTACTACCCAGGAATCGTGACCTGTGACTCCGTCACCTACAATGGCAGCAACCTACCAGCCTACTTTTTTAAAGAGCTTCCAAAGAAAGTCATGAAAGGTGTTGCAGATTCTGGACCAGTGTATCAGTGTTTGGGCCTTAATGAGAAAGTGTGAGTGTGGGGCATTGATCTTGCAGTACTCTTTAGTAAAGAAGTGGGACAATTATGATAGCAAAACAACAGGTCACCCATTTCAGATTCAAAGGCAGCTCATGAAATTAAAATCTATTCCTTCCCAGACCAAGGCCCAGATTTCAAATTCCTTCATCTTCCTCTATCCTGCTGATAGTATAGTACGGTGGAAGATCCCATTCTACCCTCAGTTCTGAGACTATGAGGGTAATTCTTCAAAGGTTGTGTAAAGAGAACAGAGAATCCCCTCATTCGAGTTTCTGTTTGGACCCAATCACCAACCATTAACTATTGATCACATCAACTGTGTGTCCAGGCATTAACAGGGATTGCTCCTCCTCTAAGTGTTTAGTGAAATGCATTCCCTCAAAGCCCAACTTGCTCTCGCATTGGGGCTTAAAACCCCTCAGTATCTTCCAATCATTTTCATGATAATTTTCAAAGTCCTTGCAATGGCATACAAAGTAACCACCTGCTTTTCCTACCTCATCTCCTCCTGTGCCCTTTCCTCTGGGTGGGGGTCCAGGGGGCGTTCTAAGGGGATTATCTTCCCTTTCACTCATTCCATCCTCAGTCTCCTAGGAAAACCACAGTCAGTTTTGTTTTTTTAACATCTTTATTGGAGTATAATTGCTTTACATTGGTGTGTTAGTTTCTGCTGTATAACAAAGTGAATCAGCTATATGTATACATATATCCCCATATCCCCCTCCCTCTTGCGTCTCCCTCCCACCCTCCCTATCCCACCCCTCTAGGTGGTCACAAATCACCGAGCTGATCTCCCTGTGCTATGCGGCTGCTTCCCACTAGCTATCTATTTTACATTTGGTAGTGTATATATGTCAATTCTACTCTCTCACTTCATCCCAGCTTACCCTCCCCACTCCCCACGTCCTCAAGTCCATTCTCTACGTCTGTGTCTTTATTCCTGTCCTGCCCCTAGGTTCATCAGAACCATTTTCTTTTCTTTTTAGATTCCATATGAACTTTGTAGTGAGGTGGATGGACCTAGAGTCTGTCATACAGAGTGAAGTAAGTCAGAAAGAGAAAAACAAATACCGTACGCTAACACAGTCAGTTTTTGAAATCCAGCTCAAGGATGTCCTCCTCTCTGAAGCTGCCTTTGGAAGCTACCCAACCCCAGCTCAGGGAGTTTAGCTGTCTCCTCCTCTGTGTAACTCTACAGCACATTAGAACATTCATTACACTCATCACAATCACAGACTCGATGTGCCTTTTCACCTACTACACTGGGAACTTTTTGAGGATAGTGATTACTTCTTGTTCATTCTTATATCCCCAATGCTTGGTAGGCATCAGTAATGATGAATAAATGAATGAACGGCATGGAAAGCTCTATATGGTAGTGCTTGGTGGATGGAAAGTGAAAGGGTATTATTCTTTATACTAGCAGGCTAGAATCTAGATCTTAAAGGGTCAGATAACAGAATCGGGGCTATAATTGGTTCAAGGAGTCTTTATTATTCATCTTTGTATTCCCAGGGCTCAGCACTGTTCTTGGCATGTGTAGATCATCAATAAAATGCTGTTCGAATAAATGAATGAATAACAATTTTTGTGAGCCCTTATTAAATATTAGGCCCTTTACCTCAATATCAACTATATGAGGTAGAAACAAACTATTATTAACTCTATTTTATAAATTTAAAAACTGAGACTCTGAGATGTTAAATGACTTGTCCATAGTCATAAATCTAGTAAATAATTGAGCCAAGGTTCAAAGTGCCACAGTAATGCTGCATTATAGTCAACCACAAAACGTCAGTTGTATACAACAGTAAGTTTTTACTTATCTCATGAATATGTGGGGTTCAGCTGATCTTGACGGATTTGGATGATCTTGTCTAGGCTTGTTCACATGCCTGGGGTTCAACAGGGTGTTGGCTGATCCAGGATGACCTCAGGTGGGATAACTGGGAATTTTGGCTGACATAACTGGGACAGTTTGACTCTATGTGTCTCATACTGGGCTAACCCAGGCATGTAGTCATGGCAATATCAGAAGATCAAGAGGGAGCAAGCATTTTTCAAGCCTCTATGTCATGTTTGCTAACATCCCATTGGCCAAAACATTCACAAGTCTGAGCCCAGAGTGGGAGGACACTGCAAATGTACAGTACATAGCAAAGGACATAGATACAAGTAGAGATGAAGACATGGCGCCATTAATGCAGTCAGTCTACCACAGAAACTATCTACTGTTTCTGAAACTACCAGGACTATCTGATCCCAAAGCCTGCCCTCTTTATGGTTTCTCTGTACCATCTCTGCAAATAAGAGACTATAGAAATACACATACAAATATGAACAGGGCCTGGTTCCTGTCCTGAAATCTAATGGGGAAGACAACATACACAAAATTAGGTGTATATTACCTAGGAAACTTTGGTATGTGCTATAACAGAGGCATAACAAGGTAGTATAATAGTATAAACAAGGGAATGAGCCATTTGTCTAAAAAGGCCCCTTCAAGAGATGATATTATGCAGTGGGCAAACATATGCCCCTGGCCTCGTTTTAGATACTGACTGTCACTATCCTCTGTCACCACTAGCCGTGGGATCTTGTTCAAGTTAAATTCTCTGTACCTCAATCTTCGCATTTGTAAAATGGACATAATAATAATAATACCTTCTTAATAAGGTTTTTGTCAGGAGTAAAGAAAATGATACATGTACAGCCCTTGAAACTGCCAGGCACATAGCATGTGTTCCACAAAGGTGAACTATCATTGTTTGAGCAGTTGGTAGAATCCTCCCATGCTGTGAGACAATATGACACATCTAACTGTATTGGGTCCCATACTGAGTGTCTGGTTTCCCTAGAAAAGGGTCAGTTCTACCAATGCAGACTCAACAAGCATTTTTTGAACAATGTACCAGGTGCTGTGGTAAAGGCAGCTACATAAGTTGTTTGGAGACTCTATTACCAGGTAAGAACTTCTCCTTTCCCTTCCTCTTGGCATCTGCACCTCTTGATAGACCCCTTGATAACAGGGGATAGATTCCTGTTAGAGACTGAAAAGGAGGCTTTCTGGGAACTAAGAACTAGTCCCTCTGGCTCTCAGTATTTCCCTGTTTTGATGCTAACATCTTTTCTTTTCTTCTCTTCAGCATGTTTGGGATGGCATACCTCATCTGCAACAGAAATGAGGGTTACCCTTTGCTAGGTAGGTAGTGAGCCTTGATTTTTAAACCTCTTTATTGAACTATAACAAAACATACAGAAAAGTACACCAATGATAAGTCTTCAGCTTAATGAATTATCACAAAATGAATGTATAATTACCATCCAGGCCAAGAAATAGAAAAATAACAGTACTCTGGAAACCCTCACATGCTTTATCCCTCTCCCTTTACCCAAAGATTTCTAACACCCTAAATTACTTAGGCCTGTTCTTAAAATTTATATGAATGAAGTCATATATTGTGTAATTACATAAGCCTTCTTTTGTTTTTTTTGAATGAATGGGGTCTTCATTTCTTTTTTTTTTATTTTTTTTTACATTTTTATTGGAGTACAGTTGCCCTACAATGGTGTGCTAGCTTCTGCTTCATAACAAACTGAATCAGCTATACACACACATATGTTCCCATATCTCTTCCCTCCCTCCCATCCTCCCTATCCCACCCTTCCAGGCTGTCACAAAGCACCGAGCTGATCTCCCTGTGTTATGAAGCTGCTTCTCACTAGCTATCTACCTTACGTTTGGTAGTGTATATATGTCCATGCCTCTCTCTCGCTTTGTTACAGCTTACCCTTCCCGCTCCCCATATCCTCAAGTCCATTCTCTAGTTGGCCTGTGTCTTTATTCCTGTCTTACCCCTAGGTTCTTCATGACATTTTTTTCCTTAAATTCCATATATATGTGTTAGCATATGGTATTTGTCTTTCTCTTTCTGATTTACTTCACTCTGTATGACAGACTCTAGGTCTATCCACCTCATTACAAATAGCTCAATTTCGTTTCTTTTTATGGCTGAGTAATATTCCATTGTATATATGTGTCACATCTTCTTTATCCATTCATCTGATGATGGACACTTAGGTTGTTTCCATCTCCTGGCTATTGCAAATAGAGCTGCAATGAACATTTTAGTACGTGACTCTTTTTGAATTATGGTTTTCTCAGGGTATATGCCCAGTAGTGGGATTGCTGGGTCATATGGTAGTACTATTTGTAGTTTTTTAAGGAACCTCCATACTGTTCTCCATAGTGGCTGTACCAATTCACATTCCCACCAGCAGTGCAAGAGTGTTCCCTTTTCTCCACACGCTCTCCAGCATTTATTGTTTCTAGATTTTTTAATGATGGCTATTCTGACTGGTGTGAGATGATATCTCATTGTAGTTTTGATTTGCATTTCTCTAATGATTAATGATGTTGAGCGTTCTTTCATGTGTTTGTTAGCAGTCTGTATATCTTCTTTGGAGAAAAGTCTATTTAGGTCTTCTGCCCATTTTTGGATTGGGTTGTTTGTTTGTTATTAAGCTGCATGAGCTGCTTATAAATTTTGGAAATTAATCCCTTGTCAGTTGCTTCATTTGTAAATATTTTCTCCCATTCTGAGGGTTGTCTTTTGGTCTTGTTTATGGTTTCCTTTGCTGTGCAAAAGCTTTGAAGTTTCATTAGGCCCCATTTGTTTATTTTTGTTTTTATTTCCGTTTTTCTAGGAAGTGGGTCAAAAAAGATCTTGCTGTGATTTATGTCATAGAGTGTTCTGGCTATGTTTTCCTCTAAGAGTTTGATAGTTTCTGGCCTTATATTTAGGTCTTTAATCCATTCTGAATTTATTTTTGTGTGTGGTGTTAGGTAGTGATCTAATCTCATACTTTTACAAGTACCTGTCCAGTTTCCCCAGCACCACTTATTGAAGAGGCTGTCCTTTCTCCACTGTACATTCCTCCCTCCTTTATCAAAGATAAGGTGACCATATGTGCGTGGGTTTATCTCTGGGCTTTCTATCCTGTTCCATTGATCTATATTTCTGTTTTTGTGCCACTACCATACTGTCTTGATTACTGTAGCTTTGTAATATAGTCTGAAGTCAGGGAGCCTGATTCCTCCAGCTCCATTTTTCGTTCTCAAGATTGCTTTGGCTATTCGGGGTCTTTTGTGTTTCCATACAAATTGTGAAATTTTTTGTTCCAGTTCTGTGAAAAATGCCAGTGGTAGTTTGATAGGGATTGCATTGAATCTGTAGATTGCTTTGGGTAGTAGAGTCATTTTCACAATGTTGATTCTTCCAATCCAAGAACATGGTATATCTCTCCATCTATTTGTATCATCTTTAATTTCTTTCATCAGTGTCTTATAATTTTCTGCATACAGGTCTTTTGTCTTCTTAGGTAGGTTTATTCCTAGATATTTTATTCTTTTTGTTGCAATGGTAAATGGGAGTGTTTTCTTGATTTCACTTTCAGATTTTTCATTATTAGTGTATAGGAATGCCAGAGATTTCTGTGCATTAATTTTGAATCCTGCTACTTTACCGAATTCATTGATTAGCTCTAGTAGTTTTCTGGTAGCATCTTTAGGATTCTCTATGTATAGTATCATGTCATCTGCAAACAGTGACAGCTTTACTTCTTTTCCAATTTGGATTGCTTTTATTTCCTTTTCTTCTCTGATTGCTGTGGCTAAAACTTCCAAAACTGTGTTGAATAAGAGTGGTGAGAGTGGGCAACCTTGTCTTGTTCCTTATCTTAGTGGAAGTGCTTTCAGTTTTTCACCATTGAGGACGATGTTGCCTGTGGGTTTGTCATACATGGCCTTTATTATGTTGAGGAAAGTTCCCTCTATGCCTACTTTCTGCAGGGTTTTTATCATAAATGGGTGTTGAATTTTGTCAAAAGCTTTCTCTGCATCTATTGAGATGATCATATGGTTTTCCTCCTTCAGTTTGTTAATATGGTATATCACGTTGATTGATTTGCGTATATTGAAGAATCCTTGCATTTTTGAAATAAACCCCACTTGATCATGCTGTATGATCCTTTTAATGTGCTGTTGGATTCTGTTTGCTAGTATTTTGTTGAGGATTTTTGCATCTATGTTCATCAGTGATATTGGCCTGTAGTTTTCTTTCTTTGTTACATCCTTGTCTGGTTTTGGTATCAAGGTGATAGTGGCCTCATAGAATGAGTTTGGGAGTGTTCCTCCCTCTGCTATGTTTTGGAAGAGTTTGAGAAGGGTAGGTGTTAGCTCTTCTCTAAATGTTTGATAGAATTCGCCTGTGAAGCCATCCGGTCCTGGGCTTTTGTTTGTTGGAAGATTTTTTTTTTTTTTTTTTTTTGCGGTACGCGGGCCTCTCTCTGTTGTAGCCCCTCCCATTGCGGAGCACAGGCTCCGGACGCACAGGCTCAGCGGCCATGGCTCACGGGCCCAGCCGCTCTGCAGCATGTGGGATCCTCCTGGACCGGGGCACGAACCCATGTCCCCCACATCGGCAGGCAGACTCTCAACCACTTCGCCACCAGGGAAGCCCTGTTGGAAGATTTTTAATCACAGTTTCAATTTCAGTGCTTGTGATTGGTCTGTTCATATTTTCTATTTCCTCCTGGTTCAGTCTCGGCAGGTTGTGCATTTCTAAGAATTTGTCCATTTCTTCCAGGTTGTCCATTTTATTGGCATAGAGTTGCTCGTAGTAATCTCTCATGATCTTTTGTATTTCTGCAGTGTCAGTTGTTACTTCTCCTTTTTCATTTCTGATTCTATTGATTTGAGTCTTCTCCCTTTTCTTCTTGATGAGTCTGGCTAATGGTTTATCAATTTTGTTTATCTTCTCAAAGAACCAGCTTTTAATTTTATTGATCTTTGCTATCATTTCCTTCATTTCTTTTTCATTTATTTCTGATCTGATTTTTATGATTTCTTTCCTTCTGCTAACTTTGGGCTCTTTTTGTTCTTCTTTCTCTAATTGCTTTAGGTGCAAGGTTAGGTTGTTTATTCGAGATGTTTCCTGTTTCTTAAGGTAAGATTGTATTGCTATAAACTTCCCCCTTAGAACTGCTTTTGCTGCATCCCATAGGTTTTGGATCGTCGTGTCTCCATTGTCATTTGTTTCTAGGTATTGTTTTATTTTCTCTTTGATTTCTTCAGTGATCACTTTGTTATTAAGTAGTGTATTGTTTAGCCTCCATGTGTTTATATTTTTTACAGATCTTTTCCTGTAATTGATATCTACTCTCATAGCATTGTGGTCAGAAAAGATACTTGATACAAATTCAATTTTCTTAAATTCACCAAGGCTTGATTTGTGACCCAAGATATGATCTATCCTGGAGAATGTTCCATGGGCACTTGAGAAAAATGTGTATTCTTTTGTTTTTGGATGGAATGTCCTATAAATATCAATTAAGTCCACCTTGTTTAATGTATCATTTAAAGCTTGTGTTTCCTTATTTATTTTCATTTTGGATGATGTGTCCATGGGTGAAAGTGGGGTGTTAAAGTCCCCTACTATGAATGTGTTACTGTTGATTTCCCCTTTTATGGCTGTTAGTATTTGCCTTATGTATTGAGGTGCTCCTATGTTGGGTGCATAAATATTTATAATTGTTATATCTTTCTCTTGGGTCAATCCCTTGATCATTATGTAGTGTCCTTCTTTGTCTCTTCTAATAGTCTTTATTTTAAAGTCTATTTTGTCTGATATGAGAATTGCTACTCCAGCTTTCTTTTGGTTTCCATTTGCATGGAATATCTTTTTCATCCCCTTACTTTCAGTCTTTATGTGTCTCTAGGTCTGAAGTGGGTCTCCTGTAGACAGCATATATATGGGTCTTGTTTTTGTATCCATTCAGCTAATCTGTGTCTTTTGGTGGGAGCACTTAGTCCATTTACATTTAAGGTAATTATTGATATGTTTGTTCCTATTCCCATTTTCTTAATTGTTTTGGGTTCATTATTGTAGGTCTTTTCCTTCTCTTGTGTTTCTTGTCTAGAAAAGTTCCTTTAGTATTTGTTATAAAGCTGGTTTGGTGGTGCTGAACTCTCTCAGTTTTTGCTTGTCTGTAAAGGTTTTAATTTCTCCATCAAATCTGAATGAGATCCTTGCTGGGTAGAGTAATCTTGGTTGCAGGTTTTTCTCCTTTATCACTTTAAATATGTCCTGCCAGTCCCTTCTGGCTTGCAGAGTTTCTGCTGAAAGATCAGCTGTTAACCTTATTGGGATTCCCTTGTGTGTTATTTTTTCCTTGCTGCTTTTAATATGTTTTCTTTGTATTTAAGTTTTGATGCATTGATTAATATGTGTCTTGGCGTATTTCTCCTTGGATTTATCATGTATGGAACTCTCTGTGCTTCCTGGACTTGATTATCTATTTCCTTTCCCATATTAGGGGAGTTTTCAACTATAATCTCTTCAAGTATCTTCTCAGTCCCTTTCTTTTTCTCTTCTTCTTCTGGAACCCTTATAATTCGAATGTTGGTGTGTTTAATGTTGTCCCAGAGGTCTCTGACACTGTCCTCAGTTCTTTTCATTCTTTTTTCTTTATTCTGCTGTGCAGTAGTTATTTTCACTATTTTATCTTCCAGGTCACTTATCCGTTCTTCTGCCTCAGTTATTCTGCTATTGATCCCATCTAGAGTATTTTTAATTTCATTTATTGTGTTGTTCATCGTTGTTTGTTTCATCTTTAGTTCTTCTAGGTCCTTGTTAAATGTTTCTTGCATTCTTTCCATTCTACTTCCAAGATTTTGGATCATCTTTACTATCATTATTCTGAATTGTTTTTCAGGTAGACTGCCTATTTCCTCTTCATTTGTTAGGTCTGGTGGGTTTTTATCTTGCTCCTTCATCTGCTGTGTGTTTTTCTGTCTTCTCATTTTGCTTATCTTACTGTGTTTGGCATCTCCGTTTTGCAGGCTGAAGGCTCGTAGTTCCCGTCGTTTTTGGTGTCTCTCCCCAGTGGCTAAGGTTGGTTCAGTGGGTTGTGTAGGCTTCCTGGTGGAGGGGACTAGTGCCTGTGTTCTGGTGGATGAGGCTGGATCTTGTCTTTCTGGTGGGCAGGTCCACGTCTGTTGGTGTGTTTTGGGGTGTCTGTGGACTTATTATGATTTTAGGCAGCCTCTCTGCTAATGGGTGGGGTTGTGGCCCTCTCTTGCTAGTTGTTTGGCATAGGGTGTCCAGCAGTGTAGCTTGCTGGTCGTTGAGTGAAGCTGGGTGCTGGTGTTGAGATGGAGATCTCTGGGAGATTTTTGCCGTTTGATATTATGTGGAGCTGGGAGGTCTCTTGTGGACCAGTGTCCTGAAGTTGGCTCTCCCACCTCAGAGTCACAGCAGTGACTCCTGGCTGCAGCACCAAGAGCCTTTCATCCACACGGCTCAGAATAAAAGGGAGAAAAAGTAGAAAGAAAGAATTGGTAGAAGTAGAAAGAAAGATAGGAGGGAGGGAGGGAGGGAGGAAGGAAGGAAGGAAGGAAGGAGGGAAGGAAGGAAAAAAAGAAAGAACATAAAATAAAGATAAAATAATTAAAATAAAAAATAATTATTAAGAAAAATTAAAAAAAAAAAAAACGGATTGATAGAACCCTAGGACAGATGGTGGAAGCATAGCTATAGAGACAGAATCTCACACAGAAGCATACACATACACACTCACAAAAAGAGGAAAAGGGGAAAAAATCATAAATCTTGCTCTCAAAGTCCACCTCCTCAATTTGGAATGATTCGTTGTGTATTCATGTATTCCACAGATGCAGGGTACATCAAGTTGATTGTGGAGCTTTAATCCGCTGCTTCTGAGGCTGCTGGGAGAGATTTCCCTTTGTTTTCTTTGTTCTCACAGCTCCTGGGGCTCAGCTTTGGATTTGGCCACGCCTCTGCGTGTAGATCGCTGGAGGGCGGAGGGCATCTGTTTTTCGCTCATACAGGACGGGGTTAAAGGAGCAGCTGCTTCCGGGACTCTGGCTCACTCAGGCCGGGGGCGGGGGAGGGAGGGGCACGGAGTGCGGGGCCAGCCTGCGGCAGTAGAGGTCGGCGTGATGTTGCACCAACCTGAGGCGCTCCGTGCGTTCTCCCAGGGGAGTTGTCCCTCAATCCCGGGACCCTGGCAGTGGCGGGCTGCACAGGCTCCTCAGAAGGGGGGTGTGGATAGTGACCTGTGCTCGCACACAGGCTTCTTGGTGGCGGCAGCAGCAGCCTTAGCGTCTTATGCCGGTCTCTGGGGTCCGCGCTTTTAGCCGCGGCTCGCGCCCGTCTCTGGAGCTCCTTTAAGCAGCGCTCTTAATCTCTTCCAGGTACGTGGGGAGTTTCTTGCCTTTTGGGAGATCTGAGGTCTTCTGCCAGTGTTCAGTAGGTGTTCTGTAGGAGTTGTTCCACGTGTAGATGTATTTCTGGTGTATCTGTGGGGAGGAAGGTGATCTCCGCGTCTCACTCTTCCGCCATCTTCCCGGAAGCCTCTCGGGTCTTCAACATTACATTATGAAATTCATCCATATTGTTGGATGTAGCTATAATTCATCCATTTTCATTGCTGTGTAGTACAGTTGGCCCTCTGTATCTGCAGGGTGTGCATCCATGGATTCAAACAACTACAAATCAAAAAAAAAATTTTTTTTTTAATTCCAGAAAATTCCCAAAAGCAAAACTTGAATTTGCTGCACACCGGCAACTATTTACATAGCATTTACATTGTATTTGCTATTATAATGAACCTAGAGATGAGTTAAAGTATACAGGAGGATGTGTTTAGGTTATATGCAAATACTACACCATTTTATATAAGGGACTTGAGCATCCGCAGATTTTGATATCCCCAGGGGTCCTGGAACCAATCTCCTGTGGATACAGAGGGATGACTATATTAACTTTTATAAATATATAACAATGTATTCATTCTGCTTTTGTACAACATTTGAGTTGTTTCCAGTTTGGGTTCTTATGAATAATACTGCCATAAAGATTTTTGTACAGGTCTTATGGTGAACATATGTATGCATTTCTGCTGTTGAGTATATATATAGGAGTGATACTGTTGGGGCAAAGGGTACAATTTTGGTAGATAGTTTTCTCAGTCTTTATAATTTTAATAATTCTGTTGGGTTTATAGTGGTATCTCACCATGGTTTCCATCTGTATTTCCCTGATGTGGTTGAGTGCCTTTTCCAAATATTTATTGGCCATTTGGAAATCATCTTTTATAAAGTATCTGTACAATCTTTTGTCTATTTTTCAATTGGATTGTATTTTTTTATAGACCTGTTGGAATTATTTATATATTCTGAAAATGGGTCCATTTGTTTTTACTGTATGTAACTTTTCCCATTCTGTGCTTGTCTTTTTACTCTATTAGTGATGTATTTAATGAACACAACTTTTGATTTTAATGAAATCCAATTTATCAGTCTTTTTCTTTATAATTAGTGCTTTTGTATACTGTTTGAGAAATCTTTCCTCACCCAAAAGTCATGAAGATATTTTTCTAGATTCTCTTCCAGAAATTTTGTTTTACCTTTTACATTTAGAGCTATGATCCATCCGGCAGTGATGTTTTTGTGATTCTTGGTGAGAGAGACCCTATCATAAGAAAGCTAACTCAAGACTATGCAGGGAAGTAGACATAAAATGAGGTAGAGAAGAGACCCACATGAAGATTGGCCTGTGGATTCTGAAGGCAGCCATTTCAAGTAACACTTGTAATTTCCTTCTGTTAGACTTGAACATCCCTAAAAGTATCATTATAAATTAAATCTCGGTCATAACTGTGTTAGGGCAATTGAGAGGAAGCTCTGTCCCGCACCTTGGGGGAGTATTAGGACAGAATCTTGATGTCAGCAGAGCATAAAAGAAGGCAAGAGTTCCAGAACTTCAAAGAGCACTTGAGCCAGCAGCAATGCCTAACTTTCAGTGTATTCAGGTAGTTTTCAGAGTCTGCAGGCACATCACTTTTTATAAGTCCAGATCCCCAAACTCTTGAAGGCTAGAAAGGAGAAGGAATGCCCACTGTCACCTTCCTCTGAGGCCTAACTTCATCCTAGGATATGCTTGTTGTGATAATGATTGACAGTAAATGGAAGTCCTAACCCCCTTTCTACAAAATTGAGGACTCACTATGACAGACATATTAGAATACATTGCTACAATATGCATATATTTCTCAGTCTGGTCTAGTTGCCTTTGTTTGTTTGTTTGTTTGTTTTCTGTGTGTGTGTTTTGTTTTGTTTTGTTTGTTGGCTGCTGCTGAGCGGCTTGTGAGACTTTAGTTCCCTGAACAGGGATTGAACCCAGGCCCTCAGCATTGAAAGCTCAGAGTCCTAACCACTGGACTGCCAGGGAATTCTCTGTACTTGACTTTTTGCCCTGATTTCACCAGTATAAGGTAAAGATCAGGCCCACATATCTTTCCTTAAAGCTATAACCAAAAACAGACTGTCAGAGGTTAGGAGTATGGGAAACACCCTTCTTTTACAAGAGTGCCTGTAAGTGAAATTGTATATGCTAACTGATAACAAAACTAAAATGAACAAAAAGTGTTCTTTTAGCATCAAAAATGCATAAAACAGTCTCAGGTATTAGGGCCTTATTCAAATGGAAACAAGGTATGCATACTTCAAGGCAAGTTGAGTTAACCTCATTTTAGAATCCAACTAAAAAGACAATCAGTAAGTCCTTACCTGTATGTGTTCTATACAAATAGAACATAAAACAGCTAGAAGAGTCTGCTCTGCAGCCTTCTGGGCCTTATCTTCTAAGTTCCTGTGTAAACTTTAGGCCAAAGAACAATACTACACATCTCACAAAATTGAAATTCAAATGCGTTTTCAGAAAGGAAATGTTGCACCTAAAAGAAGCAATATGGTCTGCAGAGTAATTCTCACTAAATCTTACCCAGAAATTTACATTACCAAATAAACACTCAGCTTCTTTGTATAAAACATCTAAGCTTAGAGTAGTGGTCTTGGTTTTCAATAGACTTTAGCTAACACCTAGGTATGTATTTACTCTATCAATGGATAACAGAATGGACCCTCCACAGTGATCTGTCCAGCAAAGAAGGAAGAGTCAACCCTGATTTGGTCTCCAGCTCTTTTGACAGAAATTACCGTTCTGCCAACTCCTTCCCGCCCACCCAGGTTTCAAAGATTGTAGGTTGAGTTTCAGATTTCAGTCAGGGCATCCTGTTACACATATTTAAAAACACATAAGAAAAATAAGAGTGATAGGGTTGTAACCCAAGATGACTTTTATTTTCTTCTTTTCCTTTTTTAAGTTTTCTATATTTTCTACAGTGAGCATGCATTAGTTTTATAATAAGGAAAAAAACCTATAATTTATTTTTACTAAGAATTTAGGTTGTTCTTATGATAGAATTAATCTATATATGAGTTTTTTAAAGCAAATTGAATTTTTTTATCACCGTTAATACTTTTAGTAGCCCTGAGATAAGTATAATTTCTCATTTACAAAGAGCAAGTTTTCCTTCACAGAATCGGAAATAAAAAGTTTTCATCCATATTGTTCAACATGGGAACCCTAAGTTTATTAAGCTGATTTCCTAATGTAATAATCTATAGTTACTTCTAGTGTGTTACAGAAAAAGGAAAAGAAAACAAGCATTAGGGTCAGATAGCCCTGGTTTAATTCCTGGTTGTATAATTTAAGCAAATCTCAGTTTTCTACACTAAAGTTAAATGGACATCATAATGAGCATTATAAGAATCCTTTCCCTCACAGCTTGTGGGAATCAAAAAAAAAACCAAACCAAACCAAAACAAAACTGTAAAACCACACTGTTAACTGGAAAGTTCTAGAGAAAGATTTTTTAAAATTTTAAAGTGCACAGGACCTCAAGAAACTCCATGAGCAATGCCATGGAAATTCCAAGGGTATTCTTAGAAGCTGTATCACTATGTGCTTTTTTATGTTTCTAGACTATTTTATGTTGATTGGGTTTGCTCCCTTTTTAAAAAATGAAAATAACAGGACGCAATAAGGAGATCAAATACTTCATGTGTACTATGAAGGAATTTTTGATATCTAACTGCAGCCGAGTCCTGATGTACGAAGGATTATCGGGATATGGGAAAAGCCAGATACTAGTGGAAATTGAGTACCTGGCCCAAGGTGAGAACCACAGGTGAGTGTCTTGCAATGACCATTTTTTTGTGAATCCAGAGAATCCTGACATCTTTAAGAGTTTCATTTGTTTCAGTGTTCCTCTCCTTTATATAAGTTGCCTTATGTAAACTATCTATCAGTTATTATTGGGTGTCATGCCCCTTGTGCTAGATAAGTAATTAATGATAAACATATCAAACTGAGAAAATGGAAGATGGGCTGACCCCTGGAGATCCTGATTTAATGCCAGGACGGACTTGGACATTGATATAAGTTTCCTAATGCACAGTTTGAGAACAACTGGTATAAATGTTGAGGATAGATTGGGTCTGCAGAACAAATACGTAAGTTTATCCATGTGGCCGACAGGGAATCACTAGTTCAAACCACTGAGCCCTAAGAGTATGGTTAGAGAATGAAAGGCCTCTGGATTTTCCTTCGGAAGGCAGAGCTGATGCACTTACCTCATGCTGTTTGTCTCTTTTCATATAAGGAATGTCATGAGGGCTCTCTTTGGGACAACCCATCTCATGGAGGTGGACGATATGGTATTCAATAACAGTGATGATGACCAAGACAATGGTAAAGGTGTCTCACAGCCTTTCACCATCTAACCTAAAGGCTTTAAGGGGAAAATTCTTATTAATCTTATTTTTAGCTATGTTTCTACTCTTTTTTAATGCCAGGCCTGAGAAAGACTAGTTTTAAAATATCTTTAACATTGATGAAAGGATAATTCAAAATCGCCAGAAGACACTCATTTATTCCATCACTTACTGAGTACCTACTATGTTCCAGGAACTAAGTGCTATATTAGTTTTCTAGAGCTACCATGACAAAGCATCACAAGCTAGGTGGCTTAAGCAACAGAAGTATATTGTCTCAGTGTACAGGAGGGTAGAAGTCCAAGATCCAGGTGGCGTAAAGTTGGTTCCTTCCATCAGCTGTGAGGGACAGTCTGTTCTGTGCCTCTTTCCTAGCTTCTGGTGGCTTGCTGGCAGCCATTGGTGTTCATTGGCTTGTAGAAGCATCACCCCAGTCTCTGCCTCCATCTTCACATGATGTTCTCCATGTGTGCTGTCTGTGTCCAAAAATTTCCCTCTTCTTTTTTTTTTTCCCACTGCGTGGCTTGCGGGATCTTAGTTCCCCGACCAGGGATTGAACCTGGGCCACACCAGTGAAAGCACCGAGTCCTAACCACTGGACCGCCAGGGAATCCCCCAAATTTCCCCTTCCTATAAAGAGACAGTCATATTGGATTAGGGGCCCACCCTATTCCAGTATGGCCTCGACTTACCTAGTTACATCTGCAATGACGCTATTCCCAAATAAGGTCACATTCTGAGGGCTAAGACTTCAGCATATGAATTAGTGGGGGGAGGGGTGCATAAATCAATCCATAGCAAGTTGCAAAGCCTTGAAGACGAATAATATCTGATCCCTACCCTCAAGGAGTTCTCACAAAAGAGAAGGAAAGAGAGATGACAGTAAAAATAGAATGTGGTGAGGACAGTGATGGAAGCACGCAATAGAGTACTGTAAAAGCTACGAGAAAGAGGCGTATGTCATCCAACCTGAGGGCGTCAGGGAAGATTTCCAGGAGGTTACTCCTGAGCTGAGATTTACAAATGAACAGGAAACCAGGGATTAGGAGGGACTGTGAGAAGTGATGACACTCCAGGCCGAGGAAAGCAAAGGCATAAAGAGAAGAAACAGTTGGATGTGCAGGGAACACTCACCGGTTTGTTGTTGGTGGAGGGTAGACTGCTGGGCAGAGAGTGGCAAGAAATGACCATGAGGACTTGGAAAGGCTTATATGTCATGTGAAGGAGTCTAGACTTAACCTAGACTTGCATCTACCTAGGTGCTTCAGGCTTCCATAAAGGTGAGGCATTCAGAGAGTCTTGGCGCTAGACAGGGGTAGTAGTATGCTGTTAGGGAGTATAGGTGAGAGTGTGAGGGCCTGAACCCAGGCATTGGCGGTAGGGCTAGAGAAGAGGGGATAGCTAGGATACATTTACAGAGCTTAGAAACATAGTGGAATAAGGGAGGGTATCTGAAGCACAAATAAAGAACAGCTTCCAGATAGCTTGGGAAATCTGTCATTACAACTGAATATGAGGAGTCAGGGCTTTCCTTCAACCTTTATTGTTTTCAAAAAATACATTTTAAAACTCTGATTCCTGACTTTCTTATAAACAGGACTATTGCTATTGCGTTGACTAAGATCAGCTTCCATCAGAATTTTTATACCATCCAGATACTCATGGCCAATGTACTAGGTCTGGATACTTGCAAACATTATAAAGAACGACAGACCAACCTTCAAAATAAAGTCAAGTCACTGCTGGATGAAAAGTTCCATTGTCTTCTTAATGACATTTTCCATGTGCAGGTAACTAGCTAGTGTTAGACTCCCGTTAGAAATAGTGAAGGGGCAGATGTGGCCACTCTTCCCTGATGCTTTATGACTTTGCATCTCTTTGGCCTTTATTATCCTCTTGTTTTCTCATCTGCAGCGTCCAGGTGGTGAGGAAATGACTCCCAATCCTTGAATGAGCCACCTTCCTGAGATATATTGGTACCAGACTCAAGAAAACCCAAATAGCCACCTGCTGATTCATTTCTTTTCTCACCTTCCCATCATAGCTATGCTATACTAGCTAGTCCAGGGCACAAAATCACTCTGCTCCCACAGGTGACTGCCAATGCAAAGACAAGAATGTGCCCTGTTCTGTCCTGTATCTATTAGATTCAATGACATAGAGTACCAGAGCTGGAAGGGATGTTATGGATTACGGAGCACATGAGGATTTTAAGGCACAGAACAGTAAAGTGAATTGCCAGAGTCATACAACTAGTAGTTCCCCCTGCTATTTACGCATACTCAATATTCTCATAATTCTTTATACAGTTCCCTATTTCACGAGAGGTTTCCAGGATGAGCACCACGAGAAAGCAGAAGCAGTTGGAAGCGTTGTTTATGAAGATCTTGGAGCAAGTAAGAGCATCCTATAGGTCAAATAATGGGGAGGGGGAAACTGGATGTCTCACCGCAAAGCCAGGTGACCTCAAGGGTTTAGACTCCAATGGCAAGAAGCTTTGAAGTATGTGAAAGCTTTAACCCAAAGTGTTTCATTTTCCTCCATCCTTCCAAACCTCAAGCTAAGAGTCTGTTCAGAATTTAGCTGTGCTTAAAAGGAGTCCTTTAACATTACTCCTGGGAGTTTGGCCTCGCCTTAAAACCAGTCCTCTTTTTCTCTCCCTCTGTATGAGATGCAGTCTATCAAACTGGTTATGTATATAGGCTCTGTAATCAGTCTACCAAGGTTTGAGCCCTTAGGCCTATCACTTGCTACCTGGGTAACCTTGATCAAGTGACTCAACCTGTCCATGCTTTTACTTTACCTTCTATAAAGTGAGGAAATAATAGTACCTAGCTCACAGGGTTGTAAGGTTTAAATGACTAGATTATGTGTAAAACGTAGAATAGTGCCTCTTTCATTGGAAACACTCAACCAATGTTAACTTTTGCTCTCTGAATAATATCATGACTGTCCATTATATGTTGATGATCACCAACTTTATATCCCATTCCTCAGCTCTCGTATAAGCACCAAAACCATATTTCCAAGAACTGTATATTCCACTTGGATATGGGGACTCACACTCAATTCAGTGTCTAATACTAAATTCATTTCTTTTCCTACTTTAGTGCCCTATCTCCCTCATCTTGATCCTGACCCTTGATTTAGTCAATGGCAAATTCATTCACACATCATTTGAAGTTATCTTTGCTCAGTTGACAAGTCCTACCACGTCTACCTCAGACTGACTCTGGAATCTCCCCGTCCTCTGTTCCCTACTGTAGTTCAGCCTCTTTCTCTTCCTGGACTATTTTCCATAGCTTTCCAACCAATCTCTGTGCCTCATACCTCTCCACTGCAATTCATCCTCCATACAACTGTCAAAGTGTATGCAAATCGCTCCAACCTGTGCTTTATACTATCCAAGTAATTCTCAATACTAATGAGATAAAAGCCAAAAGACTTTTTTTTTTTTAACCTGGAGAAATGCTACTCATCATTCAGTGTCACCTCTTCAGTGAGAACTCCCCCAAATCACAAGGCATGACTAATTCCTCTTCTGCTGTGTTTCTGTAACACTTTGAACATATTTCTTACTGTATTTTCCATACTGTATTGCAATTTGCTACTTATATATGTGTCTTTCCCCCTCAGGAGGTTGTGAGCTTCTTAAGGAAGGGGAGCCTCTTTCTCATTTTTGTATCACTATTGACCAGCAGTTTCTGGCACATAATAAATAAACAATTCAAGTTTGTGGCATTGTGTAAGTTTATAATACAACTTCCTTCTTCTCCACTGCAGGCAAATAAGGCTATATCAGTAGTTTCTAAATGTCAGGCTTTGGACTGTTTGCATCACAAGTATCCAGGAAGCTTCATAAAATATATGGATTTGTGAATTCTACCCCAAATTGAAAAGGGCTTCATTGGGGCCTAGGAGTCTGTTTAGTTGTTTGTTTTTGTTTTGAAACTTCTCAGTTGGTTCTGATCCACAACCTAGTTGGAAACCATGAGTAAAGCTGTGCTTTGACTCTGTGCCATGACCACAATCTTTGGATCATTTACTATCAGTATGACCTTGGGCAAGTGGCTTAACTTCTCTGTGCCTAAGCAGGAGAGGCCACAACAGTGAGAGGCCCGTGTACTGAAAAAAGAAAAAAAAAAACGGTTCTTGTTAGCTGTCTATTTTATATATAGTAGTGTGTATATGTCAATCCCAATCTCCCAGTTTATCCCTCCCCCCACCTTTCCCCCTTTGTAACCATAAGTTTGTGTTCTGCATCTGTGATTCTGTTTCTGTTTTGTAAATAGGTTCATTTGTACCTTTTTTAAAGATTCCACATGTAAGTGATATCACATGATATTTGTCTTTCTCTGTCTGACTTACTTCACTTAGTGTGATAATCTTTTTTTTTTTTTTTTTTTTGCGGTACACGGGCCTCTCACTGCCGTGGCCTCTCCTGTTGCGGAGCACAGGCTCCGGACACGCAGGCTCAGTGGCCATGGCTCACGGGCCCAGCCACTCCGCGGCATGTGGGATCTTCCCGGACTGGGGCACGCACCTGCGTCCCCTGCATTGGCAGGCGGACTCCCAACCACTGCGCCACCAGGGAAGCCCAGTGTGATAATCTTTAGGTCCATCCATGTCACTGTAAACAGCATTATTTCATTCTTTTTTATGGCTGAGTAATATTTCAGTCTCCTCATTTTAAATGTGAAGAAGCTGATGCCATTGATGTACTGTTGAATTCATGTAGGTTTTTTGGTTCCTGCTTTACTCTCCCCAATTCACAAATAATTCACTGACAAGGCTATTCTATGACTAAAACTCACATTTCTAACTGCCCCGTAGTTTTATTTATTTATTTATTTATTTGGCTGCGTTGGGTCTTTGTTGCTGCACAGAGGCTTTCTCAAGTTGTGGTGAGTGGGGGCTACTCTTTGTTGCGATTCGCGGTCTTCTTATTGCGGTGGCTTCTCTTACTGTGGAGCACGGGCTCTAGGTGTGCAGGCTTTAGCAATTGTGGCTTGTAGGCTTAGTAGCTGTGGCTTGTGGGCTCTAGAGCACAGGCTCAGTAGTTGTGGTGCATGGGCTTAGTTGCTCTGTGGCATGTGGGATCTCCCTGGACCAGGGCTCGAATCTGTGTCCCCTGCATTGGCAGACAGACTCTCAACCACTGTGCCACCAAGGAATTCCCTGCCCCGTAGTTTTAAAGATATTAGTCAAATACAAAACAAAACAAAACAATGGGATGCTAACCCCTATTCATTAAAATGTTCTCAGGGTCAGTGAAGAACTAACGATCTGGTGACAGAATGGGGCTGTAAGAGGGGACTTACATATATGTGATAAGGCAGGCTACAATACTTTATAATGATCATCTTCTGAAATTTGAAGTTTGAATGTAGCCTTTGCTGCTCTAGTTTATAAAAACATGCAGAGGGAAAGAATGGCTTAACCCAATCTCTTCCCAGAGGGAAACAAAAGAAGCCAAGAGCAGTCTGGAGCAGTAAGAGTGGGGAAGGTTTTCTCCATTTAGACATCTTACGCTATGGAAACGCAGGGCCCGCTATGCAGGGGCTCACACTAAATGTAAGCTCTATATTTTGTCTAATACTCTATCCCAGTGCTTCAAACAGTACCTGACCCTAACAGATGCACAATAAATGCTTAATGAGTAAATAAATAATTCAGACTTGTTAGGGAAAGGTACTCTACACAAGAAGAGGGACACACGATCTCTTTTTAAGTGTAACATGTGCCGCAGTTCAAGCTAGAACAGCATAAACGGCCGGCAGGGCAAGGACCAGGTGAGTTTCCCTCAGCAGCCGCCTCCAGCACCTAGCCCAGTGGGTGCTTCGTAAGTATGTGTTGAATCGATGTTGGTTGAATAAATGTCAGATAGGTATTTCCAGGAGACCTTCAGTTTTCAATAGATTAGAATGACTTGAAGTAAACCTCAGTAATTTTTATGTAATGGCTGTTTAAGTTGACTAAGACCCCATCTGTCCTATATATTTACATTATCTTTACACAAAGATTTGACCAAGTAAGAGTCTATTCCAGCCAGTTCTGTCCCAATTGCCACAGATTCCAATTAGCAGAATCTAACTTAACGCAAAGTTATTAGAAAGAACAGATTTAACTTAGCTTCACAAAATTCGGTGGATACACATGCATACCCATACATGTGTATAAAAAACTGAAGTCACGGGAGTTCCCTAGTGGTCTAGTTAGGATTTGGCGCTTTCGCTGCCATGGCCTGGGTTCAATCCCTGGTCGGGGAACTGAGATCCCGCAAGCTGCTCGGTGAGGCCAAAAAATCAAACAAAAACAAAAAAAACCCTGAAGTCCTACAGCATTTTTCTTTCTGTTTCTCCACCTTGTCCAGACGGTGAAAGAGGAAAGGATTATTTTCATCATCGATGAAGGCCAGTTTATCGATTCAGCCTCCTGGACATTTATGGAGAAGCTTATCCGGTCTGTTCCCATCTTCATCATCATGTCCCTGTCTCCCTTCATCGACATACCCTGTGCAGCTGCCAGTGCCATAATGAAGAACAGGAACACCACCTATGTCATCCTTGGAGCCGTGCAGCCTCAGGACACCCTCAACAAGGTCTGCCTAGACCTCAACGTCAGGGGCATCCCCAAAGAACTAGACACGTGAGTAAACTATTTCTATCCTGAGGCCTTGACATCTGCACTCATTCTCCAGGTCCAGACTTCATCAGATTCCTTAAGATGTGTCTGAAAGCGGCCATTTCAGGATTCTTGCTGGTCCCGCCTTTCAGAGGGGCCACTGAACATGCTTGATAGGATGGATGCTACTCACTTTTCCTTGTTATGGTCCCTGTTACACCGTCTCAGACGTTGCTTAGGACATCAGTTTTGTTTCCCTTTCATCATGCTGGCTGTGGGTACACTCACTCTAACCCACAGTGACTAAGGGCACTGTCATGGGCAAGTAACATGAAAGGCAAACTGGTAAGCCTTAAGAACCACAGCCCACAGCTGAGCAAGGTCTTAGTCGCTGGCAATAACGTGGTCTGGTACTGGTGTTCCCTGTCATGGTAGATGGTGACGTCAGTGCTCTCTGAGCTTCTCAGTGACTCCTCTCCTGGGGTCTTGACAGCAGTCCCCTTAACAACATGGACAATGCCTCTTCCTTATCTGGCTGTTTACAAGCCACCTTGGTATCTGTATCTGTTCTTTCTGATGAGGATGCTTCGCTTCTGGAAGAGAAATGTCTTGGACAAAGTCTCATTTAAAATAACTCCAGGCATGAATTTATTATTTTTTTCAAATTGTATTTTTATTTATTTATTTATTTATGGCTGTGTTGGGTCTTCGTTTCTATGCGAGTGCTCTCTCCAGTTGCAGTAAGTGGGGGCCATTCTTCATTGCGGTGCGCGGGCCTCTCACTGTTGCGGCCTCTCTCGCTGTGGAGCACAAGCTCCAGACGCGCAGGCTCAGCGGCCATGGCTCATGGGCCTAGTTGCTCCGCGGCATGTGGGACCCTCCCAGACCTCGAACTCCCAGGCTCGAACCCGTGTCCCCCACATTGGCAGGCATACTCTCAACCACTGCGCCACCAGGGAAGCCCGCAGGCATGAATTTTGTGTGTTCTTTCCCTTTGTCTCTCTGTCTCTCCCTCTTTCTCTCTGTATGTATGTATTTATTTATTTATTATGTATGTATTTATTATATATGTATACATTTATTATATATGCCTTTACTTTTTGATCTAGCCTTCCCAATTCTAGGAACCTATCTCAAAGATATACTGACAGGGAACTATGCTCAATATTTTGTAATAACCTATAAGGGAAAAGAATCTGAAAAAGAATATATATATATATATATATATATATATATATATATATATATATATATATCTGATTCACTTTGCTGTACACCTGAAACTAACACAACATTATAAATCAACTATACTTCAATAAAAATTTTTTTAAAAATTTAAAATATATATAATGACAAAAATATGAAGTGACATATGGGCACGGTTTTTATTGAGGCATTATTTGTACTAGTAAAAGACTGAAAGCAATCCAAATGTCCATCTCTAAGAGGATAGTCAGAATAAACTAGGATGCATCCACACGATTGAGCCCTATGTAGCTATAAAGAGAAATAAGAAAGATCTACTGATATGATGGGATGACCAGGATACATTGTTGAGTGAAAAAACAAGGGGTTGCCTAGTGTGCAGTATATATAACTTGCTGTCTTTTGTCTAAGGAAGAGAGTGAAATATGTGTGTGCATTTTCTATAGTTTTAAAAAGAAACGTTGAAAAGATAAACCAGAAACTAATTTAAATGCTTACTTATAAGGTGAGGAAGGGAAGCAAGACTGAGGATGTACCTTATTACATAGTTTTGACTGCTGAAATATTTAAATGGTTTATTATGTAATTTTAAAAATGAAAGAAAGGGCTTCCCTGGTGGCGCAGTGGTTGAGAGTCCACCTGCCGATGCAGGGGACACGGGTTCATGCCCCAGTCCGGGAAGATCCCACATGCCGCGGAGTGGCTGGGCCCCTGAGCCATGGCCGCTGAGCCTGCACGCGTCCGGAGCCTGTGCTCCGCAACGGGAGAGGCCACAACAGTGAGAGGCCCGCATACAGCAAAAAAAAAAGAAAGAAAAAAGAAAAAGCAATCCCTAAAAATGAAAAACAAACTAAAACAAATGGAGAAAGAGAAGTGATTATTTTCAGGTGATTGAGAAAACGCAAATATTTTTACTTCTTTAAAGATGGTTCTTTGATATAAATAGATTGCATTGTTTTCACTACAGGTACCTGGTCGAGGGAAGCTGTGGGATTCCATTTTACTGTGAAGAATTGCTTAAAAACCTGGACCATCACAGGGTACTCGTTTTCCAAACAATAGAGTCTGAGGAGAAGACAAATGTGACCTGGAATAACCTGTTCAGTAAGTCCCATAATGATGGTTCTTTCTCCCTGTCTCCTTCTGCAGAGAGGGTGGCAAGGGTGGGCTTTTCCATAGGCTGCTTCCTATACGGGTCAGAGGCTTTGGGGAGGCAAAGAACGTTGGACTTGATATCCCAGATTGTGAGAGAACTTAACATTGCCCGGGACTCACTGAACTGGGAGAAAGAATGTAGACGTGTAATAGAAATGAAAGAACACTGGAGAATCTTAAAGCCCAGAATCAGAACTGATGGGGGATGTAGATGTTATCTGGGAAAAAGGATAACTTGTTTTCCAGAGGTAAAATTATTAGCTCAAAGTGAATTGTCAACAAGGTTCTCATGCTACAGAGACATACAGAAGGATGAACTTTGATATGATGTCACAAAGAGGGCAGTTGGAATTTTTAAGAAAATAGTTTTAGTGAAGGGAGAAGGGTAGGGGTTGGGGAATGGGGTAAAGATGCAAGCTGGGATGTAGAGGATTAAGGTTAACGTGAATGATAAGAAAATATCTGTGATGGATATACTAGTTGTTTAGGGAGATGGCAGTGATGAGAAGAAAAAAATCATACTCTAGCAAAAATAAAAAGAAAGAGAGAAAGAAAGGAAGAAAGAAACTATGTTTTGACACAAAGGAGACCATGAAGGTTTAAGAGATAGCATCTCTTCCATGAAAAGAGAGAGTATAAAGATGTAATCATCTCTGGGCTTTCTATCATCTCACACCGGTCAGAATGGCCATCATCAAAACATCCACAAACAATAAATGCTGGAGAGGGTGTGGAGAAAAGGGAACCCTGTTGCACTGTTGGTGGGAATGTAAGGTGATACAGCCACTATGGAGAACAGTATGGAGGTTCCTTAAAAAACTACAAATAGAACTACCATATGACCCAGCAGTCCCACTACTGGGCATATACCCTGAGAAAACCATAATTCAAAAAGAGTCATGTACTAAAATGTTCGTTGCAGCTCTATTTACAATAGCCAGGACACAGAAGCAACCTAAGTGTCCATCAACAGATGAATGGATAAAGAAGGTGTGGCACATATATACAATGCAATATTACTCAGCCATAAAAAGAAATGAAATTGAGTTATTTGTAGTGAGGTGGATGGACTTAGAGACTGTCATACAGAGTGAAGTAAGTCAGAAAGAGAAAAATAAATACCGTATGCTAACCCATATATATGGAATCTAAAAAAAAAATGGTCCTGAAGAACCTAGGGGCAAGATGGGAATAAAGACACAGACCTACTAGAGAATGGACTTGAGGATACGGGGAGGGGGAAGGGTAAGCTGGGACGAAGTGAGAGAGTGGCATGGACATATACACACTACCAAATGTAAAATAGATAGCTAGTGGGAAGCAGACACGTAGCACAGGGAGATCAGCTCGGTGCTTTGTGACCACCTAGAGGGGTGGGATAGGGAGGGTGGGAGGGAGGGAGATGCAAGAGGGAAGAGATATGGGGGCATATGTATATGTATAACTGATTCACTTTGTTATAAAGCAGAAACTAATACACCATTGTAAAGCAATTATACTCCAATAAAGATGTTTAAAAAAAAGATGTAATCAAAAGAAAAATTTGGCCTTGAAGTTAGGAGTCCAGAGTTTCAGTTCCACATATGCCATTTAATAGCTAGTATTTTGGGATTAGTCACAACGTTTATGGCCAGGTACCTGCTATAAAATGGCAGGGGGGGAAAGGCAACTCAAATCCTTTCTTATTTATTCATTCAACAAACATCTACTGAGCACCTTCTCTCTGTCTGACACCACAGGAAGCATTCTGGGGACCTCTTGGAGTATAAATGAAGTGACTGAATACAATAATACTTTGCTGTCTCATTGATTTGTTTTTAATTAAACTTTCTGAGGTGATTATAAATTTACAGGCCATTGTAAAAAATAATATAGAGAGATTCTGTGTACCCTTTACCTAGTTTTCCCCAGTAGTAACATCAGCAAAACTACAGTATAATATCACAACCAGGTCCAATAAAGATGTTAAAAATATATATATATCACAACCAGGATATTAATATTGATAAGGTCAAGATACAGAACATTTCCGTCACCATGAGGATCCCTTATATGGCCCTATGATAGCCACCCCCCACTTCTCTCCTACCCCTACTTCCTTCTTAACCCCTGGTAATTGCTAATCAGTTTTCCATTTCTATAATTTTGTAATTTAAAGAATTTTTATAAGTGGAAAAATATTGTATATGTAATCTTTTGAGATTTGTTTTTCACTCAGTGTAACTCTCTGGAGATTATCTAGGTTGTGTGTATCAATAGTTTGGTCTTATTAGCTGCTGAGTGGTGTTCCATGGTATGGACATACCTCCATTCATCTGTTGGAGGACATCTGGGCTGTTCACAAAAAAAAAAAGAAAAAGAATGTTAAAGAACATTACTGAGTCAGTTGACAAAACTGGATTATGGACAGTAAATTATTGTATCAATGTTAAATTTTCTGAAGATGATAAGTATATTCTACTTACGTAAGAGAATGTTGTTATTCTTGGGGAATTCAGAGTAAAGTGTTTGGGGATTAAAGGGCATGAATTATGCAACTTAACACTCAAATGAAATGCTTCAGAAAAAATAAGTACATATAGAGAGAACAAAGGCTATAAAAAATGGAGCAAAATGTTAACAGTAGATGAATTGGAATAAAGACTATATAGTGTTATTCTTATAACTTTTCATAAATTTGAAACTTACCAAATGAAACAATTTTTGAAAAACCAAACAACTTTTAGTGGTTTCCCATTGAGTTTACAATGAAATCCAAACTCCTTACCTTGGACTGGAGATCCCTGAGGGAGCTTCCTTCCACCCCCTCTGTGGCCTCACCAATACTCTGAAATGTGCTCCAGCCACATTTCTGCTCCTCCAGCACCCGAGCGCCTTTCTGCTCCCTCTCCTCTGGCATTTCACATACCTGCTCCCTCTCTCCCTTAGCTCAGGTGTTACCTCCTCACAGCCACTTTCTCTGACCATGCCCTGCTTAAGGAAGGCCTTCCTCTCTGCACTTTCCTGTTAGTCTCTATCACCAGGTTTATTTCTTTCACAAAACTGACTCACATTAGGAGATTATCTTATTAAGTCACTTTTCCTGTATTATGATTAGTTGCCTAAATATCTGTCTCCATAAATGTTAAGATCCTTGAGGGCTGGAAGCATGCATTAGCCACATTTATAGCCTTCCCAGGTTATGGTGAATAAAAAGTCTGTACTGTGTTGATATGAACTCTCCAGCCCTTACTGTCTGTGCCTACTCACGTGGCACTTGTTTACTGTCTGGTCGTCTGGCTCTCTGTGTATATACCTTATCTTTCCAGGAGGTCGGGAACTTAGTACGTTCACCCTCATATTTCCACATCACCTATTTCAGTGTCTTGCAACTCAACTGTTAATGAGTGACTGGAGGGACAAATAAGTAATGCATTTTGGAGTACTGGGAGAAAAATGACTAGGCAAGCTCACTATTCAAACTTCACCTTTTTTTTTTTTTGGTATCATATGGTATATTTACTATCCTATTTCATTCAGCTGAAGACTTTCCAAACTCAGTATTCCTTAACAATTGTACCATAATGGCTATGTAATATTTAAGGTAATCACTGTGTTATGGCTGGATATTTAGGCTATGTACAATATTTTAATGTTTAAGGAGACTATGAGCATCTGTTTTCAACATATTTTTTCTGGATCACTGTAATCATATGAGTTTCTAATATGAAAAATTACCTTGCTGAAAGTTATAATCTTAAGGATTTTGGTTAAATTGTTGTGTTTTTTTAAACATCTTTCTTGGAGTATAATTGCTTTACAATGGTGTGTTAGTTTCCGCTGTATAACAAAGTGAATCATCTATGCATGTACATTTATCCCCATTTCTCCTCTCTCTTGTGTCTCCCTCCCACCCTCCCTATCCCAGCCTCTAGGTGGATACAAAGCACCGAGCTGATCTCCCTGTACCATGAGGCTGCTTCCCACTAGCTATTTCACATTTGGTAGTGTGTATATCTCCATGCCACTCCTCACTTCATCCCAGCTTACCCTTCCCCCTCCCCGTGTCCTCAAGTCCATTCTCTACATCTGCATCTTTATTCCTGTCCTTCCCCTAAGTTTTTCAGAGCCATTTTGTTTTTAGATTCCATATATATGTGTTAGCATATGGTATTTGTTTTTCTCTTTCTGACTTACTTCACTCTGTATGACAGACTCTAGGTCCATCACCTCACCGCAAATAACTCAATTTCATTTCTTTTTATGGCTGAGTAATACTCCATTGTATATATGTGGCACATCTTCTTTATCCATTCATCATTTGACGGGCACTTAGCTTGCTTCCATATCCTGGCTATTGTAAATAGAGCTGCAATGAACATTGTGGTACATGACTCTTTTTGAATTATGGTTTTCTCAGGGTATATGGCCAGTACTGGGTTTGCTGGGTCATACGGTAGTTCTATTTTTAGTTTTTTAAGGAACCTCCATACTGTTCTCCATAGTGGCTGTATCAATTTACATTCCCACCAACAGCACCACAGGGTTCCCTTTTCTCCACATCCCGTCCAGCATTTATTGTTTGTGGATTTTTTGATGATGGCCATTCTGACCAGTGTGAGGTGATACCTCATTGTAGTTTTGATTTGCATTTCTCTAATGATTAGTGATGTTGAACATCCTTTCATGTGTTTGTTGGCAATCTGTGTATCTTCTTTGGAGAAATGTCTGTTTAGGTCTTCTGCCCATTTTTGGATTGGGTTATTTGCTTTTTTGATCTTGAGCTGCATGAGCTGCTTGTATATTTTGGAGATTAATCCTTTGTCAGCTGCTTCATTTACAAATATTTTCTCCCATTTTGAGGGTTGTCTTTTCATCTTGTTTCTAGTTTCCTGTGCTGTGCAAAAGTTTTTAAGTTTCATTAGGTCCTATTTGTTTATTTTTGCTTTTATTTCCATTTCTCTAGGAGGTGGGTCAAAAGGGATCTTGCTGTGATTTATGTCATAGAGTGTTCTGCCTATGTTTTCCTCTAAGAGTTTTATAATGTCTGGCCTTATATTTAGGTCTTTAATCCATTTTGACTTTCTTTTTGTGTATGGTGTTAGGGAGTGTTCTAATTTCATTCTTTTACATGTAGCTGTCCAGTTTTCCCAGCACCACTTATTGAAGAGGCTGTCTTTTCTCCATTGTATATTCTTGCCTCCTTTATCATAGATTAGTTGACCATATATGCATGGGTTTATCTCTGGGCTTTCTATCCTGTTCCATTGATCTATATTTCTGTTTTTGTGCCAGTACCATACTGTCTTGATTACTGTAGCTTTGTAATATAGTCTGAAGTCAGGGAGCCTGATTCCTCCACCTCCATTTTTCTTTCTCAAGATTGCTTTGGCTATTCAGGGTCTTTTGTGTTTCCATGCAAATTGTGAAATTTTTGTTCTAGTTCTGTGAAAAATGCCAGTGGTAGTTCGATAGGGATTGCATTGAACCTGTAGATTGCTTTGGGTATTATAGTCATTTTCACAATGTTGATTCTTCCAATCCAAGAACATGGTATATCTCTCAATCTGTTTGTATCTTCTTCAGTTTCTTTCATCAGTGTCTTATAGTTTTCTGCATACAGGTCTTTTGTCTCCTTAGGTAGTTTTATTCCTAGGTATTTTATTCTTTTTGTTGCAGTGGTAAATGAGAGTGTTTCCTTAATTTCTCTTTCAGATTTTTCATCATTAGTGTCTAGGAATGCAAGAGATTTCTGTGCATTAATTTTGTATCCTGCAACTTTACCAAATTCATTGATTAGCTCTAGCAGTTTTCTGGTAGCATCTTTAGGATTCTCTATGTATAGTATCATGTCATCTGTAAACAGTGTCAGTTTTACTTCTTCTTTTCCAATTTGGATTCCTTTTATTTCCTTTTCTTCTCTGATTGCTGTGGCTAAAACTTCCAAAACTATGTTGAATAGTAGTGGTGAGAATGGGCAACCTTGTCTTGTTCCTTATCTTAGTGGAAATGGTTTCAGTTTTTCACCATTGAGAACAATGCTGACTGTTGCTTTGTCATATATGGCCTTTATTATGTTCAGGTAAGTTCCCTCTATGCTTACTCTCTGGAGGGTTTTTATCATAAATCGGTGTTGAATTTTGTTGAAAGCTTTCTCTGCATCTATTGAGATGATCATATGGTTTTTCTCCTTCAGTTTGTTAATATGGTGTATCGCATTGATTTATTTGCATATATTGAAGAATCCTTTCATTACTGGGATAAACCCCACTTGATCATGGTGTATGATCCTTTTAATGTGCTGTTCGATTCTGCTTGCTAGTATTTTGTTGAGGATTTTTACATCTATGTTCATCAGTGATATTGGCCTGAAGTTTTCTTTCTTTGTGACATCTTTGTCTGGTTTTGGTGTCAGGGTGATGGTGGCCTCGCAGAATGAGTTTGGGAGTGTTCCTCCCTCTGCTATGTTTTGGAAGAGTTTGAGAAGGATAGGTGTTAGCTCTTCTCTAAATGTTTAATAGAATTGACCTGTGAAGCCATCTGGTACTGGACTTTTGTTTGTTGGAAGATTTTTAATCCCAGTTTCAATTTCAGTGCTTGTGATTGGTCTGTTTATAATTTCTATTTCTTCCTGGTTCAGTCTCAGAAGGTTGTGCTTTTCTAAGAATTTGTCCATTTCTTCCAAGTTATCCATTTTATTGGCATATAGTTTCTTATAGTAATGTCTCATGATCTTTTGTATTTCTGCAGTGTCAGTTTTTACTTCTTTTTCATTTCTAATTCTGTTGATTTGAGTCTTCTCCCTTTTTTTCTTCATGAGTCTGGATAATGGTTTATCAATTTTATCTTCTCAAAGAACCAGCTTTTAGTTTTATTGATCTTAGCTATCGTTTCCTTCATTTCTTTTTCATTTATTTCTGATCTGATCTTTATGATTCCTTTCCTTCTGCTAACTTTGGGGGTTTTTTGTTTTTCTTTCTCTAACTGCTTTAGGTGTAAGGTTAGGTTGTTTATTTGAGATGTTTCTTGTTTCTTGAGGTTGGATGGTATTGCTATAAACTTCCCTCTTAGAACTGTTTTTGCTGCATCCCATAGGTTTTGGGTCATCGTGTTTTCATTGTCATTTGTTTGTAGATATTTTTTGATTTCCACTTTGATTTATTCAGTGATCTCTTGGTTATTTAGTATTGTACTTTCAGTTAGCCTCCATGTGTTTGTATTTTTTACAGATTTTTTTCCTGTAATCGATATCTAGTCTCATAGCCTTGTGGTTGGAAAAGATACTTGATACAATTTCAATTTTCTTAAATTTACCAAGGCTTGATTTGTGACTGAAGATATGATGTATCCTGGAGAATGTTCCATGAGCACTTGAGAAGAAAGTGTATTCTGTTGTTTTTGGATGGATTGTCCTACAAATATCAATTAAGTCCATCATGTTTAGTGTATCATTTAAAGCTTGTGTTTCCTTATTTATTTTCATTTTGGATGATCTGTCCATTGGTGAAAGTGGGGTGTTAAAGTCCCCGACCATGAATGTGTTACTGTTGATTTCCCCTTTTATGGCAGTTCACATTTGCCTTATGTATTGAGGTGCTTCTATGTTGGGTGCATAAATATTTACAACTGTTATATCTTCTTCTTGGATTGATCCTTTGATCATTATGTAGTGTCCTTCTTTGTCTCTTGTAATACTCTTTAAAGTCTATTTTGTCTGGTACGAGAATTGCTACGCCAACTTTCTTTTGATTTCCTTTTGCATGGAATATCTTTTTCCATCCCCTCACTTTAAGTCTGTATGTGTCCCTAGGTCTGAAGTGGGTCTCTTGTAGACAGCATATATATGGGTCTTGCTTTTGTGTCCATTCAGCCAGTATATGTCTTTTCGTTGGAGCATTTAATCCATTTACATTTAAGGTAATTATCCATATGTATGTTCCTATTACCATTTTCTTAATTGTTTTGTGTTTTTTATTGTAAGTCTTTACCTTCTCTTGTGTTTCCTACCTAGAGAAGTTCCTTTACCATTTGTTGTAAAGCTGGTTTGGAGGTGCTGAATTCTCTTAGGTTTTGCTTGTCTGTAAAGCTTTTAATTTCTCCGTCGAGTCTGAATGAGGTCCTTGCTAGGTAGAGTAATCTTGGTTGTTGGTTTTTCCCTTTCATCACTTTAAATATGTCCTGCCACTCCCTTCTGGCTTGCAAAGTTTCTGCTGACAGATCTGCTGTTAACCTTATGGTGATTCCTTTGTATGTTATTTGTTGCTTTTCCCTTGCTGCTTTTAATATTTTTCCTTTGTATTTAATTTTTGATAGTTTGATTAATATGTGTCTTGGCATGTTTCTCCTTGGATTTTTCCTATATGGGACTCTCTGTGCTTCTTGGACTTGATTGACTATTTCCTTTCCCATATTAGGGAAATTTTCAGCTACAATCTCTTCAAATATTTTCTCAGTCCCTTTTTTTCCTCTTCTTCTTCTGGGGCCCCTATAATTAGAATGTCTGTGCATTTAATGTTGTCCCAGAGGTCTCTGAGACTGTCTCAATTCTTTTCAGTCTTTTTTCTTTATTCTGCTCGGTGATAGTTATTTCCAATACTTTATCTTCCAGGTCACTTATCCGTTCTTCTGCCTCAGTTATACTGCTATTGATTCCTTCCAGAGAATTTTTAATTTCATTTATTGTGTTGTTCATCATTGTTTGTTTGCTCTTTAGTTCTCCTAGGACTTTGTTAAACGTTTCTTGTATTTTCTCCATTCTATTTCCAACATTTTGGATCATCTTTACTATCATTATTCTGAATTCTTTTTCAGGTAGGCTGCCTATTTCCTCTTCATTTGTTTGGTCTGGTGGGTTTTTATCTTGCTCCTTCATCTGCTGTGTATTTCTCTGTCTTCTTATTTTGATTAACTTACTGTGTTTGGGGTCTCCTTTTCGCAGGCTGCATGTTCATAGTTCCTGTTGTTTTTGGTGTCTGCCCCCAGTGGGTAAGTTTGGTTCAGTGAGTTGTGTAGGCTTTCTGGTGAAGGGGACTGCTGCCTGTGTTCTGGTGTATGAAGCTGGATCTTGTCTTTCTGGTGGGCAGGACCACGTCCGATGGTGCATTTTGGGGTGTCTGTGAACTTATATTTTCACGCAGCCTCTCTGCTAATGGGTGGGGTTGTGTTCCTATCTTGCTAGTTGTTTGGCATAGGATGTCCAGCACTGTAGCTTGCTGGTCGTTGAGTGAAGCTGGGTGCTGGTGTTGAGATGGAGATCTCTGGGAGATTTTCGCCGTTTGATATTATGTGGAGGTGGGAGGTCTTTTGTGGACCAGTGTCCTGAAGTTGGCTCTCCCACCTCAGAGGCACAGCACTGACTCCAGGCTGCAGCACCAAGAGCCTTTCATCCACACAGCTCCTTAATTTGGGATGATTCTTTGTCTATTCAGGTATTCCACAGATGCAGGGTACATCATGTTGATCGTGGAGATTTAATCCGCTGTTTCTGAGGCTGCTGGGAGAGATTTCCCTTTCTCTTCTTTGTTCTCACAGCTCCTGGGTTTCAGCTTTGGATTTGACCCCTCCTCTGCGTGTAGATCGCCTGAGGGCATCTCTTCCCCGCTCAGACAGGACGGGGTTAAAGCAGCAGCTGATTCAGGGGCACCGGCTCACTCAGGCCGGGGTCTGGGGGTGGGGGGGGTGGGCACAGAGTGCGGGGCGGGCCTGCGGCGGCAGAGGCCGGCGTGACGTTGCGCCAGCCTGAGGTGCGCTGTGTGTTCTCCCAGGGAAGTTGTCCCTGGATCACGGGACCCTGGCAGTGGGGGGCTGCACAGGCTCCCGGGAGGGGAGGTGTGGATAGTGACCTGTGCTCGCACACAGGCTTCTTGGTGGCTGCAGCAGCAGCCTTAGCGTTTCATACCTGTCTCTGGTGTCTGCGCTGATAGCCACAGCTCGCACCTGTCTCTAGAGCTCGTTTAGGCGGTGTTCTGAATCCCCTCTCCTCGCACACCCTTTTGGAAAGTCTGAGGTCTTCTGCCAGCATTCAGTAGGTGTTCTGTAGGGGTTGTTCCACATATAGATGTATTTCTTATGTATTTGTCGGGGGGAAGGTGATCTCCACGTCTTACTCCGCCATCGTGAAATCTTCACCATTTTTAATATCTCTTTCTGACAATAACCACATCTTAAGTAGAGTACAGTCTTCCACAGAATGTGTTTGCCTCCGAGTGTGGGTATTTCAGTGTGCATACAGGTATATATATAAGTATATAATATAAGCTATATTTGTAAAACTGCATGTCTTATGGAAGACATCCTGTAGTTATTACCAATCCTTTTTTCTTGGGGGGAGGGGAGGAAAAACATGTTTTGAGTAAATTTTGATTTTCATATATCAGTTTTACTTAAAACACAGTATTCCAGAATACTTTACAAGCCAGCACACATCTCTGCCTGCTCTTTCTCATGTGAGACCCATCTCGAAGTTTATTGGAAAATCCAGACAATAATAGGACAATGACTCTCAACTTTTCTTCCCTTTTACCTCTCTGTAGAGAATTTTGCTAAGCCAACAGAGGACTTAAAAAAATTTACTTTGGGTCTTGAGGAGGGAAATGAAGAAGTCTGTAACCTCGCTAGTGGTGTCAGATTGAAAAACTTGTCACTGCCAGCATCATTAAAAGGTAAAGAAAATTTGACCTGGTGTTCATTTTCCAGGACCTAGATTCCCCTCTTGCTTTCTCTAGGATGCCTCCAACAAAGGAGAGAGGAAGATAGAAGACTGGCTTTGTTTTTATTGTGTGTTGCCCAGGCAATGGGAAGGTTCCATTACAAGCTTGGCTTTTCTGCTTCTAATCAGGAGCCACCTTCCCCCTGTGCATACGCTGGAGTCTGATTTGAACAAAGTTTTATTCAACTGCATAAAAGAATGAGGTATAGTACATTTTCAATTAAACAGAAATCAAATAGTGAGAGAGAAGAACTAACAGTGATACTTTTCCTGCTATCTACTTCCATAAGAAATGACAAACAAGTGAATTTATATCAGGGATGTACTGTTATTCATTTCAAGAAAAATGAATTTCAAGCAATGTTTTAGCATGCATTCAGCTCCAATCCACGCCATCTATAAAATGTTCAACTTCAAATGTTTAGTACAAGGATGAGACCTCAAGTTCTCTATCTCCAAAAGAGCATCATTTGTGTTTCATTCACTATGTCTACTGAAATAGCAAGGTGGATTAGCTTGGTTTCTTTTAATCAAAATTTTTTTTATTGAAGTATAGTTGCTTTACAATGTTGTGTTAATTTCTGCTGTACAGCCAAATGATTCAGTTATACATACTTATATATATATATATATATATATATATATATATATATATGTATTCTTTTTTTTTTTTTGGCCACACCATGCAGCTTGTGGGATCTCAGTTCCCTGACCCGGGATTGAACCCAGGCCATGGCAGTGAAAACCTGGAATCCTAACCACTAAGCGACCAGGGAATTCCCACATTCTTTTTTTTTTTAATATTTTTTTCTATCATGGTTTATTATAGGATACTGAATATAGTTCTCTGTGCTATACAGTAGCCTTTGTTTATCTGTTCTACATATAAAAGCTTACATCTGCTAACCCTACTTATATCTGGACTAGCTTGGTTTCTACAATGTTCTGTGGACATATTGAGAAGTTCATATTTTGTCCCTGAGGAGGGTGGTGTAATAGAAGGACATCCTGGTCAAGATGTCCAAGAAGCCATGTGAGCTATGATACCCAAACTTAGATGAGAAGGTGGAATTGGAGCTAGGAGCTCTCTGACACTTGGTCATGAGCATAGAGATGGTAATGGGTTGTCACAAGAATAACTGAATCCCTGAGGCAGATAGAGAGAAAGCTTATTGCTGGGAAGTTCCAGGAGAAAGGGCAGCCAGTGAAGAAGACAGAGAATGAGCAGCTGGGGAAGTCAACACAGAACACGGATGGCAGGCCCTTCTCCTTCTGACCACTTCTCAGCATGACCTCTGCTCTCCTCACACACCCTTGTCACACTTTAACACAAAATCAGAACACCTTGAAATCAATCGTATTGTCATGGCCAATGGGACATGCATATTTTTAGGTCATAGCATCTCCATCTTTTGTACTCCCGACACAAGTGCTATCTGTGAAATAGGTACTAAGCAAATACTTCTTTTGGCCTAGCTCAGCTGGGTGTAGTTCTATTGAACAGGAACTAGAGAACAGGACAGTTGTCCATCTCTAGAACGTATTTGATAAAGACAGATGACTAGTTCCCTATTGTGTGGCTTTCCACCTGCAGAAATCTCTCTGGTCCAGCTGGATAGCATGAGCCTGTCCCGCCAGATGTTGGTGAGATGTGCAGCCATCATTGGCCTGACCTTCACTACGGAACTGTTGTATGAGATTCTCCCTTGTTGGAACATGAAGATGATGATCAATGCCCTGGCAACCCTCGTGAAATCCAACGTCTTTGATTGTTTCCGCAATGGCAAGGAGCTACGAATAGCCCTAAAACAGAACGTGGCCTCGTTTGAGGTGAACTATCGTTCCCTCTCTCTACAACCCCCCTCTGAAGGAATGGGTAAGTAGAGCCTGGAAGTGACCCATATTTCCTTTAGTTTAAGGCACATCTTGCTAAAAGAACTGATCTGTATTTTGTAGCAGGGGCTGACTTGTTGCCCACTGCCTTTCTGTCCTCTCTAGCCCATGGCGAAGAGGAAGAGCTCCGTGAGCTGGAAAGTGAGGTGATTGAGTGCCGCATCATTCGATTCTGCAGCCCGATGATGCAGAAAACAGCCTATGAGCTGTGGCTGAAAGACCAGAAGAAAGCCATGCACCTGAAATGTGCCCGCTTTCTGGAAGAAAACGCCCACAGGTGTGACCACTGCCGAAGTGGAGACTTCGTCCCCTTTCACCACTTTGCAGTGGACATCCGGCTCAACACTTTGGACTTGGATACCATTAGGAAGATGGCTAAGTCCCATGGATTTCAAAGTAAACTTTCTTCGTTCCTAATTAGTCCTAACTATAACTGGGGAATGTGGAGACAAGACCTAGAAGAAGTGGGTCTGGACCATGAGGATTTCAAGTCCTCTGCAGGCTCGGGCACCATGAATGATGAGACGTGAGCAGTGTAGGTCAGCAGGGCAGGAAGTTGGGGAGTATACATGTAGCTGAGTTGGCAGAACGAATCTCACTGTGAGACTGTCAGGGAGGATTCGGGGATAAGGACTCTGGCAAAATGGGGTGTGACCAGAGCCCAAATTAAAATGTCCAAAGGAATAAAACAGACCCAGCTTCCTTCGCACCAAGGGATGGAATCCAAGGAGGGTAGCGGGTAGGGAGCGGGGTCTGACATGAACTGGGGGGGGGAGAGCAAGATCCGAGAGGGAGTGGTGTTTCTTGGCAGATAAAATGTTGTTGCTCTGTCTAGTTTGAAACAAGGTTCCAGTGGAAAAAAATGTATGAGTGTCAGTGCTAGGAAGATGTCTTCCTTGGAATCAGTTAGATGACACAGAAGACCTCACACCTAATGAGGCCAGAGTGGCCTGTGGCTGCACCAGGATCAACCTGCCCTCCCAGAGTTTGGGAAAGGATGTGTGAGGGTTTCCTATAAATCGGATATAACTCACCTGGGAGAAAAAGCCAGCCTGGCATCATTTTAAGTTGCTCCCAAGAGTACCCCTAGGAGTGTGAGAAGACCCCCTAGTAGTGGGCTGCTAGAATAAAACAGGCACCTAGAGGGCAGGTGATGGAGAGCTGAAAAGGATGCATGACTGGATCAAGGGATCTTCAGTGAAGGATCCCAACACAGGGCCATAGTCAAAGAACCAATGAAAGCATTAATAGGAGAGAGTCAACTGACAGAGATAAGAGAAAAGGGAAAGAAAACAGTTAAGTCCCCTATATAGGAACCTTCAAGTTGCGAACTTTCAAAGATGTGAACGTGCGTTCGCATGTCCAGTCATGGAAGTTAGTTCATGTGTCTGGCGTACATTGTCACATGCGTGCATCCTCTACAAGTGGTTGTGCTTTTGCGTACTTTACTGTACAGTACTGTATAGAGTACAGTAGTACAGTATCTTTATTACAAGCCCAGGATGTCCAGAAGCAAGCGTAAAAGCAGCGGTGATGTAGCTGGTACTACTGTACTTTTCAAGGTACTGTACTGTGAGATTAAAAATGCTTTGCTTTTGTGTTTGTCCAGTTATTTCAGGTTCTCCAGTGTTCCTTAACCGTTTGACTCTGGAGCATATGTTACCAGATATCTCTGAGGCATACCTACTGATGTCCTTTCAACAGAACCTCCACCTGAGTGAGGCCAGGGTTTAACTATTTCCCTTATAATTTTTCACCTATTTAAAAGAGTATCAACTAGACATCTTTAAATAAAGATATATTTTAGATTTCCTGAAAGTTTTACCATAAAAGCAATAGTCCCATGACCTACTGCCCTGCATATGTATGTTCAATATTTCTTCTCAGGGGCAAACATTTTTAACTTAGCTGTTCCCTCTAGTCATTACTTCCATATACTAAGTGGTATGTTAATGCTGCTTTTTATTTTTGCGGTACTCGGGCCTCTCACTGTTGTGGCCTCTCCCGTTGCGGAGCACAGGCTCCGGACGCGCAGGCTTAGCAGCCATGGCTCACGGGCCTAGCCGCTCCACGGCATGTGAGATCTTCCCGGACCGGGGCACAAACCCGTGTCCCCTGCATCGGCAGGCGGACTCTCAACCACTGCGCCACCAGGGAAGCCCAATGCTGCTTTTTTAAAAATCAAATTTGACATCATCTGTTTTAGTCTTGCTATGGTAGGTAAGGATTTAACTCTATTAAGCCACTCTTGGGCACCTCTCCTCCAATATTGTTATAGAATTATCATTAGATAAATCAATCAAGTATTTACATTATTAAGACTATGAAAATGCTGTCCATTAGAGAACTAAGTAGTAATACACTGTGAATAGATTTCTTTTTTTTTAATTTTTAAATTTAATTTTATTTATTGTTTATACAGCAGATTCTTATTAGTCATTAATTTTATACACATCAGTGTATACATGTCAATCCCAATCGCCCAATTCATCACACCACCATCCCCACCCACCTACGGCTTTCCCCCCTTGGTGTCCATACGTTTGTTCTCTACATCTGTGTCTCAACTTCTGCCCTGCAAACCAGTTCACCGGTACCATTTTTCTAGGTTCCACATACATGCGTTAATATACAATATTTGTTTTTCTCTTTCTGACTTACTTCACTCTGTATGACACTCTCTAGATCCATTCATGTCTCAACAAATGACCCAATTTCGTTCCTTTTTATGGCTGAGTAATATTCCGTTGTATATATGTACCACAACTTCTTTATCCATTCATCTGTCGATGGGTGTTAGGTTGCTGCCGTGACCTGGCTATTGTAAAAAGTGCTGCAATGAACATTGGGGTGCATGCATCTTTTTGAATTATAGTTTTCTCTGGGTATATGCCCAGTAGTGGGATTGCTGGGTCATATGGTAGTTCTATTTTTAGTTTTCTAAGGAACCTCCATACTGTTCTCCATAGTGGCTGTATCAATTTACATTCCCACCAACAGTGCGAGAGGGGTCCCTTTTCTCCACACCCTCTCCAGCACTTGTTGTTTGTAGATTTTCTGATGATACCCATTCTAACTAGTGTGAGGTGATACCTCATTGTAGTTTTGATTTGCATTTCTCTAATAATTGTGATGTTGAGCAGCTTTTCATGTACTTCTTGGCCATCTGGATGTCTTCTTTGGAGAAATGTCTATTTAGGTCTTCTGCCCATTTTTGGATTGGATTGTTAGTTTCTTTAATATTGAGCTGCATGAGCTGTTTATATATTTTGGAGATTAATCCTTTGTCCGCTGATTTGTTTGCAAATATTTTCTCCCATTCAGAGTGTTGTCTTTTCATCTTGTTTATGGTTTCCTTTGCTGTGTAAAAGCTTTGAAGTTTCATTAGGTCCCATTTGTTTATTTTTGTTTTTATTTCCATTACTGTAGGAGATAGATTAAAAAATACCTTGCAGTGATTTATGTCAAAGAGTGTTCTTCCTATGTTTTCCTCTAAGAGATTTATAGTGTCTGGTCTTACATTTAGGTCTCAAATCTATTTTGAGTTTATTTTTGTGTATGGTGTTAGGGAGTGTTCTAACTTCATTCTTTTACATGTAGCTGTCCAGTTTTCCCAGCACCACTTATTGAAGAGACTGTCTTTTCTCCATTGCATATCCTTGCTTCCTTTGTCATAGATTATTTGACCGTAGGTGTGTGGGTTTATCTCTGGGATTTCTATCTTGTTCCATTGATCTATGTTTCTGTTTTTGTGCCAGTACCATATTGTCCTGATTATTGTAGCTTTGTAGTATAGTCTGAAGTCAAGGAGTCTGATTCTTCCTGGTCCATTTTTTTCTCTCAAGGCTGCTTTGACTATTCAGCATCTTTTGTGTTTCGATACAAATTTTAAAAGTTTTTGTTCTAGTTCCATAAAAAATGCCATTGGTAATTTGATAGGGATTGCATTGAATCTGTAGATTGCTTTGGGTAGTAGAGTCATTTTCACAGTATTGATTCTTCCAATCCAAGAACATGGCATATTTCTCCATCTGTTTGTATCATCTTTAATTTCTTTCATCAGTGTCTTATAGTTTTCAGCATACAGATCTTTCGTCTCCCTAGGTAGGTTTATTCCTAGGTATTTTATTCTTTTTGTTGCAATGGTAAATGGGAGTGTTTCCTTAATTTCTCTTTCAGATTTTTCATCATTAGTGTCTAGGAATGCAAGAGATTTCTGTGCATTAATTTTGTATCCTGCAACTTTACCAAATTCATTGATTAGCTCTAGTAGTTTTCTGGTGGCATTTTTAGGATTCTCTATGTATAGTATCATGTCATCTGCAAACAGTGTCAGTTTTACTTCTTCTTTTCCAATTTGGATTCCTTTTCTTCTCTGATTGCCGTGGCTAGGACTTCCAAAACTATGTTGAATAATAGTGGTGAGAGTGGACATCCTTGTCTCATTCCTGATCTTAGAGGAAATGCTTTCAGTTTTTCACCATTGAGAATGATGTTTGCTGTGGATTTGTCATATATGACCTTTATTATGTTGAGGTAGGTTCCCTCTATGCCCACTTTCTGTAGGGTTTTTATCATAAATGGGTGTTGAATTTTGTCAAAAGCTTTTCCTACATCTATTGAGATGATCATATGGTTTTTATTCTTCAGTTTGTTAATATGGTGTATCACATTGATTGATTTGCATATATTGAAGAATCCTTGGATCCCTGCGATAAATCCCACTTGATCATGGTGTATGATTCTTTTATTGTGTTGTTGGATTCTGTTTGCTAGTATTTTGTTGAGGAATTTTGCATCTCTGTTCATCAGTGATATTGGTCTGTAATTTTCTTTTTTTGTAGTATCTTTGTCTGGTTTTGCTATCAGGGTGATGGTGGCCTCACAGAATGAGTTTGGGAGTGTTCCTTCCTCTGCAATTTTTGGGAAGGGTTTGAGAAGGATGGGTGTTAGCTCTTCTCTAAATGTTTGATAGAATTCACCTGTGAAGCCATCTGGTCCTGGACTTTTGTTTGTTGGAAGATCTTTAATCACAGTTTCAATTTCATTACTTGTGATTGGTCTGTTCATATTTTCTGTTTCTTCCTGGTTCAGTCTTGGAAGGTTATACCTTTCTAAGAATTCGTCCATTTCTTCCAGGTTGTGAATTTTATTGTCATAGAGTTGCTTGTAGTAGTCTCTTAGGATGCTTTGTATTTCTGCAGTGTCTGTTGTAACTTCTCCTTTTTTATTTCTAATTTTATTGATTTGAGTCCTCTCCCTCTTTTTCTTGATGAGTCTGGCTAATGGTTTATCAATTTTGTTTATCTTCTCAAAGAACCAGCTTTTAGTTTTATTGATCTTTGCTATTGTTTTCTTTGTTTCTATTTCATTTATTTCTTCTCTGACCTTTATGATTTCTTTCCTTCTGCTAACTTTGGGTTCTGTTTGTTCTTCTTTCTCTAGTTCCTTTAGGTGTAAGTTTAGATTGTTTACTTGAGATTTTTCTTGTTTCTTGAGGTAGGCTTGTATAGCTATAAACTTCCCTCTTAGAACTGCTTTTGCTGCATCCCATAGGTTTTGGATCGTTGTGTTTTCATTGTCATTTGTCTCTAGGTATTTTTTGATTTCCTCTCTGATTTCTTCAGTCATCTCTTGGTTATTTAGTAACGTATTGTTTAGCCTCCATGTGTCTGTGTTTTTTACAGTTTTTTCCCCTGTAATTCATTTCTAATCTCATAGCGTTGTGGTCAGAAAAGATGCTTGATATGATTTCAATTTTCTTAAATTTACTGGGGCTTGATTTGTGACCCAAGATGTGATCTATCCTAGAGAATGTTCCATGCGCACTTGAGAAGAAAGTGTAATCTGCTGTTTTTGGATGGAATGTCCTATAAATATCAATTAAATCTATCTGGTGTACTGTGTCATTTAAAGCTTCTGTTTCCTTATTTATTTTCATTTTGGATGATCTGTCCATTGGTGTAAGTGAGATGTTAAAGTCTCCCACTATTATTGTGTTACTGTTGATTTCCCCTTTTATGGCTGTTAGCATTTGCCTTATGTACTAAGGTGCTCCTATGTTGGGTGCATAAATATTTACGATTGTTATATCCTCTTCTTGGATTGATCCCTTGATCATTATGTGGTGTTCTTCCTTGTCTCTTGTAACATTCTTTATTTTAAAGTCTATTTTATCTGATAGGAGTATTGCTACTCCCACTTTCTTTTGATTTCCATTGGCATGGAATATCTTTTTCCATCCCCTCACTTTCAGTCTCTCTGTGTCCCTAGGTCTGAAGTGGGTCTCTTGTAGACTGCATATATATGGGTCTTGTTTTTGTATCCATTCAGCAAGCCTGTGTCTTTTGTTTGGAGCATTTAATCCATTCATGTTTAAGGTAATTATCGATATGTATGTTCCTATGACCATTTTCTTAATTGTTTTGGGTTTGTTTTTGTAGGTCCATTTCTCCTCGTGTTTCCCACTTAGAGAAGTTCCTTTAGCATTTGTTGTAGAGCTGGTTTGGTGGTGCTAAATTCTCTTAGCTTTTGCTTGTCTGTAAAGCTTTTGATTTCTCCATCGAATCTGAATGAGATCCTTGCCAGGTAGAGTAATCTTGGTTGTAGGTTCTTCCCTTTCATCACTTTAAGTATGTCATGCCTCTTCCTTATGGCTTGTAGAGTTTCTGCTGAGAAATCAGCTGTTAACTTGGTGGGAGTTCCCTTGTACGTTATTTTTCATTTTTCCTTTGCTGCTTTCAATAATTTTTCTTTGTCTTTAATTTTTGCCAGTTTGATTACTGTGTGTCTTGGTGTGTTTCTCCTTGGGTTTATCCTGTATGGGACTCACTGCGCTTCCTGGACTTGGGTGTCTATTTCCTTTCCCATGTTAGGGAAGTTTTCAACTATAATCTCTTCAAATATTTTCGCTGGTCCTTTCTCTCTCTCTTTTCTTTCTGGGACCCTTATAATGCGAATGTTGTTGCGTTTAATGTTGTCCCAGAGGTCTGTTAGCCTGTGTTCATTTCTTTTCATTCTTTTTTCTTTATTCTGTTCTGCAGCAGTGAATTCCACCTTTCTGTCTTCCAGGTCACTTATCCATTCTTATGCCTCAGTTATTCTGCTATTGATTCCTTCTAGTGTAGCTTTCATTTCAGTTATTGTAGTGTTTATGTTTGTTTGTTCTTTAATTCTTCTAGGTCTTTGTTAAACATTTCTTGCATATTCTGGATCTTTGCCTCCATTCTTTTTCCGAAGTCCTGGATCATCTTCACTATCATTATTCTGAATTCTGTTTCTAGAAGGTTGCCTATCTCCATTTCATTTAGTTGTTTTTCTGGGGTTTTATCTTGTTTCTTCATCTGGTACATAGCCCTCTGCCTTTTCATCTTGTCTATCTTTCTGTGAATATGTTTTTTTTTTCCACAGGCTGCAGGATTGTAGTTCTTCTTGCTTCTGCTGTCTGCCCTCTGGTGGATGAGGCTATCTAAGAGACTTGATGGGAGGGACTGGTGGTGGGTAGAGCTGACTGTTGCTCTGGTGGGCAGAGCTCAGTAAATCTTTAATCCACTTGACTGCTGATGCAGTGGGGCTGGGTTCCCTCCCTGTTGGTTGTTTGGCCTGAGGCAACCCAACACTGGAGCCTACCTGGGCTCTTTGGTGGGGGTAATGGCAGACTCTGGGAGGGCTCACACCAAGGAGTACTTCCCAGAACTTCTGCTGCCAGTGCCCTTGTCCCCACAGTGAGCCACAGCCACCCGCCGCCTCTGCAGTAGACCCTCCAACACTAGCAGGTAGGTCTGGTTCAGTCTCCTATGGGGTCACTGCTCCTTCCTCTGGGTCCCAATGCACACACTACTTTGTGTGTGCCCTCCAAGAGTGGGGTCTCTGTTTCCCCCAGTCCTGTCAAACTCCTGAAATCAAATCCCACAAGGCTTCAAAGTCTGACTCTCTAGGAATTCCTCCTCCCGTTGCCAGACCCCCAGGTTGGGAAGCCTGACGTAGGGCTCAGAACCTTCACTCCAGTGGGTGGACTTCTGTGGTATAAGTGCTCTCCAGTCTGTGAGTCGCCCACCGAGCAGTTATGGGATTTGATTTTACTGTGATTGCGCCCCTCCTACCGTCTCATTGTGGCTCCTCCTTGTCTTTGGATGGTGGGGTATGTTTTCAGCTGAGTTCCAGTGTCTTCCTGTCGATGATTGTCCAGCAGTTAGTTGTGATTCTGGTGTTCTCACAAGAGAGAGTGAGAGCACGTCCTTCTACTCCGCCATCTTGGTTCCTCTTCGTGAATAGATTTCTTAACAGAAGTTTATTTTTCCTAGAGTTTCTAGGAAACTTTTTTTTTGCCATGTCTTCTTTATAATATCCTGCTTCAATCTTGGCTGGGCAGTCTGTCCATTACCCCTGAATCTCCCAAAGAGTGAGGTATGCTTTTATTTTAATAATTATTTTTATTTTATTTTATTTTATTTTTGGCTGCATTGGGTCTTCGTTGCTGCATGCAGGCCTTCTCTAGTTGCGGCGAGTGGGTCTACTCTTTGTTGCAGTGCATTGGTTTCTCATTGTGGTGGCTTCTCTTGTTGCGGAGCACTGGCTCTAAAGCGCAGGCTCAGTAGTTGTGGCTCACGGGCTTAGTTGCTCTACGGCGTGTGGGATCTTCCTGGACCAGGGCTCAAACCCGTGTCCCCTGCATTGGCAGGCAGATTCTTAACCACTGTGCCACCAGGGAAATCCATGAGGTATGCTTTTAAGAAATGCTGGAGGGGCTTCCCTCGTGGCGCAGTGGTTGAGAGTCCGCCTGCCGATGCAGGGGACACGGGTTCGTGCCCCAGTCCAGGAAGATCCCACATGCTGCGGAGTGGTTAGGCCTGTGAGCCATGGCCGCTGAGCCTGCGCGTCCGGAGCCTGTGCTCTGCAACAGGAGAGGCCACAACAGTGAGAGGCCCACATACCACAAGCAAAAAAAGGTTGGAGAAGGACATATCATAAGAGGTTCAAGGACACAGCATTAGCTATGAATCAGATAGTGAGGAAGTTGATTTTCTTTTCAATTCTCTATCAATCCTCATGTCCTTCCTAAAAACTTATTATCTGACTCTTGATCCATTCCAAGGATCTACAGTCCATGGGCTCCCTCCTGGGCTCTTTCGTTCCACTTGCTCCATCTAATTCTTCAGGGAGCACTCCTCTCATTCCTTGATCTTCTTGACATGTGCTGAAATCTCATTTAATGTTTCATTTACTCATTCATCAAATATTTATTGGGTTTCTGATATGTGTCAGACAGTGCTCTAGGCACCTTAGATGCATCAGGGAACAAAACAGCATTCTATTGGGGGGAAGCAGACAATGGAGAGAAAACATTAACAAAGAAGTAAATTCTGTAGTATGTATAAGTGATCCCAAGGAGAAAACCAGAAAAGAATGTTGGGTAGGGCAAGGGAGATTAGGAATGCAGAGTCGTTAGGGTAGCCCTCAGTGAGAGGTAAGATTCATGGAAAGGCAAAGGAAGTGAGGGATTTTATTGTATGGATGGCTGGGGAAGAGCATTCTAGGCAGAGGGGAGGGCCAGGGTAATGGCCCTAAGATAGGAATTGACCCCTTCCATTCTGTATATTGTGAGTTTATGCTTTTAAAAATTATTTTATTCTTGTTTTAATGGGGTAAAATGTGCTGGACCTGGAGGTCAGGAGATAAATAAAAGAGGTCAGTTTTTCATCTTGAACTTGAAGTCTTATTTCTGAGTCTTTGAAACCACAGGTTGAGCAAGTACTATCTTTGCTTTTCTCCTTTCTTCTGAGAACCTACAAGCATTCCGTATATTTCTTTTCTTTTGATTTTTACAGATCCTCTTTGAAGTAGGGAACTTTTAATGTATTTCCTTCATAAATGAAGAAAATTGAGACCTAAAAATAATATGATTCACCCAAAGGTTGAATGATATGACAAAAATCATATCTTATATATCCTGATTTTATTTGCTTTATTTAGCCTATATTGCTTTTTGCCACATCTCATTCTATCACTATTACAATTTGAAATATAAAACAAAACATATAGGATGTTGAAGAAGGAATAGCATTTTATTTTTTATTTATTTATTTTTTTTGCGGTACGCGGGCCTCTCACTGTTGTGGCCTCTCCCACTGTGGAGCACAGGCTCCGGACGCACAGGCCCCGTGGCCATGGCTCACGAGCCCAGCCGCTCCGCGGCATGTGGAATCTTCCCAGACCCATGTCCCCTGCATCGGCAGGCGTACTCTCAACCACTGCGCCACCAGGGAAGCCCCCAGCATTTTATTTTTAATCATTGATTTTTTTCCCCAAAAAACACGCATTTATTGAGTATCTATTATGTGTCAGGCAGTGATCTAGGCATTGGGGATATAGTGGTGAAAATGGCAGACGTGTCTATTCTCATATATTGAATTTTAATAGAGGCTGATAGACAATAAACAAATTAATAGAAGCATCAGAGGGACTTGGAGGCCTTGAGAAATATTCTGAATTTTATTCCAAATGCATTAGAACACATTAGAAAAGTATTGATTAGAATTAGTATTGGCTGCATATAACAAGGACCCAGCTAGAGTGGCTTAAATTTCTTATTAAAGTTCCTAAATGTACTTCTCTCTATGTAAAATGCTTGTCTCATCACTGGGACTGGTATGGAGGCTTCGTGATCATCAGAGATCCTTGGTTCAAAATAGTAGCTGGAGTTCCAGCCATCGTGTTCACATTTAACACTAGAAGGAGGAGAAAAGAAACCAAAAAATGAAAGGGATGCCCCTTCCTTTTTCAGTAGTTTTCTAGAATTCTTCCTACCCAATACTCCCCTTATATCTCAAGGACCAATACAATACAATACAATACAATACATCACATGGCTATATATCCAGTTGCAAGGGAGGTTGGAAAATGTAGCTTCCCCAAGTAAAATTGAGTTCTATTACTAAGGAGAAAAGGGACAATGGAAGTTGAGATAGGAAACAAGCAGTTTCTGCCACTGAGATCTGAATCATTTTTTTTAAATTATTATTTCATTCATTTATTTTTGGCTGCATTGGGTCTTCATTGCTGTGCATGCGCTTTTTTGTTTGTTTGTTTTTTTGTTTCTAGTTGTGGCGAGGGGGGCTACTCTTCATTGCGGTGCGTGGGCTTCTCATCGCAGTGGCTTCTCTCATTGCGGTGGCTTCTCTTGTTGTGGAGCATGGGGTCTAGAGCTCAGGCTCAGTAGTTGTGACACATGGGCTTAGTTGCTCTACGGCATGTAGGATCTTCCTGGACCAGGGCTCGAACCCGTGTCCCCTGCATTGGCAGGTGGATTCTTAATTACTGCGCTGCCAGGGAAGTCCTGAATCATGTTTTTAAAAACTTACTTTGCCTTCATTTTAGAAAACAGATTGAAGAGGATAGGAATAGGAGGGAGATCAGTTTTTCACACTTGTCTAGATGAAATTTGGTGATGGACTAGGGTGGTGCTATAGAGAAGATTGACAGAAGAAGATGGATTCAGATATGTATTGGAGTAGACATAATGGGACTTTCTGATGGACTGAATGGGGATAGGGGTGAGGGAAAGAAAAGAATCAAGGACGTCTAGGTTTTTGCCTTGAGGAGATGAATATGGCAGTGATGCCTTGAGAAATGAATATGGCAGTGATGCTTACTAAGACAGGCGAAACGTTGGTGGATATAGGTTTATGGAAAAGAGATTCAAGAGTTCTGTTTAGATCATTTTAATTTTGCAGTTAGACATCCACGTGGTAGCTGCCGAGGAGACACTTGGATGTATGAGTCGGTAGGTAAGGGTTGATGTCAGGTCTTAAAGATGTAAAACCAAAAGTCATTGTCATATGGGTAGAATTTAAAGTCATGGGCAGGTGAAATTATCTAGGGAGAAATTTGGATGGAGAAAAGAGCCAACAGTCAAACTGAGGCTTACCAAAATTTGGAACATTGATAGAGGAGTAGGAGCCAGTAAAGTGAGCAGCCAATGAGGGAGGGAAACAAGGGAACGGGTATTATGAAGGCTGGTGAAAAAAAAGGAGTGGTCAATTGTCATAAATGCTGCCAAGAGGTGTAATAGATGCAGACAAAGATGTAACCTTTGGATTTGGCAACTTGGTTGTCACTGGTAACCCTGACAAGAAAGTTTTAGAGGAATAGGAGGATAAAAGCATAATTCAGTTTATTCAGCCTCTAGTCACTAGAGAGAAACTAGACAGCAGACTAGGAGAGGTGGGCAAATTAATCCTTATACAGCGTGATAAAGGATGATGATAGAGGTCTGCATGGGGTCAATGGGCACACACAAGTTGTGGCACTAATTCTGTGGGGCAAGGGCACAGAAAGCTTTCAGAAGAAGGTGATAAGTATCAATAGATGCTGAAACTGAATTTTATAAATTAAAAGATCTGTGGAGTAATGCATTCACCTTGGAGTCAGGAGACTTCCATCACGAACAGATATATGATCTGAGACAAGTCCCTTCCCCTCTTTAGGATTCTTCCTTCTCCCTGAATGGAAAAGTGGCTAGATTTCAACAATCCTCATTTGTTTTCTGTTTTAAGATCATTATGGAATTTTCTAACCTATTGAAGTCTAGATAGACTGAAGGTTTCAAATTCAAGGCTCTCAGCCCTTAAGTTAGCCCTTTGGGGTATTCCATTAATTGTCTGTATTTCCCCATTAGAAGCTGACATCGCTTTCTTCAGCATCATTAATTCATAGTTTGAATCACTGCAGGGTAAATTAGTTAGGATAATGTTATCATCTAAAACAAACCCCAATATTTCAGTGGGTTAACATCGTCGAATGACAGCTTTTTTCTGCCCAGGTAATGATCCAATGAGAATGTTGTCAAATAGCCTTGAACACAGTCAGTCAGGGACCCAGCCTCCCTGACTATGTTGTAGATTTGCTATGCCTTAGATCCCCACAGTTAATTTGTTTTCCTGTGGAAGGAGAAGGTAGTGAAGATATCTAACCATCTCAATTCAGAGGTGACATATATTACTTCTGATGGAATCCCATTTTCAAACTAAACACATGTCTTCACTTAAGATGCATTGGGGACTGGAAAATGTAGATCCTGGCTGGGCAACAACAACTTTGTCGTGGAAGGGGAACAGGAAGCTTCAGTGGACACCAGACATCTCTGCCACATGAACATTTCAATGACCCATACAACTCACTTGTTGGTTTATTTTCCAGCTGAAGAAGAGATCACCTTTTCCAGAATAGAGACTTCTAAGAGATCTGCAATATTTTCTGAAAATCTCAGGTACAGGCTTCTATAATTGTTTAGGAGGTAGAGCATGAACAACTGACGTTAAATTCAGAACACTGTTAGAATCACTTGTCTGGCCAGTACTCTGGGTCTTTCAGGCACAAATCAGAGGGTGTGTGTGGTGAGTTTGGTCAGTAGTTATGTAATGGAGCGGGAACCTATGGGCCCTTCCCAGGACAGACCCCCCTCCCCCATATCCTCTGCTGTAGCTCCTCTTTGGGTTTTTTTGTTTTGTTTTGTTTTAAATATTTATTTACATATTTCATTGCGCTGGGTCTTAGTTACGGCAGGCGGGCTCCTCAGTTGTGGCATGCGGGATCTTTTGTTGCGGCAAGCAGGCTATTCACTGTGGTGTGCGGGCTTCTCTCTATTTGTGTCACACAGGCTACAGAGCACATGGGCTCAGTAGTTGCAGCATATAGGCTCCTTAGTTGTGACTGGTGGGCTCCTTAGTTATGGCTCACCAGCTCCTTAATTGCAGCATGCATGCATATGGGATCTAGCTTCCTGGTCAGGGATCGAAACCGGACCCCCTGCATTAGGAGTGCAGAGTCTTAACCACTGTGCCATCAGGGAAGTCCCTGTAGCTCCTCTTTGAAGTACCTAGATAATAGTATCTGATGCACACTTCCTGAGTTGTTTTACAGATGCTAAAACCACCACCAAGTGGAAGAAATCTACATTAGATTTTCTTATCTTGCTCTTTTGTTTTTGAAGATATCTTCATATCAAACACTATACTATATCTACAAATTATTACTCCTATTTATTTCTGCATTTGGACAGTTCTGAAGAAATAAGAGAAAAGATCTTGAGTTTCTTTGACATCATTATATCAAAAATGAGGACATCTGAGAATGACATCATCCCTCTGGAATCTTGCCAGTGTGAGGAAATCTTAGAGATTGTCATCATGCCTCTGGCTCACCATTTTCTGGCTTTGGGAGAAAACAACAAAGCCTTATATTACTTCCTAGAACTTGCGTCTGCATATCTCATCTTGGGTGATAATTATATGGTAAGCTGTTTCTGCCCAGGTCCCCTCCACCTTTGAGACAGACCTACAGCCCATAGGACCAGAAAGAAAGCTCTAGTGCTTTTATTATTATTATTATTACTTCATGTTCTTGATTCTGAGCAGCACCCCCTTCTTTGAAAATCAAATTGCTCAGAAAGGAAATGAGCTGAGATTGTGAAAAAGTCAGAACAAACCACAACTACCATTATACATCATTTAAAATACTGCCGTCATTAGAAACTTGCTATGAATTGTCTACCTACATTGTACCCTGGTTTCAACTCTTCAGTTTCAGTAGTCTTCCTCAGTAATGTCCCAGCCGCATTTGCTCTCTGTCTTCCCCAAGTATCTGTCAGCACAAATACCTGTAGGTCTTTGAATAAGCACAAGTCTGGTTTTAGTCTTGTGATCCCTTAAGGGGCTCACTCACTTTGGTCTTCATGTAACTTGTGCTAAATTATCATACATACCTTTAGGCCACCGAAGCCCTAGTGAATATTTCTCTAGGATAATTGTAAATAACCTTCCAGGGCAATATGCCCTTAGAAATGTGGGGATTTGATACATATGATGAAATAAAAGAATTTATTGTTAAGTAAGTTGGGAAGCACTGAGCTGAATAAAGCTAAATAGATTTTTGTACTACAGATATTTCAGGGTCTTAATACGCTAAGATCCATAGAAATCTCCCAGAGGGTTGGGCTAGGACTGAGACATATTTTTTCTCTCAAACTTATTTGACCTTAGATCACTTTTCATAGAACAGCTGGCTGACTAAGCTTCCACGAACTCCCTTGAGGAAATGCCTTTCTGGGCAGAGCCTCCCACACCCGAGTAGCCATGGCTGCCACCCTTTATGCCTGCACTTGTGGACTGTTTCAGATTTTACATTTGTGGCCTAATTAAACTCCACACCTTAGATTTATATAAAATTTTAAAATTAAACCATTAAAAATGTCAGTAAGCTGTGGTTCTCTCAAATATTTATGAACAAAAGGCTCCTGTGCATATTTTATACACATATGTGAAGAAGGCAGTGATGCGGCCAGTGAGTACCAGGAAGAGAAGGTCTAGGCAGCCTTGGGGGCTAACTTGCTAAACCTGTGCTCACCCTCATCTCATTATCCAGGGAGTGACGAATGTTCAGGAAAACAACGATTGGAAGCAGAGCCCCAGTGCAGGGTCCCAACATGTGCCATTTGCTTCCCCATCTCCCAGCAAAGAAACCTTGTCTCCCTCTTTCTGCGTCCAACACCTACACCTTAGGCTGCATGAGACTTGGGGACAGTGCCTCACCTTATTTTACTCTTCAAGTCTGACCTTGCCTTGGTGTTTACAAGTGCCAAGACTCTCTTCGCGATTTCATAGGACGTTGAAGATGAAGGGAGGAAGGTTGCTCAGGGCCTTACCTTCCTCTTCCACTTCCCAACGATGGCCCTGGCAAAAGAAATGGGAGTGGCTCCTAACTCATTCCAAAAGTAGAGACTGGCTTGTCATAGATGTGAGGATGCTCTCAGAAGCCATGAGTACACTGTTGGAAATAGGGAGGTTGGCGAAGGAATTACTCAAAGAGGGAAATTGCCCTGGGGAAAACTTCAGGTAAGGTGACTTACATGACAACATGAGGAAAGGAGGAGGTTTCTAGATTCATCCTCTAGAATGAGATTCAGTAGATCAAGAGGAACATGAAGGTGACCCATATCTTCAGCAGGAACTTTCCCCACCCTTTCGGTCTAGAGTTTGAAGGACTCTGGTCAGGAGCTGAAGGAAGAGATGGAGTTGGGAGCTGGGTGGTCCTGTTTCTCTTCCTTCGGTAGAGTCTGGGGCAATGGCCCCTCCTTGGTCCCAATCCCTGATGACTCAATACCTTCTACTTTTTGTGCTGGTTGCAGGCTTACATAAATTTGAATGAGGGAGAGAGGTTGCTGAAAATTCTCAAGAAGGAAAAATCTTGGAGTAAGACTTTTGAGTGGACTACCTTTTTTACCCTCAAAGGTCAGGTAAGAAACCATTAGAAACGCGGTTCATCTGTTCTTTATCACTGGGGCTTTACGTAGAAGAAGTAGTAGAAGTCATCCCTATACTTTCTACATCCTCCTCCCATCCTCTGCCACAGATCTTTCCCAAGACTCCAGAACCCCAAGCCCTGGGCCTCAAGCCTCCTCACCATCACTTGTCTGCAGCAAGATCTTCTTTAGCCTCTTGGTTGACAGCTTTATGAAATGTTTTTCTAACAACCTCCCAAAATGGACAGGAATGGGTAAACATTTTCTCAGAGGTAGATGATGAACAATGAGGATGCAAAGTCCTAGTCATTCAACCATCCTTCCACAGATACATCCAAGAAACATTTCCAATTGTGCCAGGCCCTGGGAGATCTTGTTCCTGGGCCTTAAATGACCTTTTTTGGATAAGATTCCTTAACTATGTATTTTTGGAACATACCAACCAAGCCTAGAATCACTGCTTTTCTTCTTTTCCTTTCTTCCCCTTTCTTCTCCTTGTAGGTCTGTTTCAACATGGGCCAGATGGTGCTTGCCAAGAAAATGCTGAGGAAGGCCTTGAAGCTCCTCAATCGAATCTTTCCTTACAACTTAATCTCCTTGTTTCTCCAGATTCATGTTGAAAAAAACAGACACTTTCATTATGTGAATCAGAATCAGCAGGCCCAAGAGAGCTCACCTCCAGGGTAAGGAAGGAGCTGGGGAGAGCTGGGTGTCTCATCTCACTCCCCAGAGGAGAGAGACCTACACACAGTCCAACAGTCAGCCCCCAAAGCCTGGGCCTCTAGCGGGCGCAAGGACTCCTGGTGGCTCGCTGGTGTGGGAGGGAATGTGTGGGAGCGGGGCTCCCAGGCCAGGGCTGGGTTGCCTCAGAACAACTTAACAGGCAGCTTTTGCCAAAGGGAGTTCGGGTGACAAAACCTTAAGGGAGTCCTTTGCAAGGTGAGCTCCAGTGCCCCTCCCCACTCATCTTACCCACTAACCCATCTGGCCATCCATGTTCCAATGGGAATCTGCACCACCTGTTCCTAGAGCCTCAGTCACGAGTCCTCTTCCAATTCAGTGCTAAAACCCTGGGTATTGTCCCTGCTGCCCCCAAAAATGGCAGGTCCTGAAGACATCTGCCAAAAGACAAAACAGCCCACCCATTTTTGTAACTCTATATAGATACGTGGGTTACATGGGGTATCCATCGGTCAAGATTATACCATTAAGATATGTACATTTCAATGTACGTAAATTTTATCTATAAAAGAACTATAAAAATAATGAGGTGGGGTAGGAGAAGGAAACAGTAGAAGGACAGATGTAATAAGAATGTTGATAGTTGCTGAAGCTGGATGCTGGGTACATGTGGCTCATTATATTTTTCTGTTTTACTGTGTGTGCATGTTTGAAATTTTCCATGATAAAAGTTTTAAAAATGTATTCCACCTACCTAGCAATTCATACCAAGAGAAATGCCACCTAGTTGGGGATCTGGAGAGCTGGCAGTAGATCTCTTCCACCTTGGCAGAGGCCAGCTGCAATATTCCCACAGGTTCTGCCTGAGATACAAGTATCTATTTCTATGGGCAAATTGCTGCAAGTCTTTGGCAATCCCGCCAAAAACTGCCTTCCCCAGTTTCCTGAAAGTGTTCCCTTGACTATGGGGGAGGCTGGGATGGAAGTGAGATGCAGCTGAGCTCCTTTGCAGGCTGGGGACAGGCTTCTGAGAATCTAAGCCTGCTGCTTCAGGAGACACCAGGAGGGGGAGGGGCGGGGAGAAGTTCAGCAGAGATCTCTCAGAGAGGTAAGAGAGAATTGGAGTTTGGGTTCACACAGAGGGTTGCCAGATGAAATAAAGGATGCCTAGTTGAATTTAAAGTTCAGATCAATAATAAATGATTTTTTTTTAGTACACCTTATATCACACAAGATATTTAGGACATATGCATTCTAAAAGAATTGGTTTGAAATTCAGATTTAACTTGGCATCCCATATTTTCATTCCCTAAATCTGACAAGCCTAATGTACAGCTACATTTTGTAAAAGGAATAAGAAGTACATGCACAAGAGGAGAAGGTTAAAAAGTGATGATCAGGAAGAAACTACAGAACAATTGGCTTAAAATGCTGTCCAGTCAAAAGGTTCTCATCTCAAACATAAGGACATTAAGAAACAATATTTAGGGGCTTCCCTGGTGGCGCAGTGGTTGAGAGTCCGCCTGCCGATGCTGGGGACACGGGTTTGTGCCCCGGTCCGGGAAGATCCCACATGCCGCGGAGCGGCTGGGCCCGTGAGCCATGGCCACTAAGCGTGTGCGTCCGGAGCCTGTGCTCCGCAACGGGAGAGGCCACAACAGTGAGAGGCCTGCGTACCGCAAAAAAAAAAAAAAAAAAAAAAAAGAAACAATAGTTAATGTCAGAATTTCTACAGCTTCATGAACTCCCTATGTTATAAGGGATTTTACCTTCTCCATGTTTCCTTAGAAACTTTAAAACATAATTTCCACAACAGAATGAATGTCATCAATGTCTAAACTGAAAGTACCTGGAATTCTTCTTTAAGAATCTCTAGTAGGATATCTTCCTTTCTTCTCATCTTTATTTAAAATCTGCTTTTTTTTTTTTTTTTTTTTTTTGCGGTACACGGGCCTCTCACTGTTGTGGAGCACAGGCTCCGGATGCGCAGGCTCAGTGGCCATGGCTCACGGGCCCAGCCGCTCCGCAGCATGTGGGATCTTCCCTGACCGGGGCACGAACCCGCGTCCCTTGCATCGGCAGGCAGACTCTCAACCACTGCACCACCAAGGAAGCCTTAAAATCTGCTTTTTGATAGTTATTTCTAGTTATATTTTGTTTTCTTGGCTTTGTTAAATTACTAATATTGCAGCCAGTTTAGGATCCCATTTTTATCACAAATAGAGAAGATTGGGGTCTACATTACTAGTTAAATGACTTGTGGATGCTGAGGCTGAGACCCCAAACATTCTCGGTATGTGGTCAGCCATCCTTCCCTTGAATAATTCCAGCACAGGAAGTTCACCATCTCCTGCGACATTCCACTCCGTTGTCAGAATGTGTTTTAGTCTGTTTGGACTGCTGTGACAAATTACCACAGGCCGGGTGGCTTATTAACAGCAGAATTTTATTGCTCACAGTTCTGGAGGCTGGAAGTCTGAGGTCGTAGTGCCAGCGTGGCTGGGCCAGAGCCCTCTTCAGGGTCACAGGCTTCTTCTCGTATCCTCACATGGTGGAAAGGGGCCGGAAACTCTGTGCAGAGTCTCTTTATAAGAGCTCTAATCCCAGTCATGAAGGCTCCACCCTCATGACCTTATCATGTCCTAAAGACCCCACCTACTGTTACTGTCACTTTGGGGAGTTAGAATTCAACTTATGAATTTTGGGGGATGCATTCAGACCACAGCAGAATGGGATTGTTTAAAAGGCTCATTTCCTTTCTTGAGCTGAGACCTAGTTCCTGACAACCATGTGTAACAGAGGAAATGACACACTGGACTGGCCCGGCTGGAGGTGGCCAAGGCTGGAGTCCTGGCACCATCACATTCTAGCTATGTGACTTTGACTTAATTACTTAACCTGTCTGAGTCTCACCTTCCGCTCATGTAAAATGGGGTTAATTATTCCTTCCTTTCTTACGGGGTTGTCATCAGTCTCAAATGTGATAAAATGATATAAATGTGCTTTTTAAATAATTTCATTTAAATGGCAATGAACTGACAGGGGACAAGTGAGTTACATCAATTACCTTAATTAATCATCACAAAGTAGGTATTATGGTCCCCATTGTCCGGTGGAAAAATTGTGCTTCATAAAGATTCATGCACATGTACTACAAGATCCTACTGTATAGCAGGAGGAACTATATTCAATATCCTGTGATAAACCATAATGGAAAAGAATATTTTTAAAAACTAATGTATCAATATGTATAACGGAATCACTTTGCTGTACAGCAGAAATTAACACAAAATTGTCAATCAACTATGTGTCAATAAAAAAATACTATGTGCTGAAACTGAAAAAAAAAAAAAAAAATTAACGTGCATGTTAATTTCCACGTAAAGGAAACAGGCCTCAAACTCAAGTCTGTTTTGACCCCCAAGCCAGTAATGAGGACTCTGCCCCTGCGCTTCCCTCAGGCACGCTGGTGGCGATACCTTCTTCTTATGTCCCATGTGTGTACTTTATCTAATAGGAAGAAGAGGCTGGCGCAACTTTACCAGCAAACCACTTGCTTCTCCTTACTGTGGCAGATCTATAGCTTAAATTATTTTTTTCACTACAAGTATTATTGCCACCTGGCAGCTCTGATGCAAGTGAATACTGCCCTGGAAACTCAAGATGATTTCCAGGTAGGGTATTTTTGTAGCTGCTTTTTACGTTTCTGAATCTCATCTGGAGAGAAAAGCCTAGTGAAAAGCCAATCAAAATTCAAAATCATGAAGATTTAATAAAAACCTTCCAGACTAGATTGTTCCGCGGAGGCTAGCAGTTGTCAAACACTTTGGTCCCAGGATCCCCTTATACTCCTAATAATTGAGGACCTCAAATAGCTTTTTATATGGGTTTATATATTTATATTTTTTATATGGGATCATATATTTTTATGGGGTATATCTATTGATACTGTCATATAAGAAACAAAAACTGAGATACTTCAAAAAATATTTTTTAGAGAAAATAAACCCATGACATATTAACATAATTAACATTTTCACTGAAAAAACTCTTATTTCCCCAAACAAAAAATTTTGTGAGAAGAATGGCATGTATTACATTTTTGCAAATACCTTAATGTCTGACTTCACAGAAGACAGCTAGATTCTCAATCTGCTTCTACTTTCACTTCCTTGTAATGTCACATAATTCTCCCTTGGAAAACTCCACATTGTACTTGTAAGAGAATGAGGGTGAAAAAGGAAAATGTAACAGGATAATTCTTTTAAAAAGATAAAATCATTCCCTGGCGGTCCAGAGGTTAGGACTCCGTGCTCTCACTGCCGAGGGCCCGAGTTCAATCTCTGGTCAGGGAACTAAAATCCCACAAGCTGCGCAGCATGGCCAAAAAAAAGTAAAAGTAGAAGAACACCCATCAAAGATGTTATTGAGCTCATTAAAGTTAGTGAGAGAACTAGTAAGATGTTACAACTGGTTCCCAGGAGAATTTAATTTATGAATGTATACAAAACTAGTCTAGTCCCAGGGCAAGAATAGAATCACTTGTATCCACTGAACATTTCTATTTCTATGAAAAAGAATCATTTACATTACTACCAGTTTCCCAAAGGCAGTGAAAGGCAGAGATATAACCTTGATGAGTGAGCTAGACAGGACACCCACTGAATTTTTTTTGTTTTGGCCCATTTCAAGTTCTTTCACTGTTTTTCCTGAAAAACTGCTACACACAAAACAAACGGTCCACAAAACATTCTCCCTTCTTTCTGAAGGTTTTACCATGCATTGTTATTAACTAGTCTTTTGCTATTAAACTTAAATGGCCAGTTAAAACAAACAGTTCTAAGACTGTTCTTCCACCACTGGTTAAGACTGGGGTGGCAGGTATTGGGGATAACATTCATTTAGCCTTCTGGGCTTTCTGGGCAGACTTGGTGACCTTGCCAACCCCAGCTGCCTTCTTGTCCACTGCTTTGATGACACCCACAGCAACTGTCTGTCTCATGTCACGAACAGCAAAACGGCCCAGAGCAGGATAGTCAGAGAAGCTCTTAACGCACATGGGTTTTCCAGGAACCATATCAACGATGACAGCATCACCAGACTGAAGAGTTGTTTAAAGAGTAACCAACTTCTCTTCAATCTCCCTGTTAAGTTTAGAACTAGAGTCCTTAACATTATTTTTGAAAGCAAACAAAACCAAACCAACCTTCCTTTATTGTTAAACAACAAAAGCAATACATGCTTGTTATAACAATAAATTAAACATCACAGAAATGCATAAAGTAAAAAGTCCCTCAAATCTCTACTCCAACTGCAATAAATAGGTAACTGCTTTTTACAGTTACCCATTTGGTAGTTCGGAATGAATCCTTCCAGGCTTTTTGGTGTGCAGTCATATATCCACACATGTAAGCTATTGCTTTTATTTTTCACAAAAATTAAAATTCATATATTTTGTTTAAGGACCCTGTGTGGGCAAAAGGGGCCATTGAGCTTGTCCTGGATCACGCATTAAATAGGTGGCAGAAACTCAGCTTAATTTCTGTATCTAAGCCTATGGTTTTGCCATATGTCCAGCTCCATTCCCAAGCTTAATAAATCCATGTTTACTGGCAGATGATTGGTGATATCCTGGGCTTTCTGCTTCGGGTTCCATCCCAGTCTTGCCCTGTCTCACCTCTTCTCCTCCACTGCTGCCATTTCAGATCATTAAGGCCTACCTGGACTATTCACTGTACCACCACCTAGCCGGCTACCAGGGCGTGTGGTTCAAATATGAGGTCATGACCATGGAGCACATCTTCAACCTCCCCCTGAAACGCGAGGGCATTGAAATCATGACCTACGTGGCCGATACACTTGGCTATATCAAGCTCCTAATGGGTCACTTGGACTTGGCCATTGACTTAGGTAAGCCCTGGTTGGTCAAGAAAGAACTTGCAGATACAAGTAATGCCCAGAAATATACTGGAATTGTTTTCTTCCCAGGCTCTCGAGCCCACAAGATGTGGTCATTGCTTCATAATCCCAACAAACACTATCTGGTCCTCTGCTGGCTTTGTAAATCCCTCTTCTTGAAAAACAGGTATTTATCTCAAGGCATTTTCCAAACCGGGACCAGAGGCACAGTCCAACTTGGCCTGACTCTGGCCACCCTGATAGAGAGGTCCAGGAAAGAACAGTTTGAACAGAGAGCCAACTTGAGATTTAGGAGTGGGTTTGAAGTCTGTCGAAGAATCGTAGTTGGTCCTGAATGGCTGGGCAGGACTGAGACTAGGACTGAACTTCCTTCTCTCCGCACACACTATTTTTTAATCCTACCACCTTTTCTTATCCATAGATACAAGCAACTGATCCAGGTGCTGGGGTGGCTGTGGGATCTTTCTGTAGCAGAAGAGCATATCTTCAGCAAGGCATTTTTCTACTTTGTCTGCCTGGACATCATGCTTTATTCTGGTGAGCATGGCCTTGGAATTTATAAGAAACTGGGGGAATAACACTTGCGTTGGTGTGGTGTGGCAGGTGACAGGGCTAGGGCTTTGAGACCACTGGGTTTCTGGCTAGAAGGTGCGAGGATTGCAAGGGACCAACAAGCAAGAGAATTTAGAATTTAAGCTGCCAGTTAAGGCGTCAAATCATTTGTCACACAAGTGATAGTGACTGACCTTCTACTAGGGCATTTAATTTTTAGCAGGATAGACTTAGAGACTTCCTGCTTGAAAATGAAGGGTAGGGCTGCTAACGGTGAGGTGAGGGTTCCAGGCACTGGCAGCTGTTGGTGATTTGGAAAACAAGTTCTTTCCTGATAGCCTCCATGTTACACCAGGTAGGCAGGCCTCAGTGTACATATTAAACCAGAGGGGCCAAACTGGGCATTCTTTTTCCCAGCCATGTTTTCAACGAGGGATGTGGACATTGCCGCCAGCAAGGGAAGTGTGAATGCGAAGACTGAGAAGTCCCAGGCTGCACTGAGGCTGATTCCTTGGGCTCAAGCAGGGAGGGTTGGTTTAAACCCCACTCCTGCCTAGTTGATATTATGGACTTGTATCTTATGCACATAAACTTCCACAAAAGCAGGGGCTCAGCAAACACAGGGCAGTACAGTCACTTGGTGGTTGTAATCCGTGGGACCCTTTGGATTCATAAAGTAATCAGAGACCGAGGCCTGTCCTCACAGTGGGAAATTCTCCTGGGAGCTATTAGGCCAAAAAGATGACACCCCTCCACCCCCAATCTACCAGCCAAGCTCTCCTGTTTCTCTCTTTTTTAGGCTTTGTTTATAGGTCATTTGAAGAATGTTTGGAATTCATACACCAAAACGAAGACAACAGAATACTGAAGTTCCAAAGTGGAATCCTCCTGGGACTTTACTCATGTCTAGCTATCTGGTAACAATGTGTTGCATACCACTAAATTCCCAAATTTGAAAATGTTGAATCCTGGAAGAGTTCTATGAGATTTGAAAAAAGGAAAGAAAAGAAAGAGAAAGCACTTTTAATTTATACCCAAGACAGATTGAAAGTGACAGAGCAGATTTATACTGAAAAACACCTTGGGGATCACCTAGTTCATCCCACTCAACCGAGGCCAGTAAAGCGATGCCACTTCAATTGTACTCAATGCAACAAGCATTTATTACGTACATAGCGTGCAGTATTCATACAGAGATAAATAAGAAAAGCGTACTTGCTTCTGAGAAGTGTTGGGGGTTTGAGGGAGACTAATAAATAGCACTACTTACCCCCTCCCCACCCCCAAGGTGAAATCATAATCATTGTTAATAGAGCCGATGTTGGAGGATATGGCTTGTATCTGCAGGCAAGTGAGCTTCCTAATATTGAACCCCAGGATTAGACTTACCCATCAGCAGCAGGCAGTTCTAGAAAACTCCACCCCCTCCCCACCCCACTGAGGCAGGAAGTACCATGCTCCCCGTGGGTCTCACTGGCTCTCAAGATGAAAGAGAGCTACACCTGCCTAATTTCTGTCCCAAAGTCACCAGCCTGCTAAGTCACCCCTTGTCATTGGAGGAGTGAGTGAGGCAGGGAAAGAAATGTGGAGCTTTGCGCCAGTGGAGCTCCCTCACGTGGAAGGAAACCAGGAGGGTGGAAGAAGCAGACTTCCTGTATCCCCATTAACCCACGGAGCCTGAGGCTTTAATCTCTTTAACCCATTACATTTTTTAAACTCAATAAGCCTGTAGCTATGGCTTTAGCTTCAAGGAAGTAGATGGACAGTAAGGCTCCAGAACATTAAATAAATTACTTCCACAGCCATCCCCAAGACTGAAAGTCATTCCCTACTCCACTTCCCATCTCAAATTATATATGCAGTCATGTTGTCCAGTATCTAAAGATTTTGTGATGAGATTTAAATGATAATACGAAGACATTCCTATGTAAAGTGCCACAAACTAGAGCAGTTTCAAATCTGAATAGAAATCTCTTCTTATTGTAAAACTCATTGGGAGAAATGAAAATCCAAAAACTCAATTACCCTGGCCAGCTAAAGTCTAAAGAAGTGAAAGTTCAAAGTCAAATTAATTTGCCCTTGTGAGTTAAAGTTCAAGGAATCTAAAGTCCAAAAATCACCCTAATTTCTTATTCTACTCTACCTCACCTGAAGCGTTCTTGCAACAGCTGTAGCTTAGGCCAATACTGCTCCCACTTTATGGGCATGGGAATCATCTGGAGAGTTCGTTAACTCAGATTTCTGGCCCCATCCCCAGAGCCTGTCTGATTCGGTAGGTCTGGGTTGGACCAGAGAGCTTGCATTTCTAAGGAGCGGAGCACTCAGATGGTATCGATGATGCCTGTCTGTGGCCCACACCTTGAATAGTGTCAGCCCAGGCTATCTCTCTTTGAAATCAGAGCAATTTCTTCAAGCTCCAGGATTTATAGTTCCAAGTGCCTGATCTGTTTCATTTTTTTCCTGGCCACACCGAACAGCCTGGGGGATCTTAGTTCCCTGGCTAGGGATTGAACCCCGGGCCCCTGGTAGTAAAAGTGAGGAGTCCTAACCACTGGACTTCCAGGAAATTCCCTCACTTTAAAGAGTCCAAAGAATTAAATGGTAGCTAATATTGCCCAAGTATTCCCCCCAATTATATTCATTTGAAATCATCAAACAATTCTATTCTGTCCTTGCTCCATATCACATAATTTTCCCTGAATAGGCCAGTGGCAGGCTTCCAGAGACCAACGTACTAGGAGCTACACCTCTAGAGAGACCCATTTCAGGAAACCAGCCCATTCCAAGGGTGACGGGGGTTTTTCTTATTCTTCTGTGGTGATACAGGTATGCCAGACTTCAGGAGTGGGACAACTTTCACATATTTTCCAACAGAGCCAAAAGTCTAGTGTCAAGAAGAACCCCAGCAGCTCTTTACTACATAGGCCTCAGTAGGTACATGGAAGGGCAAGTTCTCTACCTTCAAAAGCAAATTGAAGAACAATCAGAGAATGCTCAGGACAGTGGAGTTGACCTACTCAAGGTAAGGCCTCTTCTCTGGTTTCCCCGGTAAGTCATGCCTTAAATGGATTTTTCTCTACCTCCTGTGATAATTATTTTCTCTGATTACAGAAGTTACACGTGTTTTATAGTTTAAGTTTTTGAAGGCCACTCCCTCCCCATAATTAGAATATAAATTGCCCACAACCTTACTACTCAGAGATAATCACTTTATACATATTAAGATATCACTTTCCAATTTTTCTTCCATGTGTGTGCATGCATTTCCATTTTTTAAACTTGCTACTAAATAAGATATATTTATGAATAATTCCCTGCCGTTAAATTGTTTTCTGCACCACTAGTTAAAAGGAAGCCTAGTATTTTATCTTATAGATATACTATTAGATGATATTGCCAAACTATTCTTAGATAGAATATTTCTGTAGTACTTTATTGCTGTTGCTGTGATAAACATCTTGGTAGATAAATCTTTGCACACAGCAATTTAAAACATTCAGCTGATACATAGTAAGGACCTGGTACTATGTGTTGGGGTACAAGAGTGAGCAAATTAAACCTGGTGCCTGCCTCCCAGAGTCTACAGCCTAAGAGAATGAAGGGCTGAACCTCCAGGGTCGTCTTAACAAGTGTTTGCCTTGTTCTCTTAGAAACTGAATGCAGGTGAATTCCTTTTCTACTGCTAGGTCTCCAAGTACACAACCTTAACAGCTTAAATGACAGCACTTCTTTTCTCATCTCCGGGCTTAGCAGTCAAAAGTCTGGATGAGCTTGGCTGGGTTCTCTGCTGAGGGTCTTACAAGGCTAAAATCAAGGTGTTGGCCGAGGTATTTTCTCATCTGGGGAAGAACCTGCTTGCAGGTTCCTTCAGGTTGTTGGCAGAATCTAGATGCTGACAATTTTAAGGCACATCCCTATTTCAGAGATGTTAAAATGTTTCAAAACAAGGCATCTTGAGACCAGTGAAGAATAGTAGCTCATTTAATCTTCGGAGGCGTTGTTATGGGCTGGGTCTTCTTCACTGCTGCTGGATAGAAAAGTCTTGAATTTGCCCAGGTGGGAGCCCACTCCCTACCACTCTCATAGCACACTCAACCTCAGCATCTCTTCCTGCAATTTGTTCACACCAGCTGACTAAATCGCCGCCTCCAAAAACACACAAGTTCACTGTCATCACTGCTTGGAGGTATGTACTCTTTGACATAGAACATGTATTTATATTTCTAATTCATAAAACATTCTTCTGGTTCTCACACAGTATATGGAAATTGGTGATATAAAACATTTTGTTTTATGTAATTATTATGTATTACATATGACTTATGTAATTATTATGTGTATTATGTAATTTATTTCACGTAATTTGATGGAGCAAATGTCTTTCCTTAAGAAAATTACTTGTGGGGGATTTAAAACATGCTTAACTTCATGTTTTAAAAAAATCGATTTTTACCATCTTAAATATGATTTAATTTATTCCAACATTCTCTTTTTCCTTTCAAATACCAGGCACATTACGTATGACATATGGGTTGACTGTCATTATCACTTTTAAATATTCAGTGCTAATAAAGGGGTACCACAGTTTTGGCCAACCTGATATATGGAAATCCAGGTAGATAAATTAGCAGCTGGTTAAAAGAAAGCGCGTCTTTATTTAATGAGTAGTAAAGTATAAAACTCACCTATCCCAAAGACAGTACAGGTTAAAAACACAATAGGTGCTATTGGGATTACAACAAAGATGTGTAAACTGTTGTCTTTGTACTCAAGGAGTTTGTGCTTTGAGTTCCAGAAGGGGATGGGGCTGGGAAGCCCAGGAATGAGAGGGAGTGGTAGAGGTGGGGAGTAGAAAGAACACAAGAACACAAGAGAACACAAAATCAAACTTAGTATCTCCCACAGTACACAGAGCAATGCCTTTTACACATGTTACTGAACCAAACTTGGGCTCGTTCTCCCACATGCAGCAAAGCTAATCTACTGACACCAGGTGTGGTGAAGGAAAGTGCAGCATTTACTGTAAGGTGCCAGACAAGGAGTCTGGGGCAGCTAATGCTCAAAAAACCCAAACTCCCCAAAAGGTTTCAGGGAAGCATTTTTAAAGGCAAGGTGAGAGAGAAGATTCACAGGGTATGTGATCAGCTTGTACACATTTCTCTGACTGATTGATGTTGAGGTAACAGGGCAGTGTCACAGGGGTTAACGTCATCAATCCTCAGGCTCCAGTAGGTCTGGGGGCTGTATCTCATGGTCATTAAGTAGTTAGCTTCTAACATCTATAAAACAACTCAGGAAATGTGCAACACGTAGTGTTATCTAGTTACTTCATGGAGGAACTAAAGATTCTGTGACTGCCATATGGCCGATGTACTGTTTAAATTGTTACTAGTGCTCCTGGCCCAACTGCCATTTTTGTCACTACATGGTCGTATCCTTTCAATCATTCATTCTTGAGCCAGGCTTCTATGACTCAGGGGGCGCCTGGGAGACTACAGCTTTTCTACAAACAGGAGGAAGGCAGAGGACGTGGTGGGAGCGGTCTGTCCCGAGAAGGCCCCATAGGGTCCTGCTTGGTTACACACAGCAGATGTTTAATTTCGTGAATAAATAATTGATAGAATAAACATGTAACAGGTTAGTCAGGAAAACTCAATGTTTCAATCCATTTCTATGAAATTGAAGTAAATGCAATAAAAGAAAAAGACATTGTATTGTTGACCATCAAGTTAGCAAAGACATGAGAGAAGACACATTCATACTCTGAAGGACTCTCATAAACTTTCTAGAGAGCATTCTGGCAAAATGCATGAATATCTTTAAAATATGCACATCATTTAATTGTCCTCCTAGGAACTAACCTAAGGAAATAATCAGATGGCAAACAAAAATTTATCTATAAAGATGTTGATCTCAGGTTTATAGTATTTAAAAAACTAGGGGAAAATAAAAAGCATATGCCTTTCAAAAATATTGGTTAAGTCAGAAATGGTGTATTTAAACATTGGGATTTATTTTTCTTTTCTTTTAAAGATATTTTATTTACTTTTGGCTGCATTTACATTAGTTGCAACATGCGGGATCTTTTCGTTGCGGTGCATGGGCTCTTCGTTGCGGCACACGGGCTTCTCTCTAGTTGTGGCATGAGGGTTTTTCTCTCTCTAGTTGTGGCGCTCAGGCTCCAGAACACGTGGGCTCTGTAGTTTGTGGCACGCAGGCTCTCTAGTTGAGGCATGTGAGCTCAGTAGTTGTGGCGCATGGGCTTATTTGCCCCACAGCATGTGGGATCTTAGTTCCCTGACCAGGGATCAAACCTGCATCTCCTGCATTGTAAGGTGGATTATTTCCCACTGGACCACCAGGGAAGTCCCTGGGATACTTTCACATTAAAAAAAAATCTGAATTTCTTACTCTTGTTTTAAAAATTGGCGTATCTGATGACTCTAGGCCCCAATCCTAAAGGGCAGCTACTGGCTGGAATTGATGAGGGGTGACATTTAGGGCATACCCTCTTCAGTATGACATAATCCCCTCTGCTTCTTATCTTGCTACATTCAGCCTCTTATTTATGTTTCTTGCCCAGCTCTGTCAGCATTTGAATTTGTGAGATCTGATGTAAAAGAATCATGTCGTTTAAAAGAGCCCTTTAAGATAGAACATCTGCATGTCACTTCAGCTTCATCTCCAGACTTTCTTTAACTCCCTTTACCCAAATCTACTCTTCAAACTTTCAGAACCATTTTGAATTCTTGCAACAACCATCCACCCTTGTCTAGCGCCTTTATATATATAAATCCGCTTTCTTTCAACATTGTTTGTCTGGCCATGTCTTCTTCCTTCAGATCTCACATCCCTTCCACATCTTCCAGGACAAATTAAAAAGTTCCTGCTTTGTGTTCTCCCTGAGGATCCTCATTCCCATGTTGCCTGCACTGCATTTTAACTGCTTATTTGAATACTCCCTTAGCTGGTGCTCAAGGGATGGTGTCTTGCTCAGGATAAATCGCCCAGCAAAGAAAAATCCAAGATACCAGCCAGATTTTTACCACAGTTGTCTATGCCGTGTGGCTGGCAGGGTCCTGGTGTTCCAGCAAGTGTCAGGACTGAGCCTCTGAGGTGGGAGAGCCGAGTTCAGGACATTGGACCACCAGAGACCTCCTGGACCCACGTAATATCAATCGGCGAGAGCTCTCCCAGTGATCTCCGTCTCAACACTAAGACCCAGCTCCACTCAATGACCATCAAGCTCCAGTGCTGGACACCCCATGCCAAAAAACTAGGAGGACAGGAACACAGCCCCACCCATTAGCAAAGAGGCTGCCTAAAATCATACTAAGTTCACTGACACCCCAAAATACACCACCAGACATGGTCCTGCCCACCAGAAAGACAAGATCCAGCTTCATCCACCAGAACACAGCACCAGTCCCCTCCACCAGGAAGCCTACACAACCCACTGAACCAAATTTACCCATTGGGGGCAGACACCAAAAGCAACAGGAACTACGAACCTGCAGCCTGTGAAAAGGAGACCCCAAACACAGGAAAGTAAGCAAAATGAGAAGATAGAGAAATACACAGCAGATGAAGGAGCAAGGTAAAAACCCAACAGACCAAACAAATGAAGAGAAAATAGGCAGCCTACCTGAAAAAGAATTCAGAGTAATGATAATAAAGATGATCCAAAATCTTGGAAATAGAATGGAGAAAATACAAGAAATGTTTAACAAGGACCTAGAAGAACTAAAGAGCAAACAAACGATGATGAACAACACAATAAATGAAATTTAAAATTCTCCAGAAGGAATCAATAGCAGAATAACTGAGGCAGAAGAATGGATAAGTGACGTGGAAGATAAAATAGTGGAAATAACAAACACAAGCAGAGTAAAGAGAAAAGAATGAAAAGAATTGAGGACAGTCTCAGAGACCCCTGGTACAACATTAAACACACCAACATTTGAATTATAGGGGTCCCAGAAGAAGAAGAGAAAAAGAAAGGGACTGAGAAAATCTTTGAAGAGATTATAGTTGAAAACTTCCCCATCGCATTTTAACTGCTTATTTGAATACTCCCTTAGCCAGTGCTCAAGGGACGGTGTCTTGGTCAGAATAAATCACCTAATACGGGAAAGGAAACAGTCAATCAAGTCCAGGAAGCACAGAGAGTCCCAAACAGGATAAATCCAAGGGAAACAAGCCAAGACACATATTAATCAAACCATCAAAATTTAAATACAAAGAAAAAATATTAAAAGCAGGAAGGGAAAAGCAACAAATAACATACAAGGGAATCCCCATAAGTTTAACAGCTGATCTTTCAGCAGAAACTCTGTAAGCCAGAAGGGAGTGGCAGGGCATATTTAAAGTGTGAAAGGGAAAACCCTACAACCAAGATTACTCTACCCAGCAAGGATCTCATTCAGATTCAGTGGAGAAATTAAAACCTTTACAGACAAGCAAAAGCTAAGAGAATTCAGCACCACCAAACCAGCTTTACAGCAAATGCTAAAGGAACTTCTCTAGGCAGGAAACACAGAAGAAGGAAAAGATCTACAATAACAAAACAATTAAGAAAATGGTAATAGGAACATACATATGGATAATTACCTTAAATGTAAATGGATTAAATGCTCCAACTAAAAGACATACACTGGCTGAATGGACACAAAAACAAGACCCGTATATATGCTGTCTACATCAGACCGACTTCAGACCTAGGGACACATACAGACTGAAAGTGAGGGGATGGAAAAAGATATTCCATGCTAATGGAAATCAAAAGAAAGCTGGGGTAGCAATTCTCATATCAGACAAAATAGACTTTAAAATAAAGACTATTACAAGAGACAAAGAAGGACACTACATAATGATCAAGGGATCATAATTCTCAATGGTGAAAAATTGAAACCATTTCCACTAAGATAAGGAACAAGACAAGGTTGCCCACTCTCACCACTATTATTCAACATAGTTTTGGACGTTTTGGCCACAGCAATTAGAGAAGAAAAATAAATAAAAGGAATCCAAATCGGAAAAGAAGAAGTAAAACTGTCACTGTTTGCACATGACATGATACTATACATAGAGGATCCTAAAGATGCTACCAGAAAACTACTAGAGCTAATCAATGAATTTGGTAAAGTAGCAGGATACAAAATTAGTGCACAGAAATCTCTTTCATTCCTATACACTAATGACAAAATATCTGAAAGAGAAATTAATGAAACACTCCCATTTACCATTGCAACAAAAAGAATAAAATACCTAGGAATAAACCTACCTAAGGAGACAAAATACCTGTATGCAGAAACCTATAAGACACTGATGAAAGAAATTAAAGGTGATACAGATGGAAAGATATACCATGTTCTTGGACTGGAAGAATCAACATTGTGAAAATGACTATACTACCCAAAGCACTCTACAGATTCAATGCAACTCCTATCAAACTACCAATGGCAGTTTTCACAGAACTAGAACAAAAAATTTCACAATTTGTATGGAAACACCAAAGACCCCAAATTGCCAAAGTAATCTTGAGAAAGAAAAACAGAGCTGGAGGAATCAGGCTCCCTGACTTCAGACTATATTGCAAAGCTACAGTAATCAAGACAGTATGGTACTGGCACAGAAACAGAAATACAGATCAGGATAGAAAGCACAGAGATAAACCCACGCACATATGGTCACCTTATCTTTGACAAAGGAGGCAAGAATATACAATGGAGAAACGACAGCCTCTTCAATAAGCGGTGCTGGGAAAACTGGACAGCTACATTTAAAGAATGAAATTAGAACACTTCCTAATACCATACACAAAAATAAATTCAAAATGGATTAAAGACCTAAATGTAAGACCAGACACTATCAAACTCTTAGAGGAAAACACAGGCAGAACACTCTATGACATAAATCACAGCAAGATCCTTTTTGACCCATCTCCTAGAGAAATGGAAATAAAAACAAAAATAAACAAATGGGGCCTAATGAAACTTCAAAGCTTTTGCACAGCAAAGGAAACCATAAACAAGACAAAAAGACAACCCTCAGAACAGGAGAAAATATTTGCAAACAAAGCAACTGACAAAGGATTAATCTCCAAAATATACAAGCAGCTCATGCAGCTCAATATCAAAAAAACAAACAACCCAATCCAAAAATGGGCAGAAGACTTAAATAGACATTTCTTCCAAGAAGGTATACAGATTATCAACAAACACATGAAAGGATGCTCAACATCACTAATCATTAGAGAAACGCAAATCAAAACTACAGTGAGGTATCACCTCACACTGGTCAGAATGGCCATCATCAAAAAATCTAGAAACAATAAATGCTGGAGAGGGTGTGGAGAAAAGGGAACCCTGTTGCACTGTTGGTGGGAATGTGAATTGGTTCAGCCACTATGGAGAACAGTATGGAGGTTTCTTAAAAAACTAAAAATAGAACTAACGACCAGCAATCCCACTACTGGGCATATACCCTGAGAAAACCATAATTCAAAAAGAGACATGTACGACAATGTTCATTGCAGCTCTCTTTACAATAGCCAGGACATGGAAGCAACCTAAGTGTCCATCGACAGATGAACGGATAAAGATGTGGCACATATACACGATGGAATATTACTCAGCCATAAAAAGAAACGAAAGTGAGTTATTTGTAATGAGGTGGATCGACCTAGAGTCTGTCATACAGAGTGAAGTAAGTCAGAAAGAGAAAAACAAATACCATACGCTAACACATATATATGGAATCGAAAAAAGAAAATGCTTCTGATGAACCTAAGGGCAGGACTGGAATAAAGACACAGACGTAGAGAATGGACTTGAGGACATGGGGAGGGGGAAGGGTCCTCTGGGATGAAGTGAGAGAGTGGCATGGACATATATACACTACCAAATGTAAAATAGATAGCTAGTGGGAAGCAGCTGCATAGCACAGGGAGATCAGCTCGGTGCTTTGTGACCACCTAGAGGGGTGGGATACGGAGGGTGGGAGGGAGACCCAAGAGGGAGGGTATATGGGGATATATGTATACATATAGCTGATTCACTTTGTTATACAGCAGCAACTAACACAACAATGTAAAACAATTATACCTCAATAAAGATGTTAAAAAAAGAAAAGAAAAAAAAAAGAATCATGTCATTGGAAAATATTCATAACGTGGTGCTAAATGAGAAAAAAATGTTACTGTATTGGTGATTAATTTTGAAACTATGCACCTCAGATTGGGACTAGAACCCACGTGCCGGGACTCAAACCCCGCCAAAACCCATAGTCTTACAACTGAGATCACACACCTGGTTTCAGGGATTACTGAAGCTCAGGTTTTTGATGTCTAATCGCAGAAAGAATTCAGTGAGAGACAAAGTAATAGGTAAGAAGTGGATTTATTTAGAGAGAAACACACTCCACAGACAGAGTGTGGACCATTTCAGAAGGTGAGAAAGGCCTCGGAAGAAACACACTACACAGAGTGTGGGCCATTTCAGAAGGTGAGAAAGGCACCAGGGTATGGGGGTTGTCAGTTTTTATAGGGCTGGCTAATTTCATAGGCTAATGAGTGGGAGGAGTATTCCAGCTATTTCAGGGAAGGGGTGGGGATTTCCAGGAATTGGGCCACTGCCCACTTTTTGATCCTTATGGATCCTTGGAACTGTTATGGTACATGTGGGTGTGTCATTTAGCTTGCTGAATTACAGTGAGTGTATACTGAGTCTCAAGGTCTAGTGAAAGTCGACTTGTCCACCACCTTGGACCCATTTGGTTTTAATCCGTTTATGTCCTGTCCTCAGTCTATGTTATTCTTTCAAAGATTGTTCCCTGCCCCCTTCCCTCCTGTTTCAGTATGATCCCAGTTGTGGTGGGTATGAGTGTGTGTTTGTGTGTGTGTGTGTGTGTGTGTGTGTGTGTGTAAGTGATAGGCAGTGTCGACTGAAGAAAAAAACACAACGTAAAAGTTGCAAGTTAAATTTTCTTCAGGGGTCTTACTGAGGACTATAGCTGTAGCCTGGAGGATGGCCTCTCAGATAGCTGTTGAGTAACTGCTCTGAAGAAGTAAGGAAGGAGACAGCATATATAGGAGTTTTTTCCTGGGAAGAACATCAGAAGATTACTGCTAGTCACAAAGAACACATATCTCAAGTTAATGACTTTAGCACTTTTCTATGTACGGAAGATGCAAGGATCTGGGTTCACTGAAACTATTCCTTAGATATGCATCTTAACTATCTATGGCCAGTATCCAAAACACAAAATGCTTCCTGTTTTTCTCAGGCCCCACCATCGGTGGGTGGCTGCAGTGGCTAATGGCTTGATTCTTGTAGAACTGCGATGGTGGGCAACATTCCCTGTCCACAGCAAAGAAATAACAAAACGGGAGAGTATGTATCCAAATGTGGAAATATTTCTTTTTAGGTGTTATGGTTACGAGTGATTTTTTTTTCTATCCTCATTTTTCCCCTAAATTCTGAGTTGTTTTTTCATTTTTCCCTTTTTTCCCCCCTCTCCAATGTCTACTTTTTTTTTTCAATTGAGGTATAATTCTCTAAATTTTGAAAATTAACTTGTATTGCTTTGGTAATCAAAAGAAAATATTGTGGTTTTGTTGTTGTTGTTACTGAACTGAACTTGGGTCTGCTTGCCCACCACACAGCAAAGCCAATTTACTGACACCAGGTAGTGGTGACGGAAAGTACAGCATTTATTGTCAGGCCCAGCAAGGAGAATGGGTGGCTCATGTTCAAAAGACCCAAACTCCCCAAAGATTTTCAGGGAAGGGTTTTTATTTTTATTTTTTTTAATATTTATTTATTTATTTGGTTGCATCAGGTCTTAGTTGCGGCACGTGGGGTCTTCGTTGTGCGTGCAGGTTCTAGAGTGCGCAGGCTCATTAGTTGCAGCGCGCAGGCTCTCTAGTTGTGGTGCACAGGCTCTAGAGTGCACAGGCTTAGTTGCCCTGCAGCACGTGGGATCTTAGTTCCCTGACCAGGGATCAAACCCATGTCCCCCGCACTGGAAGGTGGATTCTTAACCACTGGACCACCAGGGAAGTCCCTCAGGGAAGGGTTTTTAAAGGCAACATTTTGGGGTGAGAGCTGCAGGGTACATGACTTTATTCTGATTGGCTGGTGGTGATGTAATAGGGCGGTGTTTCAGGAATCGTAATCATCAGCTTTCTGGTTCCAACCAGTCTGGGTCTGTATCTTGTAGTCAGCATGTAGTCACAATCCTCTACCTGGGTGGGGGTCTTAGTTCCTGCAGAAGAACTCAAAGATATGTATCAGTTTGTAATGTATTATCCCTTGGGGAGGAGCTAGGACTCTGTTTTATCACTGAACTATTGTTTCTTGACTGTTTTTCTGCATCCCCTCACTTCCCTAATTAGTAACTGCTTGAGTCTACCCTTTGGAACTCAGGGAAGGCCTAGAAGACCAAAGCCCTTTTCTACAAACAGGAAACAGGGGACACAGAAGGGCTTTTGTATGTGGGAGAGCCCTGCAGGGTCCTGCTTAGTTTCAGTCACCCCCTTTCTTTGATACTCCTCAATCCTGGGGGGAACAGGGAGGCAGGACAAGAAAGAGAATAAAGTTTTAGATAGAGAGGTTAATCATAAACTTAGCAGGGGAACTGAATTTCAGGGGGACCTAGTTTCATTTTTAAAAAGTGGTTGCCAAAGAGGGTTATTGCGCCCACCCATATCACATTCTTGGTCTGGGTAGGCCACTGGGGCTACTCCACCTGACATTCATCACCTGATCTCCACTACTTTCTATGTATGTCTCTGTAATATGCTTTTTTGCTTGATTGCTTGAAATGATCCCAAACCATCTGAGAAGGAAAAATCTTTCCAGTCAAGGACCCGTTTCTGATTCTGAATGTTGCTTTTTTTCTTTAGAACTTGGAGAATCTGGTGGCTCAAAATACCACTGGGCCTGTCTTCTACCCGAGGCTCTACCACCTGATGGCCTATGTCTGTATACTAATGGGAGATGGCCAGAACTGCAGCCTCTTCCTGAACACAGCCTTACAGCTCTGTGAAACACAAGGGAATGTGCTGGAGAAATGCTGGCTGAACATGAGCAAAGTATGTAGCATCAGCTAGCAAGCTGGGGAAGGGGATGCTCACAGGGGATGCGAAGGAGCCCCAGAAGCCCACTACCCGGCTGGGTTTCACCCGGTGTGAAAGGCCATCAGAGGCTTACTGAAAGGGGTGACACGTCCATAGGTCAGGTATTTGCACCTCCTCCTCCCCTTTGAGTTCTCATGGGATCTTCCCCTCCTGCAAATCCCCTTTAGCAAGATCTCCACCTTCTCGTAGGTCTTACCACATTCCACTTTGTGTTCCATGTCTTGCCTCCCTTCAAGAATGTGAACTCTTAGAATGCAAAAACCACTGGGTCCCTAGCATAGTGCCTTATACTCGGTATTTGTTGAATAAGTGAATGGATGTACGCTTCTACATGTTTATTTAAAGAGTCATGTGTTAGTATCCTAGTTTGGGGGGCAAAATTCATTGTTTGCCTGTGGGTTCGCCTGGTTTTAAAAGCTCAGGGACATTTGACCATTTTGGGATTACCCCACTCTTGACCACACAAGCTGAGGAGCACTGATGAATTCTGTGTTCTCTTTGTCTCCCCTTAGGAATGGTGGTACTCAAGCTCTGAGTTAACAGAAGACCAGTGGCTTCAGACACTCTTGAGTCTCCCACCATGGGAGAAAGTTGTATCAGGCAAGGTAAACATGCAGGATATTCAAAAAAACAAATTCCTGATGAGAGTTAATATCCTGGACAATCCTTTCTAACATTTCATGAAGAGAACAAAGATTTTAGTAAGACTCTTTCTCTTGTGATTATCCATTATTAACCTTTCTTTATAGGCAGCACCATCCAGGTTCCTGCATATTCCCTTCTGTTCCAGACACAGAACCAGACCTGTGGGTTTCTCCTCTGTCTGGAGGGTTAGAAAGGGTCGGTACTGTCATGCTTTCCTCTCTCCCAGCTTTAACCAAATTCCCTTTGCCTTTCATGTTGTTTTAGCTTGATCTGTTTATTTTCAGCCCATGCAAAATTGTATCAGATCAAAAAATTTTAATATCAAAATGGTACATGTTGCAACAGATACACTTCTAGTTAATCTATTAAACTGAAAATGGTTATTTTTAAATGTCCAGTTGTTTAATCTTTTGTATATAGCCCAGGATTACAAATAGCAAATTCTCCTCACGGTCTGTAAGGGCAAGATTTGATAAGACACCTCTTTGTTGTGCGTGACTGCAGCCTCCAAAGCCCCTCTAACCACATGGATCAAATATCTGTGGAAATACTTTTTTTTTTTTGGCTGCGCGGCTTGTGGGATCTCAGTTCCCCGGCCAGGGATTGAACCCAGGCCACCGCCGTGAAAGCCCAGGATCCTAACCACTAGGCCACCAGGGAACTCCTGGAAATAAATTTTTAAATGGAAAGGTTAGCAATTTTGATGTATCTTTTACATTCTTAGAGTTGATATATTTCTATATTTAGCAAAGTCATAGCATTCAACTTAATTTCCCAGATGTTGGAGAAGCTGCCCTAGAGCCATCTGTGGTCACTGTCTCTCTTTGTTGGCAGACAGAGCATTTCTCATAGGCACTTTGTGCCTCTGATGGTTCATGTGGAACACGTGTAGATTCAGCCCCTCTCTGCGTTGCTGCAGCTCCCTCCTGTTCACTCATTTCACAGACCCAGGTGGCCTCCTCAAGCAGGTGCCCCAGGATTTCTATTTTGTTGACTCTAGTCACGTTTTGATCCTGGAAAGAGGTTCTTCTGATGGACATCGACATGTCCGACTTTAACGTACACCTCAAATTCTCCTAGTGATTTCCACAGTGCCCCATGTGGGTGCGTTCTTTCATAGGTCTGTATTTCATTGTCCTTCTGCAAAAGGCAAAGCTGTGTTTTTCCTCCTGGTAATATAACTGAGTTCTACTAAGGAGGTTGGATAATCCCAGTTGATACCAGGAGGCTAGTCACAGGGGGCCTGGACCCTGACATGGTGGTAAGGACAGCTGGCTAGGAGATCAGAGCATGAGGTTCTAACATGAGCTCTGCCACAAGCATATTCCTGGGGGCTCATCACCTAACCACCCTATTTCAGCGCTGGGTGTGGGTATCAAGTAAGATAATAAAGTTGTAAAAAGGAATTGAAAAATTACACTGCGACATACAAGCAGAAAGTTAGTATTAGACAGATGACTGATTTTAAACAAATGCATCAAATACTGAACTTTGCATAAATATTGTCCCCTTCAAAGCTGTCATCCTGAAAGTTGCACACTTGTTCCATGTGCTACATAAAAATTCCTTGCTTTCTAATTGCCTTCATTATTTTATATAACGTTCATCTTAATCATTCACTTATTTACTCATCCAACTAACATTTTTTTTAACTGATCACCATGCATCAGGCATTAAGTACCAGAGATTAAGACACAAAGACATAAAAGACACAATCCTTGACCTTGGTAAACTCATAGGTCCTGTAGAGGAAACAGACACACAAGTCAACCTCACTTAGCCCGTATTTCACTGTAATTATACTAGAGGTGTGTACACAGCAAACAGCATGGTGGAGAGAGTAGCACACACAAAACCCAGACATCCCTGAAGACTTAGCTGAACTGCCTCTGACAGGAAGTCATTTTGATTACCCTGTGCCTTCCAGGAGAGGGTGGAGGGCAAGTGTGGGTGAAGATAGGTGAGTGTGTAAGGGAGAGTGGGTGCACATGAGGAGAAAAGTGAGAGCAACGCTTGGCCTATAGCAGAGAGGTGTTTGACGTGGAGCTTATAGGAGATGTCCTCGGCCAAGCACCTGGGGGTCTGTTCTGCAGAGGCTGTGCTGTCCTGGAAGTGAAGTGCCGTCCTTCCAACCGCCCCTACACGCCCCCTCCTGGGGCAGAACCTTTCATTTACATTACCAGCACCTCCCAGATGAAGTCCTCCAGGGAGAAGCTGGGGGCTGGGCTGTGCCCACAATCCTTCATCCTCCAACTTCTTTCACTTTATTTTATTGGCCTCTGACCAAGCCAAAGCAAAGACTGGAGGAGGTCGACAGGGGGAGGGCAGCCCGTTACTAGAAGTACAATGAGGTAATTCCCTAAGGACTGATCCAAGAAAGTAAAAACAGAGGAAGAAGTAGGAAACAGCCAAACTGCAGTTTAGAGATTTTACATCCCACGTGTCTGAACCCGGAGGAGCAGGCATCAGGCTTTACAGGAATCCTGAACTTGCCTTCTGGCCCCAGCCACACCACAAACCAGTTATGTGACCTTTGCGTCAGTTTCCTCACCTCTAAACTAAACAGGTCGTGACAGGTTCCCATCCCTCCCCATCAGGTAGCCATTCCCTCCTCGTACCAACAGGCGGGGTGTGGGTCTACCTTCTCCGTGGCCAGCAGATGGCAGCACCAGCTCTTCGCTCTGGCCACGGCCCAAGGAACAGTTTCTGGTCAAGCTCCAAGCTTTTGTCTTCAGCTACACAGCCTCAGCCCTGAACAGTTAGAACCATGTCAGCTCCCACGGTAGCGCCCCTCATTATCTACAAGGAGCTTCCAGCATGAGGTTCTCAGGAACATCACTTGAGAAGGTAGATTCTGGCTAGAATTCTTTTTAGGAGAAGGCAGATAATTGATGAAGATTTCAGGAACAGAGAGTAACGGAGAAGTGAAGCCCTATCTTTTTCCTCCTTCCTCCCTTTCTCTCTCTCTTCTTCACTCTCTTTCTCTCTCCCTCTTTCTTTCTCTCTCCCTCTTTCCTTCCTTCCTTCCTGCTTTCTTTCTTTCTTTCTTCTTTCTTTCCCCTTTCTTTCCTTCCTTCCTTCTCATTAGCCTGTGAACTCTCTTCCCCAAGTCTATGAGTTCCTAGAGGGCAGAGGCTCTGTCCTCATTCCCTATCTCCAAGCACTATGCTCAGTGCCTGGATATATAGTCAGTGCTTAGGAAATGTGAATTAGTGATTTAACCACATTTTCATTTGATCATCTTAAGTTAATTCTTACAAGCACTCTTAGAAGTAGGAACCTAGTATTTATTGAATAAGTATACTATATGGACTTTCAGGGAAATCAACAAAAATGACTTATCATCAACTCTGCTAGCCAGACTCTGTACTCGGGTTACAATGATGAATAAGAAATGGTCCACACAGCGGTTACAGATGTCTGTTTTTAAAAAAAACATGGACAACCTAAGAGCTGTGAGCTGAGTCAGTGTCTTACTGAGGACGATATCGCAGGAGACAGCCTCTCAGATGTCTGAGAAACTGTCCCATAGAAGTAGGGGAGGAGCCAGGATATATATGATTTTTTTTTTTGCTGGAAAAAAAACCAAAACGTGTAGTTGAACATAGAAAGATTACTGCTAATCACAAAGAACAGACATCTCAAATTAATGATTTTAGTGCTTTTTTATGTATGGGAAGATGCAAGAATCTGGGCTCTTTGAAATGTTTCCATAGATATGTTTCTTAACTATCTAGGGGCTGGTCAGAGAATAATACCAGCTTGGATCAGAGGGGAATTATTAATACATAGGAGGAAATGTATCAGGCCAGTTAGGCTAAACCTCTTATCGATATGTATTTCTCCAGTTAATGTGATTCCAGGATGCCAAACTACTGCTTAATAACGGATCAGATGTTAGTCTAATGCCCAGGTCATACAGCGGTGAGGTTGCTTTACCAGGCCTTTGCCTCCACAGGAAGGGATTGCATTTTGCAATGACTTTAATGCATGCCGGCTCCCAGGGAGGAAGAGGCCTGAAGGGCGGCTCTGGAAGAGTCATAATCTAAAAGCTTGAAATTAATTGAAATAGACAGAAAATTTATAATGAACCCAAATCTTTCACTTTCTCTTATGGTATTTTTGAGAGAGGTCATGGAAGGAGGCCAGTTATTTCCATCCTAGTGCTAGCTCTCCTCCTCAGTTTATTTCACTTTTCTCCCTTGGGCTTTTTTCTCTCTTGCTCAACCTCAATTAGCCAACATTCAGTCATGAGCTTAGCCTCCTGTCTGAGCCTGGCGTGTCTTGAGGTGTCCTGTGTCAGAGGATTCACCCCGTGCCCTCTGCACTCTGTACTCCTTCCCCATGATACGGTGCTTGTTCTTATCCTTTAACTCGGGAGCTCGGTTTAGCTGCCTCAGCTAAAGGACACAGAGCAGCGTGGCACTTGCTGGCTGCCAGCGCCCCTGTGGTCCACAGAAGTTTTACATTCTTTGGGACCAAGATCCTTGAATACGCTTTTCAGAGCCATTTCCCCCTCTACCAGACCCACTTCCTTCAGGAATGGCTTGTAGGAACACGCAGCCATGTTATAAACAAAGCCCCTAGGGTTCTGCTGGGCCAGCAAGATCAATGACTGGGTTTTGCAAAATGATCCATATTCCTCTGGGTCCATTGTACATTCTAAGAGATTCCCTATAAAATAAGTTTAGATTTTATGTTTCTTTTGTCTAGTTGAAAGAGACTCTGTAATTTAAGAAAACAAAACAAAACAACAACCCCCACCCCCCCACCCCCCATCCCCCGCCACACACCCAATTCTATTCAAAGCAAGAGAAAGAACCTAGATTGAATCTAGATTCAAAACTCAGTCCCCAGGGTGTCCTTATTGGGGGAAGAGAAACCTCAGACCTTAAGCAAGCCGCCCTTAGCCTTGCCATGTCCCCCGTGCCCACAGCAGAGCAGTGATTAGGTACACATGCCTGAAATTACTTAATGCCCCAAAGGACAAAGTGACCACAAATGTGTTAGCCACACAGCACTCGATGGCAGGGTTCGGAAGCAAATGTGAGAATACTAAACCTGTCAAACTTCCTCTTCCCAGGTGTTGGGAGATTAAAAAAAAAAAAAAATCCCAGACCTTCCTTACATTCTGGAATAAGAAAGGTCAGATCCATAAAGCCCACAATGAAGGAAAGGATGGACAATTAAACGCAAACCCTGAGCCAAGAAGGGACAATAGTTTAACATCCTGTTTGCAGGAGGAAACAGACGCTGGAAGCAGCTGTTCCCCTGGGGCTCTCGGAGCTTGAAAGATTTGTGCTTCCTTCTTGTAAACACAGCCGGGTCTCCTGGAGGTTCTAGAGCTCCCTCCTGCCTTCCGCCCCAGTTGTTTTTCTTACAACCTGACTCAGTCAGACTTGAGAGCAGCCTTTCGTCAGGATGTGAGGAGGGGAGGGGAGCTTGATTGCCGCCATCATCACCTTCAGACTTAGGTCCCATTTCCAGGCCCAGGAGGACTTGTCTTTCATCTTGAGCTGCTTTTCCGTGGCTGCAAGAGATTTTTTTTTTTTTTTTTCCCGGTACGTGCGGGCCTCACTGTTGTGGCCTCTCCCGTTGCGGAGCACAGGCTCCGGACGTGCAGGCTCAGCGGCCATGGCTCACGGGCCCAGCCGCTCCGCAGCATGTGGGATCTTCCCGGACCGGGGCACGAACCCGTGTCCCCTGCATCGGCAGGCGGACTCTCAACCACTGCGCCACCAGGGAAGCCCGCTGCAAGAGATTTGAATTTGGCTTTTTTTTCTTTAATAGTTCATATGGACAAACAACAACTACAGTACCACTTGTGATAGACAAAACAAAACACCTGGTTGTAGGACTTTTTTTTTTTTTTTTTTGGCTGCGCAGCATGCGGGATCTTAGTTCCCCAACCGGGGATTAAACCCATGTTCCCTGCAGTGAAAGCGTGGAGTGTTAACCACTGGACCGCCAGGGAATTCCCAACACAAGACAACTGGAAACAACCTAAATATCCAGAAACGGTTTACAACTTGATGACACATCTGTTACACAAAAAACTGGGTTCACCTCTTTGTGGGTGTAGAGCCAACAGATACAACCAAGCCAAAGATCAGGAGGAGAAAGGATTTATTATTACTTGTGGCAAGTAAGGAGAATACCGGGGATTCTTCTCAAAGCTGTATCTCCCCGAACAGCAGAATTGGAGAAGTTTTAAGCTAAGGATAAATGCATATTTATAAAGGGTCTTGAGCAGAGGAGAATTCAGCATAGAATTGGGGCAAAGGTCGACAGAGTCCAAGCTTTAGCTGATTGAAGTCAGACAGGTCAACATCACCCCACCCTCCACCTGGGTGGGGGCCTTAGTTCCTGCAGAACTCAAAGATATATTATTAAGTAGGGGAAGGAACTAAGAGGAACTAGGACTCTGCTTTATCACTGCACTGGTGTTTGACTGCCTTTTCTCTGTTCCTGCATTCCTCTGTTCCCTAAAGATCATTAATTACTGAGACCTGTTCAAGGGCAAGCACTGTGGCCAGGCTTAGATCACAAAATGGCTTAGGCCAAAGAGGCTTCTCTTATGGCAAGAAAGCCATTCCTGGTTCTCTTTCTCTGGGGACCCCCTAACCTATCTGTTTACACATCTATATAAGAGAAGGCCCTGCAGGTGTTAATAATAATGGCCTAGTTCTTTCCTTACTCACACGGAGGCTTCTCAGACACAATGTCAAGGGGTGAAAGCAAACAGAAGAGCACTACTGACCCATTTTTCTTTTTAAAACAGGCAAGACATCTTTAGTGGAACCATATCTCTATCCTGATTAGAAGAAACCATTTGGAAAAGGGCCATTTTTGAGACAAGGGGAAATTTAAGTATGAACGGGGTATTAGACGAAATCAAGGAATTGTTCATTTAAACGTGTTTTTAAAAAATGTTTCCATCAAATGTGACAGGACGTTATGGTTATGTAAGAAAATGTCCATAGTTTTTAAAGATGCACGCCAAAGGATGTAGCGGTGAACTGATACGATTTGGAGATTTGTTTTAAAATAATTCAGAAAAAGGAAAAAGATAAAAGGCATGGATGAAGTAATTACTGAGGATGGGGATATGGAGGTTGATTTTACTATTATTTCTTCTTTTGTCCATGTTTGTGGGACAGGAAGGGAGCAGGGCACAACCTTTAAAAGAATGACGGCCATTGAGGACATGACATAAACTGGTTAGAACCATAGAGCCAACTAGGTCCAAAATGGCAGATAACTGACTTCCACGAGACCTTGAGCCTCAGCGTACACTCATTGTAATACATCAGCATATGATAAATGACCCACCCATAGGCGCCATGACAGTTCCAAGGCTGACCATAAAAGGCCAAAAAGTGGGGAGTTGTCAAATTCCTGGAAATCCCCGCCCCTTCCCCCAAATAGTTGGAATACTCCTCCCACTCATTAGCCTATGAAATTATCCAACCCTATAAAAACTGACAACCCCGTACCCTGGTGCCTCTCGCCTTCTGAGATGGCCCACACGGTGTCTATGGAGTATCTCCCTGAATAAACCACCTTTCACTTTACTATGTCTCGCTCTTGAACTCTTTCCTGCACCATGTCAAGAACCCACACTTGGTGGCTGTCCCGGGGACCAGCCTGAGACCTGGGATGTGACCATCCTCTTGTGCCCCACTTTCTTTCCTGCAACATCTGAAATTCTTCTTAATAAAAGATCTTGAATATACAGGAAAAACGTGTATGGGGGAACCTGCTGTATGATCAGGCCACTCAGGATTGCTGTTCTCTCGCCCTCTGCGCTTCCCCTACTCCCAGTCCCTGACTCTGTACGCGACTGACCTTACCTCTTAATCATAGAGCCTAACTGGTAACTGCCCATGTGCTTGGCCCCCACCTACTCTTCCTCTCCCCCACCCCCAGCTTGTGATTGTTCTAATTAGGCCAGAAGGGCTCCATCCAGATAATTTATCTAAGGGAAACATCTGCCCCAGGAGGCTATGAGGGACTTGCTCCTCCCTGTTTTCCCTGGTAACCAATGAACCAACCTGATGTCAATTCCCCCTATAACTGGTAGCTTCCCCCTCCCCCTGGTAGAAGACTGCTGCCTCATCCTGCCTGCTATCAGCCTCCCACGGTGCGGAGCTGCTCCAGGACCTTGCTTCGGACGTGTAAGCTCCCCGCTCCCATAAATCACTGACGTCTCTGTCGGTGCCTCCAGGCTCTTTCTTTGGTCTTGTGGCTGGGCAGCTACAAGCTTTGCAGGCCTGTGAGGTGCACCCAGCAATTGTCTAGACAGCCAGGAGGCCGGGGAAACTCCGGTGAGTGCTGAGATGTCGGGAAATAAGAATGGGGAATGGAAAGTTACCAGGAAAATCCCAGGGTGGCTGTGCGCTAGCATGTGGGACCCTCTGGCGGCTGTTCTTGATAAATGGGGGCCGCCAAGAGAGTACGGAGAACCCATAGATACCCCTAAGGGTATTGCAGAGCTATTGGCCTCCATTACAGTGGGAGAAAAGAAGTTAGACAGTAAGGTAGTGGCTGCAGCTGTGGGCTGGCCGTTGCTTGCTGCGTTAAGAAAGGCCATGGATGGTGAACTGTCAGCCAAGGCTGAGGTTAGGCGTCTAGAGGAGGAATTAAAACTTGTGAGGGGCTTCCCTGGTGGCGCAGTGGTTGAGAGTCCGCCTGCCGATGCAGGGGACCCGGGTTCGTGCCCCGGTCCGGGAGGATACCACGTGCCGCGGAGCGGCTGGGCCCGTGAGTCATGGCCGCTGAGCCTGCGCATCCGGAGCCTGTGCTCCGCAACGGGAGAGGCCACGACAGTGAGATGCCCGCGTACCGCAAAAAAAAAAACAAAAAACTTCAGAGAAGGACTTCCCTGGTGGTGCAGTGGCTAAGAATCCGTCTGCCAATGCAGGGGACACGGTTTTGAGCCCTGGTCCGGGGAGATCCCACATGCCTTGGAGCAGCTAAGCCCGTGTGCCACAACTACTGAGCCTGTGCTCTAGAGCCCACGAGCCACAACTACTGAAGCCGGGGCACCTAGAGCCCGTGCTCTGCAACGAGAAGCCACCGCAATGAGAAGCCCGTGCACTGCAACGAAGAGTAGCCCCCGCTCACCGCAACTAGAGAAAGCCCGCGCACAGCAACGAAGATCCAATGCAGCCAAAAATAAATAAATTAAATAAATAAATAAAAACGAGAGAAAACACTAAGCTGGCCCAAACTGAAACTACAGACACATTAGTGGCTAGATTGAGGGAACAAAATGGGACATTAGAGACATTAGCCTGCTGCGTGGCCCAGCTAAAGGGGAGGCAGCTTCCCTGACAGAGAGTCCAGATGGTCATGGTCTGTCCAAATTGGGACCCCAAAGTATGGGACCCTACAAGAGCGCACTGATGAGGAAGATTGGGATGAGGTCATAGGACTCCCTGTCTCAGTAAGGCCAGTGGCTGGCCCTGTGATGACCACCAAATAAAAGTATCAGCTTAGAGCACAGAGTGTAGATGACGATCTACTCCCTCCCCCAGAGCGGGGCTAACTGGCCACCCTCAGACACTGCACCCAGACTGAACTAGTTGAACTGGGTGACAAAAGGGGAGGGAATCAGTCGTGGCTTGGTTGCTGCATATCTGGGATGTTGGTGGGGAAGGCATGATGTTAACTGGACTGGATATGTCAAAGACGGCCTCTGTGACTAGGCACCCAGCCCTCTGGGAGCATTTATATGGGGCCATCGACGAGCGCAAAGTGATTTCCTTGCTCTCTTGGATAATGGCCGCCTGCTGCGCCACCTGGCCCAGTGAAGGGGATGTACCTACTCCTCCTCTCCATTGGCAAACCATGGAAAAACTACAAGATGTATTAAGAAAACTAGGCATGAAACCCACTATATATGCCCAGCACTATCGGGGCCCAGACAATGAGTTATTTACAGCAGGCATGAAGAACACAGCCCTCCAGTCTGCTCCTGGGCAATGGTATGGGGCTCTAGTTTGCATCCTGAGTCCCTTCGTAGGGCACCCACTTGCCTGGGAGGTGCAAACAATAGCAGAGTTGGGAGAAATGGAAAAGATACGGCACCAGGGGATCAGAACCACTAATCCCAAAGACGTGGGAGAAGGAAGTAAGGCTCCTCCTTGTTCCTTCCGGGGACTCACCCGAGTAACTAGAAAACGGATGGGGCAGGACCTAGTGGCGGTGGGGAACCCTATAACCAAGATAGATAAGCAGCCCAATGCTATGTTAGTGGAGCTATGGCAGAAGCTGAAGTCTGAACAAGTTTACCGAATGAGAGAGATCCAAGACACTCCTTCCACTCCTCCAGAGGAAGAGGCCCTACCATTGGAGGTGGAAGGAATGTGTCAGCCCCCAAGGCCACTAGATTAGGGGTATAGCCAAGGTCCCAGAAGGTCCCAGGTCACAGTAATGTAGGTTTCAGGGAAAGATCCTGGGCCACAGTAATGCAGGTTTCAGGGAACTGGAGGCCTCATGTAGAATTAACCATTTATTGGTCCCTAAAGAACAGACAAACTATCTTAGCCCTGGTGGACACCAGGGCTGAATGGACATTAATATAAGGAAATGTCAGCTGGCCCTGTGGCCCACTCTCTGTATGACAGAGAGCCCTGGGTATGGCGGTGGAATGGTAAGAGCAAAAAGATGTCACTGATGTTACAAACTGGGCAGTTACCCCCCCACCAAATATGAAGTGTTCATAGTTCTAATCCCAGAATATATAATGATACTTACAATGGATGTGATAGCAGGTCTCACAAACTAGAGTGGGGGAATATTTCCTATGTGTGCAAATGATAAAACAGGGGACTTCCCTGGTGGCACAGTGGTTAAGAATCCGCCTGCCAATGCAGGGGACATGGGTTCGAGCCCTGGTCCGGGAAGATCCCACATGCTGCGGAGCAACTAAGCCCATGCGCCACAGCTACTGAGCCTGTGCTCTAGAGCTCACAAGCCACAACTACTGAGCCTGCGTGCCACAACTACTGAAGCCTGTGTGCCTAGAGCCCGTGCTCCGCAACAAGAGAAGGCACCACAATGAGAAGCCTGCGCACTGCAACAAAGAGTAGCCCCTGCTCGCCGCAACTAGAGAAAGCCTGCGTGCAGCAATGAAGACCCAATGCAGTCATGAATAAATAAATAAATTTATAAAATTAAAAAAAAAGATTAACAGAGTCTTTCTCAAAAGGACACTTATCAGATATCCTTAAGGACACAATAGAACTGAAGGAAATTAACTCTTGTAATCATACTTCCCACTTAAGAAGGGCCTCTACATTGGACTGGTCTACAGAGAAGACTGCTAACCCCAGATGAAATCCACACCAAGAAAAAGATGACAACAGTGGTAGGCAACTGACACAAAAATCTGGACCAGGCCTGTTAAGACCCATTCTACTAATTTTTTTTTCTTTTTTTTTGTGGTATGCGGGCCTCTCACTGTTGTGGCCTCTCCCGTTGTGGAGCACAGGCTCTGGATCCACAGGCTCAGCAGCCATGGCTCACCGGCCCAGCCGCTCTGCGGCATGTGGGATCATCCCGGACTGGGGCACGAACCCGTGTCCCCTGCATCGGCAGGTGGACTCTCAACCACTGCGCCACCAGGGAAGCCCCAAAATTGTATTTTTAAAGTTCAGATTGTATCCAAGTTTCCTGATTTTTCCTCCCTCCTTTTTTTTCTTTCCTTCCTTTTTTTTTCTCTTTCGTTCTCTTCCTTCCTTCCTTCCTTCCTTCCTTCCTTCCTTTCCTTCCTTTCCTTCTTTCCTTGTTTCCTTCCTCCCTTCCTTTTTAATAAGTATATCTCAAAGCCACTGCACACACACAAAAAAAATCATTAACTATGGCTCAGGCATCCAGAATAGAGCAGGATGGCCACATAGATGTGATTTTAGACACATTCCTGTATTCCTGAAAACTTGAGGTATTTGAACTGTATTACAGACCAGGACAAAAAAACACAGGCAGGAGTGGAATCATCTCTCATTGTGGTTACTGCTTGTATTTTGCTTGATGGTCATGATCTCCCCTGTGTTGTGCCTGTTAGATGCCTTACATTTCATCCTTAGCCTGAGCAGAGGAACTGGGCAGCAACAATGGTCTCACTGCAAAATGAGTCTAATTGCCTGGTCTACAGCGAGATGCTGTTGGTGTCCTCCTCTGGACTTTCACGGAAAATTGACCTGGCTAATGCAACCATGTGGGGACAGCTGGCAATGTGGGGAAAAGACTCTCACCCTCTTCCTGTCCTGCACGCCAATAGGTCAGAAGGACTCTCATTGGTAAACGTTACTGTAAAACACATTTTACACTTTGCCAGGATTACGGCCTATGAATGCCCCCCGGGCTATGTTGTGTGTAGCAGAATAGGCTGGCTTCTGGCCGCACAGGTCCAACTAGTGGGATTAACTGCTTTTTGTTTGGAAAGACCTAATGGGTCCGTCCCTAATGGCACCCAACACAACATGGGGTGGCAGACCTGTACTGTGACTGCTGACACTTGGCTGGGCCACCAGAATGTTTCCTTTAAAGCTGGGGTCTTGCCCCCCACCCCATGGCTCTGGGTTTGTGGAAGCCAGAGGTGACCTTTCCTTATGCCTGGACAAGATGCTGCTGCCCTTGACTTCCTCTTCATTGACCGGATAATCTCCTGGCTCCATACTTTGCGCACATCCTAGACAGTTACTGTCTTTAGCATACTAGGTGTCTTACTCTTAATCTGCTTTAGCTGCTGTTGTCTGTATTGTATTTGTGGCATCTAGTTGCAGGGCACCTCTGCATACCTGACCCCAGGGATATCACAGAAGAGGGGAGGGCCGAGATTGTGAGGGTCAAGCAGTGTATGTAGGGGTGGAGTGTATGATCAGGCCACTCAAGATGGCTGCTCTCTTGCTCTCTGTACATCTCCTGTTCAACCAGTCCCTGCCTGACCTATGCCCTAACTCACCTGACTCCCTCTTAATCATGGAAACTAAACAGTAACTGCCCACGTGCTTGCCCTCCAACCCCTGCCCCGAGCTCCTGATTGTTCTAATCCTTAGGCCAGAACAGCTCCACCCTGCTAGTTTATCAAAGGGAAACACCTGCCCAGGACAGCCTTAACCTGAGGGCTAGGAGGGACCTGCTCCTCTGCTGGTCTCCCTCTTAACCAATGAGCAAACCTGATGTCAATTCCCCCTATAACTGATATCCTCCCTCTCCCCTGGTAGCCAAGGCTGTTGCCCTGCCATTTGTTCTGAAATCTGGTTAGCAATGTAATCACCTAGAGAAGTCAGAAGGGGGCCTGTGGCTGTAAGGGGCAAAAGAGTACCCAAAGTTCCCTTTTAAACACTAAGCCAGCTCCCTTGGGGCTGTAGTCATCCTCAGATATACGTATGTGTTTGGTTGGTGTGTTCCTTGTGCAGCTTGGAAGTCAGAGTCCCAGCAGAAGGAGGAAACTCCCCAATACTTAATTCTAATTTGGGAGGAACCAAGAGAACTTGATTTCATTACTGCTGCCCTTGTGGGCTGGGGGAAGTATCTCTTTTCTTTTTCTGCCACATCACACATGACACGGTTCACAGGACATACACTCCCACAGGCAGCTACAATGTCTCTTCTCTATATATGTGAGTCTGTTTCTGTTTCATAGATAAGTTCATTTGTGTCATATTTTAAATTCCACATATAAGTGATATCATATGGTATTTGTCTTTCTCTTTCTGACATACTTCAATTAGTATGATAATGTCTATCTAGGTCCATCCATGTTGATGCAAATGGCATTGTTTTATTACTTATTAGTATTCCATTGTATATTTGTACCACATCTTCTTTGTCCATTCATCTCTCGATGGACATTTAGGTTGTTCCATGTATTGGCTATTGTGAACACTGCTGCTATGAACATAGGGGTGCATGTATCTTTTTGAATTATAGTTTTATCCGAATATATGCCCAGGAGTGGGACTGCTGGATAATATGGCAACTCTAGTTTTTTGAGGAACCTCCGTACTCTTCTCCATAGTGGCTGCACCAATTTACATTCCCACCGACAGTGTAGGAGGGTTCCCTTTTCTCCACACCCTCTCCAGCATTTGTTATTTGTAGGCTTTTTAATGATGGCCATTCTGACTGGTGTGAGATGGTATCTCATTGTAGTTTTGATTTGTATTTCTCTAATTAGCAATATTGAGCATCTTTTCAGGTACTTATTGGCCATCTGTACATCTTCTTTGTAGAAATGTCTATTTAGGTCTTCTGCCCATTTTTCAAATGGGTTGTTTTTTGTTGCTGTTGAGTTTTATGAGCTCTTTTTATATTTTGGAAATTAAGCTCTTGTCAGTTGCATAGTTTGCAAATGTTTTCTCCCATTCTATAGGTTGTCATTTCGTTTTGTTTATGGTTTCCTTAGCTGTGCAAAGGCTTGTAAGTTTCATTAGGTTCCATTTGTTTCCTTTTGCTTTTATTTCTATTGCCTTGGGAGACTGACTTAAGAAAACATTGGTACGATTTATGTCAGAATGTTTTGCCTATGTTCTAGGAGTTTTATGGTGTCATGTCATATTTAAGTGTTTAAGCCATTTTGAGTTTATTTTTGTGTGTGGTGTGTTCTTTCATTGATTTTCATGCAGCTGTCCAACTTTCCCAACACCACTTGCTGAAGAGACTGTTTCCCATCATATATTCTTGCCTCCTTAGTTGAAGATTAATTGACCTTAGGTGTGTGGGTTTATTTCTGGGCTCTTTATTCTGTTCCATCGATACATATGTCTGTCTTTGTGCCAATGCCACACTGTTTTGATTACTGTAGATTTGTAATATTGTCTGAACTCTGGGAGGGTTATGCCTCCTGCTTTGTTCTTTTTCCTCAGGATTGCTTTGGCAATTTTAGGTCTTTTATGGTTCCACATCAATTTTAGGATTATTTGTTTTAGTTTTGTGGAAAATGTCATGGGTAATTTGGTAGGGACCACATTTGTCTTTTTAAAAATTAATTAATTTTAATTTTATTTATTTATTTTTTGGCTGTGTTGGGTCTTCGTTTCTGCGTGCGGGCTTTCTCTAATTGTGGCGAGTGGGAGTTACTCTTTGTTGCGTCGTGCAGGCTTCTCATTGCAGTGGCTTCTCTTGTTGCAGAGCACAGGCTCTAGGAGTGGGGGCTTCAGTAGTTGCAGCATGTGGGCTCAGTAGTTGTGGCACATGGGCTTAGTTGCTCCGCAGCATGTGGGATCTTCCCGGACCAGGGCTTGAACCCATGTCCCCTGCATTGGCAGGTGGATTCTTAACCACTGCGCCACCAGGGAAGTCCTTGCCTTTTTTCCTTTTTAATTAAAAAAAATTATTTTTATTGAAGTATAGTCAATTTACAATGTTGTATTTAGTTTCAGGTATAAAGCAAAGTGATTCAGTTATATAGATATGTATATTCTTTTTCAGATTCTTCGCCATTATAGGTTGTTACAAGATGTTGAATATAACTCCCTGTGCTATACAGTAGGTCTTCGTTATCTATTTTATATATAATATTAATCCAAAACTCCTAATTAATCCCTCTTCACCTTTCCTCTTTGGTAACCATAAGTTTGTTTTCTATGTCTGAGTCTATTTCTGTTTTGTAAATAGGTTCATTTGTATCATTTTTAGATTCCACATATAAGTGATATCATATGATATTTGTCTTTCTCTGACTTATTTCACTTAGTATGATAATCTCTAGGTCCATCCATGTTGTTGCATTCCTTTTTATGGCTGAGTCATATTCCATTGTATATTTGTTCCACATCTTTTTTTTTTTTTTCCCTGTGGTACGCGGGCCTTTCACTGTTGTGGCCTCTCCTGTTGCGGAGCACAGGCTCCGGACGCGCAGGCTCAGTGGCCATGGCTCACGGGCCTAGCCACTCCACGGCATGTGGGATCTTCCCGGACTGGGGCACGAACCCGTGTCCCCTGCATCGGCAGGTGGACTCTCAACCACTGTGCCACCAGGGAAGCCCATTCCACATCTTCTTTTTCCATTCATCTGTCAATGGACATTTAGGTTGCTTCCATGTCTTGGCTACTGAAATAATGCTGCAGTGAACATGGAGGTGCATGTATCTTTTCAAATTAGTTTTCATCTTTTACAGATATATGCCCAGGAGTGGGATTGCTAGATCACATGGCAACTCTATTTTTAGTTTTTAAGGACCACCCATATGGTTCTGCATAGTGGCTGCACCAATTTACATTCCCACCAATAGTGTAGGAGGGTTCCCTTTTCTCCACATCCTCTCTAGCATTATTCGTAGACTTTTTAATGATGGCCATTCTGACTGGTGTGAGGTGATACCTCATTGTAGTTTTGATTTGCATTTCTCTAATAATTAGTGATGTGGAGCATCATTTCATGTGCCTGTTAGACATCTGTATGTCTTCCTTGGAGAAATGTCTATTTATGTCTTCTGCCCATTTTTTGATTGGTTTGTTTTTTGATATTGAGCTGAATGAGCTGTTTATATATTTTGGAAATTAAGTCCTTGTCAGTCGCACTGTTTGCAATTACTTTCTCCCATTCTGTAGGTGGTCTTTTTGCTTTGTTTATGGTTTCCTTTCTTGTGCAAAAGCTTATAAGTTTGATTAGGTCCCATTTGTTTATTTTTGATTTTGTTTCTATTACTCTAGAAGACGTATCCAAAAAAATACTGCTGTGATTTACTGACACTGTCTTTCTAAAAGTGGGTTTAAGATTAGTACAACTAGCATTAACTCATAGCGCTATACAGAATAAGAAATGCAAAGTGCCTGGCACACAGCAAGTACTTAGTAGCTATTATCACAGTTATGCCACCTTCTCTCACTTCTAGTGTGGCAACTCCTTGAGGAGCTGTGTCTTCCTTATGCTTAGCACAGTGCCTGACATAGGATAGTTCTCAAATATAGATTTGTTGACAGATAAATCCACCTATCCATCGGCCATCTAGTCAACATTTATTGAACAACTGCTAATTGCCAGGCACTGTTCTGAAGATGGATCAGTGAACAAAACAGCAAAGGTCTGGCCTCTCAGTGCTTATGTTCTAGTAGGGAAAACAGACAAGCACATATATAGTCCAACAGGGAGAAAAAAGAGCCAGGTTAAGGGGTTTAGGAAGAGCCAGGGATGGGTGAAGTTGCTCTTTCACATATCACGGAAGGTCTCTCTGAGAAGGTGACATGTGGGTAGACACTTAAAGGAAGTGAGGGAGCAAACCATACAAATGTGCAGAATGTGTGTTCCAGGCCGAGGGAACGGCAGGTGCAAAGGACGTGAGGCAGGCACAAGTGTGGTGTTTCTGAAGAATGAGAAGCCTGTGTGGCTGGAGCAGGATAAATTAAAGAAAGGGCTTTGATATCTTCTTCACTTGATTAAAAATGAGCACACAACACAGTCCAGTAATTGAAAAAGATGTATTAAAATCTTCACAAAAATACAACAATTGAAAAAGAAAAATTAATGAACTTGATGTTTTTTTTTACCTAGCTGAATACATTTCCATTGAAAAACTACAGATAGATTGAAATTTTAATCTCAAGTAATCCTTCAGGTGCCCCCTTAGAAAAATCATGTGTAGTTTTAAGAGGTCTCATTCTGCCAATAATCAGACATGGAAAGGACAGCCCTGCCATTTGGAAGCAACCCTGCTGTTGTCATCTGTGTCCAGGGACGAGGATGCTGGGACACAGGAGAAAGGGTCAAAAGATCCACAGGAGGTGGTGTGAGGAGTTTTGGAAAAAGCCCCAACACTGAGGTGCTCCACCCAGGTGTGAGTGGCTTCTCTCAGACAATCAGTCACAGACCCAGAGTAAGAAGCTGGCAGCTGACCACCCTTGCCCCACAGAGGAGGCCACGGGGAGGCAGGGGAGGGAAGGCCCACGGCTGTGGTTAGCGAAAGTGAGGGTTGGTGCTCTGGGTGGCAGCTTCACAAACATGCAGAGAAATCAGGGCTCTTGCTATCAGGAGGTGTGAGGAAGTACATATAGTAGATTCGCTGGACCTCTGCGAAAGGATAAGGAGGATCCCCCCCTTTCTCTGCCAAAAACGACTGTAAGGAAGTTACACATATCAGTGCACACACTTGGTCTCACCACGACGTGTCTTCTTTCCCCCTGAAGTCCCGGATGGCTGTACAATTCTCACAGTGGGAGGGCTCACCAAGAGTATCGTCATCCTGGCATCAGCCTGAAGGGTGACATCCCAACACCAACCCCCGCCTTCCCAACACACAAAAATGTCTCCTAAAGGTTCCTGGAGTTTTCACCGTGGAGGCAGAGAAGCCCCAAGGTGCAAGGCAAAGTTGACCACTTTGCAGAACCGTCTCGGGTAGAGCGCTCCGCGTCCCTGTGTCCTGCGCGGGACCTGTGAGCACAGAACAGGCAGACGCAGCAGAGCCAGCAGGTTTTCTTCCCACGCCGCAACACACGCCAGACGCACCAGCTTCGGAGACGGCCGGTATGTGTGATGACACAGCCCGCTCCCTGCCCACGTACATATCAACGGAATGTAAGTTGGAGCATCATGTGAATAACAACCAACAGTCCCTCAGCAAATAAAAGACCACACGTGTGGGGCAGAGTTCGTTTTGTAGCTCACACACCCTTTCTCTATGTAACCGCTTCGTGCACACCTTTAAATCTCAATCCTTCTTTGTTTCCTTAAAACTCAGCCTTCAAACTCCCTCACAAAGATGACAAGATGGGGCGGGGTGGGGTGAGGTGGCAGCTCTTAGGGGTCCTCAAAGTAAATGAGAGAAAAACCAACATTACCTGTCATCCCTACTTACCTGAACACATCCTGGGACCCTATTGTCAGTATTCTTCCTCTAACTGTGGGCTTTCAATTTTAAATGAAAAAAATTATTTAAAAAAAAAATCCAGAAAATGGGGGAATGACAATATAAGTGTTTAATGATTTTCACCATGCTTTGCAGTCTGAGTTAAAAAAAAAAACACATAGGTTTGAGATGGGGTGTTGGGGGCGGCGGTCAATGGGAGAAAATAAATTGAGAAGGATGCCCAAATTGTCTAGATTTCTCCTCATCTCACCGTTTATCAAAAGAACAAAGAAACAGAAACAGAAGAGATTCCCAACGTAGAAGTACTAACCTTGTTTGCTGATTTTAAAAATCTAGACCCTTTTTAGCCTCAAAGGCCTTGGAGGCGTCGTGAATCTATTCTAGAAGCCATGACTGACGCTGCCCCTACTGGAAGCATGACTGAAGCTTTATATAGAAGATTCTCTAGAAAGCACTCTGCGATACTGGAGACTGGCAATCTAATCATTCCATTTCTGCCTACTTAAAAGGAAATGAAACTCGGCTCCTTCAGGTGTATGGGGACTCTTATTACAAGTACGAAGGACTTCAGCAAAGAATGTAACACACCTTTTGCTCTCCCAATGGTACAGTACTCCTCAAGCCAGGCCTGGGTTCTCTACTTCAATTATATATTGATTATGGTATTGATCTAAAAGTACCTGGAAGGAAGTGACTTCCGGCACTGATCCTTTGCTCATCTTGCTGTGATGAATCCACAAATTGAGACAATATGCTTACAGGGTGTGATGTTACAGTCTACACAACACTGAAAGCTAAAAACTGCCCTGTATAATAGCAACAAAATCTCTCACACTGTCTCCGAGTGGCATAGCGAATGGATGCTTTCTAAAAACAACCGCCAAATAGGTGGTACACCCTGGGCTAAAGGCCACCCTGAACATGCTTCCATCATAGCATCTCCACTCTCCAAGTACAATAAACGCGAAGGCGGGTTAAGCCCTTACGTGAAAAGGCCATGTCTATTAGAATACTAAAAGATCTGCTACCCTCTCCATTAAGGCAAACCACATCTAAATGATGGTGACAGGAATGTGTCTAAATTTTCTCAACCGTAAATGACCCTGAAGGGAAGTACAAAAACAGACGATTTACGTATACGTAGAATCATACCATCTCTTCATCATGCAATACTGGCTCCTCACATCAGGAAGATTAAATAGAATATTTATACATATTCTTTATACACTTCTTTTTCTCCCTCTATGAATAAACATGTGCTTGTCCGTGTCCAGGTTTCCAAGGCCACACATGGTTATGAGCTACATTTTCTGCACAAGAGTCCAGTTTGGATTTGTTTCTTGCTCAGGATATGACTGGGGTCTTCTCAATTTTTCCGGATGTCTGCGTACACCACAGACTCTGACTTGTTAATCTTGTCGCTGTGATGTCCGCCAGAGTGGTCTAGCTGCGCATATATGACTGGGCCCTAGAGAAGAGAAGTAGAATTAGAGGTTTGGAAAAACTGGGGGCCCCATTAGGTGCAGGGACAGAAGCAATGATTGAAGGGAATATTGTTAGGGTTCCAGAGCAAAGAGTTCCCTCTTTTGAATGTCTTCAGGTACATATGTTCCTTCTTAGGAACTGTATGTCCAGGACTGACTTTATTTTTTTTCCTGGGATTGACTTTAAAACAAGATTGGGGGGCTTCCCTGGTGGCGTAGTGGTTGACAGTCCGTCTGCCGACGCGGGGGACACGGGTTCGTGCCCCGGTCCGGGAAGATCCCACATGCCACAGAGCGGCTGGGCCCGTGAGCCATGGCTGCTGACCCTGTGCGTCTGGAGCCTGTGCTCCGCAGTGGGAGAGGCCACAACAGTAAGAGGCCCGCGTACCGCAAAAAAAAACAAAACAAGATTGGGTATAGGTAATTGTTCAAGCTGGTACATAGAGATTTATTACATTATTCTGTCTACTTCTGTATCTGTTTTAAAATTTCTATAACAATGTAATATTCCTTCCCAAGAGTTACCCTTGTCTTAATACCTGTCACAGAATTCCTCAACTCTTGTAATTGGGAGTCTCAGGACAAAGATGGGCACTTCTGTCAACCCGAGACCCACTGAAATCATGACTTTCAGAATGATACAAGAAACCAACATATTCAGTGCTACTCGAAAATACAATCAATTCGAACTGGTCACTTTATACAAACAGGTACTTAAAAAAAACTTCAAATATTCTTCCACGTACCTACTTATACTATAATTCTGTTAGTCTAATCTTATCATAACCAATAAAAATATTGCTTCTTTGATATCTAAGATCAGGTAACCATTTTTCCTGTTTTAAAATTTAAAATAACCCCCAAAGCCACAATCTGCAGAGCTATACGGAAAAGCCCTAAATGGACTAATAGAAGAGGTCCTCTTCTCACCCTTGGCAGTAAGGAAGAGAGCTGTCAGGGTCCCACCCGGGACAGCGAGGCAAAGTTGCCTGGGCCAGAGCGAGTCCTCCAACTCTTGGGGAAGGAGGGAAGGCCGAAGGTTCAAATATCAGACAGGTGGCTGTGCTTCACAGCCCTTAAAGTCCCTTCCAACCCAGAGATTCTAAAATTGTAAACAGCAACAACAAAATAGGCCTGTTTTACGGGTAAAGAAAAGGTAATATAACCCAAAGACGACTTCTCTCCCAATCCAGGGATTCTCTCTTTGAATAGTCTATTACTGTGCTCAAGCTTTCAACTTTGAAATCATAAGCTCAGTAGCCAAAAGTATGTGGTTTAAAATAAACATCCTTGAAACTGTTCTGTATGAATCTGTAATGGTGGATACATGACATATGCATTTGGTGAAACCCACAGAAATGTACAACACAAAGAGTGAACCTTAACATAAACCACGGACTTTAGTTAATAATGTTTTCTGTATTAATTCATCAACTGTAACAAATGTACCACAACAATGCAAGTTGTTAATAATCAGGGAAACTTTGGAGAGGAAGGAGTACATAGGACCTCTCTTTACTTTCTGTTAGATTTTTCTATAAACCTAACACTGCTCTAAGAAATAAAGTCTACTAATAAAAAGAAGAAAAAAATGGAAAAAAAACATCCTCACTCCCATCTAGGAGTCCCACAACCTGCATCCTTTAGTGTGTAACGTGGGATCCTGTGGAGTTCAGGCCCCCCAACTTCTACAGAAGGCGTATTTTAAAACCCCCAAGCATTAGTTTCTTTATCTCTGAAATGGCACTAACAATAGTATTATACGTCCTAAGATGGTTGCGAGAATTAAATGAGATGATATCTACAAATAACTTGAGCGGCGTCTGGCAGCACTCAGTACATGTTAATCATTATTCTCATGAACATATTGTTATACAAATATACTTGAAAATATACCGAGGTTACCAGTCAAGTAAATCAAGCAGTCGAAGTCAGTGTGTTTGTCGTTAGTCAGTGTGTGACACTCTCATGCCTGTCACGGGTAACAACAGATCACGCTGTTAATACTGAATCAAACTGAAACCCTCTACGTTCATCTCAAAAAGCGGCAAGTTAAATGTGATTCTACAAAATAAAAAGTTAAAGTTAACTATTTTCTACTTCCAGGAAAACAATGAAAAAAGTGTTTTCTAGTAAGTTAATGGATCCTCGGTAACAGCCATTTCCAACAGGACAGATCCTGAAATTAAATTACGTAACTTCCTAGACAATAAGACCTCATCCATTAGGAGGCTTAGGGTGTACTCATGGGGGAAGGAGTTTACACCGTGTGATAGATGGTTACAAATTCTTTCCCTTGTTGCATCTACACCCTTACAATATAATGCTGCAGCTCCTCCCACCAAGAGTCAGAACCTGCTTCTTAACCCCTTGAATCTGGGCTGGTCTTATCACTTGCTTTGACCCACAGAATGTGGCAGAAGTAACATGTGTTAAGTTCCACACCTAGACCTCAACAGGCCTTGCAGCTTCCACTGTCTCCTTGATCTTGGAACCCACAGAGCCACCACCACCATGTGAAGAAGCCCAAGCTACTGCTGGCTGATGGGAGACACACAGCCCAGTTGTCCTGTGCCTCTCTGGCCCGCCAACCGCCTGCCAATTGTCAGCCTATGAGTGAGACCCCTGCCGGCTGTCCAGCCAACTGCAGATGCACGAGCGAGCCAGCAGAGGTCAGCTGAACTGCCCTAGACCAGAAGACCTGCCCGACCAACCCACAGAAGTGGGAGCCAAATAACTGGTGGTGGTTCTAAGCCACTATCTTTTAAGGTGGTTTGTTACACAGCAATAGACAACTGATAAACTGTGCGAGTGGAAAAGAAAGAGCACAGAGAAAGCAACAAAGAAAAATAACAGAATAATCTCGGAATTGGTCAGTAAATGTTAAAACACCAGTAAGGTCTTTCACGTGAGACAGTATTGTCCTTCATGGCAAGGGAACGCAACGATTTGCTGAAAGTAACTGGGAAAACACTGAGGGATAAAAGGAACTCCTTCCTACTGATGGATTTAGTTTCTTCAAATTGCTTCCCACTATCTAATGTCCTCACTCCCCTTCCCCCTTAGAATGTAATAAGGCCCTCAGGTCAGGGGCTTTGTTAAATGCCTAGAACAGTCTTTGGCAGACTGCGGGTGTTGGATGAAGGGGCGGATGAAAGGATGGATCTAAAGGGATTCTCACCAGAACTGGAGCTCAGGAATCTGCTGATGAATCTAGCTCAATGTAACACAGCTTCTGAAGTTGAGTTCCGAGGTTGACTTGGCAGCTGTAGGTACCCTGGGTCTCTGCGGGACATGCCTCAGGACTTTGACACTTTGAGGGCCAAGAAGACCACTGAAGACTTCAGGAGGGGTCAGTGAACCAAGATCAACTTGGAAATGTACCTGCCATCGCTAAGATATTTTACTTTGGGGTGTTCGAGAGTTAAAACAGTATCAACGATAACACCTGCGTTAACCGAGCTATTTTTTTTTTTTTGTCTGCATTGAGTCTGTTGCTGCGCGCAGGCTTCCTCTAGTTGCAGCGAGCGGGGGTTACTCTTCGTTGCGGTGCGTGGGCTTCTCGTTGCTGTGGCTTCTCTTGTTGCTGAGCACGGGCTCTAGGTGCATGGGCTTCAGTAGTTGTGGCTCACAGGCTCAGTAGTTGTGGCACACGGGCTTAGTTGCTCCACGGAATGTGGGATCTTCCCAGACCAGGGCTCGAACCCGTGTCCCCAGCATTGGCAGGCGGATTCTTAACCACTGCGCCACCAGGGAAGTCCCTTAACGGAGCTGTTTTTTACTGTACATCTTGACACTCACCTTTCCCTCATCCTCCTTTTTTTTTTTTTTTTTGGCATTGCCACAAAGTATTACCATAACCAAGTGAAAAATTGCTCTGTACATACGTATTTTCCCCAACTACTTATTATACAAATAGTCTTTACTACTGAAAATGTCTCCAGAGACTTAATTGCTTGACACTAGGTCTATTCTTTTCGTTTCAGTTAGAGATGAAATTACCCCTGAACTCTACTTGCCTGAAATTTATCCCAATATAAAAACATACTGGTGAAGGTTGTGGGAAGAGGGTCCGGGAAAAGAGGGCTATGGAAGAGCAAGGAGACCTATCTCTGAACAGATATTAGCTTCTCGGAAGCTACTATGTCCTGAAGTACACGTTCCATGGTCTCTGCAGCCCTTTAGAACCTGAATCCGGTCCTTCAGGCACTAGGGGACTCGCACCTGACAAGCTAGCACGAGCATCACTGAGAGGACATCTGTTTTTACCACATGCTCACCGACTGTTCACAGAACACGCTTTCAGTATTTATTTCACATCACCAAATACAGACGCGAAACGGACACTCTTTGAGATAAATGAAACTGATTATCAAAACGAAGTTGAAAAGAACTGGACAGGCGGGGTAGAACAAATACACGTCTTAGAGCCACACCCAGATCGGGGCCTAATACCAGCTCTGCCACTAACTACTGACCTCGAGCAAGTGACGCAGCCTAACTAAGCCTCAGTTTCTTCACGTGTAAAATAGGGACAGTAAAAGAACCTGCCTCGTAGGGCTGTTGTGAGGACTAAATGAACGAATGCACGTGCTGTACTTCTGGAGACATCACCTATCTGTAGCCTATAGTTGACAAATACATAACTGTTCCCTCACTGTCCTCCATAAATACTTGCCCCCCCCCCTTTTTTTTTCCTGACTGTACCACACGGCATGCGAGATCTTAGTTCCCCAACCAGGGATCAAACCCATACCCCCTGCACTGGAGGCATGGAGTCCTAAGCACTGGACCGCCAGGGAATTCCCACTTGTCTTTTGTATACAAAGCATTAACCATTTCCAGAAAAGGATCTAGAAGACCAACTGTTCGTAAGATATATTCACAAAAATTATTTGAAACCAATGTCATTCAAAGCTAAACGTTACAAAGAAAGATTTGTACTTATCTTTTCCCTAATGCCAGAATACTCCAGACTCTAGGTAGCACCTGCCTAACACCCTTCCCAACTCAACTTCCCTCTCTGTTTGCCGGAAGAGCCCTAATTTGGTTCTGGTGTGCACCTTTCCTCCGCTCAGGTGAACGACCCCCCTCTCCCCTGCCCCCAGGGGTGAAGCCCATCTGTCCCCCTGCAGATGACTGGAAGGGGCGTCAGCGTGTGACCCGCTCTGCCAAGGGGACTAGGAAAAGTTTGCCGGGGAGCCCCAGGTAAAGATTTTCCTCCATAATAAAAACCACCTGGGAGGAGATTCAGCGCTAGGAATTCAGCTCAGGTGCTTTTTTTCATGAGCTGCCTGAAACCATGACAGTCATTCTGAGGCTGAGGGAAGGAGCCTGAGAAAAAGACAATATGCAGAGGAGGAAGGAATAAAATGGAAAGAACCTGAGTCTTAATGACATTGCTGGGCCTCTTGTGAGTTAATAAACGTCTTACTGAAGGTACTTTTAGTCAAGTCTTCTGTTACTAGTCTTCCAATTATAACAAAAATAGTGGCCAAAGACAGATGAGTAATATAGTACACTTAATGCCCTGCCCGGCTATTATGTTGCATCTTTTGTAAATTTCCTTCCTGGAGCACTAGTATTCTTTCTCTTCTGATAAAATAAGTTTGAGTTATTGATTCATCCAAATAGTAATGACTAATGCTATTAGACTCCCAGATGATGCCTGCAGGTAGAAAATGGAAGGTTCTGATAATCAGGGAGCATGTCATGATAGAACCCTTGGCAGGAAGTCCCAAGGGGTAGTTTGCAAATATCCCTACCATGCACCCATTTCACAGATCTGATTGCAGCATGTGGGCAGCAACTGCCTAAACCTCTCCTTATAAGGCACAGCGTACCATGGACTCTTACAATTAGCAATGGAAAAATGAGAAGCGGCTTAAAGATCAACTTGCCCCAACCCATCATTTCAAAGATAAGGGAACAGATGTTGAAGTTAAATAATGCCCCACAAGTTAACACCATGAGCTGGACCCCAGCGTCAATACTAGTTTGTAACACATCAGTAACCCTTAAAACACTAGGATGTCTACCTAAATATGAAGATTTCCTCAAGGCTGTTTTGTCAGGATATACACATTAAAAATATCTCCGTATCATAGAAAAGCCTGAAAATGACCTGAGCAACCCAGGAGACTCTGAGGCTCTGGAGGGCAGGGACTGGGTGATACTCATGCCTGCATTTCCCACGTCCAGTTTACGCTCTAAGTGTGCTGAGCACTCAGATGTGTGTGGAAGTGATCAAAGAGAACATGCAATGGAATGACTGAATTTTCAAAACAATTGCTACCTTTGCCTGTGTGCAACCTACAGAAAGTACTTAATCTCATAAATTACCTGATAAGAGGAACATATCAGGTCAAGCCAGTTCTTCCTAAACCGTGAAACCTTTTCTGCCTCAGTCTGAACAACTGAAGATAGAGTATATCAAAAGGATCCTGGTAAGAACAACTTCCATAAAAACCTCCGGTGCTCTGACACAGAGGTGTTTCTGATACACATCCTGAAGACGGCGTGTGATGGCAAGTAAGAGCACACGCCAGCATCACCTAAGGCCCTGTAGCGCTTAGGAATTTTGTGGAGTATCTGAAGCAAATGTTTTAACCCCAGGATAGCAGCCCCTGTTCCAAGTTGACCATTGAATGCAAACCGAAATAAAGCAAAAATTGGAAGGTAAGTCTCCAGGGGAACCACGCAGTCCACTTCCAAGCCTTGTGTGGACCGACAAAGGCTTTATAAGTTCCAGAAACAGGTAAGGCAGAAAATGTCTTTAACAAGTTGTGTAACTGTAGAATAAAAGGTACAGTATGACTTGATGGAAAATAACCAGGTAAGACAAAGGGTGCTCCAGGTACATGTCACTGAACAGAAACCCTGATTTGCAACATGTTAGAGAAGAGGCCTTCAGGGGCCTGTACTGAGCGCAAAGGAAATAACCTAGGAATCAACCGTGAGACACGCCGCGGCTTTCCTCTCAAAGCTGGCCTGGTGTCATACTGCAAATGCTGAAAAATGATAATATAGATTGACACAGTGCTTGAACCGCTTCTCACTAGCCTCCGGAAAATGCCGCAGAGTCAGGCCTGGGCAGAACCCTGGGGGTTTACTCACAGGAGAGCTGAGCCCATCTCTGACTCAGGGACAGCAGTCACAGCAGGGTGGGGTCTTGGTGCTGAAAACAGGGCGGGCAAATCCACTTACTGAACAGGGAGGCCTCCTCTCTCCTTCCTCTGCTCCATTCCCAAGCATGGAATCAGAGGATTTCTTTCTGGAGAAATCGACTAACCCAAGAGAAAAGACCTTAGCAACTGATACTTAGGGGTCCCCCAGTGAAAGCCAGCCAGCACTTTATACAAACAGTGAAGCCTACTACCCAGTAAGCTCTGTCTCTGCACAAAGAGCTCGTGATCAGATCTGAGTGCCTTCAATACGAACAGATAACCAAGGATCGCTGGGCATTTGAGGAAAGCTTTTAAATTGAAAGACAAAAATTATAAAAGAAAAAAGGGAATTCAAAAGAAACAGCAAAATCCAGTAACAGAAGAAAACATTTTTTAAAAATCACGGAACAGAAGAAAAAATGATATGCTCAGAGAGATAAGACAATGCATCCATGAAAAGTATGGGTTATCTGAACCAGAGAATAAGCAATGGCTCTTGAAAATTAATAAAAAGATAGCAGAAATTAAATATTTAATAAAAGTTGGAAGATAAAGTTACAAATTTTCTAGAAGAAACTGCAAAACAGAAAAAATTAAAACGAAAGGGGCTTCCCTGGTGGCACAGTGGTGGAGAGTCCACTTGCCGATGCAGGGGACACAGGTTCGTGTCCCGGTCCGGGAAGATCCCACATGCCGCGGAGCGGCTGGGCCCGTGAGCCATGGCCGCTGAGCCTGCGCGTATGGAGCCTGTGTCCCGCAACGGGAGAGGCCACAACAGTGAGAGGCCCGCGTACCGCAAAAAAAAAAAAAGAAAACGAAAGGACTGCTCTAGATGATCTAATTGCTAACAGGAATTTCCAAAAGAGAGGATAGAAAATGGAAGGAGGAAATTTTCCAAAGAATAATGGAAGACAATACTCTAAAACTGAACAGCAGAGTTTTCAGACTGAAAGAGCCCACTGAGTAGCCAGTACAACGAACAAAAAAGGCCTACAATTTTATAAAATTTCAAAGCATGAGGGATAAAGAAGATTCTAAGAGAAGGGGAATAAAACTGGTCCCACCCGAAGGAGGAGGAATCAGAACTGCATCAACTTCTTAGCATTGGGAGCTACAAAAATCAGCAATGCCTCAATATGCTGAAGGAAAATGATTTCCAACCTGGAATCCTACCCAACCAGATGATCAGTCAAGCTTGAGGGAGGAGAATAAAAACAATTTTAGACCTGCTAAAAACAAATGTATTATCGTACAGTTTTGGAGGTCAAAAGTCTGAAATGTGATTCACTGGGCTAAATCAAGGTATCAGCAGGGCTGCATTCCTTCTAGGGGCTCTAGGGAGAATCTGCTTCCTTGCTTTTTCCAGCTTATGGAAGCTGCCTGCATTCCTTGGCTTGTGACCCCTTCCTTCATCTTCAAAGCCAGTAGAATAGCATCTTCAAATCTCTGGCTCTCACCCTCCTGCCTTCCTCTTATAAGAACCTTTATGGGGCTTCCCTGGTGGCGCAGTGGTTGAGAGTCCGCCTGCCGATGCAGGGGACGCGGGTTCGTGCCCCGGTCCGGGAAGATCCCACATGCCGCGGAGCGGCTGGGCCCGTGAGCCATGGCCGCTGAGCCTGCGCGTCTGGAGCCTGTGCTCTGCAGCGGGAGAGGCCACAGCAGTGAGAGGCCCGCGTACCGCAAAAAAAAAAAAAAAAAAAAAAAAAGAACACTTATGATTACATTCGGCCCACATGGATAATCCAGGAAAATCTCCCCATCTCAAGATCTGTAATCACAGCTGCAAAGTCCCTTTTGACAGGTAAGGTAACATATCCCATAGGTCCCAGGGGTTAGGATGGGGGCATCTTTTGGAGGTCATTATTCTGCGTAGCTACCATACGAAGCCTCAAAATTTGTATCTGCTGTGCATCCTTTCTCAAGAAGATTAAGGAGGCCTCCCCAAACTCTGATGTCCGCCCCCTCAATTCAGTGAGACAGGTGAGCTGTTTCTGTTTTCCCCTCAGCACTGTAGCCCGGAAAATGCCGTGAGGAGTAAGCTGGGACGATCCCAGGGCTCTCCTGATCTGTTTCCCTTCTCTTAGGAACCACGGTGCTGCACAACCTGTTTTCCAACGTCCAAAGTCCATTGTTTCTTTTTTTTTTTCCTCCCAGTTTGTTTTCAACGGGAGAACAACGCCCATGGCACTTCAAGGACAGAAGAAAAAGTTTCCAAGGCTTCTTTAGGTATTATGCCTACCTGTAACTCTAACGCCTTTATTCACAACCCTATTCCCATTCACAATCCAAATTAGTGAACTGAGGTATACTACATAATCCGAGAGAGAGACAGTCGGAGAGACAAACAGAATGAGAGAGATGGACAGACAGATTAGGAACAAGTAAGGAGCCTGATGTTGTGAAAGACAATGCCTAGAAATCTAGGTTCTCGCCCCAATTCTGTTGCTAACTGGGTCTGTGCTTTTAGTAATTTAACATCGCAATGCCTCAGTTTCCTCACCACGTAGGACAACTGTGAACTAAGACTGTGGAATACTTCTTCCACAAAACACTGTTATCCTTTACTTCCTCTTAAATCCACCCGCCCCACTACACCCTCAGTCCCGCCTCCTCAGGGCAAAGTTATAACTGGCCACATTCCTTCTAACGCTTTCTACCCCAGAAGACCAGAATTGGGACTAAGCTCTGGAATTTCTGCCATTTATAGTTACGCCAGCATGGCCAAAACACAATATTACCCTCAATGCCAGATTCCATGCTAAATTCCAAATGAAAGTTATTTCTTCTCCGTACTTTCTACAAGAAGCAGAAACTAAAGCCTTTCCTTGTTCATCGAGCCTACTGATTATTCAGATAAATGTTTACTTTCAGTTTCTCCTAAAACTGAATTTTTTCAATTGAGGAGAAATCAATTTCTCCTAAAGAATTCATACAAAATAACTTCTGTTCTATTACCAACACCAAAATCAACTTTTTCCTGTGAATTCCATGGCTTATAGAACACCTCAGTATAGAATCTAGTTCACTAGCTTTATTTCTTTGAGCAACGAAGGAAGAAGTATTTACATCTGACAAAGTCATTTCCTAATTTTGCTTGGGCCAATCTGTTAGTGGTGGTTTGGTGGAAACCTTTACTCAAGTCAGATTTTTCCCTACATACCTTCTTGTGGTCCTCCAAAACCAGCCCTTACGTTCCCCTCTGTTTCCCTTGCTCTCTCTCTTTCTGTCCGTTTCTCACAGCTCAGTGTTCTTTCCCACACCCCACAATGTGACAGAGCACCAAACTGCAGAGCATGGCATGGTGGGCGGAACCGCAATCAGCCATTACCTGGTGAGATCCAGAAGGTAGGCTCTTTACTAGACCCTCTGTGTCGGAGGGGGACTTCCGTGGAGCCTGCTTAACCGGTGACACATTCTCTGATGTATTGCAGCTGATGAGTTGGCAATTTGGAGAATGTAAAAAAAAAAAAAAAAAAAAAAGGAATTAAAATAAATGGAAACAAAAAATATAGAAATGCAAGTGATGACAAAATGAAGTAGAAGATGTATAAAAACAAAACTCAACAAAACAATGAGTATCAAAACAATCACGTATCTTGAAACTATTTTTTTATCCCTGACACTAATTCTTCCAAGTCAGTGAAGCTACTCCAGGGGAGGTACAAGAATCCAATGTGGTGCAATCTCTTTGCCCCAGTTTATAACAATGATATCTGCTGGATGGGATTCTGGCTACAATGTACATTTATCCTTTTGCTTCTTTGGCTTTTTCCCCTACCATAAATCCTCCTTTGGGATACAGGTTTAAAGGAGCAAGCTATACCTTCTTGATAGCAATTCGCTTTTGTGATCATCAAAGGCAAACCTCTTCTGAATGTGCTTCCAAAATGACAGATACTGATCCAGGCTCATAGTCTTGGCTTATCTCATTCCTTCCATCCCCTAGGTCCCCACAGTTTGTTTCCCCATCAATTCCGCAACCAAACCAAAGAAAATCCAGGAAGTCATGGATGATAAGAAACTGTGGAATGCCACATCACACGGCCTGAACTTTTTCAGGGGCGTCGGGGTCTTCAACAGCAAGCCCTATCTCGTAAATAAACCAGGGAAAGTGAATGCCAGGAGGTAACTCATTAGGGATTCCCTAATGGGATGTGTCTTCAGCAGAGCTTCAATCCCTTATAACGTACTTTTAAAAAATCTTAGGAGTGTGGAGAGAATCACATTTAAAGTGTCGTTACTGAGACCAAAGCATACAAAGCATTCTGCAAACTGTGCCTTCTCTGAACCGGGAGGCTATATGACACAAACCAAAATGGTTTGAGTATTGTAACACAAAGAGTCTAACTCAGTAATGATACAATTCAAGTATAAAAAAACTGAAACACACACACACACACAAAGGCATTTTACATGAAGAACATATATGTTCAGATGACCATAAAACCTGACAACCCAATTTCATTGGGATGGTACACTGAACGTGTTTCTAACACAGACACGTGACATATTTGTGGACAAACCATGATAGCTGTTGGGTTAGCTCAGAGCTGGCTAGTTAGTTGTCAACAAGGGAGATGGGCTGAATACATACACATGAATATTAACAGCAACGGCCAATGTGATTAGTTACCATGTGTCTAGTGGGAGTGGAAGAGGAGACCCAGCCCTGTTATAGTCCCAATGTGTCGTCTATGTCAGCTTTTCTTAAGAAGTGGAAGATAGGCAGGATCTGATCCCGGCACACCAAGGTAGAAAAGGCAGGGGAGGGGGAAAAAAAAACCAAAGTAAGAAGAATAGCAGCATTCACGATGCCATGCAGAGTTCTAAGGCACACTTTTCTGTGCCTTTATTAACCCAAAAAGCGTGAACTGCAGAGACTGGCGTGTCACCACCCTGGATTAGTTTCATGTCGAAAACCAATGCTTCGGTTACATTTCATCATAAACCACTCACCATGCAAGGGGGCAGGTACAGTCAGCAGAATAGAAACATTCCAAGCAAATGACATCTGAATTTGAACACTTAAAACTCCTTAAAACACAGCACTCCTAAAAGGTAGAGCGGCACAGCCCAAAGCGAGAGGTCCCCACCGTCCACCAGCCAGGGAGTCCAGGGCATGCAACCCTCAACCACAGTCCCTTCCGTGCACCGGGGACGCAGCTCGTGCTACATCAGCTGAAACCCAGCCTCACTCTCAGTCTTACCACACGAGTTCTACCAAGCTTATACAGGCTAGCTTTCCAGCTGGAGTGGCAAAAAGAGAGGGTCCTTCAATTAGACACACACCCTATACTCAAACGTGTTCTCTCTGAGAAGCCGCAAACAAAACGAAAGTCTACTTTTCTTTATTGCTGGTATATTTTGCTGTTCAACTCTTGTTAACCCAGCTTGGATGAGTCCAGCCATGCATTCGAGAATGGTCAAAGCAATAAACCTTACCAAACTACAAACAGGAAAAGCCCTGCACCATCACATCAGGTGGGGGTCACTTATCAGCATACTCCTCTTATTATTATTATGTTTACCTAACTGAAAAGAAGAACCTTATGAGATTATTACCTAGAGATCAAGTTAAACTCATATTAGGTAAGTGATATCTGTGGCTTAATAATGCTAATTTCAGAGTGGATGATGCTGAAACACAGAGCACAGACTACTGAGCAGTCCATTTCACCAAACCTAAGAAAGAAACTGAAACAGGGATTAGTGTCATAGTCTACGTTTAACAGCGGGCCACTGATTTCTGCTTGCCCGTGTCAGAACATCTTCTAAGAAGATGGCTCGGTTCCGACATGAAAGCTAACAGTAGCTACTTCCTCACCATTCTTTTCCCATAAAGCACACAGAAGTTTTCATAAACTCTGATTCCTTCCCTCCACCCTTCCCCCCAAAAGCAGAGCTGCTTACCCGGTGTAATCCCGTTTCGAGTTTTTCCTTCTATAGAGGACAGCCAGAATCATGGTGACAAGCAGAGTGAGACCTAGGACCACAGCAGTAACTATACCCACCACCACCCAAACCGGAAACGCAGGCAAAATCTCTAGAGAGAAAGAACAAAACAGGTTTAAGGTACATTGCGACAGAAGAAATGGAATTGTATTAAGTTAATAAACAAGTGTCTTCCTTTAGCAATTACCATACCCTATTTTATTATCCAAATTATGAGATCCTAGTACCTAACTGATGACATAGGAACATTAGCTGATAAAGAATGAGCTTTAGAACTAAAAACATTTCTATATACATAATCCCTCTCAGTGCTCTAAAATCAAAGAAAAGCTGGGGATGTGAATTTACCTCAATCTATTCTCCAACAAAGCAGACTTTGTCTTGAAATGAGAGAGCAGAACCTGCATTTCCTACTTATTCTCCAAAAAAGGTGAAGAAATAGCTATGCTGTTTCTGCCAATGTTAAAGCTTTCTCCTGGAGAATATTAAAACAATATTAATCTCCTTCTTTCCCAATACTCACCCCATCCAACTATAATGAATCTGGTCTTACTTCTAATCAACAGTGAAAAGTTCATACTCCTTTAATCTGATCAGGTTTATAAATGGAGAAATCAGCCACTCCGGTTGGAATGAGCTCCCTGACCCCCAGGCATGTTCGGTAGAGCCACAGGTCGATGGAAACAGGGAGCATAATTGTATGGCAGAAATACCCCTTTCAAACACACCCTGAAATGTAACTCTTGTTCTCTAACTAAGCATGAGATAAAGGGGACTGAATCATTACTGCAAGAATACTCAAGGAAGTACCTTTCTCTACAACATAAAGCCTAATGTGTCCTGGCTGGACAACAATGTCAGGCGGATTTTTGACATCACAGATGTAGGTGCCATTGTGTATAAACTGCATATTTTCTATGTTGATTGATGCATCTTTCTTGTCGAGGTCTCCAGCCCAGCTGATTCTGTCCTTAAATGGTGGGTAATTCCCGGCATACACTTGCCCTTGGGAGTAGTGGAAAAACTGCAATTAGAAAAAGAGAACACATGAGCTATTCTCAAAGGCAGAAGTTCTAAACTCTATTATAGGCATGCTGTGAAGGGTTTTTTTAAAAAAAGACGTCATCCGGGGAGCTCCAATCAAGATGGCAGAGTAGAAGGATGTGAAAAAAAGACTTCATCCAGAAAGAAATGCCACATCATATTACAAATCTCAAGCTATAGAACCTAAGCCAGACAGGGATTTAGAAATCATGGAGTTCAACCCTGTTTCAGTTGGAGAAATAAATGTGTACGTTCTCTCTAAAGCTCTCAATAGCCCAGTGGTGTAGCAATTACCACCCGTATTTTTATAATAAGGAAATGGAGACTCAAGGAAACCATTTGCCCAATGTCACAATGACAATAGGTGGTGGATCCAGAGTTAAAGTCAGGACCACCTGACTCTTCAAAGCCAATGCTCTGATGGGCACCACAATTGAGCCCAGTGAATCCAAAGGTTTCAGCCTTAACTCACAAAGCTTACCATTAAGATATGCAAAGTCCTCAAGAAAAAGAAGCCTAAATATCACAGATCAGTTAATCTGATGGGTTACCCAGTCTTACTTACTGGTTTCCTACAGAAGAGTCATGGACATGTGAAAGGAACACAGCCCAGACAACCCAAAATGTTCTCGTCCACCTTTGCAGGTTCAGCCTTTAGCCCCTTTCTCTTTCCACTCTCACTCTCTCCTCAGACCTGCTTTCAGCAAAGGAACTCAGTTCTCAAAGTAACTTTGTCAAACCCAGCCCCCTGGAAGTAAGGTCAGGCCTGGTGGGTGGGGATCTACCCTGATATGCGGCTTCAATCCAAGCACCTCTGCTAGAGGCTGGATGTCTGTTCATATTCACAGATGGGGCGATAGTGGGATTGGGGAGGGTGGTGGAAATGAGCATTAGTCAACCACTGAGCTGCACTGGCAATCCAAACACAACATTTTCAGAACCTTTTGTGGAAGCTGAAAACCCCTGTGCAATCTCATCCATTCCTATGATTTAATGGCCATCTACATTTTGTTAACTCGCAAACCTCTCTCACGCATAGTGCTTCCTGGAGCTCTAGACCCCTAATCCAACTGCCTACTCACGCAGCTGCCTCCACCCTCCAAGTCTGCCACCTTCTCCTATCAACTCCATCTTCTACCTGTGTATCTCATCTCGACTGATGGCTACATGCCAGTCTCCCAAACCATAAATTTTGGAGTTATCGTTAATTCCTCTGTCTTCCTTCCCATCCAATTAATTTCCCAATCCTGGGACTTCCCTGGTGGTCCGGTGGTGAAGAATCCACCTTCCAATGCAGGGGATGCAGGTTCGATCCCTGGTCGGGGAACTAGCATCTCGCATGCTGTGGGGCAACTAAGCCCGCGCTCCACAACTATTGAGCTCATGTGCCTCAACTAGAGCCCGCGTGCTGCAAACTACAGAGCACACACGCCCTGGAGCCTGCACGCCACAACTAGAGAAGAGAAAACCCACAGGCCACAACTAGAGAGAAGCCCGTGCACCACAACAAAAGATCCCGCATACCTCAACGAAGATCCTGCATGCCGCAACTAAGACCTGACGCAGCCAAAAATAAATAATAAATCATTAAAGACAAAAAAAAATCCCCAATCCTGTCAATTCCATCTCCTAAGTTTCTCTTTTCTATTTAATTCCCACTGATAATACCTGATTTTCATGTCCTCATCATCTTGGGCTATGACCTCTTAACTGGTCTCAAGCTCCTCTAATCCATCCTCCACAATGCCTAAATGATTATTGGGAAAAAAAAAATTAAAAACCATTTATCAAATATATACCCTGTGTTTAATATAACTAATGCTTGTTAGGAACTATGAAGGCTCTGAGGTTCTACCCTCCCTGCAAGTCTGCCACAGGTTCACAGATGCTGGCAGAAGACACAAGACTCCTGGGAAGTCTTTGTTCTTATGAAGAAGACTTGGAGACAAAGGACCCTATTACTTACAAACAGCCAGCAGCATGTTTTTATCTGTGGCCCCTGCCCCCCAAGGCCCATAGGGACGGCATGGAGGGGCTTGGGTGGATGCTGTGCATGCAGAGGCTCGGTATCACGGCTGAGGAGCCCCAAGCTTAGGAAACCCAAATCTTTTATAATGGCCCCAAAGGGAGACATATTCCTATCTTGGACAGTAAGCAAACCTGTCCTCTGCTACAGAGGGAGACACCGTCTCTGCCTTCCAAAGCTAGTCACTGAACAAGAAAGGCAGCCAGGGCCTCCGCTTGTAAGATGGGCAGAAATGTGAAGTACCATGAAAAATAACACTCTGACACTCATAACCACGCTGCAAGGTGAGATTCACCTTGCCAGATATTTGGCAAGTGAGGAAAGAGGCTCAGAAAACCTTAGTGACTTACTCAAGGTCACAGGTCTCGGAGACAGAATTCAAAGCTTAAGCTATTTCCATTATTTAATGCCTCTCATGTCTGATCATATCTCGCCTGCCCCAAACCCTTCACCTCTCTTCTTAACCAGGAAATAAACCATAAACTCTTAGCTTAGCAAACAAGTCCTTCTGTCATCTGGTCTCTGCTTTCCTTCCTACCTCATCTACAAACATCCTCTGAATCAGCAACACAGACCTACACTACACTCTTTCCCATCTTTGGGTCTCCGCAAACCTCTCCCTCATCAGACTGGGTGCCCTCTGAAGGCAGGGTACAAGCTGTATTTCTCTCTGTGCTCCTCCACACTTAGCACATCACAGGAACTGTATATGTTTGCTGAACCGCACTGATTAATAACGCTTTGGTCAAACCAGTAAGAAAAAGAGAAATGAAACAGTAAAAAAACACACACAAAAAGGGACTAGATCTCCTTATCAACCAACATTTATTAAGTAAAAGCCACAGTGTTAAAACCATGAGGGACGCCAAAGGTGTAAGATAGATCTCGACCCTCAAAATGCTTACATTCAAGATAAAGAAGAGAAAAACTGTCATAGCAAGGGACGTTCTCTCACAGGAGTGGCCCAGATAACATGGGCAGGGAGTTTTTAAGAAGAGCTAAAAAGATCAAAAGAGGTCTTACGGAGGGATCACAATGTGAAGATGGGATACAACTTAAATGGCAAGAGTTCAGAAGTGGAAAAACAAAGCATAAAGCACTTTTTACTAGACTGAAGGAGATCACATGAGAGAATAGAAGTGGGGCTATAACAGACAAGCACTGTTTGCAATGGGAAACTCTGAGGATTCTGACTAGGGCAGTGGTGAGGTGAAAGAACTGTTTTAAGGGGCTTCCCTGGAGGCGCAGTGGGTGAGAGTCCGCCTGCCGATGCAGGGGACACGGGTTCGTGCCCCGGTCCGGGAAGATCCCACATGCCGCGAAGGGGCTGGGCCTGTGAGCCATGGCCGCTGGGCCTGCACGTCCGGAGCCTGTGCTCTGCAACAGGAGAGGCCACAACAGTGAGAGGCCCGTGTACCGCCAAAAAAAAAGAAAAAAAAACTGTTTTAAGACAAGGCACCTGATAGACTGTAGGACTGGGTTGAAAGATGGATAATTTGAAGTGGGGGAATAACCAAGGGGGTTGCCACACAAGTCCCGGCACACGGTTTTTATCACTTAATGGAGAGCAGAGAAGCAGGAAGGCTGACAAAAAGCTAGATGCCAGAAACAAAGTAGGAAGAGCCAGCAAACGTCCTTATTTCTCAGGGTGGGTGTGAGGAATAGAAGGGAAGAGGTAGTGGATGGGGAAGGAAGAACAACCCCCCCCAACAAAGCTCAAGTTTAAAAAAAAAAATAAGGTCCCTAGAAGAACATAAATACCCAAAAAGAACTAGCACAGAAGGGAAACAGAGGGGAGAAAAGATGAGCTCTGTTTTAGACATGTGGACCCTAATTCCATGGACCAGAAAACCCATATCTGGTATGTTGGGCTTGATTTTACTTCTCCTGAAAATCTATAAAAATGAAGAGCGTCCTGCTCATCTTATTAACTATGCCCTGACATTTGGGAGTTAAAGGATCCTGTATCAGTAACTGAACATTCTGGAATTAACCATAATCAGATTGGCGTGTAAGTATAAATTGATTAGCTAAAAACATTAATCAGAAATACGGCATGTTTGGACTTCCCTGGAGGCGCAGTGGTTAAGAATCTGCCTGCCAGCGCAGGGGACACAGGTTCGAGCCCTGGTCTGGGAAGATCTCACATGCCACGGAGCAACTAAGCCTGTGTGCCACAAATACTGGGCCTGTGCCCTAGAGCCCATGAGCCACAACTACTGAGCCCATGTGCCACAACTACTGAAGCCCACGTGCCTAGAGGCCGTGCTCCACAACAAGAGAACCCACCGCAATGAGAAACCCGCGCACCGCAACGAAGAGTAGCCCCCGCTCGCCGCAACTAGAGAAAGCCTGCGCGCAGCAACGAAGACCCAACATGGCCATAAATAAATAAAAAAATAAAAAATAAGTAAGTAAGTAAATAAATAAATAAATTTATTTAAAGAAAGAAATACAGCATGTTCTTAATATTAAGGCTTGTGGTATGTAAACCTGCTTTGACCCACATGACAAGAATGTTTTGAGCATAAGTAAAACTGCTCTTTGAAGGAAACAGCATCTGGGTGTCTTCATGATGATGCTTTACTTTCTGTAGCTAAGACAATGTCCCTCACTTCTAGTCTGGCAAAAGATGTCAGTGGGAAATCTTCACAAATTTAAATAATTCTTTGGACTCTCCTGGGTAAATCTGTGTGTTTAATTTTGCATCTATAGGATACATGTTCCACGTTGATACCATATTTATGGGAAGCAAAAGAATGCCTCTGACTCTGCTTCCCCATGACATTTGTACGGGTTCCTGCTCTCACTCACTCTGGGACTGTTTTACCCAGAACCATACCCAATTGGACCCAGTGAGGAAGTCATATAAATTTGTAATCTCTGACTTTACCTCACCTTTCCTTCCTATTCAGACACAACACCCAAGGGGCCTTCCTTTCTATAAATCCTGAGGGACACAGGTCTACTCAAACATTTGGAAATCAGGCATACATTCCAACCCAGTATACAGAGAGATAGATAGGTAGATAGAGATATCAATATCAGTATCAATATACATAAGAAGCTGCATTTAAGAGATGCTGAACTTATTTTTTTGGAGAGTCTGAAGCAAAAGAAGGGCCTTGAAGTCTCTGATAACAAACTCACTCAGTTTGCAAGTGTGCAATCAGAAGGATGGATCGTTAATCACACTAGAGCAGTAAAGAACCCCGTGAGGTATGACCAGTGGACAGCAGACAAGCATTCCTACCGACACAGTGGTGTCAGTCCCCTCCGGCTGGAAGCTCCAGGAGACTGAGGTCAACGTGCCGGTCGTGTTAGTAGACTTGAACTTGCATGTCAGCTTCCCTTGTGTCCCATTTGCCACGAAGATTTCTTTTGGTGTATACACCTCCAGGGCCGATACACCAGCAGTCACTGGAGAGAAAGGAACAAGGAAAGCTTAAAAGTAGGATTTAGCATGAATACTACTGTGCATGTTTATCAGAGGACAAAGAAAAGATACAAGAACGTTACAAGATGTATGCAGTAATCCATCACCACTGTGTACTATACATTTTCTGGCGGAATATTATATAGCCAGGTACTTCCTACAAACTAAACCACCGAGAGTCTGGGATTTTTGCTTTCTAATAAGAAGACATTTTTACTGGTTCAGTTATACCTAATATTTATGTTTTCTTTTGAACTAATAGACTATTTTTCAGAGCAGTTTGAGGTTTGCAGAAAGTAGGGAGTTCCCATATATTCCCTCTCGCTTCCCCCAAGCCCCAGTTTCCCCTATTATTAACATCTTGCATTAGTGTAGCACTAACGTTGAGAATATTCTATATTTGGAATCACTCAGTAAATGTAGCCTTTTCAGATTGGCTTCTCTCACTTAGGAATATTAATTTAAGCTTCCTCCATGTCATTTTGTGGCATGAAAGCCCATTTCATTTTATTGCTGAATAATATCCTTTGTATGGATGTACTACAGTTTATCCATTCATCTACTGAAGGACATCTCATCATGCTTCTCTGATGGTCTGTTTTTAATGATGTGGAGGCCATATTTTTACTTCTTTAAATAGTTCTCATATTCACCTGCTACATTTCAATTTATATCAAGTTGATCTTTTCTCATCCTCCATATATAAAGGAATTAAAACTGTTTTAGGTAAGAAATCACTTTATTTTAAAGCCATGTTTATTATTTAACTAACCCTTTTCCTGTAAGGTATTTAAGGCAAAAATAACATATCTTGCTTTCATTAGTGAAATCTTACCTACCTCTGGATTTTAGTGTGCTAGATACACGTGTACTCAAGAAATAACTGACCACACTGGGTCACATATTCAGTTACTCACTGAGTTTTTTCAGTTAGCCTAAGCCCAGGAAGTAGTAATTAAAATGTCTATCACTTGGCATATAAAAATAGCTCTTTTTCAGAGATCTATCAGAGGCAACTGCAAGAATTATTAAGGATTCCTGCTAAAATAAAATAATCCTCACGCAAAAAGAGACCCTTTCATGGCCTAAAGAAGGTTAGAAAGAAACTTATTTGGCCTAAAAGTGGAAACAATTAGAGCTAATATAGAAGAGATTACAAACACCCATTTTCAAAATAAGGTTTTTTTAAAGAAATAGTCAGGAGAGAATCCCTATCTACAGTGTTCCAATTATTCGCAGAATGTAACAGACAAGCAGAATAAGGAAGGGTATTGTCACCCAGGACTGATGGTCATATTCAGAATTTTTTCTTCCTGAGGTCTTAACTATGACTCCAGGTTAAGGAGAACAAGGGTACTCCCCCATTCCTCCCAACCATCTTCCAAATGTTTATCCTCACAACACAATGGGCACTTTTGGCCATTCTTCTAAATAAACTGATAGCCACACTGCATCAAGCAGATTTTTTTCTGCTAAAGAGGGTGGATTATTATTATAGGGAACAATGGATTATTCTTCGTGGTCCAAACCTCAAAACAAGCCCTTCTTTTAAACAAGAAGCAAACAAAAGACAGTTCCTTGCTATTGTGGGTAGGCAGAAAAGCAGCCCCAGGGCACTTGAGTTCAAAATGAAGGACAAAGCATAAAACTGGACAATTTGACCAGTTTATTCCAGGGGAGAAGCACTGGTTTGTAACCCTTATTTACTCTGTGTGATTTTGACTAGTTTTCTCCACTGGGATGAGCACTGCATGGAAAGCCACAGTCTTTAAAGTCAACAGATAAAGTTTCTCAAGGATTTTCTCAAACCAGATCCCTGCCACAAGGCCTGGCTGCAAGAACTGTTACCCTGAGATGTTATTTAGTGATGCAACTAGGCCAAGTGCCCAAGTTTACAGTCATGGAATTTTGACCAAAAAGACCAACCAAATGCCTAAATGGGCTTTTAGACAATCTATTTAAGACAATTTAATTATGCCAAAGCTGGTTAATAAACAAGTGGCTTTTAAAAACAACAACATACCATCACTCTTTGGCTAATTTGGACATGCAGCTCTTAGAGCCAGGAAAATGAATTCCGACTCCAGCCAATCAGCCAGTTGCAGAAAAATAACTCCATACATAGCTAGTTAACTTCCTCTTATCCCTGGCTCTTTCTCCTACTCTTGTCATAATTCTTGGAGCTTCCATTAGTCATAGGAAGAACCTTCCAAAACCCTGATCTCTTTGTTTATCTTATCTTCTCCAAAGATCTTATCCTCAGGCCTATCCCAGCTGCTAATTCCCATAATCATACCCTAGCCCAGGGTTTCTCAACCCTGGCACTATTGACAATCGGGCCAGATTAGTCTTTGCTGTGGGGCTTGCCTGTGTGTTATAGGATGTTTAGCAGCACCCCTGACCTCTACTAGGTGTCCGTAGCAGCTTTTCTCATTCCAGCTGTGACAACCAAAAGTGTCCTTAGACAATTGCAAATGTCCCCTCCTCAGGGGCAAATTGCTCCTGGTCGAGAACCGCTGCCTGAGACCCTATCATTAATACCTGTTCCCCCTCCACAATCTTAATTTTCAGGCTCTCTGCCCTCTGACTGACCACTTCTGACTTTCCAGAACATTTCCTCCAATACCCTGATTTTATCAATCCTTCAGCCACATTAGAACACAGAATCCATCAGTCCTCCAATCCTTTTACTGTCTCATCCCCAGCATGTCTCCACTTGTCCCGCTCGGATTAGATCCACGGTGCAGCACAGGACTCATCCCCTGGCTGCACTGTCAGCTCCCCTGCCTCTCTCTCCCATCAGCGCATTCGCGCATTCGCCCGGCCAGACCTCAACTCTGGTTAAGTCCACTTCTCTATCCATTCTGCATCTCTACCAGGGTGGCTGACCACAGCTGGAGAAAAGCACACAACCCCACTGACTGGTTTTACCTTAAATTCATGACCGCTAACTTCAAAGAGGACTCTTAATGGTGCCCAGCAATCCTCCCACATTTCCCTACTCCATCTAGGCTCCACTCTCCTAAATGACTATTTTATACTTTCCTCTCTAACCTCAACTGTGGACCTCCCCCTGCTTCTCTCGCTCAGCTGATGACTGTGCTTCCTGTTTCCCTAAGAAAACAGAAGCAATCACAAGAGAACTTCTCTGTGTCCCCAACCACATCCTACCGTCACCTTCTGCATCTGTGCCCTGTCTTCCTATGTGGGAAATGTCTGCACTGCTCTCCACTGTGCACTGGATCTCATCTGCTCTCACGCACCTAGGGACACTGATCCAGCAAGTCTCCCTTTCTCTCCTGAATATTTCATTCTCTGCTGAGCTACTGCCGTCAGCCATAGAATTATATACATTTATATCCCAACTTTAGGGGGAAAAAATCTTGACCCTGCATTGCCCCACAGCTAAGATCCCTGTGCCCTCCTCTAACTTGTAAATCTTGAAAGAATTGTCTGCAGTCACTGTGCACAGTCTCCGTCCTCCCACTATCTCCTGAAGAAACCCAATTCAGGCTTTCATCCCCAGTACTCCACTAAAACTGTTCTTGTTAAGGAATCCAACGACCTCCACGTGGCTAAACCAACAGTTAATTCTCAAATCTCATCTTACTGATCTGCCGGCATTTGATACAATTGATCACTCCCTCCTTTTTTTCCAGTTTGGTCTCTGAAACATCGCCCCCTTTTGATTCTCTCCTCATCTCATTACCTGCTCCTTTTCTCATCCCCCTGACCTCTACATGCTGGACAGTGCCAGATCATCCCTCTGACCTCTTATCCAGTCATTCTCTTGGTGACCTCATCTATATATCTATCTATTTTGGCTGCACCATGCGGCATGCAGGATCTTAGCTCCCCAACCAGGGATGGAACCTGCACCCCCTGCAGTGAGAAACCAGAGTCCTAACCACTGGACCGCCAGGGAAGTTGGTAACCTCATCTAGTTTCAGGGCTTTAAATATCTCCTAAATGCCAATGACCCCTGTACACACACACACACACACACACACACACACACGTGTGCATACGTATTCAAACGTTTATCCAGCAATGTCACTTGGATCTAGCTGGCATCTTAAATTTAACAATGTCAAGATGGAACCCCTGATTCCCACCTCCAAACCTGCCCTTCCATGGGCTTCTCCATTTCAGTAAAGGACAACTTCAGACGTCCAGTGGCTGAGGTCAAAGCTCTGGACAACTCTCTTTCTCACAACTTACGTCTAAGCCGTCACAAAACACGACGTGTCTCTACAAAAAACATATATAGAAGTCGATCTCTCCATGCTCTTTCAGTGCTACCATCTTGGTTCAGGCCACCGTCATCTTTCACTCAGGTTATTTCCGTGACTTCCTAAGCTGGTTCTCTCTTCCACCTCGTCCAGTTAACTGCAGCCAATCCACGGAGAGGCCAGAGAGATCTCGGTAAAATGCAAGTCAGATCTTATCACGCCTCTGCTCAAAACCCTCCAAGTTCCCCACGTCAGCCAGGATCAGGTCTAGGTCCTCACAGTGCCCCACAGAGCCTGATGTAAGCTAGCCCCCCCCGGCCACCTCTCAGACTTCATCTCCTACGCCTCCTCCCTAAACATGCTGAGCAGCCACCCTGTCACCTTGTTGCTCCTCTGCCTGTGATAAGAGCCCCCAGGACAGAGAGCGCTATGGGCAAGGAGACAGGAAGTCGTGATGACAGGAGAGCTGCGAGAAGGGCATTCACCCAAGAGAACTCCTGGGAGTCAGGTGCTCTGCACAGCTGATCTCAGGGAGAAGTTTCAGCAGAGACCTGTACTTAAAACTGCATGTGGTTACATGCACATCGTAGAAGCCCTAAGTGCTTACAGCAGTTTCTGATCAACTGCGATGAGCATGAACGCCAGCAAAGTTTCTCCTACGTGGGGAAAGAGAAGGAAAGCACAGATCTCCCCCTCAGACTACATTCCGTGCAGCCCAAGCCAGGGATGAATTCACTGGTTTCTTAAACAATTGGGAATGGTTTGCTTTGTCAGCCTTTTCTTTTTTTTTTAAGTGACTAGGGGTATTATGGAAGTACATAGTAAAATTATTGTGAAATTCAGATGGCTTGTCTTCAGAGTCATAAAAGAGAGTTTTAAGGGGCTAGTTAAAATGGCTAAAGAACGCAAATATAAAGAGCACTGAGATGTAGAGAAACTATTGTTCTAATCCACGTCATCCCATGTCACTGTAGACTGGACTCCCAGTCTGAATAAGATATTACATAGGTTTTTTTTTTTAAGCCTCAGATTTACAATTATGGCATAGTGGCAAAAATCACTGTGAAAAGTACGAAAACTTTAGTTTAAAAACTCATTGATGGGGCTTCCCTGGTGGCGCAGTGGTTGACAGTCCACCTGCCGATGCAGGGGACGCGGGTTCGTGCCCTGGTCCGGGAAGATCCCACATGCCACGGAGCGGCTGGGCCTGTGAGCCATGGCCGCTGAGCCTGCGCGTCCGGAGCCTGTGCTCCGCAACGGGAGAGGCCACAACAGTGGGAGGCCCACGTACCGCGAAAAAAAACCCCAAAAAACTCATTGATGGGGGGGGGGAATGTCTGCTGTTGAATCTTGGAAAAACCAATTGCCTCAGGAATAAAAACATAGAAATGAAATGAAATGAAATAAAAAGATTAAATGATATACACATGTTTTTACAACCGGCCAACTTTGGATTCTGAGTTACATATTAACTTACAGATAAACTTCAGAATGGTAACAGGAGCTGAGCTTACTTTCTTCCTGGGGGAGGAATCTTGCTAAGTTACACTACAGTTCAAAGGGCAAGAAAACATATAAACAAAAACAACTAGTCTTCTGATGTGCTCTGGGAAACAAATTTCTAAAATGCACCACTTTTGTGGCCCAAAAGTATCAGTTAGCAGTGGAGTGATAATGACCCTCAAAGTAGGAGATCAATTCAAATGAAAAAGCCTGCAAAATCATTTGACAAGTAATCAAAAAGCTTGTGCCATCAACTCACTAAGGGTCATTTCTACAGTAGTCAAATATGATACCCCAAACTTGATATTTTTCCATTTTGGATGGAAACCCAAACAGTTTAGGGGAAAAAAGGGGGTAGGGTGCAAATACAGAATACACACATCCATCAAAAGCACAAAAAAAGCAAATTCAAGAATGGTTTGCCCAAAGGGCTATTTCCTGACATGATCTATTTCAATATTTTGAATTATTGAAGTAATACAATGTCAATCATGTCTCCCAATGTCAATCATGTCTCACGTTAGTACATGTCAGGATGACATTTACGCCAGTAAATTCAAACTCTGGTACCGCAAAATCATTTAAAATATACTGGAGTGGCATTATTACGAATGAACAAACACTTTCATGGCGTAGTTTAAAATAACAGTGTTTTCATTGTTATTGTTAAAGCAATTCCTTGCCGTGTTACTTCTGGGTCCATGTGTAATACACCCTGGTTTGTAAAAACCTTACCCTTTTAACAAACCCTGTTAAGGTTTTCCTTGAAATTGAAAGGCTTTTGTCTTGACTTTTTTTTTTTTAAGTACTTTGATGTTACCAGTATATTCTCCCCTTTAAAAGAGTACAATCGAGCAATTTATTCAAACAGTTTTCCAGGCTATTTCTTGTTTGCTGTTGGTACACAGTGATAATCTGAAATTGTAATATCTCCTAGCACAAGCGTAAATGTGACCTTTTAAAACATAGTAAAAGAGAGGGACAAAAGAGAACATTGAACACAAAATTCAGACTAGTGGCTCTGTTTGGAACGGGGCTTATGGAGCAGGATGTGTGCAGCACACACTGTTGGTCGTGTTTAATTTCCTAGGCTAGGTAGTGAGGGCACGGGAGCTTGTTTTTTAATGTGTACCCTGCGAAGTGTATCGACGCGTGTGCACGCACACTCGCCCACTCTCTTTCTTTTGTATATATTTTATTTTTCATGATACAAACTGATTTTTTTTAAAGAGAGAAAGGAAGACATCAGTAGGTGTTAAGAGATTTACTTCCTTAATTCCCGAATGCTCCAGTGAAAGCATCCAGCACATGATTCCCTCCCAGCACAGCTGTGACTCCTATAAACAGGCTGAAGAAAGGGAAGCCAGCGGACGATGCGTGTCGGTGGAAAAAATGCCGGTGTCTAGTCAGAGGCCTCACACCCGCCTCAGCACCAGGCCGCTCTGCAGCTGAAGGGGGCTGCTTTCTGCCATGCATCAGGGCTATTCTGGACCTGCTTCAGTTGGGTGGCACAAAGTAAGGGGAGGCTAAAAAAATATACTCTATTCAACGAGCCATAAATATTAATAAATTAAGCTTTTCATTTGTCAGGAACACGCTCTTCCATACGCTTTGTCTAAAGCTATGCTTCAGGCCACAGTCTAAAAATGACTTCCTCCCAGTGTCTGCCCCACATCCCTCACCCTGTGCCCCTTTACATCCTGCCTTTCCCGTCAAGGCACCCTTCACACTCTACGGGAGGGACCTGCTGCCCGGAACCAGGGGAGGGCCGGGGGCTGTGTCCACCTTGTTCACCAAACCAACCGCTTCACCTCGCAAATGCCTGCCCCTGTCAGTGTGCTCGACAAACATTTGTCTGAAAGTTGGAAAAAAGTGAATGAATGAAAGAAGGACAGAAGAATAAAAGAGACCAACCACAACTCATTTACGCTCAGCCATAAAAAATTATACTTGCTTCACAACCAATGGCTTCAGCATAATGCCCAACACGAAAGGAATTTCAGAGATTACTCAGGATCAAGTTTGAATGCTGACATCATCTTAGAGGAAGTTTAGATAGGTTTCCTCCAAGAGTCACCTTCCTATTTTGATGAGAAAATCCCAAAGGCAACTTATCTTTTGAAATGTTCAATTAAAATTAAAAAAAAAAGTTATGTACTTTTACTAACACACAGGATTACCAAATTCCTCTCAGAGCTGATTCCTTCTACTCAGGATCGATGGCCAGCTGGCCACATCTTTATCCTTAACCTTTTCGTACCAGCAAAGATCTTTCTGTTTCTCAAATGAGAGATATTCAAAAGGTCATGAATCAGGCTAGTCATTGAACTGATCACTTGACTCCCTAAAGCCCTGGTATTTCTTGTTCGCCCTCCTCTATGTATGTACTGTTCATCTTTCTTTTCTGCTACGGCTTTCCTTCTTTCAATCAGCCATTATCCTTTCAAACCATGCTGGGACTCGGCTTCTGCCCTTAATGGACTGACAGTCTCGTGGAGACAAACGAACAAACATCTACAGTGCAGTGCCTGGCCCCTGGGATGCACCCGGGCTGGTGCAGAGACAGGGCACAGTTTCCACTAAAGACCAAAGTCTCCAATCAAGCAGTGAACACAAACGCCACAGTTGTAGTCAACCTGAATTGTATCATCTGTGTCCAAATGTTTGTCCCAAACTGTCCAAACATTTCTCAGTTCTTAGCAAGGAGATGAAAAGAAGACACTTTTGGGAAGAAATCAGATCATTTTACTTCTGACAGATTATAGTGAACTAAAATGTTCAGCATAAAGAACATGTTGAAAGCTCTGGGGGCGTACCCACGGGTAACAGAATAACACTCTCACGTGCTTTATGCTTCCCGGGTGCTGAAATGGCATATCAAAATTTCTACTCAAGCAAAAGACCACTGTACTGTAAATCTGTATTGCCGAGCTCTCAAATTTATTTTATCAGAAGGCCTACAGTATGTTAGAAGATATTTGAACAAAAATGTAATCCAAACCAGAAGAGGCTAATACAAAACATTAAAGGAACATCAAAACAAAAGATGGTAAAGTATGTGCCTATGTTCGATGGCAAGAAGGGTACTTCTTGTCTCCAAAATAGGACAAAAGGTAAAGAAGCAATGGACAAACCATCACTTATTAAGTGCTTACCATGGGTTAAACATTATTAAACTATGGCACATTTATTACTTTTCAGCTTCACTGTTGGGTATTACCTATTGGATGGAAGCTCAGAGAGGTTAAGGAACTTGCCCAGTGACTTATTCGGCAGCTGTGGAGCCAGAAGTTGAATCTAGGACCCTCAGACTCCAAAGCCTAGCTCTTTTCACTATGCTGATTACCAACCTTTAACAGAGTCCTTTATTCAAACAAAATCTTATGGGGAACCCAATATATAATGGAGATAGAGGTAGTTTTCATATACAAGTCAGACAAGAAGTACTCAAAACTTACAATAATAAAGTCCCAGAAGTAGAATACAGCACAATGGTTCTCAACCTTGGTTATATTTTGGAATCACCTCGAGAGCTTTGAAAATTAGTGATGGCTACTGAAGCTACTCTGTATGATACTGTGTACTGATGGGTATATGTCATTATACATTTGTCCAAACCCACAAAATGTACCATACCAAGAGTGTACAACACCAAGAATGTAAACGATGGACCTCGAGTGATTATGAGGTGTCAATGTAGATTTACCCATTGTAATAAATGTACCACTCTGGTAGGGGATGTTGCTAATGAGGGAGGCTATGCATGTGTGGGGAGCAGAAGGAATATGGGTGTATGGCTATATGACCTCCCAATCTTTCTGTGAAAAATAAAGTCTATTTAAAAAAAATACTGGACTTCCCTGGTGGTGCAGTGGTTACAAATCCACCTGCCAATGCAAGGGACACAGATTCGAGCCCTGGTCCGGGAAGATCCCACATGCCACGGAGCAGCTAAGCCTATGCGCCACAACTACTGAAGCCCACGTGCCTAGAGCCCATGCTCCGCAACAAGAGAAACCACCACAATGAGAAGCCTGCGCACCACAACGAAGGCCCAACGCAGCCAAAAAAACACTAAAACTAAAAAAAAAAAAATACTGGGCTTCCCTGGTGGCGCAGTGGTTAAGAATCTGCCTGCTAATGCAGGGCACATGGGTTCGAGCCCTTGTCCAGGAAGATCCCATATGCTGCAGAGCAACTAAGCCTGTGTGCCACAACTACTGAGTCCACGTGCCATAACTACTGAAGCCCGTGTGCCTAGAACGTGCTCTGCAACAAGAGGAGCCACCACAACGAAGAGTCGTCCCCGCTCGCTGCAACTAGGGAAAGCCCGCGCGCAGCAACAAAGACCCAACACAGCCAAAAATAAAAACCAATAAATAAATAAATTTATTTAAAAAAATACTGATGCCTAGGTCCTGCCCCTATTCCTAGGGATTCTGATTTAATTAGTATGGGGTGTGGCCTAGGCATCAGGATTTTTAAAAGGCCCGCAGGTGATTCTACACTTGTAACCACTATCCAGCACACCAATGAGATGCTGAACTCTACTTATGATACTGTAATAAAAAAGACCATGCCTGAAGCAGATGAGCCAAGCCTTGCCTGGCACTTGATTGAATGTAGATATAGATATGCTGACTTGTAAAATATAAGTTAGTGCACACGTGTGGACCTGAATTTTTCAAAAGACTGGGGCGATGGTCTACTACCCTCTTAATCAAACGCACACTTACAAGTTTAAATGTATACATAGAAATTACAAAAACGTGCTTTATTCTGAAGAATGCGTTGGCTGCCAGAGTTAACATGGTGGTGTTCTCCAAAGTCCCCAAATCATGAATACAACTTCATGTCTGGCACATAGTTCCTTATTATTATTTTAATGGTTAAAAATATACTTTAGAGGACTTCCCTGGTGGCTCAGTGGTTAAGAATCCGTCTGCCAATGCAGGGGACACGGGTTCGGAGCCCTGGTCTGGGAAGATCCCACATGCCGCGGAGCAACTAAGCCCGTGCACCACAACTACTGAGCCTGCACTCTGGAGCCCGTGTGCCACAACTACTGAAGCCCGCGCTCCTAGAGCCCGTGCTCCGCAGCAAGAGAAGCCACCGCAATGAGAAGCCTGCGCACCGCAACGAAGAGTAGCCCCCGCCCGTCTCAACTAGAGAAAGCCCACGCGCAGCAACGAAAACCCAACACAGCCATAAATAAATAAAAAAATTTATTTAAAAAAATATATATATACTTTTGAAACAAACAAAATGTACATCAAACATTTGGAAATCTAAAGCACTGTTCCTGAAATCCCCTAGAAGTCTACTGAAGAGAGCTTGAAAACCACTTCTCCACTTGGTTTTTGAGAAGTTCAGGTTTACTGTAAGTGTGTAAAACCAGCATCTGCTGCCATAGCAACCTGAAATTGGACAAACAGACTAACCACATTTTAACCACACGGGGGAAGTGAATTAAATGAGGGAGGAAATACTTCAACCTTTTTAGGTCCGTAGGTACTGTCAGAGCTGATCTTCTACCTGGTAATTCTTTGGACAGGTTCTTAATTAAATGCAAATTTCTAATTTCTTATTTAAAACCCAGTTTAAAAGCTCCCTTATTGCTTCCAAGCTTTTCAAAGTAACATCTCCCCTTTCCTGCTTCACGTTTGGCGAGGGCTACTGCTGGTGAGCTGGTATCAGTCTGCTCTTGCTCCCTTCAACGTGCTACGCAGTTGGCATACCTCTGGGCACAGTTTGGAATGAGGCCACCTCTGAAATCCTACAGAATCTCGACTCCACCTAAACAGAACTTCAGGAAAACCCTCCCTGATCTGACCACCTCTTGCACCCCACTACTCAATGTTTCTCGTAAGCCTCTTCAGTAGGCTGCAGTCTACTGAAGCTACAAGTGAGAAGCCAAAGCTTTTTGGTATTTAGCCCTGCAATTGTCTTGAACTCCACTCTCACTTGAGACTCTGAGGGATGGAACCTCATCTTATTTGGCCAGTGTGCGCCGAACACATAAGACAATTCCTGGTGACCAGAAAGTTCTCAAGGAGCATTTAAAGAGTAAACAGACCGATAACAGCTGTGTTTTTAGGATTCCTATAACGTGAAGCTTTGGTTAATGAAATGTATAAGCACCTTTAAAAAAATAAAGAAAGAAACCAAGTTGCCCTTAAATGGAAACCTAATCCTACTCAGTCAAACTCTCTCTGGCTCTTAAAAAACTCTGGCAAGAGAGTCCAGATTAATCAGCACCAACTTATCAATGCCCGAAAGAGTTCAAAGTGTAAATGCTCACCTTTGGACAGAAGTAGAACATGAGACAAGAATGGAAATGTGTGCCCCCTTTTCTGTTGAGGTGCAGGCTTTGTTAGAATAAAACAAAAAAAGACAATTATATCAATTAAATAACTTTTTTTTTTTTTGGCCACGCTGCACGGCATGTGGGATCTTAGTTCCCCGACCAGGGATTGAACCCGTGCCCCCTGCATTGGAAGCGTGGAGTCTTAACCACTGGACCGCCAGGGAAGTCCAAATTATTCATTTATTGAATAGCAAATAAGTGCTACATTCTATGGGAGATGCAGTCTCCTTAGATACTATGCATGAACATACACACACACACACACACACACACACACACACACACACGCACGTACGCAAGAATGTATACAGCAAACACTGAGTGCCTACTGTGTGCAGGGTCTGGGCACAAGGGAGGACGCGGGAGAACAGCCTTCCAAACGAGGCTTACAGGCTACCCAGTCTGTATTTTATTTCTTGTTTATACCACCTTATCGCCCCTAAAAAAGTTCCTACTAAAGCATCTCCGTAAAGTAGCAAATAGACTACATGTAGTTAATTAATGTTGAAGTTTGAAAAATGAAGAGGTCAGGGAGTGTTTTAGGGGAAATACACTTGAATTTTATCTGGAATGCTGAGAAGAATCAAGATAGGAAGAGCATTTTGCAGAGACAAAAACATGAGATGCTGTTTCCAAATGGATTGTGTAGATTACTTTGGCTGGAGTAGAAGAAAACTTTCAAGTTGAAAAGGTAGGCTGAGAAGTTGGAACTTGATCCTGTGGGGAAATGGGCACCAGTGAATGTTTTTAAGCTGGGCAATAAGGTAAAAGTGGGCTTCTTGGCAGAGATGTGAAGAAACACAGAAAAAGGAGGGAAAGGAGAGGCATTTAGAAGATGTTTTTCCTCAAACAATTTTTGTTTGGTTCATTCTGCCCCTAACACTGGACAAAGGAGAAAAACTTCCGAGAATGACTCATCCGCAAATCTTTCAAAAGCAATACTACTACTAAGAAACCAAATTACTTTTACATTTATAAATCTACAAATTGACTTTAGATGTGTGAGGGATATTTTTAAAAACTAAGTACTGCATATATCTAATTTCTTTTAAATAATTAATAATAAGGAATTCTACATGATCATATTTGTCATACGGTTGCCACAAGTTCTTTGAAGTTATTTTTTTACCACCACAGCCATTTTGATGAAAATCTTGCTAAAATGTATTATTTTTCTTCTGTCTTCACAAAATAATAATACAGTGAGTGAAGATTTGCAGAGGAACAATATTTACGTAGTTTTGAAGCATTCCTCCACAAGATAGTTATTAATTACAAAGGGGAAAGATAGCTCCTTTACAGTGGAGAAATATGGCAGACACCATCTTAACAGAGGATCAAAGTTAATGTCACTAATAATGGAACCCACTGGTAACGAACGTCTCCTTATATGATGTACTGAGACGAACAGAACATTACTTCTGCAGTATTCCTGCCAAATGTGCATAACCTGAATCATCAGACAAACCTGATGGAGGGACATTCTACTACGTAACTGGTTTGTACTCTTCAAGAATGCTAATTTAAATTAAGGGCAAAAAGACTCAGGAAGTGCTGCAGACTAAAGGTGACTAAAGAGACACGACAACTGGACGAAACACACCATTCTGGATTTTCTTCTGCTAGGGTGGACATTATTGGGGCAACTGGCAACACCCGAATAAAGTCAGGTGATTACACTGTGGTTATATAAGATGACGTCCTTAGTCTTATCTTTCTTTCTTTTGGCCGCAAGCCATAGCTTGTGGGATCTTAGTTCCCCGACCAGGAATTGAACCCTGACCCACAGCAGTGAAAGTGCCGAGTCCTATCCACTGGACTGCCAGGGAGTTCCCGTGTCCTTAGTCTTTAAGAAATACATTAAAGTATTTAAGGATAAAGGCAGGTGCGTGCGCACGCACACACACACACACACACAGTATTTAAGGATAAAGGATCAGCATTTCTGCTGCTCTCACATAGTTGAGAGATACACACGTGAGGATTAAGAAAATGTAATAAAATGTTAACATTTGAGAAATCTGGTTGAAGGGTAGATGGTATTCTTTGCATTCTTTTGCCACCTTTCTGTAAGTCTAAAATTATATCAAAATAAAAATGGAAAAGAAATAATATACTATTTTGTTGAATTTTTGGCTAACTCTTTGGTAACTCAGGACTTGTGTGGACATCAAGAACATAATATAATTTAGTGATAACTTCTGGGGCCACTCAGATATGTAGGGCTATTTGCCCCTACCTAGCTGTCTCCAGCCATGATTATTTTTGAACTTTTGTAAATGCTTTTCATTTTCTTACAATTACCATTCCAATCAGGTAATCAGTTGTCAGCATTGCTGATGGCAGTTTGCCTTCAGCATCCTCTATTCCACCTCCTAATTAATTGCTCTAATCTATTATGGGCTTGGAAACTCATCTAGTTCATGTTTATTTTACAGATGAAAAGACTCTAATCCAGAAAGGGTAAGTAACTTATTGAAGGCATCCATTATCATCAAGAACAGAAAAAGGATTTGAACAATTCCAAAGTTCTTTTTGTGACATCATGCTAATTTGGTCAGTGTATAAATAAGAGGAAACAGTCTCTTAATAAAAAACTGTGTTACACTGAGATCAGACTTGTGGCTGCCAAAGGGGAGGTGGGAGGGGGGAGGGAGAGGGATGGACTGGGAATTTGGGGTTGGTAGATGCAAACTATTATATTTGGAATGGATAAACAACAAGGTCCTACTGTATAGTACAGGGAACTATATCCAATCTCCTGGGATAAACCATGATGGAAAAGAATATTAAAAAAGAATGTAGGGACTTGCCTGGTGGTCCAGTGGTTAAGAATCTGTCTGCCAATGCAAGGGATGCAGGTTTGATCCCTGGTGGGGGAACTAAGATCCCACAGGCTGCAGGGCAACTAAGCCTGTGTGCTCTTGAGCTCGTGCACCACAAAGAGAAGCCCACACACCGCCGCAACAAAGAGCCCACGTGCCGCAACGAAAGATCCGACGCAGCCAAATAAATAAATATTTAAAAAAATTTAAAAAGTATGTATGTGTAAAACTTGAGTCACTTTGCTGTACAGCAGAGATTGGCACAATGCTGTAAATCAACTATACTTCAATAAAAAATTTTTTTTCATTAAAAAAAAGAACTGTGTTACAAGTAAGACTCAGGATCTAGAAGGAATGGACTTTGCCATATTAATCTTAGCTGTCCCTTGGCCTTCTCTTTGCTTACTTTCCAGTGGCCAGATAAACCTCTGCAGATTATCAAAATGTTGGTGTATTTCAAGATTTTCCCCTAGCCTTCTTCTTTATTTAAAAAAAAAACCCACATGTTTCAAAATCTCTGGATACTCTATCACTTACTGAGTGGCTGGCAGAATCGCCCAAAGTTTAGATTTTTACCCACTTACATTCACATACGCAAGAGACAACAACGCCACAAAACAGTAAAAGGAGGACACATGCTACTAAGTCATCTGTAACTGACTATAGTTTAAAATGTACAACAAAATTTTAGAGCACCTTGTTCCTCCAAAAGTATTTTTACAGATATTTTCAGATAACTGAAAGAATCTTCTGACTCCTGACTTACTGTAAACATCTAATGGAGGGAAAGCTCTTGAAATAATTCCTTGGGGTCATTCTCCCCAGAGGACTGGCATTTACTCAAAGGCTTCTGGATGGCAAGAATTGCTTAGAGGGCTTCCCTGGTGGTGCAGTGGTTGAGAATCTGCCTGCTAATGCAGGGGACACGGGTTCGAGCCCTGGTCTGGGAGGATCCCACATGCCGCAGAGCAGCTAGGCCCGTGAGCCATGGCCGCTGAGCCTGCGCATCCGGAGCCTGTGCTCCGCAACGAGAGGTCGCGATAGTGAGAGGCCCGCGCACTGCGATGAAGAGTGGCCCCCGCTTTCCACAACTAGAGAAAGCCCTCGCCCAGAAACGAAGACCCAACACAGCAAAAATTAATTAATTAATTAATAAACTCCTACCCCCAACATCTTAAAAAAAAAGAATTGCTTAGAACAAAAAGTCTGTCAAATGATTGAAACTGCCATTTTGAGGAGGCTGGTATGAAATAACGTTTCAAGCCACAGTACATTTTGAAATAATTTCCAAACCCAAATGTTTATGTAAATTTCCATCAACGGGGAGAGACTGCTTAAATAAATTTGATATATCTGTACAGTGGAAAACCCTGGTATTATAAGAAAGAATGAGGAAGTTCTTTAGTGCTGATATGAAATGATCTCCAAGACATATGATTAAATGAAAAAAGCAAAAGGTAGACACACCATATACAAAAATTAACTCAAAATGTACAATGACATTATGTAAGAGCTAAAACTATAAAATTCTTTGAAGACAACATAGATTTTAGGTATGATATCAAAAGCATGAGCAACAAAAGAAACAATAGGTAAATTGGACTTGATCAAAATTTAAAAACCTTTGTGCCTCAAAGGATACCATCAAGAAAGTCAACCCATAGAATGGGAGAAAATATTCGCAAATCATCTATCTATTAATCATCCAACAATAAAATCATCCAACAATAAAATCATCCAATAAAATAAATAACAACAACAACAAAAAAATCATCCAACAATAAAAAGACTAATTAAAAGATGAGCAAAGGACTTGAATAGATATTTCTTCAAAAGAAGATATACAAATGACCAATAAGCAAATGAAAAGGTGCTCAAACATTACTACTCATTAGGGAAAGGCGAATGAAACCACAGTGAGATACCACTTCACACCCACTAGGCTGGCTATTCAAAAACACTCTAACAAGTATCAGTTGGGATGTGGAGAAGTTAGAACTCTCTACATCGCTGGTGGGAATGTAAAGTAGCGCAGCCCTTTGGAAAACAGACTGGCAGTTCCTCCGATGGTTAAACGTAGGGTTACCGTATGAGTTAGCAGTTCTACCCCTAAGTATATATCCAAGAGAACTGAAAACATGCCCATCAACTGATGAGTGGATAAACGAAGTGTGGCACATCCATACAATGGAATATTTTTTAGACATAGAAAGAAATAACATATCAATACATGCTATGTCACGGATGAACCTTGAAAACATGGTAAGTGAAAGCTGGATACAAAAGGCCTCATACTATGTGATTCCACTTACACAAAATTTCCGTAACAGGCAAACCCATAGCGACAGGAAGCAGACTCTGGGGGCTGTGGGCAGAGGGAAATGGGGACTGACCCCACTCATGAATACAGGGTTTCATTATGGGGTAATGAGCATTCTAAAACTGGGTAGTAGTGGTGGCTGTACTAGTCTGTGAATTACTAAAAAACATTGAATTCTATGCTCTAAAAGGGTGAATTTCATAGTATGCAAACTGTATCTCAGTAAAGCTGCTGTTTAAAAAAAAAAAAAAGCAAGCTGTTGAGCAATAATGTATGGGATACTACCACTTACAGATTTGCTCACATCTCCATAATGTATCTCTGGAAAGATATAATGTTAGAAAACTAACATTGGCTTCCTCCACAAGGGGACTGGAGACAGGGGAAGATTTTTCATTATGTGCTCTTTTTAAACGTTTGAACTATGTCAACATAGTACTATTCAAAATTTTTAGTTAGAAATCAAATGAAATTAGAAAATGTTTTTAATAGACTAGGTCCTTCCACTGGTTTGACAATGCAAAGCTCTATGCAAAACAACACACTTGGGGGCTGTAGACGGTAATGAGTTACTGAAATTAGCCTGAAGTAACAGAAAAATCAGTACAGTTTCCTTTTCTATACTGTTTAAATCTGCTTCCGTTAACTCTTCCCTTTTGGTCTTCTAACTCTTTATGTCTCAATGGCTCTTTGATGAAGTAATTTTCTGTACCTCTTTTATTTGGAAACCCAAACTGAACAAATTTCTTCTATATTGGATCAAATTCCCAAACGTGTTTAAAAAAAAAAAAAAAAGGAGCAAAAAACCTATTTTAAAAAAATGTATTATAAAACCTCCCTCTACCAGACATTATACTCTAGAGGAAATTAAGACTAATAAATGACCCTTAATTTAGGAATAAATTTAAGAATAAATGACCCTTAGGAAAAAGTCTAAAACAGTTTCGAAACACTACTTCCTACATGCTCCACTCCTAAATTTCCAACCGAGTGGATTAAAACTGCCCTCTGAAAGCCATTCTCTATTTTTCACCAGCGTTGTCATAGAGCTAGTGCAGAAACAGGTTTCCAAAACAGGACACTGAACCCCAACTCCACTCACAACAGGGGCAGAAGGAAGTAGCCCCGCTTGATGAAGAAGTTCTCCCTTCTACTTAATTCCACACTGTCCAGCTGGAATCACAGTGTAGTTCTGCACTTTGCAGAGTTCTGTACTGTCGATCTTATCTGATATATTGCTTTATCCACGCTCTTATGTTATTATGTCAATGCCACACACACCCTTGATGACGCCGAGAGCTGCACGGCTGTGTCAATACAGCTCGACTCCGTAGCTGGGCACACAAAGCCCTTCAAAGCCTGGCTGCAGGTTACCATTGTGGCCAGTTCATCGCTCTCCCCATCTCACCCCAGATCCTACATTTCTGCCACATCAAACTTCTAGCCCTTTCCCCAACACACTACACTCTTTAACAACAATATGCTTTACACATGCTACTCTTTTGGTCTGGAATGCCACCTCCACTAACTCACTCACTCAAACTGGGTCAATGCCTGTGCTTCCTTCAAGGCAACTCCAAGATAATCACCTCTGTAAAGGCTCCCCTAACTTGGGGTCTAATCGTGGATATTTTTTCTGAAGTTTCAATGAATTTATATTAAAAAGACTTATAAAGTAATAAAAAATTAGGATATTTCATAAACTTGAAGACACCACTGATGACAAGAAACATTATTTTATGTGTCACTGGGAAATAAAAATGATGGCTCTGACTCACCAGTGACTGTAAAGTACATCCCAATGTCAGAGATATTAAAATGTACAAAACTGTCTTCAAATTTTTAAAATGTAGTAAACCACAAAGCTCAAAGGTAAAGATGTTGTCTTCCATCTGTCTGTTTACCTATAACACGTCTCTTGATTGTTATAGGTAAATTGTTTCCCAGTCTCTCCCAGACCTTTGGCATCTAAGATTTTGGATTTTACTCACATTTGTTTCTTCCCAATAATTAGCTCAGAACCTAAAACCCAAGATATGCAGTGTAAAATAAGAGTCCAGCGTATTTAAATTTAAAAATAAGAGTTCCTGACATTTTGCCAAAGAAGAAACGCAGATGGCCACCAGGCACATGAAAAGATGCTCAACATCGCTAATTATTAGACAAATGCAAATCAAAACCACAATGAGATATCATGTCACACCTGTCAGAATTGCTATTATCAAAACGTCTACAAATAACAAATGTTGGCAAGGATGTGGAGAAGAGGGAACCCTCCTACACTGTTGGTGGGAATGTAAGTTGGTGCAGCCACTGTGGAGAACAGTATGGAGGTTTCTCAACCTCCCTTCCATATGACCCAGCAATTCCACTCCTGGATATATATCCGAAAAAACCCAAAAACACTAATTCAAAAACATGCATGCACCCCAATGTTCATAGAAACATTATTTACAATTGCCAAGACATGGAAACAACCTAAGTGTCCATCAACAGACGAGTGGATAATAAAGATGTGAGACAGATAGACGTGTGCGCGTGCATGCACGTACACACACACGCACACGCACACACACACACAGGAATACTACGTAGCCATAAAAAAGAACGAAATTTGGCCATTTGCACCAACATGGGTGGACCTGGAGAGCACTATGCTAAGTGAAATAAGTCAGAAAGAAAAAAAAAATCAATACTGTATGATATCACTTGTATGTGGAATCTAAAAAATATAATAACAAACTAGTGAATATAACAAAAAATAAGCAGACTCACAGATATAGTGGTTACCAGTGGGGAGGTGGGGAGGGGCACATAGGGGTGGGGGAGTGGGAGGTACAAACTAGTGGGTGTAAGATAAACTCAAGGATGACACGGGGAATACAGTCAATATTTTGTAATAACTGTAAATGGAAAGTAACCTTTAAATATTGTATACAGGGGCTTCCCTGGTGGCGCAGTGGTTGAGAGTCCTCCTGCCAATACAGGGGACGCGGGTTCGTGCCCCGGTCCGGGAAGATCCCACATGCCACGGAGTGGCTGGGCCCGTGAGCCATGGCCGCTGAGCCTGCGCATCCGGAGCCTGTGCTCCGCAATGGGAGAGGCCACAACAGTGAGAGGCCCCCATACCGCAAAAAAAAAAAAAAAAAAAAAAGCAAAAAAAAAAAATATTGTATACAGGTAAATTTTTTTAAAAACTCAGTTAAGAAAGAGTTCCTATTTATTAAGGATCTGTCTAATGAAGTACAAAAAGAATGTGATAAAACTTAGAAATCATTAATGCCATAAAAATAAAGCTTAAAAAAAAAAGCTTCTTGGCTTCCCTGGTGGCCCAGTGGTTGAGAATCTGCCTGCTAATGCAGGGGACACAGGTTCGAACCCTGGTCTGGGAAGATCCCGCATGCCGCGGAGCAACTAGGCCCGTGAGCCACAACTACTGAGCCTGCGCGTCTGGAGCCTGTGCTCCGCAACAAGAAAGGCCACGATAGTGAGAGGCCCACGCACCGCGATTAAGAGTGGCCCCCGCTCAACGCAACTAGAGAAAGCCCTCGCACAGAAACGAAGACCCAACACAGCCAAATACAAATAAATAAAATTTTAAAAATAAAATAAAATAAAATGCTTTTAAAAAAAAAAAGCTTCTTTGCCCACAGTGACTCAGGAAATACCCAATATTTCATCATCATTTTTTTTTTTAATTAATTCATTTTATTTATTCATTTTTGGCTGCGTTGGGTCTTTGTTGCTGTGAGCAGGCTTTCTCTAGTTGCAGCGAGCGGGGGCTACTCTTCGTTGTGGTGGGGGCTTCTCATTGCGGTGGCTTCTCTTGTTGCGGAGCACGGTGGCTTCTCTTGTTGCGGAGCACGGGGCTCTAGGTGCGTGGGCTTCAGTAGTTGTAGCGCACGGGCTCAGTAGTTGTGGTTCGCGGGCTCCAGAGCACAGGCTCAGTAGCTCCACGGCATGTGGGATATTCCCGGACCAGGGCTCGAACCCGTGTCCCCTGCATTGGCAGGCGGATTCTTAACCACTGTGCCACCAGGGAAGCCCTTCGGCATCATTTTTAACCCACACATATTGGAGATGTTAAATTTTTCAGTGTTTTTGAAAGATACACAGGATATGCCCTTGTATCCGGGGTTCCAAAAACATTCTCAACAGAATGTGCTGAATCTTCCATTTGCAACATTAGATTAATGGTGTTTACTTAGTACAGAGACAACATTTTTGCCCCACAATATAAACAACGATAAGCACTTAAAAATATATTTGTAATAGAGAATCTGATGTTTGCTGACAACTTTCAAGCTGTTCCAATCCCCTTTCCCCTAGGGGAAGCTGATAAGAAAACCCAGGTTATCCCTCCTTTGGGGCAGATGGGAAGCTAAAATCAAGCCCTGGCCCGAAGCACAGATGGGAGCTCTGACCTCAGGCCCCATCATCTAATCAAAATAAAAGCAAAGCCAGACTTATTTCCCTGTTCTTTCAAGCCACTTTTGGACCAGCTTGAGAAGCCTGCCCTGCCCTTCCCAGAAAGCCTTATTACATGACTAACAAATCTCTTCATACCTTCTTGGTACGTTATGTGGCATCATCAATTCTTATATCTGAACCAAATACGGGGTGTGGGGCTGTTGGTGTCCATCTCACCTCTGTGGAGTGATCACAGCAATATTTATTCTTGAATTGATGGCAGCAGATATTATTCTGTTATGATTTCACTCCCAATTTAAAGTAAATAAATTTAATGATATAAATGGATAAAATGTTCACCCACTATTGTAAAGTAGCCATAATAAGGACTTTTATTAAGGCCTATATGTAAACTTATTTCAGAGGGAGGAAGTGGGAAAACCCATCTGTAGATGTGTAAGTTCTTACAGAACTCTTGGGGGGAATTCCCTGGCGTTCCAGTGGTTAGGACTTGGCACTTTTGGTACCGTGGGACTGGGTTCGATCCCTGGTTGGGGAACTAATGTCCCGCAAGCCGTGTGGCCAAAGAACAAACAAAAAAAACCTCTTGGCTTCATTCAGATATACTTTCTAATGGATCTTATTTATCTTACACTTCAAAAATTCTCCCCCTAGTAAGGTAAGTTTTTTACAAGATATCTACAATTTTTCCTGGGAAACCACCAGTGTGGCTCTGTGGTCTGCAACGCTAGCAGCCAGAGAGCTACCTGAAATAACAAGGAATAATGAAATAACAACCTTGGGCAAAAACCTGTTGGTGCTTCAGCTGCTACTGCTGTAAATGTACTCTAATAATAGTATCTACCTCATAGGGTTATTATGGAAATGAAATGAGTTAATATTTATAAAGGGCTTATTAGAGTACCTGGCCTATGATAAGCTCCATATATCTATTTGATAAATAAATAAGCAGCTGCAAAAACATTTAGGTGTATTTGTGCAATGTGATGCTTCTGGACTATAAAAAGTATCTATCAAAATAGACAATAGCCTCTTTTCTCTGAAAAACTATTGCATTAGTAAGGAGTCTAAAAATGTCAGTCCCATTTACTTCATGCATATTAGTTATCTCTCCAAATGGACTCTAAGCACCTTGAGGGCAGAGGTCATTCCCACAGTCCTCTACTGTACCTGCCAAGCACTTTCACAGTGTCAGGATTCCCAGGTGTACACAGCAATGCTAGTGGATTGGCTAGCTTTGAGAATGGTGTAAACAGTGCTGAAAGTAGAGGACAGAAAGCCTGCTCATTCCGCCTCCATGAGATCTACTTTTTTTTGAAATGGAAGGTGTTCTAAAGTAACCTCTAAGTAAATAATGGTCAACAGTTGTTCATGCAGAGTCCAGAGACAGAGGCCAAGTTAACCGGAATCAGAGCAATGGAAAATAAAACACTATGACTTGACTACTGGAAGCAAGAGGCATCGTTACTTTCATTTATTTATACTCTGCCTAGTTATATGAAGGAGTTGATGTGGCTTCCTAAAAATACGTATGAACGTAAATATTAAATAAAACATGGAATCAGGATAATATCCATTAAAAGATCAATGCTGAGGGTAGGGTAACAGAACACATCTATGCAGGAGATACGGTCTATATACTGGCTAAAACAAAGCTTTTCCTGGCCACCGTCTCCAGGAAAGATTTCTCATATAGGGTACCCTGAGTAATGCAGGGGGCACGTCTTCAAGAACAACTTGGAGCAGTCCAACAGTGAGTTTTATAAAGCAGGCTCTCCTGACACCCCTTAAAAAAAATGCTGATGACATTACACCACAACAGGATTCAAAGAAAGCAACTGTGTAAGGATCCAAAGCATGACTGTCCAAGTACAAAGGTAAACCAAAGACAGGACGTGGAACAGCTACAGAAATAAATGGACTGCATATCACTTGAACAATACTCTACAAATATCACTTCCCTTAGCTGGGCTCCTGATAAAAGTTGTTCGGTGAAACATTTCCTGTTATATTCTTTGCCAGTGTGGGTCTGTGTTGATTATCAAAGGTAGATCCACATTCTTGACAGATCAAAGAACAAAGCAGGTTGACTGTAAAAACTGAGGTGCCAAATCAAACCTCTCACCTAGATCTGTGGCCATCTCGCCCATGGGTGGGAGGTAAGCCATGGGAATGCCCCGGGCAAGCAAAGCAGCACTTCTCTTAGAGAATGACTTTGGGATTGCTCCAGTATAAAGTGCAAATGATTGGTCACACTGCCAACTCCAGACCATAAAGCATAAGCAATATGATTTTAGTCCAGAAACTTCCCACAGTACTTGCTAACAGTCACCCTACACAGCCAGGAGCTACACAATTTGCAGGGCCCAAGATAGGGGTGGGAGAGGGCTTGGTACTTGGATCAGGAGGGTAAGAGGACACTGCTGAGTTGCCCACCAAATTCACCAGGGTGCTGCCAGCCCAGGGGGAAGGGAATGGTCACCGTGCCGCTCCACCCAAGGATACCCCAAGGCACCTGGGGCTGGAGAGCAGTGGGCCAAAAACCCATCCCTGGGAGGCAAGGAGGCTGCAGGAGGCAAGCTTCCATGTGAGCTCAGGCTCTGAGCCCCACGCACACCCCACTGCCTCATCAGACTTCACTTACAAAGTACACATTCAAAGATAAAATTATTAAGACTTTCAAGACGGTGGCCTCAGAGCAGTAAACGCCAAGCTGGTTATAAGGTCCTTTGAGTGTGAGGTCCTGTGCGACTGTGCTGATTGCCTGCGTATGAAGCTGGCTCTAACAGCCATAAAAAGATCTGCAGAATGTTCTCACAAAGTGTCTGATTTTGAGTGATAAACCCCATCAACAAACCTACCAACTGAATGAGTTAAAAAAGACATCCCTCTATCACACTTACAACTCTCTACCATATCAAACATAGTACACATTGGTTTAAAGTTACCACTATCACCACCACCTAGAAAACGACATATCTAGAGTTTGTGCGCTAGTTACAAAATGAAACTATCTATTATGACTATGGTAGACTGATAACAGACTCCTTACCAAAATTCCTTAAGGCAATCCATGTATATTTATTGTAAAAGTTGGACAGTATCTTTTTCATTTGAAAATTACTATTAATATATCTGCCCATAATACTACAATTAAGCAATATACCCTTATGCTTATATTCCAGGCTTTTGACATTATGGAAACAAGAATAATCTGATCAGACCAACAGGTTTTAAAACGTTTCAGGTAAATGACGTGCACTTTAAAATAGTTCTAATGGAGGGGAATGTGGGCAGCAGGAGGGAAATTCATTAAGAATTTACCGCAATAGGGCTTCCCTGGTGGCACAGTGGTTGAGAGTCCGCCTGCCGATGCAGGGGACACGGGTTCGTGCCCCGGTCCGGGAAGATCCCACATGCCGCGGAGCAGCTGGGCCGGTGAGCCATGGCTGCTGAGCCTGCGCTCCGCAACGGGAAAGGCCACAACAGTGAGAGGCCCGCGTACAGCAAAAAAAAAAAAAAAAAAAAACCGCAATAGTTCTGGGATAGAGCGGTGGTGACCTGGACCGGAGGAGAGAAGATGGAAAGAGAAATGGACAACCAACAGGATTTCTTGCTGATAGCTTAATATGGGAATGAAGAAAAAGAATACACCAAGAATAACTCCTGAGTTTCTGGCCTGAGCAACTGAATAAGTAAAGTGCTTACAGAGCTAGAGATTTAAATGGGGAGAAGGAATAGAAATCAACCTGCACTTTTGGAAATGTTAAGCTTGTGATGCCTATGAGACCTCCAGATGGAGTCAAGTAGGGAACTGGATACGCAGGTCTGAAACTCAGAGGTCTGGGCTGTGCATAAATTTCTGAAGTTACCAGCATGCAGGTGGTACAGCACTGAAAACCACAGAAGAAAATGCCATCACCTCAGAAAATAATGTAGTGAAAGATGAGGGTCAGGCCTAAGTCTGGAGGAACACCAGACCCTGTAAGGGCAGGTGTGGAGAGAAGGAAGACCCTGCCAAAGGTGAATGAAAGGGAGCAGATTGGGAGAGGGGAAGAAAACTAGAGAATGGGGTGTCAGGAAAGAAAAGAGAAGAGGAATGGCAGGGGGTCTCAGACGATGACTACAGAAAAGGATCTAGAGAGTCTGGCAACTTGGGGTGCACTGGTGACCCTGACGTGAGAAGTTTCAGCGGTGTGGAGGGGGCAGCCTGTGAGAACGGGTGGGAAGGGCAGAGATGTGCACAAAGACAGGAGTACAGACAACTTTTCAGAAATGTAGCTAAGGAGACTGTGGGACCAAGAAAGGACTTTTAAAGATTAGAAATTCTAGAGCTTGTTTGTATTGTACTAAGAATGATCCAAAGAGAGGCAATGAATAAAGCAACAGATCCTTGAGGAGATGAAAAGAGATGATAGGGTTGGGGGTTGGCCAGCTGATTACAATGGAGGGACAGAAGGGCAAAGGAAGTAGGAGTATTTGAAAGGGAGTGATTACAACAATGGACCACGGACTCCAAGCTGGAGACGGAGAGAGGAGCAGAAGGGAAGTGACTAATGTAAATAAGAGAGTTGGAAAGAATCATATGTCTTAATCAGTTCCAGAAAGTGCTGCAGTGAGACTGTAAGGAGGAGGTCGCACTTGAAGAGTAGGATGAGATTTTGGAGTTGGTGCATTTTCTGGTGATGACGAGGCTCAGAGAAGACAAAAGGGTAAGAGAGATGGCCACGGTAGATGTTCTCAGTAGTAAGAAACAACTCCTCAAGAGACAGCGTGCACCCAGGGACCTCCCACAGGTGACTGTGGTCAACGGGGATATGAAGAATGAAAGGGTAAATCCAGATACTCTCCGAGAGTAAGGGACAAACAAGTTCTCTGGCTGCATTCCCCAGGTATACAGCTGCTTAGTGGGTTCCCTGGGGCTTCTTAGGGTGTCATGGCAATGCGTATGGGAAGGCAGCACCTACTGAGAATTCCAGAGCTCAATTTCCACAGTTGTATAAGGTAAATTATACCTTAGAGTTTTAGAGAGTTTTATTTAAAACTTCAAAAAGCTCTCTTATTTCAAAACTTTCAACTAACAAACTTTAATAAAGTACTATAGCAACACTCTACCCACCCCCAACAAATATATTCAACAAACACTTACTGGGTTCCCACTATGTCCCAGGCACTTTCTGGGCCTTAGTGGAGATTTATACTCTAGTGGAAGAACCGAGAAAGAAGAAACATACAGTGAAGAAATAATGTATCTTCAGCTATAAACAGCAGGGAGAATACAAACTACAGCAATGGAGACCAGCAAATAATGGGGTTAGCGGTTGTATGCTCATTTCATTTTGTGCCATTGCACTGGTAATTGACATGAGCGTTCACTGTGTTTGTGTTCACTTTTGTGTACTCTGACTCCTAAGTCCAACGTTCTTCCCATTCAACATTAGTATATTATATACTTTGAAATCTGGTACAGAACCGATTACTTAAAGAAAAAAAAAAAAGGTCTACGAATTTTGCAAGAACTATCAACACTCAATTGATGATGTTAGTTATCTGTAGAGAGAATCCACTCTATATGATAGGCTCTCTGTCTAGGAAAACTCTCAAGATGCAGGAAACTATCAAGGTTTCCAATGAAGGTTTCTAGGCTGTCTCCTCATGTCTAAAGTGTCATTGTCAGTATGCGACAGCACTCTCCAGTGAAGAGGACGACTTAACCAATCCAATGTATCTGCCAGTTATATGCCTACCATGGAGAGAGGGGTGTTTCAGGCTATCATGGCTTGACGATCATAGTCATCATGGTCATTCAACAGACATCCATTGAGTTGATCCCATAATCCCTGGGCAATCTTGTGAGGACAGTCTGTCTTTGGACAGGGAGAAAAATACATTAACAACTCAATCCACTTAAACATTCTAGCACCCCAGCATTTATAATGCTCACTGAAAATCAATAAGCTGACATGATGTTCTTACTAGATACAATGCCCTTGAGAGCTTGGTTAGACAGTTTCCCCCCGAGCCATATCACTGTCAAATCCAATGTCTGAACTACAAAACTGACATCTGACTGCTCCCTGCATCTCGAGATTCCAAGTTCCAGAAGGACCTACCTCCTTATTTTCACTCAGTCTCTGCTCTAATGTTTATAGCTCCTACATGGGGTTCAATTCAGCAGTTCACCTAATATCTACTAAACACTTACTATGTTCCAGGTAGTGTGCTAAGTATTGGAGACCTAAAGACGAATAAGGCACGGTTCTGCATTTAGAGAAACAATCATGTAAAAAGATAATTTCAGATGAAGTGACAGGGCAGAAGCTTAGAGGCAGGGCACTTGGCCTTGCCTCAGAATATCTGCCGGATGAGCTTGCACTTGAGATAGGAAGGCTAAATAGGGGTAGCCGAGTAAATAAATAGGGAGAAGGGTAATCAGGAGGCAGAGTGAACATACCACACGGAAAATCAAGGAGACGAAATAGCGAACCACGCAGAAACGTTGCAAACCATCAATAAAGCGCAAGGGAGGGAATGGCAGGTGACAGGGCAGAACACATGAGGCAAGCTAAGGACCTGGGCTTACCCTGGAGGCTACGGGAAGGGATGGAGGGTCTTAGCAGAGGGTAGCACAATTAAGGCTGCCCACGAGAGGTCCCCCTGGCAACAACTGGGAGGGTGGACCTGAGCGGAACTTGACTTGCATTAGAGAGACCGGTTAGGACGCTCCTGCAGTCATCTGGACTTAGAAAGATTGGCACTTGTCCAAGCGCAATGGAAAACAAGGGGTGGATTCAGAAATAGAAGGTAAACATTGTCAGGGCCCTGATTAAACCCATGGAGGTGGGGTGAGGGAAAGGAAGGATTCTAAGATGACGTCCAAGTTCTTGTCTGAGAGAGAGGCAAATGGGACAGTGGGAAACGACAAGAATAATGGCCACTGGAGTGAAGGAGAGGCAGAGTTTGGAAAGGAGAGATACATGGAGTGGAGTTTTGAACATACAAAGTTTGAGGTGCTGCTAGACCTTCAGATGGATGTGGGCAGTGGGTAAGAGTCTGCAGTTCAGACCATGGGAGATATATTTGGGAGTCACCATTTATTTAACAAATCTTGATCGAATGCCTTACCTGCCAGATAGGAACTGCAGTAAAAAGAAGAAAATCGGATGAGGTCACCAAAGATGAGCACGTGATGAGACTAGCAGATGGCTGAGAGCAGAACCTTAAAATCAATGTTGGGGCACAGGCAGAGGGAGGATGCTCGGAGCAGACAGGGAAGAGGGATGAGAATCACAAGTAATGTCACAAAGACAAAGGAAATAGGATCAAGGTGGTCAAAAATGTCAAGGAAGCGAAGTAGTCCAGGAAGAAAAGACCTGAAATACTGATAGGTCAGTTGGTTTGGCAACCTCAGGGGACCTTTATCAAAGTGTCAACCAGGTGAGAGGAGGCAGAAGTCAGATCACACTGACCTGAGGTGTGAACAGGAAGTGCTAGAGCAAGGGAGAGAAATGTTTACAATCAAGGGAAATCAACAATTTGAGATCTCCACTTATGGCTTAGCTTTTGTAATTCATTACTGGTGTGGCGGTTAATTTTAGGTGTCAACTTGGCTGGGCCACCAGCTGGACCAATAATCTTTGTTGAAAGACTACTGTGGATGTTTCTATGAAGGTGTGTTTTGGGATGAGATGACCATTGAATTTGGCAGGCTCTGAGCAAAGCAGATCATCCTGCCTAGTGTTAGGTGAGCCTCGTCCAATCAGCTGAAGGTCTTAAAAAAACAAAGACTGACCTCTATGAGAAAGAATTCTACCAGCAGACTGCCTTTAGACTCCAACTATACTACTTCCTTAAATTTCCATCCTGCCAGCCTACCCTGCAGATTTTAGACTTGCCAAGCCGCCACCGTTGTGTGAGTCATTTCCTTAAAATATCTATCTATCTATCTATCCATCCATCCATCCATTTATCCTGCTGGTTCTGGTCCTGTGGAGAATTCTGACTAATACAGATTTTTGTACCAAGAACGGTTCTGGAAGAAGAGAATCTTAAGGATGAGTTTTCTGAATTGGTTCTGGGGTTTCTGGAACTGGCTCTCCACTCTGATGAGACTTAAAGACACTAATGACTATTTCCAGTAGTAAAGAGAGCACTGAGAGCCCATGACACAATGTGGTCACAGAGATATGCAAAGCATCACCAGTGAATACCCTAATCAAACACTTACAAAAGGCAAGGTTCTGGATGACCATGTATATAACACCTTTGAACATTTTTGTCAAATGAATGAGGATAATGATATTGGTTAATTGCTCCTAAAGTCACTAGACAAAGTGGGGAAAGGATGAGCTCAAGGACTCAAATTCCCAGCTCAAGTGTTCATAAATGACCGGAAAACTTCTATGTCTACCCTGAAAGGGACCCTTATCTCCTACAGCCACAGGGCTGAGACTGCTAAAAGTCAAATCCAGAATTTCATCCTGAGATTGGCTGAATTACAAAGCAATTTGAATTCCCAACTTCACAGGTGTCTACTGTTAAAGTGAGGGCACTGACTGAGAAGGAGTGGGGACCCTGCTGGGAAGACCCTGATAAAGCTGGGGACATTGAACCCCAAAATATCAGAGTCTTCTCTGCCAGTAGAAGCAGACCCCGGCCTGAGATTAACCCTGCTTTGCTGGAGGAAACCTTAATGGCCTCCCCTGAGGCAGCTGCCTTGAAAGACACTGCTGATTGTCTCGACCACCCATCCCACTCTTTGATTCTAGACTTATCACCAGACTCAAGTCATAGAAGGCCCCTACAGGTACAAAGTGTGACCCATGAGGAGATGCACTACACTGCAAAACAACTACTTTATTTTTCTAATTCACACAGACAGAAATCAGGGAATATGTGTGGAATGGATACTAAGCATGTGGGATAATGGTGGAAGGAACATAAAGTTGAATCGGGCCAAAGAGATCGATAAGAGCCCATTAAATAGATATTCTGCATTTAATGCCGCAACTCAGGGCGTTAGAAAGAGCTCTAGCAGTTTGTTTTGGTTCCTTGGCTACAACGTGGACCCAAAGTGGCCCACAGTAAATGAACTTGGAATGCCAGACCCGCCTTGGCTTAATGTAGAGGAAAGGATTTTTTAATTAATTACTTTGTTTATTTTGGCTGCATTGGGTCTTTGTTGCTGCCTGCAGGCTCTCTCTAGTTGTGGCGAGTGGGGGCTACTCTTCATTGCACTGCGTGGGCTTCTCATCGCAGTGGCTTCTCTTGTTGTGGAGCACGGGCTCTAGGCATGCAGGTGTCAGTAGTTGTGGCATGTGGCGTCAGTAGTTGTGGCACACGGGCTCAGTAGTTGTGGTGCACGGGCTTAGTTGCTCCATGGCATGAGGGATCTTCCCGGACCAGGGCTCGAACCCGTGTCCCCTGCACTGGCAGGCGAATTCCCAACTACTGCGCCACCAGGGAAGTCCCTAGGGGAAGGGATTTAATGAAGGTTCAGGAAGATTGGAAAGTTAGAGTGGATCTGTCACTTAAGACACAATCATCCACTCTGGGAAGGTCCAGAAGACATGCCTTTCAGCATAACTATGAGAAATAAATTTGTGACAGGAGCCCCAGCATCTTTGAAGAGCCCCGGGACCACTCTTCTCTGTAAGCCAGAACTTACAGAGGGAATTGTTAACACTGATGTGATGCTTCCTAAATGCAATGGAAGGAACTGGATCCTGGAGTGTCAGGGGAAGTGGCAGCACTCAGCTGTCAAAGGCAAGGCAGGTATAGTTACCATAATGGACAGCAGAGGGAAAGCAGCCAACCAGAATAGTCTGACTCACAGGGACACACAACGCTGGTTAGGTGATCACAGTGTTCCTGGAAGTGATACAGACGGGCAGCCAACTAAATTCTTACTTGATCTACATAAGCAGAAAAGCTCTAGGTCACGGGAACAAAAGTCTAACTTGAATCATAAAAACAAAAAGTCACGTCTCCTCCATCAATTCCCAGACGTGCGCCAGTTTACAGATCTAGAACCCCTTGAATAAAGAGGAGGCCGAGTCCAAAGTAGCATAAATTAAGAAAGGAGATTAAAGGCGATTAAGTGGCAAGCCATTAGCTTTATGTATTAGATGTGTTTCAGAAGGTAGACTTTTTCAGATTTCAGAAAATTAATACAATGCATATACTATATATTATATAAACAGCCCCAACTGGGTATAGGGCAGCATCCCATAAACAAACACATAAGTATTTCTGTATTGAAACATATAATTGGTCTTACCAATTGGATCACGATTGAAAATAGTCTCTCATTAGTTCAGGTCAAATTTTGCAGCCAAAAGAGTTTGTATTGGGACTTCCCTGGTGACACGGTGGTTAAGAATCCGCCTGCCAATGCAGGGGACATGGGCTCGAGCCCTGGTCCGGGAAGATCCCACATGCCACGGAGCAACTAAGTCCACTCGCCGCAACTAGAAAAAGCCTGCGCGCAGCAACGAAGGCCCAACGCAGCCAAAAATAAAAAAAAAAAAAAAAAAAAAGTTTGTATCAAACTTAGGAAAAAACTTTCAGTTTCAGAGCTTTTGGGATTTTGGAATTGCTGGTAAGAGACTGTGGACCTATAATTTGAAATGAGAATGAGAAATTGCCCCTTAGCATTTTCTGTTCTGAAATCCATATACAAATCAGCATCACCTCTGCTTATTATTGAAATATTTTCTAATTTCTCTAGTGTATAAAGTTCAGCAAGCCTTACTGGGGTTCTTCTATACTTGCAGTCACTGGGGTGGGGGGGGGAGGGAGGAATTAAATTCCTAACAGCTGAAAGTGATCAAGACTGAAAGCCCCTACTAGTTAAGAGACAAGGGCTGGAAGTTCTGCTCAAGGTAGGCAGCAAGGCAGCAGGGCTACAGAACCTCTTCCAATGGGGTGGAGGGGCCAGGGAAAGGCGGCCAGTGAGAAGCCTCCGGTTTAACACACTGAGCCTGTCTGGACATCCTGTAGGGCAAGCCTGCCAGGAGTCTAACTGCAGAAGGATCTGCACAGCCTCCAGGGAGAACTCAGCCCAAGTGAAGAGGGAAGGTTCAGCGGCTTGTCAACATGTAGTGCCTCCTGATGAAGGGCAAGGAAACTTGCTGAGCCTCGTATGGTGTCAGACACTTGGATAAATGGATTCATGCTGTGTCCTTGCCAGAGGGAGCAGTATCAGAGTGAGAAACTACAAGAACCACACCCTTAACAATCCCTGAAGAGCAGTCAGAGCACGATTTTGCATCATTAGTGAGGAGGGCTTCAACGCACAGCTTCATCCCTCTAGGGTGGAGCAAGCAGCATCAAGGCATGCGGTTCTCAGCACAAACATGACCACAGAGACGAGGACATTGGTGGATGCCCTGGGACAGTTAAAAGACTCTTTGCAAACATTTAAGACATCCTGGAAGCCTCCGAAAAAGTGGTGAGAAACTTTGAAGGAGAAATTCTATAATAATGCAGAGTGGTTGCAAATATATACTTTGGAGTTTTGAGTCCCAACTCTACCATATATTAGCTGTGTGATTTTGCACAAGTTACGCAACCTGTCTGATTCTTAGTTTCCTCATCTGTAAAATTAATAAAAATAATGATTAGCACACAGAGTTGTAAGGAGATGAGATAATGGATGTAAATTGATTAGCAAAGGCCTGGCACATGGTACACACTCAATAAATGAGGGCAGAACAAAAGAAATAACATGAACCCAGTTTTATATCCAAACTTCTAAGTTATACCTGGCTGAAAAGAAAAAGATATATATAAAGATAAATATATATATAAAATCTGTATCTATATCTAGACAGATAGATAAAATGTGAGTTCATTAATTCAAAACTTCTCCCTAACTACTCACTTTCTCTCTGCCCTTCTTACCATTTAGGAGATTTCAAATATTTGCATTTTAACACATTTTTCTCTTAGGAAGCTGAGTCCTTTGCTTATGTTTCCTAGCAACACCCTTCAGAGGAAGGTAAATAGCAATTATGACCTGGATGTGAGTAACTGTAGGAAACTGTCTGCCACAGGGTCATATAAGTTCTTACTGAAGCCTAGTCTACAATATAGCACCTTCATCTTTTAAAGCGTTATCTGGAAGAAGCACAGGATTACGTTAAACTTGCATAACTGCACGCTGGGTTCTCTAACGTTTGGAGAGAAAAGAAGCCATTTCTTAATTCTGATAAAAGCATTTTTAAAATGGTTTTAAATTGCACATAACGGGGCTTCCCTGGTGGCGCAGTGATCGAGAGTCCGCCTGCCGATGCAGGGGACGCGGGTTCGTGCCCCGGTCCAGGAAGATCCCACATGCCGCGGAGTGGCTGGGCCCTTGAGCCATGGCCGCTGAGCCTGCGCATCCGGAGCCTGTGCTCCGCAACGGGAGAGGCCACGACAGTGAGAGGCCCGCGTACCGCAAAAAAAAAAACCAAAAATTGCACATAACGAACTCCCCAGATCCCAAAGTAGAATATCAGAGTCTCAGTATAGAAAATGTTCATTGCAAATTCACTGACATTTGCTCAGCTGGTTACAAGTTACAGCACAGTACTAACAAACTCAAGTCAGGGATTTCATTCTAAGGGGCAATCTTATCTATAATAATAAATAACTCAGGCTCAACAAAGACATACTGCCTCTCTAACGCCAATTAGTTAAACCTAAGAACTGGGTACAACACATCACAGTTGTTAGAAAACTATTCAAGCCACGGGCCCTGACAGTAGATCAAAGGTATTACAAGGGATCACAATTTCTAAAGAGACTTTGAGTTTGGAAGGGGAAAAAAAAAAGGAATAAATCACTGAAGAAGAATCTATCAATGAAATTATCCTTTTCATAAAGGCCTAATGGGACCAAGGGAAAATTATAAGTGAAAAAAAAAAAATTACAGCAGTCCACATGCATTCAAAAAGATAATAAATAAATAAAGAGGTTTAAGGGCAAAGATATAAAGGTCCCAGGAGACAACTGCAATTTCTCAATTCAGGCACTACAAATGGTCACAAAGCCAACTGACCTCTGCCTTCTTAGCAGCCAAAATTCCAATGACTTTGGTCTAGACTCTAGGGCATTGCTAATGTCAAGCACTTGGCAAAGAGTGGAAAAGGAAGAAAGGACTATCACTCAAGATATACTAAGCCTTCATACCTCACCAGCCTTAGGGATCGAGACCCAGAGCCATCTGGTACTTCAGACCTCAGGCAATGCTTTTAGCTCTTCTAATAATTAAATTTCCTTTGATGGAGGCTAAAGACCAAACTAACCTATAATGAATTCCACGTCAAAGCAAACCATTTATTCTCTTTTTTAAAATGACACCAATGGTCTTAGCAAGATTAAAATCTTTGCAAGGTTTAGGTACACGTGAGATTCATGTCCTACACAGAGAATCTAAATTCTCAGATAAAGATACAATTCAATAAAAACACAACTGGGCTCCAGTTAAAAGATTCTAATCATCAAGGAGAAATGTGATTGTGGCTGCACTAAATCAGCCTCAGTGGCGATAGAAAGGAATGTGAGAAATATTTAGCAGGTAGACCAGCATTAACTAGGTGGAGGGGAGGCAGCAATATTTCTGAAAATACTGTGTGTATTATATTTTGCTTTTTGTCTTTTTTTGCGGTACGCGGGCCTGTCACTGTTGTGGTCTCTCCCGTTGGCGGAGCCACGCAGGCTCAGCGGCCATGGCTCACGGGCCCAGCCGCTCCACAGCATGTGGGATCTTCCGGGACCGGGGCACGAACCTGCGTCCCCTGCACGGGCAGGCGGACTGTCAACCACTGCGCCACCAGGGAAGCCTTATGTTTTTCCCAATTAAATCACATTTTAAACTCAGTAGCAAAGAGCAACCATTAATGAAATCCCACAATGGATCCTTTGTAAGTTAGAAAAAACATCTATTTTGTAATGCCAATAGTATTCCCTCTCCCTCTTTTTTTTTTACTGCAGCCTTTCACAATAGGTGAATATCTTAAATGTGGTGACTGTCAGGAATTTAAACCGTCCTTTGGTGTTATTTTATTTGAAGAGTCTGTCACCTCCCACTAGAATCTAGGCTCCCCGCTGCATCCACGGTACCTAAAACAGTGCCTGGCACCCAGTAGGTGTTCATTTGGTTGAATAAGTGAATAAAGACTTTGTGAAAACACAAATTTGCATTTTATATACTTTTCACATATATCTCTCTTTCACTTAATAGTGTCTTTATTTCTTTTTTTGGTGGCTTCTGAGCCTAGTGAATACCCTGGAATTAGGGTAAAAATGAGTGGTCGAATATTTTTTAAAAAATACAAAACTAAGTTTTTGTTTTATTATCTCAACTAGTAAATAAGGAGTAAAAGGCTGTGGGAAGTGGTAATTAGATTAGTGGCCTTTCAACTACAGGGGTAATATTTGAAGTCTCCATTTGGTCAACAAACATCAAAAAATATAAAAGTTTTATTGATAAAACACTTAGATACTATAACAAACATGATAAAACAATTTTGGTATATAATAAGTAGTAATTCCAAAACTATAGTGCTTAAAGTGGTTGAAGAACGTTAATTCATTCCATACATTTCTGAAGAAATATGAAATAGTACTCAAAGAGTGACAATTATCAGATAATGTATAAAAATCACACTTGGAAAAAATATTCCTTCTTTCAACAAACATTTCTTGGATACCTACTATGTGCCAGGCTAAAAATACCTACTATGTGCCAGGCTAAATCCTAACTACGTGTGGCAAACTACTAACAAACTGTTATCAAGACACACCTACGCCTCCTTGCCATTTAATAAACATTTATTAGTATCTATCATATCCACTACGCTAAGCACTAGGGATACTTCTATAAACAAGCCCAACACTATCTCTGTCCTGGATTCTAGTGGAGGAGAAAAGAGAAGAACCACCAAATAGTGAGGAATTACAATAAGGACATAAAGGGCCAAGAAATGATAACAGGGGACCCCACTGGATAAGGTGGTTGGAGAAGGCCTCTCTGAGGAAGTGACATTTAAGCTAAGGCCTCACTGATGAAAAGGAGACAGCTCTGGGCAGTTTTGGGGAAAGAGCACACCAGGCAGCAGGAAAAGCAAGTGCAAAGGACCTGAGGTGGGAATGAGTGTCTAAGAGCAGAAAGATGGCAGCATGGCTTGAATATAGTGAGCAAGGGGCACAAGTTGAAGTCAGAGAGGCGGGCAGAAACCAGATCACATAGACAACTATAGGCCATGGGGAGAAGTTGGGATGTCATTCAGAGTGTAACGGGAAGCCATTAAGAATTTTAAACGAGAAAGCAACATGATCTGATTTGCATTTTTATAAAGTCATTCTTGCAGTTGTGTGAAGAATGGACTAAAAAGAGGCAAGAGGGGAAAATGGGGAGACCAGCTGGGAGGCTATCACAGTATCACAGGCAAGAAATGACAGTGATTTCGACTAAAATGCTAGGAGTAGACCACAGATAGAAAAAAAGTGGGTGAGAGAAAAAAAAAAAAAGAAGTGGTTGATTCCTAGAAGTATTTTGGAGATGGGAGAACTGATTGGATGTGGGGAGTGAAGGATAGGGCATTATCAAGGGCAGATCTCAGGTTTCTGGGTTGAGCAGTTAGATGGATGGTGGTACCATTTACTGAAATGGGTGATGTAAATTACTGAGATTTATTCTTCATATACTGTGTGTTCATTCCTACCTAAGGGTTACCAAAGACATTCCAATTGCCACATTCAGTGAATCCTTGAAGTATTCACTCTCTTCATCTGACACAGTTAAAACTTCTTCCTTAAAACTTCACTCTCTCTCAGTTTCCAAGACACCACACTCTTCGGGTTCTTCATTTACTCAACGAGCCTCCTTGTCAGGCTCTGTATACCCCAAGACTCTGTCCTTGGCCTTCTGCTATTTCCTTCAACACACTCTTCCTTGCTGACCTCATCCAAGCAATCCATAGCTTTAACTACTACCCGCATAAAGCCTCCCAGCTCTCTATTTCCTACCAGAACTTTCTCCTCACCTCTAAAACTATCTACCCAAATGTCCCATTTCTAATGAGATATATCAGCAGCATCTTAAACTCAACATATCCAAAAGTAACTTTACCATCCTCTTCTTCCAACACTCCTTTCCCCTCATCCATAATCTTCATCTGTAAAAAGCCCTACTTTCCAAAACTATGCCCAGCTTTCCAAGCTCAAAACCTTAGGGTCATCTTACACTCCTCTCTTTCCAGTCCACATCAAATTGATTTCCAAGCCCCACCAAATTCACTTTCTAACAAGCTCATGGATATGTCCTCTCTTCATATCCCACTGCTTTAATTCAGGTCTTCAATCCTCCTCCTCTGGATTGTTACAATAACCCTCTGGTTTCTTCAGCCTCACACCATTCTATCTCACACTTCACATCTCAATAAACACAGAAATCCTTCACAGGCTCCCCACAGCCCTTAGGATAAAATTCAGCCTTATGAATGGCAAACAAGGTCCTTTAGGAGTTCGTGCCTCTGGCTGGCTCTCCTGCCTCAATTCCCACCATCTCTCCTATACTCACTGCAATTTCTCATGACACTGACCTACCAACAGGTTCATTCATGACTCTGCCTATACTGTTTTCTCCCAACACCTACTTAGCTTAAGTATCCCTTTCTCTAGCAGCCTGAACTTTGGTCTGAGATGATGAGACTCTCCTTAGTGCTCTCACAGCAAACCATTAATGAAAGACTTCTCATATTGTTTATCACACTTTGTTTCTCCCACTGAATGATAAATTATGCGAGGCCAGGGACTGTCCTTCCTAGAATACTTCTGGTGCTTAATACTTAAAAAATGCTTAGTAAATGTTTGCTGAATACCTGTATCTAGATCAAACTTGAGAAGACTTTCTGTCAAACATGAACTGCTATGTACAGTTATTCATGATAAGAAAAGGTAGCTTGAAAGAAGAAACATTCAGTAGTTTTCTGAAATTAACCAATAACATCAGCTGCTGACTTTCACGTATCAGCATTCATCCTTCATTACGGAAGAGCTACGTATGTCCAAGGTGTATATAGATGTAATTCTGATGATCTTTTTGTATTAGTATCCATTAATATTCAGTTTTTCAGTTCTGCTACTTTTTAATACCTTGAGTTTAATTAAGATTACTCTGACTGCTCTTGTCCTCAATAAAGATGGGTGTCTGCCTCTTATGCATAATAATTCTCTCTGAACACACAAGATTTCTGATACACCTTAGTTTTAAGCTATTTCCTACTTCTTCACTTAAAACATGAATATTACCACCATCACCACCACCACCACCACCAAAAAACCCCCATGCTTTTTAACCCTTTTTTTCCCCCTCAGGAGAGATATTTATACAGAATGGATTGTCTTATATATACAAAGTATATATTCACCTATCAACCTCCAGAGGGTGGGGGGGCTTTTACATTTATACTTTACAGCTCCTGGAATCATTCATTAAATGGTATTTTTCCTGGCTCCAAAGATTACATTAAGAACTTTTCCATGAAAGTAATTACTGAGTATACTCATGTTCAGATATTGTCATGCAACTGAACAAGTCTCCGTGTTTTTTTAGGAGTTGGCTCTCTTTATAACCATTACTTAACCACATTCTGAGACAGCAACAAGTACTCTGCCTTGAACAACACACACAAAAAAAGTCCTGTGGCAGACACCACTGCAGATGTCCGTAAAACAACTCATCCAATTCAATAAATCCAGCCTGAGGTTTACTTTATGTCTCACTCATGAAATCTGGCAAGGAAAAAAACGTGATTTTTTTTTTTTTAAAGAAAAATGAGACTTTTAATGTCCTATGTCTTGTCAAACTACGGCGACTAGGGCTGTAATTATTATGGATTGGACCAAACTCTTCTAAGCCAGGTCACTCCAGTGGTATTCCCAGCTCTTTGCATCCTAACACAGAAGTAATGTAAATTTCTTCCTGGTGCTCTGCGGACGACAGAGATGAGACAAATGAGACTCCGGGACCCTTCTATCTCAGAGGCTTAAAAAATGAGCTGGAGAGCACTGGAAATGGAACTAACAAGGTAAAACAAAACGGTCGCTTAAAGGGAAACAATCAACAAAGGCCCTACAAATGAAAACCCTGCAACCTTCCGCCACCTCCCAAAGGTGGAGAACGCCAGAAGCCCGGGTTCCTGAACTGGAATCCCAGGCGGGCCTGGGCGACCCAGAGTCGCCAGGCGGAGACGGTGGGCGACTCAGCGAGGGCGCAATGCGGCCTCCCGCCGGGCCCGCTCCCCAGACAGCCCCCCAGGAATGAGCAAGGTAGGGAGTTCTCCCCGCCTCCTCCACACGCAGGGATCCAGGAAGAAGAAAGAGGCTCCGCGCCTCTCCAGCCCGTCGCGGGGTCCGCCGGCTCCGTTCCCCGGGCCCCAGGGCGTGCAGGCCGCGCCCCCTCCCCACCTCGGCGCCCCGCGCGCGCAGGGCCCGCCACCTGGCCCCGCCGCCCCCGCCATCCCGGCTTCACTCACAGAGCCCGAGCGCCACCGCAAGCACCGACCACAGCCAGCGCCTGCGGTCTGGGGATGCAATCAGTGCCCCGGCCCCGGCGGGCGCTGCCATCGTCCTCCGGCCGCAGCCGCCGCGGCTCTGGGCCCCGGTCCCCACTGCGGTTAGCTCGGCTCCGGCCCGGGGGCTCGGGACTCGCCGCCGCCCGCGTCTGCTAGCACCTCCACGCCGCAATCCCCGCTCGCGGCCCCAGCCGCTGCCAGCCAGCCCTCCGCCCAGACCTCGGCCCCGCGCCGGCCCCAGCTGTCCGCTCATTGGCCTGCTCCGCGCACTTTGAAGGACCCGATTGGAAGGCACCGACTGTCCATCACTCCCTCTCTGCAGGCGGGGCCCCGCCTTTTCGGTCCCACCCAGGCTCCTTATGCCGGCGCTGGAGGTCCCCGGCTGTCCGAGGCGACCGCCGCCAAGCCCTCTGCCTGCCTGCCTGCCTGCGTGGCTGTCCGCTGGTCTGTCCTGGCCCGCCCGCCCCCCCGCCAGCGTCTCCTCTGCCTCTTTAAGGGTCCAGTCCTCCAGATGTATTCATTGTCTGTCTTCGCCTGTTTCAGCTTTTCCCTGTTTCTCTGAGCCTTACCTAAAGGAAAAGAAGCAGTTCGTTTACAAAATTAAAAAAAAAAAAAAAAAAAAGAACGAGGGCTACGATGGGGAGAGACTTCTGATTCAGTCGTTCAGATAGAACACATCTCTCCCCTTGTCCTGTCTCTAAGGCCTGTCAGTTGCCTGGATCAGATAATTTATGTGTGCATATTGAGAAATCTACTAGCTTAAAAAGAAGTCTCCATCTTGTCTGAATCTCCTCTTAGGAGACCCCTGTTTTGGCTTAAAAAGGGTTGGGAACGGGGAACTCTTTCCTACTACCTGGAGCACAAATGAATGGGGTTTTGTTTGTTTTGCTTTTGTAAACAAAATATCCCTCGATTTGTCAATAAAAATTGTCAAGTTCCCCACCCAGACTCTGAAGTGCCGTTCTGAGCCGGCTCCACTTGGCTACCTTGGCCCAGAACAGTGTCTGCCACTTACTGGTTGCCCAATAAATTCTGGAAAGTGTTTGGAAGAGTCCTTATGAGAACAGCCCACAAAAGGGAGAAACGGAAGGACAGGAGCACAAGAAAAATGAGGGTGAAGGAAAAAAAGGAAAAAATCCAGATGGGAGGCCAATAGTGTGAGAGAAGGAAACAAGTATTAGACAATTAGGATGAGAGTGGGAGAAGAGCATGGTGAGAGCACCCAAATGCAGCCCCTCATTTCAGGGTTTTGTCTCAAGTCAACCTTATGAACACCTTTCCTGATATTTTAGCTATTTTACCCTGCTACCCTTATAGTTCAGCAAACTCATAATAATTACTTTAGCACTAGTGAGGGAAAATGAAAAAGAAAAAGAACGATTTCACTCTATTTCTCTCTCAGCAAGATCCTCATGAAGTGTTTCTGGAATGTCATAGGTTGGAAAGAATACAAATGCATTAAGTGAGCAATTACTATGTGCTGCAGATGTAGAATACCTAGCCTTTACTCTCAAGAAGCACAGAGTCTACCAGTCAGTGTAGCAAGCAACTACTGAACTAAATCTTTTTCAATGCTTGAAGAGAAGGTCGAACAAAGGAGAAACCGTAAGGCCAACAGGGACAGTGGTTCTCAAAGACACATGTTATGTTAAAAGCTAAAGCTTCTCCACTGACTGTGATGTACCTCAATACAGCTACCTCCCTCTTCTGAGAACCACGGGCCTGTGAGGTGTCTGGAAAAGATGCACAGAGGATGTAGCATTTGAGGTGGATTTTAAAGGCTGAATAAATTTTCACCAGAGAGAAACAGGAAAAGCAAACTCAGAAACAAGAAAGCAGTATCGGGTATAAGGAATAGTGGGTTAATCCTGTGTGGTTTGGAACTTCAGGGGGAATGAGTGAAAGAGGGGAAAGAGAGAATGCTGGAAAAGTAGGCTGTGGTAATATTTTGAAGAGCCTGGGGTTGTCTTTATCGTATAGGCAGTGGGGAGTGATGAGAGGGAAGTGACGAGTTCAGATCTGTGTTTTAAAAGGATGACTCCTGCAACAGACAAGGCAAGAGTGAAGAGAGCATGAGATAAGGTGTTGGCAGTGATGGTGGAGAGGAAGGTGAGGACTGCGGAAACATTTCACAAAAGGAATGACAGAACTGGGTATAAATTAGATGGGAAGTCTAATCAAAGACAGATGTGACCTCCAATTTCTAGCCAGAGCGGTGAATGATGCTACCAGTTAACTAAGACTAAAAACCCAGGAAGAGAACCTGGTCTGTGAGGAAAGCTAATGAGCTGGGCCTTGAACACAGCTGAAAGAGCTGAGAACACCCAGACGGTCAATCAGAAGGCAGTTAGATATCTAGGTGTGGAGCCCAAGGAAGCAACAGAAGGGCTACCGTGAAATCGGAGCCTGCTGGGGCAGCAAAGTGTTTCCACGATAAACAATATCAGACCATCAGTAGATACTTAATAAATATTTGTTGAATGAATAGAAGAATGAATGTTTAATCTAGAGAAGTTACAAAGAAAAACAAAATCATGTGAGGTTGTTTTAGCCATAGGCCTTGTATTGTAGTTTCTGATTCTTCTGTAGAGATAGTAAATGGAAAACAAACAAACAAACAAAAGCGTTGGATTTCAATCACTATTGTGAGCCTGAAGGTCTCACTCAACAAACCTCCTCTTCAGATACCTCCTTCTTCCTCCTGGAAACTCCTCTTTCCAGCTCAGTCAGTCCAGGCATACAGTTAGAATCAACTGAAGACTTTCCATCAGATGAGAAAAGTCATTTTTAATGGGCTGCCTTGCCTCTAAAAGAATGGGCTCCTTGGGGAGAATTTTCCCCACAGAGTCAGTAAGAAGGAAAATCATGTGCAGAGTCTTGTCTGATAATAGTTACCTATGTGCAGATCCCTTGGCCTCAAAGACTTCCCGCTCCACGCGCTGCACAATAAATGCACTAATAAGGAGGGGTTTTGCCTTGGGAACATCTCAGGGCGTTAAGTCTTCTCTTAATAGAGATCAGATAGGGGGCACCCAGGAGCAACTAGTGATGGCAAATATATATGGACAGAATTTTCTAGAGCTGGAATGAATGGGAGAAGTAGGAAGAGGGTGTCAGGCACCAAAATTTCCGACATCTCTGTGATTGTAGTAGAATTCTCTTCCACCCGCTGTACTCTCACTGGCGTTCTCTCCCTCCTTGTTTTTTAAGGTCTGTTGCCAGAAGAAAATGGAATGCTGTGATCTGTGGGTGGTGATAGCAAGCCATTCCAGGATGACTGAGATTTGATGAATATCAGATAGAGTCAAAGATGAATCCCAGGCCACACTGAGAAAGATTTACCTGGAGCTAAACCAGTTTCATTAACATTTCTATAGAGAGAATGTCTCAATCCAGGAAAGGGGTTGCATTTTTCTAGGAACTTTTTGAAAATCTGAAAATTCGAGTGTCCCTGGGCACCAAGTTGGGGGAACATGGGTAATGGGGTCTTTAGGGTTCATTGTATAGAAGGATATGCCACCAGGCTTCTTCATTTACTGTGGCTGGAATAAAATGTTCTTCAAGGTCCTCTGTCTCCCTGTGCCCTGCTGCCACCTATGTACTACTACTGCCTCACCTATGAGGGGAGAATGTACACTGGAGAGAGAGCACAGGCATTCCTCTCACCAGGATAGAGACATTTCTCACTGTGAGTTGGGCAATTGATATCCTGAGTTTCGTTACCGTCAGTCTTCCTGTATCATGGTTGGGAGGGCAAATGTGATACTCTAGTGGCACCTGCAGAGTAAAAGACAAACCCTTTCAATCACTAGAGAGAAGTAGGAGTAAGAAAAAAAAAAAGCCCTAAAATGATAATAACTGTAGTAAATTCAAGTAGGAAAGATGAGCATAGCGACAGACCTCTTGGTAACTGTAGAGATGGAGGTTTCCAGAAAACTGAAGTGGTTACATTATTTTACCTAACGAGTTATATTTTGTAGTTTCCTCATTCTTGGGAGAAATAGAAATTTCTTAAGTGTCCAGGGCACATTTTTTTCCAGTTAGGTTCTGATGAATAAACTCTGCTGGCATCTAGGATTAACGAACATCTTAAAAGGTATTCTTATTCTCCTTGCCTTGGGCCCTAAGGAGGACTGAGGACTCAAGTTAGGACAGTTTCCAATAAAACAAAGGGTGGGGACTGAACGTTAGAGCTCCAGAACTGCAATTTACTCGTATCAAACCATAAGAAGAAAGTTGACAACCCAGAGTCTGGCACATAGCGCTTCTAAATGTTTGTTGAACAAATGAGCAATCAAATGAATGAATAAACTGGAGAATGAATGTTATATGACATAAAATAAACAAATAGGCCTGTTCAGGAGAGTCACCCTGTCTACTTGTAGTTTCCTATCTGGTTAGTTATTTGCTAAAGTTGCAATTCACAATTAGTGATTGTCCAAATACCAAAATTTGTATTTTTAAGGGATTTGGAACAAATGGTGGTCATTCAGAAATTATTCACTGAGCACCAGTTTTGCCAGCATAAGCCTCAGTACTAAGTATTTAATAATTCAAAATATAGTAAAGAAGCCATGCATTAAAAATATTGGGCACCAATTATATAACAATTGGTTGTCAATTATACAGTGGAATTCAGTGTTGCTGTTAGTGTTGATGTCTTGTCCTCTAATAAATAATGATTAGAGGAGACAAGACTGCAACCCAATTATATACCACATAAAATTGGTTTTAATATGTTAAAGGATCTTTTTCTGAGAAGGTCAGAGTTTGGGATTTATGGAAAAGAGAGAGAGAGACAGATTTTCCAGCTGAAGAAAACAGTTTGAGTAAAAACACAGTGATGGTAATTTGCAAGGCTGGAAAGGTGGTGCTTTGAACACTAGGATGAAAGGTGTAGGCGAGAAACGGACAATTTTACTACTATTGGAAAGAGCAACATCCTGAACGCAGCAAGGGAGAGAATCTGGAATCCGCCTGCCACAGGGATATTGCCACACACTCACTGCAACTTATCAGCCATAAACATAAATGGAATTGTAAATATGCTACTGGTAGTGACACCGTTGTTTTCTTCTCTGTCATTGATTTTCAAAGATCAAGAGAGAAAAGAAAGAAAATCGAAAACACAAGAACGCGAAACAGCTGAAGGATATAAGCATATTACACGGATAACCACTTGGGGGCGCGGGACTAAGTAGTTCCTCCTTCTTTTATAATGACGGGAAGTGGAAAGATACGACGGCTCGTTGGTCTAGGGGTATGATTCTCGCTTAGGGTGCGAGAGGTCCCGGGTTCAAATCCCGGACGAGCCCGCCTTTTTCCTTCTTCAGGAATTAATAATTTCTAAAGAAATTAATTTTAGAATAGATCCATAAATGTAATAAATACACGTTGGTGGAAAATACAAAATTGAGACTTTTTGAACTTAGAGCACACTTTACGTTCAAATACCATTAAAAGACGTAACATGAAAACGTAGAAAGTTTGCTAACCATGTAATACTTTGAAAATGCTTGTCCCCACTCCTGCCAGTTTCGGAGTCGAGCGCTTGTGTTAGGGACTGAGTTCCGATCTCGGTTGCCTACAGGTGCGGTTTAAACTTGCCCAGGCCCGCGCATGTCCGCACGCACAGCGACCGCTGGAGGAGGACAGCGCGCCCCATCACCCTGGTCCCGCTAATCCACGGCGCCCCCTGCTCACGTTTGGAGTGTTCGAGGGGTGCCCAGGAGTCCGCACGAGGCTTGTCTCTTTTCCAAGTACGTGTGTTTTAAATGGTACAAGCATTTTCATACCTTGCCCTCAGACGTACAAAGACCACACACATACTGAACGAACTGATCTCATCCAATCCTTTACTTCCTAAAGCGAAGACGATCAAGATTCGAGCTCAAGGGACCGGACTAGTTTCATTTCAGCCTCTAAATGAGCCGTGTAAGAAAAAGAAACTGTTTTCTAAATTTTAGGCGTAGACAGAAAAGGTTCGGGCTCGTCCGGGATTTGAACCCGGGACCTCTCGCACCCGAAGCGAGAATCATACCCCTAGACCAACGAGCCGCTCTCCGCAAAAACGCTCCCAGCGCCTCTCTTCAACCTTGCATCGCCTCTGGCCGCACTGCCTGACTGACCCCAGCCGTTGACCCTTCTTTTACTCCCCAGGTCTCTGGTCGAAAACCCTCCTCGCCACCCGAAGGAGCGCCAGGAAGGGACGTGCACTTTGCCCAGCGGGGCCGGTGGTATCACCCAGCGCCCGGGCTCTGCGCCTCGGCCTGCGGCCGTCCGCCCTCGATCCGAGAAGCCGCCTCCCCAAAGCCAGGACGGCCCCTGCAGCGCGGTGGCTGCTGGGCGCTGGGAGCCCGAGCTAGGAGGGCGCGGGCAGGGCCCCTCGGACATACTGGACGCCGCCGGGTGTCCGCCGCCCAGCGTCTCCACGCTGCCAGTTTCGCTCCTTGCGGGGAGCTCCCGCCGCTCTTCACTCAGACCATCCTCAGAGCACTTGGCTGTGTGCCGCGTGCCCCACCCCCGTCCCCATCCCAATCCCCTGTGCTGCAGCGGGACGACGCTCGCGGGTGGGCGGGGCGGGAAATAGCGCGGAGGAGCGGGCGAGAGATGGGAAGGGATGCACCTTATCCCTGGGAGGGAGTGACGGGGCGAAGAATTTGCAAAGGAGAGAGTATTAACAGCTAACTTATTTCGAACGTTCATTTTGAGATCCTGCACTCTTTTAGGCGTTTTACATGTACTGAACTCACTGCATATTTGTAACAAATTTTCCCTTAGTTACTACTGTTATCCTCATTTTGCAGTGAGATAACTCAGGCCACACGGCGGCAAGGAAGTGGTAGCGCAGGCACAGGAACTACCGAGGTCGTGGAAGGTGGGGTTAATAGCGAGGGCCGTGAAAGGGGCTGAGGAGCAAGGGGGCAGAGTTGGGTGCCTTGGTAGCTTGGAGGAGTGGAAAAGGCTGTGGTAGTGGGCAGGACCTTCGCTCTGGCGCCACCCCACCTCCATCCCCTACTGTAATAGGAAGAACAAATCTGACTCACTGGATCTGTATCTTTTACTTTAACCTTTGTAGTCTATTGCTTTTGTTAAGAGTTAATTACTAAAGGGCTGTTGCCTGTAGCTTAAAGTACACATGATGGCCCATCTCTGGTAACCCTGCCTCCCATGCCTGAAAGTTAAGCTAAAACACATTTGTTTAAGCTCACAGGAAACATCCTGACCAGGGCCACCTGTGAATGGCTGCAGGAAAGAAGGAAGTAACACATCCGTTCCAGAGTCTGGCCAGAACCAGGAAATGTTTGCAATAACTTCTCTCTCTTTCTCTCTTTTTTTAAACGTTACCTCTTATATGTTCTGGTATAATGTTATAAGTCATAATTCTAGTTATTACTTTAAAATGTATGTCTCAGAAATAACTAAATTTCCTTGTCAATTGCGATATTATGAACTTTCATCAAATCTTTAACTGTGGTCATTTTTAAGTCTCTTGTCATTTACAGACAGTTCTGGGTGTACTCTGATGCTTTTGCAAATATGTGCCTATAAAAGGGTTTCATCGTCGAGGAATTCATGGAAAAGACTCTGACAGGTACAGATTTCTGGTAACTGACTATACTGCTGAACTGAATGAATAAGCATTTTCAGAACTCTAATGGAAAACTGATGAATTCATAAAAGTGCTAACAAAAGATCAAGATGAAAAAAAAATTACATGGGGCTGAGTGAACTGATGAGGATGATTATAATTTTTGTGACTTTCTGTTTGAATAAAAAAAAAAATCCCACAAGGACTCAGAGGCAAAAAATATACAATTCAGTTTTCACTGCAAAGTAAAGGAGCTGTTACAGTGGAGGATTACTGGACTGAATGTCAACATTATGACATGGTGTGAGTGTGTTTCGTGTTTGGTAATTGCAATCATTGTTGCTTTTGTTGTGGTCATCCATTAAAACAAAAAACAAAAAACTTTACCTCCTCACTTCCCCCTCTTTGTTCTATAAAAGAAACAATCATCCAAACCTGGGCAAGATGATTCTTTGGGACACTAGTCCACCATCTTTTCAGTCTGCTGGGTTTCCAGATAAAGTTGCTATTCCTTGCCTCAGCGACTCTTCTCTGGATTTGTTGCCCTGTGGAGGAGTGAGCGGTACCAGCTTGGACTCCTTAACACGACCCCCCCCCCCCCACTTGTGCCGCATAGTTTGAGCCTATCCTAAGGCCCTTAACTCCAGTGGACCAGGAGTGCAGGGTCTTAAGCTAGCCTTGTCTGCTTTTGGCCTGCACTCCCCTCTCCCTCCCCAACACCCTTGAGTTGGTGGTTGGGTTGCAGAGGCTTCTCATTTCTGAAGCCCTCTTCCATCCTTAAGGTACCTTGAATTTGGGGGTCACTGGAATACTTTCCTCCGAACCCTGGTCAGACTGTTCTCTGAGGGTCCAGGTGGTGTTGCTGTCCTCTCACCCTTTGACTGAAAGCTCTCCATTTGCACCAGCTTCTCTGCTCATCCCGTGGTCCCTTCCTTCCTCCTGATGCCAGTGGGCTCTGGGAGTGCCACTGAATATAGAAGGTCAGGACCAGAGCTCACACCCTTGGGGAGTGTGACAGGGGAAATACAAGTGAAAACACTTCAAAACAAAGAGTTAAAGCTGGAAAACCTTTCTATAACCCATTCTGGCCATGTAGAGAGATCCCAGAGCCATGCTGCTCCCTGGAGTAGAAGGACATGTGTAGGATGGGCCGCTCTAAGCCTTCCATTTGCTTTGATAGTATGTAAATTTTTTAAAATAAATTTATTTATTTGGCTGCATTGGGTCTTCATTGCTGTGCGCATGGTGGTGTGTGGGCTTCGCATTGCGGTGGCTTCTCTGTTGTGGAGCACAGGCTCTAGGCATGTGGGCTGCAATAGTTGTGGCTCATGGGCTTAGTTGCTCCGCAACCGGGGCTCTAACCCGTGTCCCCCGAATCAGCAGGCGGACTCGCAACCACTGCGCCACCAGGAAATTTTACTGCGCCACCAGTAAAATTAAAATTTTACTTTTAATCCACTCTTTTGTAGTCTGAGAATGGGTTCGGGAGGGTGAGGAAGGAGTTCTCCTCAGGCGGAGTCCTGAGCAATCTAGGTTTTGCCCTCCCCTTTCAGACTGTGCCTTTTCGAGGGCTCCCTCTGCCCTGCCTGAGCTGTATCTCACTCACTCACCAAGGTGCCATGAAAGATGGCAAGACTGGAGACCTTTCCTACCTTTGCCAGTGTCCACTCTCAAGGTTTTTGTTGTTATTGTTTTTCAATTTCCCCATGCCTGTTTTCCCATCCCTTTAAGTTGTTTGTAATAATTTTAGACTATTCCATCAAGACAATATAGCATACTTTTCTTTTTTCTTTCTTTTCTTTTCTTCTTTTTTTTTTTTTTGGTCGCACCACGTCTTGCAGGATCTTAGTTCCCCCAGACCAGGGATTGAAACCAGTGCCCCCTGCAGTGGAAACACAGAGTCCTAACCACTGGACTGCCAAGGAATTCTGATAGCATAATTTTCTTAATAATTCTTCTACTGTATAATAAATCATTGGTGTCCAACATTTCACTGATATAAATATTGTTTGGCCCATTTGTGTATATACTTTCCCCACGTATTACATGATTTCCTTAGGATTTACTCCCAGAGCTGGGATAACCGCTTTTGTGGCTCTCCATGTAATTCCATGCCAATGAGCTGGGCTTAGCTGGTTAGCAAGTAAGATGAAAACTGATGTGGAAGAAGAGGACCAGGGGCTTCCAGAGAACTTTAAAAGCCATGATTAAATATTTTAATTTGACTTAAGGGATTTGGTGGCATTAAAGCCTTTGAGAATGGTGGTATGTTAAAAGTACTATTGAACATAACAATTTTGACTTGGGTTCAGCTGCATGTGAGGGCGAAGATGAAATGAGAATAAGAAGAGGTCCATTAGTAGATGATTAGAATAACTCTAAGATGATGTCATGGTTGATGCCTTGAAATTGTGAATGGCTTTTACAAACACTTATGGTGAGGGATTTGTGTATTTTGTCACTAATGTTTGCTTGCCACTGAATTCTGACACAGTTTGGGCTTAAGTGGAACAGACTTGGCTCTGACTTGGAATGGTCAGCCCTTGGAAGTGAGAATACAATTTAATTGTGTGGGTCTGCCATTCGAAGGAAACCTCTGGCTAACTTGCCCCACAGGACTGGCCTCAGGACAGTGTGCTGCGTCTTATTTGCTGCCCGTGCAGTTAAGCGCTAACTGGCTCGCAGGCCACTGCCGTTGTCATGCTGGTAGGTTTGCTTCGTTCACTGCAAGCCATGTCCTGACCCACACAGAAAGTGGGATCAGATTGAACATTTGTGCCTTTTCCAGACTCCAGTCCAATAGCCTATAATAGCTTCAGCTAGTTTTTACTACAAACATTTCTTTGTGCTTTCCCTCCAGTGATCCTTTTTCAGAAACTTATCTCATGCCTCCCTCTGAATTTTGCAATCCCTAAATAATTAGGAATGATATTTTGGAGTTGCCTCAGCCCTTTGATTTTTTGTTCAAATGTTTTCACTTGTTTTAAGTTTTGAGAGTGCATGAGGCCATAAATGTGATAGGAATCTAAGATATAGACTGTGAAAAGAACTGCTTTCCACAACACCTTCGTTTCCACCAGGGCATATTATTACCCCTCTTTTATACACATTTGGTCTTACTCCGGATGTTATTGGTTGAATAGAAGAAGACAGAAGTTTACAGTTTTCATGATCAAAATTGTGATTGTTTTGGAAGACATGCTCATGATGGTATGTTACAGAAGAGAAGAATACACAGTTTCACACAGTGAGATCCCAGTTTTGGAACAACAACGAATTAACAACAAAACATGTAATACACACATTAAAAAAACTAGAGGGAAATCCATAAAATATTAACACTAGCTATCTCTTAGTAGTGGGATTATGAATAATTTTTATTTACTTAAAATATTTTTTCTCCACAAATGTTTAAAAATAAAGGTGTATTGCTTTTATAATGAGAAAAAATAAAGATAATTAATATTTTTAAATCACAGAGAAAACAGGGCTCCTAAAACTACATGTTTCCTTTTGCTTGGTAGAATGAAAAGAGGCACAGAATTAGAGATGATGCAGAGCAGGCCCTTTTGCCCTTTCCCATCCCAGCTGCTTCCAGAAGTCGTCAAGAAGGCCGCTACTGGTGCTCCTGAGGGGCCAGGTTCGGCCGTGATGGTGAGTGCCTGGCACCACCCAGCACCCATGGGTTCCTTAGACAATCCAACAGTAGCGACTAGTGTTTGAGGTCCTATTATTTTCTTGGAGCAGAAGGAATATCTGCCTCTTGGTAATACCGTCCTTTGAGTACCGACCATACAATCATTCTAGAATCTTGCTTCTGAATTTTGGTTTAAGTGCAATTCAGCCCACTCATGATTTAAAACAGAAGCAGTTGATAAATGTAATAACTGGCATTACAGGTTTGCCTAAGGCATTTTTTCCACATTTTCATTTAAAACTACACCATCAAGGGTCAGGGTCTCAGGGTCGTTACCGACAGGAGCGTGCAGCGGGGAACCCTAGCCTGTTTCGACCTCTTCCTTCTACATCCTGTTTCCTTCATAGCATCTCCCTGGCTGTGCCTAGGCGTTGCAGGTCCCATGGAGAGCCCAGAACTTTCCAGGAGGAGGAGGAGAAGAAATCCCTTTGCTCCTGTTTTTGAAGTGGGTGGCTCCCTTGGTGCTGTGAGGCATTTAACACATTCACCTCCTCTTCCTCTGCACAGGATCAAAGAACCACAGTTTCCTGCCCCATTTGACCACCGTGGGGCCTCTCCCACAGCTCTCCTCGAATTTGAGGGCAGAACTGGAGTAATGGTTTTCTCAGCCTCCATAGCCACTCTGGTCAGGACATCACTGGGCTAAATGGGAAGCTGACTTACCCTAAGCAAGACGGGGAAGTCAGGAAAGTGTGTCAATTGCCCCTAGAGTTTCACGTACTTTGCTCTTCTTTTTCAACCCCTTCTGGGAAGGCTTTCTAGAACCAACTCAGCTCAAGATGTGACGACCGAACTTCCCTGGTGGTGCAGTGATGAAGAATTCGCTTGCCAATGCAGGGGACACGGGTTTGAGCCCTGGTCCGGGAAGATCCCACATGCCGCGGAGCAACTAAGCTCGTGTGCCACAACTACTGAGCCTGCGCTCTAGAGCGTGAGAGCCACAACTACTGAGGCCCGCGTGCCTAGAGCCCGTGCTCCGCACCAAGAGAAGCCACCGCAATGAGAAGCCCGCGCACCGCAACGAGGAGTAGCCCCCGCTCGTCGCAACTAGAGAAAGCCCGTGCGCAGCAACGAACACACAAAGCGGCCAAGAATAATGACCTCCTTTTAAGTACCTCCCCTTAAGAAGAAGCCCATCATTCCTCTAACTTACCTCAAGGAGACAACAGACCATGGGGAAAAAAAAAAGATGTGATGACAAAGGAGACCTAAAATATTACCTCTCTCAGGATACACGTTTTGATTGGGAAGAAGACTAGAGCCAGCGGAATCAGTTGCTAACATTTCAGGCATCTGGAATCAGTGAGGGAGTTTTTGGGCAGCGACAGATGTTGAAAATAATCCTATTCCAGCTCTGAAATCAGTTTAATCATTCATTACTTACCAAATGTTTATTGAGCACCTATAATACATGAGGCACTGGCACAATGAACTACACAAACAGACTTGACCCTCATGGAGCTCCAGGCTGGCTCTGGACACAGTGATACATTATTACATTTAAAACGAGACTGATTTTTCTTTGGTGGCTTATGAAAACAAATTCCGTTTTATCTGAGTAGCACTCGAATTTTGCTCAGAGCTCTATTGTTGTTGTTGTTTCTCCCACACAGCATCATATCTTTTGGTAACAGCACTCTGATTTTACCTTGCTCCATTCACAGTCCTTGCAGATGAAATAGAATTAACTCACCTAGCCCCTAACTGCAGGAGAGTGACAGAGGGCCGGCCAATCTGATCTCTGCATCTCCTTGGTCATAATGATTGGCTCAGGTATAGATATAGGATCCCCACCAAGCCTATAGAAAACCTTTGCAGGATTTTTCCCCACAGTTACTGGGAAAAAAATAAGCTCTTTCCATTGGGTTTGCAGGCTGGGAAGAGGCTGCCTGAGAATATGGCCAACACAGAGGAAAGCAGAGACCAATAACAGAGAAAGATTTCTGACATTGCTTAAGTGCTTGTATTCAGGTCTGTCCATGGATTGTCAAAACGTATTATTCAGTGTATAGCAGGAGGGAGGGAGAGACGGACAGACAGAGAACGAGAGAGAGAGAGGGAGATTCATAGATATAGCTGTTTTGTATCAGCCTGTTTGAGTTGGGTTCCTTTCATTAGCAACTGAAGGTCCTCATTCATTCAACTGTATTAAAGTTTTACATTCCCAAGAGTACCGAATCAAAAGAAGATGATGAACTGGTTGTCCACTCCTTTATTCCCTTATCTGACATTTTACGGAGTGACTAGTCAGCTGGTCACAGGCCAAAACTGGTCTGGCAAACAGGGTCCTGTTGAGGGTGACCTCAGTGGGGAGAGTGGACTTCTGAGGTCCCTGAGCTCTTCTTCATGGTCATATCTGGTTACCCAGTTCCACATGCAGCCCCCTTTTCAATACTGGCATATCCCTTCAAAGCATTCAAGTTTTCTTCCTGCTCCCTCTCTGGAGAAAGGAAGGACACAGTTTAATATTCAAGCTGGGTTACAAAGGTAGTGGAAGAATGATTCTGATTTTTCTCTTCAGCCTTGTAGCTGTGAAGAATCAGTGTTTTCCTTCAAGCCTATTAAGGAATCCTGATAAAAGTCTTCCTGGCCTGGTGATGACTCTGTGCCACCTAAGACACAAATGGATTTCTTCAATCCACGGTGTGAAATCCCAGTCTCAGCCATGGTGTTGCAACACTGAATCACGGTCACTTCGAGAAAGGAGAGCATTAAACAGCCAGGTTGCAGCGCCCACAGGGAACAGGTCCTGCCTTTGCTTCACGAATTCCCCGCCAAGAACCCCATCACTAATAACAATGCCTGCGGCGGGGCCTTTGTGTTCTCACAAAATAGATCAAATTATGTGACTAATAAGGAACTGGGGAGACAACTGGACACCGTCATACATGCTCCTTCAGTGTCACATTCTTAGTTTTTGTTGCTCCTTCTTCATCTGCTACTGTAAGGTATGGACCCTCCAGAAGAAAAATAGAGTTTTATTTTTACATCTACATCCCATCTGTCCCGTTCCTTTTTCTAGTAAGAGAAGTGGCAGATTTCCCTTTTTCATTGCAGTCATGCTCACGTTCTCAAAACTCTTGCCCAGATATTTGCACGAATATATAAACAGCCCAAAGACATATATAAATAAATCCATGTATTGTTTAGGGGGTATACTTCTCTGTCGATGACAGATAGATGATAGGTTAGATAGATGATAGATATTATACAGATCTCAAAATAACTGACACACATATCTCCCAAACTCTGCTAAAATACAAAGCTTATTATGGTATCAGTCTTCACTAGATTACAAGGTTTAGAAGCTGCATTTGATTTAAAAATAGTTTTTGAAAAAATATATATCCCAAATATTAACACTATCCTGGAGTTAGAAAAACTGTAAATGGGGTGATAAACCGAGGTACCAGCAGTGAGATAAGGCCTTTTAAGTCTGGGAAACTACTTTCTGTGGTCAGAGTAGAGTGTGGTCTAAGAGACCTCCAGAAAAATGACTGCTCCAGCTACCAAGTCAGCATACTGAGATACTGAAATACTCAAATCTGAATAAGGGCCAACCCTTAAGATTAAACATTTATTTGGACGAGCGTCTTTCAGCAGGAGTGTGGGAAGAGGGGAGAGGATATGTCAAGGAAGGGGTATCAGGCCCCCTGTCCCCGGCGAAGCCCCACGCACTCTCCGAACAGACCGATAAAGCAAGAGCTACCCAGGAGGAACAGACAGAAGACCCGCCCCACCCCTCCTGAGTCGGGGAGGAGAGCCTGGGTTTCCGTTCAAGTCAGAGAAGCCAGGAAGGATGTTCTCATTATGTAGCTTGCACATCACGAAGCTCAAAGCACTTCCCAGGAGATATCTAATCCGTGCTCGAGGCTTCCCCTCCGGAAGCACAAACTTCATCCTAACCAGAGGGCAGGCATTGTCCAGGTGTCACTGCTCTGCTTACAGGATGAGGAAATGCAGCACAGAGACATCTTGCCTCTCCAAAGGAGCTGCTGCCCGCCTCTGCTCGCTCTCCCCCTGGCAGAAGCAGGTGAGCCGAGCTGGTCGCCTCCCAGTGTATCACCAGCTAGAGAATTACCTGATGGAAAAGCTCCCGTTGCTGGAACAGACACATATTTTTAAATGTTTCAATAATTATCTCTTCTCGGCCAATGTTTTCAAAATTGGTTGGCCAGTCAAATCTGGACCAAGCTGAAAGGCTGTCTCAGGGTCTCCATACAATTTAAGGTCCTCTGTAACTTACAGGATTTATATTTCCAGTGATACTACTTTGTTTCTAGCTACTTGAAATGAGTTTTTACTTACACTTGAGAATCATGAAAACTTAAGAACAATAAAAAGGCTGTCACCTTACACAAACACAATCTGATTAGGTAGATCTCAGTCCAGTTCTGAGGTCCGCTATAGGGTTAGGTGGGTGTGGACAGTATATGGGCCCCACAGTTTGACCAGTATTCCTGGGGAGTTGTCACCATAGTAAATTGTTTTAAATAAGTTGTTTTTTTTTAAACCAAGTCCATCAAGTGACACAACTTTTATCAAGTTGATAAAAGTCTGCTGCCCTCAGATCCAATCTCTGTCTACAATGGTGCTGAGGTCGGGAAATGGCACCCTGTGTCCTCAGGCTGACTCCAGACCCTCAGCCCATCCCGCTTCTGCGATGGCTTCCTTTGCTGCCGCTACAATCATTGCTGCTACTTCAAGGACACGGCTCCAGCAGCTTCATCACTAGGCACAATGAGATCTTCTTCACATTTTAGTGTCCTGGACAGGGGTATTATCCTGTGAGCAGAGGAGGAAGGAATAAATTAGGAGGAAAGTAGGAAATCTGGACACTCAGCCTGTGTCCTTGGGGATGCTACATCAGGTAATAGTAGTAATAGTGATAATAATGCTATGTGCCTGACATAGTTTTTCACGTGCATCAACTCATTTATTCCTCACGAAAGCAATATGGGTTTGGTAGTTCTATTAGCTCTGTTTTATAGGTGGGGTAATTAAGGCACAGAAAGGTCAAGTGACTTCCCCTAGGTCACACAGCTAGTAAGTGGTGGGGTCAGGATTTAAACCCCGGGACCGGAGCTTGAGCCCTCAACGAGGACACTGCCTATTCCTTGATGCATGGCTTCCCATGTCCTCCTTACCCTAGCTTCTTACTTCCTCACTCATTCCCATTAATTTCCTCATCCTGAAACACTGCTCAAGAATCAAAGAGAAAGAAGAAAAGTACCTCATGAGAAGAAATGCGTTAAGGCTAACAACGGAATTTCAGGTTTCAGTTAAATGTAAGTGAAGAAACAAAGCGAGCAGCAGTTTGGTTTTGGAGATATGGAGCGTGAGGGACTGGTGGGCCTGTGGATGTGTGGTTGGGACCGTGGTGAGAGCCCGGCTGGTGCTAAGCAGTCAGGAGGGGCCGGCAGGTAATGGTGAGGACCAGGGGTAGGAGTCACTGACGAAAGGAGATAAGGGCTTCCCTGGTGGCGCAGTGGTTGAGAGTCCGCCTGCCGATGCAGGGGACACAGGTTCATGCCCTGGTCCAGGAAGACCCCACACGCCGCGGAGCGGCTAGGCCCGTGAGCCATGGCCGCTGGGCCTGCGTGTCTGGAGCCCGTGCTCCGCAACAGAAGAGGCCACAACGGTGAGAGATCCAAACATGTTTGTAGGCAGAAAGGGGTGAGCTAGTGAGGAGCTGGAAATACAGAAGAGTAACAGAATGGGGAAATCTTAGTGTAACACTTCACTTAAAATGCACACACACGCTCCACAAATATCTTGTAGAAAAGTGCAGAAAATGGTAGACACAGCAGACAAGGGGGTTTGCCTTATCAAGGAAAGGGGCCTCTCTTCAGATGTGCAGGAAGAAGAGACTCGGAGGATATGAGCAAGTGGCAAACAGGCTGGTCTTCCCTTTAGGTAAACAGGAAGGAGGTGAGGTCATCCGCAGAGTGGGAGAGGGAGAGGTAGGGAGCGAGCTGGACGAACGGTGATGAAAACAGGATCATAGAGAAGCAGTGAGAGGGTATCAGGCAGCAGTGAGGTTGGATACGGTTCATCTGGGTCAGTAAGAGTTTTTAAGAGATCCAGGCAGCATGGTTTCATGAATTCCACCAATGACACAAGTCTTGGCAGAGAAGGTGGGTGTGAGAGTGACTTAGCTTTGGGGATTAATACAGAAAGATAGAGCAGGTCGATGGTGAGAGGGAGATTAAAGTGCAGAAGGACAGCAACGACAAAACATGTGGAAGGACAGCTCGTTAAGTGACTGGCCACGGAGGAAGCCTGCGGGGCAGGGACATGGGATCTCAGTGGAAGGTAGTTCAGAGGCTAAGGGAGGGACTGAGGTAGAAACGCAAGCGGAGGAAGGTGGCAAAACTTTGACAACCTTAGTCCAACCCCCTGGTTTTGCAGAGGAAGAAACCCAAGCTCCAAGAAGGGACAGGAGTTGTCCAAGGTCACAGAGCTCGATGTTGACACGAAGGACACCAGCGCTACTCATCAGAATAAACTGCTTCACAAAGCACCTCTGTACATCTACATAACTTATTTAATCTGGGAGGGGCACTGCTTCCAATGCTCTTTTGGTCTTTTCAAGCCTGGTCAAAGTTAGAACCAAGGGCTTCCCTGGCGGCGCAGTGGTTGAGAGTCCGCCTGCCAATGCAAGGGACGCGGGTTCGTGCCCGGTCCGGGAGGATCCCACATGCCGCGGAGCGGCTGGCCTGCACATCCGGAGCCTGTGCTCCACAACGGAAGAGGCCACGACAGTGAGAGGCCCCCGTACCGCGAAAAAAAAAAAAAAAAGTTAGAACCAAAATGCCTCGGGCAGTGGTGCCAAAGGGTTCCCCAGTAAGGACAACTGTGAAGTGGGCCCCTTGTGTCACGGGCTTCCCCAGCGCGCCATGCCTGTCCAAGTTCCTTCCTGGATCTCAACAGAGGCAGCGCACACCACTAAAGAGACGGCTTCCGGCCCCGATTTAATCCCCATCTTGTTCTTTGATTGGTAGAAGTATCTTGATCAGATAAACTACAAGAGGAATAATGCTCAGTGTCAGACTGTCAAGAGGAAGGGATAAATATATTTAGCAATTAAAAAATACATCTTTGGGGCTTCCCTGATGGCTCAGTGGTTAAGAATCCACCAGCTAATGCAGGGGACACGGGTTCGAGCCCTGGTCCAGGAAGATCCCACATGCCGTGGAGCAACTAAGCCCGTGTGCCACAACTACTGAACCCGCATGCCTAGAGCCCGTACTCCACAACAAGAGAAGCCACCGCAATGAGAAGCCCGTGCACCACAACGAAGAGAAGCCCCCGCTCGCCGCAACTAGAGAAAAGCCAGCGCGCAGCAATGAAAACCCAACGCAGCCAAAAATAAATAAAATTTATAAAAAAACAAAAAAAAAAACACCACATCTCTGTCCAAAATAACTGCAGCTCAGTCCATCAAACCCAAATAGGACTGAAAATATGAACACTGAATTGTATATGGTGATTATGCCTACTAAGGAGAGAGGTGCAAAGAGGGAGACGAGGGTAGAGATACAAAATTCATTCTCATATATCACTTGTATGTGGAATCTAAAATATGACACAAATGAACATATCTATGAAAGAGAAACAAAGTCACAGACAGAGAAGAGGCTTGTGGTTGTCAAGGGGAAGGGGGTTGGGGGAGGGAAGGATTGGGAGTTTGGGGTCAGCAGACGCAAGCTATTATATATAGGATGGATAAACAACAAGGTCCTATTGTATAGCACAGGGAACTATACTCAATATCCTGTGATAAACCATAATGGAAAAGAATATGACAAAGAATATATATGTGTATAACTGAGTCACTTTGCTGTACAGCAGAAATTAACACATTGTAACAACTATACTTCAATAAAATTTTTCATTCTCCATACTTCTTTTTTTTTTTTGCGGTACGCGGGCCTCCCACTGCTGCGGCCTCTCCCGCTGCGGAGCACAGACTCCGGACACGCAGGCCCAGCCGCCATGGCTCACGGGCCCAGCCGCTCCGCGGCACGTGGGATCCCCCTAGACCAGGGCACGAATCCGCGTCCCCTGCACCGGCAGGCGGACCCTCAACCACTGCGCCACCAGGGAAGCCCCAGTTCTCCATACTTCTATGTGGCTAGAATCTTTAAAAGATTGTATTCAATGCACTATGGAATAAAAATTATTCTAGACAATTTTACCAGTAATTTTAGATATAGGTCAGTTGGAAAATGACTCTAACACATTACTACTTAAGTCATTAATTTATGAATTGATGTTAACTATAGGCAAAATAGGAGAAAGGCTATGCTATGTCTGCCTGCTTCCATTTTAAAACCACAACAGGAATCTAGAGACCAGACCTTTTGTTCACCTTATCAAACTTTGCCAATTCCTTATGAAAAGTAAATGAACTGAAAAGCCCCAGTGAGTAGCAAATTATTAGTAGTATGATTCAAGGGAAAAACGGAAAGTTTAGAGGTACAATTTCTGGAAAAGACATATTTTCAACCAAGTCTTTTTGCTGTTTATTTGGCACCTCAAACACATACCCATCTTTATCCTTGTATATTAAAGAATTTAATATATTAAATCCTCAAGAATTTTTTCAAGAATTTTATAATATTCTTTAAAATCTCCTTGGGAGTGGATGTGTGTTCACATTTGTTGCAAACACACACACACACTACAGCTAGTACAGTGTTCTGCACATAGTGAGGATCTGACATGTGCAATTAAATGAGAAATTATATGCTGTTAAGCTCTTATAAAGAGGTAGCACCTTGCATTTAAGTAATAAAACAAAAAATGAAAATGGTGTCTTGAAAATTTAAAAATCCAAATTTTAAAGTTTTTTTAGGGCTTCCCAGGTGGCGCAGTGGTTGACAGTCCGCCTGCCGATGCAGGGGACATGGGTTCGTGCCCCGGTCCGGGAAGATCCCACATGCTGCGGAGCGGCCGGGCCTGTGAGCTACGGCTGCTGAGCCTGTGCGTCCGGAGCCTGTGCTCCGCAACAGGAGCGGCCACAACAGTGAGAGGCCCGCGTACAGCAAAAAAAAAAAAAAAAAAAAAAGTTAAAAAATTAAAAAAATTTTTTTGGCCATGCTGCGTGGCTGTGTGATCTTAATTCCCCAACCAGGGATGGGACCCGGGCCCACAGCAATGAAAGCTCCGAGTCCTAACCACTGGACCACCAGGGAATTCCCCCAATTTTTTAAAGTATTACTATATGAAAGAAAGCTTAATGAACATTCGAAAGCAACACGTTTAGAACCTGAACACTATCAATCTGGGGTATAAAAATACAACCACAAAGAAGAAAGGCTGGAAGGATGTACACATGCCAGCCCTGTGTGATTTGGGCACGGTCCCAAACAACAGCTCTCAGATGGCATTTTGGAAAGCTACAGGTTCTGAGTCTGTTCAACCAATTTTGGGCTTATAAATTACTTCACCAAGTCACTTCAAGGATCTAGATATTAACCACTGTAAAAAACAAACAAAACCAAAAAACATCACCACGGTTGGGGCACAGTATGGGGGAGAGTCAGGGAGAGCTGGGCAGGGGCCCCCCACGCAGGGCCTCACAGAGGGTTTGGAATCTGTGTTTTGAGTGCTCTGGGACAAGGGGGAGCAGAGGTGCCATGGGTTGTGTCCTCCTCCAAAGATATGTCCAATCCTAACCCCCAGTACCTGTGAATGTGACCTTATTTGGAAAGAGCATCATCGTAGATGTAATTAAGGATCTTAAGATGAGATCATTCTGGACTTAGGGTGGGTCCACATCCAATGACGGGTGTCCTTATAAGACAAAGGAGAGGGAGATTTGAGACACACAGACACAGGGAAAGACCATGTGAAGATAGAGGCAAAGGTTGGAGTGATGAGTCTACAAACCAGGGAACACTGAGGATTGCCAACCACCAGAAGCTGGAAGAGAAAAGAGAGGATTCCCAGGGTCGCCAGCAGCCACCAGAAGTTAGGGGACAGGCTGGAAAAGACTCTTCCTCAGAGCCTCCAGAGGGAACCAATCCTGCCAACACCTTGATTTTGGAGTTCTGGCCTCCTGAACTGTGTGACAATACATTTCGATTGTTTTCAAGCTGCCAATTTGTGGTAATTTGTTATGGCAGCCCTAAGAAACTAACACAGGACGTGAGTAATTTTAGCAATGAGTAAACACACACACACACACACCCCTCTGGTTGCTGTACAGAGAATGGACTACGTAGGCAGAAAAAGTGGAAGCAGGAAGTGACATAAGAGGCTAATGTCGGAAGCTGACGGGGGCTTGTGTTAATGAATGAATGAACTAACATAAAGGGAAGGGGGAAACACTGGAAGGTGACTTTGTTGATAAGATTGTTGGGGGGGGGGGGTGAGGGGCTTCCCTGGTGGCGCAGTGGTTGAGAGTCCACCTGCTGCTGCAGGGGACGCGGGTTCGTGCCCCGGTCCGGGAAGACTCCGCAACGGGAGAGGCCGCGACAGTGAGAGGCCCGTGTACCAAAAAAAAGAAGATTGTTAGGGGTGGAAGTAGGGGGCGGGACACAGAGCTTTTCTTGTGGAAACCAGCAAGGCTGGTTGTGCTCCTGAGGGCACAAGTAGGTGAGCTCAAGGTGGGCTTCCTGGGAGTGGTGGGAGGAGCCACATGACTAAGTGTAGGCCCAGCAGGAGGGCGGGACTGAGGCAGCCCCTCCTCATGTGCTCTCGGTGTCTAACACCTGTGCGTGCACGGATGGAACATAAAGCCTCCTTTAAAGGTTCCCTAGGGGAAGCCCTGCCCATTGCCGTGTTCTGCCTTCTTTACTGCGCCCCAAGGAGCTGCTGGTCTCATGCACTATTACTGTGAGCTTTGTATGGAAAGGAGCACCCCTTTTTCCTCTGAGAACGCCCCACAGAAGCGAGCCCAGTCCAGGACGCTGCATCAGGAGGCCTCGGTGTGTGGGCCTGTCACATCCAGAAGGGCGCCAGAACCCCGAGGCAGCGAGAAGCAGAGAGCATGGGACACACTTCCCTTTCTAGTCCTTTTGTCCCCTCCCCATCAGTGACAGCCCGTCTCAATCCAGTCCCTGTGTTACTGCACACCCAGCTGATTGGTGATGGATGTCAGGAACAGGGCACGGGACATAGGATGCGCTGGCCCTGCCCTGTCCGGGTCGGGGGGACAAGCCAGGCCACCTACCTCCGTCTTGGGGACCTCACTGCTAGTGTCCGGCTGGGCGTGGCCAGTGACAGGGTCACAGCCTGGCTCGAGGATGGTCCCGTCATCTTGCTTTTCCTTGCCAGCCCCCTGCTCAGAACTGTGGTCGCCCTCTCCTCCTCCAGGGGGGTTTTGGGGGGTCTCCTTCCCCACAGCTCCCTCCTCCAGCCCCTCTGTGTCTTGGCTGCTTTTTTCAGGCTCCTCCTCTTCGCTGGCCGCTCTCTCCTTCACCTCTGTAGGCTCTTCCATCTGCCCTTCAGCCGGTTTCTCCTCCGTGGGGCTCCCACCCCCGTTCTCTGCCTCTGGGCTGGAGGCTCGGGCTGGATGCTGGCTGGCCCCCTCCTCGGAGCTCCCCACGGCCTTTTCGTGCTGCTGGGCTACCCTCAAAGCCCTGCCCTTCTCCTCCTGCTTCTCTGTCCAGCTGGGCGTCCTCCTCAGAGGAGGGGATCCTGGGGTCTTGCTCTTGGCTAGGAACACCTCGTCCCCATTCTCTTCCTTGGCACCATTCTCCTGGGAGGACTCTTCGGCCCTGAGCCCCCCCAGGTCCGCACAGTCCTCCGACTGAGACCTTCGGAATCGCCTGGAGGGAGGGCGCCTTTTTATGGAGCCCCTTGTCCGCACCTGCAAGAAAGTGTTAAGGAAAATGATCTACACCTGTGAAAAAGGCCAAACAGGGAGGGCGCATGTTCTTTCGATGTCAGTCTCGCACGCACAGCTTCACAAGCCCAACTGAGGATCATTTGATTTTCTAGGAGGATGTACCATTGCTTGCTATTTATTATAGGTTAGAGCCCTATGGGGCTGTGGTATTACATGGTAACCTGCAGATTTTTTTCTGTGTGTGTGAAGATGAAAATGCTGTCTATTCAGTAAAAAAAATAACCTAAGATTTTACTGGCCTGTAAAATAACAATCAACTCAGTGTCTAACTTAGCAATTTTATTCTAACATTTGTCCTTTTTAATTGCCTATAAATAACCAGTTCTTTGAATGAGCTTTACCGTCTTACAGGATCCCTCCTAAATTAACAAGTTGAACAAAATCTCTCTCTATTTCGTACCAGAGTCATGTTTTAACATTTTGAAGTTTCTACTTTGACAAAGGTGAACCCAAGAGAAGAGAGGGTTGGGGGTCTGTGGGTGGCTGGTACCGTGACCTCACGGGTGTGGAGCTGGACAGCTGGTGATCAGCTTCCTCCCTTCCCCCCACCCCCACCCCCACCAAAGCTGGCTAACCCCGGGAGAACTGAGCAGCCAGAATCCTTTGCTTTCTCCAGCGAGGTCCAACTCTAGCAGAAGCCACACCTTAGAAACACCCAGCAGAACTGCCTGAAAACCATTTTCTCTCTGGGAAGTGTGTGAATCTCAGAACCAGGCCTCACCTGGGTCCACTGGACTTTGTCAGAAGTTCAATGGCGTGTTTATAGTGGGTGTCCTACCTTACTCAAGTGATGTGTCTTTAAAAATTTATGTGCAAATTAAATTTTATTTTCTCACTGATTTGCATTTTGGTATTTGTCAATCCTAGTTGTCTCAGAAGTTTGGAATGAATACTTTTTTTTTTTTTAATAAATTTATTTAGTGGCTTCTCTTGTTGTGGAGCACGGGCTCTAGGTCTACGGGCTTTAGTAGTTGTGGCGCACAGGCTTAGTTGCTCTGCGGCATGTGGGATCTTCCCAGACCAGGGATACGAACCTGTGTCCCCTGCACTGGCAGGCGGATTCTCAACCACTGCACCATCAGTGATGCCCTGAATACTTGGTTTTAAAAGGGCTTCCCGGGAACTTTCCTGAGACCACAGTGAGGCTAGCCCTGCAGGCTATCAAGGCCCCAGCCCTCATGGCCAGCAGGGTTCAGAAATAATCCTGCCTGCTCCCTTACTGCTGTCACAGACTAAAGCCCCCAGTACTATGACCAGGTGGCGGAGCCTCCCTCCCTGCCTCTACATCCCACTGACATCCTGTGAGAAGACAGGGCTCTCTCCTGGGTTCCTCTCTGCTCTCGGGGGTCTCTCCATTGCCCTGGGCTGAAGGATCTCCACTCTGTCCCCAGCCAGCAGGCTCAAGCCTACCCCATCACCTCCTCGCCACTTTTGTTTCCTTGGGCCCTACCTGTTTCAACACATTTGACCTCTTTCCTAGATGGATCCTCTGGAAGGGCCCAGTAGATCCTGCTCTCTCCATCCTTAATTCTAAGGTCACATTTATTTAACTTTTCCTGGCATCAGAACCCTTTAATTCAGGGACTTCCCTGGTGGTCAAGTGGTTAAGACTCTGCGCTTGCACTGCAGGGGGTGCGGATTCGATCCCTGGTCGGGAAAGTAAGATCCCGCATGCCCGTGGTGCAACCAAAAAAAAGAGAAGAGCCCTTTAACTCTTAGCCCCTGCCTGGCTCTGGTCCAAATTTGCTGGGTACCTGCTTGGAGTGTACTGGACTGTGTGTACCTCTGATTCTCTTGATTCTCACCTCCTTCTAGTAGGGCAGGGATCTGATGAAATACACACAAGTATTAGGGCAGTATCTACAGAAACAGGTGCTGCCATACATCTTTTTGCAAAGGGAACGAGTTGGATATTCTTCAACTGGGGCAAGATGCAGTATGAATGATTTGAACCCGTGCTGGGACACTTAGGAGTATTCATATCAGGGCAGGACAGGACAACCTAGTAACCCTGCCCTCCCTTCTGCTGGGTCACTGATCAGGTCTTTAGTTTTTGTTTTCAGCTTTTGACATAACTCTCTGTGCAGCTGGGATCAGTACTGAATTCCTGCCCCTCTCTCCACAAAGGATGGAGCGCTCTATCCCCTGCACCTGTCTTTCAGGTGAGTGGCACAGTTACAGGGAGAGCGGATGAGAGAGGCAGGCTAGGTAGAGGGTGATCTTAGCTCAGGGATCACTTGCCAGGAAGAGAAGAAATTTCCTTTGTTAAAAACCACATCTTACCACAGCTCAGAAGTGTCCTCCTTTCTCCAGGACAACAGGGTAGAGGTGATTCAGAATTGCCCAGTGTCTGCATTTCCACAGACACACCACAGTACTTAGGACCCAGATATTACCTTATTGTAAGAGGGCAGATGACTGCCCTCAGGAGGCTGGTCAAAGCTGACGGGCACCTCCTCTGGCTCACTGGCCCGAGACCACACGCCAGGGCTGCTGGGGGTAGAAGGCGGGCTGTGAAATGGTGACACCATGGCCTTGAGTCCAGGACTCTTGGGTGAGGCCCCAGGCAGCAGGGCCGCTGGATCAAAGACTAAATTGGCCTGTAGAGAAAAGATGAGGAATTTCAAACCCAGGCTGCATTCCGTAAATGCCCAGGAAGCACTGATTTGATCCGGCAAAAATGCATCGGAACAGTCCCGATTTATAGACAAAGAGGCCAGAATAGCACCTGCAGGCACCAGGCTCTCATGCTGTCAGCACCCTTTACCATCGTTCTCATCAGAGTCAAGAGCAGTTACCGCTTACTGGATGCTTACTCTTTGCTGGGCATGTGCAGTTTTCCTCTCTACAACCACCCTACATGTTCGGTTTTGTTCTCATGGAACAAATTATCAAAGTGTTTAAGGAATCTGCCCTGGGATTCAAGCCAGGTCTGTTTGTCCCTCAGTCTCCAAGTACAGGGTCTCTCTCGGTAGACCACAGTGGTGGACACAGCAGGCCACCACGCCTTTCCAGCGGGGAGCCAGCGGAGCAGATGCCAGTGTGTGACCCTACTTGCAGCATCGCAGTGCAGGTGCAACCAGACCAGAATGAACCCCAAGGGCAAGCAAAGGGGAGGGGTTACCCGAAGGTAACCGAGGCCTGAGGGAGTCATGAGTTTGGTGGGGGAGGAGGCGGTGGTCGCAGATCTATCCGACTGCCTCGGGGAAGGTGGTGGTGCAGATGTCTACGGAGGGACTGAACGTGAGTCCCTTGGGTCCTCTAGCGCCACCTAGGGGTTCTTGTTCCTCCTGCTCTGACCTCTGCGTTTCCAAATCATTGCGCAGTTGCATCCTCCAGAGCAGGAGAGCCAGCAGCAAGGCCTCCAAGGGGAGGGACCAGGCTGGAGGGGCAGATAATGCTCTCCACGCAGACACACCCAACTCCAGATGTTGCCTCTTTCACTTAATAGCTGTGTGACCTACAGCGAGTCCAGTAGCCTTTCTGTGTCTCAGAGTCTTTATTTGAGCCTGACCTTTAGAGTCTTTTATGATCTGGTCCCCTTACTCTCTCCTGCCACTACCCGACTCACACCCTTTCCCTCCAGACTCCCCTCGGTGCCACCCTCCTGCCAGCCGAGGCTCTGTCACCTTGGAGAACTCCAACATGTACTTTAGGACTTGCACAGTATAGAACATTACACATGTTTAGGACGATGTTCGTATTTCAATTGTGATCTTAAGAAAGAATTTATAATATAGACAAGATTGTGTCATTGTCCAATTAAAAATATAAAAGTTAAACAGCAACAGTGTGAGCCCACGCCATGTCTAAAAGCAGCATGTTGCAGGTACAAAGGGACAGGTTTGGACCACAGAGACTGTGGGAGATGGTGTGCTAGGATGGCTCAGAGGACTTCATGGCAGAGGGGATATTAACTGGGCATTAAAGGAGCTCTTCCTGCCCTCTCAGGGTCAAGCTGGGACATTCCCTCTGTAAGACTCCTTGCAAATAAAATGGGTCTTGCTAGCCAGCGGAAAACTTGAACTTTGAACTATGGACTATTCTAGTGAAGAAAAATCATAGTTCCTAACTCATCCAATAGAATACTTAGAAGAAAAATGAAGCTGGTGATGCACTTCTTAGTTCTTTCCCCACGTATTTCCAACAAAGTAAGGTTCCTATGGGATTTGGCCAAATTATATACTGTCGCTGACATTCTTCATGAGATTAAACCATTAGAGATTAAACCCTCATTCTCAGGTTGTGATGTTTCCCAAAGAGGCTTATTAATGACTAGAAAGGGGAATAACACCAAGACTGCAGGGTACACAGCATTTGCAAACTAACTTCTGGCACTTAGATGAGGTCTGTGGTAGGCTGCCGGGAGACAGAGGTAGGGGTTCTCGGCTACACCCTTTGGATGGCTGCTAGGAGGGAATGTCTGAGTTCTGGGGTCCCTTCTGAGAGATCCCTGGTATGTATATGGGAGCCCTGCAGCCTCCTACAGCGATGGGCAGCCCACTCCCTCCCTGCAGCTGGGGTGGGATCAGGGCTTCTCAGTATGAATTAAACTTCAGGGGAGACCCCCCCCCCCGCGATGAGGTAGGCTCATAACCCAAACCAGAGATGCTTCCCTTAACCCCAAATCAGGCTGGGGGCCAAATCCCTGGTCTCTCACATAGCTGGGAACTGCAGAGGCTGTGGCTACTTGTCTTGACACACCCCTAATAATGGCTTCAGAACAAGGTAGACGAGCCAATTTTATTAGTTGGACCCAGAGGGGAGGATCCAGTGCAGGAGAGCCTTGTTGTTCTCCTGCACAGAGACTGCGGTGAAAGCTGGAGCATCTTCTACAGGTCCCACCCAGATATATCATGCCTGTCCCTCCTCTGTGCTTTAGCTCATGCTGTTCTCACACCAGGAGTACCTTCCTCCCTCCTTTCCAGCCACTATTCCTAAGGACTGACTCAGGAAATAGGTATTTCCTAAAGCATTTGTTAATTACTCCTGCCCAGTTGACTGTCTTCTCGCTCTAAAATTTTACCGCAGTGGTTCTCAGCGGGGGTAGGGGGCAGGGGGATGATCTTGTCTCCAGGAGACATTTGGCAATGTCTAGGGACATTTTTCCTTGTCACAGTTTACTGAAGAGTGCTGCTGGCATCTAGTGGATAGGGACCAAGGATGCTGCTAAAGCATCTTGCAGTGTACAAGGCAGCCCCTGCAACAAAATTTACCAGCTCAAATAATGCCGAGGTAAAAAGTCCCGGTCTAGGGCTTCCCTGGTGGCACAGTGGTTGAGAGTCCGCCTGCCGATGCAGGGGACGCGGGTTCGTACCCCGGTCCGGGAGGATCCCACATGCCGCGGAGCGGCTGGGCCCGTAAGCCATGGCCACTGAGCCTGCGCGTCCGGAGCCTGTGCTCCGCAACGGGAGAGGCCGCAACAGTGAGAGGCCCGCGTACCGCAAAAAAAAAAAAAAAAGTCCTGGTCTAGAGCAGTAGGAGTCGGATAGTTACCCACAATTTAGATCTCCAGTATCTACTCTCCTATATGTCTTTTATTGTATCATGTGTGAAAACCTTGTCTCCCCAACAAGATTGTGAGATCAAGTGCAGTGTCATATACTTCGTTTCCACTCCCAGGAAAGCCAGCCCCACTGTGGGCACAGTGGTGAGGGCTCTGGATGTATAAGGTGGCGAGGCAGGATGGAATGCTTTCCAAACAATGAACTTGGCCGTAGTGGTATAATGACTAGCACCTGAATTTCAGCCCTGTGTAAAGCTGAAACGGTTTGTGGCTGCATTCAGGCCATGGAGAGGACTTGGCTATTCCTGGAGTGTTTCCCGTGTATAACATCCTTTCCCATAAGACTCTTGAGGCATCTGATTATCTTCAATCTCCATTAGGTACTAATGACATGAGCTCATGTTTGATAGGGTCCTTATTTTAGCATTTTGCCCCCAGGTAGAGCCCCTCATCCTTCAGGGCAATTTGATCACTAGCTGGTTATCAGAGGTCAACTGTCCAGGTGACATCTGGGACTACCCTAGGAGCCCCAAAGACATGCAAATGTTGGATAAGAGAGGGGGTTGGATAGGAGGTAACATCGATTCTGAACTTACCTGGAGCTTCTCGATCAGAGGCGAGCTCTTCACCTTGACTTTAGGAGGGTGGCTTGCATTGGGCGGTGACTTCTATAAAAGCAAATGGACCAAAACAAGCAAATGAGTGAGGTGAAGGGAGGTGGGGTTCTGGCTGGAGCCCAGAAGCCACAGTTGGAATAAGAGGAGAAGAAAAAGTTGGTTTTACCACCTCATCACTTAGCTTCGGGAGCTCACTTACCTCCTGAGGTCCTGGGTGTGGCAGAATCCCCTTCCCCTCTCCCTCACCCTACCACTAACAAGACCACTTGAATCTATGGATCAGAGCAGGCAGGACGTCTGAAACACAGCAGGCCTCCTGTTCCAGGAAGAATGCCTTCATGGTCATTATGAGAGAACAGACTGTGTCTGAGGGGGACAAGATCTTCACCTCATGACCTTCAACAACACGAGCCAACAATTGGAGGGGATTTCAACGAGAAAGGGCACAGAGACCATCCATTCTGTTTGTCATAAACATAAGAAACCACAGAGCCGGAGTGAAACCTGACAGAGGTATACTTGAAGTTCTTCCCTTAAACTAATAATATTTTGGAAAACCCCACCAATAGTGTTGTTTATAAATTATCATATTCTAAAACACTGACTATTCATTTTGATGAAACAGACATTTATTGAGTATCTCCTACATTCCAGGCATTGTGTTGGTTACACAAAAATGAATATGATTGAGTGCCTACCCTCTGAAAGTGGTCAGTGTCTGAGATATCTTGTGTATATATACACACACACACACCCCCATATATATGTTCTGTTAGTTGGGATATTTTTGCGATGAGTGTATTGTCAGGAATCTTGCCTGTCTTTGGATTTTATATTATCTAAAAAGATTGACTCCTTCCTGTTTTGTGTAAAATCCCTACAACTTGATTCTAGTTCCACAGCTATGTTGATCCTCAACAGGCAGGAACGATGACAGTGATGATGATGGTGATGGTGATGAAGAAAAAGATGACTTCCACGCTGTCAGACAGAGACCTATAGCTTGGGGACCCTGCTCCTCGCACCCATGTGCTAATTTACTTGAATCATAAGAAGAATAACACAATTTCTTATAAATATTCTGAGATAGTCACTGAGTGAGATGATTGTATTTTAGTGATGGAAGGAGACAGACTCACTCAACTGAACTCCCTGTGACCTTTTTAAGGCCCAGCATTGCAGGGCGGGGGAGGTGCTGGAGCGTGGGGCAGCCACTGGCTGGGACTCAGGAGCTCCCTTCCCCAGCCCCTGCTAAATCCGGCTTTGACAGGAGCCAGATGGCTGCCCCGGCCTCAGCCTCCCCGGCCAAGACCCAGGCAGGTGGGCGGGTTGGAATAAACGATTGTAAGGCCTCCTCCAGCTCTCAGGTGCCTCTGGCTCCATGAGTTTACACCATCAGACATATTTCCAGGGCAGTCAGTCTTTCAAGGAGCCTTGTGTCCACCGTGAGAACAAAGAGCTTCCAGCCCAAACTCAGTTGTCCTTAATTTCTGGGCTTTACAGTGAAAGTTCATATGAGGCCGCGTTTCTGAAGATACTGTTTAGGAACTGCAGCAACAATTGTGCTGACAAAACTCACTTTATGTAATACTTTATTCTCTTCTGCAACTGACTAGTATCTTCTGAAGAGTGAAAATTCAAAAAACACAGCCCCTTCATCGTAGGACAGTGCTGGGAACCCAGCTCATGCCCTACAAAATCCTCATTGATTCGAATTGAACTGCAAAGCGGGAAGAATCCAGAAGAGCCGCCAATGCCATTCCTGGGAACGGCTGAAGGTGGCAGTATTTCCTTTACTGTTTAACAAGCAGCTCTACTGTTTAACAAGTGGCCTCCGCTCATACAGTTGGTGGAGAAAAGTCAGCCTGACATCTCTCTTTATGTATGTATATATGTCCATATATGACATTCCTATAATATCTAGAATAATGACCAGATTTTTCAGATGGAACTGTTTTCCAGCCCTTCTGTGGGCAGGCAAGGCAGGCTCAGTGGCCATATTAAACACTCTTTTGGGTGGGTCCTCCAGAGAGGGGCAACTCCAGGATACCCTGTCGGCAGGGGCTGGCTCCACCGTCTCAGGCCTGTGCAGGCATAGGGAGGGGGCAGGGATGAAGAAGGGATGGGAAGACCCTCTCCGGCACTGTGCATTGGGAACCGAGGGGTAGCTTGACTGAGGCCTTCCCAGGCCCCCAAGGCTCCCGGCACTAGGGCTCCTGCAGGCTGTGTCGTGGGAGTCCGGAAGGAGAACTGTGGCAGCAGCCTCCACAGTTTTCTAACCCAGCCAGACAGAGCTGGCTGCTCGTTTTATTTTTATGTGAATTTCAAGCTCGTGACAAAAAGTCACTGATCTCTGGAAGCAACGTCCTTCCCACGTGCAAGCAGCCTGTCACTCCACGCGGGACCTTCCCTCTTAAATCCACCCTCCCATTCATCCAGCCCTTGGCTATTACATGCCATTTAGCTGCTGGTGGTGCCCCATGGGATGGAACATGTAAACGTATTTCTCCCAGAGCCACTAAACTCCCTCCACTTTTATCCAGGGGATAAAAGTCCCCATCTGGCCCCCATCATGTCTGGTCAGTGTTCTTGTCCCATTTTACAAAAAAGGAAGCAGGTGCAGTGCAGTGACTTCTCTGGGGCTGAGTCCAGGTCATCAGGGGGCAGCCTCACGGTAGGCACCTAGTGGCCACGGCCTCAGCCTATTGCCTAACACAGACTCCAAGCCCTCAGGGTGAAGGTCACGGGAGAAGTTCACCCTCAGTAAAGAGAAGTTGTTGGTATGGCTTTGATCGGAATGCTGGCTGATGACCCCACGAAGATGGGGTCAGAATCATGATATCAGCACCTGAGGAGACCCCAAGAAAAACGTAGTGTTTTTTAAACTGGGCTTCTTGGGGCGCTCTCATCCCAGAAGACCCCTGTCCGGTTTTGGGGTGGGGGGGAGTATTCTCAGAGCATATGGGGGGCCCCACCCCCTTCCCACTTGGTTGAGAGCAGCTCTGAGTTTCTGCTTTATCTGATGGGCTTCTGCTCATATGCCTTGGGTTGACAAAAAGGTTTGAAAACCGTTGACCGACTCCAAATGTTTCACTTTATAAATGAGAAAATGTAGACACCAAGGGCCTTGCCCAAGCCCACATGGCTATCCAGTGTCTGTCGTCAGGATGCTGGCCCCCAAAAAGGAAGCGGGGGAAAGAGGTATCACAGTTGGCATGTGGGAATTGGACTGTCTTTGGCTTGCTTGCTCTATTTTGGGGTTGGCCTCCCAGGCTGGACAAGAGAACATGCTAATCCATTTCTGGCGGGGACCACGACCACAGTGAAGCTTCCTGGGTTCCTGGGAGGGTGTGGACAGGTTGCTCTTACAGCTACAATTAGATAAATAAGGGTAGGTGAACATGCAGGCCGGGAATCCATTGGTGGCTATGATCTATGATCTATGATACCAGAGCCTTTATTATGTTGGTAACATTGGTTATTTATATCTGAGGGCAATGAGGCCTCCTGTGTGCTCTGGTTCTCTTTCAGTGATCCAGAACAATAGCCAGCCTTTTCAAGATACCACAGAAACCCACGCCTCTCTCACACTGCAGTTCTGCTTTACGTGAGTGCAGCCCTCTTTCCAGATGCTCTGCACACTTGGAAGATCGTATCAGTCAGACCTGGGAGTCAAACATGACTTTCATGACTCCTGAATCTGGTGTGGTAAAATACTCCACGGACCCATTCTCTTGGCGGAAATGCTCAGGCTTGAAAAATAGTGGTCCTGTCCTTGAAAACCATAAGGGAGGCTCAGTAACAGGGGGTAGGAAGGGACCTCGTTTTCAAAGTAAAGGATTCAGGAAGTGTTAAGGACATTCACCCCTGAATCTGAAATGGAGAAGTTCCCTGCACAGGTTTCAAGTCTAAAAGTGTGAATTGCGTGCCTCCTCCTATAAAAAGGAGAAAGAAAGTCCATAACCAGCATCCTCTGAGCCCCCAGCAGCAGAAGCACTTACCTCTTCACCATTCTGGCCCAGCTCTACCCTGGGGGGGAACAGAGAGAGGGAGCAGGGCGGTTTCCTTCTTGTTGGCTTACTGGCTGGTGTCTAGAGGGAGGGCGACAGACAGACACACAGAGAGAAAAAGAGAGAGAGCTAATCAGGCAACAGGGAGGAAGAGGAAGGAAGTAGAAACTGGTTTTAGGAATGTTTAGGGATGTCTGGTGGAGAAAAGAATGAAGGGAGGGATTGCATGTCTTTGCAACTGCCCATTAACTGCCCATAAATTCATTCTAGTGAACTGTCTACCCATTTTGACTTTCAGGCTCTCTAGTCCTTTTCAGACTCTCCCAGTCCTTTCCTGCTGGAACATCCTCTTTTACTTGTGATTCACTGGCCTGCCTGAAGCAACATCTCACAATGACACCCACACCCAGCTTCTAAGCACTGTCAGCACCTTTGATCGATACTATCTCCTTCACCCTTTATGACATTCTTATCGTGTCTGAAATTATGGACCGATTTTTCAGATGGGAGAATAAAAACGCAAAACAACGCACCTAAAAAAGCATGACAATTACACTCTCGTTTGTCCCAAGGGGCCATGATAAACCTCCCCACACACTGGGGTTCCCTTCCCTCATTTCACTTCTAAGGAGCTCCTCACACTGTAGGACTCAAGAAAATCTAGCCCAAATCTCTCCAATGCTGCAATACCCCATTTGACACTGACCTCTCCAGCAGGATTCTAGAATCCACTGGTCCCCGGATCCCTTTCCTTCCTGATCCCTGGCTTCCTATCTGAAGGTGCTTCCGTTTCCGTCCTCTCTTTCTTCCCAGTTCTCCTTCTGGAATCCACCCTTGTTCCGGATTCCTAAGCTTCCTAAGCTCCGGGGAGGAGCCTGGCGTGGGGACTTCTTTATTCTGAAGCAGTCCAGGCCTGGCACAGCTGCGCAAGATCTACGTCTCTATCAGTGGACGACTGGGGTGGACAAGCCCCGGGTTCAGACCCCCCGTCTCTAACAGCAGGGCTTTCAGCTCTCAGCCCTCCTGGCCACAGGGTAAGCCTCACTCTGGTGGGGAACGGTCCTGCCCAGGCCCAGCAGCATGGCGACATTCCTCACATTCAGAGAGACCCCTCTCCGGCTTCTCTTCCTAATTTGGTAACTACCAAGCCTCCTCCCTCCCTCTCCTCTGGGCCTGACCCAGACTTCCCCTTCCTCCAGCCCCATCCCAGGAGAGGGCCTCTGAAGCCTCCTGACTCACCTTTGCAGCGGCCGCCTGCTCCCTGAATCGCCCGGCCAGCTGGGCCACCGAGGGGGGCGCTGAGTCGTCCACACTGGCGTTGGTCTCTGCTGGCCTTTCCTGGCAAACCAAAGGGAAGCCAAAGTGAACCAGCAAATATGCACTTGGCACTGCTGAGCATCAGCACCGGGGGCCACACAAGGTGCTTGCTATGTGGCCGCAAGCAGGGATGCTGCCACAGTGAGGTCTTTGCACAGCGTTTTGCAATTGGCTCCTGCATTCAAAGATGTAAAAAACCCGTTCAGTCAACTGCATTTAGTGAATGTTTATAGTGTCCTTGGCCCTGGGTGTGGCTCTGGGGATCTGGGAAGGAATAAAACTTGGTGTTGCCCTGGGGGTGGAGGTTAGGGTACCCAGGGATCTGGGAGGCAGGACAAGGCCCGGTTCCTCGTCCCACGGAGACCCAGCCCAGAGAGGGCTCTATCAGGGACAGCATCTTCCCGTTGTCACATGAGGCTTCGAAAACTGTAGGCTGGCAAAATGCACTGGAGAGAGAGGCCTGTAAGTGTATCTAATGGGACGAGAAAACGTCTTTGATTGAACTTTTATTTATTTTGGCTGCATTGGGTCTTCGTTGCTGCACACGGGCTTTCTCTAGTTGCGGCGAGTGGGGGCTACTCTTCGTTGCGGTGTGCGGGCTTCTCTTGTTGCAGAGCACAGGCTCTAGGGCACGCGGGCTCCGTAGTTGTCGCTCTAGAGCGCAGGCTAAGTAGTTGTGGCGCACGGGCTTAGTTGCTCCAGGGCACGTGGGACCTTCCCAGACCAGGGCTCGAACCCGTGTCCCCTGCATTGGCAGGTGGATTCTTAACCACTGTGCCACCAGGGAAGCACCTTGACTGAACTTTTGACAAGTATTTTTGTGTCTTGTTTCCCCTACTTAATTGAGTGCCTTGGGCATAGAAATGTTCAGAAAATATTCAGATAACATGAGAGTCAAGTAGCACGGCGATGAGAACCGGACTATCTGGATTCGACAGCTGAGTCGCTCCATCTCCCTAGCTCAGTGACCTTAGGCAAATGATTTTACCTTTCTGTACCTTGACAGGGATAACAGTAGCACATCACTCACAAGGTTGTTCTGTGGATTAAATGACTGACTATATATCTTAAGTGTGAGGACAAGGCCTAGGACATAAGAAGAGCTATAGAAGGGTTATTATTACTACGGGCAACGGGGTCCTTCCTTCCAAGAACACTGCAAGGACTTCAGTTCTAGGGATTTGCATATTGCATTACTGTTCTCTACAGTGTCCTCATTGAGAGAGACTCACCCCTTTTACTGTTCTGTTCGTTTTTGCTGTGAGCTTTCTGCAAACTGGTGACCAGCTGGTTACCATGCCCCTGCTCTACCCCCAATGCAAACATTGGTTTCCTGTGGCCTTCCCTCCCCCAAGGTGCCTCTAGGCCCCCTGAAGAGGCCAAGATGCACCCTGGCCACTGTTCACTCCCATGTGCCATTTGTCACCAAGACTCATACGGTGAGTCATTAAGCACTGGAAACGGCTCCCTCACTTCTGCCTTGTTACATGCGGCCTAGGGAACCACACAGTTTTAATAATGTTTTTTAAATGTCCAGTCTCAGAGACATTCAGCTTTGGTTTTTGGTGACCATGACGATGGCATTTCGTACACAGACTGCAAACTCCCTCTGCCCACGTCTAGCCTGAAACTGGGAGGATCTGGGTAGCAGTTTGCTCGAGAAAGTCCATTTCTGTCTTTCCACGGGGCTCATGGCCTACAAAGACCAAGCATGCTCCGCTCCAGCTGCAAGCTTGCATCCCTGTACACCCCCACCCCGACTCTCTCTCTCTCACACACACACACTCTCTCTTTCTCTCTCACACACACACACTCACATACACTTCCTAGGCCCTCCTTTTTGCGCTAGAAGTGTCTCCAAGCTTTCTTACTTGGGTGCTCCCTCCAAAGGAAACGTCGCTGGTCACACCGTGATGCTGCCCCTGGAGCAGGGGAGGCACACACGGCCGCCCCCCACCGCCTCGGGTGAAGTTACATGGGGGCCAAGCTTTGTGAAGGGGGCTTTGCTTAGAGATAGGAAAGAACTGCAGTGGCCACGGATCTTCAGATCTGCGAACAGGCTGCTCTGGAGGAAAAGACAGGTCCCTCTTTACTGTTTCCTGCTGTAAGTCAAGTTTATTCTCATTCCAGCCTAAACGTCAGATGCTGATTTCACATAAAGATGTAAAAGGATGCACCTCTCTTCAAGAAGCCAGAGTCCCCGACAGCGCTGGCGCGAGTGGGGAACCCAATGCCCGCTCTGATTAGTGCCCTACATGTGTCACGCAAGGCGTGGTCAGAGGCAAACATCTTGTCCTTGTGATTAATTAATTGAGCTGCTCTTGGCAAACATGCTGGGCCCATCAGTCTGTCCATCTGTCTAACTTCCCGCCCCCATAACAGCTCAGTCTCTCTGTCCTTTGCTATATACTGCTCGTGTCCTGCTGACAGTGCACTTTACCCTCAGCCCCGAAGGCGCCAATCACTAGCGGTGCAGGAAGATACATTCCAGATAAAAATAGAGCCGTACAGGAATCAGAAACTCCTCCCTAACTTCCCTGTCTCAAAACCAGGCTTGGCGAGGGGCAAGAGAACGATAAGGCTTCTGGAAGCATTTAGGGCTTAAAAGCTGGGTTGAAGGAAAGATTATTATACTTCTGAATTTGTTTTCCTGGAGCCCAGTGAATGGGTTTTCTTTAGAATGTCTATGGACTCCAGAGCTTGCTGAAGCCTGGCAAATCCACTCACTACCAGCACCTCTCCAGATGCTTCTCATCCTATGTTGTAGAAGAATGACTGATTGTTGCCTCCTCTCAGTTGGGCACATCGAAGCCCAGAGAGGGCAAGTAGCTTAGCCAGAGTCACACAGGAGAAGCCAGACAGAATAATCTGTGAAACACTTGACTCCCACCGCCTGATAATCCAGCAGTGGACATCAGTTAAGTAGCCTAATTTGTGAAAGTGCTTTGAAAACTGTAACGCGATATATAAATAGTGAAACTATTATAAGCTGCTGGGTTACGCAGGTACAGCAGAAGAAGCATGGCTTTGGGCGTGGACAGGCACCGTGGCTCAGCCTGTTTGAGGCTTTGCCTGGATTTCTGCCTTGCAAGTCTAGCAGGTACCACTAGTGACCTCCTCCAGTGGTTCAACATCACACCACCTTGGCCCCAGGCAGGTGAGAGTCTCCTTCCAGCTCACCTGCAGGTGTTCTCTCTCTTTCTCTCTCTCTCTGTCTCAGCCCTGAGGCTGGTTTGGGAAGGTCTTGCTCCCACCTTGATTGTTCTTAGATCTGAGAATGACTTCAATGTCCCTGCCTAGTCCCCAGATTTCCTGGGAACTCACCCCCCACCCCAGCCTCTCTGGGACTTAGAGTTCTTTCTCTGTTCCAAAGATGTCCATTAAGTGTTGAACACAGAAAGTCCTCCTCGAAGGGTGCTTTCTTTCCCTTCCCCCCATCCAACCCAGTTGTGATGTCAGGGCCTGGGCACCTGTTCCCAGAGTCACTGATACCCTAAGCTCACCCCTCTCTCGCCTGCATCCACATTCCGGGTCTTGGTCAGTTTTGACCTCAGCTGGTCCTTTCTTCTTGGGGCCAGTTTCCACATCTTAAATCTGTTTTCTGAACTCATCTCCCTTTGCGTCCTGCTTTAGTTGACCCTCGTCTTTACAGATTGCAGTCCCCCTGACCCCATTGCATCTTCCTGGGCCCAGATCTTGCTTACCAAGCCCTCACTGCCACCGTTCCAGCCTGGCTCTGCCAGCAAGCTTGGAAACCACTCCTGTGGTTCCTGTGAGTGCCGAGGCCAGAAGAAAATCACCTCTGGTGTTTATTTTCTGTTTCTATGGGACTTTCTTCTGAGAACTGAGGAACCCCTGTGTCTGGACAGCATGGAACTTCCCCCTCACTGTTGCCATGCTAAGTAAATACAATTTGGGTACCGCTGACCATCCACATAGTGGCACCTTTGTGTACAGGCCTAAATCGGGCTCTACGTATCTCCCTGGCTCGGCCCCTGTTTCTCCATCCTCCTCCTTGGTCCAAGGTCTAAGTATCTACCAGTCTCAGGGCCACGGGTTAGGGAAACAAGGTACCAGGGGAGGCTTCCTCATCTATAGCTTGGGGGAGAAGCAGTGAGAGGGCTCTGCCTGGGGGCTGAGGAACCCCTGCTCTTAGCTAAAAGGAAGATTATCTCGCTCACCAGAAACAGGCCAGACAAGCCAGAGCCTCAAAGTATAAGGTACGCTTGCTTCTTTGCTCTTCTAGAACTGTAGTGGATTTTTTTTTTTTTTTTTTTTGCGGTACGCGTGCCTCTCACTGTTGTGGCCTCTCCCGCTGCGGCACACAGGCTCCGGACGCGCAGGCTCAGCGGCCATGGCTCACCGGCCCAGCCGCTCTGCGGCATGTGGGATCCTCCCGGACCGGGGCACGAACCCACGTCCCCTGCATCGGCAGGCGGACTCTCAACCACTGCACCACCAGGGAAGCCCCTAGAACTGTAGTGGATTTTAAGACCACTTACCCCCTTCCAATATAACCATACTTAAACCATCATTTGAAAAGGAACAACAGACAGCCTCTTTGGGATGCCACAATGATTCCAGGGTCTTCCTTTACACTTACCTTACCCTTAACTCTTCAATTCACCCCAATGTTTAACCATTACCACCCGGGGACGATGGAAAGGACAATGGACTGGGAACCAGGTTGGCCCGTTTGACTTACCTACCTACTTAGAGCAGCTGCTATCAGGGAGGCACTGTCCTTACAGCACTTGATACATTTTCTACCACTCTCACAATACCTCTTCTAGAACAGAAAATGGCCCAGAGTTGCTAACTCACTCTTCAAGTTAGTAAGTACAGCACCAGCGTTATCTGAAGATCTCTTTCCACAGGGACATGCTATATTAACTCTAGACTTTCACTGCAAGAGTCATCTTAGTCAGTCTCTCATCAGTAAACATTATTGTCCTAGGCCCTGCGGTAAAGCAGTGAACAAGACAGAGTTCTTGCCCTTAAGGAGTTGCTACTCCAGCAAGGGTAGCAAAGAGTAAACAGAGAGGCAGAAAAGTAAGATAACATGTTAAATGCCATGAAAAAGAGGAAATAGGGCACTTTATCTATGGGGGTATGGGCAGACATCTCTGAGTCATGTGAGTTGAATTCCAGCTGGGGAAAAGATGGGAAGAAAACTGTTCTGATCAGAAAGCACAGAGAGGAACAAAGGCTGAGGGACAGAGAAAAAGAGAGGTGTGGCAGGGACCTGTTGCAACCAGGAGACAGGAGGAGAGACAAAGGATAAGAGGCAGTCTGGGGCCCACTGCATGAGGCCCCGAGGACCATGGGGACCTTTCTCTTTAGGTTTTTTATTTTATTTCAGAAAGTGAAATGAACAACACTCGTTCTGGAAGGGGAAAATCAGCAGTTTGTATTTTATTCATTTGGAGGGTTTCGAGGAGGGACGTGACCTGAGTTACACATCAAAAGGCTGTCTGTGGAGGATGGATGAGAGTGGAAGCAGAGGGGACCAGGAGGAAGGTTCTGGCAGTGCTCCAGCTGAGCAGCGATGGTGGAGCGGACCAGGCTTGTAGCAGCAGATGGTGAGAGGGGGTGGATCTGGACGTAGGACAGTTTAGGAATTAGGACGTAGGACGTAGGAATTACTGATGCACTGAAGTAATTACTTCCCTTACTGTGGGAAGTAAGGGAAATCGGGCAATCAAGGATGACTCCCAGATGTTTGACGTGGACAACAGGATGCGTGGGGGTATTTTTTCCTGGGTCAGGGAAGGCTTGTTGGAGACAGAGATGTGGGTGAGGGTATATGGGGAGTGAACAGCTCTTTCTTTCTCGGTCATGAAAGCTTAAAATGTCTATTAGACATCCAAGTTGAGACGCAGTGGAGGGAGTTGAATATATACCCAAGTCTTGAGTTCAGGGGAGGTGTCCAGGCTGGAAACAAAACTTTGAGAGTCACTAGATAGAGATAGTATTTGAAGTCACAGGACAGTATAAAACCAGGAAATATAGAACAGGGAAGGGGAGAGGTCCAAAGACTGAACTCCTTATATTAGCTGTGTCTCCTTATTAGCACTGAGCTGCCTTTCACTCACAAAGGAGGGGACCTTTCCTGTTATCCCAGTGGGAGCCTTACAGACATTTTGGTGCAGATTGCCAACAGGATGGGTCAAGGCCAGAAGAGTTCTTCGGCTTAGATGATAGAGGATAAAACCCTGGAATGTCACGGGAAGGAAGAAACCTCGTGTCCTCCATCTATGCTGTTGGGTCATGTAGTCATCGCTTCTTGAACATCTGTAGACACTGCAGGATGCACTGGGATAACAGTGATTGGGGGAGTGGTGGTGGCGGCATGGAGAGGAGGTGAAAAAGAAGAACGACAACTAGACAAGGCAGAAGAGAAACAGGTACACGTGAGCGCTGATCGACTCTTTCACATAAGACCAAAAGAGTCCCAAATATCCCCTACCTACCCACTTGTCGGCTTTAAGAATCTGAAAATGGCAGGTCCTTGGCCTCTGCGATTCTCTCCCAGGGAAAAACCCAGGTAGGATGCTCTGCTAACACAAAGGATCCACGGGCCATGCCCCGGGTAGAGTGTCCCTCCGTGGGACCTCCAATGCTTCCCACTTCCTCCCAGGACGTGGTGCTGCAGCCCAGTGGCCTGGACAGGGTCCAGCAGCCCTCAGTCACTGGACACCGGCCTGACCGCTTCAGTAGAAGCAGGGTAGCCCACAGCCTCAGATGCTTGGCTGGCCAGCCAGGTGGGGTCAGCGGGGTTAGTGTCCAGGTACATTCCCAGGTAACAGCAGGGACAACAGAGAAGTGGGAGGGAGATGTTCATTCTGAATGGCATGACAGTGTAGGACCTTATCAATGAAATCTCAGCAATAACGTATGTGAAATTTCTCTGTGAAACCTGTTAACTGTTGTATAAGCGTAAGGATAAAACTCTGAGTCTGATGGGGTTGTGGATGCACAGGGGCCATGTGACAGGAGTGGAAAGAACAGCTAATTCAGAATCAGACCTGGGTTTCAGTCTCGGCTCTGACATATGATCGGGGTGGACCTTTCTGAGACTCAGCATTCTCGTTGGTAAATGAGATTATTAACATCCATCAGCCTTTGCCCCAACCCAAATCGCAACATGTCCCCTGTAGTCTGGAGGCTGCACCACCCTTCTCCCATGGACAGCAGGAGGTAGCCAATATCCCCAGAGTCCCCACAAGATTCAGAATCAGGCCTGTCTGTGCCGGGCATAGTGCACAGATGATGGGGTTATGGTGCTGTATTTGGGGCAGGAGAGCACAGAGCTCAGGCTTCGAGCCAGACTGCCTGGGTTCAAAGCCAGGCTCTGCATATACTTGTTCTGTGGCCTTGGACAAGTTGCCTAACTTGTTTGTGCCTCAGTTTCTATTTGTAAAATGGGGAGAATACACCAAGGGATGCCCAGCGTCTCATCTAGTCTACCCTTGCCCTTCCATTCTCTCTGGGGCACAGGTCTCCCAGAGGCAGCCCCAGCTGGCTAGGTTGTGCTCCCTGCTGCTTCCTGCCACGCTTAGTCCAGGAGTGGGCCGTCACGGGTCAGCCATTGGTGGGCTACACTTAACAGACATTCCATTCCTGAGCTCTCAAACCAGCCCAGAGAAACTGATGTGCATACTAACTAGCAATCAAAAAAATAATAGGGCTTCCCTGGTGGCGCAGTGGTTGAGAGTCCACCTGCCGATGCAGGGGACACGGGTTCGTGCCCCGGTCCGGGAAGATCCCACATGCCGCGGAGCTGCTGGGCCCGTGAGCCATGGCCGCTGAGCCTGCGCGTCCGGAGCCTGTGCTCCGCAATGGGAGAGGCCCGCGTACTGCAAAAAACTAATAATAATAATAATAATAAAGCTAAGTTTAATTTTATGGCTTTTAGGGTCATGACCCTTCTTCCTTCTCCTCTACCCTTCCATCTCTCTTCCTCCTTCTTCGTCTGATTATGGTTATTGCTATTATTTTATATGCTCTCCTGCCACCTAATTCAGGGAACTCTCGGAGGCTTGCCAGTAAGGACGCTGGCTAAGTCCTGAGCGTGGACTTGGAGCCCTTTCTCGTGCCACCTTGGTCAAGTCACATGAGCTAGTGAAGCCTCAGCTTCCTCATCGGTACAATGGGAACAGCACCTGCCTCGCCTTCCTCCTGGGATAGCTGTGAGGCTCTAAGGACACAGTGAATGACAGCACACTGGAGGAGAGGTACACAGAGATGGGTAGGATGGATACTGTCTGCACCCCTGAGTTTATGGCCTACTGGGGAACAGGGGCAATTAAGCAAGTATTTAAAGTATGATGGGTCAGCCAGTGTGGAAGGCAGAATGAAAGCCCCCAAAGATGTCCACATCCAAATCCTGGAACCTGTAGATATGTTAGGTTACATGGCAAAGGGGAAGCAAGGGTACAGGTGGAATTAAGGTTGCTAATCAGCTGACCTTAAAATAGGGAGATTATGCTGGATTATCCAAGTGGGCCCCATGCAATCCAACAGTTTCTTAAAAGTGGGAGAGGATGGCAAAGGAGTCAGCGTCAGAGTGACGGGATGTGAGAAAGACTTGACCCACTATCGCTGGCTTTGAAGATGGAGAAAGAGGCCAAGAGGCAGAATGCAGGCAGCCTCTAGAAGCTGGAAAAGGCAAGGAAGCGGTCTCTCCCCCTGAGCCTCTAGAAGAAAGGCAGCCCTGCTAACACCTTGATTTTAGTCGCAGTGAGATCTGTTTTGAACTTCTGACCTCCGGAACTGTAAGATAACAAATTTATGTTATTTCAGCTGCAAAGTTTGTGGTCCTTTGTTGCACTGGCCATAGGAAACTAAAGCAGTCAGCAAGTACTGCTGAGCACCCACTAAGGGCTCTGAGCTCTGGGGGTGTAGCGCTAAAGCAGAGAGAGTCCCCACTCTCACTGGAGCTCAAGTTTCAGAGGACAGACAGGCTGTGAACAAATAAGCAAGTGCACCTGTAGTACGTGATTACTGCTAGGTGCCGTGTCAAAGGAGGCCTCCCCGAGGAGAAGCAGAGGGAGGTGACATTGAGTTCAGGATGCTGTGACTGGAGAAGGACAGGGCGAAAAGCACAGCAGGGGCACCCAACCTGGCCAGAGGCATCCAGGAGGGCTTCCAGGAGGAACCACCAACCTGGCCAAGCTTGAAGGGTGGGCAGAGTTGGTCACTCTCCCGCTGAGGGAGCTAGCTGCATGTGAAGGTTGCAAGGCCAGGGGCATCCCAGGGAACTACTAGAAGTCCCTAAGTCTGGTACAGGGCGTGCGGTATGAGGGGCAAGATGAGGCTGCAGAGGAAACAGAGGCCAGAGCAGGCAGGGCCCTCTAAGCTGGGACCCTGTTCTTAGGGCCATGCAAAGTCATTGGAGGGATTTTAGCAAAAGAGTAAAACCACTGGATTTATTTTGATGGTCCCTTTGGCGGCAGTGGGGGTGGGGAGACCAGTTCAGAGGCCACTGCTGTTGTCATGAAAGGTAAAAAAATGAGCAAATTGACAACCGACTGCCTCCTATGGAGTCTTAACCACTGGACTGCCAGGGCAGTCCCTTCTACTGCCTCCTACGGAGGGTGGATCCTGGCCCCCAAAAGTCCTTTCACTGAGCGGAGCCTCCTGTTGGGTCCGGATCTGCCAAGGGAGCTGGGAAGAAGACTGTAGAGGACAACAGGAGGGGATGGGGCAGCTGAGACCCTGAGGAGTGGACAGGGTCAGCCACTTGTGGGGGAAATGGCCACTATGAAAGAAACCCCTGATGATGGGGTGACCAAAAGGGTTTTGATGAACAGGAATCTCTGGTCACTGATTTACAGTTGTTAGCTGTGTCGTATCATTATGATCGCTTCCTGCAACCTGCAAACCTTCAGTGGAAGTTCTACTGAAAGCAGCAGCTTTTTATTTGTGGGTGCTTTTGAAAGGGGTACTGTGAGAATCAAAAGTGTCTATGGCCCACCATTGGTAAAGGAATGCCTTCAGCAAGAAGAGGTTTTTGATTCAACCATTCAGTAGATATTAATGAGCCCTACGCATGCCAGGTATTCACAGGGTGTTTAGGTCTACTAGGCTTACAGGAGAATGGAGAACAAGGATTCAGTAGAGGCAGAAAACTGGGACCAAGGGTGACCATGAGCAGATAAGTCCATCTGGGAATTAGTAACTATCTTAAGGATGGCTTAGACATAGGGTTGGAGCCAACACTCTGTAGATCTCTGGAGTGTGTGAGTCTGCAACAAGAGAAGCCACCGCAAGTGAGAAGCCCGAGCACCGCGACGAAGAGCAGCCCCTGCTCGCCGCAAATGGAGAAAGCCCGCGCGGCAACGAAGACCCAACGCAGCCATAAATAAATAAAGAAACTTAGGAGAAGGATTGACTGGAAGTGGTGACTGACCAGGTAGGTGCAGGGAGGGGCCAAGATACTGCCCAGGTTTCTGGCTCTGTCTGCTGGGTGGACAGGGGTGTGCCATCCACAGAGATGGCAAGCCCCGGGGAGAGCATGGCTGGGAAGATAGAGCCAAGAGGTGGCAAGAGAAGGGAAAGATAGATGCCCAGAAGGGGTGAGTGAACAGAGCAGAGGGTCCAGGACAGACCCTTGAAAGACCTGCTTGGGATTTCTGGAGTCAGATGAAGCTGGGTTTGAAACTTGGCTCCTGTTACAAGGTGATGGCCGAGTCTGAAGACAGGCAGGGTGAGTGGAGGCTGGGAAGGAGATGGAGACGGTGCTGGGATGAGGAGGCAGAAGCAGCCACCTCGCGGTCCAGGCGGCGCACACACAGCCATCTTCCTCTTCTCCCTCCTCCCACCAGTGGACGTGCAGGGAGGGGGGCAGGATCAAATTCAACCCTGATTCAGTCCCAAATTCAGTCTGGCAGCCTCAGAGCAGTTAGTTGTTTTTTTTTTTTTCTTCTTTTTGTTCTTTTTAGGGGAAAGGGGAAGAGTGTGGAAGAAATGCTTCTGCATAGTTAGCATAGGTGATGCAGAAGGATTCACTCACGTAGGCCAACAAGTGAATCTACAATCTGTTGGCTCTTCAGGGAGAGTCCAGAGACTCCTGTCACGTGCTCTCTTGTGCTGGTTAGTCCTGTAATAAACCTGATTTCACCGCGAGCCCCTCTGACTCCTGGGGTTTGCTGCAGCCAGAGTCCCCCCCCAAGAATATCCTTCCCTGGGGGCCATTTCTACTTCCCAAGCAGGAGTGATAATGAGTGTGTCCTGAGGTCTGGGACATTTGCCCTTCATGCCACAGCAGAAAGCCCAGGCATACCTTCTAAGATTAGAACAAGTCACCCAAGGACCAGGGCCTGCCTCACAGTCAGCTGCAGCCTCTCCTGTTACAGCGGCTGCTCTTCACTCCCTCCCCTCCTCCCTTGCAGTCTGGAGCTGGACTCTTAGCAGGAAGCCCCTTGGGATGCTCTGTGGGTTGGGTCACCCTGTCAGGGTGTGGTGCTGGGTCCTCTGCTCCTTTTTCTTTTACCATATCTTGGATTCATTCATTCATTCATTCTTCCTGTACTCCAGGCCCTGCACGAGGATATAGCTAGGAACAGGATGATACAGACTCTTTTCATAATGTAAGTTATAGTCTAGTGCGGGTAACTGTTCAACAACCATCATTATTTTTACCCCAGTTTACTGTTTATTCGGGCGATAAATGTTGCAGAGGGAAAGGACTAGGAAAGCAAGTGACAGGGGGACCCGACCCAAAGATGTGCCGTTTAAACTGAGATGTGAAAGACAAGTAGAAGGGTTCCAAGCAAAGTGTGCGTGGTAGGGAAGGGAGCAGGGGTAGCCAAGGGCCTTCCAAGTAGAGTTACACAAAGGCCTGGAAGTGAGAAGAGCAGGAGGGGTTTGAGGAAAGAAAAGAAGGCCAATGAATGTGGCCGGGAACTCAGGGAGCTTATCAAATACCCAGGGTTTTGCAAGCTTATCAAATACCCAGGGTTTTTGCAAGCTTATTTCTTTTCTGTAAGCACCATCCCCTAACCATTACCATATTAAGTGCTCAAATGCTGGTAAATGAATGAATGAATAAATGAATGATGCCTCAGTAAACCAACACCAATGGGCTGACATTGTGAGGGCTTGATAAACATAGATCAGAGCCTTGAAGTAAAAATGGAAACAAAGTGTCAGCCACGGTTGGCTCTAGGCACACCAGGCTTGAATAGTTAGTCCAAGGTCACTGGAATATAACTAGAGGGCAAAGAATGAGACCTTCCCTGACGAATCCAATACCTAACAGTTTGAGCCTCCAGACTCGGAGCTAAGAAATGCATTATAATTTCATATTCCCATCCCTGGGTATATCTGTTTTCTCTAGTTTTAATAACCCAATCTATCCTAAAACGTGACCTATCTAAAAAATACTTTAAATGTGTCTATTTCTTTATCTAGAATGGTTGAATCTTTCTGTTAGCTGCTGACTTTCAGACACATTTCATCAAGGAGGCACTGAGGCACAGGGAGGCATGGGCTCCCTATCAGGGTAGAATGGTGTGGAATGGTGTCTGCCCAGGATCTGAAATCCACATCTCTGGTCTGTTTCTGCAGCTGTTCTCAGACACCAAGGCTGTCCTTCCCTACCTTGCTTCCCCCCATGCTCCAGGCAGGAGTCCATAATCTCCAGTATATCAAAGAGGCCCCATGCAAAGCACAGGACAGGCTCTACCTGCCTTAGAAGCTGACTCACTGGGATGGGGCCAAAAGGTTCCTGAAGCAGTTATACTAATTATCTTTCCCATCTCCTCTTGCCACACCCTCCAAAGGAGAGAGAAGAAAAGAAAACCACCAAGCTGAGTTAAGTTGCTTCACTTGAAAGGTCTGCTGGGCTTCATAGAACAAAACAGCTGACTGGGAAGAGTGGGGCGGAGGGTTGACGGTCAGCCTGCAGAGGCTTGTAGACGGCCTGATCTCTCTCTTCCACCTGTCCTTCCCTCTGGCTGCTCCCTTTGGGCCTGGGGCTGATTCACAGCGGGAGTGTCTCCTCCAGGCTCTGACTGGGAGCACTCTAGGGTCAAGAGTCCCACAGGAGTCCAGACCTGATGAGCTGCTCAAGTCCCCTCTGTGCCCAGCATCATCCCCCTACCGGGTGATTCTATCTACACTTACTACCATTGCTCAAATGGCTCTCTTTAGAAACTGGTTTTGAATTCGTAATAGCAGCCTTTTGTCATGTATTTTCTCAACAATAATAAAGCAGCTAATTTACTGTAAGTTTATTGTGCTGGGTACTATGTTAAGATTCTCTTTTCCGGTCCTCACAACATCTCTGTGACATGGGTTTCATAATCACTTCCATTTTACTCATGAGAAAACTGATACTCAGAGAGCTCAAGTAAGTGGTCCAGGATTGCACAGCTACTAATGGTAGGTCTAGAATCCACTCTCAGATGGTCTACGAAGGCCTGTGTTCCGAACCCCAATGCTACATGCCTCCAGGAGCCAAAGCATTTGAGAGTTCACATTTTGGGGTTAAAAAGTGCTCGTCAAATTCCATAATAATAAAACAAACAACCCAATAAAAAAAGGGCAAAGTATCTGAACAGACACTTCACCAAAGAAGATATATGAATGGCTAATCAGCACATTAATCAATAAACACAAATTAAGACTGCGAAGAGACATCACTACACACCCACAAGAACGGCTAAAATAGAATAAACCGACAATACCAAACGCTGGTGAGCCTGCAAAGCAACTGGAATGCTCATCATGGTTAGAGGAAATGCTAAATGGTATAGGCGCTTGGAAAAATACTTTGGTAGCTTCTCATCAAGTTAAACATAAACACCAACCACATGATGACCAAACAATCCCACTCAGGTATTTGCCCAAAAGAAATGAAAACGTGTCTACATAAAGACTTGTATGCAAATTTTAGAGCAGCTTTATTATTACTAGCCCATATCTAGAAACCCAAATGTCCATCAACTGGTGAGTGGATAAACAAACATACTATGTTACATGCAAATCATAGAATACCACTCAGCAGTGAAGAGGAACAAACCAGTGATATGCACATGGCACGGAGGAATCTCAAACGCATTACGCCAAGTGAAAGAAGTCAGACATGAAAGAACTACCAGTATGATTCCATATACATAACATTCTTAAAAAGGCAAAGCTATGATGATGGAAAGCAACTAACTGATTGCCTGGGACCAGGGGTAGGGGCCGAGGACTGACTACAAAAGGTATAAGGGAACTTTTGAGGTGAAAGAAATGTTCTATATCTTGATCGTGATCTATATCTTGTGATGGTGGTGGTTACATAACTATATACAGCTGTCAATACTCATCAAATTGTAGTTTAAAAATAGGTGAATTTTATCGTGTGCAAATTTTATGTCGTAAATGTGGTAAAATTTTTTTTAATTAAAAAAATGTGCTCACCATAGTTTAAAAAAGAAAAGGTTGAGGCACACTCCCTCTGCATGAGGTCTTCGTTCATTTGCCCTGGGGGTAGGGGAGTCGGCCTAGTCCCAGGATGCCAGCCCCATGGGCCCCACCGTGTTGGCTGTTGGCAAGAAGGTGCTGTGGCTGCTGGAGGCTGGCAGCCTCTGGCAGCTGCTAGGAACAGGCCACACCCAGCCATTCCTGTCCAACCCAGGGCAGCCACCAGCACTCAGGAAGCAAGAATGGTGATGAGAGCACAGAATTTGGCGCTTGACAAGCTCAGGTTTGAATCTCATTCTCTAATTTATGGGTTGTGCCATCACAGGCAACTGACTGAACTACTCAGAGTCTCATCTGTAAAATGTGGCTAATACACCCCCCGACGGGGTTGTGAAGATGCTAAGAGATAGTGTTTGATAGGACAGTTTGGATCCAAATCCAAATCCTGCCTCTTACTCGATGTGTGATCTTAGGCAAGACTTAACTTCCCTGAGCCTCAGTTTCCCCACTTGTAAAATAAGGCTCATAATAGCAATTGTCTCATATGATCGTTATAAAGCCCAAATGAGATAATTAATGCCTGGTACATAATAAGCTTTGCCTCCCATTTTAGCTATCGTTGTCACCTAAGAGACTGGTCACCACTCAGTAGGTACTAGTTGGAATGTGGGCTCCTTTGCATGCCTTATAGGGATATCAGGCTGTTGCCCGTTGGCCCTGAAGAGTTGCAGGGGGACAGTAGGGGTCTGCTGCCGCCAAGTCATTTCCATTCCCATCCTGTAGAACAAGTCTGCAGACCAGGTGGGTTGGCATTGCATCTTCATGTCAGGGGAATTTACAAATGGGAATTTTCTGAATCACGCAAAAGGGCAGACTGGCTAATTGGAGTGAGATTCTGGACGCCAGCCACGAGTAGCCTCACTCATAGCAGGGCCGTTCACGTGCTGGGTTTCAGTTGGATGTTTCGGGGAGGTGGGGTGGAGTAATGGGGGCATGACGAGCCATCAAAGGGAAGCCTGCCTCTGGCTTCTTCTGTAGGAGGGGAGAGTCCTGCCTTTCACCCAGGGCCCTGCACCATGAAAGACCATAAAAGGAAAGCCCCATGGCCAGAGTTTGAGGGTGGTGCCGGCTCCTGTAGGGCCAAGCCTAATCAGGCTAGTTTATCAAGTGTAAGCAGGGGCCCTCAGGGGCTACGGTGGGTGAATGGACACAGTAGCTCTCCAGGGAACATGCTTGGGTCCAAATGATGCAGGGAGTGGGAATAAGAGGTTATGTCTCTGGGCAGACATGCTTTGTCCTGCACAGTCAGAAGGGAAGATCCCGATGAGTTATTTCAAGAGCTGAGTACCTTGGGGGTGGGGAAGGCCACTGACCCAGCAGTCAGTCAGGGGAAGGCCACTGACCCCTCTCTGCCCTTCCGTCTCCTCACCCGTAAAATGAAGGGCTTGTCAAGGATGCTTCCAAGGCCCTTTCCGCTGGCTAACTACTTTTTTTACTTTAACATCACTGAGGAAAACCGGGAACGCTTAAGTTACCTTTCTCATGTAGATGAACCGGTGGATGGATACCTGACTAAGTTTAGGCAGAATCAGGAAAAACTCTGCAAGGAAGCTCAGGAATTCCCACGGAAATGCATCAGTACTACCCCCTGGCCCCCACCACCTTGACACACAGCTCTGCAAAGTAAAGCACCCCATCATCCCTCTTGTATCTGCCTCTTCCAAAGAAGATTCTAAGAATGGGATGCTCTCCTATTCTCAAACCAGGAATCAAATGGCAATGCAGTATAATCCCTTCATTCCCAATTAGCAAACCGGGGTTACTTATTCTCTTAAAAAGAAGAGTTTCAGGAGAGGGAGAGGACAGGGCTCAAACAGCCTAGGCGTTTAAAAGCCATTAAAGAGGAAAGTGGGTGAGAAATTAGTAACAAGGAACAATGACCACTGAAGAGATACAAAGGTGGAACGAAGTACAAACTGTAAAGGGGAAAAGTAACTGAGTAGAGAGTTCAGGTTTTTCCCCAGGCATGTTGCTGCCCAGCTGGGGGAAAAAAAAACCCTCACTTTGGTTTCCTAGGGAAGTCATACAAAGATGGAATGACTACAGGTTTTGTTTTCTTTCATTCACACCCTTCGGCCTGTTACTTTTTTTACTATCTACTACACCAAGGGCTCAGTGCTTTGGCCAGCTTGAGAGCCTCACGGTTCTGAAGCAGGAACCAGGGGCGGCTCTAAGAATAGAACAGGCCTGCAGGAAAGCATTGGGAGTAGATACAGACAGAGCTTTTCATGAACGCTCTAGGGTGAGTGACTCTCTGGGGCCCCAAGGGAGAGGGGAGGGATTGCCCTTCTTGCAGGGGGGCTCCCAGGCTCCGAGCAGAAGTTCCTCACAAGAAAGATCCTCCCAGTAGCAAACACAGAAATATACAGGCCCCCAGCACAAGAAGAAACATGAGTAGAAGGTCTAAGATACAAGTAAACCAACCTCCCCTTGCTCCCCTCTTATCGGCAATTGTACCGCCCTCCACCACATGCATGAGAAATCTCTCTGGACAATGGCCAATGTGCTCCTCATGTAGATACTTGAGCGGATGACTCACAAGACGGTTTGGTTTTCTTATGGACAGTCCAGCAGTACTTTATCCCATCACTCCAGCACACCCACACTTACACCTCCAGGCCGCCTCCAGGGAGCCCAGGATGGCAGCTGCTGTGGCTCTTCCAGGAGAGATGGCTCCACGCTTACCGGCTTCCAGGCCACTTCACACAGAGAGGATCTGGGATTGCAGAAGGACCTCCTCCACCCCTCTTCCACCCCCACAGAAAGCAGGGAGTAGAAATGGTGCTCATTTCCACCCCAAGGTCAGCATGGTGTTGGTGATGAGATCAGACTGGCCCATGCTGGCCCTTCTGCAATCATCCTGCCATCCAGGCACAGGTGGTTGCGATGCAGTTCGAAGAGGACTCATAGTCCCAGATCTATCTCCTTTGGACTTCATTTTCTCCTGTGTAAAATGGGAACGAGAACTACTACACAGGGTCATTATCGTGATGAGGTGAAATGTGCATGGGAAGTCTTACAAGCCAATACTGATCGATTGATTGTTCCTACTTTCCACTGATTTCACTTGATAAGGCCAAGAACTGGCTTATGCTGGCATTAGAATCTTTTTAGTAGTCAAGACCCTAAGCTAAGCAGAGATTTTGGGGGGGTCCATAGTTGCAGGTATTTTAAAGCCAAGTGAGACAGAAGAAGATTCAATATTCCTACAGAGTCTTGGTTAAACATTTTAGTGAAGGCTGGAGAAGGTTCCTGAAACAATCGACCAACACATGTCGGGGAGGGGACAGTTACAGAGAAATTAAGTCATGGTCCGTGTTCTGTTGAAGCTGACAGTCCAGTTGGGGAAATATGAAGCAAAGGTCGATTCAATACAAAAGCAAGTTAAGCAGACAGTGGTACAAGTAGTTTTATCCGTGTAGGCATGATTAATGGCCCAAGGAGCAGCACAGGCTGTAAATGTGGCTGCGTCCGAAGACCCAGGAAGGAGAAGTGATGGAGTAAGGATCGGGGGTAAGGCTGGATCAGAAGGGGTTACATACAGTGCTCCGGAGACAGAATGTTTGATTCACATCCCCACTCTGCTCCTTATGTGACCGAGGGCAGGTAACCAGCCTCTGAATTTCAGGGGCCTTGTCTGCAAAGTGAGGATAGCAACGTTTGCGTCATAGGCTTGTGTAAGAATCAAAAGAGATGTACGGTACTCAGCAGAGTCTGGCACACAATAAATGCTCGCTAAATGCAGGCCATTATTATACACGAAGCCAAGGTATTTGGAATTTACCCTGAAGAAGTAAATCCGGCAAGGAGTTTAAAGGAAAACATTTGTCCTGAATTCCCACTATGCAAACCAGAACTGCAAAGGGGCAGTCAGGCAGCCCCCGCAGTGATGCAGACATCCTTTTGCAGAGAGGACTGGACATTAAGGGAAGGGCGACCCAGCTCAGACAGCTGGAAAGGACCCTGTGACCCTAGGAGGCCCTGGGGCAGGCACATGGAGAGTTCAGGGACATTCCCCATCTATCCCACCAGAAAGAAGGACAAAATATAGAAGAGAGCTGAGAAGATGGAAGGAAGACGTCTATTTAAGGAGCAAATGGGGGAGGGGACTGGCAGGGGAGGGAGGAGAAGACAGAGGCTAAGAGCTGGGGATAGAAAAATTCCAGACTGGTATCAGCTATAAGATCTGGCCAGAGAATGGACACGTGGTCTAGGGGAGCCTGTGATAACAGTTCCCAGCATGCTTTGCTGATTTCTCATGCCTGCCTCCGGGGTTCATGTCATTTTGAAGGCAAACTGAGATTAATTAGCTGAAACAAAGGATGTAATAGCAGAATATAGGATAGAAGAGTGTTAAAATGAAACATTTCCCTTTTTAACTAAGAAAGAAATCCCAGAGGCTAATTTTATATATATATATATATATCACACACACACATATATATACATTTTTTTGCCCCTCTACTATAAAAAAGTAAAACTTTTTAATGGCAAAAATACTATAAATGAAGTAAACAGAACACAGTAGAGCTGAAAAATTATTTGTAACACAGATGAAAAGGAGATATCTGTTATACAAAGTGCTTTCACAAAATGACAAGAACAATATATAAGAAAGGATATAAATAAGCATTTCATAGAAAGGCAAATTCAAAAAGCCAATAAACATAAAAAGATGTTCAAACTTACTAGTTGTCAGGCAACTGCAAATTAGATTAACACTGAGATTTCTCTTTATGCTTAGGCAGGCAAGGAGAGGGGAGAGAGAAAAAAACAGCCATTGCCGTTTCAGAAACAGGAAAAAGGAACCACCACAGATTGCTGGAGGAAATATGAGTTGTACAGCCTTTTAGGAAAGTTATCTGGGAACATTTATTATATTAGATTGCACAAATCTTTCGACTCAACCCCACACTCCTGAGAATCTACTCCACAGACACACAAGCCCCGGTATATAAGGACGTGGAGGCTGACTGCAGCGCTGTTTACAGCAGCAAAACTCTGGAAACAAAGTGAATAGCCATGAAAAGGGAAATGTTTTATGGTCCATTCACATAACAAGTTATTATGAAACCATTAAAAAGGATGAATCAGAGCACTCCAAACTTCCATGAAAAACTGTAAAGTGAGCACAGTTAGATGCAGAGAAATGTGTATAATATGATCCCAGTTTTATAAAGCAACACTGTCTACCCCCATATGTGTCTATGTGTACACATACCTATCCATCATATGTGTGTGTATAATGTATATGTAATAATTTATATAGTTAAAGAATATGAAATATCCTACAGAAAGGTTTCTGGAAGCTGAGGTGATAGGGGAGGAGAGATGATTTGGGAGGGGCAAACCCAAAGAAAAACACTGCCTGTAAAAAACCAGCATGGCTGCTATGATCTCAGTCATGTAAAACTGTGTACATGTATTTTTTGTGTGTGTGTGGTACACGGGCCTCTCACTGTTGTGGCCTCTCCCGTTGCGGAGCACAGGCTCCAGACGCGCAGGCTCAGCGGCCATGGCTCATGGGCCCAGCCGCTCCACAGCATGTGGGATCTTCCAGGACCGGGGCACGAACCCGTGTCCCCTGCATCAGCAGGCGGACTCTCAACAACTGCGCCACCAGGGAAGCCCTGTGTACGTGTATTTGAATGAGTAAATTGGAACTAATTCACAGGGCTGTCCATGATATATTTTCAAGGAAAAGAAAGCAAGTTACCAAGACAATATGAAAAACATCAAATTAAAAATTTTTTTTAAAATACTGAAATGAGAGTTTCAAGCTCTACTCCCCAAATCTTTTGGGAAAGTCTAGTGTGAACAAATAAATACCTGAAAACAACTTTGTAGTGAGTTGTCAGTCTTCTCAAAATATCAAAACAAGGGCTTGAGCGTCTGGGGACAGGACACATATGCCCAGAGGGAAGGAGGAGGTGAAGTGCATAATTCCATAAAGTTATTGTGCCACTAAGTTTATATACATGCACCCTAAAGCTGTTTTCAGGTTTACTAAGATCTAGGGCCACTTACCCCATTTGTAGTAGCTCCCCAAACATTTAAAAATGTTTTCTCTTCGCTATTACAGACTGCTCTCTGCAGTTTGTAATAGCGAAGAGAAATGATCAATGCGAAGCCAAAACGTCCCCTTCCATCTCAGTAGATACTAGGAAAACCAAATAACCAGACCAGAGAAAAGTGAAAGAAACAGGGTGATTTCCTTTCGACCCCACACCCTGATTTTCTAAAGATCTTGTACAGCTCAGCATGTATTCATTTACATCCCTGGTGATAAACAATGCCCTCGGGGCAGGGGGGTGGGGCGGGTTATGTATTCATCACTTTTGGAAAGGAAAAAGAGATCAGGAATCAGTATTGACTGAGTGCTTACTATGTGCAGGGCACATCACAGATGGAGCTCACTGAATTCTCTCAACAGCCCTGAGAAGTAGATATTATTAGATTATTAGTCCTATTTCACTAGTAATCATAGAGATAAAGTCACTTCCTCAGAGTCACATGCTGATGTAGTGGAGCTGGGTTCAAAACCAGGCCACTCTGACTGCCTAATAAGACCCAGCCATCCTCCCTTCTATGAAATCTACTTCTACTCTAGATGTCAACGATGTAACTTCTGAACAGGAGCTGCCATTCTGAGAATGCAGCCTGACAGCTGGGCGCAATGACCTCTTTGGGAGCAGATGGGAAACGGAGACTTTCCCAACGTGTAAGATCCATGCAGATCCTGGGTGTACTTTGCAGCCTGTTTCCACACCCCTCTCCCACATCATCTGGGGTGGGCCTTGCAAACTCCAGTGCTTTCAGAGGCCAGGCAGGAAATGGAAAGCGGGGGTGGGTGACCCTGCTACTCAGCTCCAGCCCACTGCCTGTCTGGGGCACACTGAGCCACTTTTCAAAAGATCATTCAAGGCCCAGCATCACCAGATGATCTGGATTTCCAAGAGATTAAAATCCAGATTTTTAAGTGTCATATATTGATTCCGTTTTTAACATCATCTCAGTTACCAAAAAAAAAAAAAAAAAGAAAAGGAAAACCTCAGTGAGGGTAGAAAATGTCTGCCTGCAGCATTTGGCCCAGAAAGCTACCAGTTTGCTACTTCCTGATTCAGGGGAAGAATGTTTTCACCCTATTCGATCAGTTTTCCTGGATAATCCCAGGGGATATCTTTTGGTTTAATATATAAATGTTTTTAATTATATGTACATCATTATATCACTGTTCTTAATATTAAATAATATCAAAGGTATTATTACCTCCTCATTGAATTTTAAGGGGGATTAGAATATAGAACTCCAGGTGGAAGGAGAAGACTTCAAGTTCTGTTCCTGCCCGCCAGGGTTACTAGACCCCTTAACCATTCTTAGCCTTGGTCTCCTAATCAATAAAATGGATCAGTAATACCCAACTCACAGAACAGCTGTGAAGGTTTTAAAAGACAAGCTGTGTAGTAAAGGTATTCAATAAATATTTGTTCCATTCCTTCTAAAAGACAGGCGTGAGGCTCCATAAATATTGTAAAATAGATCAATTGAGAGAGATTATGTTGCTTTACCAATGGTTTCTTCACTTGATAAAAGGATTTCCCATTGTGGGCTTCTGTCGTGCATGAAAAACATGATGACTTCCCTAAAATTTTAGTTTATGCATAACTTTTTTGGGGGTAAAAATGAACAAGCATTCTGCCCTTTCAATAGCAAAGACATCCTTGCCTGTTCTACGAGGCTGTCATAATTGGTTGGAGATGGGAGAATTGTCCTACCTATGAGAAGTAAAGAGTAATTCTGGACTTCCCTGGCGGTCCACTGGTTAAGACTCTGTGCTGCCAATGCAGGGGGCACAGGTTCGATCCCTGGTTGGGGAAGATCCCGCATGCCGTGTGGCTCGGCCAAAAAAAAAAGTAATTCTACTGGAGCTACCTGGCACCTCTGTAAGGCCACAGTTGCTAGGGGCTCAACTACCAGAGTAATGCTGGAAACCAAAGACTTCCTTCCTCTCATCCTCTCTCCCCAATAGTGCTGCTTAGGTTGGTATTCAGAGCAAGCCCTGCCTTGCACCACAGGTGAACGGTGGAGAACACAGAGCCCGTTATGCAGGGGGTCTGTATTCACCTCACCTTGCCCACAGGGGACCTGAGGCGGCACACACAGAGTGGGGAGACATTTTGGAAATCTCAGGAACAAAACTGATTATGTCATGGCTCTGTCCTTTCTGAGAGCAACACCATAGGAAACACCTGTAGAGAGCAGGAAACTAGAGGAATTAAAAATATCTGCCTGATCCCTAAAAAATAAATAAAAGAGGAAAGTAAAATGGTCTCTTTTCTTCACAGGGAAAACAAACAAGGTAATATCTGGTTTGAGCCATTTCCGCTCTGCAAAGCACATCCCTCCTGTGGGCCACCCTCCCCAGGCAGACATAGGCTTGGACCACACGCTTTGACAGCCCAGGACATCCGGATGCCTGAGATGGTTGTCAATGAGGGTCCTGAGTAGGGTCCAAGTCCCCAAGCTTCAGATTTCCTTTGTAGGAGGGAGGGTTGGAGGAAGCTGAGCTCATTTCCTTGGGGAGAGGGGTAGACTCCATCTAGTTTTGGACATAAAAGGCCCTTGTGCTTTTCCTCCACAGCCTTCCCAATCCCAGGCAGTCAGTTCCTTGGAGCCCTGGAGATCAGAGATGGCAGGCCCATTCGGAAAGGATGTGATGGCTGAGCCTGCAGGACCTGGCTGAGCACAGGAGCGGATTTAAAGGTGGTAGAATTAGGAAACCTCAGATCCTACTCTCTCCCCTGCTTTCTCACAAATAGTAGGTCACCAAGCCTAGTCATCTGTCTTCTAGCTCTGTTTCCAGCCTGGCATCTTCACCTTCGCTGTGGTCACTGCACTTAAGGGCCCCTATCATCTCTCTCTTGACTGTGGGGAGAGATTGTGGTCACGTAACTGGTCTCTTTGCCTCTGATCTTCTTCCTCTTGTCCATTCTCCCCTCTGCTGCCCACACAATCTGTCTAAAATCTGTCTGACCGTCTTTGCTTGGCTTACCTACGATAGAGTACCTCTTAGTATGTAGAATGTAAGGCTCCTGTCCATCTTTCCTCCCTAGAAGATAATAATTTTTCTCAATAAGAACAGCCAACACTTACTGAACATTTACCATGTGCCAAATACTATGTTCAGTGCTTTAAAAAGATGCTGATTGGGGCTTCCCTGGTGGCGCAGTGTTTGAGAGTGCGCCTGCCCATGCAGGGGACACAGGTTCGTGCCCCGGTCCGGGAAGATCCCACATACCGCGGAACGGCTGGGCCCGTGAGCCACGGCCGCTGAGCCTGCGCATCCGGAGCCTGTGCTCCGCAGCGGGAGAGGCCACAACAGTGAGAGGCCCGCGTACCGCAAAAAAGAAAAAAAAAAGATGCTGACTTGATCTACCACCAACCAGCCAGGTATTATGATTGTCACAATGTAGATGGAGGAATCAGAGCTTAAGAGAGGCTAAATGAGTTGCCCAAGCTGACAAAGCTGTGGTGGACCTGGGATTCCAACCCTGGCAGCCCAACTCCACACCCGACTCTGCCCGCCGTGAACCTCTCTGCAGCCCTCTAAGCACACCATGCATTTCCATGCCTCCATGTCTTTGCACATGCGCTGTTGCTCTACCTCAAATGCCTTCATCCTTATTCCTGCCACCTGGATAGCTCTTCTTCTTCATCCAAGACCCATCTTCTTGCTACGTCCTCCCAAAAGCCTTCATGGACCTCTCCCCTGGGTTGTGTCATCACAGCCAGCCATGCAAACCTCTCTCGTAGCACTTCCCTTGCTACATTGAGCTGTCTGTCCCCCTCACCAGAGTATGAGCCCCTTGAAGGCACGTGCCACAGCCTTTATCTCGACTTTCCCCTATTCCTAGCAGAGTGGCTGGCATATAGTACGTGTGCAATAAATATTTATTGGTTTAAAGACACCAGCCATTGTAAAAGATCGAGGCTCTGGCTTCTGGATCAAGTCTCTGGGCCTTGGGATCTCCATCTGTTAGATGAGAGCAGCAGTCTGCCCAGCTCCTCTCCTTTATTTCCCAAGGGACCCCAGGACCTGTATTTTAGAAACTCCCTCCACGGGACTCCAGCATGCATCCAGGGTTGAGAACCACGGCTTTGATCTAAAGAAGACTTAGTGGAGACAAAGCCTGCCAGGGAGAGAGCCTTGCTAAGTGAAATCACACAACGTATTTATGCATGTGAAATCTGTGTAAAATGAACACCAGAAAGCATCAAAGAAGATAAACTTCCAAAGCATGGGGAGAAGATACTGACCCAGAGCTGTCATTTGGGAAGACACAGGACATTGATAGTTAATACTAAAATGCGAAGTACCTTTAAGGTATCAGTACACAACTATCAGATTGGCAAAATGTTATAATAATAAAAAGCCAGAGCTACGAGGATTATGGGGAAAACTGTTCCCTTAAAAACCGCTGTTAGCATTACACATTGGTTAATTCTGCCCTCTCAAGACAATAATCTGGGACTATGTAACAAGAGCTTGAAAATGCTTTGTTCTATTTTTAGAATATATGCTAAGGAAATAAAGGAAAATGCAGCTTATACAAAATCATCTATAGCATTGCTCTTCACATGAGGTGAAAACTTTAAAACCATCTGAACATTACATTTCAGAGAACAGTTGAAGTAAATTATAGACCATAAAGGCAATAAAACACCATGTTCCCATTAAAAATGACACTCAACCTTTCTAACACATGGAGATATGTATGGAACAAAAAGGAAAGAAAAGGGCTGAGAAATTCACAGCGTTTTGTACACAGCGATGAGAGTTACACAAAAACAAACAAATACACTTCCACAAAAACTAGAAGTGAATTTGGAAAGATGGGGGAAAAAAAACATAATGTCCACCAGCTTTGAAGTTGTTCGCAGGTTTTGTCATTAGAAAACGTGTGCCCCCAGCTGGGGCAGCAACTGGTCGGTCCCTCTCTATGGAGGGGCAGGCCTGGTCCCAGTCTGACAACTGCTTGTATCTCTACCTAGGCCTCTTGGCTGAAAATACACTCTAGTATCTGGCCATGGTGAGGTTTCAACTTTAAAGGGGCCTGGTTCCCTTTAAACTCATATCCTCTCCAGACCAGATGATAAGGGGATATCACTGGCTCCACGAGGAATGGAGAGTGAGGAGGGATGGGATTCAGGGGTGGGGAAATCTCCTCCCAGGTCCTGGTAACGGGGCACCACCCTCCTGTGGGAAAAGGCGCTGGTGACCGTCTGTGGGGAGAGGAAGCATCTGAGGCCCACCCTCCAGATAAGGGTGGAGATGGGGGCAGAGGGCAGTGCCTCTCGGGACAAGTGGGAGAACGCCGGTCAGAGGCTCAGCCTCCTCTTGCTGGCCCAGTGATATCAGAATAGAGGGGAGCCAGGGAGCTGGTGGGTCAGGGCTGACCACGGGCCCTGCCATGCCTGCCCCCTGCCTTGCCTCACCCCTTCCCCTCGTCTTGGCTGGGCAGACCTGGCCCCATAAATGGACTAGTGACTGGGTAGTAAACGCCCCAGCGTAATGAAACTACTCACAGGAGGCTGGGGAAGAGCAGGGAAGTTCGGGGCAGCGAGGCCAGCAGGAGCAAAGCTCCACGAGACAGAGAAGGCCGAAAGCTCGGTCGGAGTCCATCGCGTTGTGCTCTGTGTTGGCAGGAGGGGTGACATGAGTTTATCTACCCAGAAGGGGGTAACAGAAGCTGTGCCTGGGGTCAGGGGACAGCAGGAGAGTAGGAGAGCCGCACAGCAGCACTGCCAGTGCAGAATGCAGGGTGCCCCGGAGCTCTCTTTCTAGGATGTGGCTGAGGGACAGGAGTGGCGGAAGTAGCCAGGCAAGGAGTGAAAGGCCACAGGTGGGGTGTTCAGAGCCCTCTGAGTTCCATTTCTGCCCCTGTGGCTTGGTGATCTCCAGTGCAACTTTTCCATTCTCACCCACAGCCGGAAGTGAGGCTCTGGGTCTGGGGGTGTTGTTATATACCGAGTTGTGTCCCTCAAATTCATATGTTGATATCCTAACCCCCAGTACCTCAGAAGGAGACTGTATTTGCAGAGAGGGTGTTTAAAGAGGTCAATAAGTTAAATGAGGCATTAGGGCGGGCCCCAATCCAATGTGACTGGTGTCCTTGTAAAATGAGGAGATTAGGACTCAGGGAGGGAAGACTCTGTGAAGACCCAGGGAGAAGATGCCCATCTTAAACCAAGAGAAGTCCCAGGGAAACAATCATACTGATACCTTAATCTTGGACTTCTAGCCTCTAGAACAGTGAGAAAATAACTTTCTGGGTTTAAGCCCCCCAGTCCATGGTACTTTGTTCTGGCAGCCCTAGCAGACTAATACAGGCATTGCACCTGGCCTGTGGAGGCTGCCTCTGGGGCTGAGCCCCCATGTTCTCCTTGCCCTGTCATGCTATGTATACTCTTTTTTTTTTTTGCGGTACGCGGGCCTCTCACTGTTGTGGCCTCTCCCGTCGCGGAGCACAGGCTCCGGACGCGCAGGCTCAGTGGCCATGGCTCACGGGCCCAGCCGCTCCGCGGCATGTGGGATCTTCCCAGACCGGGGCACGAACCTGCGTCCCCTGCATCAGCAGGCGGACTCTCAACCACTGCGCCACCAGGGAAGCCCTATGTATATATACTCTTGCTCACAGCATGCTGTCAGGGTAAAAGCACCTTGAATCCTTTTTCCCTACTCTATAGAAACTGCCCAGGGACTTCCCTGGTGGACCAGGGGTTAGACTCCACCCTTCCAATGCAGGGGGCACGGGTTCCATCCCTGGTCCAGGAACTAAGATGCCGCATGCCGCAAGGCGCGGCCAAAAAAAGAAAAACTGCCTAACTTCACACAAGCAGAGCCATTGGCTGGGCTGCAATTACTGGGCCCTCTCCCCTCCGTGCTCTGTTAGTTGGTGCTTTTGCTTCTAAAACTCAAAACAGTTCACTGGACTGAGGGGGAATCCCTATAGCTCCTGAACTTTGCCCTTGACTGTGGCTGGAACAGAGCTCTTGCATGGAGGCACAGGGCAGTAGTCTCCCTGGTGTGGACGGCAGGTCTTTCCTCAGGACCCAGGCCTCCTGGTGGGCCCCTGGGGTGTCAGGCCAGGGACGGACCCACATGCTAGAGTCAGGAAGTCCTGCCAACCCCACTGGTTGCCTCTTTGTAGCTTCAAACACGGCCTGTGCCTCTGAGCAGTGATCTGGGCAGGGCCCAACCTGGCCTCTCATCTGTAACAGCTGCTCTGAGCTTCAAAGAAAAGCCACAAGAAGAGCAGGAAGCAGAGGCCCAAGGGGAGTGCACGCCCCACAGATCTCTCACCCCTACCCTGCCCCACACGCTCCAGAGCGCCTGCTTCTCTTTGAGGCACCAAGTTATTTCCAGATATTTCCCTATGTTTTCCAAAACACAGAGGTGACAACACCTTGCATCTGTCCAGTCCTTTCTACCTCTTCCAAGTCCTTGGCGATGAACACATTAACTCATTTAGTCCCCCCAATAAGCCAGGCAGAGACAGAATTATCATCCTGGTGAGAGCCCCGAATCTTGGGCCATTGATTCAAGACCACACAGCAATTTCCACAGCAATGGAATTTGGTCCACAGCCCTGAACTCCTGCACCACCATGCCTGGCTTCTTCCAGCTAGACTGTAACACTCACCTGGTTCTCCTCCACCACACGCATACACAGTGTACCTGCACAGGTGCCCAGGAGGCACAGGTGAGCTGCTCTTCATTATAGACACAAGAAACCCAGGCCCACATCTGATGCCCTTTCAATGCTATGGCGTCCCCATGAGCACACAGGCCCCTGGGAACCGTGCTGCCTCTTTTTTTAGTCCTCAGCTAGGGCTTAGGTAGAAAGTTCTCGGTCTGTGAGGAAGGGTCCCCGCTCAATCTCCTCTCTCCGCCTCCGCCCCCAGTCCTTTCCGAAGTCCACCTTGCCTGGTTGTTAGTCCAGGCGACTGAACAGCCCCCTAAAGGTCTCTCTCCAATCCATTCTCTGGGGACCATAGCCACAGTGAACTTTCTAAAGTGTAAATCTGATCACCTAACCCCTGTCCCCCATAGCCTGGGGAATAAAACAAGTGGCAACACAAAGAGGTAGCTTTGGAGAGCTTGAACATTCCCTGTAATCTCAGCAGCCACGCCAAATACATACCCAGTTTAAGTTAAGAAGTGTGCCTGTCCTACAGGTTCAGCTTCAAGGCTAGCCCCGTAAGCACTCCCTGTGCAACAGGACTGTGTCTCCACAGGCCTCTGTGTGGAAATCCTGGAGCTTCCGAGGTCAAGTTCTAGGGAGTCAAGCATGGCCTACCCACTAAATCCAACTGTACTTCCAATGCCCTCCTCTCTCCTGCCTCTCCCTCCAGCTACAACATCCTTCTCTTCCCTCTTCAGCTCTCCAGCCCCTCCTCAACCTTCCTACTTTGGGAAGTCTTTCCTGCCCCCAGGTCATACCCAAATCTGTGTCCTGAGCACAGATTTATCAGCATACTTGACCAAACTCTTATAATCACCTGTTATCCTTCTGATTCCCTTACTAGACCACAGGCTCTCCAAGGGCAGGATCCCAGTTGTGTTCCCTTTTGTGTCCAGAATTCTCAGCAGAGAACCTTACACAGTGGGCACTCCTGAAATCCTTATGAAGTGAGGGAGTGAGTGGGTGACTGTTTCTCCTCCCTAACCCAGACCACTCTTGCCCACCACAGCAAGGGATTTCCTAGTAGCGGGTCATTGCTTCCTAGAAGCCAGCCCAAGCAGGCTATTCTGCTTCCATCCTTGATGGTGGGTGAGGTTCTGGGTGACCCCAGGCTCACTCTGCCCTGCCCCCATCTTGCTGGTACATAATTTTCCCCTATCATCTGCAGCTGCTCCAGCAGGAAGTCCAGATGGTTGCTTCATTTCCCAGGGTGTCCACACCCCTTTCCTGCCCTCCCCTCCCCCTCCCTGTTGGCAGAATGGGGAACCCACAGGAGTACAGTGGGAAGATGGGGCTCTGTGCTGAACCAGCCTCCACAGGGCGCTCTCACCTCACGTTGTCTTCCCGGCACACCTCGCTAAGTCTGCAATTTGGGTACCAGGTACAGTGAGCCTTTGCAGAAGGAAGGCAGCCCAGGGCTAATTTGGCAACATTTACCAAGAACCATATCCTTTGGCCTAATAATTCCACTCCTGGGAATTGCTTCCAAAGAAACTATTCAAGAGACGAAAAAAAGATACATGTACTGTTTATAGCTATGTTATTTACAATAAGGAGAAAAGGGAAGCAAATGCCATGTCCCAAAATAGAAAAATGATTAAATGATGTTATATTTGTGTAATAGAATATCATACAGACATTTTAAGTGAAAATGTGACTCTGTAGAACAAGGATATTGTCTTGGAAATAGCATTAGGTGAAAAGATACCGTACAGAGTTGTATAGACACTTGTAATTTTGTAAGAATTACATATATGGCTAAAAATAATGACAGTCGTTATATTAAGTAGTATTGTCTTTTTCTCCCAGTTTTTTTTTTTTTTTAATGATAAAGGGGGTAAAATGGAGGATCAGAAGGGAGCAAGAAAAAGAGAAAAAATTTAGCTGTGTTAGGATGATAATTCTAACAATTTTACCTTAAAATGTTTAACATTAGGTTAATAATAAAGTAATATTTTAAAACTAAAGGGAAACCCCTGAACACCAAGTCCTAGGATTTTCCAAAAAGGATCTTTTTGTTGGTTGTGGTCTTATCATTGTTTTTAAAATAATAACAAGAACATGCCTCATTCAGACATTCCCAGGGTGTGGCTGTGCATCTATAAATTAATCTGATGTGGGACCCACGCACGACCTGACTGCCACTAAAAGCACTTAAAAGACCTTTGCCTAATGGACAAATAATTCTGTCCCCTCTACCTCCCTTCTCTGAACCTCGGCTACCACATCCCAGCCTCAGGTGACAGTCTAGAAGTACTGAGGCCCATTCCCTTGAGGTCTCCATTCCCGGAGCTGAGAGAGGGTTAGGGGAAAGGAGATGTGATCACACAGAGAGTCCTGGAGAGGTCATCTGGGCAGGATGAAAAACTTTAAGTCCTACATTTGTGGGATACAGAGATAAAGCCTGAGACTGAACCTTTTTTTTTTTTTTTTTTAAAAAGAAAAGGGTTAGGTTACGGGAAGCTTGTGGTCAGCTAAAACTCCCAGCCCTCTGCACATAAACTGGTCCTTCACTAACTTTAGTCGTCCTGGTGTTCCTCAAATGTGAGGGATGCCCACAGCATTGTCCTTGGCCTGCTCCTTGCTTTACAGTGGCCTCTCACTGCTCGGGCTGCAGAGACCATTTCTGTGCAGATGACTGCTGAACCCATCTCAGCCCAGTGCCCTTCTACGCTCCAGTTTTGAATTTCCAATTCTGAATGTCCCGTCGAGGCCTCAACCGAAATGCAGCCTCTCCGCCACCCAAGCCAGCCCAATCCTTCTCCTTGCTCCCGGACTGAAAATGCAGTCACGCTGATCACTTTCTCTCGAACCCTAACACCCACGGCAGCCTCCCACCAAATGCCAAATACTGCGAGTCCTTGCCTCAGTTTATTCCACAGTTTCATTGCCTTTCCAATCTCAAGGCCCTCTCTCATTGGTGCTTTAGCCTCTCAACTGGTATTCCAGCCTCTGGAGTCTCCCACCTACTCATCCTGCACGCTGGGGCCAGGGGAACGGGCCTCCAGCGCTCCTTTGATTCCGGAAGCCCCCTTTTCAAAGACCCTCAATACCCACTGAAGAAAGCCCACGTTATCACACTGTCTTTCTGGTCTGTGCACAGTGTAGTTTTATCCTCTCTGGCAGTTTCACTCACGCACACATGTGTGCACACATGCCCACTCAGTCACTGAGGGTACTCATAGCTCCCCACTCCCCCAATTTATCACTTAGCTGCCCACTACTGTTACTTCTTTGCCCTTCACTATAGCTACCTGCTTAGAAACAAACTCCTGGTTTTCAGTGCCCACTGTGAACTCACCCTCTCCCATGAAGCCTTCTCCAGTTGCACCAGCTGAGCATGATCTGTCTCTGAGAAAGACCCCCAGACCTGTGGTCTTGTCACTTACATGACACTTCTTACCCGGTACCCTGTATTTATTTGGAGATGCATCGTATCACTTCCCTGCACCGCTACTAAACCTTCAGCTTATTGAGATCCTATTTTTATATCTGACTCCCTCTGAGGATCCAGACAGCATCTTTCACACAGTGGGCTCGATAAATATATGTGGAATTGACTGAACAAATGAGTGTGTATTTCCAAGCCAGGTCTGGCCTACGCTGGTGCCTGACATTCCAAAGCTAAGCAGAGGGCTTGACGTTCATTCCTGTTTAATTTCATTATGTTGGTTTTGGCCCCGGCATACCATCCTATATAAATCATTTTGAACTTGAATATGTCATCTATCATATTAACTATCCCAGCTGTGGGTCATCTGGTTTCTTTCTATTTTTCATCCAAGTCATTAACAAACATGTTTAACAAGCCAGGGCCAACAACAGAGCCCGGTGGCCTGCCCTTGGAGACTTCCCTTGGGAAGGACCTGGGATGCAAAGTGCAATGAAGCTGGGCTTCCCTGGTGGCGCAATAGTTGAGAATATGCCTGCCAATGCAGGGGACACGGTGTTCGAGCCCTGGTCTGGGAAGATCCCACATGGTGTGGAGCAACTAAGCCCTCGTGCACCACAACTACTGAAGCCCATGAGCCTAAAGCCCATGCTCCGCAACAAGAGAAGCCACCGTAATGAGAAGCCTGTGCACTGCAACAAAGAGCCCCCGCTCCCTGCAACTAGAGAAAGCCCACGTGCAGCAACAAAGACTCAATGCAGCCAAAAATAAAATAAATAAATTTATTTAAAAAAAAAAAGTGCAGTGAAGCTACGCTAGGTGTTAGGTAGCTCAACCACCTCTGAGTCCATCTTACCAAAACCCCTTACTTGCATTACTTACTGCAAGTAATTATCTTGGCAGGGTGAATTCAGAGCAGGTTGAGCTACCCTGACTATTTGAGAAACCAGAAAACCCTTGCTGGCATATGAAGGCACTTAATTTCTTCAGCACGGCAGGAAGCTCGGGATTGATGTCAAGCTGAGACTGATGTCAGCTGAGAAGGGCTCTGAATGGTTAGCTTCTCAGTCTCCAATCCCTGCAGCTGCCTTTGCAATCACAGAATCCCACCCTGTTCAGCTCCCCAGCAGGGGACTCCCATGCAGGTGTGAAAGGTGAGGACAGGTCAGGGAAGGGGTGACCAATGTAAGCAAGAAGGAGAAAGAGGAAGGGATGCCATACTTCAGTTGGACTGTCTTCTTCCCTTTTCCTACCTCCTCATTTCACCTGCTCTACCAGGGTGAACCACAGAATACACTTGCTGTCTCCCTTTCTTTGAAATGCATTTATTGAGCCAATAATACTCCCTTCTTCTTGCAGGCCCTGGATGCGCTGTGAGCCTGCAGCTGCTGTTCCATGCCTAAGGCTCCCCCGGGGCTGTTTCCTTGGTTCTACTCTGGACTTATGTGGGTACTGTTCCAGCACTGCCACCGAGGACCAACCGCATACAGAAGTCCAGAGAGCTCCACCAGCAGAGGTCAGCATGCAGCGGGCACTAACCACCCTTCCACCCAACACTCTCAGGCTGGAGAACTTCAGCCCATCCTGGGTCCCAGTCAAAGCTGCACCGAAAGCAAAAGAGGCCATTCTCTTTTAAATGACTATAAAAACTTTAGTCAACAATCATATCACATCAACTATGCGCCAGGCACTGTTCTAAACACTTTACACAAATACAGTTGGCCCTTTGTAACCACAGGTTCTGTATCCTTAGATTCAACCACTGTGAGTCAAAAATATTCAGAAAAAAATGTTCAGAAAGTTCCAAAAAGCAAAACTTGAATTTGCCACGGGTCAGCAACTATTTACACAGCATTTACATTGTGTTGGGTATTATAAGTAATCTAGAGATGATTTAAAGTATATGGGAGAATGTGTGTAGGTTATATGTAAACACTATGCCATTTTATATAAGGACTTGAGCATCCACAGAATCTGAGGTTGGGTGGGGTCCTGGAACCAATCCCCTGTAGATACTGAGGTACATTGGTATTAATTCATTTAAGCCTCACAATTCAATCATGTAGGTACTATGATTATTTATTTCCATTTTTACAGATGGGAAAACCAAGGCACAGAGAGGCCACAAGCTAGTAGCTGGCAAAGTCAGGATTCAAATCCAGCTGTCTGGCTCCTAGATCTGTGCTCTTAACCCCTACATTGTGCTACCCTGAAGCAATATGAAGCATTCCTGTGTTCATTCAAAAGGGTGTGTTGATACATACAGTTGACCCTTGAACAACGAGAGGGTTAGAAACCCCCTCCTTCCCCCAAAGTCAATAATCTGTGAAAATCCATGTATAACTTTATAGTCAACCCTCTGTATCCAAAGTTCTAAACTCACGGGTTCAACTAACCGTGGATCATGTAGGACTATAGTACGATGCACTTAGTGAAAGAAATCCAAGTATAAGTGGACACATGCAGTTCAAACCCATGTTGTTCAAGGTTCAACTGTACTATGTGCATTGTAGCATACTAGAGCCAATGATGGGAATTTTTAGAGCTTTAACTTAAGAGATATGGGAAAGTGCTTTGACAAAAAAGCACGGCAGAATTGTAAAGTATTTTCCTTATCACCACTGCACAAATCAAAGCCTCTTTTGTGTGTCCTTTTTGGTCCATAATGGAAGCCTTAGCTTTGCTCATATTCTCCAACATCACCTTCTTTGTACTCCCTCTGCCACCTTCTATTAGGCAAACAGAACACCAGAGCTTTCTTACAGAAGACACTCAGGGTTGTTACAATTTTGCACAATCTCCATGTAATAGATATTAATAATCATATCACCATGACTTTATGGGATATTTTATATATATGGGATATAAAGTACCTTAAAGTACTTTATAAAAGTATCTTGGGCTTCCCTGGTGGTGCAGTGGTTAAGAACCCGCCTGACAATGCAGGGGACACAGTTTGAGCCCTGGTCCGGGAACATCCCACATGCCATGGAGTAACTAAGACCGTGTGCCACAACTACTGAGCATGCACTCTAGAGCCCACGAGCCACAACTACTGAGCCTGTGTGCCACAACTACTGAAGCCCACGCACCCAGAGCCTGTGCTCCACAACAAGAGAAGCCACAGCAATGAGAAGCCTGCGCACCGCAATGAAGAGTAGCCCCCGCTCGCAGCAACTAGAGAAAGCCCGCACACAGCAACGAAGACCCAACGCAACCAAAAATAATAAATAAAATAAATAAATTTTAAAAAAAGTATCTTATTTATGATGCATGATCTTATTTTCTTTTCAATATAGCTCTATAAGGTAGGGAAAGCAGGTACCAGTTTTACAGACGGAGGGACCAACAAGAACCCTAAGGCTAGTCACTGACTCTGGACCTGAAACTCAGGTCTCATGGTTTCTCTCTCTACACAGCAACACCCTTGGCCTATCCCAGATGCAATCAACCAACAAAGGAAACCTAAAAAGAACAGAGGGCAGAAGGCAACCTGGTGTTTCCACTTCCTTCAAATTCCATTGTCTAATGTCCATGTTACTCACAGGCTGACTTTCACTAACCCCTTCCTTAGGCACCAAGGGCAGGGCTTATTTACAGGCTTATAGGGGAAAAGAAGGCAATTCCAAGTGTTATATAACTACATGTAGAAAAAGGCATAGATTCCCTATTCACTATGGGGGAGCACTTCCAAATCAAAAAGGATGCCTGTAAGCCGTCTCTCTTGATGGCATGGCCTATGGTATTGGCTGTTCTGGGGCTAAGATATTTGAGAAACATTTTGAACAGCTGCACCTAATGGCTTATGTCTATTTCACTGATTTTTTGTTTTTTTTTTTGCGGTACGCAGGCCTCTCACCACTGTGGCCTTTCCCGCTGCAGAGCACAGGCTCCGGATGCGGAGACTCAGCGGCCATGGCTCATGGGCCCAGCCGCTCCGCGGCATGTGGGATCTTCCCGGACCAGGGCGTGAACCCGTGTCCCCTGCATCGGCAGGCGGACTCTCAACCACTACACCACCAGGGAAGCCCTTCATTGATATTTTAACCTATAGAAATGGGGCATATATTCTATTCACCCTCTGACTTCCCTTTCAAACCTACCTACTCCTCCTTATCACATCTCAAAGCATGAAAAATAACTGAAATCACCAAAAACATTTTTTTGTGCCTGCAAAGCAGCTTTCGTTTTAATCAGGAAGGACATCTCTTACCATGAGAATTTTGTTAAGTCTCAAGTGAGTGAGCCCGGAGTGGCACAGATAAATGCTTTCTTCCTCAGCCTTCACACCTTTGTCAGCCTGAAAGACACAAGTCTTACTTCCAGACCATCTCAAAGATCATCTGCTCTGTGAAGTCTTCTAAGATTCCACCAGGACCCAAAGGATGGTCACGAAACGTATCTAGCTCTCATCATGTGGGGCATGTAGGAGGATTGCACTTCCTCATCCCTGTGGTCGAGTTGATGTGGCTCTTTCCAACCCTTCCAGGCCAGAGCCACGGCCGGGGCAAGTCCTTTGGAACCCTCCCTCTGCTATGATAACTGACAATGTTCCATATGGTGGCTGCTCTGTCAACCTGGGTCCCACAGGGAGGACGACAGTGACATGCAGCAGAGTCCCCAGCCAACCCTCCGCAGAGTGAGAAACAAGCCTTCATTGTTTTCAACAAGTAAGACTATGGAATTGTTTTACAGTGAGGCTAGCCTGCCTAGACCACTACAATCACCTGTCCTCGCTTGTCCAATTGGACTGCTTACACGCTGACTTTACAGAGCCCATCACATCGTTCTGCAATCATTGTTTCCATTTCTGCCCTGCTCTCTTCCTCCAGACTGTATGGATCTTGAGAACAGGCACTGTGTCTTATAAATTCTCATTTGGTAGCTGCTCAGTACATGTTCTTAAATGAATGAATGGAAGAACGCATGAATAAGGTACTTGATCACAGAATATCAAATGAGATCACATAAAATGTAATTCTATAATCTTTTTTTTTTGCGGTACGTGGGCCTCTCACTGTTGTGGTCTCTCCCGTTGCGGAGCACAGGCTCCGGATGCGCAGGCTCAGCAGCCATGGCTCACGGGCTCAGCCACTCCATGGCATGTGGGATCTTCCCGGACCGGGGCACGAACCCGTGTCTCCTGCATCGGCAGGCGGACTCTCAACCACTGCGCCACCAGGGAAGCCCTAATTCTATAATCTTGCTAGGCACAATCTTCTCTGAGGGTGGAGATGATCCCAGATAATCTTTTTTTTTTTTTTTTAAATTTTTGGTCACACCCCAAGGCATGTGGGATTTTAGTTCCCTGGCCAGGGACTGAACCCGCACACCCTGCATTGGAAAGCAGAGTTTTAACCACTGGACCAGCGGGGAAGTCCTGATCCCAGATAAACTTAAGTAGCTCTTCATCCTGAAATCATCCTGGCTTATCAGTGTGGGTCCTAAATCCAATGACACATGTCCCTATGAGAGACTCACAGAGCAGGTGAAGTGAACAAGAGGCAAAGACTAGAGTGGCCACAAGCCAAGAAAGCCACAACCACCAGGAGCTATAGGAGGTGTGGAATGGATTCTCCCCTAGGGTCTCCTGTGACACCTTGATTTCAGATATCTGGCCTCCAGAACTGTGAGAGAATAGATTTCTGTGACCTCATTTGTGGTCATGTGTTATGACAGCCCTAGCAAACTCATGCAACTGCCAACTCCACTGGTTTTAGATGCCCATCTGGGCAGCACTTTGGCATTCAGTCTATAGTAGCCTGGAGCACTGGGATCCCTCTGAGTCTCCCATGCATTTCCACAAGGGCTTGGAATCATCCTTGTTCCTCTCCTCCCAAGTACTTCAATTCAGGCTTTTGTGAGGGGATTCAGGCATGACTAGGCAGTAGGGGCCAAGGACTCCTCCAGAGAGACCCCTTGAGGGCATCACAGAAAGGAAGGCTAGAAGGACAGGGTGTAGTACTGCCCCTGGTGGGGTGGGGCCCTCCCAGACTTAGCTCCGGATCTCTTGGCACTTGTTGCTTAGAACAATGATAAAGGGGCTTCCCTGGTGGCGCAGTGGTTAAGAATCCGCCTGCCCATGCAGGGAACACCGGTTCAAGCCCTCGTCCAGGAAGATCCCACATGCCGCAGAGCAGCTAAGCCCATGTGCCACAACTACGGAGCCCACAGGCCTCAACTACTGAAGCCTGCACTCCTAGAGCCCGTGCTCCACAACAAGAGAAGCCACCGCAACGAGAAGCCTGCGCACCGCAGTGAAGAGCAGCCCCCGCTCGCTACAACCAGAGAAAGCCCGCACGCAGCAACGAAGACCCAACGCAGCCAAAAATCAAATAAGTTAAAAAAAAAAACCCTTAAAAAAAAGAGAAAACAGATGGAATAGGACTTTATGAGGATTAAAAAGATAAACTTATGCAAAACTTCTGTATATAAGTAGGCATTCAACAAGTGGTAGTGATTACCATGCAGCAAGCTTTAGGTTTCTCCCACACTGACATCAGTATGGATGCTCAGAAATGGATTTCCCATTATCCATCAAAACATATCTCGAAAGCAAGACAAGCCAGAAGCCTGAAGCCTGGAAATGTATTTCAGAGATGGAGGCAGGGGTGTGTGTGTGGTGTGCGTGGCCCCATCAAGGTGGGAGAACTGTCCATCTGGCTCATGTGCTTGGAATGAACTATGGAGGGTAAGGGTCTAGCAGGGAGGCCCCAAGGAAGCTGGAAGCCCTCTATGGCATGTTGAGAGATATAAATTCTCTGTGACCTCTGGTGTGGGTGCTTGGATTGTGTAACAGCAAGCCACAAGGCTCAGCTTCTCGTTTATGTTGCACTGTTTCGCTGGGCCCAGCCCAGGCTGATGCACGTGGCTGGCTGCTGTTCCTGGGCCCACCTCAGCTTGCCCCTGTTCTGCCTTTGGACAAAAAGGAGAAATGCTGGCTTCTTGGAGCATGCACAGGATGTGTGATCATGGTGGGAGGAATGAGTGGGGCTGCAGGTAGAGGTGTGAATTGAAAGAGGAGATTTTTTGTGTGAATGTGGTTTATTCCCAGAGGCCTCTTTCTGCCAGAGAAGGCAAGAGGGCCTTGGGGGGTGACCAAAGGCATTCCCTTGGGGCCTGGAGCCTATTTCAAATTAGATATCCTCAGCAAAAGCTTTTAAGTGCAGGTCCCAGGCCGAGTGTGCTAATCACTGGGTTGAGATCCCCTGTTAGCTGTGCACCACCAGGGCTGCCAGGGGGCCTGGGAAGAGCCACACTTGTAGGGGGAATCCCCAGCACAGGAAGCAAGTTCTCTCTAGCTTCCATTAGAGAAGCTGACTTTGAACTCCCACACACCTTAGAGCTTATCAGGATACAATCTTGTATTTTTTTCTGTTGTGTCATATGTGTATATCTTGTTTCCCCAAACAGAAGAGAGCTCCTTTTATGGCAGGAACTGTAACTTATATTTCTCTTACCCCTCATCTAGTCCCCCAACTTCAAATACCTTTATCTTGCTTTATCCTCCAGAAACGAACCGCTGGTAACTCATACCATGTTGTTGCTAGCATCAGTGCTTTGCTCGTCATTCCCTCTGACTGGAAGGCTCTTCCCAAATGTCTGCACTTGATCAACTCCTACGCATCCCTCCAGACTCCACTTAGAAACATCTCTCACAGGAAGCCCCCTGAACCCCAGGCGGGGTATGACACCTCTCCTCTGTCCACATGAACTCAAACTCCTGTTCTCCACACGCCTGTAGGTGGTTGCCCCCCTTCTTAGACCTGAGCTCTTCAGAGACCAGCAGGGTGAAACATTCATCTTCGTATCTCCACTGCCTGCCGAGTATCTCCTCTGCCTGCCAGGCAGTACGGCCTCAACGCATGTCTGTTGGACCTAATTAAAAGAGCTAGTGTGTGGTGTCCTATGACTTGCTATCAATCGATTATGGAAGATCCAGCTTAAGAGAGATATGTGATTGCTACCCCAAGGCCAAGAAGGTGGCCCCGATATGGCTACAAGCAGGTTCAAAATGAAGGGCATCTTGGGTGGAGAGAATGTCCAGTTCCAAGGTCTGGAACTTCTTAGTGCTTCCAGCCTGGGGTCCACAACATTCTCCATTAAGGATGGGCTCTGATGGCATCTCAGGAGGGTCTCTTACAGGTGTAAAGGCCCTGAATGGCCATCTCACCTCTCCTATGGAGGCGCCAGAGCTTGAAATTGCAGAGGCTGGAGCCCCTTCCCTCAAGATAAGATTTGACCCATGCAAATGAGACTTTACAGGTGAGCCTCAGCGGCTCAGCAGTCATTTCCCACAATGCCCAGGAGATAGATATTCAGGAAACCCAAAAGGAAAAAGATGGGGAGCTCACTCCCCCAAAAGACCACGGTATGAGGGCACTGTCCCCCCTGGCGTGACTCAGGTAGATCCACTGGGGAGATGAGCTCCTGTAGGGCCCTAGAGCAATAATACTGATGCTGGTGACCAAGCCTTAGTACTGTATTAGCAGTTTCATTGTATCTTCTTCTGCAGAGAGAGATTAAAAACTTCTACATAACTCTCTGAAGGCCAAACATGAGGTGGATATTGATTTTGTGATGAAACTGACCATTCTCCCTCTTAAGGCTGAACTACTCCTCCCCAGGTGAGAGAAAAATTGCAAGCTGTTGGCTTTCCAAAGGTCCAGTGGTGCCTAAATCCCCAGGCAGCCTCAGTCTCTGCTTCTTGTTTTCTCCTTTACAGTATGGCAATTAGAGATTGTTTCGTTCCACCCAGAGCTCTGAGATGTTCAAATTCTAATGAGTTGAGTAGAGGTGGTCAAGCTGACTCTGCAAACCCAAAACTATTACTTTAGGAAGGCAGATCTGCCTTCAGATTTCTCTGGAACCGAAACGTTCTCTTGAGGCCCTGATAAGATTACTGGGCTGCTGAGCCGCCAGTGTTCAGATTTCCCACGGAACTGTGCTCGCCAGACTCTGGCTCGCCTGGCTGCGAGGAGCCACGCTGCAGATCGGGCTCTGAAACCTGACTCCGCTCCAGGAATGCAGGCTCACCCCCTCCTGCGATAGCGCCTGGGCCCTTCCAGTCTGCCTACCCGAACTTCCCCCTGTCATTGCGGTCCACTGAATGCAAGTGCCTGTTAAGTGGAAGCCGGTGGTACTTAGAGGGTCCCACAGAGTGGGAGCCAGACAGGAATGTGCGGGGTACTTGGCCAGGCCTGCAAGTCCACCAGCCAAGCTCCAGCTCCCAGAGGCCAAGCAATCCCTAATTATGAGCCGTAGGCTCCAGCCAGCAGCCAACACATGGCTCAGTGACAGGCTGGGTCCAGAACCAGCAAAGGCTGTTGGTGAAATTGTGGTAGAAGATATTTAATGAAGTATGGGAATTCCCTGGCGGTCCAGTGGTTAGGACTCTGAGCTTCCTGGCGCAGTCAAAAAGAAAAAAAAATTAAAGAAGTAAAAATATATCATTGAAAAAGTAGGTTACCAAATGAACACATTATATGTACCAGCATGTACACATACACACAGACCCATCATCAGTAATACTGATAGTCTGTGAGGATGAAAAGACATGACAGCCAAATATTTAATTAACATTTACTGCACAAGATCTAGTACAAAATAAATGCTCAATAAACACTGAACAAATGGATGAATGACAAATAATATCTGGAAAGGACTTGGAGTTACCTTAAGGAAAAGGGCTCCTTAACTGTCTTCATCTAAATTAGAAATTCATTACTTATTCAGTGGAAAATTAAACTTTTTTATTTTACATCTTTATTGGAGTATAATTGTTTTACAATGGTGTGTTAGTTTCTGCTTTATAACAAAGTGAATCAGTTATACATATACATATGTTCCCATACCTCTTGCGTCTCCCTGCCTCCCACCCTCCCTAGCCCACCCTTCTAGGTGGTCACAAAGCACCGAGCTGATCTCCCTATGCTATATGGCTGCTTCCCACTAGCTATCTATTTTACGTTTGGTAGTGTATATATGTCCATGCCACTCTCTCACTTTGTCACAGCTTACCCTTCCCCCTCCCCATATCCTCAAGTCCATTCTCTAGTAGGTCTGTGTCTTAATTAAACTTTTTCAAGCACTCTTAGGTTATTTGGTACTGCCTACAATTTATATTTAAGCAACTAAGAATATTAGTTTAATTTTGATGTCCAAAGTCTCCAGCTCTTTCTTTATTATACGTTTCTCCCTTCTGGGTTCCTATCCAGAGTAACTTCACCTATTATCTCTTCTAGAGAAGAATCATATTTTCATTATAAGAGGTCTGTACTTCTCATGGAGTGCTGGACATTCCTGCTTAGAACAATCAAAACTAACATATCTAAACCTTGTTTTTTTTTAAAAAAAAATATCTGATCTTTCTCCCATCTTCAACCACTTATTTACTCATTCAACAAGCATTTGAGTGCCATCAAGCCCTAGATATATAAGATATGGCCCCAGTCCTCAAGGAATTTTCCAGGAAGAGAGCCAGGTAAGCAGACAGTTACAGTTCTGCCTGGTACTCTAATTCAGTTTGAAAAAAGTGTCGCGAGTGCTGTAGAGTCTGAGGGCATCTGTGAAGGTTCCCAAGGTAGAGATATTGGAGCTGCAGGCTGAGAGGGGAAGAGTTCCCTGTTTCTGTCAATTCATTTATCAAGCAAGTTCTTCTTGAGAAATTATATGATTATCTAGGCACTGTGCAAATCTCTGGAGACCTAAAGACCAATGACAGTCCCTGCCTACAAAAGGCTTATAGAGGCATAAAAACAATACTGCCATTCTCCTTGGCATCTTAGAGAACTCTACTCATCTGGGCACCCTGGCAGGCTCAAACACAGAAGTCATTTTTGGTTTCTCTTATAACACGTGGCCTTTACTTTTCCATCTTTTCCATTCTTGCTCTCTCTCAAAGTCAGAATATGCCTGGACTCTCAGAGAAGCTCCTGAGTCTGGTTTCCTGGCTCACTCTATGCATTGGTGTTTCTGCCATATCATCCCTGCTACATGGTGGCCGCCATCTTACTCAACACCACTCAGTTTCCTACTGTCCATGGAGCAGAATCCAGGGCCATTCACTATCTGGCCTTGAGGGCTGCAGCTGGCCTCTGCCTAAATTAGAAAAAGGCCCCCTTTGGGGCACAGCTAGGCAAGGAGACTTTTTACAAAGAAAAAGTAACCCTTTCTTCCAGATGGCTTGAATTCCAGCTCCCACTCACCCACTTGGCCAGCATCCACTATACTCAGAGGCCCTGTGGTTTTTATCTTATTACTTTCATTTTTTTCTCTCTCTGCTTCCCCACTTTCCTCTCCAGCCAACTGGCCTGCTTTCCTACACAAAGCTGGCATGTTCTCTGGGCACCCATTCCTTATGCCTTCTCATCCTCACCACCTACCTTTCTTTTATGACTTCTTCTGAGACTTAATAGAAACGCTGAAATACTGTGGAACTTTTGGTCTGCAACTGCCATACCTTTGGCACTTAAGCATTTGAAAATTATATACATGACAAGATATAATGGTAAGTCTTATTTTCCCTATTGGATTGTGAACTTTTAAAAGGCATCTTTATCTTGTTTATTGCGGAGGGCTTAAAGAGGGCTGAAATAATGATTGATGTTGATAGCAGTAAAGTAACTTAAAAAAAGAAAAGATTGGGCTTCCCTGGTGGCGCAGTGGTTGAGAGTCCGCCTGCCGATGCAGGAGACATGGGTTCGTGCCCTGGTCCGGGAAGATCCCACGTGCCGCGGAGCGGCTGGGCCCATGAGCCATGGCCGCTGAGCCTGCGCATCCGGAGCCTGTGCTCCGCAACGGGAGAGGCCACAACAGTGAGAGGCCCGTGTACCGCAAAAAAAAAAAAAAAGAAAAGATTTCCCAAAGACTTCCAGTAGGCAAGTGGGCTCTAGAGAATGAATGCTGAGTAACTCTTGTTGGCCTGGTTTAAATTCCTAGTACTGGGAAGTAATATAACTCAATTTCTCACCAAATATATATAGTGGTCCTTCCATGTCTCAAAAGTGGGTTTCACCTCTCAAAAGAGGGTTTTACTATGAGATTTTTCAGGAATTCCCAAATCTCACTCCTGCATATCATGTCCCACCATGAAAAGTTTACGTCCTGGCTGAGAAACGTCACTTCTCCAGCCTCTTGGTTTCCTCTTTACTTCCTTTACCAGCGCTAGCAGTTGCAGTTCTTTTTCCAGGCATTTTGACAAAAGAACTTCAAAAGCAGTCACTGCCAACCAGCAAACCCATGCCCTGTACAGACTCAGCGCGAACTGACAGGCTTCCTGGCTGGCCAAGCAATGCCCCCATCTTGGTAGAATCCCCCATCAATGACTACATGTCTTGGTTTGTACACTGGAGGACCTTCTCTTTTCACCACCCCCCAAACACAGGAAGTTGCTTAAGCGACAGTTTCAGGGCCTCTGCCACACACTGTTCCTTCCTCAACTGAGGGAGAAAAAAGTACCTTAGGAAGGAGTCCCTTGTGTCTTCTGAGAACAAAGTTCAAACTTGCATTTGGCCCTCAAGCAGCAAGCAACCTGCTTTTAAGCCTAAATCTTTGCTCTCATCTTCCATCCATTTCTGCAAGAGATTAGACAGGTCCTAAATCGTACTGTACCTCTACCTGGGGGCCTGAGGCACCCTGTACTTTCAGAGGAGGAAACCCACTCCTAAAGCAACTTCTTCAGGAACCTTCACTCAGCCCATGAGCATCCCCGGGGCCATCTCCCTCCTCTGCCCTGAAGCTGTAGCCAGCCAGAGAGGATCTTATCGCTCTGGGCTATCTTTGAGTAGACTTGTGAACACCCACTGCTGGGCTTCCCTCCCACCCTTTCCCATCCTTAATCTGCGTGGAGTTTCGCCAGTTTACAGTTGTTTCCAGAAGGTCTAGCTCAGCCTCTGGTGGATCCCACAGTCCCCTGTACTTTATAAGGCCTCCCTGAGGGTGATCCCTGAAGACAACTGGTAGAGCTGGATGCCTAAATGCAACTGCCCAGGACAGACCTATTGCCCTCACAGAGAAGTCACAGTGCTTTGTAGGCCAAGCAGTGAGGTTCGCTTAGAAGAGCCAACCTGGGCTCTGGTGTAGAGCCAGGAGCGGGGAAGAGCTAGCAGAACTGACTGTGAATCTTGAGAGTGCTGACCACAGCCTTGGAAGCAGCAGTTCAGCTTTTGAAAGGGTGGGAATCACCTTGAAAGCTAGGTAACATTCACACCTTCTCTTTTCTTCTTTTCAAAAGCAAGCCCAAGTCTGGCTAAGACTGGCTTAGGGCTAAATGTCAGGACTCAGTTTCAAGGGGAAAATCTGGGGAAGCCTCAGGATGTGGAGAAGGCAGGGAGGAGGGGAATACACCCGGCCACTCCTCCACTGGAGGGTGGTTCCTGGATCCCACTGGAGCGGTCCCAGGAAAATCCCAGGCCGGGCAGTGGTGGGCTTCACCCTGCAGCACCCCCCCCCACACACACACACAGATATGTGGCCAGCACACTCCCATGCACGCAGGGACATACAGGGGAGTCTGAAGTCTAATCAGAAGGAGCGCCATTTGCCCACGAGGGGAGCTTTTCAGAAAGTTCTGAAAGATGTGACCGACAGAAGCGGGACTTGAGAAGCAAGAGGGCGACCGGACTCTAAAAAGTCCAATGTTCATCGAAAAGGGAAGCCAACGGACTGGCCAAAAAAAGTGCCTCACGTTAACAGTTCTGTTTCTCTTTCAATACCCACATCTTCAGATCCAGCGGCTTCTGCTTTCTTGAGAGTTTCTGGTCGCACATTTGCCCATTTACAAAGTTTACAGCACTTTTTTAATCTGAAGCATTTAGGTCCCTACGCAAAATACCTGTATCTCTAGAAAGGCCCCTCCCCTCTCCCTGAGGTCTTCCCCCGCCGACCCCCTGCCTGATCAGAGAGGTCCCCTAGGTAGGACCAGGGGCGAGCCTCCGGAGTTGGCCAGGAGGCGTGGGAGCGGCGGGCATTCGCCGTGCTCCCGGGGCGGCAGCAATGAGCCCGGTGCTCCCGGCTCCCCGCTCGGATCCCGGCCCCGCTCGCCGCCCTGCCCGCGCGCCACCGCCTCCTTTACCTCCATGTCCTCCAGGTGCCGACTCGGCGGCGGCAGCGCGCGCTCGCTCTGGCCGGGGCTCGCGATCCCCGCTCTCCGTTCGGCTCCCGCCTGGGCCGGGTTCGGCTGCGGCGGGCACAGCGTAAGTGGGCGGCTGCGCGCCCGGCTGGCTGGCTGCGGGACTGCTCGGGCCGCCCGCGCCCTGCGCTAGAGAACGAGGAAGGGGGGGGGAGGGGGAGGGGGAGGGGGGGAGGAGCAAGGAGGCCGGCGATCAGGGTTTAAATTTAGACACAAATCTAAACAGATACTGTCCCCTCCCGGGTCAGGACGCAAGCGAGGGAGCCACGACTCCATTAATCTGCCCAAACATGGGGATGGGACAGCCGCCTGGCCCCTCTTTCTCTCTTAGTTTCTCCAAGACCCTGGTCTTTGCCCCGGTGTCAGTCCTTCTTCACCTCTTCCTCCTTTAACGTGCCTCTTTTCATTTTTCTTGCCCTAGAGGTTAGAGTCGTTCTTTCATTCTTTTTATCTCCCGTCTTTTCTATTTACTTCTTTTATGTACATTCCTACCCCCTGTCTTTCCTCATTTAAAGAAAACTTGCACTCACAGCATACCTGGTTTTCCTGGTGTTCCTAGGCGGAGAGTGAGAACCCTCCCTGATTGACACGTTGTTCTCCCACTGCCCCCCTCGCCCCCCCCACCCCAGAGGGGCTGTTCAGATAGTGCATTCAATGCTCAGTGTTAGACGGCGTCGACCGCCTTCCCCTCTGTCATCTCTTTTCCTCTCCACCTCGCAGTCTCAGATTCTCAGGAAGCCACTCTCAATCTATCCATCTCTCATCTATGTATCAGGAAGAGGAGGAGGAAGTGAAAAACAAGCAATCCAAGCAGTTTTCCAAGCTCCCTGTAGCAGTCTTTCTCTCTCCCCGAATGACTGATGCGTTCGATTTTGTGGAATTTCAGCCCCCATAAACTTCTTGTTGCCTTAGGGCCCTTTTGCTGTTCCTAATTGTACTCTAAGAAAGAGCGCAAAGGACAAGATCCTGAACTTCCGATTCCCATAGGCCCAACATAGCAATCCTCCCCCAGGGCCATCCCAGCTCTCTGGGCAGCAAGGAGGCTGAAGAAAACAAAGCTGCATGGGAGGAACAGGGGAACTGGAATCTGGAGCAGCTTCTCTCTCTGCTACCAGTTCATACACTGGCCATCAGCTCTAGGTGCCCCTTCTGGATCCCCCCCCAACTGCTCACAGAGAAGCAGAGGGGGAATGCCTTCAGGGACCTGTGAGTGTGAAGGGCATCGTCTGGCAGGGATGCCTCTGTGTCTTTCTGCAGTGTTCTTGCATCCCCACCCCTACCCCAAACCCTGACCCAACTCACCGTGGGAAAGAGACAGTGGGCCAGGTGATCACCAGCACTGTGAAGAAAGATATATGGAGAAACTGATCAAAGAAACCAGCTGAGAGTTTGCTCACACTGCAAAGAACTGCCCTGATTCTGCTCCTTAACCCAGCACGACCTGCAGACTTTCGGGCACTTAGATTGTTTCTTTGGGTACCAGCCTTAGAAATATGACCTCTTCCCTGTAGAATCTTCTAAGGCTTGTCTTTCTAAACACAAACAGCCCGGGCTTCCCTGGTGGCACAGTGGTTGAGAGTCTGCCTACTGATGCAGGGGACGCGGGTTCATGCCCCGGTCTGGGAAGGTCCCACATGCCGTGGAGAGGCTGGGCCCGTGAGCCATGGCCGCTGAGGTTGCGCGTCCGGAGCCTGTGCTCCGCAACGGGAGAGGCCGCAACAGTGAGAGGCCCGTGTACCGCAAAAAACACCCCACAAAAAACACTAACAGCGCTAATGCCAAAGTGTTTTCTAGTTCACTTAACTCAGCTGAGCGTAAAGATAAGACCCTTGATTTGAGAAACAGATTGAAGGTTGAATTCCAGCTCTTCTACTTTCTAGCTATGTTTTCTGAGACAAGTCGCTTACCCACTCTGATTCTTATTTGCCTCACCTACATAGTTTGGTAGGCACTCTGAAAACAGTAGCTACTTTTATAATGCTTAGCCTCATGTACAAGCTCAAATGAATAGGGACCCAATATTTCTTTTATTGCCAGGCATTCTAAGGCCCAGTGAATGGGGCCTGCACTCCCAGGAATTAATGGTGAGTCCCTTCCCATTCCAGCCACACAGCTACAGAGGTGAGGGCACTAGGGCAGAGCTGGCAGCAAGAAAGGAAGTTTCTTGGTACCTTGCAATGCATACTCGTGCTTGTGATTCTTTTTCCTTTTCTTCTTTTTAAAGGTGCGGGACTGAGTTGGTGATGGGAGCATAGTCTCTTCCCATATCTTCTAACTCTGACTCATGGGGCATTTTCCTTTCTGCCTCCATCTAGTCCTCCTTTCTGCTCAGAACAGGGCTGTCCCAGCACAGGTTTCTGCTTCACAAACAGGATGGCGGAAGTGCCTACTCGAAAGAAACCGTTAGACTTAGATAGCATCACAGTTACTCAAGGTGACTTGCGGCTGTAGCCCACGCCCTGCTCAGGCCTTCCCTCAGCCATGTAAGAACCCATGACGCACAACGCAAATAAGCTCGGCCTCCACTATGCTCCTGGGTCTCAGAACATTCAGGGTGGGATGCTGCTCCCTAGTTATTTGGGCCCTAGACAGAGACCTTCATGAGAGGAGGGAGTGGAAAACTGGGAGAGGGGCAGAGGCCCAGAGCTCAGTTTCAGCAGCCCTGAGAAGGTATGGGGACTGTGCTCCCCGTATATTCCCTTCCCACCCCTCCTGAAGGTCCCCAGAAGCCAGAATGGAAATAACCCATCTGGTAAACACCCTGCTTTTGCTGGGCTATCTGGGGTTCTGACTTGCTGCTCTGTGTGCTGGGAGACGCTGACAACCCAAGGGGAAGGGAAAGTGGCTCTGAGGGGGTGGTGTCCCTCCCTCTGTTGGGGACTGGTTGGCTCACAAGGACTCACTTCCTTTACTCTCCCCGCTTCACACACCCTGGTAGTCTGAACCAGCCAAGCAGTAAATACAGGCCAGTGCAGAATGAAGAACAAGAAACCTCAGAGCAGCCCGGGCAGGGGAGCCCATATTACCATCAAATAAATACCACCAAATAAATATTTGGTGAATGAGTGAGTGGATGAATGTATGAAGCAAATTAGTAGGATCTTTGCTTTTAAACCAAAGGCAGAGCCTTTTTCCATAGATGGGTCTTCAGTGGGAGAAAAGACCCCGTGGGAGAAAAGATCGCGGAAGGGTACAAGTTAAGCGGTAACTAAGTTTTTAAGCAGACTTGCAAAGAGCTCCAATCAGTCATTTCTTAGCAAGTGGCCGCACTGTGCTGCTGATTTGTCCATTTTGAAAATTAAGAGCAAGAAGCAGATGTTCTTTCATGGGTATAAATACTAACTTTAAAACATATATACTTCAGCCCTAAGTCCTGGGAATGTGGCAAAAATAAAATAAAACAGCTCATTCCGCTACAAGTGACTGTCAGTGGGGAACAGAGTTGAATATACTGAAGTGAAAGCACCAAGGCTTGAGTGCTTTTATGTGTTCAGGGAATGGCAGTGGAGGGTTTCTCAGAGGAAGATGGTAGCATGTGGAAATGTAAATTGAGGAGGAAGGTAGCAGGCTAACAGTTGGGCCACAGGGAGGATGTTGAAGTGTGGAGCAGGCAGCCAGCAGGGGTTGGCGACCTCAGGAGGAAGTCTTTTGACTGGCCCTCTGGGGACTGGGAGATTGATTACATATGGAAATTGAGCAAAGAAATTGACGTGTAGAAGCCAGTGGGAGACAAGATTCTCTCTGATGGGGAAGGGAGATACAAATATGCAAGGGGAGTGGGGACTGGAATGAACCCTGTGGTGCTGAATTGGAGTGGGAGGTATTCGTGTGAACTCATGGTTTTCAGTCTGTAAATACACAGATGTAGATATAAATGTGTATACATACATACATATATTTCTTAGTTTGATTCACTGAGAGGGCCTGGGAGAAATGATACGCCAGTAGCAATCAGTGCACACAGAGCCCAGATCTTGGTTTCTGAATACCATTCTCCACTAAAGGAACCAAGGGTCCTTGGAGAAAATGGCTGATTACAGGGCTGGGGAAGGTAAAGAACAAGATAAGCCTGGAACATCTTGTGCCAGAAAATATGGAAGTGCTCCATAAATGACAGGAAGATGTTTAAAAAAAAACATAGAAAACAGATTGCAGGGACTCCTAGGACAATATTGGGATAATAAAAGGATCAAAATAAACAATGATAGCAATGTATTATGCCCTTTAAATAAAATAGGAGTTCATGAGTCCACACTGATATAAACAAATAAGTGAATAAGTAAGTGGGAGAAAGCTCTTTCTCATAGCACAATGCTGACGAACAAATGTAAAAAAAAAGAAAATTGCCATATTACAACAATTACAGTTATAATAATTGGATGCTAAACATCATTGGATGCTAAATCTAGTGGGTAAAAATTGAATGAGAGGCTTCCCTGGTGGTGCAGTGGTTGAGAGTCCGCCTGCCGATGCAGGGGACACGGGTTCATGCCACGGTCCGGGAGGATTGCACATGCCGTGGAGCAGCTGGGCCCGTGAGCCATGGCCGCTGAGCCTGCGCGTCCGGAGCCTGTGCTCCGCAACAGGAGAGGCCACAACAGTGAGAGGCCCGCGTACGAAAAAAAAAAAAAATTGAATGAAGAATAGGATTTTACATAATTTCAAATTATCTCCCTATAAATTACTCATTAATTACAAAGGGGAAAAAGTAACATTACAGAGACTAAGGCTAACAAACACCATATTAAAAAAGTGGTCAAAATAAACACCACTGGTGATGGGACAAATTGACATCACGTGCTACCTGATGGGATGCAATAAGAAGACCACACCGGGCTTCCCTGGTGGCGCAGTGGTTGAGAATCTGCCTGCTAATGCAGGGGACACGAGTTCGAGCCCTGGTCTGGGAGGATCCCACATGCCGCAGAGCAACTGGGCCTGTGAGCCACAACTACTGAGCCTGCGTGTCTGGAGCCTGCGCTCCACAACAAGAGAAGCCACCACAATGAGAAGCCTGCGCACCGCAACGAAGAGTAGCCCCCGCTTGCCGCAACTAGAGAAAGCCTGCGCAGCAATGAAGACCCAACACAGCCAAACATAAATAAATAAAATAAAATAAAAAATTATTTCAAACTAAAAAATTAAGAAAAAAGGTGGTGGGGATAAGAATTGAACCCTCCCATTTCTTTTTTTTCCAGACTAACTCCCTACCCAGTCCCTTCATCATCTCTTCCTCCCCCCATCCCCCCCCAGAGATCCATAGGATGGGCCAGGGGCCTGTTGACACTGGTGATAGATGATAGATGGATAGATAGATGGATGGATGGCTAGATAGATAGATAGATAGATAGATAATTGGGAGAAGAGAGAGAGCCTAGTCTTCTGGAATGATAGTGGTTGGAGACAGGAAGGGGAAGATTATTCAAATCTTTTTTGTAGCAATATCTTTGTGATGTTTCAGTGGTTGAAGCAAACACATGGATATTTAAAGTTTTGAGGAGAAATTTAAAGTTTTGGATACAGTTTTGAGGAGAGATTTAACGTTAAAAAAAAAAAGGGAAGAAAACACAAGAACCAAACCAAATTGGACTGAAGGAAGGCTGGCCATACACTGAGAAGGGGGTTGGGAGTCTATGGCTGAGAAGGGCCAACTAGGGATTTCCTGGGGTGAGGCTGGGGGAAGCCAAAGAACAGTGTTGACAAAAAAACCAAAGGGGACCGTCTGGAAGCCTCAACGTATTGCAGCCTTCTCCTTCTGAGGCAGAGGAATGTTCAGGAATGAAATGATACAGATCTACAAGGAAACCCAAACCTTCTCAACCCTAAAGTGTACCATGCAGAGCATCTGAGCACCAGCTTCAACTCTGGATGTAGGTTAGAGTGACCCAGGGAGCTTTGAAAAAATTGCTATGCCTGACCCACCCACTTCCTGTAGGTGAACACAGAGTGGGGCCTGGTGTGTCAGTTTATTTTTAAGCTTCAGTAAAGAGGTAAATCTTGAATAGTCTAAGCCAATTATGGAAATAACATTCCTCTTGCCAGAAATTGGTTTAGAGAGAAATATGTGAGGAAATTTTGGCCAATGAGATAAAAGGGGACATCTTTATCCTTTCTGCTAAAGAAACACATACGAAGAGATGCTGTGTAAATATAAGGTGTTGTCCTACCTGATGTAATGCCTGGAACTACAGCAACTATTGTGCTACTATGAGACAAAGCTGGGAAGATTCAGGACATAAACTCCATGAGGACAGAGACTTTTGTTTCTTTTTTTGTCAGTGTATATCCCATGTACCTAAATCAAGGCTGGACACAAATAGCCATTCAATAAATATTCATTGAACAAGGAACCAATGGCTTTGTTGACCAAATGATTTTGTCGAGGCACTGAATTGACCAACTCCGGAGGAACTATCCCCTGGAATTCTTGTTATGTGAAGCAATAAATTTCTTTATTTCAAAGTTAAGCCATTTGAGTATGATCTTTTGTTATAGCTAAAAGCATCCAACTGATTCAGATATACACAAACTGACAAGAAGAAGACAAAATCAGACACATATACCAGTACAGAGAAAGAAGCAGTCCCTCAGATAAATGTCCAGCAGAGATGTGGAGAAAGACTGGCATGGAAGTGCATACACACACACACACACACACACACATACACACACACACACACACACAGATGGGAGAATGTGAAACAGAAAAAGAGAGTGGGAAACCTAACTAATATCCATTGGGGAAGAAAAAAATTCAGATTGAAAAAATAAGAGTACTGTCAGAATTTTTAATGTCTTAATTCCTACCTAAATTTCAGACAACAGGTGGTCTAGATAATCCTTTGTCTTTTTTCTTTTTCAAAAATTTATTTTATTGAAGTATAGTTGATTTACAATGTTGTGTTAATTTCTACTGTACAGCAAAGTGATTCACTTATACATATATATATATACATTCTTTTTCATATTCTTTTCCATTATGGTTTATTACAGGGCACTGAATATAGTTCCCTGTGCTATACAGTCCTTTATATTTTCTTATTATTAAAAAGGAAAAGAACTGGGAATTCCCTGGCAGTCCAGTGGTTAAGACTCCGTGCTTCCACTGCAGCGGGCACGGGTTTGATCCCACGTGCCGCGCAGCCTGGCCAAAAGAAAATAAATAAATAAAGGTATGTTTTCATGAAGTTATTTCATACCACAATTTCTTTTAGGATATTGTTAGTAACGTCAAGTGATGTTGCAGTTTTGCCACTAAAGGCATTTGCTAATATGAATCAGTAGCTTGAATTGGGCAGGAGCTGTCCAAAGCTGGAGGTTACCCACATGGCCTTACAATGAATATCTTCAGTGATTCTACACTAATAAAGTGAAACAGGTTATAAGAAAGAATAGTACCCAATTCCCACTGGTCGCTCATCCTCTTTGTTTTTTTTTCATGGGCAACAGGCAAAGAATTATGTGGAAAGTTTTCTGCACAAAGTATGCATTTGCAAAATTCTACTAAAAACCTGTGTCCCCACCTGTTTCTCTTTCCTTCTTGTGGTGGTCTTGCTATCCATCCATTTGTTCATGCCAGAAACCTGGGAGTCATTCTTTTTTTTTTTGCAGTATGTGGGCCTCTCACTGTTGTGGCCTCTCCCGTTGCAGAGCACAGGCTCCGGATGTGCAGGCCCAGCGGCTATGGCTCACGGGCCCAGCCTCTCCGTGGCATGTGGGATCTTCCCAGACCGGGGCACGAACCCGCGTCCCCTGCATCAGGCAGGCGGACTCTCAACCACTGCGCCACCAGGGAAGCCCGGGAGTCATTCTTGATTCTTTCTTCATCTTCACCAACCAGGTGCTACAATTCTAGCTCTAAAATATAATGACATTCCTCCCCGCAACCTCCCACCAGTCACAGTCATTGCCATCTTTCATCTGGATTAAGAAAACAGTGTTGTAGTTCATCTGTATATCTGTTAATTGTTGTCCTTGACTCCAACCGTGACTCACCATCTCCCTGCATCTATTCTCCACTCCACAGGCGGTAATCTTTCTGAAGATTACTTTGGAGGGTGTAACTTACACACTTTCCCGACATGGTAATGCTCACCTCTCCAGGCTCTTCTCAACAGAGAACACCCAGTACTGCACAGTCAAGCCATCCTGATGTGCTTTCAGGTCCCTGAATGAGCTCTTTTCTCTGCCTGGAACACGTTCCTTACTTTGCACAAAGAACAAAATTAACTCTTATTCATCTCTTCGTTCTCAGATTAGGCTTCCTCCAGGAGGATGGTCCTGACAACCCCCCTCCAATTCCCACCACCTGGAAGAGATGTGCTTCCTATGTGCACCTCATGCCTGCACTATTCCTGTCCTTGCAAGGATTACTTTATAATTACCTGTTTACTTTCTTTATCCTACCACAAAACTTTATTCTTAAAGAGAGCACATTCCATTCTGCCTCGGTTAAGTTCCTATGATTGATGTTGGGTTCAAATTTGGTGAGTAAATACATGTTGGATGAGTGAATGGACACTGGCTCCATGCAAAAGAGGTAGATAATCCATTTTGTAATCCAGTTCTTGAATGTCCACCTAAAAGTGTAGTACAAACATGGAAAGTTGTAACACAGAGGACAGCACAGAGATTTAAAGATCAGCACTGATGGGCTTCCCTGGTGGCGCAGTGGTTGAGAGTCCGCCTGCCGATGCAGGGGACACGGGTTCGTGCCCCGGTCCGGGAAGATCCCACATGCCGCGGAGCGGCTGGGCCGGTGAGCCATGGCCGCTGAGCCTGCGCATCCGGAGCCTGTGCTCCGCAACGGGAGAGGCCACAAGAGTGAGAGGCCCGTGTAAAGATCAGCACTGAAACCAGACTTCCTGGGTTTAACTGTTACATCGATCAAGTTACTTAATTTTGCTTCTGTTTCTCCATCTGTAAAATGGGGATAATAATAGAATTTACCACATAGAGTTGTAAGGATTAAATGAGTTAATACATGTGAAATGCTTAAAGTAACGCTAACAAATAATGAGTGTGATAAAGGCTGGGTCATTATTGTCATAGAAGTAATAGGAGCAGCATTTTATCATGAAGAAGTGATTCTAATCAGGGGCAGTCACCAAATGCAGCTGCCTCCACACGATTCCATGTTCATCTCTTAGTTCCAAGCTATCTACTCATGATTTTCACCTACTTTTTTTTTTTTTTTTTTGGCCATGCTGCACAGCTTGTGGGATCTTAGTTCCCCAACCAGGGATCAAACCCAGGCCCTCGGCAGTGAAAGCGCCAGGTCCTAACTGCTGGACCGCCAGGGAATTCCCAATTTTCACCTACTTTTAATAAATTTATCTGCTTGGCTGCAGCTTCACCTTGGAGGAAAGACTCATCTTTGTCTTATTTCTTCTCATCTGACTGTTCTAGAATATTCTAAGTTCAGATTCAATTCTGTATTTTTTGCTTGTACATGCCAAAAATTAAAAAAATGGTGGGAGGGGAGTTCCTCACATCTCAAATCTGAATAAATTTCACTATCTTGAACAGTGTTTCATTTTGGAAACCAGTTTTAAGTCACACTGATTTAAATAATGCATAAATTTAATGCACAGAAACAATGGGTTTTTTTCTGGCGTAGTCAAGGATTTGACCTTCTTTCCTAAATCTGACCACTTATTGACAAGTTTACTTGCTCTCATCCCATTGTATAACCTCATAACTCCTGGTGCCAAAGTTTTTCCAGTTTTGGAGTATGTCATTATTACATTTCCTACCCTCATCCATCTTCATTCACCTTTTCTGCTTTCTGCCCTGTGATAGTATTTGAGATGTTTTCATATTTTTCACATCTTGGTCTCTCCAGCATCATTCAGCCCGTGAGGCACACATAGGGTCCCTATCATATAAACTTATTTATCTGAGAAGGCAATAATTAATAGATCCTGGAATATTTGAATCATAACGCAAACTAAATGCTAAATGTCCTGAAGCAGTATGAAACTGAATGCTGCTGGGTCCTGAGGAAGGCCAGAGGGACAAGGATGGAGGATTCAAGGAAAGCCTCGGGGGTAGGAGGAAGAGGAAGCTGACCTAGGCGAGCTTGGTGAGATGGGGATGGTGGGGCTCTGGGTACCTTGAAGGGTCGTGTGAGCAGAGGGCTCCGGGAGCCTGGAGGAGGGAGTAGAGAGGGACAAGAGGGTTTGACAGAGGCCAGCTTTCACTGTTCTTCTCAGGTCTGCAGTGTCTGCTCCAACATGGCGCACATTAGCCCTTTAAGTGGGCATTAAGTTTGGAATTCTTCCTGGCCTCCTTATAGGGAGCCTGCTGCCCCTGGAGTCTTGTTCTGAGAATGTTTTACGCTTGGTATTTGCCTCTGTAAAAATAGGTGATATTTGCATTTTGAAGATTACTGACCTGAGCAGAGTTGCTTCTGATTTATATTTTCTGTTTCTTGTTTCCTTTATTGCACATGGTGGGGATTTTAGGCAGCAATAAAGACAAAGAGATGGGGTGAGAGTGAGTAGGGAAAGAGACATGACAACCATTTACCTGTAAAGACTCTGTAGGCAAAGGGACCAAGCTAAGGACTGGGGACTCCAGGACCCTACCACATATGTGCTTTCTAAGGGGCAAAGGTTTTTTGTTTGTTGTTTTTTAATAAATTTAGTTATTTTATTTATTTTTAGCTTTGGCCGTGTCGGGTCTTTGTTGCTGTGCGCAGGCTTTCTCTAGTTGCAGCAAGCTGGGGCTACTCTTGGTTGCGGTGCATGGGCTCCTTATTGTGGTGGCTTCTCTTGTTGCGGAGCATGGGCTTTAGGTGTGCAGGCTTCAATAGATGTGGCACGTGGGCTCAGTAGTTGTGGCTTGCGGGCTCTAGAGCACAGGCTCAGTAGTTGTGGCACACGGGCTTAGCTGCTCCGTGGCATGTGGGATCTTCCTGGGCCAGGACTCGAACCCGTGTCCCCTGCCTTGGCAGGCGGATTCTTAACCACTGCGCCACCAGGGAAGCCCTAAAGGGCAAAATTACTTCACCATTCTCATTTCCTAATTGATGATAATTCTCATTAGTCACCCAGGGATGTGGCAAGGAACTCCTAATCAAAATGACCATAAATCTAAAGCCATAATGTAATGGGTTAAGCACTCAATCTGGCCTCGCACAGCCGAGTTGGCAGTGAAGCACAGGACGCAGACAGCCCCTGCTGGAAGTCACACAGGGAGATGGATGTATCTCTGCTGGGGAAGGGGGAATGGTGTGGATGGCAGTGGTCGGGGAGCAGAGCCGGGGTGGGGAAGGAATTTGCATCTCATGGCTTAATCAGATCTGAAAGCTAATATCCTGTTTTTCTGAGGGTTGGGCACATCAGTAGCTGAAAGCCTCCTCTGACCACGACCAGGCTCAGGAATTGAGTGTCCACAGCCTTGCAGATGGGAACCCAACTCCTAGTGACCATGCCTGCAAAGGCGTTCCACCCCATTCTGGCCAGGCCCCCTGCAGTCCTCTACTCCAAGTCTAGAACTCCAGACCTCACCCCTCCTCCCCAGAGACTTATCAACAGGAAGTTAAGTCAGCTGGAACACTCCGTTCCCTTGACATTTTTGTTTTAATTCTGCAGCTGTGTTTAAGGCTTCATGAATTCTCTGTCTGGTTCTGTGTCTTGGGACTGTCTGTCTGTCTGCCTGGTGCTTTTTCTCTCACAGCCATGCACCAAGTCGTGGTTACCATAAGCCTGGTGGACCAGAATGAGAAGTAGGGTTGGTAAGAAGGAATTGGGGAGGGGGGCAGAAGAAAGCGCTTTAGGGACCGTAATACTAGCTGTTGATGAGCTAAGGAAGGTGACCAATTGCTCAGGAATCATCACTGAGGGGAAGCTGTAAATGCTGAGGAGGAATTCCTAAATCATGAACAATGTGCACTTCCGGAGCCACCCCTCCTCATTGCTTCAGGGTGCTTATCTGTACCTCATATCAGAGTGATGTGTGGGCATGTCTTCTCAATATTCTACAGTGCCTACTCAGCAGATGGCTTATTCATACTTACTTTCTCTTAGGAAGCAGTTGGGAAATAAACAAATGAAGCTTCTCTCCTTCCTTTTATCCCAAGTCAGCCTAGCACTTAAAAAGCCAAGACAGTTCCCAAATGCAACTTGGTCTATTCAAGATAATATCTCGGAATCTCTTGTAGCTGCAAGTTCCTTACTTGCTGAAAGTCTATTTTTTATTAGTAACACATTGTTCCAAGACTCATGAGGGCATTATTTTGTTCTGTCCTGGTTGCTTTTTTCCTACTGCCTCTCATTCAAGTTTAGAGGGGAAGGACCTCTAAACTTAGAGACCATGAATCTCTAAAGCCACTAAGTGGCTAGAAGGAAAGTGGTGATTATCCTCTCTCCAAGTTCTTCTTCAACAGACCCAAGAAGAGAGTATCCCTCATTCATTATAGTAGCTGGTCCATTGAACTTACATGTGTAAACTGCCAAGGTTGGTTTTTAAAGGATCACACAAGGCAAAAGACTTATAGTCACACAGGTTGGATATGCTTTGTCAATCCCTGTCCTTGAAACTTAAGTCCGAGAAAACATAGCTCACAAAACAGGTATGGTACCATATGTCTCCATAAAACCACATCTAGAAAATCCATATACAGATCTTCTTTTGCTAGTTGGTAATCCTGAGCTATCATTTCAAACGCCTGCTAGTGTTTGTCCAAATTTTATATTTCAGAATTTGTCCAGGAATTCTATATTTTAAAAAGTAAACTAGGGCTTCCCTGGTGGCGCAGTGGTTGAGAGTCCGCCTGCCGATGCAGGGGACACGGGTTTGTGCCCCGGTCCGGGAAGATCCCACGTGCCGCGGAGCAGCTGGGCCCGTGAGCCATGGCTGCTGAGCCTACGTGTCCGGAGCCTGTGCTCCGCAACAGGAGAGGCCACAGCGGTGAGAGGCCCGCATACCGCAAAAAAAAAAAAAAAAAGGTAAACTATAAATCTGCAATTAACATGATACTCAACAATGAAAAACATAAAACTTTCCCTCTAAGATCAGGAACCAGGCAAGTTTGCCCACTCTTGCCACTTGTATTCAACATAGTACTAGAAGTTCTAGCCAGAGCCATTAGGCAAGAAAAAGAAATAAAAGGCATCCAAGTTGGAAAGGAAGAAGTAAAATTATCTTTGTTGCAGATAACATGATCTTATATGTAGAGAACCCTAAAGATCCACCGCCTCCCAAAAAACCTGTTATAACTAATAAACATATTCAGCAAAGTTGCAGGATACAAAATTGACACACAAAAATCAGTTGCATTTCTATACCTAACAATGAACAATCCAAAAAGGAAATTAAGACAACAGTTCCATTTACAATAGCATCAAATAGAGTGAAATATTTTGGAGTAAGCTTAACCAAGGAGGTGAAAGACCAATACACTAAAAACTACAAAACATTGCTGAAAGAAACTAAAGAAGACACAGATAAATGGAAGGGCATTATGTGCCCATGCACTGAAAGACAATATTGCTAAAATGTTCATACTAACAGAGCTGTCTACAGATTCGATGCAATCCCTTTCAAAATCCCAAAGACATTTTTTTTTCAGAAATAGGAAAAAAATCCTAAAATTCATATGGAATTTCAAGGGACCCCAAATTGCCAAAATATCTTGAAAAAGAACAAAGTTGGGGGCCTCACATTTCATGGATTCAAAACATATTACAAAACTACAGTGAGGTACAGGCATAAATACAGACACAAAGACCAGTGGAACAGAAAAGAGAACCCAGAAATAAACCTTTGTGTTTATGGTCAAATGCTCTTAAACAGGATGCCAAGACTACACAATGGGGAAAGGAGAGTCACTTTAACAAACCGTGTTTGGATATTCACATGGAAAGAATGACGTTAGACCCTTACTTTATACTATATACAAAAATTAACTCAAAATGGATTAAAAACCTAAACTTAAGACTTAAAACTATAAAACTGCTAGAAGAAAACATAGGAGAAACACTTCATGGTATTGAATTTGGCAATAATTTCTTGGCTATGAAATCAAAAGCACAGGCAACAAAAGCAAAAATAGACTAATGGGACTACATCAAACTTTAAAACTTCTGCACTTTAAAGGAAACAATCAACAGAGTGAAAAGGCGATCTATGGAATGGGGGGAAAAATAGCAAATCATATATCTGATAAGGAGTTAACATACAGAATACATAAAGAACTCCTACAACTCAACAACAAAAAACCAAGTATCTCAATTTAAAAATAGGCGAAGAACATGACTAGACATTTCTCAAAGAAGATATGCAAATGGCCGACAAGCATATGAAAAGATGCTTAACATCACTAATCATTAGAGAAATGCAAGTTAAAACCACAAGGAGACATCACCTCACATCTATTAGGATGGCCACTATAAAAAAAACAAAACAAAAACAGAAAATAACAAGTGTTGGCAAGGATATGGAGAAATTGGAACCCTTATGCACTGCTGGTAGGAATGTAAAATGGTGAGGCCACTATGCAAAACAGTATGGAGTTTCCTCAAAAAACTAAAAATAGAATTACCATATTATCCAGCAATCCCACTTCTGAGTATACATCCAAAAGAATTTAAAGCAAGATCTCAAAGAGTTATTTTCACACCCATGTTCATTGTAGCATTATTCACAATAGCCAAGAGGTAGAAGCAACCCAGATGTCCATTGACAAATGAATGGGTAAAGAAAATGTGATACACACAGAGACACACACACAGACACACACACACACACACACACACACACACAATGGAATAATATTCAGGCTTAAAAAGGAAGGAAGTCTTGTCACATGCTACAAAATGTATGAACCTTAAGGACATTTTGCTGAGTGAAATAAACCAGTCACAAAAGGACAAGCAATGTGTGATTCCACTTTTATGAGGTATGTAGAGTGGTCAGATTCATGGAAACAGAAAGTAGAACTGTGGTTGCCATGGGTTGCGGGAAGGGGAACAGGGGAGTTGTTATTCGATGGGTATAGAGCTTCCATTTTGCAAGATGAAAAATTTCTAGAGATCTGTTACACAACGTGAGTATAGTTAATACTACTGAACTGTACACTTAAAAATGGTTAAAAGAAAAATAACAAAAAAACAAAACCAAAAATAGTTAAGAGGAGGAATTTTATAGTGTATGTGTGTGTGCTTTACCACAATTAAAACTAAAAAAGAGAAAACAAGAAGTAAAAGTATAAACTTTTTAATGTGCCTAAGCATAAATCGCCTCCATTGGTGCCACTCCTCTGGGTTTACTTCAAAGGCCAGGCCTGTGACTGAGTAAAAATTTCTTAAAAAGCAGATTTGTCATCAACAAAGAGGCATCAACCTCTATAACAACTAGCCTTCCAGCTGTGGTCTCTCTGAAGGAGTGTGCTCTCCAGTAGCAGAGATCACAAGCCAATCTCAGGCAATCACTTAGGGGGATGTTATAAAGCATCCAGGTTCCGATAGGTTCAAACTGCTTGATTTTCTTAGTTCCCAACTAAGAAAGTGGAGATTCTTGGATTATAAACCACAAAATTGGGCTGAGAAGTGGCAATAGGAGAGGCAAAAGGCCCTTTGGCTTTGCACACTATCGCATTCTCTCTGATTAGGCCATAAGATTAACTGCTGCAGCCACAGACTGAAGCCCCATTTGAGTGGATAGGTGTAAGAGAGCTATTTCAAGGTGTGTCTGGTGGGTTGGGGAGGGGGCAGTATTCAGGCACTGAGGAAGGGGCAAGGAATAGATCAGGAAGCCAGCAAAGCCTTGGGAGGAGTGAGAGGGGAAGGAATGCTTAAAAGTGGACAGCACTATCAATCTTAGCATTTGTCAAAGTGGGAAACAAGACATTATGTTCCTCCTGATATGATGCAATAAGGAGTACATGGGGCCACCTATGATGTGATATTTGCAAAAGTAAAAAACCTAAATACTAAACTACAGTCCAATCATGCCTCTAGTTCTAACTCCCAGTTTATAGGAAATATGGCATATGGCCCATGTATGACCCATGAGGATTTAATCAACAAAGCCTGGATGGGGGATTTCTGTAGATCAAATGAACTGGTCTCTTCAATGACTAAATGACACTTAAAAGGTAAAGACAGAGAAAGAAGGAACTTTTATAAATTTAAAGACTTAAGAGAAGAATCAACAAAATGCAATGTGCAGAACCTCATTGGATCCTGATTCAAACACACTAATGTTTTTGAGACAAATGGGAAAATTTGAACACAGATGATGTTAAGAAATCCATGTTATCTTTTTTAGATATGAGAGTGTTGTTAAATACAAAAGTTCTTATGTGTTGGATATACACACTGAAGTATTCACGCTAAAATTATGTGAGGTCCAGGATTTGCTTTAAAATAGTCTAGAAAAAAAAGTGGTTAGGGGAATAGATGAGGTAGGACTGACTGGGAATGTATTGATCATTGTTGAAACTGGATGTGGGCATGTGGGAATTCGCAGCACTATTCTCTCTGGGTTTCTGTATCTTTATACATTTCCATAGTCATGGGAAAACAGTGAACAGACGCAGGTTGATTGCGTACCCAGGACAGGTCTTGGTGTAGGAGAGGCAATGGGCACTAAAAACTTCAAGATCAACAAACACATCTTTATCTACATTACAGCTTTGCTTAAAGGCAGTCTCCTTCATATGGTTGTTGGAGGAGTTACCTTATTCATTCCCTTAAAACTTTGAGAGTCAGCTCCATAACCCAGCAACCCCATACCTAGTCAATAAATTGTGGATCATTCACACAATAAAATGTTACTTAGTGATTAAAGGAAACAAACTATGGACACACATGACATAGGTGAATTTCAGAAACATAGTGCAGGGAATCCCCTGGTGGTGGAGAGATGAGGACTCCACACTCTCACTGCTAGGGCCCCGGCTTCAATCCCTGGTGGGGGAACTAAGATCCGCATGCCATACGGTGTGGCCAAAACAACAACAAACAAACAAAAAACATGGTGCAGAGCAGAAGCCAGACACAGAAGAATACATATTGTGATGTTCAAGAAGAGGTACAACTAATTGAGGGTGATGGGCGCCAGAAGAGCTATTCCTGGGCAGTGGTATTGGCCAGGAAGAGCATTGAGGAACCCTTTTGAGGTGATGGAAATGTCTTACATCTTGATCTGAGCGCTGGTGTGTACATATGCAAGGACCCATTGACCTGGACATTTAACAGTGTGCTTTGTGTAGTCTACGCTATAGTATATGTCATAACTCAATTTTTAAAAGGAGGAAAAGAAAAAATCGCTAGAAGTGCTTTGAATTTTCAAGAGAGACCTAAGTGATGGTGAAATTTAAGACAATACTTTTGGGTCTAAAAAACTATTCTGATCTTGTGACTCAGAAAGCAAAAATCTTTTCCTAGGGAAGTGCTGCCTGGAATGTTCTATAGCCCAGGGGTCAGAGAAATGGTTCCTGTTCTACCCCAGACTTCCATCCTGCTTTTCTCTTTTGCAAAATGCATCAGCTCCCCCTGTTTAGCCAGCTGCTTTCCCCAGGAGCCATTAAAGAGTCCATTCTTTTTTCCTATTTATTTTTTTTCTGAAAACATTCATGGCAAAATCCTAATCATTGCCAAGTCAATATATGAAGCCAAATGAAGCTGTCATGTACAGAAAATGAACATACAGCCTGCGAAGAAGAAGTGGTTTGTTTTCCAGGAACTCATTCTGGGATAGTAGAGGCGTCAAGGGGGAGGGGACATGGGGCAGGGGGACACAGAGTCCCATAAACAGTGCTGGACATAGAGTAAGAAGACTTGGGCTCTGAGTCTAGCTATTGTTCTGACGAGTTATGCCTTTGGGGCCAAATCATGCAACTTCTGTTATCGTCAATCCCCCGTTTGAGAATTGGGCACGATGTCTGCAGGGCTGACATGAGGATTAATGAGATTGTCTGCACAGAGCGGCTAGTGAGCTCCTGTCGCTCAATAAATGGTGATTAAAATAGAAGAGGAGGAGGAAGCGCCCACATGTCCAAGTTTCTTCTTTACATCCTTCTGCTCACCCCTTTTCTTCTGCTCCTAACCTCCTAGTGCCTCAAGGGTCCCCAGACTCCTCCTGCTGTGGTCAGGACCCCACTCAGTCACCTCCTCTCAGGTGCTCCACTGCAGACCTGGGGTGGGGAGTCACAGATGTGACCAGTGGCCTCCCGACGCCCTCTGCCAGGTGCAGGGAGAGCTAGGCCCTGGGGAGGCTTCACTGAGGAGTCCACACTGGCATTACGGAGGAAGACCAAAAGCAGATTTTTCCAGGCTGTGAGGTCAGCAGAAGCAAATCAGAGGATACATGAAAGGGTACACAGTAGGGAGGGAAACGCAGAGTCCAGTGTGGCTGGGATGGTGGAGAAACACGGGGACTGGATGTGGATATGCTAAGGAGTTTGGACTTTAGAAGAAAAGGGGGCAACATGGCACAGGCTGTTTTACAGGGGCCAGAATTGCATTTTAGGAAGATGACTCCGGCAGCAGAAGGAATCAGAGGCAATATGTTTGCAGACGTCAGCTGAGACACAATGAAGACCTAAACTGGAGAGGAGGAAAGGGGTTGAAAGATATTACAAGGTTGATTTGCCAGGACTGGCATACAGGATACGTAGGAGGTGCTGAGAATTACTTAAACTCTCAGGGTAGGCTTGCCAGTTTTATCAAACAGAAACACAGGACTGGCATCCACTTAAATTTGAGTTTCAGACCATCAGTGAATAATTTTTAGTATAAGTATGTCCCATGCAACGACTAATCTAACATTCAAACTGAATTGGGTGTCCTGTATCTTATCTGGCAACTCTGTTTCAGAATCACCTCCCTAAAATGCAAATCTGATCTGCTTAAACCATTGCTATATATATATATTTTTAAATTTTTATTGGAGTATACTTGTTTTCCATTGTTGTGCAGTTTCTACTATGTAGCAAAGTGAATCAGCTATATATCATCCCACCCCCCCACCCCTTCCCTCTTGGTATCCATACGTTTGTCCTCGGCATCTGTGTCTCTATTTCTGCTTTGCAAATAAGACCATCTATATCAGTTTTTAGATTCCACATATATGCTTTAATATATGATATTTGTTTTTCTCTTTCTGACTTACTTCACTCTGTATGACAGTCTCTAGGTCCATCCACGTCTCTACAAATGACCCAATTTCATTCCTTTTTATGGCTGAGTAATATTCCATTGTGTATATGTATCACATCTTCTTTATCCATTCCTCTGCTGATGGACATTTAGGTTGCTTCCATGTTCTGGCTATTGTAAATAGTGCTGCAATGAACATTGGGGTGCATGTGTCTTTTTGAATTATGGTTTTCTCTGGGTATATGCTCAGTAGTGGGATTGCTGGGTCATATATTAGTTCTATTTTTAGTTTTTTAGGGAACCTCCATACTGTTCTCCATAGTGGTTGTATCAATTTACATTCCCACCAACAGTGCAAGAGTAAACCGTTGCTATCTTAATTCAACTCCCCAGGTAAATAATCCTCCTGGAAAGAGATTGCACTTGTTAGTGGGAAAGACTATTTGTGTCAACTGAGCAATCATATTTCTCACTTTCAACTGGACAATCAGCCTAGTGAAGAGCATCATTTTTATTTTAGCATAATTTTTTAAGCTTCTTAGGCATTCTTTATTTTTTTAATTAAAAAATTAAAAAAAATTATTTATTTATTTATTTTTGGCCACATTGGGTCTTTGTCGCTGCGCGCGGGCTTTCTCTAGTGTGGTGAGCAGGGGCTACTCTTCATTGCAGGGTGTGGGCTTCTCATTGCGGTGGCTTCTCTTGTTGCAGAGCACAGGCTCTAGGCATGTGGACTCCTGTAGTTGTGGCACATGGGCTAACTAGTTGTGGCTCGCAGGCTCTAGAGCACAGGCTCAGTAGTTGTGGCGCACAGGCTTAGTTGCTCTGCGGCATGTGGGATCCTCCCAGCCCAGGGCTCGAAGCCGTGTCCCCTGCATTGGCAGGCAGATTCTTAACCACTGTGCCACCAGGGAAGCCCTGTAGCATCATTTATTCAATGTGGTTTTTAGATCTATACTAAATTTACTCAATTTTAAATTTAGCATTGTCCTAAGTAATAATATCCATGAAATCACCAGTTTAGTGGGCTAGTTATTTTTTTCTATACCAGTTAAAATAAATGTATGACTGTGAAGTAAATTTTTTATTCCCTTACAAACTAAGATTTGCATACATACTTTGGGAAATTCCAGTAAAGTCCGGAGGGCCATGCCTGGGCTGGTCTGACTCATACCCAACCAGTCTTGAGCCCTGATCCCTGTCCAGATGAGGAGGCGGATGGCCTTGTGTGCTTATAAACCTGCACTTGACTCTACTAGATTAGGAGGAGATGGACAGGCCCCTGATAAGGATTGGGCCAGTGGGGACTGGAGCTCAGCCTCTAGGAGTCCGGCAGGTCCCAGGGGGGCAGAGGCACATATGTGGTGGAGCCCCACTGCCTGAGAAGAACTGCATGAGGACCAGTCAGGGCTGAGAACTTAGCTGGAGGTTGGGTTGAGGAGTTACATCCCCAGAGGAACAACCTCTCTCCCCAGGGGCTGTAAGCTGATATCCAAGAATGCTTGTTTTGGGATTTGGATACAGACTGTTGATCTACCTGCTCGCACAATGTCCAATTGTTCTGGATTTGTTAAGAAAGCTTCTCCTGATACTTGGTAGCAGTTCAGGTTGATGTCAGTCCCTGGGCTGTCCAACAGAGAGGTTTTCCCAGGTTTCTTGGTGGAGACTGGAGCCACCAGATTGGGGCACCCTGAACTCAAACCAACCAGCCTCTGACCCCAAGGGTCATGTTGAGAGCCCAGTGGCTCTGATCATGATTTCAGCACTTCAGCCACATAATGGCCCCCACTGTCATGTTTCCCAAATGCCACAATGCTCTCTTCCCTCCAGGTTTCGCTGATCCACTCTGCTTGTAAAAAGACTCCTGGACTATGCCAGCATTACTCTGGGACTTTCTCTGTGTTCATCAAAGTTCAGGCTCCTTGGTAAGGGCTGATGCATCCCTGTGTGCTTGTCCACAGTGGGCTGGTGAGACACGAGACAGTAGGGGTAGGGCTACCACTCTGTCCAACACTCCTGTGTCACAAGGCTGTTCTGTGGGGGGCAAGGCAGAGGGGCTGGGCAGGAGACAGTAGTGATGTCTGTTATGCTAAGCCAAACTTCACAGTGATCCAGGAGGCAGGTACTGTCATCTTCATTTTACAGATAAGGAAACTCAGAGAGATTAAATAACTCGTATAAGGCAGAAAAAGCAGAGCTAGAATTAGATCTCAGACTTTCTGACCTTAAGTTTGGCGCTCTTTGAATTATGCCACTTGAAATCATTTTGAGAAGACAGGTAATCACTGGCTCAATTTCAATACATTAAGAATTTGGAGGCACCGTCTGTGTGCCTAAGGGTGAGTGGCTGTAATTCAGGTGATTTGCATCAGGCAAAACCTACTGGTATCAAATCCTTCAGAATGTTCTGCTTTAACTCCCATCCTTTTTTTTTTTTTTTAAATCATCCCACAGACTACTTTCCTCATTACTACTGTTATTAGATAGACATACCCACATTAGTTAAGAGTCAGTTAGGCTGTGTAACAAAGAGACCCAAAATACATCACTTAAACTTAAGTTTATTTCTCTCTTATATAAAATTCCAAATGAGTAGTCCAGAGGTGAAATACCTCAAAATGGCTGTCTCAGCTCCTACCATCACATTCTGCATCCCTGCCATCAGGAAAGAGGAGAACACATACCTTCATTTTAAGGGGATGGCCTGGAAGAGTGCACATATCACTTCTACTTATATCTCACATTGATCTAAACATAGTTACATGGATGATTATGGCTACAAGGGAAGTTGGGAAATGTAGTTTTCAGCTGAGTTGTCACCTGTGCAGTAAAAACTTCTATTGCTATGAAAAAGAGAATAGATATTGGAGAGATCAGATAGCCACCACCACAATAATTTTGGGAAACTCTTGTATGAATTGATAAGTCATTATGTTTTCTGTAAGAAGTCTGGATTTAGAGTCAGATCACTTAGCTTAGAGCCACAATTTTGCCACTTAGGTGTGATCTTGGTAAGTTGTGTAACTTCTCTGAATATCAGTTTTCCTCTCTGTACAATTAGGTAACGATAGTCGGCTTAACTCACTGGTGTGCTGGGAGGTCCAAACAAACTCACACCTTTGAGAGCCTAGGCTGTGAGGTCATATGAAAAGTGAAATGCTACTGTATTAGGACACCCAGATGTGGTTTTCCATTTTTTTTTTTTTTAATTGTGAGCACTTGGTGCTGGTTCCCCAGCTTGGTTTAGGATGAAAACCACATATCTGAAATGTCTATTTTGTATTTCCACTCAAAGGGGAATACTTTGGTGTGTCCTATCTGCTTCTCCTGGTTAGCCTGCCCCGCTGTGACCAAGTACCTCTCCCCAGGCGCCTGGGCTCTCATCCTTCTCTGGGGTGAGAGTCACTGGTAACCTGCCCCACCGGGTCTTTCTGTGCTCTAATCGTGTGTGGCTGATGAAATCCCTGAAACTTACTCCTCACAAAGTGGATTTGGGTGGAGACGCTGGAACAGAACTGGCAGGAAGGAAACCAGCCAACAGTCCCCAGTGATGCCAATCTGAACGGTTTCTCCCCACCCTGTGTGCAACAAACCACAGAATGCAGTCTTGGCATAATTTGCATCCCTAGTTGAGCTTGTGTGTCAGTCTACAGTGTGTGTCAGTTATAGCAGAACCTGTTCTTATCTATTAGCCTCTAAACTCCTTAAGGAAGGAAGGAAGGAAACCTTTCCTCAGCTTCTATTATGTTGCAGGCACATAGACAACTTGCCTGTATTTATTTCTCACCCAGCCTCACTGCCAGCAGATATTATGATTTCCTTACTGATAGATGAGGAGTTGGAGGTTGAAAATCTACCACCTTGCTCAGTACTGCACAGCCGTCAAGCAGAAGAGGTAGGATTTGAACCCAAGACCTTTGACACCAAGTCTGGCTCTCATTCTACCATAGCACGATTGTCTTCATTATAGTCGAGTGTGAAAGGGTAGAAGCCACACGTTCAGTCACCGGATCCTCCCCTGAGTATGAGCGTGATTTCATGCCCATAGTAGGGACTCAAAACAGTTGGAATGAATGGCCTTTTCACCATTCTATCTCTGGCAGTACACAGCCAAGTAGCTGACATGTGAAATGGGTCATTACAGTATTTTGGGGTATACTTAAGTCATTGGATTGATATTTTTTAAAGAATCATAACTGAGTTGAAGTTTAAAAACACCTTGCAAAGCCCCCATGGGACTAGGGTCTTTACACAGATAAAACAAGCAAGTGAAGTCAAGGAAAGAGGTTTCCTGGACACAACTGTTCATCCCCAGCTTCCTAGCAGAACCTGAGCAGTAGTTAACGAAGGGTCTACTGGGGCTGGTATCTGAGTCACACTCATAGCCTTGAATCTGCGGCAAAAGCAGATGGCACTTCCAGTAGGCATCTCCCAGAGGAGAGAATTTCCCATGAGGTATGTGCATGGCAACTATCCATCCTGGGTTTCCTGGCATGCTCCAAGTTCTTTTGTCCGAAAGTCCTTAGAATGGCACGTGTCCTGGCTGGGTAATGAATCCTGCTTTTGAATATGGAAAATATGGTTACAGCAGGCACGTGGAAAGTGCCTTTTATTGCTTCCTGCTGGCAGATCAAAAGCAGAGGGGTTGGACTACCCCAGGAGAGCCTGTTTTACCCAGGGAAAGGGAGGGGCCTCAGGGCTCAAGAGTCTTGTTATTCTGTGCAGGTCAGGAAGCCAGGGGGAGGCTACTGATAGAGAAAGCCAACCAGGGCTGGAGCAGGGCTGTGTCCTGAGAATTGGGTCCCAGAAAAGGCAAAGAAAGTGGTAACAGGAAAGAAAAGAAGCAGAGGCAGAAACTTCTTTTTTGTTGCACAAAGGAAGGAGGTGACCCAAGGCTCCTTGTGACACAGGAAGAAGCATATTTGGGGAAGTGAGAGTCTCTCTCTGTAGATCCCTTCAGATCAGAGGCCAATTATGGGTGGCCCAGGGCAAGCAAGAGGCTCTTTTGTGGTTCTAGTTCTTTCCACACCCGGATGGGGTCACTTGTGTAAAGGTGCCCCTCATAAGCATGTTGAAACCAAGCCCAAAGCCTATTTGTTTTCCAGGATCAGTCTATTAAGGCCCGCCTTCCCACTGCCAGGTCCTCCCACCCTTCAGCTCCCAGCTGGACGGGGAGGTCCCTAAGGGTTAATTAAGCCTTGGGCTAGTACTCAGGAGACCTGGAGTGAGTCTTATCCTGCTTCCATAATCAGCTCTGAAACCCGGGGAACAACACTTTTCCCCTCTGACCTCTGCTCTCTCCAATGGGGAGCAGAGAAGACTGACAGAATTATAGTGCTTACTACAGACAGACTGGTTACTTTGCCCTGAAGGTGATTCAACTAACTGACTCCACATTTAAAAAGGTTGAAAGTATTCGTATTCCTCAGTGTTGTAAAATCTTTGTGATTCTACACATTTCATTCATTCATTCATTCACTTAAACATGTATTAAGCACCATTATATGTCAGCCATGCTAAGCAACAAATAGCGATAACTTCTGCTTACTGAGTCCCTACTATGTGTCACATACCATTAGATGCTTTAGATTGATCATCCCATTTAATCCTCCCCACAGCTCTATGAGCTACTACTTTCATTATTAGAGTAAGAAGAGTTTAAGCAACTTGCTCCAGTTCATACATCTTTGATTGTAGGTCAGACTCCAAAGCTGGTGTTTTGATACACTAATTCTGTCACTGCATAGATAAATGAGATGCAGTGGGTCCTGATCTCAAGGAGGTTCCAACCAGCAGCACTGTGGCCAGAAGGCCAGCTTGCAGGCTCTGAAACCCTTGACATTGTTCACTTGGTACATTAGAAGATGTTCCATCCATTTCAGAAAACCTGGTGAACCTGGACCACACAGCAAACCCTTTTCCTCTTCACGCCTCCAGCCATGAGTTCCACAGACCTAGCTTTCTACAGGAATTTCTGTACCATGAATATTATAAACTGAAGAAATAGCGCCCTCATGTGTCAGGAGTACAACACTCTCCTGCACTCAGGAGAAAGGTACATTTAAAAAAATCTTAATCTATGAAACACTTGTTTTTGTTTTTGTGTTTTTATTTTTGCTTTCTATGACTTTGAAACATGCTGGGGAGAAACACGGGCCTCTCACTGTTGTGATCTCTCCCATTGCGGAGCACAGGCTCCGGACACACAGGCTCAGCGGCCATGGCTCACGGACCCAGGCGCTCCGCGGCATGTGGGAATCTTTCCGGACCGGGGCACGAAGCCATGTCCCCTGCATCGGCAGGCGGACTCTCAACCACTGCTCCACCAGGGAAGCCCCTGATCCTAGCTTCTTGACATGTTTCTTTTCTTCCTTTCTGTTTCCCCCTGCCCCCATTTCTTTTCTCTTTTTCTTACTTTAATACCTTCATTTGCTTCTCCCCACACAACTCTCCCTACCTGTTCTTAGAAATAGTTATATTTGCTTATAAGCAATACCATCTTTATTTCTCTTTTTTATGGGATTTAAAAAATTTACCTCTTCTTTTCTGAGTGTGTACTGGGGGTAGGGGAGGGTATGCAAAGAGGGAAGCACCGATATAATCGAGCATTTAGAAGATCTGGATTTGTCTCCATCCATCCATCCCTTCCTGCTCTTTCCATAAAGGATTAGCAGTCACTTATTAAAACATATACAGTAAAAATGACACAATGTAGAGTTTGAGGGGATATGATGAAGGAAAACGTGTGCAATAATAAAAGGTCAGGAGGAAGACCTGCACAAAGTAACGTGCACCATAGAGTCCTGTACGTTTGCTGAAAGTAGGTCACAAGGTATTTCATTGTGGAATCTCAGAAACCAGGGAAAAGAGGAAAAAATAATTAGTGATTGTATGTATCATATTCATTAGATGAAAACGATGAATTGTTCTTTGGAAGTATTGTGCTATCTGGTAGTGAGGCCTGACGAATTCTCCCATGGGTACTCACGAGGAAGGGACTGTGTTACAGTGGGAAACACTCCCAGCAGTAGCCCTACAAGAGCTACAGTAACACATTTCCTACAGGTGTTTCTTATAACAACGTTCAAAGGAAGGCTGATAGTGTAACTCCAGGGTACAGTTCAGTACAAACAAATCCAAAGGAGGGAGGAAAACAATATAACCCAAGCAGGCAATTCTCTGCTACTCTGATACACTTCAAGGGAAAAATTTAGAAGAGCTAATAAAAAGGAGTGGACTGCATGTTCTTAGGAAATCCATCGCAGATACGACTCCTCCTGACTGGGCTTTTGATAAAACCGAGCAGAGTGTCAGATTAGAGTGTCTGGTTGTAACTTCCCGAAAGAATCTGTGTTGTTGATAAAAGGAAGGTCTTGTGATTTTAATAACTGAAAGGGAGAAGAATAAAGTCCTTTAAAGAGCATTTAGGAGTCTATCCAGACATGTGACTGACTGGTGTCCACTTCATCTCAGCAGAGGGTGAATTTAGGGAGTACCTAGAAGCTGAAGCCAAAATCTCTTTAGTAAACAGTTTGGGATCTACTCCAGCTTTTGAAAGAAACAGAGAAGCATAAAAAAAATTCACAAATTTTAGTGCGCCTAGCACATACTAAGATATTTGTTTAGAAAGCAGAGTCCTGGGGCCCAGCTCCAAAGATTTTGATTCCGTTGTTCTAGAGTGGGCCACTGAATCTACATTTTAAACTCAAGAAACAATTGGGACAGAGATACCACCTTAAAGTGGGGCTATGATAATTCTAATTGGGGAAAAAGAAAAAACAACAACTCAAAACAGATGCTAGTGATTGCTCACTTGGACAAAAATCTCTCGGTAAAACACCTTGACTTACACTAATTTAAAACTATAGCTTCCTGGTAAAATCTGTAGTACAAATTAGTTTATAATTGTGCCCCCTCCCCCTCCCCCACCAAGTAACTAAATGCTCTAACCTGCTGTACAGAATGGCTGCTGCAGGCCAATTTTATGCGGGAAGATGTCTGCCAAAATTGATTTCATTTTAGAGTAAACTCAAGTTATCAGATCAGTTAGGATTAGGTTTGGCTGCATGGAATGGAAAAATCACAGTGGCTTGAACAACATGGAAGCTTACATCTGTCTCTCAGAAATGAGTTTCAGAGGTTGGCAGTGCTGAGCAAGTATCCTGCTCTACAATGTCAGGGACCCAGTTTCCTTCCATTGCTCTGATCTTCAGCACGTGGCCTCTACTTCATGCCCAAGATGGTTGCTGCAGCTCCCACCATGGTTCTACACAACAGATATCAGGAAAGAAGAAGGGCTAAGATGGATGTGCTCCCTCCCTTTAAGGATTTTCCACGTTTATACTGAGCACATCTGCTTACATTTCATTGATTAGAACTTGGTCTCACAGCCATATCTAGCTGCAAGGAGTTGGGGCTCTGGGAAATGTAATCTTCATTTTGCGTGGCCACATGCCCAGGTAAATTTAGGGGCTGATTAAAAAAGGAAGAAAAATAATTGGGTATTGGGGGACATCTACCAGTCTCTGCCATAGCCATTTGTGGACATAGATTAGGTGACAAGGTCAGTTGCCAGTTGAAGAAATTCCTAACCAGTAACACCAAAGCCGTGTCACCTCCCTCAGAAAAGAGCCTTTCTGGGTCTTCCCTGGTGGTGTAGTGGTGAAGAATCCGCCTGCCAATGCAGAGGACACGGGTTTGAGCCCTGGTCCGGGAAGATCCCACATGCCGCAGAGCAACTAAGCCCGTGTGCCACAACTACTGAGGCTGTGTGCTGCAACTACTGAAGCCCAGGCACCTAGAGCCTGTGCTCTGCAACAAAGAGAAGCCACCGCAGTGAGAAGCCTGTGCACTGCAACAAAGAGTAGCCCCTGCTCGCCACAACTAGAGAAAGCCCGTGCGCAACAACGGAGACCCAATGCAGCCAAAAATAAAATTAAAAAAAAAAAAAAAAAAAAAAGAACAAGCTCCAGAAGTTAAAAAAAAAAAAAAGAGCCTTTCTGATCTCAACACAGATGCTCACGCTTCCTGAAAGCGTGAGCAATTCATAAGATACACACTGAAAAGAGGATGAGTCAGAATCTCTTTGCTTTTTTCCAACCTTCCTCTTTTGAAAGTTGTACACATGTAATATGTGCTCGTGACAAACCCAAGCAGCATGGAAGAGTAAAAAGCGCAAGTTCCCTCCTGCCGCAGCCCCTACCCCCTAATCCTACCTCAAGGGTAGTCTTGGTTATCATTTTGGGGTATTTCTTTCTGAATAAGATTTGTATCTCCCCCTCAAAATTGTTAGCTGATTGATCAGGACCCCATGCTTATCCTGACTTTGTATCTAGCTTTGTTTTGTATCATTGTAGAGTTTACCGCTATCCATTGCAGTAATGCAGTGGGGGGTCAAACATGACAAATGTTATAAGTTAAAGGGGATGGAGAAATCATAGTGTAATTCTCACAAGTTATTCCTTGGTTTATGTTGAAATGTAAAATGGGGTTAGGATTGCTATTTTTTTTTCCCACTTGACTTATGGAATTTAATTTATTTTTTAAAAATGCTTGATTCATGTGAAAGTAAATATGTAACTTCTCTTGGGGTCTTCAGTAATATAAACCAGAATATTTTCTTTTTTTGCTCTAGTCAGTTTGAGTGTGATTTTGCTGACAGTTAACCAGACAGTGTCCTCGTAGGTAACATCTAAGAGAACATGAAACAAATACAGGGAAAGTGAACCATCCTCCTTTTCTTTCCTTCTTTTAAATTATTTATTTATTTATTTTTTGGCCACGCTGTGTGGCTTGCAGGATCTTAGTTCCCCGACCAGGGATTGAACCCAGGCCCCTAGGAGTGCAAGCTCAGAATCTTAACCACTGGACCCACAGGGAATTCCCCATCCTCCTTTTCTATCACAGCCTTGAAGGGCTCCAGTGGCACAGAAGATGGCAGAAGCCCTCAGCCAGGAATCATGGGGTCTGCCACGGTGGCCCCCTGCGGATACATCTGAAGGGGTCAGCGGAAGCAGTGATACCCCTCCCAAGGACAGTGGTGTCTCGGGGAGATTCCCCAGCAGAGAGGGCTCTAGCAGGAAGTGGGGAGGACAATGGCCAATGTGGTATAGTATAGTAATTGTCCCAGGCTTAGTTGATGTGCCTCCACCCTTTTTTTCTCTGCTCCACCTGCATCTCCCCCAGCCAATTCTCTAGCCCCCTCCACACCTCAGGACCTTGGCTATGTGCTCAACGGACATCCTCCACCGCTACCACTGTCCTAACAGTGCGAACTGCCTCAGCCTCCCCCAGGAGAGGGCTTGGCTTCGGCATGGCTTCCATCATGTTTGTTAGAGCAGTACCAGAGCCCCGATTCTTCCCAAATGCACCCCCAGTGCTATGGCTCCTCTCACACTTCTGGGTCCAGGAGAAGGTCACACTGGAAGGCAGGGGATCTGACTTTCTCAACAACTTCCCAGAAGGTCTGTGTAACTCAGCCCAGAAGTGCAGGGGAATTAATGCTCCAGGCGGTGAACTGCAACAATGACAGAGGAGATGAAAGACCTCTTTGACATATCCCTCTCCTTTCCTCCCCAGAGGCACAGTTCTGAGGCACGGTGTTTCCACCTCGCTTGTCTGAATGACAGTCTGCATGACCGAGCAACCAGCTGTCTTTTCTCGTGCAGCTGAGGGCAGCTAATCAATGTGCCACCTTGTATTTGCTTTCACTCCTTCCCTGCTTTTGCCTCCTGCCCTGGGATTTGCAATAAAGCTGCAGCATGTGAGGTTTGCTTCTGGCTTTTTTTCTAGGGAACATGGGCTAGGAGAGTAACTGATGATATTTGTCATGAGCATATGTGAACTGTTCCCTGGAGGGAGGGTTATGAGATTTGGCAAATAGAAATACAGCACTGAATTCAGAAATACTGAATTCCAGGTAAACAGCGAAATATTTTTTTAGTGTGTGTCCCAAAGATTGCCTAAGACTTAGTTATGCTAAAATAATTATTTGCTGTTTATCTGAAATTCAAATTTAAATCTGCATCCTATATTTTATCTGGGAACCCTATCTGAATACACTGAGAAATTCCAGGGGAAGAGGCTTTGCAGGGTTTGAGGTAAGGGAACAGTGTAGGCAAAACTCTACAAAGCTGTACAAAGAATGAAACAACATAGCAAGAATGTAAAATGTAAAGAAGGGGTGCAATGGGAGATAGAGCTGTGTCACAATGAAGAAACTTAAGTTTTTACATTGTTAGAGGAGAGGTGTGGTCACTTAAAAAAATAGATCATTCTGACGAAAACTCTGAATGATGAAATTCTGAAGAAAAATTGGTTGAGGGGCAAAATGGAATGAAGGCAAGATGGCCAGTTGAGAGGCTGTTCAGTCATTGACACTGGAGAGAACAAGGGCTTGGACCCAACCTGTGGTGGCTGGGATGGAAGGAAGTTGATGGTTTTGAGAACCTCTGGGGAGATTAAATTTAAAAGTCATGGTGAATAACTAGATGGCATGGGGAGTGGTAAGGAAGAGGAAGGAATCTGCCGTGCATTCCAGCAAAGCATTTCTGCTTAGATAACCAGCATCATCAACGCCAATGAGAAGAACAGATTTGGGGGAAGAAAACCACGAGTTCAGTTTCGTACCCATTGAGTTTGAGAGGGTCTGCAGGCATTGCAGCAGAGAGATCCAAGGAACGGGTGGACATCTGGATTTGGGCTGGGATGGACAGGCCCACTGTACAACTCCAGAGGGCACCATTCACACTGTATACAGTGAGACTGGTGCCCCTGGGTACCGTGCTGCACCATACTGATCCTGTGGGTAAGGATGGGAGTGGGTGTGGGGAGATAATTCTCCACGGGTATCTCCCTGCACATCTTGTGGGCAGAGGTATTGGCTGCCTTTGTTCTAGACGATATTTTTAAGGAAGTTTGTTTAGCAAACAGCCTTGAAAGATAGAGAGGGCATCTCCCTCCAAAGTGCAGGGCTGCTTCCTGTCCAGTTATCAAGGATAATGTGTCCCTTAGGCAGACTTACTGCCCATTAGAAAACATTTGGCTCCCTAAACTCAGGGTTCCTTTCCTGTATGCAACCCATTGCGTATGCAGGTGACCTGGCCCTCTTCACATTATCTGGTGGGAATTGAGGCTTGGAGAGCCATCCAGATGCTGCTACTCTGCCCACTGCTATTGCTCTGAGGAATAAAATCCTTTGCCTCTGATTTAAGAATCTTGTGGATGCTCTGTCAGCATCCATGAAACTATGGCAGGCTCAGCTGCTGGTTTCCAGGGAGAGTAAAATGCCAGGTCCTTCACTGTTCTTGACAGTGGGGAGAGAGGAATGGTCAGGGCTGCACACATAAATTAGAAAGTCATCCACCTACACGTAAACATTCAGTGTGTGTCCTCTTATCTTTTTCTTCCTATTTTGTTCACTCTTCTCTATTTGTTTCTTCCTCTAAGTTCTAAGCCCCACTAGGGTGAATTTAGGAAGAAAGATGAGTCAGGCATTACAGGTCAGTTCACTCAGTCTTTCAAATTCCCTTCTCCCATGTGTTTCTCTTGTTGCAGAGGCTGGGAATCTAAATATTAATTTTCTAGTCTTCCTGGTGTCTAGAGGTGGCAACTCACTCAGTGCTAGCCAATGAGATTTCAGCAAAAGTCTTCTGGAGGGGCTTGGAGGTGATAGTTCTAGGAAAGCGTTTGTTTTCCAAGTTTAAAGAGAGGAAAATTGACACAGGTGTAGTCATTTTTGTCCTTTGTTCTTCCCCTTCTTCTGGCCTAGAATGCAAATGTGATGCTTGGAGGTAGAGCATCCAACCTGTGACCATGAAGTAAAAATCATAAAAATAAAAACCGATATTCTTTTTTGGCCACGTTGGGTCTTTGTTGTGGTGCGCGGGCTTATCACTGCAGTGGCTTCTCTTGTTGTGGAGTACGGGCTCTAGGCACGCAGGCTCAGTAGTTGTGGCGCACGGGCTTAGTTGCTCCGCAGCATGTGGGATCTTCCCAGACCAGGGCTTGAACCCGTGTTCCCTGCATTGGCAGGCGGAGTCCTAACCACTGTGCCACCAGGCAAGTCCCATGACAAGATTTTTAAAACAATCCTGAATGTTTGTTAGGCAAATGACATATGGCCCATGCACTCAAGGTACCAGTTCTGCTTTCAGTCTGCACTTGGATCCTGCTCTAGCTCTCCTCTCCTTAGACCCTCCTGTAGTGGGTGCTGTGGTGTGTCGCCCACATACCCACCCCTCACCCCCTTTCAGGACTGAGACACTCATTTCTTCAATTGCTCAGAGTGTTGGCAACTCACAGCTGGCAGCTGAGTCCCTCCCTGGAGATTGCCCTCAGCTGTGAGCACAGCTGGTCAAGGCAGGGGTATAAACGTCTAGCCCCTCTGCCCCAATCTGGGACAACTTCAGCTCAAAAGTTGGTGGAGCTGGGCCACCCCAGCTCCAAAGGACCTGTGGCATCAGTTGAGGCCTCTGATGTGACTGAATCACAGCTCAACTTCTCTTGCTACCCTATCCTGCTCCCTTCAGGGTTGACTCTAAGAGCACTCCCCAGGAAACTTCTTGTGCTAAGTCTCTATCTCAGAGTCTGATGTCCAGGGAACCTGACCTTTGGCAATTAGTGACAAGACTGGTCCAAGAAAGAAGACTGTTTATAAATTGGGTGCAATTATGGTGATGAACAACAAGGTTGAAGTGGTGGCCATGGGGGCCTGACCTGAGAGAGCTATTGAAACAGTGACTAGAATGTGATGTCCCTAGGGGTACGATGAACAGGCAGTCAGCAAGGGTTTTGCTCAATCTATACAACCAAAAGAAATCAAGAGTGGACGAGAGACTTCTGTTTCCTGGTTCCGCACGTGATGAGCTTAGAAGTTGCCACTCTGTCTTGACAACAAGTAAAACAGACTGAAAAATTAACTCTTCTTGGATCTGTACAAGAGGGGAGAACAGGGAAGACAGCTGCCCCCAAGACTGGAGAGGCAGGCAGGTGAATACAGGGAGTCGCAGCTTCCCAGAGCAGAGACTCAGGAGCTGAAACAGCCTCTGGAACCAGGGTCCGGGTAGGAAAACCTGAACCGTGAGTGATAAGTGCTGGAGACTCAGTGAGGAGAACTCTGAGAGTTAAAAACTCCAAGGGGACCCAGTCATAGGGGCTCCCACAGTACTGTGAGACTCCACTGGCTTCCCACAGTAAATATCAGAGAAAAATCCCCTCTGGCTCCCTGCAGGGGGAGGGAAAAAGGAATCATTTTGAAATATGCCAGAGCATTCTCTTCTTAAAAAGGTCTGCCTTCAGGGGAAACTAGTTAACCAGAGCCTAACCTGCTGGGGTATTATCAGAGCCTAACTCTAGTCCACTCTAGCCATTCTGTCCCACCTAAGAGGGGAGGGAAAAACTAAGAAACTCTTGTATAGTTCATAATCCAGAGACATAGGCTTATTAAAAGCCTGAGAACTGATCATAGGACTATAGGGTGCTTCCCCTCCCCCCATACCTCATAACCATATTACTAAAGGCCTATTTACAGCAGTTCCTTTTACCCAGTAATCATGTCCAGCTGACAAGAAAAATTACAAGGAATACTAAAAGGCAAAAAAAAAAAAAAAAACCCCACCATAATCTGAAGAGACAGAACAAGCATCAGAACCAGACGTGACAGGGATGTTGGAATTATCAGACTGGAAATGTAAAACAAATATGATTAATAGGCTAAGGACTGTAATGGATAAAGCAGAGAGCATGCAAGAACAGATGGGCAATGTAAACAGAGAGATGGAAATCCTAAGACAGAACCAAAAAGAAATACTAGAGATAAAAAAAGAAAAGAATCTCTGAGCCAGAGGATATATCAATACATCCGCAAAAACTGAAAAGCAAAGAGAATAAAGACTGGAAAAAATACAGAACAGAATATCCAAGGATTGTGGGACAAGTACAAAGGCATAATATATGTACAGTGGGAAAAGAAAGAGAGAAAGGAACAGAAGAAATATCTGGAACAATAATGACTGAGAATTTCCCCCAAATTAATGTCAGACACCAAACCACAGATCCAGGAAGCTGAGAGAACACCAAGCAGGATAAACTCCAAAAAACCCTATACCTAGGTATATCATTTTTAAACTACAGAAAATCAAAGATAAGGAAAAATCCTGAAAGAAGCCAGACAATAAAGGAACTTACTATATAGGAGCAAAAATAAGAATTACATCTGACTTCTCTTCAGAAACCAGGCAAGCAAGAAAAGAGTGGAGTGAAATAGTTAAAGTATTGAGAGAAAAAACCCCACCAACCTAGAATTCTGTAAATTCTATGAAAATATCTTTCAAAAGTGAAGGAGAAATAAAGACTTTCTCAAACAAACAAAAATTGAGGGAATTTGTTGCCAGTAGAGCTGTCTTGCAAGAAATGTTAACGAAGTTCTTTATAGAGAAGGAAAGTAATATAGGTCAGAATCTTGGATTTACATAAAGTAAGCCAGAACACTGAACAAAGGAATAAGTGAAGGTAAAACAGAAACTTATTTTTCTTATTCTTAATTGATCTAACAGATAAGTTCAAAATAATAATAACAATGCATTCGATTATGCATACTAATATATATTATATATATGCTTATGTATACTTATATATAAGTGAAATGAATGACAGCAATGCTACAAGGGATGGGAGGGAGGAACGAGAATTGTTTACATAGTCTTATCATTCAACCCATAATCACACTCCTTGGTATTTCCCCCAAAAGATGAAAACTTTTATCCATACAAAAACCTGCACACAGATATTTATAGCAGCTATATTGACAACTGCCAAAACTTGGAACCAACCAAGATTTTCTTCAGTAGGTAAATGGATAAACAAATTATGGCACATCCAGACAGTAGAATATTATTCAGGGCTAGGAAAGAAATGAGCTATCTATAGAATAGATGGACAACAAGCTCCTACCGTAAAGCACCTCAAGGAGACGGTGGGCCAGAGGCTGATGAGAGCACGGTGGCATCTGCAAACAGAAAAACAGAAAGGTGGAGAACAAGGTCAATACCTGTACAGCAGAAATTAACACAACATTGTAAATCAACTATACTTCAATTTAAAAAAAAAAGAAATGAGCTATCAAGCCACAAAAAGACATGGAGGAACCTTAAATGCATACTACTAAGTGAAAGAAGCCAATCCAAAAAGGCTACATACTGTATGATTCAAACTATATGAAATTCTGGGAAAGGCAAAACTATTGAGACAGTAAAAAGATCAGTGGTTGCCAGGGGTTGGGGGGCAGGGGCGAGGGGGGCATGAACGGGTGGAGCCCAGGATTTTGAGGGCAGTGAAAGAACTCTGTAGGATACCGTAATGACAGTTACATGTTATTATATATTTGTCCAAACCCAAATAATGTGCAACACCAACAGACATAAGAAGACTCTGGTCTTTGGGTGATTATGACGTGCCAGTGTAGGTTCATCGACTGTAACGAAGGTCCCACTCTTGTGAGGGATGTTGATGATACGGGAGGCTATGCATGTGTGGTGGTGACAAGTATAGGGGAATCTCTGTACCTTCCACTCAGTCTTGCTGTGAACCTAAAGCTCCTCTAAAAAGATAAAGTTTTAATAACAATAAAAAAGGGTTTACCCCCTTATAGAGTTGACAGATAATTTTATTTTTTTGGCTGCGTTGGGTCTTCGTTGCTGCGCACTGGCTTTTCTCTGGTTGTGGCAAGTGGGGGCTACTCTTCGTTGCAGTGTGTGGGTTTCTCATTGTGGTGGCTTCTCTTGTTGTGGAGCATGGGCTCTAGGAGTGTGGGCTTCAGTAGTTGTGGCACGAGGGCTCAGTAGTTGGGGCTCACGGGCCCTAGAGCACAGGTTCAGTAGTTGTGGCGCACAGGCTTAGTTGCTCCATGGCATGTGGGATTTTTCCTGGACCAGGGCTCGAACCCGTGTCTCCTGCATTGGCAGGTGGATTCTTAACCACTGTGCCACCAGGGAAGCCCCCTATAATTTTTTTTAAGTGGATCATTAGGAGACTGAGAGCAGCCACCACAATAAAAAGTTAGAAATCTCTTTTTCAGTTTTCAGACCTGAGCCAGTTTTCAGATCTAGAAACCATTAATTGAGGAGAGGTTGAATCCCTAGGGGGAAGGCCTAATAACCATGGCAAGTTACAAGGTTAAATGGGAATGATCCCTGTAGTCTTTCCCCGGACAAAAATAAGAGCTACTTACTTAGGCAACTATGGACTGAGAAAAGGGTAGTATCCAAATATTCTGAGGACACGGGGTCCAAGTTGATATTGATACCTGGAAACCTAAAGCATTATTGTGGCCTTCCGTTAGAGTAGGGGTGAGTGAGGACTGGGTAATCAGTGGTCCTGGCCTCAGTCCAGCTCACAGCTGGTCTCCTGAGGTCCACAGACTGTCCCAGTGGTCATTTCCCCATCCTCAGTAATATAATTTGAAATGGACACTGAGGGTTGGCAGAAACCCCACATCGGCCTGTTCATGGAGAGGTGTCATAGTGGAGGTGGCCCAAATCAAACCCCTGAAACTGTCCCCCCACCCCATCCAAACAGTAAATCAAAAACAATATCACATCCTGGAGGAAGATCTCAGTGATTCACGCCATCTTTAAAAACCTAAAGGATGTGGGTTGGCGGTCACTAACACATGTCTGTTTAATTTATCACTCTGGCTTGAGATAGACCTTGGAGGATAACAGTGGAGTGAGGCATCCTTTACCAAGTCATACCCTCAACTGTAGCTGCTGTGCCATATGAGCTATCTTTGCTAGAGTGAATTAACACTAATTTGTAGATGGTATGTGGCCATTGGATGTGGATTCCTTTCTAGCCCTATCAGAATGGAGAATCTGAAACAGTTCTCATTCATGTGGAATAGTCAACAGCATATACTCTTGCTGCTATAAAACTTTCCCTCCTTCTGTTATAATATAGTACAGAAGGACCTAGACTTTCTGGCCATGCTGCATGGTCATCACATCGGTCTACCTTATTAATGACATAGTGCTATTCAGACTATGAGAAAGAAATAGCGAATACATTGGAAGAATTCTTAACACACATGAGCCCTACTTTCTGACACTAGCCTGATGAGTGTGAGGTGCGGAGTTGTTATGGCCTGGTAAGGGTGCAAAGGCACTCCACTTGCTTTTGCTGGCATGGGTAGAGCCTTAGTTTTTCTGTGGTATTTGGCTGAGGTAGAGTGATTCTTATCTAAATGTTTTCTGTCTTGCTAGAATGTTCCTTTCATGGTCTTTAACTAAAGAATACAGATATTTGTTGGGGCTGTTTTGGGTCAATGCCCATTTGTGATTCCAGGTTACCAGTTTCTTGAGTTCCAAGTCTGAGATATATGAAACAGAAAAGAAAACTTGGGAAAATAATAATTAAAAAAAGAAAACTCAGGGAACCCACCACTGTGTTGTTCCTCAGGTCCCATGGTCTCCAACTAGTCATACACTTTTACTCCACCTATCAGAGTCTTCTTATGTCTGAGTTTTTAGTTGTACATAGTGGCAGGAATAGGGAAAATTAATATTTCGTCTTCTGGAAAGTGGAAGTCCACATTTCATCCACAGAAATGAGATCTCCTATAACATGGCATTGGACCATGAGGGTCACTTTACAGCACAGGAGATGCAGAAGTGAGCCCATGACCAAAGGATTCACTGATCCTTCACATACAAGAACACTCAGAAAATGCCATCCTGATAGAACAAAGGAATGCCCTCCTGAAGGCACAGGTGAGGTGCTATGCTGGAGTTGGTACCATGTGAAGATGGGGTGCTATCCTCCTGGATGGAGTATATACTCCCAACAACCAATCATTACCCACTGCAGCGTCCCCAGCAGGTAGACTACTTGGGTCTGGAGATCATGGAGTAAGAATAAGAGAGGTCTCACTTACCATTATCCCAAGTGGTCCACTTTGGAAACTTGTGCTCCCTGCTCCACAGTTCTGGACTCTGCAGATTTAGAGGTTCTGGCTCTCCCAGAGGGTGAGTGTTTCCGCCCACCTTCTTGAATTTTTTCATGCTGAGAAACCAGCAGGAAAAGGCCCTGATCTTTAGGAGAAGATGAGTCTGCTGTTATGCAATGATGGCAGAAAAGATCGTGGACGGCATGCCAGTGATCCTCTTAGACGTCATTTGGTTCTCCCTCGCCCAATTTTGCTGATAAATGGGCAAATGCAGCAGGCATGGCCTAAGAAGGACATTATAATCAGGGACTCAGACCCCTCAGGGATAAGGGTCTAGGTTACTCCACCATGTATGCCACCTGGACCAGCAAAGATGCTCACGAAGGGTCAGAGGAATCTAGAAGAGACAGTACAAGAAGGAAATTATAAGTAGCAGTTGAGACCAGTTGTAGCAGTAAGTTCTATCATTTGTTCCCACTAATCATCCTCTTCTAAGTTTTCCCCAGGTAAAAAGGCTCACTAGAAAAATCCTCAGAGAGGGACTTCCTGGTGGCACAGTGGTTAAGAATCCACCTGCCAATGCAGGGGACACGGGTATGAACCCTGGTTTGGGAAGATCTCACATGCCGCGGAGCAACTAAGCCTGTGCACCACAACTACTGAGCCTGATCTCTAGAGCCCGCAAGCCACAACTACTGAGCCCGCAAGCCACAACTACTGAAGCCCACGTGCCTAGAGCCCCTGCTCCGCAACAAGAGAAGCCACCGCAATGAGAAGCCCACACACCGCAACAAAGAGTAGCCCCTGCTCACAGCAACTAGAGAAAGCCCGCACGCAGCAACAAAGACCCAACGCAGCCAAAAAAAAAAAAAAAAAAAAAATCCTCAAAGAACTGCTTCCAAAGTTTATACAAAGTAGGTAGATTCAAGTGGCAAAGGGGTGGACTTTGGTGGATGCACTGTGTGCTGCCCAGATCCCTCCTCCCCCACCCCGGATGAAGCTCTCATTTCCCCAGCTGCTGAGAGGGTTGACAGCTGACAGCCTGTGTCTGAGTACTGCTTCCAAGATTGCCTTCAGCAGAGAACTGCATCATCCACCGTCCTGTTCCCACATCTAATGACAAGTTGATATGGGTGGCTGTAAAGGCCTGGACAGTCAGGACAATCTGGGAGGCCATCCCAGGTCTGGAGCTCTCCATGGGATCGCCTGAGTGTTTCGTTGTGACTGTATCACACCCAACTTCTCCTTCTGCCCAACCCTGCTTTCTTTACTCCCCATACGTGTTGATTCCGCGTCGCTCCCAATAACCTTATTGCATGCAAATGTTTGTTTCGGAATCTGCTTCCTGGGAAACCGGACCTGAGACACCTCCACAACACACACAAACAGAGGCTGCCCTGCCTGTGAACTGGCTTGCCCACAGGCTGTTCTCTGGACCTGGGGAGTACCGCCAGTCACAAGACGATATCTGGAGGCTCAGAGGTTACACGGAAACACTGCTGAGGAAGGAGTCACTGAAGTTTTTGTGAGGAAGGACCTAGGAGGAAGGAAGTACACAAGAAAAGGGAGATGGATATAAATTCAAAGTTTCCATCAAGTTTGGGGCCTGAATCAGCTGCCTGAGAGAGAGGGGTTGCAAGGAATAAAAAGAGGCAAGCCGGGTTTCCCTGGTTGCGCAGTGGTTGAGAGTCCGCCTGCCGATGTAGGGGACACGGGTTCGTGCCCTGGTCCAGGAAGATCCCACGTGCCGCGGAGCAGCTGGGCCCGTGAGCCATGGTCGCTGAGCCTGCGCGTCCGGAGCCTATGCTCCGCAACGGGAGAGGCCACAACAGTGAGAGGCCTGCGTACCGCAAAAAAAAAAAAAAAAAAAAAAAGAGGCAAGCCAACTTCATCAACTCCCAAAGTCAAGGCATGGGAGGGTCTAAAGCAAGTGGTGCAAGGGCCGCTAAATGGGCTATTGGCTCCTGTGTAGAGAATATCCTAGCGGCTTTGTGCCACTGCTGCCTCTCAGGCCGTGCAGGGTGGGGGACCGTGAGGCAGCCAGCCTTGAAGCCCTGAGCCACCACTCCTGTCCCTCACCTTCCCTGTTCTCTGCTTATTGACCTGACAATCAGGGTTTTGTGTCCAGCCCCAGAGTGACAGCTTAACTTCATACCCTCCACCTTGTTCCTCTTTTTACGACAGAGTCAAGCCTTGATGACTTTCTCCTCCTCCACCCGTCAAACTTAGATGGAATCTAAGTTGAGAAGATTCTTAGCTACAGAACTGGCATGATCTGACTGGGAGGCTGTCGAGCCTATTCTGAACCTTCAGAATACTGAAAAACATATTTTTGCTCTGGTTATGCCCAGATATAGAAGAATTAATACTATTTCCAAGGGTTCACAGATCAAGCAGGAACCTAAGGACTCAGGGGAAGAAAACTACCAGTGAGACATTCTTATCTATTCCAGTATGACCTTATTAACTAATTGCATCTGCAATGACCCTATTTCCAAATCAAGTCACATTGTGAAGTACTGGGGGTTAGAACTCCAAGATATGAATTTTTTTTTTTTGCACGGGGAGGGACACAATATTCAGTGAGGACTGTTCTTTTCCTGAAACCCTGGTAAAAAGAATAGAAGTATGCTTGGGATGAAATTAGGGGTCAGGATGGCAGGAAATCTAAAGCTGTTTCAGACACATCTGGATGATAGCTCTTTGGGAGTAAGTAAAAAAGAAGAGCTCAAATGTGTTATTAAATACAAATTAAGCAGCAGACATGTTGGATGATCACAAAACCTGATAAAAAGTCATATCTTCAGAAGACATTATCCTCTAAGTAAGTACTGGCAGCTAGCACCATACCTAAGCTTATGGAAGTAAAATATTTGTTTGATCAAGTCCAGAGGGCTATAACCTACACAGTAAGGGAATGTGCTCATTAGAATTTTTGTCTATGCTCTGCCTCTGGTATACACTTATGTCACAGAAATGTCCTCACACCACATCGGCCTAGAGAGTAAATGTAGTATAATAACAACTAATGTTTATCAAGTGTTGATTTTGCACCAGGCACTTTTCTAAGAAATTTATCTGTGTATTTCATTCTCACAACAACTCTATTATTGCCGTTTTATAGATGAAGAAATTGAAGGTAGAGAGAGGTTATGCAGCTAGGAAGTGGCAGCTTGAACAACAAAAGAAAAAATAGATAAATTGGACTTCCTCAAAACTAAAAACTTTTGTACATCAAAGGACATTATCAAGAAGGCAAAAAGACAATATATAGAATGGGAGAAAATATTTGCAAATCATATACCTGATAAGGGTCTAGTATCCAGAATATATAAAGAACTCTTACATCCCAACAACAAAAAGAAAAACAACATAATTTTTTAAGTTAAATAGGAAAGGAGGAGCAGGCAGAGGCCACTAAGATGTGCCCGAAATAGTGGAAAGCCAAGGAGAGCAAAATCGGGGGATCAAAGGGAGAGACTGTTTTGAGAAGAATGAAGTGGTCAGGTGTATTGAATACTTCTGAGAAATGACGTGTCCATTGGATAGTAGCATGGGAATAGTTGTCAACCTTCCCACTGAAGGGTGGGGATGAAATCAGAGTCACTAATTTGGAGAGTGGGAATTTGATTTCTTCACCCCCTTGACTTCCACTTCACTGCAGGGTTGTCCTAGATTCTGTTCTCCTGACTTATCTTGGTACCCAGTGCCATCAGTGCTGCCCAGCGCAGCCCCTATGCAACACCACTGCTGAAGATTTTGCCAGTGACAACAAAATATATACTTCCTTTCCGCCACCTCAGCTACTGATGTTGCTTCTTGTTTCCCCTTATGCTCAAGTTCTCACGTCTGGAGAAAGCAGATTTGGGGAAAGTAGGATTGAATTGCTAGGAAGATTTTCCACTATTCATTCCTCATTTCTTCCCTGGATGACTTAATGTCCCTCCCTCTTCTTAAAAGATAACAGACACTATTCCCAGATTGGACATGGAAGCTATGGACAATTTTGTCTGTGGTCCAAGGGTTTGGTTGACCAGGGAACACATTCAACTTTATTTTCCACTCCCTGGTGATAGGGCAAAGGCCACCACTCATACAAAGTCCCCATCAGTGGAGAGATGATTTACAATCAGCTCTCCAGGGGGAAAAAAGTATCCCTGATTTATAGCATATGCCAATTTCCATGGTGTAAATACTTCCAACACGGGCAATTTCAAGCTGCTGCAAGGTCATTGAACTCAGAGACAAGAGATGTGTAGAATCAGCTCTTACAGGTTGGTATAAAACTGACTCAAACACCAATGCACCCCTTCCTAACTTTAAACTTCTTCCTGGAAACTGGTCATCTTCTTTTCTCCTAATTTATTCCTTCCAGAATTTATCAACAGATTTTGTTTAAGAAGTGTGCTTGGCACATAGGAGCTGCTCAATAAGTATTTGTGGAATGAATGAAAGGATAAATGGAATCATTGTTGGTTGCTTCACTGACCTCAGGTCTACAGTGAAAGAAAAGTAGTTGGTTTGAAAGGCACCCTGAATTAGGAAGGGCACTACACTTGAAGTCAGAAAATCTAGGTTCAAGACCTGGCTCTGTCTTGTAATATCTGTCTCCCTTAGGGGCAAGTCCCTTAATGGCTCTGGGCTTCATTTGGATCATCTGTAAAATGAGGCTAAGAAGAACCTGCTGCATAGAGTTGTTGTAAGGATCAAATACAATAATATATAGTAAAAATTCTAGGGGCTTCCCCGGTGGCGCAGTGGTTGAGAGTCTGCCTGCCGATGCAGGGGACACGGGTTCGTGCCCCGGTCCGGGAAGATCCCACATGCCGTGGAGCGGCTGGGCCCGTGAGCCATGGCCGCTGAGCCTGCACGTCCAGAGCCTGTGCTCCGCAACGGGAGAGGCCACAACAGTGAGAGGCCCGCGTACCACAAAAAAAAAAAAAAAAAAAAAATTCTATGGTGCTATTTTATTGGCATCACTGCACAGCAGAATCTGAAATTTATAAAAGCTATGAATCAGTTCGTAAGGACACTCATCAGAAAGTAAAGTTTAATAAATGGAACTATAAATACAGGGTAGTGAGCACAGGCATTGGGTCAGACAGATGTGGGTTTGAAAACAGATTCTACCACTTATTTGCTCTGTGACCTGAGGAAATCACATCAATAAAATGGAGATAATTAATACCTATTCCACAGGGTTTTGGCAAGAATTATAATTAGACAGTATATGAGTCAACATAGACTAAGTTATGCTATGAATTCAACCAATAAAAGGTCATTGTTATGTCGCAATCATAATACATGTTCACTGTGTTCACTGCAGATGACCTTGGGGTCATGTGGATATGCTCTACAATGCTTCAGGGTCCAGGTGGACAGAGCAGCCACAATCTGGAACATTATCAACTGCCTAGGTAGAGGGAAAGTGGGTCTTGCACCAGTATGGAGATGATACACATCATTTCCACATGTATCTCCTTGGCCAGAACTAGTCACATACCCCCACTAACCCCAATTCGGTCAGGAACTACAGTCTTCCCTGAAATACTGCAGACAGCCTGAAATATTGAGTGGACAGCAAAATGTATACCACAGATGGAATAGATGATAACCCTTGGCCCACTTAAATGTTCCTTCCCACCCTCCTCCTTTCTAGGTATGAAGGAATAAAATGATTTCAACCAAAAAGCTTGAAATGTATTCGATCAGCATACATTGTGTAACTACTTAAGAGTTTCCCTTTGCAGTTTTATGAATGTGAAGGAGGGAGAAAAAAAAAAAAAACCCTGCTAGTTTAAAAATAGGCCCCAGAATCTCTTTAGAAAAAGAAGTGTATTTTATTTAACACAATGCTTAGAAAGCCATTTTATTGGGGGAAAATAGCCTCACAGCAGGGTGGCTGGGCTAGGAAAAGACCTCAAGCTAAATTACTGTCCATATTAAAAAAAAAGAATTTAAAGTTTCTTGAAGCAGCCTGGGAAACTTTCTAGAAAAGAGATTCGAATATTCAATTTAAAATAATCTGCTGTGGTACATAGCAAAGTAAATCCACCCCCAAATCTTCAACAAAAACCTGCTACACTTTGGGTAGTGTTTGTTATGAGGTGGAGGATTAAGAGAAAGTGTTTGTTGGGTTAATTTAGGACAAAAAGAAGAGAAAGCTTCAAGCTACATCAATAATTTATCAGACAACTATTACAAGAAACACAACCCCCTGAGGATTCTCAATTATTCTGTGAGGAAATGCTGAGTTTCCCAGCCCAGTAAATAGATACTTTAATTTAAATATTAAAGGGGAAAGTAGTCCCACTAAAATGAAGGAGATGGGTCTCTCCAGGCTGCTGCTATCAGATAAAAAAAAAAAAAAAAAAAAAATAGTATAGGGACTTCCCTGATGGCTCAGTGGTTGAGAATCCTCCTGCCAATGCAGGGGACACGGGTTCGAGCCCTGGTCCGGGAAGATCCCACATGTCATGGAGCAACTAAGCCCGCAAGCCACAACTACTGAGCTTGCGTGCCACAACTACTGAAGCCCACGCACCTAGAGCCCATGCTCCGCAACAAGAGAAGCCACCGCAGTGAGAAGCCCGCACACCGCAATGAAGAGTAGGCCCCACTCGCCCCCACTAGAGAAAGCCCACACACAGCAACGAAGACTCACAGCCAAAAATAAATAAATTAATTGATTAAAAAAATTTGCATTATAAATTCCATTATGGGTATGAGAAAAATCATAGACTGGAACACACTATACAAAACAATTCCCATGCTCCTTAAATAATTATAAATCAGAGCATATTCTTTCTTTTCTCACACCCTCCATGGCTACTCACTGCACTTAATGTACACACTGCTTCGCGTGGCCTGCTGGTCCCACCTGAGCAGTTCCCTGCCTGCCTCTCAAACCACAGCTCCTGCCCTTATTCACCCTGCTCCAGCCACATGTCTCCTTGCCATTCCCCAAACATCTCAAGTGTTTTCCACCTCAGGGGCTTTACACTTGCTCCTCTTTCCTCCAAGAACTTCTGTGAGCTCTTCATGAGTCAGCTTCTTCTCAGCCTTCACAACTAGTAAAGATGACTTCACAGAGATTCTTCCTGACCACCCCATCCAACATAACCATTTCCAGCCATCACTATGGCATTTATTAAGTGCCATGTGCCCATCACTACCATTTCTAGCACCATCACTCTGCTTTACTGTCTTCCTAGCACTTGCAACAATAAATAATCACCTTAGTCCATTCCCTTTGCTGGAATGGAAACTCCCAAGAGAGGAGGACTACCTTGGTCCATTTGGCTGTTATAACAAAATACCAGTTTTTAAGACTGGGTGGCTTAAAAACAATAGAAATTTATTGCTTACATTTCTGGAGGCTGGAAGTCCAAGATCAGGGTACCAGCATGGTCAGGTAAGAGCCCTCTTCTGGGTCAGACTTCTGTGTCCTCACATAGTAGAAGGGGCAAAGAGCTCGCTCTGTGAGATCTCTTTTACAAGAGCACTAATCCTATCCACGAAGGCGCCACCCTCATGATCTAATCACCTCCCAAAGAACCATCACCCCCCAACCCCCCGCCACCTTCTAACACAGGGTGTTAGGATTCCAGCATATAAATTTGGGGAGGATGTAACCATAGCCAGGACCTTGTCTGTCTGGTTCAGCCCTGAATCCCCAGGGCACAGAACAGTGCCTGGTCCACAGCAAGCACTAAAGCACTCACTGTTAAATGAATCAGTAAATGGATGATTAAATCATGGGAAATACTTTAAATATTTTTGGCTGAGTTTACTTCTATCATGTATTTAACTTGGAGGACAGTTAAAGATCACACTACTCTACATTCCCATGCCTCTATCGAAAGAATTTATTCCTTCCATCTTTGTGCCTTCCCACCCCCAACAGGAAGCCCAAGAATTCTGGGCCACTCTTCAAGCTATGGAGCCGATTCTGTTCCTATTGTCTTATGCAAAAGCAAATAATTTAACAAATGAGAAACCAAAGCCCTCTACAGACAGACTGCATTCAGAGCCTTCATACTGAACTGTTGAGGACACATTGCAAACAGGCAGCCTGGTGCTGGAGTGTAGTTTCTCAGAGTACAGATTTGAGAGGATGCCCTCTCCCATGGTGTTGCCCTAAGCTGTGATCACTCTGTGCACCTGTGAAACTGAGCTCCCAAAGTAACAGTTCCTTAGTTACAGAACCCTCTCGGTGTAATCAACATGGCAAATATTTATTAAGTGCCATGTGCCCAACACTATTCTAAGCACTTTTATATGTATTACAGGCCCTCAATCTCTTATCCTCATTTTGAAAATCCAAAACCTCTGAAAACAGGAAGACTTTGTAAGTCACTTGACAGCAGACCTTACCTCTGGGAGGTTCTTCATGGTTTTTATCCACCTTCCTTACTGCAAGTGTCCCTGTGTGTCACATAGAATTCCAGATGTTGTGGAAGGAAGACTTTGTGGTTCCAAAACCTTCCTGAGTGATAGGAGCATCTTTTGTTAGAATATTTGATTTAGTCCCTGACTTTTCTACCTTGACCTCCAGGAGGGGAGAGAGACTGGAGACTGAGCTAATCATCGATAGCCAATGGTTTAATCAATCATGCCTATGGAGTGAAATCTCTATAAGAATCCTAAACAACAAGGTTCATTCAGAGTTCCCAAAGTCCACAGGGACAGAAGCTCCTATGCTCCAACCCTAGTCCTTGTCTATGTACCTCTTCACCTGGTTGTTCATCTCTATCCTTTATTATATTACTTATAATAAACTAGTAAACATAAGTGTTCTCCTGAGGCCTGTGAGCTGCTGTAGCAAATTATCAAACTTGAGGAGGAGGTCATGGAAACCCCCAATTTGTAGCCAAGTTGGAAAGAAGTGTGGGTAACCTGGGGACCTACTACTTGTGATTAGCATCTAAACTTCTAAAGGAGGGCTGTAGTCTTATGGGACTGAGTGCCTAACCTCTAGGGTCTGAGCAAGCTCTGGGTAGTTGGTGTCAGAATTGAATTGTAGGACACCCATTTGGTGCCAGAGAGTTGAGGTGGTTGATGTGGGAAACCTGTACAGACACATTTGATGTCAAAAGTGTTGTGAATAGAAGAAAGGTTTTTTTTTCAGCCATTGACAATAATTTAAGGACTTTTTTTTTGAGGATTATTTAGAATAAATAAAAAGCTGGAATGACTTTTTATTGAAAGTAAAAAGAGAAGTGCTTACAGCAAAGGAAACCATAAACAAAACAAAAAGACAACCCTCAGAAAGGGAGAAAATATTTGCAAATGAAGCAACGGACAAGGGATTAATATCCAAAATATATACAAACAGCTTATGCAGCTCAATATCAAAACAGCAAACAACCCAATCAAAAAATGGGTGGAAGAGCTAAAGAGACATTTCTTTGAAGAAGACATACAGATGGCCAAAAAGCACGTGAAAAGATGCTCAACATCACTAATTATTAGAGAAATGCAAATCAAAACTACAATGAGGTACCACCTCACACCAGTCAGAATGGCCAACATCAAAAAATCTACTAACAATAAATGCTGGAGAGGGTGTGGAAAAAGGGAACCCTCCTACACCATTGGTGGGAATGTAAATTGGTACAGCCACTATGAAGAACAGTATGGAGTTTCCTTAAAAAAACTAAAAATAGAATTACCATATGACCCAGCAATCCCACTCCTGGGCATATACCTGGAGAAAACCATAATTTGAAAAGATACATGCACCCCAATGTTCATTGCAGCACTATTAACAATAGCCAGGACATGGAAGCAACCTAAACGTCCATCAACAGAGGAATGGATAAAGAAGATGTGGTACATATATACAATGGAATATTACTCAGCCATTAAAAAGAACAAAATAATGCCATTTGCAGTGACATAGATGGACCTAGAGATTGTCATACTGAGTGAAGTAAGTCAGACACAGAAAGACAAATATCATGTGATATCAATTATATGTGGAATCTTAAAAAAAAGGGTACAAATGAACTTACTTATAAAACAGAAGTAGAGTCACAGATATAGAAAACAAACTTATGGTTACCAGGGGATAAGGTGGGGGAGGGGTAAATTGGGAGTTTGGGATTGACATATATATACTACTATATATAAAATCAATAACTAAAAAGAACCTGCTCTATAGCAGAGGGAACTCTACTCAGTATTCTGTAATGGCCTATATGGGAAAAGAATCTAAATAAAAGAGTGGATATATATATATAAAACTGATTCACTTTGTTGTACACCTGAAACTAACACAACATTGTAAATCAAGTATACTCCAATAAACATTAAAAAAAAAAAGAGAGAGAAGTGCTTAAGGAGGCTAAAGGCTCTGGCCAAGTCCTCAAGGTCTGACAGGGAGGCCAAGGCAGCCTTTTCCCACTGCAGGGCTCCCCTGGCTACACATCTATGGGGAAGGGCTCCCACTAACAAACCTGCTTTAACTCTCAGCAAATCCTCTCAGGACTTCATGGGTAAACATGGGTAAATATTTTTAAAAGCTGGAATGTCACAAAAAATTTAAGTGGATCCCTTCTCAAAAGGGAAAAAAAAACCTCAGGAAGAGTTCCATAAATCTTTATTTTACTGCACCCTCTTCACAGAACCCAGTTCTGTTCTACTTCAACAAAAACAAAAAATAACGCAGGAGGCTACAAATAAGAGTTTATTTGGAGTCTTAAGAATTGTAATTTGGGAGGCATAGATTCAGGTAACTCTGAAAGAGTGTTCTGAGGAAGAGAAAGCATCAGGGACTTACAAAGAAGAAAAGCCACCAGGCCGTTTAGAGTTGCCTGGAGAGAACTGTGATTGACTCTGATTGCAGTCAGGAAATATTTGTCCTTAAGGAATAACAAGTTGTTTTAGTGTAGGGGGTCCCATAAGTAGAGAGACTATCACAAATTATTTTAGGGTAAGGGTCCAATAAGTATCTTGAGTTTCTGGCAGGTGTTCTGGATGATATCATCAGGTCAAAAGGTCAGATTCCATCCAGGCTGAGACATGCATAAGTCACACTTTCTTGCTCCATTTTAGAGAGCTCTCTTAGCAACACCGACTCCATTTTGATTTTTCTTTCATACTACAGACAATCTAGTCCTCTCACATTCATCACACCTAAGCTTATTATGACCCTACATTCCACTTGGATTTCAGGAAATGTAATTTTGTTTGACAGGAGGCAGATACATGGCATGTGGAGGTAAATTAACCCCCTTTCATGGTGCTGGCTCCAATGCCCTGGAGGGGCTGTGGGTTATGGAAATAACTGCTAGGAAAGCAAAGGGATTCTCGGGAACAAAGAACACATGCAGAGCTGGCTCCCAGCCTCAGCCCAAGAGAAACAAGCCTGACTTCCTAAAACATAATAGACAGAACTGCAGGGAACTCATTTCAATGCTTCATGTGCCAGATCCTTCTTAATAAGATGCTGACATTTCTTGAAGAAATCAACTTCAATTATGATTTTAAAAATATTAACCAATGGCATCCTCAAAGAAACTCATCAATGCTGGAGGTATATGCTATTTTGTTTTTATAAATTTATTTATTTATTTTTGGCTGCGTCGGGTCTTCATTGCTGCGCACAGGCTTTCTCTAGTTGCGGTGAGTGGGGGCTACTCTTCTTTGTGGTGTGTGAGCTTCTCCTTGCGATGGCTTCTCTTGTTGCGGAGCACGGGCTCTAGGCGTGCGGGCTCCAGTAGCTGTGGCATGCAGGCTCAGTAGTTGTGGCGCACGGGCTTAGTTGCTCCGCGGCATGTGGGATCTTCCTGGACCAGGGCTTGAAGCCATGTCCCCTGCACTGGCTGGCGGATTCTTAACCACTGCACCACCAGGGAAGCCCCCATAAGGCAAAATTTTAAAGGAATTTTAATTAATTCTAGTTACTGTATCTGGTATTCTAGCAGTCACCCAGGTGACTAACACTGCCTTCAGTCACAATTTAACCTCCAAAACTAAATCATCCCCCATGTTATGAAAGCCTGTGATTGTTGGAAATAAGGCACACGATCTAGTAAATGTGGCTTTTCTACTCTGCAAAATATCCTCACATTAAACATATAAATATTCATCAAACACTGGTTTAAGTAATGGTGTGTATGGAGTGAGATCTAAATGACATAAAGCTCTATATGCAAGCCACGTAATATCTTGACAATTCACCTCTATCTGTCACAACTTAGCTTTCATTTCCCTTCTTGCTTTTAGGAAAAACTATTAACAAAAAGCTAGTCCAGGGACTTCCCTGGTGGTCCAGTGGGTAAGACTCTGAGCTCCCAATGCAGGGGGCCCGTGTTCGATCCTGGTGGAGGAACTAGATCTGGCATGCAGGCTGAAACTAAGAATTCCACATGCTGCAATTAAAAAAAAAAAAAAAAAGATCCCACATGCCGCAACGAAGATCTGGCGTGCTGCAGCTAAGAACTGGCACAGCCAAAATAAACAAATAAATAAATAGATATTAAAAACAACAAAAAGCCAAGCCATCCCTATCACCCCACACCTTGCCATGTCACTCCTGCACTTTTTTTTGGGCGCACGGCATGTGGGATCCTAGGTATGTGGGATCTAGTTCCCCAACCAGGGATCGAACCCGTGCCTTCTGCAGTAGAAGCACCGAGTCTTAACCACTGGACTGCCAGGGAAGTCCCAACTCCTGCACTTTTTTGATAAGTGAAGATTTTGACTCCGAGCCTAAGCCTCTCAGAGGTTGTGGAGAAGAAACAAGAGGAACCTAGGAATAGCTGTTCTGAATTCAGTGCATTGCCTGCCACTTTAAGACCTCTGACCACAGTCAACTTCTCATTCACCGCAAACTAGCTAGCCAATGATTTTTCCTTCCTTCCAGTGAAAGCTTTACCTACATAGGTAGCTTCTGTTTGCCTGGGAGATAAAACAGGTCACGTTAACATTGAACTCTAGCTCTATGGCCCTCATCTCTACTCAGCACAGTGGGACCTCTATTGCTCTCCAAGCTTGTCCTATCACTGAGATGTCTCTCACAGGCTCAAAACAAATGAGCTCAACCTCCAGTGCCTGCTGAAGCCAGCTCTGCCTGCACTGCTGCATAAGGGCCCTTCTTCTGTTGTCAGAACCATTAGTCCAGCCACTTTCAGGGGGCACCACTGTGTTAAGCACTGAAGATCTGCACCAGCCCACAGCTGCTCCACTGTTGCCAAACATTATTGCCACCATATGCACTTCATGTGGTTTTGTTTTTTTTTAGTCATTTCTTCCCCTTTCCATCGTGTTCCATTTTTAGACTAAGGCATGAGACCAGGGGAAAGCACAGAGCTGGTCTGGAGAACAAATATAAATTGTAGATGCTTTTCTGAATTCATAACTGAACACTAATGTTATGTAACTGCACCAATCCCAAATACCCGTCTTTCTCACCTCTTAGTATTTGTGTTCTATGTTAATCACCTCTCTTTGAGTGATGGGATGCCACTCCAAGATTATAAAAAAAAAAAGGTATAAAAAGACTCTGGCTTCTATCTTGTTGGCCTTCTTTCTCCCTCATTTAGTTGCTTCAAGAGAAGCCAATTGCCATGGTGTGAGCTGCCCTACGGAGGGGCCCATGTGGCAAGGAATGGAGGGAGGCTTCCAGCCAGCAGCCAGCAAGAAACTGAGGCCCTCAATCCAACAACACACAAAGGACTGAATCCTACCAACAACCATGTGAGAGAGCTTAGAAGTGGATCCGTTCCCAGTAGATCCCTGGGTTGACTACAGCCCTTGGTGTGATCCATTTCCCCTACACAGCTGAACATGCCTGTCTCCCACCAATGGTTCTTCACACTCCCTTCAACCACAGCTGCCTTCCCAACACATCATGTCTCCGTGCCCATGTACATTCTAGGTCCTCTGTGTAAAACTCTTCCCTTCCTTCTCTCTCTCCCACCTTCACATTGTCTGCCAATCTTCTACCTATCCTTCAATTTTCAACTCAAGAACTGTCTCTGATATGAAGCGTTTCCTTGAGGGTAGGCCTAGGTTCCTTCTGTGTTTCCTTTGCCCCTTGTATATATGCCCCTCCATATAGCCCCTTGTGTATATGCCCCTCCATATAGCACTAATGACATTGAATTATAATTTTTCTATTTGCTTACCTGCTAATTAACTAGGAAGAAATTTTCCTTAAGGGCAGGGACAATGTCTATTAATATTTGGTTTCTCAGCACCTATCACTGTAACCCCAGGGCTTGGCTAGCACTCAATGTATACTTGTGAAATGCATAAATTTAATACACAAATGCAAACATAGTGAAAATTTTGGCATCTGGCAGGCAAAGTGGACATATATCTTGTTATAGGTACTCTTTTATTTGTACTCCTTAAATTATTATGATAATGATGTGAAAGTCTGGCTTTTAGTGTAAATTCTAATTTAATAATTTTCTTCAGACTCACCGATAACTTCCTTTTCCTATTAATATTAGTAAATCATTGAAATACTAGGAAGATTACTCTTCTAAAGCTTAGTTGATGTGTTTTTGATTTAAAACACTTAATTCAAAAGATATTAGATAATATGTCTTTTTATGTACCAAGCACTATCCAGGCAGGTGGACAACATGTCCTGTAGACTGACAGGAGTCAAGAATTATTTCCAAAACATCTGGAAAACCATTGTTATTCAAATGTAAGTATGCATGAAAGAGTGAAATACAAAACTTAAGGTAGTCAACAAAAGGGTTGCTTTGTATTACTATTTTTTTAAAGGTATTTTTTAAAAAAATTATTTATTTTATTTATTTATTTTTGGCTACATTGGGTCTTTGTTGCTGTGCGCGGGCTTCCTCTAGTTACGGTGAGCGGGGGCTACTCTTGGTTGTGGTGTGCGGGCTTCTCATTGTGGTGGCTTCTCTTGTTGCAGAGCACGGGCTCTAGGTGCCCGGGCTTCAGGAGTTGTGGCTCGTGGGCTTAGCTGCTCCGCGGCATGTGGGATCTTCCCAGGATAGGGCTCGAACCCGTGTCCCCTGCATTGGCAGGCAGATTCTTAACCACTGCACCACCAAGGAAGCCCTGTATTACTATGTTTTAAAGTCTGGGAACATTTGATTAAAGTGAGGGTGGATGATAAGAAGTGTGAAGGAAAGGACATCTGATTAATGAAAAATAATATGCATGGGCATTTTCTCCCTGAAAGTAGGTGTAGGCTATGAAACTTCTCAGTAGCTGCTTGAGGAATTCCCAGACATTTTGTAAAGTTATCTTTTCAGAAGGCATGTTTTTTTACAGAGGCCACAGTGGAAAGCATTCAATTTCAAAAAGAGATTAAATGAAGCAATCTACAGATTTGCAGCATAGAAAGTAGGAACAGAAAGAGTGGAACAAAAGCTAACAATCACTAAGAATAACAACTAGAGATTACTGAGCATTTACTATGTCCCAGGCGCTATGTTGGGTATTTTACATTATTATCTCATTTAATTGCCACAAAATCCAATGAGGTAGGAGGTATTATTTTCTCCTTTTTAATGAGGAGGAACTCATCCTATCACAGTCATGCTTAAGTGGCTGACTCCAAAGCTAGCTCTCTTCACCATGTCACTAAACAACCTACTATTTGAAACACGTATACTGCAAAGCAGAAAGTTCCTCAGCTATTGCAGACAGCCTGAGAACATTCTACGGTTGGTAAAACTGTTCTGATACAATTCATTTTGTCAATAGCACGTAATGGATGCCTGCTGGATGCCTGGCATTGCACTCAGTGCTGGGATATGGAGATAACGTAGCCACAGCTCCTGAACTAGATGAAACTTGGGCTGGTAGCGACCCAGACAAATAAACAAGGGTAACACCATGTAAAAGGGTGCGTTCCTCACCAGGATCGAACCCAGATGTAAGGAGAAGAATACTATTTCCCGATGGGTCTGTGGGAGATGGGGATCAGTTCAGGCTGTTCAAATATGGACAGAAAGTCCAGATGAGAAGCAGTGGGATTTGGATGGTTGATCCAGCCACTCCTGGCTAAGGGCTTTTCCCAATTCTCCAACGTGGAGGGTTTGCTAAGAGCCGAAGCACCTGTTGCTATTCTTGAATGTCTCCATTCAGTTGTCCTCATTGACTAAATGTTGATTTTATAAGGCTCTATGTGCAAAGAATTCTGTCAGATATTACTCATTAACTCAGTCATTCGATAAATATTTATTGAGTGCCTACTCTGCACTGCGGATATGGAAGTGGACAAGACAGACGACATTCCTCCTTTCCTGGAGCTTACGTTCTGGCAAGGGAGACAATGAACAAATACCTAACTAAATAAATATGGTTGTTGCAGAGCCTGATGATTGCTGGTTGTTGGGAGGGGAAAATTTCCCCCTTCCTCTCTTGGTTTTTTTAGCTGGTCAAATAACTAAAATGACATAAGACAGATTAACCAGAGAAAAACAAATTTAATTAAGGACTGTGGGGAAGCCACATACCATGAAAGATTCCAAAGACAGTCAGGCTAAATGAGATCTATATGTCATTCCAGACTAAAGAGAAAGGGGTAGAAGTCTGGGACTTCAAAGGGAAAGAAAGCAATTCAGAGGAAGATGAAAAACAGCAAACGTTTGGTAAACAAATGTTTTCTGCACCATACAGAAACAATAGGTTGCAGAGAAGAATTTTAACAAACAGACTTTGCTGGGTTCTGTGAAAGGAAAATAAAAATGGAGTAGGTATTGCTAAGAGAGGTCTCTAAAATGGAGCCAGGAGGCTACTAAAGAAGTATGACTTATGCACATCTCAGCTGGGATGGAATCTGACCTTTTGACGTGATGAAGTCATCCAGACATCCACAACACCTGCCAAATACTCAAAATATTAATTGGATCCTTACCCTAAAATAACTTGTGACAGTCTGTCTATTTGTTGGACCCCTACCCTAAAACAACTTGTGATTCCTTATGGACAAATATTTTCTGACTGCAGTCAAAGTCATCACAATTCTCGCCCAGCTACTTTTAACAACCTCGTGGCTATCTGGGGTTTTCTGGCTTTAACAATCCCTGATTCTTTCTTTTTCTCAGAACACTCTTTCAGGGTTACCCAAATCTGTGTCTCCTGAATTGCAATTCTTAAGACCCCAAATAAACTCTTTCCTTCTTTGCAGCCTCCTGCATTACTTTGTGGTTGACAGCTCTTCCCTGTCTAAAACAACTAGTTCATGTTATACTATAGTTATCTATGGGGATATCTCCCTTCCTGGAACAGGTCCTCTACTACTTTTAGGCAGTTAGGGGGAAGGTCAAAGGTTCTTCTCAAGTCTTTGGGCCTTGGTTGTTTTCAGCTCCAAATAATCCGCATGCTTATAGCACTTGAAATCCTGCGCACTGAATTTCAATACAGCTGTCATCACTGCAGTGAATAAAGAAATAGGACAGAAACAGGATGTCCTACAGAATATTCAGAGGGCTCTTAAACTTAGCCAATTTTCTCTCAAAAAAGGATGATAGCTTCATCTTCTCAGCAAAGGTTCTAAATAGTAATGAATCAAATGAATGAATCTTGGCATTCATTCATAAACCTCCTTTGATTCATAAACCTCCATTCATTCATAAACCTCCTTTGAATTATCTCATGTTGTTCTATAGTTATGCAGTTAAAAGGCATTTAAAAAATCTTAGATTGGATGATGCAATCATACCAGAGCCTCTTGAAGGGACCAAAGAAGCACCAACATTGTTTACTAGGAAGAAAATGCCTCATGAATAAACAGAAATCTCCAAAAAAAAAAAAAAAATTCACACGCCGAAGTGGTACATCTTGGGGCAACTTATTCTGAACTACTGCACTATGAAAGAAATAAACAGGGTTGTCCAATGGAGAATAACCAAGGAAGACCTCTTAGAAAGAGTGGTCAGGGAGGCACCTTTAAGAAGTGACATCTGAGTGGAGATCTGGATGTGAATGAGGCAGCCATGCCCTCAGCTGAGGGAGGAGCATTTTGTGCAGACTTAACAGCCAGTGCGAAGACAGACACTGAGGGGAGGTGCTTAAAACTGGAGGTTTGTAGACCTTATTCTCATGCTCAGATGCAAAAGACCAAGTTCTAGGCACCTGTTTTGTAATGGGGCTATAACAGGGCTTACTGTTATTTCATAGACTAGCGATAGTGGTATAGCAATAAACAAAAAAGATTTTGTAGTCCTCTTGCAAAAAAAGTATTCATGTTCTAAAACTTACAAAAGGCCCCTGTTTTGCATGTTAACAGAAAAACAGAAGAGAACCAAAAGAGGTATCAGATATCATCTAATCCAACTCATTTTAGAATCGAAAACAGTGGTCCAAAGAGGTGAGATGGAAGTCCCACATTCACATGACTTGATAGTGGCAGAGCTGAGATTAGAACTCCAAATTTGAAACTCCATATGCTTTTTTCCTTAACAGGTTAGGGATGAAATATTTGTAATTGGCAGGCACTCAAATGATTTGTATTAAATATTTTTTTTGAAAATGATAAACCTGATTTTCCTCCTCTCAGATTTCTCCCACTTAGTTTTCCATCTAGCTCGAAGCTCTCCCAAATTCAGTTATTAAAAAGGAAACCAACTTTGACTCAGGTGCTCACCCCCTTACCTAATGTGCAAGCAGTGTGTATAACACCCTTTGGCCACCAGAGGGAACTGAAGGCTGCTACTCAGAGTAAAAGTTCTCGTTTCTGTACCCAAGTTCTGATGGGGGTAGCCTGAGAATCTTCCTGAGAATATGGGGAGGCGGAGTTGGAGGCAGGAAATGGAGGCGGGGCTTCGGCTCACACACCTGTGGCCCCCACCTGCTCATGGCCCAGGGCAGCTGAGGGAAGTTACCTCACCTTTGTTGAACATCTCAGCCTGAGAGAGGCAGGTCCGCCAGAGCCAGAGCTGACAAACCCCTGCATCAGCACCAGCACCACCACGCGGCATTTATAACAACGATGAAAATGGGGGTTTGAGGCCAAGCCAAAAAGATGCGGACTCACCCTGAGGAGATGTGACTGAAGCTTATAATTATAAATACGGCAGATTAGGTGATATGAGCTTACTTACCAATTCCCAGAGTATCAGAAAGAGGAAGCACCCCTGAAGAGAGCTTTGTAGGAGGAACAAAGGGAAATGCCACTTACATGGAGTGAGGGGTCAGCAAGGGCAAGACATTTGTGAAACCACTGCCTCCAAGCCTGATGACTTAGGCCCATAACTGGCTTCCATGAGTTCAAATTCGTGCATGGTGCTAACACATATATGCTGAATCTAAAAAAAAAAAAAAAAGGTTCTGAAGAACCTAGGGGCAGGACAGGAATAAAGACGCAGACGTAGAGAATGGACTTGAGGACACGGGGAGGGGGAAGGGTAAGCTGGGACGAAGTGAGACAGTGGCATGGACATATATACACCACCAAATGTAAAATAGATAGCTAGTGGGAAGCAGCCGCATAGCACTGGGAGATCAGCTCGGTGCTTTGTGACAGCCTAGAGGGGTGGGATAGGGAGGGTGGGAGGGAGGGAGACGCAAGAGGGAGGGGATATGGGGATATATGTATACCTATAGCTGATTCACTTTGTTATACAGCAGAAACGAATACGACATTGTAAAGCAATTATACTCCAATAAAGATGTTAAAAAACAAACAAATTCGTGCATGGAATCCTGATAATCCCTGAGTGTCTCTGTCTGAGAGACTCCTGGGCCAGAAGTAGTTTATAAGGTGTTAAATTTGGGGGCTTCTATCTGTCCCACTGGGACCCTTCCTGCTCTTCGGTGCGGATATTGAAGTAAACGCATACGTGGAAAACGCAGCATTTCCTCTCAGATGCCAGGTAGTCATATCCAAAGGTATTGAAGGAAGGCGTACGGGTGAAGAGACTGGTCCTTTCCTAGTAGTATGACTTAGACAACTGCTTAATTTCTCTAAGCCTCCGTTTTTCCATCCGTCAAACAAAACAAATCCCATTTAGGACGATTTCCCAATCCTGACAGCGGCAGGGCGGAACGATAAGAAGGTGAATCAACAGTCGGGTCCCAGCAGGCTGAGGAGCAGGCCTAGGGACACGCCCCCCCGCCCACCACTCCCGTACTCCGATTGGTTCTCTTCGGAGGGGCGGGACTGGCTTGCCCGCGGTGGGCGGGGCCGGTAGTGCTGGTCGAGGCCCGTAACGCTGGGCTAGCCTTGGGCCTCCTAGGTCATAGGGTTCCGGACTCTCGAAGGGGTCACCGCCATGGCCGGGTGTGCCCGCGGGTCCGCTCGTGCAGTTCTCGCCTTCCTGCTGGCGCCTGCACTGGTGGCCCTACTGGTGGCGCCGGCGCGGGGCCGGGGTGGCCGGGGCCACGGGGACTGGGGCGCCGCCGAGCTGCTGCCGCCCCGCGAGAACGCGGCGCTGGTGGCTCGCTTCGTGACGAACGTCTGCGACTGGGGCGCGCTGGCCACCATCTCCACTCAGGAGGGGGTGCGAGGCCGCCCCTTCGCCGACGTCTTATCGCTCAGCGACGGGCCCCCGGCCAAGGGCAGCGGCGTGCCCTACTTCTACCTGAGCCCGATGCAGCAGTCGGTGGGCAACCTGAAGGTGAGCGTGCGGGGCCGTGTGGCTCCGCGGGCCGGAGCGCGAGCCTTTTGACTATAGCTTGAATTCTGCTTGCGAAGGAGAGCCAGCCTCGTAGAGTTAAGAATTTGAACCCAGCCCAAACCCCTGTCTCTTCTCTCCCGCGCTGGCCGGGCTGACATTGCAGCTTTCCAGTTGTTGGGCAACTAAATACCAGGAATTTCACACACGCCCTCGCCACCGCGCCATTCACTTGGGGCGAATTCTTTACCAGCACCTGGAGGACTTCTCAGCCCTGAGTCGTCTTGGGGCACGGTGTCTCATTAACTGGGCTCTAATTATTAAAAGTTTTACCGGGTGTAGAGGCTGTTGGGTAGTTTAGCACTTTGTGTAAGTGGCTTCGGGATTTCTCTTTGACACCAATTCTTTTGAGCTAAGGATTTTCCCTTCAGCAGCATGAAGCGAACAGACAACCTCGTGAATGATTATTGCAGTCTTTAGGCCTCGTGTGCACATGAGCTTCCCTAACACAGGTCATAGAGTGGTGGCCCATGAGCTGATCAGGCCCACAGACTGGTTTTCTTTGGTCCACGCAGAGTTCTGTTTTGTTTTTAATAAATCTGAATTAATTATCAACATTCAAAAATGGAGATTGCAACTAAACGTCTAAATTTCTAACTTCTTGAAACATTGGAAGCTCTGTGGCACTGGGGGCCTGCATTCTTTGAGCAGAACCAGAAGCAGCTGCCTCCTTAGCCAAGACACATACACCCGCATTCACCATTTGCTTATTCCCAGCCCACTCCGCTCCACTCCCTTAGACATTTGCTCAGAGCAAGCTCATTCCACTCCCACCAGTGCTGTTCAAACTTGGCTGCAAATACAGTCACCTGGGAAGACTTTTAAAAAGGCAATTCCAAGACCTTTTACTAAAAACACATTTTATAAAAAACAAAACAAAACACCCCAAATCCCTCCCTGATGCTTCTAATATTGGGGGAGGGCAGTGAGAACCACTGCTATACATGAATATATTTAAACTTTTGCTGATACTATCTTCCTCATTTTAGGAAATGTGGAAACTCAAACTCAGAGGTGCAGAGACTCACTTGTGACTAGTCAGCTAATGGCTGTCAGGTGGAACTTGAGCTCAGGTCTTTGACATCTCTAGAAAAAGACAGTGGTGAGGCACTTGCCCAGGATTTCAGATTCGTGATTGCAGTGAAAAGGCATGGCCACATCAGAATTAGTCTGACTCTGATGCCATCAATTAACCAGTCAAAGCTGGTTTCTGCTCTCTACTTTTCCCCTCCTTCTGACCTCTGTCTTCTTCCTGTCTGCTCTTGTGTACCCTACCCACCAGATTTACATGAACAAAATACCACTCAGCATTGCCGTCTGCCCAGAAAGCTCTAACAACATCTGGCTGCCTAGAGCTGCATAGGATTCACCTGGGTGTTTGTTAAAAATGCAGATACCTGGGCTGGGAATGGAGCCCAGAAATCAGCATTTTAACAAGCTCTCCAGGTAAGTGGTTCTTGGAAAGCCCTGACAGATGCCAGCCTATAAAATACAATCTTGGCTCCTTAGCTTGGAGGTGAACCACCCTTACTACCCGCAGCCCCTGACCTCCCTACACCTTGTCCCCGACCCCCTTCCCTCAGAAAACCTTTCTTTCAAGCAAATTGGGTTTTCACTGCTCCCAGTTGTGTATTACACTTTCCCAGTTCTGTGTTTTTGCAGTTACCATTCCCTTTACCTTTAATACGTCTTCCCACTTTTGTGCTGATTTGACTATCTTATAAGGCTTTCTAGTGTTTCCATATCACTCCAGGCTGTGCTGACATCTTCTTACTCTGAACTTCAAATACACTTAACTGTACCATTCACTTGGCAATTAGTTATGTGCTGCTTTTTGACCTCTTCTGTGTCTTTGTGCTGCATTTTAAAAATTTTATTTACGTCTGACTTTTCAACCAGATTATAAACTTACAGAGAAGGGAAAGACCTTATCTGAGTCTCCCCCTCCCCTATTTTTGGTCTCCTATAGTGCCTTACCTAATAGTTTGTCGACAGCAAACTATTTGTCGACAGCAAACAGTTTGGCCTAATGATTCCAAAGAGATCTCTTTATGACTCACTGTTTTGATGGGTCACTGTGAGATGGCACAATTCCCCACACAAGACACTTGGGGTTCAAAACACTAAATACAGCATGTGAATTTTACTGTAATCTGTCAACAGTGCCTTTTATGAAGCTGATTTCTGAATAAGAAAGAGTTAGAAATTTTGCTTGCTTCACATTTTTAATCTAAGAATTCTCTTATTGCTAGAACAGGAATGAGCAGGTTCTCCAATTTTGAAATCACATGACAGTTTCTGCTAGCACAAGATAACCAAGAAGCATGATTCAGCTACTTTCTTTTTTTTTTTTTTTTTTTTTTCAAGTTCTTGTTTTTTTTTTTTTTTTTGCGGTATGCGGGCCTCTCACTGTTGTGGCCTGTCCCGTTGCGGAGCACAGGCTCCAGACGCTCAGGCTCAGCGGCCATGGCTCACGGGCCCAGCCGCTCCGCGGCATGTGGGATTTTCCCGGACCGGGGCACGAACCTGTGTCCCCTGCATCGGCAGGCTGACTCTCAACCACTGCGCCACCAGGGAAGCCCCACTGTGGTATTTTTATGCACTAGTTTCACATTAGTCTAATCCTTTAGTTCTTTCAGTGAAGACTAGAGATCAACCTTGTATTTGGGTGGTACTGTAATTATAATTCCTCTGGTGAATATGGGACAAATTAAGAGTTTAAGAGAAAAAAAGCGTTAAAATAATTCTTACCAAGTCAATTAATTTTAAATATGAAACAACCTCCAACACACCTTTTTTGGAGAGAGGGTAAAGATCAGTCTCTATCCAAGTAGTAATTTTCCCAAGTGGAAGGCGGTATTTTCCAATTCATTTTTTCATGGAAGAATGGTCAAGCTCTGGGGACGGTATGCAACTTGTGAAATTGATTACCTCTCCAGAGACAGTATTTCACATGAGAGGTCTTCATTTTCTCTCTACAGGAGAATCCATATGCTACACTGACCATGTCTTTGGCAGAGACTAGTTTCTGCAGGAAATATGGATTTGATCCCCAGAGTCCCCTCTGTGCTCACATAATACTATCAGGAACTGTTATCAAGGTAAATCGTTATCCCACAAGAACAGATACTTGTTTTAGAAGAGCATCATATTATTAACAATGAAGGAAGAGATATCTTAGAATAAAATAAAATTGATTTGTGGTTGAGATACAGAATTAGAATATATTCTAGTATGTAATTTCATGAAAGCTAACGGTTTTAATCAGTTGCTTTCACATAGGTGTTCAATAAGATATTTATGAAGAAAATGAACTATCTTTTGAAGCCGAACAGATATAACAGCTATTAAGCGCGTATATGAGGAACACCTGCTCAGCCAAAGTTTATACTCCTGACCATGTTGTACGTTGTACAATATTTCCCACGTTTGGGTTCCTTGTCTCCATATTTTAACAGTGGCTTAGAGCAGAGAGTGGATTTAGTAGGTTAAAAGGGGGAGTACCCATTATTAAATACTAGAAATGAATTTAGACAGTTTGGGGTGAGTGCTAGAGGGAAGAGGTTAAATAAAATCGTGGGAAGGGCAAAGGGCGGGGGGTCATGGGAACTGATCTGATCGCCAAGCAGCAGACCACCTTCTTGACCTTGTCAATCATGAATACCTCATATAAGTTTTATCTGTGGTCTCAAAATTCTATGTGGATGCATCTCTAGAGTTGAGTGTCCTTCACTGGCAAGAGAAAGGGGCAGCAGATACTCTTGAGTTCCATTGCGCTTCTTCTAAAGACTTTTATCCTTTGTGTACACTCATCTACGTGTTTAACATGTGCATGTAATGGGATAAAAGTGCTAATGTTACATAGCATAACCACCAGTAGCATTTTATTATAGCATTTTGTGCCAATTACTCTGATAGCTCAAAATTGCTATTTAGCAGTGAAAATTGGTACTCATGATGGTTTCCCACTTTATTATGGTATGTGTTATCACCAACATTTGAAATCTCCATTGTTCTCTGCATTTCTTCAAATTTCCTTTACTTCCTCTTGATTCCTTAAGATCAGAATTTATAGTAGATTTTAAATGTTCTCAGCATGAGGGAAAAAAAAAGAAAAAGAAAAAAGATGAGAAAAAAATTGTGTCTATGTGTGGTGATGGATGTTAACTAAACTTGTGGTGATTATTTTGCAATGTATGCACAGATCAAACATTATATTGTACACCTAAAACTAATACAATGTTATATGTCAATTATAGATCGTTAATTTTAAAAATAAAAATTAAAAAATTAGGATTTATAACTAAATAAACTCTTTAGGATTTGTGGAATGCTAGAATCACACATTCTTAACAGCCAAGAAAACAAAATTTCACTGCTATGAGTAGGTTTATTTTACGTATGTCTTTTAGGTGAGTGAAGCAGAAATGGATGTTGCAAGGAATTCATTATTCATTCGACACCCTGAGATGAAAACCTGGCCATCCAGCCATAATTGGTTCTTCGCTAAGTTGAATATAACCAATATCTGGGTCCTGGACTACTTTGGTGGACCAAAAATAGTGACGCCTGAAGAATATTATAATGCCACATTTCAGTAAGTATTTACATGTCTTTCATCTTTCTAATATTACAGCCCTTTTAGAAGGTCCTCAACCTTCTAAAGCAAGGGGGTCTTAACCATTTCATGTACCATGGATCCCTTTGGCAAGCTGGTAAGGCCTACAACTCCCCTAGGAATAATATTTTTTAAATGCATGAAGTACACAGGATTACAAAAGAAATCAACTATATTGAAATACCTTTATAAAAATATTTTATAAAATGCGTGGTGTAGTAATATGTTGGCTTTTTAATGAATACGTTAAATAATAAGGTCTAGCGCGTCCATAACTTTCCTGCACTTTCAGAGTAGTGAGAACTGAATATATTAAGACATCTGCAGCAACTCTACCATGATGTGAGAGTATCTGCAATTTCTATATTTCTGTTGCTGGCCGTCACAGATACACTGTCACCACTGTGGTTTATTGCCTACATTCATCATTGAAAAGAATGATACATTTCAGTTAGAGCTTAATGAAAATGAAAACTTTTTCCATCCCAGTTTTTTCCCATCACAAACCCCCTGAACTCTGTCTACAAACTAGGACACTAGGTGGAGATTCTATTATTTTTTCTTCTTTTTGTCTGCACCCTATGGCTTGAAGGATCTTAATACCCTGACCAGGGATTGAACCTGGGCCGTGGCATTGAACGCGTGGAGCCCTAACCACTGGACTGCCAGGGAATTCCTGAGACCCCATTTTAAGGCTATGCTTCTGGGGCCCTGGGTGGAGACCAGTTCTGACCTGTGATGGCATTTTCTCATAAGAATCAGACCTGGGTGCTTCCAGACCATGAAGGATCCACATCGAGTCCGAGCACGTGACCCCTGTCCCCTCAACCCCGAGTCCTGTGAGCACCTGTGGAGGTGTGTGGTGTATCCCTCCAGGAAGTGGATACTTAGAGGGAAGGAGTCATGGGAGAGAATGAACGAGAAGAACATTACCTGAAGATGGGAAAGGGACAGGAAAGAAGGGTCTGATCAGATTCTTTGAAATTAGGTCAGGGTTCAAATGAAGGAATACAGGGACTTCCCTGGTGGTCCAGAGGTTAGAACTTCGCACTTAGTTCCCCATTTGGGGAACTAAGATCCTGCAAGCTGCAAGGCATGACGAAAAACAAACAAGCAAACAAAACAAAACAACCCCCCGCCGCAAAACAAATGAAGCCATACAAGGGACTGATACTTTTCCCAGGCGACACAGGTCACTGTGGCATGTCTGGCAGCCTCAAGGTCTAGCAGATGGTGATGACAATAACAGTAGCAGTAGCGTTTGTTGAGCATTGCTGGCTGGTGCTGTACTGGCAGCTTTACATGTCTGAACTCACTGAACTCTCACTGCAATCCTATGAGTTAGGTAGTGTTTTTCTTCATTTATGAGATAGAGAGCTGATGCACAGAAAAGAAAGAAACTGACCTAAAGCCTTACAGCCAGTAAGCAATGGTGCTGGGATGCAAACCCCAGCATTCTAGCTCCACAGCCCTCAACTTGCTTCTAACCAAGATGTTTTGCTGCCCCTCTGGTTACCTTACTGGCAGCTGGCCAGGCTTCAATTCCAGTGTAATTTAAACACTTTCTACTTACAACAGACTGAGTGCTGTTTGTGGAGATTAGGGTGACATGCTAAGCTAGACCTGTAGGTTGCAGTTCAGGTTTGGGTTTAAATTCGCAGTATTCGTTTATTCTGTCTTATTCTATTGTACAACAGTTCTGTGGTGACCTATTGACTTTCCACCATGACTGTAAGTCTCTTCACAGCAAAGCTCAGGTTTTAGTTTTGGTTTTTCTGGACCTAGGACAGTACATGGCACAGAGCGGGTGTTTAATAAATACTGGCTACTTGTCAGGCTGATCCTTTGAGACAAAGATTCTCGACTTCCTTGTTTGAATAAAGAATCTAACAGTCATGGTGTTTATTCTGCTGCCGTGCATGCAGGAGAAGAGACCTGGGCCAGTGATTGTCTCCTGGACACGAAAAGCCATCTTACTTTATAGGAAGACAGAGGTAGCAATTACAACATTATGGCAGGGCAACAAATTATCAAGGAGGAAGGCCAGTAAGAGGCCTGCTCTTTGAGGTTAAAGTTCACTTTTACAGGATATAACAATCTCTGAAGTACAGTTATCTTTGTATAAATAATATGCCCGAGGGCAATGCTTGCTTTAATAACAAAATAAAACTGGGTTTTCCCATAAGTCTCCACGCTGAATAAGTGAGTAAAATAGATAAATTTGAGGTTCCCACTTAATTAACACAGACGAGTGGGCCTTTTCTGCAGCTCAGAGTTAAAAGAGAGCACTCTCTCCTGTCCTTCTGAGAGGAGGACAGAAGACTAGCCCAGGGTGTGATCCATCCTGAGACAGGACTCCAGAATCCTAGGAATGGGCAGTGACTTGAAGGTGACCTTCCCGAACAGCTGCCTCTGACTCCATTTCAGAGTCCAGGAGTGGGTGCCCCACCATCCCACCCACCAGGTTTGCCATCAGAACTGTTCAATAGCCCAAGAGAGTATACAGTAGTCCTTGCCTTGCTGGACTCATATTGAATGGAAGGTTGATGTTCACCCAAAGTATTTGCGCTCATGCTTGAGTAAGCAGTTCTCATAAGTACCAGCAATTGCTTCCTCTCTCTGTTAAGTATGAGCAGCAGGTCTCTGGGCTGCCCACGTGTTCCCTGGCAAAGACAGAGGTAATAAGAGGTCACAGCCTACAAGCCTGCCCGCTCTGCCTTACCTGGAGCTGGATTTCCTGATGGCAGTGGTCGGGGCCGCAACAGGAAAATGGGTCAAGGTCATGTCCTCGGTTGGATGCTGGCTGATTGCCGCTCTTTTGCCCTAATGTTCAGAACCCCTTCTGTTCTCGACTGTTTTTGTCTTTTAAACCTTCAGATATTCTTGAATGAGATGATCACAGCAGCCACAGCTGCTGATGAATGTTTCAGCCCAGCAGCGTTTGCTAAGTGTGTCAGCATCATACTTGGAGAGGAGGAATGATGGCCGAGATGAAGATTCCTAGCTAGGCCTGACCCTAAACCAGAACTCAGGAATCTGCATTTTAGCAAACTCAGATGATTCTTTTTTTAAATTTTTTTAATTTGCAAATCATATATTTGATAAGGGGTTAATATCCAAAATATATAAAGAATTCATACAACTCAATAGCAAATAAAACAAACAATCCAATTACAAATGGGCAGAGGATCCGATCAGACGTTTCTCCAAGAAGACATACGTGGCCAGGTACACGAAAAGATGCTCAGCGTCACCGATCATCAGGAAGATGCAAGTCAGAACCTTAATGAGATATCACCTCACATGTGTTAGAATGGCTGTTATCAAAAAGACAAGAAATAACAAGTATTGGTGAGGATGTGGAGAACGGGGAACCCCTATGCACTGTTAATGGGAATGCAAATTGGCGCAGCCACCATGGAAAACAGCATGGAGATTCCTCGAAAACTTAAAAACAGAACTAACATGTTTCCAGCAATTCCATTTCTGGATATTTATCTGAAGAAAATGAAAACCCTAATTTGAAAAGCTGTATGCACCCCATGTTCATTGCAGCATCATTCGCAATAGCCAAGACAGGGAAGCAACCTGTGTCCATTGATGGATGGATAGAAAAAGAAAATGTGATTGCTGTATCTCTCTATGTAGATATAGGAATATTATTCAGCCATATAAAAGAAGGAAATCTTGTCATTTGTAACAAAATGGATGTACTTTGAGTGCATTATGCTAAGTGAAAAAGTCAGACAGAGAAAAATACTGTATTATATGTGGAATCTAAACAACAAATAAGCAAACCAACAAAAAACCAAAGCAAAGCAAACTCATAGGTACAGAGAACAGATTGGTGGCTACCAGAGGCGGGGTGGGGTGGGGAGGGTGAAACAGGTTAAGGAGGTCAAAAGGTACAAACGTCCTGTTATAAAATAAACAAGTCATGGGAATATAGTATACAGCGTGGTGACTATAGTTTATAATACCATACTGCAGATTTGTCGGTTACTGAGTAAATAGATCTTAAAAGTTCTCATCGCAAGAAAAAAAATTTTGTAACTCTGTGCGATGATGGATGTTAACTAGACTCCCGATGATCATTTCTCAGTGTATACAAATGTGGAATCATTATGTTGTACACCTGAAACTAACATGTTATGTCAATTATACCTCAATTAAAAAAAGAAGTGATTGTATAAGTGTTCAAAAATATAGATGCAGCGTGGCATTTTTTTCTTTTCCTTTTAAATAAATCCTGTATTTAAATCTAAATCTTTTTTTTTTTTTTTCTTGGCTGTGCTGGGTCTGTTGCTGTGCGGGCTTTCTGTAGTTGTGGTGAGCGGGGCTACTCTTCATTGCAGTGTGTGGGCTTATTGCAGTGGCTTTTCTTATTGCAGAGCACGGGCTCTAGGCATGTGGGCTTCAGTAGTTGTGGCACTTGGGCTCAGTAGTTGTGGCTTGCAGTTTCAGTAGTTGTGGCTTGCGGGCTCTAGAGCACAGGCTCAGTAGTTGTGAGCTTTTTTGCGGGCTTTGTTGCTCTGTGGCATGTGGAATCTTCCCAGACCAGGGCTCGAACCCCTGTCCCCTGCATTGGCAGGCAGATTCTTAACCACTGTGCCACCAAGGAATCCCTAAACTTTTTTTAAAAAAAAAAATTTTATTTATTTATTTATTTGGCTGCGCTGCGTCTTAGTTGTGGCATGTGGGATCTTTAGTTGCTATGTGCACGATCTTTGTTGTAGCATGTGGAAACTTTAGTTGTGGCATGTGGGATCTTTAGTTGTGGCATGCTAACCCTTAGTTGCAGCATGTGGGATCTAGTTCCTTGACTAGGGATAGAATCCGGGCCCCCTGCATTGGGAGCACAGAATCTTAGCCACTGGACCACCAGGAAAGTCCCATGGACTTTAATTTAAAGTATTAGATTGTATACTCCAATAAAGATGTTAAAAAAAAAAGCATTAGATTTTAGATTATGGAACATTCATATAATGAACCATAAAGCAGTCATTGGAAGTGATGTAATTAGACATAGACATGTAAAGATGATCACAATATATTAAGTTTAAAAAGCAAGTTACAAAATTGTATGTGTCATAAATGCCATTTAAAAACATATAGTAAAAATAACATACTCTAGTAATAGAATAAAAGCTCTGGCAAGACACATTAAAACCTTACAGTATATAATTCAACAATAAAAATATAGTTAATTCAATTAAAAAACAGGCAAAGGATTTGACATATGTATGAATATTAGTCAGTCATAAAAAAGAAGGGAATCTTGCCATTTGCTACAACATGGCTGGACCTTGAGGGCATTACGTTAAGTGAAAAAAATCAGACGAAGAAAGACAAGTCCTGTATGATCTCACTTATTTGTGGAATCTAAAAATAGGAATAAAAAATTTGAAAAAACCCCAAGCCCTGAACTCATAGATACAGAGAACAGATTGGTGGTTGCCAGAGGTGGGAGGTGGGTGGGGGTGGGTGGAATGGGTGAAGGGGGTCAAAAAGTACAAACTTCCAGTTATAAAATAAGTCATGAGGATATAATGTACAGAATGGTGACTATAGTTAATAATACTGTGTTGTATGTTTGAAAGTTGCTAAGAGAGTAGATCTTAAAAGTTCTCATCACAAGAAAAAAAACATAACTATGTGCAGTGATAGAAATTAAGTAGCCTGGGGTAATCATTTTACTCTACATACATATTTCAAATCTTTATGCTGTGCACCTGAAACTAATGTTACATGTAAAATAAGCATAATACAAAATATACAGTTAGAAGAAGCAGCAAGAAATATGAAAATCTGAAGGAAGGAGAAATCACTTCAGCATAGTGGGATTAGGGAAGGTTTCATTGGAAGAGTTAGCATATGAGTTGGGCCTTTTAAAGATAGCAATTTGATATGTGTGAAAGGAAGAGACAGTATGCTAGGCAAGGGAATGACATAGAAAAAAAAGAGCAAGGAATTGTGAGATGGGGTCAAAGAATGGTGTTTAGTTTCACTTGGAGGATGGTAGAAGGTAATTTCAGAAGGTAGGTTTGGGCCAGTTTGTAGAAGACGTTGAGTATGAGATTAAAATGCATATATTACTTTGGATTAGAACAGAAGGATGTGTATGCTATTTTATGGTATCAGTGAAATAACCTCACCCACAGCGTTAGTCAGGAGGGTCCAAGTTATGTCTCTTACGTTGTTAAGAGATGACGTTTAAATTTCAGTGGCTTAAGAAAACAAAAGTCAAAGGTTTATTTTTATTTATTTATTGCAAATTCTGCCATGGATTTGGGCAATTCTCCAGGACAGTTATCCTCTGTGTGTTGGTTGGCTCCGCAGTCTGGTCTCTGTGGACCCTGTGGAACCTCCATGTTAACACAGGCTTCCACAATGGCTGTTGCAAGAAAAAAGTTCTGAAAGCTTACCCATCTGGAACTAAGTTACTTTGTTCTAGAAGCCACACACGCACTGCTTCTGCTTACAGCTCATTGGCCAGACTAGTACCGTGGCCCTTCCTAATGCATGTGGGGCCTGGGAAGTACGGTCTCTGTGTGTCTGGAAATGGAGAGGACATGGATACTGAGGAGGCCTAGTAATGTCCACCACACCCAGACTGGCAGAAAATCACTGTGATTCAGAACAAGATTGTATTTGCAAACAAAATAGAGATACATAAGATTTCTAATACTCTATTAACAGAAATTTCCCCATCTGTTGCATTTACAACTTTCAAATGAAGGAAATATTGTTTACGGTTTATCCACCCACAACACATAATGAGAGGAAGATAGCTACTTATTTCTGTAGTCTGCCTGTTATTATCTCTAGGGCAGCATAAATTGGTGTATGTTGTATGGGGCATAAGCTCTGCCAACACACAGCTGACACCTCACTTGGCTTCAGCTGCAAGCTGCAGTCTAGCCATTATAGACCACATCTTCCAAAGGATGCCTCCTCATCAGAATGTGATGAGAGAGAAAGCCATGCTTAAGGAAAGAAGAACACTGATGTAATGTGTATACACACAGTCGCCTGTATGTGGTGTGAACATGTTACATGATCTACATAAATGGAAGATATTTTGAGAATGGAATGTAGAGGTAGTATGGCTTAGTCAAAAGTGCCTGAGCTTTGGAGTCAGAGATCAATAAGCTACAGTCCTAACTGTATGAACTAATTGCTCTGTGACTTCGAGCCTCAGTTTCTCATCTTTTTTTTTTTTGTTGTTCACACAAACACACGCTGTATTTTATTTTTACAAGAGATAAATAAACTGACACCAAGCATTGTAAATGGATGACCACAACAAAAGCAACAATGATTGCAATTACCAAACACGAAACACACTCACACTATGTCATAATATTGACATTCAGTCCAGGAATCCTCCACTGTAACAGCTCCTGTACTTTGCAGTGAAAATTGATTTGTATATTTTTTGCCTCTGAGTCCTTGTGGGATTTTTTTTTTTATTCAAACAGAAAGTCACAAAAATTATAATCATCCTCATCAGTTCACTCAGTCCCATGTAATTATTTTTTTTTATCTTGATCTTTTGTTAGCACTTTTATGAATTCATCAGTTTTCCATTAGAGTTCTGAAAATGCTTATTCATTCAGTTCAGCAGTATAGTCAGTAGAAACCTGTACCTCTCAGAGTCTTTTCCATGAATTCCTTGAAGATGAAAGCCTTTTATAGGAACATTTTTGCAAAAGCATCAGAGTACACCCAGAACTGTCTGTAAATGACAAAAGACTTAAAAATGACCACGGTTAAAGATTTGATGAAAGTTCATAATAATGCAATTGACAAGGAAATTTAGTTATTTCTGAGATATACATTTTAAAGTAATTACTAGAATTATGACTTATAACATTATACCAGAACATATAAGATTTTTAGAAATTTCATATAATGTCTGAAACATTTATATTAACATATTTCCATACAAATAACCCAAAGAAAGTTTAGTATTAGTTGTTTCTTTGTTTTTTTATACTGCAGGTTCTTATTAGTCATCAATTTTATACACATCAGGGTATACATGTCAATCCCAATCGCCCAATTCAGCACACCACCATCCCCACCCCACAGCGGTTTTCCCCCCTTGGTGTCCATACATTTGTTCTCTACATCTGTGTCTCAACTTCTGCCCTGCAAACCAGTTCATCTATACCATTTTCCTAGGTTCCACATACATGCGTTAATATACGATATTTGTTTTTCTCTTTCTGACTTACTTCACTCTGTATGACAGTCTTTAGATCCATCCATGTCTCAACAAATGACTCAATCTCGTTCCTTTTTGTGGCTGAGTAATATTCCATTTTATATATGTACCACATCTTCTTTATCCATTCCTCTGTCGATGGGCATTTAGGTTGCTTCCATGACCTGGCCATTGCAAATAGTGCTGCAATGAACATTGGGGTGCATGTGCCTTCTCGAATTATGGCCTTCTCTGGGTATATGCCCAGTAGTGGGATTGCTGGGTCATATGGTAATTCTATTTCTAGTCTTTTAAGGAACATCCACACTGTTCTCCACAGTGGCCGCACCAATCCACATTCCCACCAACAGTGCAAGAGGGCTCCCTTCTCTCCACACCCTCTCCAGCACCCGTTGTTTGTGGATTTTCTGATGATGCCCATTCCAACTGGTGTGAGGTGATACCTCATTGTAGCCTTGTTCTGCATTTCTGTAATAACCAGTGATGTTAAGCAACCCTTCATGTGCTTCTTGGCCATCTCTATGTCTTCTTTGGAGAAATGTCCACCCAGGTCCCCTGCCCATTTCTGGATTGGGTTGCCTGCTTCTTTAATATTGAGCTGCATGAGCTGTTTATATATTTTGGAGATTAATCCTTTGTCCATTCATTCATTTGCAAATATTTTCTCCCATTCTGAGGGTTGTCTTTTCGTCTTGTTTATGGTTTCCTTTGCTATGCAAAAGCATTGAAGTTTCATTAGGTCCCATTTGTTTATTTTTGTTTTTATTCCCATTACTCTAGGAGGTGGATCAAAAAGGATCTTGCTGTGATTTATGTCAAAGAGTGTTCTTCCAATGTTTTCCTATAAGAGTTTTATACTGTCCGGTCTTAATTTAGGTCTCGAATCCATTTTGAGTTTATTTTTGTGTATGGAGTGTTCTGATTTCATTCTTTTCCATGTAGCTGTCCAGTTTTCCCAGCACCACTTATTGAAGAGATGGTCTTTTCTCCATTGTATATCTTTGCCTCCTTTGTCATAAATTAGTTGACCATAGGTGCATGGGTTTATCTCTGGGCTTTCTGTGTTGTTCCATTGATCTATGTTTCTGTTTTTGTGCCAGTACCATATTGTCTTGATCACAGTAGCTTTGTAGTATAGTCTGAAGTCAGGGAGTCTGATTCCTCCAGCTCCATTTTTCTCCCTCAAGACTGCTTTAGCTATTCAGGGTCCTTTGTGTCTCCATACAAATTTAAAGATGATTTGTTCTAGTTCCGTAAAAAATGCCATTGGTAATTTGATAGGGATTGCATTGAATCTGTAGATTGCTTTGGGTAGTATAGTCATTTTCACAATATTGATTCTTCCAATCCAAGAACATGGTATATCTGTCCATCTGTTGGTATCATCTTTAATTTCTTTCATCAGTGTCTTATAATTTTCTGCATACAGGTCTTTTGTCTCCCTAGGTAGGTTTATTCCTAGGTATTTTATTCTTTTTGTTGCAGTGGTAAATGGGAGTGTTCCCTTAATTTCCTTTTCAGATTTTTCATCATTAGTGTATAGGAATGCAAGAGATTTCTGTGCATTAGTTTTGTATCCTGCAACTTTACCAAATTCATTGATTAGCTCTAGTAGTTTTCTGGTGGCATCTTTAGGATTCTCTATGTATAGTATCATGTCATCTGCAAACAGTGACAGTTTTACTTCTTCTTTTCCAATTTGTATTCCTTTTATTTCTTTTTCTTCTCTGATTGCCGTGGCTAGGACCTCCAAAGCTATGTTGAATAATAGTGGTGAGAGTGGACATCCTTGTCTCATTCCTGATCTTAGAGGAAATGCTCTCAGTTTTTCACCATTGAGAATGATGTTTGCTGTGGGTTTGTCATATATGGCCTTTATTATGTTGAGGTAGATTCCCTCTCTGCCCACTTCCTGGAGACTTTTTATCATAAATGGGTGTTGAATTTTGTCAAAACTTTTTCTGCATCTATTGAGATGATCATATGTTTTTTTCCCTTCTGTTTGTTAATATGATGTATCACATTGATTGCTTTGCGTATATTGGAGAATCCTTGCATCCCTGAGATAAATCCCGCTTGATCATGGTGTATGATCCTTGTAATGTGTTGTTGGATTCTGTTTGCTAGTATTTTGTTGAGGATTTTTGCATCTATATTCATCAGTGATATTGGTCTGTAATTTTCTTCTTTTGTAGTATCTTTGTCTGGTTTTGCTATCAGGGTGATGGTGGCCTCATAGAATGAGTTTTTGGAGTGTTCCTTCCTCTGCAATTTTTTGGAAGAGTTTGAGAAGGATGGGTGTTAACTCTTCTCTGAATGTTTGATACAACTCACCTGTGAAGCCATCCGGTCCTGGACTTTTGTTTGCTGGAAGATTTTTAATCACAGTTTCAATTTCATTACTTGTGATTGGTCTGTTGATATTTTCTGTTTCTTCCTGATTCAGTCTTGGAAAGTTATACCTTTCTAAGAATTTGTCCATTTCTTCCAGGTTGTCCATTTTATTGTCATAGAGTTGCTTGTAGTAGTCTCTTAGGATGCTTTGTATTTCTGCGATGTCTGTTGTAACTTCTCCTTTTTCATTTCTAATTTTATTGATTTGAGTCCTCTCCCTCTTTTTCTTGGTGAGTCTGGCTAATGGTTTATCAGTTTTGTTTATCTTCTCTAAGAACCAGCTTTTAGTTTTATTGATCTTTGCTATTGTTTTCTTTGTTTCTATTTCATTTATTTCTGCTCTGATCTTGATTTCTTTCCTTCTGCTAACTTTGGGTTTTGTTTGTTCGTTTTTCTCTAGTTCCTTTAGGTGTAAGGTTAGATTGTTTATTTGAGATTTTTCTTGTTTCTTGAGGTAGGCTTGTACAGCTATAAACTTCCCTCTTAGAACTGCTTTTGCTGCATCCCATAGGTTTTGGATCGTCGTGTTTTCATTGTCATTTGTCTCTAGGTATTTTTTGATTTCCTCTTTGATTTCTTCAGTGACCCTTGGTTATTTAGTAACATATTGTTTAGCCCTCATGTGTTTGTGTTTTTTACGTTTTTTTCCCTGTAATTCATTTCTAATCTCATAGTGTTGTGGTCGGAAAAGATGCTTGATATGATTTCAATTTTCTTAAATTTACTGAGGCTTGATTTGTGACCCAAGATGTGATCTATCCTGGAGAATGTTCCATGTGCACTTGAGAAGAAAGTGTAATCTGCTGTTTTTGGATGTAATGTCCTATAAATATGAATTAAATCTATCCGGTCTATTGTGTCATTTAAAGCTTCTGTTTCCTTATTTATTGTCATTTTCGATGATCTGTCCATTGGTGTAAGTGAGGTGTTAAAGTCCCCCACTATTATTGTGTTACTGTCGATTTCCTCTTTTACAGCTGTTAGCAGTTGCCTTATGTATTGTGGTTCTCCTATGTTGGGTGCATATATATTTATAATTGTTATATCTTCTTCTTGGATTGATCCCTTGATCATTATGTAGTGTCCTTCCGTGTCTCTTGTAACAGTCTACTTTATCTGTATCCTTGTCTCAGTCTACTTTATCTGATATGAGTATAGCTTCTCCAGGTTTCTTTTGATTTCCATTTGCATGGAATATCTTTTTCCATCCCCTCACTTTCAGTCTGTATGTGTCCCTAGGTCTGAGGTAGGTCTCTTGTAGACAGCATATATATGGGTCTTGTTTTTGTATCCATTCAGCAAGCATGTGTCTTTTGGTTGGAGCATTTAATCCATTCACGTTTAAGGTAATTATCGATATGTATGTTCCTGTGACCATTTTCTTAATTGTTTTTGTAGGTCCTTTTCTTCTCGTGTGTTTCCCACTTGGAGAAGTTCCTTTAGCATTTGTTGTAGAGCTGGTTTGGTGGTGCTGAATTCTCTTAGCTTTTGCTTGTCTGTAAAGCTTTTGGTTTCTCCATCGAATCTGAATGAGATCCTTGCTGGGTAGAGTAATCTTGGTTGTAGGTTCTTCCCTTTCATCACTTTAAGTATATAATGCCACTCCCTTCTGGCTTGTAGAGTTTCTGCTGAGAAATCAGCTGTTAACCTTATGGGAGTTCCCTTGTATGTTATTTGTCATATTTCCCTTGCTGCTTTCAATAATTTTTCTTTGTCTTTAATTTTTGCCAATTTGATCACTGTGTGTCTTGGCATGTTTCTCCTTGGGTTTATCCTGTATGGGACTCGCTGCGCTTCTTGGACTTAGGTGGCTATTTCCTTTCCCATGTTAGGGAAGTTTTCGACTATAATCTCTTCAAATATTTTCTCTGGTCCTTTTCTCTCTCTCTTCTCCTTCTGGGACCCGTATAATGCGAATGTTGTTGTGTTTAATGTTGTCCCAGAGGTCTCTTAGGCTGTCCTCATTTCTTTTCATTCTTTTTTCTTTATTCTGTTCCACAGCAGTGAATTCCACCATTCTGTCTTCCAGGTTACTTATCTGTTCTTCTGCCTCAGTTATTCTGCTATTGATTCCTTCTAGTGTAGTTTTCATTTCAGTTATTGTATTGTTCATCTCTGTTTGTTTGTTCATTAATTCTTCTAGGTCTTTGTTAAACATTTCTTGCATCTTCTCAATCTTTGCCTCCATTCTTTTTCCGAGGTCCTCGGTCATCTTCACTATCATTATTCTGAATTCTTTTTCTGGAAGGTTGCCTATCTCCACTTCATTTAGTTGTTTTTCTGGGGTTTTACCTTGTTCCTTCGTCTGGTACATAGCCCTCTGCCTTTTCATCTTGTCTGTCTTCTGTGAATGTGGTTTTTGTTCCACAGGCTGCAGGATTGTAGTTCTTCTTGCTTCTGCTGTCTGTCCTCTGGTGGATGAGGCCATCTAAGAGGCTTGTGTAAGTTTCCTGATGGGAGGGACTGGTGGTGGGTAGAGCTGACTGTTGCTCTGGTGGGCAGAGCTCAGTAAAACTTTAATCCACTTGACTGCTGATGGGTGGGGCTGGGTTCCCTCCCTGTTGTTTGTTTGGCCTGAGGCAACCCAACACTGGAGCCTACCTTGGCTCCTTGCTGGGGCTAATGACAGACTCTGGGAGGGCTCATGCCAAGGAATACTTCCCAGAACTTCTGCTGCTTGACAAGTGTCCTTGTCCCCACGGTAGCCACAGCTACCCGCTGCCTCTGCAGGAGACCCTCCAACACTAGCAGGTAGGTCTGGTTCAGTCTCCCCTGGGGTCACTGCTCCTTCCCCTGGGTCCCAGTGTGCACACTACTTTGTATGTGCCCTCCAAGTTTGGGGTCTCTGTTTCCCCCAGTCCTGTCGAAGTCCTGCAATCAAATCCCAATAGGCTTCACAGTATGATTCTTTAGGAATTCCTCCCCCCATTGCCGGACCCACAGGTTGGGAAGCCTGACGTGGGGCTCAGAACCTTCACTCCAGTGGGTGGACTTCTGTGGTATAAGTGTGCTCCAGTCTGTGAGTCACCCACCCAGCCGTTATGGGATTTGATTTTACTGTGATTGCGCCCCTCCTACCGTCTCGTTGTGGCTTCTCCTTTGTCTTTGGATGTGGGGTATCTTTTTTGGTGAGTTCCAGTGTCTTCCTTTCGATGATTGTCCAGCAGGTAGTTGTGATTCTGGTGTTCTCGCAAGAGGGAGTGAGAGCACGTTCTTCTACTCCGCCATCTTGGTTCCTCTCCCAGATGATTCTTTAGTACACTAAAGTGGCTGAAATTAACTTGAGATCTTAAACTTTCAGATCAGAAGTTTCTCTAGTCCTTCCCTAGAATGAATTAACTTTTATGATTTGTCAACTCAGTTTAATGAAATAATTTTTCTTCCCCTCTCTTCCCCTCTCTAGGTGAAGCAGCATATGGCGAATTTAACCTCATGTGCGAAGTTTCTTAGGAAGTTTCATGCAGACTTAAAGCACTTAATGTTTCTTTATGGAAAGTTCCAGAATATTAGACAGTTTTCTTTCCTTGCTTGCATGTTTACAGAATTGAGATGGATTGTTACTGCATTTCTTGGAAGATGAGATTGCTGGATATATTTACATATTTTTTTGTATTTTGAAGCCATTTTCATAGAGACATGTCATTCGTTATGATCAAAGAAGTTTTGTTCCATCAATTCCAAATAGTTTGCCAATGGTGCTCCTTAAAGAGGAGTGGGTACCAGTTTTAGATTGCCCATTGGCATTTGAAAGTACCCAAGTACGTGTTTTTAATTACTGAAAACCACTGTGCTGGGGAGAGGTGTCATGCCTCCACGGCTGCTGCCTTAGCCTGTATTAAGGGCTTGGCTCCTGTTACAAGTGCACCTGAATAAATCTTGCCAAGACAAACAAACAGTGATGAAACACAAATGGAGCATCCCACTCATGGTCCATTTATGTCTGACAGTCCTGGGTGTTGTTGATTCAACACAGGGCAAGACTATTTCTTATAAAGAAGTTTAAAAAAAGCTTTTGAGGTCTAAAGTGATAATTATCTAGAACAAAGGAAGTTCATAAAACTTCCTGAATTTGATTTAATCAAGGAAGTTCATAAAATTTTCTGAATTTGATTTCCCCAGCTAGGTGGACACTGTATAATTAGTTTCCTCCACTCAAAATACAGAGATACAAGCACACTTTTTTTTTTTTTTTGCCCCAAAATGGGATTGCGAAGAAAGAAAAGAAAGGAGGGGATTTTGTGTGTAAATTGTTTCTGGTGTTCTTTTCTAAGTTAAGTTAACGCAGATATAGACCAGTTTAAACCAGGGCCCAAATCCATCTCCCAACCACTCTCTCTAGCTTTTTTTCTAATGCTACTCTCAAAAATGAACTAAGCCTTCCTCAACTGCTTCAAATCTCTAAATGGCTTCTAATGCTGTTACTACCTAAATCATGTCATCAGAGGGAAAACAACGTGACTTTTAGAAAAGAAATCACATTTCTTCAGAAGGGAAAAAACTGTTTGCTTTTATTACCTATATACATGATTTCAGAAGACTGTATGAGATCCTTCATAAAGAGCTGTGTCAGGAGTCAAGCAACTGAATCTTTAATGGCTAAGAGAGGAAGTTGAATATGAGTTTGAAGACTACAAAATGAACTTATCTGAAATCGAGCAAACAGCTTCTCTTTAAGAAAAATGATGTATCTTAAACTTGGTAGAGTAGGTTTCTTATTCAAGGCATTAATAATTAAAAGCATTATTTTCATGAAATATGTTGGATTTATTTTCTTACACAGAGATGTTAATATTTATTACATGTTTTTTCACTGTCCACTGTTGAAACCCTTTTGTGTTTTTATTTTATAATCAACTTCTGGCTGCTTCAGAGCTGAAAATGAACAATTTGACTCTTTCCTATTGGTAAACAGCTCATCGTGTGTTAAAATTTGGGGATTGGCCAGAATGCAGCCTTTGTCAAGGATCTTCCCTCAGGGCCTTGGGTGCCAAGGTACCTTGTGATAGAATTAGGTTGAGGGTGTCTATCGGTATTTCTCCCTTTACCCAGTTACTGTGAGTTTTCTCTTCATCATTTGGTACCATGTAAAAACATTTGTATTCAGGTAAGATCCAATTATCCCAGTAGAGTGAACCACTTTTTCACGGAAGGTGCTGCAGATTCCTGTATAATTGAATGTGCAGATTGTCCCTGTTATGTTACGATTGACCACCAGAGAGCACTGTGGACCACTTTTTGTGCAGACGCCGGTTCTTGTACAGTAAGAAGAAGAACTTACATGCAGGGACACGTTCCAAGACCACCCCTCCCCCCGCCCACCCCCACCGTGGATGCCTGCAACCCAGGATGGTACCAAACCTATATATACTATGTTTTTCCCTATACATACATAAGATAAAGTTTAATTTATAAATTAGGCACAGTAAGAGACTATCCGAATTGCCAGCATCACTATTCTTGTGGTTTGGGACCATTATTAAGTAAAATAAAGGTAACTTGAACACAAGCACCGTGATGCCAAGACAGTTGATCTGATAACCCCATTTACTACTAACTGACGGGTAGTATTGATATACACAGTGTGGATTCGCTGGACAAAGGGCTGATTCGTGGTGTAAGATTTCATCATGCTACTCAAAACACACACAATTTAAAACTTATGCATTGTTTGTTTCTGGGATTTTTCATTTAATATTTTAGGACTGAGGTTGACCACTGGTAACTGAAACTGCTGAAAGCAAAACTGTGGATAAGAGGGGACTACGGTATAGCAGAGCTAATCAAGCCCACCATGGGTTGGGATGGGGGAGATGGCCTTGATGAGATCACCCTGGAGTAAAGGCAGCCCAGCAGGGCAAGAGGAGAAGCCGAGGCCTGGTCTCATGCTGCTGCCGATTGGCTTCCATGGATCTATCCCTCCCTGTCAAGTGCTTCATGACCTGCTGCAGAACTGGGGCAGCGTCCTGACCTGAACCAAGTAGGAGATGAGTGTCTTGGTCGGCGACTAGCGTTGGCCCAGAGAGCAAGGCAGGCCCTGATCAAGAAAAGAGAAAATCAGAAGTAGGAAGAGGGAGCAGCCAGGGAACCCTGAGCCGCTGAGTCCAGGGGGCTGTGATTGGCGGATGTTGTCTTGGCCTTGGGTCTGTGCTCAGCTGGTCAAGGCCATTTATTTATTTAAGATTTTATTTTATTTATTTATTTTTGGCTGCGTTGGGTCTTTGTTGCTGCACGTGGGCTTTCTCTAGCCGTGGCAAGTGGCAGCTACTCTTTGTTGCTGTTCGCAGGCTTCTCATTGCGGTGGCTTCTCTTGTTGCAGAGCATGGGCTGTAGACACGCGGGCTTCAGTAGTGTGGCACGTGGGCTCAGTAGTTGTGGCACGTGGGCTTCAGTAGTTGTGGCTTACGGGCTCTAGAGCGCAGGCTCAGTAGTTGTGGCACACGGGCTTAGTTGCTCCGCGGCACGTGGGATCTTCCCGGACCAGGACTCGAACCTGTGTCCCCTACAGTGGCAGGTGGATTCTTAACCACTGCGCCACCAGGGAAGTCTTCAAGGCCATTTATCTTTACCAGGCTGTGGCCAATAGTCATGGTTCATTCTGTCTTTTAGTCCAGGTTCAAATTCCTTTCAAGTATGAGGTGGAGTGGGGAAAAGTCCTTTATGACATGAGGCAGGGCTCCATGAGCCAGTGCATACATATTCTGATTGGAGGTTGTTCATGTCATGTTTCCCTTCTTAGTAATATTCAGACTGAAGATCACAAAGTCGTTGAAGGGCAGACTCTACTTTCCTGTGGTGGGGCATGTTTTCAGTTTTAGTACTGAAAAAAATAACGTTCTACTTTGTGTAAAACTGGTAGGTCAGTATTTTTAGGGAAATTCCAAACTGTCACTTCAAAACAAGGTGCTCTATATATTTTCATCTGGGAAGACAAAGATAACCTTTTTGGAATTAAGGGAGTAACCAGTAAAACTATCTTTTCCTTAGTTTTTTTTCCTTACTATTTATTGTAAGATACATATTTTTGTGTGGAAGTTACACAGAATAAAAGTTTAAAACTTAATAATTTCACCAGCCAGCATGACAGCTAATATATATATTTTTTAACTTTTTTGTTTTTTGTTTTTTTAGATGTTGGGGGTAGGAGTTTATTTATTTATTTATTTTTGCTGTGTTGGATCTTAATTTCTGTGCGAGGGCTTTCTCTAGTTGTGGCAAGCGGGGGCCACTCTTCATCGTGGCCTCTCTTGTTGCGGAGCACAGGCTCCAGGCTCCAGACGCGCAGGCTCAGTAGTTGTGGCTCACCAGTTGCTCCGTGGAATGTGGGATCCTCCCAGACCAGGGCTCGAACCCGTGTCCCCTGCATTAGCAGGCAGATTCTCAACCACTGCGCCACCAGGGAAGCCGACAGCTGATATTTTGCTGTGTTTTCTTAGAAAACACATCTTTGCTTCCATGAAATGTTTAAATATAATTAAGATCATGCTAAAGTTGATTGTGTATCATGCTTCCTTCACTTAATCATAAGCTTATGTTACAGGAAACCATTCATAAAGATGGCTTAGAATGGCTGCAAATATTTCATCAGGTTGATCTACTTTGGCTACCAAATAATGGTCTATGTTAGCACTCTGTTGCTAGTGACAGAAACCCTAGTCAAAGTAGTTTAAGCAAAAAGAAGAGTTCATTGATCTTAAAATATTCCTTCAGAACTCGCTCTTCATCTCCTGGCTCCTCTTTCCACTGTGCTGGTTTTAACTCCAGTCAGCAATCTTAGAGCAAAGAGGATGCATCTTTCCCAGCCAGGGGAGCCCTTCCTGAATAATCCCTGTGTCTGGGAATGGGGTTCCCTCATTGAGCGAGACTCCATCCTATGTCTTCCCCTGCAGTTGGGGATTCAGCTCAGCCCTCGTCAGAACCATGGGGACTGGGAGAATTTTGAAGTGGAGGTCCTGAAAGGAAAGAAGTTATGTTAACTGAAGGGAGACTGGACAGGCAAAAGCTAAGGGCTGTTACCACTTTCTCCAGTATTTGAACATTTAAGTTACTTCCAGTTTTTCCGTTATGAGACAGAAATCTTTATGCATGGAATATTTTCTACATTTCTGTTTGTTTCCTTGGAGAGATTCCCAGCAGTGGAATTCCCAAGCAAAGAGTTGGTGGTGGGGGGTGGGGGCGCTTCCCTGGTGGTGCAGTGGTTAAGAATCTGCCTGCCAATGCAGGGGACACGGGTTCAAGCCCTAACCCGGGAAGATCCCACATGCTGCGGAGCAACTAAGCCCGTACGCTGCAACTACTAAGCCTGTGCTCTAGAGCCTGCGAGCCACAACTACTGAAGCCTGAGGACCTAGAGTCCATGCTTCTCAACAAGAGAAGCCACGATAATGTGAAGCCCGCGCACCGCAATGAAGAGTAGCCCCTGCTCACCGCAACTGGAGAAAGCCCGTGCACAGCAACAAAGACCCAACACAGCCATAAAAAAAAAAGAAAAAAAAAAAAGTTGGTGAGACCTATTACACATTGCCCTTAAGGCTTTATATCAGTGAAAAGTCCTGCAAACAGTGTATGAAAGTGCTCAGTCTGCACTGAATTTATAGGTAAAAATAATACTGTGTGATTTTAATTGGCAACTCTTAGGCAGTGTTACCACTACCTAAAAAACTCAATAAACACTAGTTGCTTTTCTTTTCTTTGCTTCAAATATCAGTTGGTAACTATAGGTTGAGTTTTCTAAAAAACTGAAAGTCATGATTGTCATAGGACTTAATTTTATAAAATAGGTTCTTTCACAGCATTTTATCTAATCCTTGCAATAAGTCCAAGAAGTCAGTGGGACACGTTATTTCCCTTACTTTGGGGAGGAGGTTGGAGTCTCCAGATGGTCAGCCTGGGGGAGTACACACAGTTGCCTGTCAGACCCTGTCCTTAAACCTAGCTCTGTCTCCAAGAATCCAATGACCGCTCACCTGCTGGTGACATCTGGGTCCTTTGAAGAAATGTCTTAACATTTGTATTAGAGGTGTGTAGTTTAAAAAAAATGGCAAGGGCCATGTGTAAGAAAACCCTAGGTTTTCACAGGTAGTGTGCTGACATCTTTCAGGGCCACCAGTGGGGCATGCAGGAGAGAGTGTGAGCTCTGAAGCCAGGTGGCTGCCTTCAAATCCCAGCTCAAACACAGCCGGCTGGCCTTAGGCAAATGCTTTGCAAGAGGTCCCCTGGGTAGGTAAGTCGGGGATGATACCTAGGGTGGGGGGCTGGTTATTAGCATTGTTTAGTCTCCATCACAATGTGGGATAGCCCAAGGCCCCTCATGACATGGTCAGGCTGTACAGGAGCAAAGGACCAGTCATTTTCTCAGTCATAACACTGCAGGAAGGTCTCCCCTGTCATGTGTCAGTCACTGGTCTCCACTGGGCCTTGGGGGACACCCTCCCCCATCATGTGCTGGGTGCGTGCCATGCAGGAGCAGAGCAGGGGTGGGGAGCTCTGGGGTCCTGTGATGAAACCTGGTCAGAGGTCAGCAGCCAGCTGTGGAGGAGCCGGGGAAACTGTAGTTTGACATGACAGTCGCTAGAGGTCCCTGTGGAACTGCATTGAACTGCCCAGGGAGGGTCGGCCCAGAGCAGAAAAATCCTCCCAAATCCTCCCATCCTGGAGCCAGACCAGCTGCACCGCTGGAATTCCAGGCCCCCTTTGTCTTTTAACCATCCTGTGTTCCCCTTAAGCTGGTGACTGTCCTAAGGGACTGTAAAGGTGTAATGTTGGGACCCACCTGTCCCTCTCCAGCAGTCCCTAGAGGTGGGCCCCCTTCAGGCTAGTTTCTGGGGCAAGAAAACACAGGCCTATTTTTGGAGGGGTTGTTCCCCAAGGGCCAGGCTGGGCTTAGAGAGGATTTCCCAGCCAGCCAGCTGCCTCTGCCCCTGCAAACTCAGTCAGTCCTTCCCCTTTGCAAGTGACAGAAATGCGATCTGCATGAAGTCAGAGCGTCTCAGGCATAATCAGGGCAGAGTCCTGCAAACCAACAGCCAGAACCTCTTATGGAAGCCTGGTCACCGGGCCTGCTCCTGGGTCAGTGTGGGTGACCAGCCGGGAGCGGCAGGATCACAGCACCCAGACATACCCTGTGCCTCACCCTGGTCAGGGTTGGGGTGGGTGGGGAGATAACAGCTGGCAGGGCTGAAAGGGAAGGGGGCACTGGAGAGGCAGGAAGAGTGAAACCTAAATGTCAGTTCTGGATAGAAGACAACTTGGGAGGGGCATCTAGTCCAGCTCTTTCATCCCTTTTTTTTGAATTTTATTTTATTTATTTTTTAATTTTCTTTCAGGTTTCTGTCATCTGTATTTTATTTTTAAAATTTTTATTGGAGTATAGTTGATTTACAACGTTATGTTAGTTTCAGGTGTACAGCAAAGTGAATCTGTTATACATATAGCCACTCTTCTTTTAGATTCTTTTCCCATATAGACCTTTACAGAATATTGAGTAGAGTTCCCTGTGCTATACAGGAGGTTCTTATTAGTTATCTATTTTATATAGATCATTTTTAGGAGGATAAAAGTGTTTTATTTTTTTCATGTTTCAATTACAAATACAAATCAAGACCACATTTTATGTAACAAATATTTACTGAGCCTCAATAATGTGCAAGGCACTGTACCAGGTCTCATGGGATTAGGTAGCCCTCCAAGAGCTGCTTTTCTGACAAAGGAACCCAAATATCTCTATTTCTCAGGATGTTTTTCAGTCTCAAGTAATGGAAAATCCACCTAAAAATTTAGCCCCTTCGCTTATGGCTGAAGACACCAAGACCCAGAGAGGGAAAGCGATTTGGTCAAGGTCACACAGCAAGTTAAGGACAAAGCTGGGAGCAGATCCCGGGTCTGTGGATTCCAATAGCAGCAGCTCTCTTTGGCACCACACTGAGGGAAGACCGTTTAGTAGAGTCAGAAGTGAATCTAATCCACGTCAGAGGCAAAGAAGTTGAGAAAATCCACTGCTTTTAATGTAGTTATAAACCGGGCTCTTGGATGTCCTGGTGTCCCATAGTTTGACGCTTTCTCATTTCAGAAGATGATTTTGTGTTTTCTCAGATGCCCAGGAGTGGACTTTTTTTTAATTTAATTTTTATTTTATATTGGGGTATAGTTGATTTACAATGTTGTATTAGTTTCAGGTGTACAACAGAGTGATTCAGTTATACATATACATATATCCATTCTTTTTCAGATAGTTTTCCCATACAGGTTATTACAGAATATTGAGTAGCGTTCCCTGTGCTATGCAGTAGGTCCTTGTTGATTATCTATTTTATATATAGTGGTATGTATATATTAATCCCAAAATCCTAATTTATCCCTCCTCCCCACCTTTCCCCTTTGGTAACCATAAGTTTGTTTTCGAAGTCTGTGAGTCTGTTTCTGTTTTTGTAAATAAGTTCATTTGTATCATCTTTTTCGATTCCACATATAAGTGATGTCATATATTTGTCTTTGTCTGACTTACTTCAGTTAGTATGATAATCTCTAGGTCCATACTTTTTGTTGCAAATGGCATTATTTCATTCTTTTTATGGCTGAGTAATATTCTATTTTATATATGTACCGCATCTTCTTTATCCATTCATCTGTTGATGGACATTTAGGTTGCTTCCAGGAGTGGATTTTATAAGACTTCTGAAGCTAAACTCATCACCTCCACCAGCCCAGGAACTGGAATCACGTGTTCATAACAAACATGAGGCAGGTGCCCTAAGTTCTGACCTGGTGCTCAAGAGCTGCAGGATCTAAAAGAGGGAGCACACAGGGCCTTGCTCTGGGAGGTGGGGCCTCCCCTCCCAGCTGGAGGGCTTGCCTAACTCATCCCTCATCTGCTCCTCTCCGTCTCCCACCCTCTCCACAGAGGCTGGCACTCACCCCCCATTCCTAGAAAGATTTTGCCCCCAGCATCTGCCCCAAACATTTAACAGCCCTCTGGGGTCCTTTCCCCAGGCAATGATGGAAACTCTCACCTCCTCTGAATGACGTAAAAGGTAATAACTCTTTCCCAAACCTTCTATACCAGGGACATAACAAGTATCATTGTATTTATTCCTCCAACAGTCCAATGAGGAAGGAACTGTTAGCCAGTTTGGAACAAGGAGTTTCAAACATTATTAATGTAGTCAACAGCCAGGGAGTTAGTAAATGGTAGGGCTTGAATTTGAACCTGGGCCTGGCTGTTTTGTTTTGTTTTTTTTACATCTTTATTGGGGTATAATTGCTTTACAACGGTGTGTTCGTTTCTGCTTTATAACAAAGTGAATCAGTTATACATATACATATGTCCCCATATATTTTCCCTCTTGCGTCTTCCTCCCTCCCACCTTCCCTATCCCACCCCTCTAGGTGGTCACACAGCACCGAGCTGATCTCCCTGTGTTATGCGGCAGCAAGAGAGTGGCATGGACATATATACACTACCAAACGTAAAATAGATAGCTAGTGGGAAGGGGCCTGGCTATTTTAAAGCCCATGTTCTTCCACTGCCACGGACCAGCACCCAGAAAAGCTGAGTTCTGGTTTTTTAGCTGATTCACAAAGCTTATTTGGCCACGACCAGCTTTGTGACCTTGGGCAAATTACTTAATCTTTCTGAATCTCAGTTTCCTTAACTATAAGGTGGAAACTGTATACCAGTATTGACTACCTTATTGAGTCACTGTGAAGATTAAATATGACAATGTATGTGAAAGTGACACACAAATGTAAGGCATCCCCAAAGCAGAAAAGGTTCTTTTTCCAGTGGAAGGTCTTTGACCATCAACAGTGATATTTAGTAGGTTATAATTCATCTCAACCCTTAATAGTATATCTTTAATTTTACCCACACCCCAGCTTATTTTTACCATCTCTTGTCATTTTTAAAATCTTTTATATCCTTGTGCAGTCTTTTCATTTATGTTTTTCTTGTGTTTGGACATTAGGCATGCTTTTCCTCCTTAATGTCTCCTTAAAGAAAACTTTGTGACTTAATTTTCTTAAGGACAAATAATCTTTTGAAAGGAAGGGCCCCTTAGGTAAAACTCCCACAAAGTAGACCCAGGCAAGATTGTGAAATTTACAAGTATGTCTTCAATGACTCTGCAGTTTCAGCATCTGTAATATTCAAGGCCACTTCAATTGCAAGGTACAGGACCAAAGTCAAATAGCTTAAGAAAAAAGTTATGGGCTTATGAAACGGAAGAGCCCGTGGGCAGGCCTTTAGGTATGGCATTATCCAGGTTCTCAATGGATGCAGTAAGTCGTCAACCTGTCTTTACACATTTCTTGCTTTGCTCTCCTCTGGGTTGGATTCATTACTGGGCAAGCTTCCTCCATCTGGTGAGAAAGACGGATACCAGACATCCCTGATCCTCACAGAGAAAGAAGGAAGAAGCATCTTTTCCTGTAGCACTTCTGTGGGAGACAAAATCATGACAGCCTCCAAGATTCCACACTTTGGTGTATATGCCTTGTATATCTCCTTGATTATGGGAAGGACCTGTGAATATGATGAGATATCACTCCTGTGATTATATTATTTTATCCTGGGTGGCCCTGACTAAATCAGATGAGCCCTTTATTTTTAATTTATTTTTTGTATATTTTTAAATTGGGGTTTAGTTGTTTTACCATGTTGTGTCAGTTTCTATTGTACAGCGAAGTGAATCAGCTATATGTATATATATATCCCTGTTTTTTGGATTTCCTTCCCATTTAGGTCACCACAGAGCACTGAGTAGAGTTCCCTGTGCTATACAGCAGGTTCTAATTAGTTATCTGTTTTATACATATTGGTGTACAGGTGAGCCCTTTAAAAGCAGAGTTTTGTCAAGCTGATTGCAGAGGAAGTCAGAGAGATGTGCTCTGGTTGGCCTAGGAGAAAGCAAACATCCATGCTGTGAATTGCCTATGGGGACCACGTAGTAAGGAAATGCAGGTGCTCTCTAGGATCAGAGACAGTCCCTGGCCGATTGTTAGCAGGAAAATAGAGACCTAGTCCTATATTTGTAAAGAAATAGATTTTGTCAACAACCAGTGACCTTGGAAGAAGACCCTGAGCCTCAGATGAGAAGTGTAGCCCCAGCCAACACCTTAATTTCATCTTCATAAGCACCTGAGAAGAGAACCCACTCATGCTGTGCCTGGACTTCTGACCTACATTACTGTGAGATAAATTTGTGTTGTTTTAAGTTACTACGTTTGTGATACTCTGTCATGCAGCAATAGAAAGCTAACACAACTTCTGAAAATTCTAATGTATGAGTTAGGATCTTTTGGTTGCAAGCAACACAAAGCAACTCTGGGTGACCTAAGCAAAAAAATTTACCTGAACAGTGTTTATAGAGCCACAGAACATGAACAGTTCTTGGGATGGGTCTAAGCAGGAGAACTGAACAGGGGATGTTTCCAGGTCATTTTTCACTCTCTCGAGATTCAAATTCCAGGGAGAAAGAAGCTTACTGGCTTTACATGAAAGCCTCATCAAGACTGTAACCAAGGGTGAATAGTTGGTTCTTTAAAGCAAAATGGGTGGAGTGAAATCAACAATATGGCTGAGTAAGACATCCCTCGTTTATGTTCCACTCTAAACAGCAACAATTTGACTTCCATCCATAGACCAAAGTGCCTTTGTGGCAGTTGTGGGACCCAGCACCATACACCAAAAGATCCAGGAGCCGTCTTGCCCACACATGTGTTGGGTAATAGGCATACAGACCCTGGTCCTGGCTGTGAACCGTACAGTGGCCCATGAACTGGCTCCAGCCCCTCTCAGTCATGATCTGGGAGACCCTGGAAAACACTCTCTCAGACAATCACCCATAGACAAAAGACCCTTTGTGGAAGTCCAGGTTCCAGAGGAGAAGTTCCAGCACTCTGTTGGAACAACAACAACAAAAATATGAGTTTAGATGCATTGGAGTGGGTAAGAGGAACAGCTTTAATTTACTTGCATCATCCCTCCCCTGAGGTGGCATAGCTAAGGGATAAGTGGTATCTTCTCAGCCCTGTGATTTCTCCTACAGGGCAAAGTGAGAGCATGTGAATTAGCAGCTGGCTCAGAGTACTAAATCATTATCTACATGACTGGGGAGTAGGAAGAAACTGGGAGAGTGGCAGATAGGACTCTTGAGGGGCATTAAAGGGCTTCAGATCCTACTAAGTGCATTGTGGGCTCCATCAAGAAGCCAGTCCATGAACCACTGGGGATGTCTTGCCTGAAGATTCTCCCAACTGGCCCATAAACATCCCAATGCTCTGTGCACCTCATCCACACACCTGGCTCCCTCTGTGCAATCCTGATGGTGCTGGTAAGAGCAAGCAAGCTAGAGAGCATGCACAGAAAGTCGACTTGAATCTGCAGGCCAGGGAAAGACCAGAAATTTAATCTTTAGTGCCACCCTTGGGAAAGCAAAAGGGAAGCTGTTGGCACTTGGCCTGGTGTGTCGTAAGATTAAGAAAAAGCATACAAGTTTATGAATTCTGCCATGAGAGGAAGCAAGGAGCAAGGAACAGGCATATCCATGGAAGGTCTGAGAAAGCCTCAGCATCCCTAGCAGTGCTGATGGAAGATATTTCTCTCCCAAAGGTAATTAGTAAAGACTGGAGGAGGTGACTGCTACTTCAAATGTGAAGAGAGCAACACAAAACTTCAAGGAACATGAAAAACCAAGGAAAAACATGACATCATCAAAGGATTACAGTAATCCTCCAGTGTGGATCCTAAAGACATGGAGATTGTGAGTTACTGAATAAAGAATTCAAAACAGCTATTTTAAGTTTTTCTTATAGCTCTCATTGAGCTATAAGAAAACACGGAAAGGCAATTCAACAAAATCAGAAAAATCATACACGAACAAAATGAGAAGTATAACAAAGAGATGGAAATAATTTTTATAAATTATTTATAAATTTTATTATATTATTTATTATTTATAAATTTAATAAAATTCTGGAGCTGAAAAATACAATGAATGAAAAATGTAATAGAAAACATCAACAGCAGAATGAGTCAAGCAGAAAAACGAATCTGTGTGTTAGAAGAGAGGAACTTTGAAATTATCCAGTAGGAGGAGGAGAAAGGAAAAAGAATGAAAAAATAGCGAAGAAAGTCTATGTGATCTATGGGATACCATTAAAAGAAACAATTTGCAAATTATTGAAGTCACAGAAGGAGAAGAGGGGGAGAAGGGAGCAGAAAGATTATTTAAAGAAATAATGGCTGAGAGCTTTCCAGATCTGGAGAGAGAATTGAAAAATCCAAGTTTATGAAGCTCATAGGTCATCAAATTCAAAGAGATATTCTCCAAAACACATTAAAATAAAACTGTAAACATTCAAGGACAAAAAGAGAATCTCAAAAGCAGCAAGATAAAAGAAGCTTGTAACTTACAAGGGAACCCCATAAGGCTGTCAGTAGATTTCTTAGCAGAAATTTTACAGGCAGGGGGAGAGTGGGGTGATACATTCTTCAGGATAGATCACATGATAGGTCACAAAACAGGTCTTAGCAACTGTAAGAAGGTCAAAACTATACCAAGTATCTTTTCTGATGACAATGGTATGAAAGTAGAAATTAACAACAGGAGGAAAACTGGAAAATTCACAAAATGTGTAAACTAAACAACACACTTCTGATCACACAATGGGTCAAAGAAAAAAATTTTTAAATATATCTTGAAGCAAACAAAATGGAAACACAATATAACAAAAGTCATGGGTTGCAGCAAAAGCAGTTCTAAGAGGGAGATTTAGGAATTCCCTGGCAGTCCAGTGGTTAGGACTCAGAGCTTTCACTGCCATGGCCCAGGTTCAATCCCTGGTTGGGGAACTAAGATCCTGCAAGCCAAGTGGCACAGAAAAATAAAGAAGGGAAGTTTATAGTGATAAATACATACATTAAAAAATAAGAAAAATTTCAAATAAACAACCAAGCTTTACATCTCAAGGAACCAGAAAAAAGAGGCCAGTTATCAGAAGGCAGAAAACCACAAAGAGCAGAGCAGAAATAAATGAAATAGAGACAGAAAAACAATAGAAAAGATCAATGAAACTAAGAGCTGTTTTTTAAAAAAAAAAATTAGAACAAAATCAAGAGCCTGGAAATAAACTAACTCTCTCTCTCTCTCTCTCTCTCTCTCTCTCTCTCTCTCTCTCTCTCTCTATATATATATATATATATATATATATATATATATATATATATATATATACACAGTCAACTAATATTTAAGAGTGCCAAGAATACTCAATAGGAAAGAATAGTTTCTTCAACAAATAGTGTTGGGAAAACTGGATAACCAGATGCAAAGGAATGCAACGCTTACACCACTCACTAAAATTAACTTGAAATGGATTAAAGACTTAAGTAGAAGACCTGAAACCATAATACTTCTAGAAGAAAAACATGGGGAAAAATCTCCTTGACATTGGTATTGGCAACAATTTTTTGGATATGACACCAAAAGCCTAAGCAACAAAAGCAAAATTAACAGATTGGACCACATCAATCTAAAAAGCTTCTACACAGCAAAAGAAACAATCAAGAAAATGAAAAGGCAACCTATGGAATGAGAGAAAATATTTGCAAATCATATGTCTGAAAAGGTGTTAATATCCAGAATATATAAGGAACTCATAAAATTCAACAGTAAAGAAACCAAAGAACCTGATTTCAAAATGGGTAAAGGAACTAAATAAATTTTTTCCAAAGAAGACATACAAATGACCAACAGGTACAGGAAAAGATGCTCAATATCACTAATCATCAGGGAAATGCAAATCAAAACCACAATAGATATCACCTCACACATGTTAGAATGGCTATTATCAAAAGGACAAGAGATAACAAATGTTGGCAAAGATGTGGGGAAAAGGAAACCCTCATACACTATTGGTGGGAAAGTAAATTGGTGCAGCCACTATGGAAAACAGTATGGAGGTCCCTCAAAGAATTAAAAATAGAACTACCATCTGATCCAGCAATCACACTTCTAGTTATATATCTGAAAGAAATGAAATCAGGATCTTGAAGAAATATCTACAGTTCCACGTTCGTTGCAGCATTATTCACAATAGCCAAGACAGGAAAGACTTAAGTGTCTGCCAACAGGTGAATGGATAAAGAAGATGTGGTATATATACACAATGGAATATTATTCAACCATGAGAAACAAGGACATTCTGCCATTTGTTGAAACATGGGTGGAACTTGAGGGCATTAGGCTAAGTGAAATAAGTCACCCAGAGAAAGACAAATGTTATTTGATATCACTTACATATGGTATCTAAAAAAGCTGAACTTATAGAAACAGAGCAGAATGGTGGTTACCAGGGGCTTGGGGGTGGGAGAAAAAGGGAGATTTTGATCAAAGGTTACAAACTTACAGTTATGAGGTAAATAAGTTTTGGGTACAGCATGGTGAGGCGGCAAAGATGAGGTCCCACGTAGGTGTTTGGGTGGGGTCCTGCAGGGATTGTCAGCCATTTCTGCTCCAACGGAGACCCCTCAGGAAACAAGTGCTGGCCTCCAGCTCCTTGTCAGTCCAAGACCAGTCAGCTGAAGAGGGGGTGGGCAGGGCTTGGGTGAGTGCACTGGGTCCTCAAGGCATGGGGAAGTGCTCCTCACTCCAGAGAAACCTTGGGAGTGACTGCCTCTGGAAACCCCAAGGACAGAAGCCAATCCTCCTTTTATGCTTCTTTCTCTGGTGATCAGGAACCTGGGAACTGCTCCATTCACCAGTTTCTGGATTCCTCTTGTTGTGTTCTTCTCAATAGTTGAGGCAGTGTCCTACTCAGTATTGGCCTTCCTGCCATCCTGGATGTTACCATTCACCCATTCACCCACCCATCGAAAGTGTACTGAAAACTAGAGATTCAAGATCTAGCCAGATCTTTCTCACAAGCAAATCACAGCTGCTGGTCATTATGTGCTACCTGGACTTTCTCTCAGCTCCTGACCCTGTCTGTGTCCTCCTCTAGGTCCCAGCCCCATCCCACTGCACTCACCAGAGCAAGGCTGGCAGTAGTGGACAGCTATTGTTTTACACATGCCCAGAATCCTTTCCCTTTCTTTCTTCTATGACAAATGATTCTGGTAGGGCTGTTAATCATAGTGTCCTATCTCCAGTCTTGTCTTGTCTCCCTGGAAACAATGGTTGATCCAAGAGGTGAGCATAAGACCCAAGCTGGGCCAATTAGATCATTTCCTGAGTTTTTTTTTAAATTTATTTTTTTAATTTTTGAATTCTCTTTTATTTTTTTTATACAACAGGTTCTTATTAGTCATCCATTTTATATACATCAGTGTATACATGTCAATCCCAATCTCCCAATACATCACACCCCCCCCACCACCCCCACTGCTTTCCCCCCTTGGTGTCCATACGTTTGTTCTCTACATCTGTGTCACAATTTCTGCCCTGCAAACTGGTTCATCTGTACCATTTTTCTAGGTTCTACATATATGTGTTAATATGCAATATTTGATTTCTCTTTCTGACTTACTTCACTCTGTATGACAGTCTCTAGATTCATCCACATCTCTACAAACGACCCAATTTCGTTCCTTTTTATGGCTGAGTAATATTCCATTGTATATATGTACCACATCTTCTTTATCCTTTCCTCTGTCAATGGGCATTTAGGTTGCTTCCATGACCTGGCTACTGTAAATAGTGCTGCAATGAACATTGGGGTGCATGTGTCTTTTTGAATTATGGTTTTCTCTGAGTATATGCCTAGTAGTGGGATAGCTGGGTCATATGTATGGTAATTCTATTTTGAGTTTTTTAAGGAACCTCCATACTGTTCTCCATAGTGGCTGTATCAACTTACATTCCCACCAACAGTGCAAGAGGGGTCCCTTTTCTCCACACCCTCTCTAGCGTTTGTTGTTTGTAGATTTTCTGATGATACGCATTCTAACTAGTGTGAGGTGATACCTCATTGTAGTTTTGATTTGCATTTCTCTAATAACTAGTGATGTTGAGCAGCTTTTCATGTGCTACTTGGCCATCCGTATGTCCTCTTTGGAGAAATGTCTACTTAGGCCTTCTGCCCATTTTTGGATTGGGTTGTTCATTTTTTTAATATTGAGCTGCATGTGCTGTTTATATATTTTGGAGATTAATCCTTTGTCCGTTGATTCATTTGCAAATATTTTTTCACATCTGAGGGTTGTCTTTTCGTCTTGTTCGTAGTTTCCTTTGCTTTGCAAAAGCTTTTAAGTTTCAGTAGGTCCCATTTGTTTATTTTTGTTTTTACTTCCATTACTCTAGGAGGTGGATCAAAAAAGATCTTGCTGTGATTTATGTCAAAGAGTGTTCTTCCTATGTTTTCCTCTAAGAGTTTTATAGTGTCCAGTCTTACATTTAGGTCTCGAATCCATTTTGAGTTTATTTTTGTGTATGGTGTTAGGGAGTGTTCTAATTTCATTTTTTTACATGTAGCTGTCCAGTTATCCCAGCACCATTTACTGAAAAGACTATTTTTTCTCCATTGTATATCTTTGCCTCCTTTGTCATAGATTAGTTGACCATCGGTGCGTTGGTTTATCTCTGGGCTTTCTATCCTGTTCCATTGATCTGTATTTCTGTTTTTGTGCCAGTACCATATTGTCTTGATTACTGTAGCTTTGTAGTATAGTCTGAAGTCAGGGAGTCTGATTCCTCCAGATCCGTTTTTTTCCCTCAAGACTGCTTTAGCTACTCGGGGTCTTTTGTGGCTCCATACAAATTTTAAGATGATTTGTTCTAGTTCCGTAAAAAATGCCATTGGTAATTTGATAGGGATTGCATTGAATCTGTAGATTGCTTTGGGTAGTATAGTCATTTTCACAATATTGATTCTTCCAATCCAAGAACATGGTATATCTCTCCATCTGTTGGTATCACCTTTAATTTCTTTCAACAGTGTCTTATGGTTTTCTGCATACAGGTCTTTTGTCTCCCTAGGTAGGTTTATTCCTAGGTATTTTATTCTTTTTGTTGCAGTGGTAAATGGGAGTGTTTCCTTAATTTCCTTTTCAGATTTTTCATCATTAGTGTATAGGAATGCAAGAGATTTCTGTGCATTAATTTTGTATCCTGCAACTTTACCAAATTCATTGATTAGCTCTAGTAGTTTTCTGGTGGCATCTTTAGGATTCTCTATGTATAGTATCATGTCATCTGCAAACAGTGACAGTTTTACTTCTTCTTTTCCAATTTGTATTCCTTTTATTTCTTTTCTTCTCTGATTGCCATGGCTAGGACTTCCAAAACTATGTTGAATAATAGTGGTGAGAGTGGACATCCTTGTCTTTTTCCTGATCTTAGAAGAAATGCTTTCAGTTTTTCACCATTGAGAATGATGTTTGCTGTGGGTTTGTCATATATGGCCTTTAGTATGTTGAGTTAGATTCCCTCTATGCCCACTTTCTGGAGAGTTTTTATCATAAATGGGTGTTGATTTTGTCAAAACTTTTTCTGCATCTATTGAGATGATCATATAGTTTTTATTCTTCAATTTGTTAGTATGGTGTATCACATTGATTGCTTTGCATATATTGGAGAATCCTTGCATCCCTGGGATAAATCCCACTTGATCATGGTGTATGACCCTTTTAATGTGTTGTTGGATTCTGTTTGCTAGTATTTTGTTGAGGATTTTTGCATCTTCATCAGTGATATTGGTTTGTAATTTTCTTCTTTTGTGGTATCTTTGTCTGGTTTTGGTATCAGGGTGATGGTGGCCTCATAGAATGAGTTTGTGAGTGTTCCTTCCTCTGCAATTTTTTGGAAGAGTTTGAGAAGGATGGGTGTTAACTCTTCTCTAAATGTTTGATAGAATTCACCTATGAAGCCATCTGGTCCTGGACTTTTGTTTGTTGGACGATTTTTAATCACAGTTTCAATTTCAATACTTGTGATTAGTCTGTTCATATTTTCTATTTCTTCCTGGTTCAGTCTTGGAAGGTTATACCTTTCTAAGAATTTGTCCATTTCTTCCAGGTTGTCCATTTTATTGTCATAGAGTTGCTTGTAGTAGTCTCTTAGGATGCTTTGTATTTCTGCGGTGTCTGTTGTAACTTCTCCTTCTTGAGGAAATGCCACACACATTTTCCACAGGGGCATCGCTATTCCACATTCCCTCCAGCAATGTACAAGAGTTCCAGTTTCTTCACATCCTTACCAACACCTTGTGTCTTTAAATTTTAGCTGTCTTAGTGTGTGTGAAGTAATAGTTCACTATAGTTTTGATTTGCATTTCCCTAATGACCAAAGATATTGTGCAAGTTTTCATGTGCTTATTGGCCATTTGTATATCTCTTTGGAGAAATATTTATTCAGATCTTTGGCAGATTTTTCCTTTTTTTTTTCTAGTTTAGTTGTAGGAGTTATTTATATATTCTGAATACTATACCCTTATCAATATATGATATGGCAATATTTTTTCTATGGATTGTCTTTTCACTTTGTTGATAGTGTCCTATATGCACAAAAGTTTTAAATTTTGAGGAAGTCCAATTTACCTATTTTTTCTTTGATTGCTTGTGCTTTTTTGGTGTCCTGGCTATTTTTGTACATTAATTTTTTCATATAAACTTTGGACCCAGATTACCTTGTTCTAAAACTTTTGTTGGCATTTGTCGAGGGATGGGTTGATTAATTTAGAGAGAGGAACTTTCCTGGTGGTCCAGTTGTTAAGAATCCACCTTCTGATTCTGGGGACATGAGTTCAATCCCTGGTCAGGAAATTAAGATACCGTGTGCCATGGGCAACTAAGCCCACACGCCACAACTACTGAGCCCATGTGCCACAACAAAAGTTCCCGCATGCTGCAACAAATATCCCGCATGCCACAACTAAGACCTGACACAGCCAAATAAATAAATAAATAAATAAAATTTTTTAAAAAATTTAGAGAGAATCGTGGTCTTCTTAAAAGGGAGATTTTTATCAAAGACCAGGATACACCTTTCCATTTACCCAAGTCCTTTCTGTATTCTTCAGTAACACTTTAAAGTTTGTTTCACATAGATCTTACACTTTCTATCAAGTTTATTTCTTGGTATTAATCTTTTTTAATTATTGTAAATTAGTCTAATGTTTAGATACTGACAACTAACAAGAGTGCTTGAAGTATTACGTGAGCTATAGTATTTTCTATGGTCCAAATTCAGGCCAAGTTCAGATCTGCAACCTCAGATCTACTCCAACACTTTGCTTTATAGGTAAGGACGCTGAGGTCTAGAGATGCTGAGTGACTTACTCAAGGCTGCACAGCAGGTAGGTAGCAGAGATGGCACTATGGCCCAAGTATTCTGTCTCTCCATTTCGCCTGACTCTGAATCCAGACCTCTGTCATCTTACCAACCGCCATAAAATACACGAATCTAGGAAAGAGGTGAATGTTCTTACATGCACTGGGAACTTGTAGTTGCCTAGGGATTGACTTCACCAATCAAGATAGGAGTTAGATAAAAATTAGACAAAAATTAGGAAAAAAGGAAAATAAAACAACGGTTAAGTGAGAAAAAAAGCAAAAATTCAGACAGACACACACTTGCCTACATGTGTGCACATACACCCCCCCGCCCCAAACCCTCAAACCTCCAGAGCTTCCTGCCTGTGAACCGAAAGGAGGAGTATGAGTTTCCTGGCCCTGCTGGCAGGTGCCTTCTCAAAGGCCCCATCGTCCTCCACTTCCTGAGGAGGCTGCAGCCAAAGAGACTGCTTTTCTCTTCTTCTTCCAGTCACGGCTGCCTCGGCCTCTGCCCCCAGGCACCATCCTGGGGAAGGACAAGATGAAGTGGATGGCGCTTGTTACCGTGGCCACCCTGCAGGCACACTTCCCAATTACAGGTAAGGCTGGATGTATCATATGTATCGATGGCAAGGAACTTTTTGGAACCGTTTGTGCGTGTGTGTCGGGGGTGGAGGGAGATAGGCGAGGGCTGGTGAGGCGCCAGTGTCTCCTTTAAATCCTGCCCTCCCCAAATCAATGAGCAGCTGTCCGGCTTGATGCAGGCATCTGCCTCATTAAGGCCAAGCTGGGCATCAGCTCAGAGCCAGCTGCTCGAAAACACACCGGTGCAAAGTATGGATTTTTCCAGTGATAAAAAGAGAGAGAAAAGTCTGTGGTGGGGAAAGGATGAGGAGAAACTGAGGCAGGCCCCATGTGGACAAGAAGAGAGGGAGTATTTAACAGAAGCCGGGAGGGACCAGAAAATGTCAGCCAGGCCATGTTTCATGCTGAGGCACCTTTCTAGTCTTTATGTATTCTTCTTTCACCCCCTTGCTGGCTCCGTCACTCAGCCCCTTTCCTTCTTCCTTCGCCAACAAAGAACATTGCATTTGTTGTTGGTTAGAGAGGGTCATGGCTGTGGCCCTGGCTGACCTGAAACACCTTGATTGGCCAGAGACTGACTGGGTTAATGAAGGAGGGAAGTGGCCTTCTTCAGGGTCTGTGTCTAGGCTTAGCTCTGACTTGGCCACCTCTGTACCCTACAGCCACGGGCTGCCTGATGACACACCCATCCAGGCTCAGTGACTAACCCACCGCCTCTTGCCTCAGGCAGCTCTCTGTCTGAGGCCATAAAGCCAGAGATGCTGACAGAATGTAGGGGACAGATGAGAGGATGTGACTTGTTAAGTAGCCACCATGAGGAACAACCAACCAACAGGAGAACCTACTCCTCACTTCATTCCAGCCCTTAGAGTCCGGCTTTTCTAGAATCCTTTTACCCTTACCGTGTTTTCTAGCTCAGATAATAAGAAGTGAAAAGAAGACAAAATGGACTGCCTCTGGGCATTGGCGTCCTGGCATTTTTTACAAAATATGGGACAAGCTGTATTTGAATCTAAAGAAACCAGGAGAGTCGTCACAAACCAATGTCCTTCCTCCACTTGACAGCTCACCTCGGTGTGGGAGGGAGTTTGGCGACAAGGGTGGGAGGGCAGGAAAGGCCATTGGCACTTTTGTTCCTGCCAGGGAACGTGGCACAGCTGCCGCCTAGCACCTTGGGGGTTTCGAGGACTAAGAAATTGCGGGGTTTTCTGTAAGATCACAGCTCTCTTCTCAGAAAAGCCTTCTTGGGTATGAGTCACGCGGTGCCATGGGTAAGAACACCAGGGCGAGCCCAGAGCAGCCCATCCTCGTGTGCAGGACATAAGAGGACCCAAGACGTCAAAACAGCCTGTGAATTCAGTGACTTCAGAGGGAACTGCTGACAGCGGTAGATTCAGACCTTGGGCTTCAGGTTTGGGGGACGGCACTTGGTAGATAATTCTACCATGTGAAGTTTCCTCAGGGGTCTATTTGTGTTGGGTCTTGGGGCCAAGTCTGGGGCAATGGAATTAGAAGAGAAAATAAAAGCTGCTTGGGTGCTGGTGGCTGCCAGGAGTGGTAAACAAAACCCCACCCAGAAGACAAGATGGGGGCCATGCCCCATTTCTACAAGGTGTGTACAGAAAGAAAAGCCTTAGATTCATCTTTCAATGCCACTTGCTTTGCTGGTGTGGAGATTGAAATTTCGGCTATTTTTAGATAAGGTTCCTGGACAAAAGTTTTCCAAAGTGTCCTAGCCCTGTTGAGGGAAGGCTGGGGAGGTTTAGAGAGGCCTTTAACACCGAGGGCCACAAATGGCACCCGTGTTGGCTGAGAAGACACACTCTATGATTTCCTTTGGAAGAGAGGCTGCTGACTGACGGAATTCGAGTTGAGGTCTTCCCTCTTTTCTTGCTCAGTTAAGTTACTCATCCCCGAACCCTTTTAAAGCATCTTCTTTTTACTAAGACTTTTCCATTTGCATTTTCTTGCAAATGCCCAGATCATTAAGATCACGGCAAATAACGACCCAGTCCATCTACCTGAGGAGGTCTCCCTGGGTGAGTGTGCCAAGACGGTCAGCCGAGGCTGGAAGAGATTAAGATGGCGTGTCTAATGGCATAGGCAGACTTCTGCCTGCAGAGCCCTCGACTCCTCAGTGCCTCTAACTCCCTGCCTCACAGTGGTCAGTGTGACCTTGGTCCTTCCTTTGTAAGGAAATGCAGCTTTGACACAAAGTCTCAGGAAATGCGTGCTCCTAGGTGTGGTGGGAAGAGTCAGGCCAGTCACATTGCTGCCAATTTCCCAGCTGTGCAACCTTAGGCAAGTTACTTAACCTCTCTGGGCCTCAGTTTTCTCACCTTTAAAGTAAGAATAACCTTCATTGCAGAGCTGTGAAAGTGAGAAGTAAATGTTATGTGCCTGATATGTACTAAACAGTCGATACGTGAAAGTTGTATTAATTATTACATCCTGGCCTGTTTTCTTGTTCTCATTATCCAGGGACAGGAAATGGAAACCCATGTTTAGGATTCTTAATTTGCTCTTGATTGTGTTGTAAAGCAGCACTGGGCATTTCCTCCATCTGTTGAAATGCAGCTCATCCTTCTTTTGGTTTCTGAGCAAAGCTGTAACAGCTCAGGAGCATAGCAGTGGTCCCTCCCAGCGGTGGGCCCAATTGTGAACAAGCATCAAACTTTGCTGGGTCATAGGATGAGCATTACAGCTACCATTTCTATTTTTTTGAGACACTTATTCTGTAAGGGATATTCCCCCAGAGTGAAAACATGACTGACAATCCATATAAGTAGTTAGGGGGAGCAAATTAGAGCACAGCCTCCCTGGTCATCACTGGTCAAGGTGGCCATCCAGAATTTGCAGCCGAATGGTTGGTGTGGGGGATGCACAGTGACCAGGGTATTTAAATGAACACTCCTCGAAACCAGACCTTTGCTTAAACTGCTTGAAGCTGGGCTTGAGGGAAGCTTTTGTGTGATGCCAGGAAAAGTTTTTCATCGATGGCGTTTTCACCAATGGTTTATTTTGACCTCTGGTCATCTGGCTCTGCTCATCCAGATGACCCAATTCATTTTCTACGTTGGTGGTTCTTAGATTTGCTGGCCTGTTTACACATTTGCTGTGGCAAAACATCCCCCAGAAACGGTGCTGGGCGACTCTTGTTTAGATGAATGACCACTGCTGAATTTATTTGAAAATTCTTTTTATTTTTGCCTTTGTCTTTAAAAAATTAGATTTAATTTTTAACTGGATATACACTTTTACTTTCAAGAATCCCTGGGCACTGTGTCTTGTTTTATTTTTAAGGATTCAGGCACCGTTAGGGAACTGTCTTGCTTTAGAGTTGTCCAAACACACACCCTGTAATCCTTTTTCTCCTGAGCCTTATTTACCAATGGGTCAGCTAACTGATTCAATAAATAGCAACGATAGTTCAAAATAAATTTCTTCTCTGCTTGGGCCAGGGCTAGTTCTTATTAACATTAAAGTGACGGTAGATTTAATCAATTTGAGCAAACATAAAGTCCATTTGGTTAAAAAATAATCACACTAGTCATTTGATCTGTTAATTGAAACAAAACAGTCAGTGTAGTCACTGCACATACATAGCCATTCCTTCCAGTCTCAAACACAGTCTATGTTTTCTGAGGGAAAAGACGCTTCAGTCTTGCTCAGGGATGTGTCCCAGCACTTAGCATAGTGCCTGGAGCAGAGATCACGCGCAGTAAATATTTGTTGAGTGAATTGAAAGGTGGGTGAATGAAAGAAATCTAGACCTTTCCATGTGATTAAATTCACTTTAATGGTTTATGGAGGGGGGTTGTATATTGGAGTGGCATTATTTGGACCTTTCTTCTAGAGAACTTAGCATTAAACAAAGTACTTTAAAAAAACACAGAAAGTAAGCTGGTGGAGGGGACAGGGCAGTTTGAGTAAACAGATGGCTTCAAAATGATTTACAAGGACAGTTTCAGACAAAATCCTACCGTTGTTAAAATTTTCTGGTTGGACCGTATGAAATTTCCAATATTCATTTATTTGGGACCTACAAAAATGATAATTTCATATGATTCAACTAACACTATATCTTGAAAATTAGACAAAGAAAGATGCTCATTTTTCTGACGTGGCTTTAACACTAGGGAAAAGCAGAAAATAAAGAAGGCTACCACCGTTGGCGATTAACTAATGAATTAATAAACTAATGAAAGGCACCAAGGAGAAAAATAAGAGTTTGTGGATTATAGCATAAATCGCATTCAATTGCCCAACTGCTTCAAAATATAGAAAGAAAAAAAAGAAAAGCAGGATATCTAATCGTTATAGTCCAAATTGGTCTAAGTTACTAAGTAAATATCCCAGCTAGCTATCATTTTTTTCTCTCTTAATTTGAGGTATTTTACCCAAAATATCATAAAATCAGAGGAAGTTATAAATTTAAAAAATGTTCCATTCCAGTATTTTTATAAGTGTTTAAATATCTTTATATAGTTGTTATTACAAAAACAGTTTCAAGTGCTTTTTTTTCCTTAATATTTTATTCTGAACATCTTTTTTGATACTTAGCCTTCATGATTGTTTCTAATCGCTATGTAAATGTCCATAGTTTATGCATCGTATTTTCTTTACTATTTCATTATTGTTGGACATTTGGGCTGTCTCTAATTTTTGTTATTATAGCTAATGCTGCAAGAAAATCTTTACATCTGTAGCTTTTAAAATTTCTTTTGAATTATTTCCTTGGGCTAATTTCTCCAGGGCTGACAATTAAAGTAATAGGTTAAAGTAAAGGAACATTTCACAGGATACTTTAGACTTCTGTTGAAGTCTAAACAGTTTTTCTGTCAAGGAAAGAGAGTTTTTTCCCTAACTCTCTGACCATCTGCAAGTGTTTCTTGTCTTTTCTGGAGCAGGCAATAGGGTGGAGGGAGAGAGGAGACTGTGGAACCAGAAAGATCTGGATACAAGTCCTGATCTGTGGCCAGTTGCCTACCTTCGGAGCCCCCTTCTTCCTCTGTGAGATGGCGGTAACCATGTCTACCTCATGCAGAGCACGGTGGAGTGGAGATACTGCTCGAAGTGCCTACACCACAGAGGTGCTCGAAAAGCAGTAGTCATTATCATGTGTGCCTCAGTTTCCCAACCTACAAAATAAAGGATATCATTTTCCCAGTGGAAGAAAGTGGAAACCCTGGTACTAACATGCTTTCTTTGTCTTCCCTTGTCACTAAATTGCAGTAAACTTGGGCAGGAATCTCTTTAGTTTTCGCATCTGTGAAATGAATTGCGTATGGTCTTGTAATTACCAAGTTTTCAAGAACGTTTAAGTTACCTAGCCTCCCACCCCACTGGTATTGGCTCATAGAATTAGGAACCTAAACTTCATTCTTCCCTGAAGCTCCAAATAAACAATAAACTTAAAACTTAAAAAAAAAAATCCAGACTTTCCCTTACCACAATATTTTTAACTCTCCAGTGGGAGCCTCTGTTGCGAAAAATCCAAGGACAGATTCTAACATTTTCTGCCTTGTCCCTTATGCTTGTGCGTCGGATGCAGATTTATGGCCACACAAGGACTTTGTTGGTGAGCACTGACTTGAAGAGAAAGCAAATTGAGGTCTGAAGCAGCTAAACTGCAGTGGTGGAAATGTTAGAAGCTTCCACTGTCCGCTTTGGTTGCCTGTTATGATTTGTGCTACTCAGCAACTCATTTGCAGGCTCAAGGGGAAAAAACTAAATAGAAAGCATTCAAACAAGGACAGGCAGGATCCTCGCTGGTCCAGACCACTGTTCTGTTAGTACAGTCATCCCTTTATATTTACAAAATGCTTTCCAGCACCTTCATTCATAACCATCCAATGGCAAGTAGCAGAAAAAGTATTGATTTTAAGATTCTCTTTTTATAAACAAAGAAAATGAGGTTCAGAGGTTTGGTGACTCGCCTCAGAGTAGAACCAGGCTCCGAACACAGTTTCTCTGATCCCTTGTTCAAGGTATGTGCTCTCGAATGTTCTATGCAGCCTGTCCACCAGGCCTGCTGTCAATTTGCAGTATTATACATCAGATGACTGAATTCTGATGCAGATTTTTGAAGGTCTTTCCCCTTAGTAAGCACGTATTATGATTTTCCTCTCAATTTCTGAAGAAATAATTGTTTTGATGCTGAATATTCTCATTTAAATATGTTTTTCTGCTGAGTATGAAGTATTTGGTTGTTAATATAGAATTGCATTTTTCTCTGGCCTATTATTACAGTTCTGAAGTCATTTTCTCCCCAATTGGTAAAATCCATATTTTCTGTTTTGCTCTTAATAAAATATACCTATTTTGGAGCTTTTCTTGAGAGGGACCGGCCCCTTTCTGTGCGTGCAGGTACCGCCCCCCTGTCCTCTCCCCCGCCAACCACGTTATGCATAGGTGGAACTCAAATGTGTAAATTAAATCATATTTGAGAAGACTTGATCCTAAATAGTAGCCGTTAACCAATCTGTTTGGTAAGAATGTAACCTCATACAGTGTGTAAGGTTTTGTGGGGTGAGGTTTTCTGAAAGAATAGCACACTATTACACACAGATGCTGGGTTGAGATTTTTTTAATATAAATCCTCAAGGAGTGGGAGAATTACCTTTAAATGACAAATATCTATAATCAATTCTTAATATCTTTTTTGTTTTTCATAAATTTTATTTATTTATTTATTTATTTACTTTTGGCTGCGTTGGGTCTTCGTTGCTGCACACGGGCTTTCTCTAGTAGTGGCACGCAGCGGCTACTCTTCGTTGTGTTCTCTTGTTGCGGAGCACGGGCTCTAGGCGTGCGGGCTTCAGTAGTTGTGGCTCGTGGGCTCTAGAGCACAGGCTCAGTAGTTGTGGCACACGGGCTTAGTTGCTCTGCAGCATGTGGGATCTTCCCGGACCAGGGCTCGAACCCGTGTCCCCTGCATTGGCAGGCGGATTCTTAGCCACTGCGCCACCAGGAAAGCCCTCAGTTCTTAATTTCTTATGTCATATTTTAGCCTTGAGTCCACTTGCATCTGCCTGGGCTGAGCTCAGGGAGTGCAAACCCTTTTGCTGTTGACTGGAGCAAAGCAAACCAAGATAAGAAATCTGATGCTCAGGGCAGAAGCATTAAATTGCCAGATTGTGAATATCGGTGGCTCTTAGTGGGGCCGCTCCCCAAGCTGACTGGGAGGAGGGCTGGGAAAGGAGAAGTCTCTGAGGGGTTCTCCAGCTATTTGCAGGGCTGCTGGGTTCTAGGTGCATTGCCTTTGCCAAACCCTGGAGTTGGGGAAGATAGCTCAGAGCACAAACCAACACGACTATTTAGGATTAAACAAATCACCACTTCTCTCTGGCGCCGTAGATACTAGAAAGTCAGCTGTGTGTTCCTTCATTTCACCAGGTCCCCAGCATGAGATGTTGCACTGGCTCGAAGCCATCATGTGAATGTCGGCCCTGAGTTAGGACTGCCTTTTCCTCATGCAGGCTGGGAGTGGCAGTGGAGGCTTGGAGGGAGGAGGTATTACAGGCAGAGTAGAAGAGACAGCCTGGGGTTGGGGCGGGGGCTTTTGATCTGAAGCTGTGGGAGGCAGACTGGCCAGAGCAGCGTGCTCCCAGGAGAAGGCTGCTGAACGGGGGCTGCAGCGTGGGACCAGCCTGTGCCCAGGCCCTGTCCTGTGGGTTATAGCTCGGCGCGGGTGTGGCACGCACATGTGCTGGTGTGTGTTTACCTGTGTGCTCTGCTGGGGGTACAGATGCCTGTGCCCCAGTGTGCATGTGAAGGTGTGTGTGAGGCTGTGTGTTTGTGCACGTGTTCCAGTGTGTCCCAGCGTGTAGGTGCATTGTGTGTGCGCCTGTTTGTATGCAGATGGACGTGTCTTGAGTCTGCAGGTAAGTCTTTCTGTGTGCACCAGTGAGTGGCTTTCTGTGTATAATGTGTGCGTTTAAGAGGAGGATGGTGGCAGCAGGACAGCTCTGTAGAAGGAAGGGCAAACATTGCTTGAGCTTAGAACTGGCGAGCTAGGCAGGAGAATGGCAGGGCTAAGATTTCACTGAGCCCATTCCAGGCATTCTGTGCAGAAGGGAGTCAAGAAAACTTTTGTCCAAGCTAGAATCTCTAGGATCATGGAGAGGTGGGAGCAGCTTCTTCACAGAGGCAGAGACGTCTCAGGTCTCCCAACTGCCCTCAGAACTCCGCCATCTCCCAAGTAAGCCTGCTGTCTTTCTTTCTTTCCACCTTCCTCCCAGTTCCCTCTACTTAGAATGCCTACCCTACTCCCACCCTGACCTGTGGAAACGCTGTCTTCCCCTTATAACGAAGTCCAGATACCTGGGGATCTCCCAGACCCACTGTTGACATTGTTACCAGCGTTGAGGTGACAAAGGAAGGTGGAAAATTGTTGTTCTCATAACTCAAGGTTAAAAACCCAACACAAATAGTTCCCTACAGTGAGCACTTCTCAGAGTGGAGGCCCAGCACACAGTTTCAGGAACACGTACCCGTCAGCAGAAAATGTCACCAGCTCCCCAAATTCTCACCAGTTCCTCCCACAGTGGCCATCCTCTGAATTTTGACTACAAGAGTCAAAATACATTTGATGCTTTTCTTTCTTCCTGCCCTCAGAATAGAAAAGCAATTCAATAAGGTGGCTTGTGGTGACCTACTCTGGCTGTCGAGAGTTGGTATCGCCATACTGATAGTTATTTTTAATATCTGGTTATTCAAACCATCTGAATGGCACATTTGCCCACAAGAGCCGCCTTGCTCCTCTGTTGGGAAAGAGAGCGTGGAACTGGAAGGAAAAGGGAGGAGGTGCCTGGCAGAAAATGGTGCAAATGGCACATTTTTAGGCCTTACAGACCTTTCTAAGGCGACGAGAATTTAATTCTGTGTCCTTTCTTTTCTTCGCAACACCCAGTTGAAAATATGAATTAAAAAAAAAAAAGTTTGCTGCTTTAAAATACTTCTTGATCTGCTGTTCTTGCTAAAGTACTTAGAATTATACATATCTTTGCACCATGGCCACGATCCAAAGGAACTAGCGCAACTGAGAAAACTGTTCATTGGTGGTCCGAGTGCTGAACATTTTGAGAAGTGGGGCACACTCACAGACTGTATGGTGATGAGAGACCCCCAAACCAAACATCCCAGGGCCTTTGGTTTTGTGACCTACTCTTGTAGTCGCATGAGTGGATGTGGCAATGTGTGCTGGACCACACAAGGCTGATGTGTGTGTGGTGAAGCCAAAGAGAGCTCTTTCTAGAGAGGCTTCTGTAGAGTCCATCTAACAGTGAAGAAAATTGTTCTTGGTGGTATTAAAGAAGATACAGAAGAATTTAATTCGAAAGACTACTTTGAAAAGTATAGCAAGATTGAAATCATAGACGTTATGGAAGACAGGCAGAGTGGAAAAAAAGAGAAAATCTGCTTTTGTGATTTTTGGTGATCATGATACAGTTGCTAGAACTGTTGTTCAGAAACACCACACTCTCAAGGGGCATAACTGTGAAGTGAAGAAGACCTTTTCTAAGCAAGAAATGTGGTCTGTGGGATTGCAAAGAGGTGGAGGTGGATGTGGCAACTTTATGGGTCATGGAGGACACGTTGGCTGAAGAGGAGCCTGTGGTTGTGGAGGTAGGTGGTGGCAGCAGGATGACGGTGGATATCATGGATCTGGAGGTGATGGTGGCAACTATTGTGATGGTCCTGGTTATAGCCTTAGAGGAGGCTAACATGGTGGTGGACCAGGATATGCAAACCAAGGTGGTAGAAGTGCTAGCGGTGGCAGAGGATATCATGATTATAATGAAGGAGGACATTTTGGTTGTGGTAACTATGGTAGTGGAGGATACTATAATGATTTTGGAAATTATAGTAAACAACAGTAATCAAATTATGGGCCCATGAAGGGGGGCAGTTTTGGTGGAAGAAGCTTGAGCAGTCCCTGTGTTGGTGGTTATGGATCTGGTAGTGGAGGGGTGGACATGGAATCAGAAGGTTCTAAAAACTCAGCAGAAAAGGGTTGAAGTTCTTAGCAGGACAGGGTGAGGAGTCGTCAGGAAAGCTGCAGGTTGCTGTGAGGCAGTCGTCCCAAGTGCATTAGAGGAACTGTAAAAATGTGCTACAGAAGGAACAAGCATCCGTAGTCAGAAAAGTTATTGCAGCTTAAACAGGAAAACTTCTCGTTCAGGACTGTCATAGCCACAATTTGCAAAAAGTATAGCTATTGATTACTGCAATGTAGTGTCAATTAGATGTACATTCCTAAGGTCTTTCATGTCTTGTAGATTTGTCTTTTTCATTTCCTTACATCAGGTATATTGTCTTATAAATTGTGATAGTGGTACCAGGAATAAAAATTAAGGAATTTTTAACTTAGACAAAAATAAAACAAGTCATCTGGTAAACCACTTATCAATGAGTAAATATTTACCAAGCACTTCTCTTGTGCCCCAAGGAAAACAAACAACTCTGCAGATGGTTGGCCCAACCAGTGCACTGATGAGGCCAGTGTCTTGGAGATGGATGTTGAGTGATTGAAAGCCCACAGGTAAAAGAAAGCTTCCCTAGTTCTGTAGGTCATGTTCTCAGGTTTTATGAAAAAGTCTTAATTTCCCTACAGGCTTGCTTCTTTATGGTCTGGTCTAATTTTCATCGTTTTGTGAGCCTGTGCTAATTTCCATGCTGAGTTTAGTAGCAAAGGAGGCGTATATCAGGAGATACCAACCAAGACTATTTTGAACTAGGCTAGAGAGCTTCAGAAATTCCCCCCTTTGATTTCTTCAGATTAGAGAGAAATCTTTGTCTTTTCTCCCACTTCACTATCAATGCTTCAAAACCCAGACCTATATAAAATACACAAATGCTTTCTGGACAAAATGAATCTTGTCTGTTTTCTTTGGATTTCGGTGGGAACAATAAAGATTGAGCTACAAAAGGTTGGCAAAGAGGCTTATTATTTTTCTTTCTATTAAGTGTAGAGGCTTCAAAAGAACAGCTCAGAAAGTCAAATAATTGTATCCACCGCAGCTCACCCATCCATCTCCCTGCTGACCTGGCCTGTGAAATCCCCTTTAAAAACTTGGCCAGCTCTCACCTGCCCATTGCAAATGCTGTATTGTTAAATGTTCCCATCCATAATTCCACAAGGGAGGCCGCTATAAAGCAATTCCTTCCATTTCAACAGAGTATCTCGTCAGGAATAGCTCTCTGGGGTGAGGGGAAGGGTGCCTCTAATTTTCAAAGCTTTATAATTTCATCTTGGAGAGGGAGGTACTTGGAAACCAAAAACGGATTGTGAATAAAGTTATAATCACAAACTCTTGCAATCCAAAATGGCCAGTGGGGAGGATGTGAAAGGGAAGGTTTGGAGAGCAGCTTTTTATATTCATGACAATTTCTTGATTTCTTTAGTTTGGAAAAAACACATCTGTGTGTTTCTAGCTATGGCTGTAAACAGAAAGCCTCAGACTCAAAGCTGATCTAATTGCTCGTTGGTTTCAGACCATAGCTTCCTCAGAAAATTCCTGTCAGCCATTTTGAAGAGCACAAAATGGCTCCTCTGTGCCAAGGGATAAACAGAGGATTTGGCTGCTACGGGATTTAAAAATTTGGAGTAGAATATTTTGCAGCAGCATTCAAGCCTGGAGTAATTTCAACTTAAAAAAGAAAGAAATCTAACCTCAAAACTGGCTAATCATCTCAGATTCAGTGCAGAATGATCACCCAAGGAAGCAGGTATTGTGCCGCTGGGTCCTCTCTAGGGAGTCCTCTCTATCGTCCTGGATGCTTTCCGCGTAGAGTTCCTTCAAAGCCATGGTCTTTCTCCAAGTTTGACCCTATGACATTATCTTTCTCTCCCATCACCTTCATTCCTTTTCCCTGAAGGTTTTTAAAAAATCCTTTCCAAGGGAATATACAAATCACATGTAATGGGGTTTTGAATTACGTAAATTCAAACTAATACAATACAAAAACTTAATAAGGTCTCAATTTATGTGCACTCTTTACAATAATGTGCCTCTGATTTTGTATTTATTCCTGTGAGAAATTAACTTGAATTTTGCAGAATCATCAGGAATGCACCTCTCATGTAGTGTAACTACTTCGTAATCAGAAGGGGCCTGTGGTAATACTGTGATTAGCAGAGGTGGGCATGGGGGATGCTGTCAGTGAGTTGTACTTTCAGTGATAAGAACAGTAGACGGAGCCTCTTGGGAAAGATTTTCTGTGACCCAAAGATGTTCTGTGACCTTGCCCTGGTGTGAAAGAATCACGGAATATATGAGCTGGAAAGGATAGATACCTTCAAGTTTTACTTCTGGATTTTACCAGGGAAGAAATGGTGGTCCAAGAGATCAATAAATCAGCCAAATGTCATGTAGCAGAGTCAGTTCTTGAACCCAGGACTTTTGATTCTCGCTCCAGCTATCGTTCCTCTGGGCCGCCAGGCTGCCCTGTTGTAAAGGAATGGTGTTTCCTGAGCTGGGCACTTGGGTCTCAGGTGTGTGGAACGAGACCTCACATTGGAATGGCAACTGCAAGAGGGCTGCGGCTGGCTGGACCATGTTAGTTCATCCTAGCCATGAGGCCCTGACTGTGGCAGACTGGCCACTTCCATGAGCAGGGGGACAGCCTTCAACTATTTCAGGAGGTGCAAAAAAGCACTGGGTCATCCCTACCGTGAGGAAACCCCGGATAGGGACAGTTGATGCTGCAGGGGAGCCTCATTTGATCAAGTTCCCATTGTTTTTAAGTTTTTTGCCCGTTAATGCCACAGGCCCTGACCTGCCCACCTACAAGACAGCAGCCTGTCTTGAGGGCCTTGGTTCACAGGACCTACTCTCCTGCAGCCTCTGGGAGAAAATAAAGTCAGCACTCCTCCCAGAATCCTGTCAGGAGCAAGGCAGACAGTAGACAGGCAAAAAGAAAGCTAAACACACACACACACACACACACACACACACACACACACACACACACACAGAGCCAGAGTGCTTTTTATTGGTATAAAATAAAAGTTTAATGAATGAACAAGTGACCCAAATTCCGTATATTATTAGTACATATAGGTTCAGAAAATGCCTTATGTATGTAAATTATGCCTCAACAAAACTGCTTTTTAAAAAAGAAAATATCAGCCACATACAAGGGGACCTTCCCCTGCTAGATGAGGCCCTTGGAAAGTTTTGTGGAAGAGAATATTATAACAACACTTAAAATATACTTAGGAGAGTGTTATTGAATCATTTAGTAATGCAAGCGTTCATTTTCTAATTTAGCTATTTTCATGAGTGTGAATTTTCACTTATTGGATTATCATAGCATAGACAGACACGTTTAATTTTCTTAAGGAGGGATGTGCCCAGATTTTCCTGACAGTTGTTCACCAATGGACCACCTCCCTGGGGTGAGCAGGATTGACTCCTTGGATTGGAAGAATTCTTTTTAAGAACTTTCTGTGATGCAGCTCTACCTGGGTGTCTTACCTCTCTGCCTGGCACCCCATTCATGATTAAGAGAGACAGATAAATTATCTCTTTGGGGCTTCTGTGGTGGCAGAGTGGTTGAGAGTCCACCTGCCGATGCAGGGCACACATGTTCGTGCCCCGGTCTGGGAGGACCCCACGTGCCGCGGAGCGGCTGGGCCCGTGAGCCGTGGCCGCTGAGCCTGCGCGTCTGGAGCCTGTGCTCCGCAACGGGAGAGGCCACAACAGTGAGAGGCCTGTGTACCGCAAAAGAAAAAAGAAAAATTATCTCTTTGTGCAGATAAATCAATGGCATCTTAAACATCTCTGCTGTGACTGCCCCGGGGCCATGGTGACCACAAGGACAGTGACCCACTGATCCAATGCCCGGGCAGCCAAACTCACCTCTATTCATGACAGGGCATCTGTTAGGTTAATCTAGCTGGAGAAAGAAGACTAAAACCAGTGAGAGAAAAATCAGGTAATCTTTCTATGAGTGAAGAGGGTATGGTTTTTTTTTGTTGTTTTTTTTTTGCGGTACGTGGGCCTCTCCTGTTACGGAGCACATGCTCTGGACGCGCAGACTCAGCGGCCATGGCTCACGGGCCTGGCCGCTCCGCAGCATGCGGGATCTTCCCGGACCTGGTCACGAACCCGTGTCCCCTGCATTGGGAGGCGGACTCTCAACCACTGTGCCACCAGGGAAGCCCAAGAGGGTATGTTTTAACGATACATTTCCTTGTCAGAAATATTATCAGAGGTAGAAATAAAATGCAGAGCATAGCCGTGCCTTAATTCATCCTAAATGTATTTTCTGAGGAAGTACTATTACACGTCAGTGCTGCACCGTGATAAATCCCAGTTGCTGTGCTTGGAGACCTCACAGTTTCGAGGGCTGATAGATGTATCCGAATAGTCTGGTAAAGTGATATGAGCTGCAGTAACAGTTAACACTTGTTGAGAGGAGCTTGTTTTCTGTGTTGTTTACATGCATTAGGTCAGCTAATCCTGTGGGACTTTTATTGGTGTCCTCATTATGCAGGTGGGGAGCTGAGGCCCAGGGGTGCAAAGCTAGCAGAGCTGGACTTTGGCCCCAGTCAACCTGGCCCCCACTGTGAACCACATTGCCTCTGGGTGCGGGATAAGAGCCTACGTTTGTCATAAACTTAGAGGGAGGAGTCAAGGTTTGTTTGCCACAAAAAGTTGGAAAAGGGCAGATCTGGTGTTAGGAACAGGATGTCCTACCTCAGGAAATCAGGAAACACCAGCTAGGGTTCTTAGTAGTCCCTGCGCATCCCTGGAAACTCATTCCCCACCCTCAGGATGGTTCTGGGATGAGAGCCTGAGGACACCTTCCACTCATGGCCCTTGGGACTGAGACACGTAGCCCACCCCCACTCCAGGCCCAGTACTGACTTGCCTCTCTGGGACCAGCTGCTCACATGAACCAAGCTTCCTCATCTAAAGGAGCTGACTCCTAAAGGCCTTGTTCACTGAAGTTTATAACAAAGGGATTGTTTCCCAAACTGTGTTCTGCAAGATAGGAATGCTGTACCACAGAAAGAGGGGACAGGAGTATTGGAAACGCTAGTCTGAGCGAACTTAAGGAAGGTTTTGTTTGTTGTTGTTTCACTGCAGGACTTGTCAGAACCTTCTCTCTGCAGATGTGCCTTACACATACATCCCCAGGAGGAAGAGAGGCAGATACAGCAGGCAGTGCTGTGCTAATTGATTTGACCCCATTTGGCATTTATTTTTTCAGGGAACCCCTATTAAATGGCCTACAGAATACAGATCGAGAAAAGCTCAATGGAGGACTATATTGAGTGGTTCAAAATGTGAGGGCTATCAGAAAGCTAGGCTGGAGGAGTAAAGGGATGCACTTTGGGGTCAAAGGATTTGAGTGGGTAGGACTTAATGCAAAGCAGAGGAGAGGAAGACACCCCAGGAAAGGGAAGTATATATCAAAGGCATGACAGCAGCATGAGTGCAAATGCCCAGGTAAGGGCTTAGAAGCTCCGTCCCTTTTGAGCAGCTCTCGTGCCCTACTCACGCCTCCGTGGCAATCAGGACAGGCAAATGATCGGGGGGACATTTTGGGGCACTGATTGGCAGGATTGTTCCAATGAAAAGAGGGGCCAATGATACTTTACTCTTCTTACATAACCTATGTATTAAATTCTACAGCAGAAACTCCCAACAGCAGAGGAAAGTTTAGCACGTCCTTTGTAGTGGGTGGTGCCTGTTCATACCGCATTGGCCTCCCCCTCAGCACCTGGCCTGCCTTCCAGCTGTTGCCATCTGCACCTCTTGGCCCGAGGCCTAGCTCTGGCCCTGGAGTCTGCTCCACCCTGTGCACCTACAGGCTGCCAGTGCAGGAGAATTAATGCCCTGCTGGAGCAGCCCTCAGCCAGTGACTGAATTCTGACCCAAAAGGCTTTGCCGTCACGTTTGGTAACTCTGCACTCCCTGTTCCATGTTGTGTCCTCGAATTTGCCAGCATGATGAAGCCCTGTTGTTAACAGGGGTAACTAGCCAATAAGGCTTCCTTTATTGAGTTCCTTCCTGTTCCTGCCAGACTCCCGCACGTATTTGCAATATCCATTTCCTAGGGCTGCTGTAACCAAGTACCACAAACTGGTTGGCTTAAAAAGCAGATATTGATTCTCTCACAGTTCTGGAGGGTAGAAGTCCAAAATCAGTGTGTTAGCGGGGTTGGTTCCTTCTGAGAGAGACTCTGTTCCATGCCTCTCCCCTAGCTTCTCGCTGTTTCCTGGCAATTTTTGGCACTCCTTGGCTTGTAGATGCATCACCCTGATCTCTGTCTCCATCTCCACACGACCCAGTCTGTCTTTGTGTCCAAACATCCCCTTTTTATAAGGACACAGTCCTATAGGATTAGAGCCCACTCCAGTGACCTCATCTTAACTTGAGCATCTGCCAACACGTTATTTCCAAATAAGATCACATTCACAGGTACTGGGTAGGGGGAGGGGTTTAGGACTTGAACAGTCTTTTGCAGGGCACAGTTCAGTCCATAACACCTACCAATGCTTCCTTGGAACATCTCCCAAATAAAGTACCTGTATTCCAATCTTTGTCTCAGGGTCTGCTTCTGGAAGAACCCAAACTAAGACACCCTTTTGAAAACGGTACCTCAGGGGTACAGAGAGATTGTGAAACTCCCCAAGCACCATGCAACAAGTCCCTTGCTGTAATTAAGATTTGAGTCATCATTTTAATTTCTTACCTAAATACAAGAAGATACTTCTCAACCTCTCCTAAGACTATCTGGAAGAGTTGTTTCTATGATGGCTCGATTTATTTGTTTTGAACACTGATTGTCATTCTCCATGATGTGGCTCAATGAGGAAGGGAAAGAGACATGTTAAATGCACCGAGGTCTTTGCCATTAGGTATCTCTAACGGAAAGACACTTTTAGCTCAAGGCATAGGTGTTCGTTTCCAGCCTGGTTGACTGTCAAGCTCCTGCTGAAGTGACTGGTGTAGATGCAGACTGTGGGGTTGCTGAGCCAACTTGGTCCCCTCCCTCCCTCCGGAAGATGGAATAAACATGTCAGAGAGGAGGGTGCTTCCCATCTCAGGAGCACCGGGGTTGCCCTTTAGAAAAACATTGCCAGCACATTCTGCAATCTCGAAATGAATCTGAATGGTAATTCAAGAGGCAGGGCTTGTTCTGGATTTTGAGACAGTTCTTCTACCTGCTCCAGACCCTCCTTTCCCAAGCTCCATCTCGACTCCACATAGCAGTTGTCTGGATGGCAGAGGGACCCTGACAGGAGGAAGGGCTAGGGTAGCAGCTGTGGCTGGCACCTCCTGCCTTCTGTGTGGTCTCCTTGGCTGGTGAAGGAAGAACAGATGAATTTGTGTTTCCAGGTAACAGCTGCCGGGGGCCCCAGTTGTGAGGCAGGGTGGTTCCAGTTCAGTTCTGAGTCAAGAAATGCTTCAAACATGTTCTTCTTGGCAAGAGTCACAAGGAACTGGCCATTTCTCTGTAGCTTTCTGCAGCCCATGAGCATTTGAGAAACTGGATGAGGGCCCTGACTGCAAGGAAAGGCCTTGTGAATGTGTTTTAGTTAAGAATAAATTTTGACTCTAGCGAGACATGCTTGTTTACAAACACAGGTATGTAGACCAGGACTAGGGATGACCTTGATTTTCTCTGCTGTTGCAAGAAGATTGTGTGTGTGTGTGTGTGTGTGTGTGTGTGTGAGAGAGAGAGAGAGAGAGAGAGAGAGAGAATTAGGAGGTAGGAAAGGGACAAGAAAATGTATTAAAAGGATATTCAGGGCTTCCCTGGTGGTGCAGTGGTTGATAGTCCGCCTGCCGATGCAGGGGACATGGGTTCGTGCCCCGGTCCGGGAAGATCCCACGTGCCATGGAGCGGCTGGGCCCGTGAGCCATGGCCACTGAGCCTGCGCGTCCGGAGCCTGTGCTCCGCAAGGGGAGAGGCCACAACAGTGAGAGGCCCGTGTACCGCAAAAAAAAAAAAAAAAAAAAAAGGATATTCATGGCAAAGAAAGTAATTTCTAGGATTCCTTTTCTCTTCTTGCTAGCAACCAGCACCTCAGGGATCTCTGGGCTGTGGGTATGGGCGGTTGTGAGAGGAGAGTGTTGACTAGAAGCAGCACAGCTTTTATTCTACTGCTGGAAAATGGCCCCCTCCTTTGTGAGAGACGACCACTCAGTGAGGTTCACATCGTCAGCAAGGAGTCCTTCTTGCTCAGCTGATTTAGGAGAAAGGGACCACATCCTGAAGCAGAACAGTCTTCATTTATTTCAGATTCTTTCCCTTGTTGCCAACTTTCCATTTACCTTCAACTTCCATCTCTAACGATGTTTATCGCGTGCCTGCCTGCACCCGGTGTTTCCACATAGGGTCCCACCACACAGCCCATTCAGTCTTATGACAACCCCATGAGGTACTCGGCAGCAGTGCTCCATTTTATGGGTGAGAAAACCAAAAGCTCTAAGAGACTAGTCTCAGGACTGTCGTTAGTGAGTGGTGCCGCCTAGGTTCGATGCCTGCCATTCCCAGGGTCCTCACTGTGCTGAGCTCCACCATGAATACGACTGCAGGAAGAGGTGCCATCAGAGGAGGGGGCTATGGTGTGGGATGCTGAGACCAGGTCTGAATCTCTCTCTGGGCGATTAGGGCGCTCCTGACCACATGTTTCCCCATAGGCTTTAAGACAGACCTGCCTCAGGCTCTCTCCCTGGGGCACAGGGACAACCACCAAGCCACCTGCAGCCTGTACCTCCTGCCAGCACCATTTGCAGTTGCTCAGGGCCCACCCACTGACGTGTGGTAATGGGGTTGGATGCAATTGATCCAGCAGGGGCTGGAAAAAAAAAAAAGAAAGCATGGCGATGTTCCAAAAAACTTTGTTTACGAGCAGGCAGCTACCCAGATTTGGGTCGTAGGCCATATTTTGCCACCCCTGGTTAAGAACAATGGGATCAGAAGTCAGATGCTTGGGTCCAAATCTACCTCGACTACTTCGTATGCCTGGTTTTCCAGCTCTGCGTCTGAAAGGAGGCCCTGTCAGTAAGTGTCTGCCCATCTCGCCTGATCCCAGCCCATAGTACCAGGGAGACACCTGAGGTGCCCTTCTTAGGCAGCTGCCCAGCTGGAGTGGGTGGTTGGCTCCAGTGAGCAGATAGCACAGGTGTGAGCTTAAAACAAAAAATGACCTACATTTGCCGGGGGAGTATCTTCAAGGTCGATTGCTCTCTCACTAAAGAGAAATGGAAACCCCAATGTGATTCGGCTGGCCTGAGTGGTAAATGCACTTGTTATTATTCTCTGATTCGCTCTGTTCATGGAGCGTTTAGTCATGGGAGTTTCTGTTCTCAGGAACTCACAGCACATCACGACACACAGCTTAATCGTCCTCATGATAATTCTGCTCTGTATAACAAGCCTTTACAGGCAAGGGGTCAGGGGCAGTTATGAGAAATCATGTGTGTTAGAATTGCTACCCGTGCTTCGAGATGATCATCAGATAAAAGTTAAATAATAACACACGTCCGTGTACAGGCCACCTCTCTAATCTTAAATTCAGGTTATAATAAAAGGATGTCATATTCTATTTTCAGCCTTCTTTAACCCTTGAAATTGTGTTGATTTTGAAAGTAAAAATCCAGCATCCTGTTAAGGAAAGACAAAAACAGATGAGAATTATAGAGCAGTAAGAGTCTGGCTCAAAGTGGTAAGAATTATTGTAGGACAAGAAAGCATTGGGACTTCCAGTGGGACCAAAGTGAGGCGGCGGGGCAGGGGCTGGCACCTCTCGCAGCAACCATGGCATATACCGGCCGCACCGTGCCTCTCATCGTGATGAGTGTGTTCTGGGGCTTCGTTGGCTTCCTGGTGCCCTGGTTCATCCCTAAGGGCCCCAACTGGGGAGTTATCATCACCATGTTGATGACCTGTTCAGTTTGCTGCTGTCTCTTTTGGCTGATGGCAATTCTGGCCCAAATCAACCCTCTCTTTGGACCACAGTTGAAAAACGAAACCATCTGGTACATCAAGCATCACTGGCCTTGAGGAAGAAGACCTGCTCTCCAGTGCTCAGTCATTGAGATCACAAAGAAAACCCCTCTAGATGCAAAATCACCTCCATACCCAGACCACCTTCCTTGAGTCACCCACTTTGGCCGTCAGCTGCCTTAAACGTTCACACAACATTTGAATATTTATTCTACAAAGCAGTACTTTTTCCTCTCACCTGTTTTACACTTTGATGAGTGATGTGCCTTTTGAATCTAAACTGTGCTGCCTCTATAAAGTGTTTATGTAATCTTCCGAGATAGAAAGTGCTGTTCTTCTGAGAAATAACATTATTCTCTCCTTGCAAACTGTGGATCTGAAGATGGCTCCTGCCTGCTTACAATATGAGAATCGGCGACGTGTTTAAAAACTGTTACATGACAATAAGACTCCAGTGGGGCAGTCAGTAGGAGAACATGTTCAGAGGGAAAATCTGTCCCACCAGAACTATACCAAAGTATATTTTCATGTTGAATTTCTTATTTCTGCCCTCTTTTGGAATAAATTATTTTTCTGCTTTCTATGGAGAAAAGAAAAGAAAGCGTTGGGTGATGTCAAGATCTCATCATCGGGAAAATGGAAAGCTACATCATAAACGTTGTCTGCCTGATCCTAAGCCTTCTCATTGTAAAGGATGTATTGTCTTCTCAGAAGCAGTATCTCCTCTGGGACATGAGTAAAATAAGTTGAATTCAGTCTCCCTTTCATGATATAATGAGTATTTCTCCAGTGCAGCATGAGAAATAGAATATCACCCAGGAGAAACTTACATAGGCAGTGATAACGTGGAAAAATCTCATAAAGAAAACCCACATGCCCCATGGAGGAGAAGCCCTCTGTGTGTGATCGTCATCTTGTGAGTGCTTCGATCACACTTTATAGTTTTGCCAAGTGCTTTAATGTAAATTACTTCAATGAAAAATTCATATCCCTTTGAAATGTATAGGTTAGCCCCCTTTTATTGGTGGGGGCTCTCTTTAAGCTAAAGCTTAAAAAAGATAAGTGATTTGCTCAAGATTAGTTATATTGGTAGAGCTGGAAATTGAATTTCATTCTTCTGGGTCCAAATCCAAGTTCTTCTCCCAGAAAGTTAACGTGTGGACAGGTTGTAGGTATATCTGTGGCCTGGAGCAGTGACATGCAGCGGGGTGAGCAACCTTATAGAAAAGAATACACTCAACTAAAATTTGCATACGAGCTTCCATTATTACACACACTTTCATTTTCTATTTATTTTCCTCTTAGAGGTCAAAATTTCCATTCCTGATTTTAACCCAAAGAAGGGCTAAGTAAATTCCATGGGCCACTCTTGAAGAAGGCAAACTGGAAAAAATATACAATGCCAAATGACTAGCCTAACAGGGTGTGGACACCTTGGTCACCACTAATTCTTGTACAGTTTAACCCTAGTGACAATTTTGCAGGAACAAAATAGCTACTGTTTTTGGTATTTGGCCTCCAGGTGTGTCAAATACCTTTTGATTGAGGTATTTGACAGAGCAGGGCTTTTCAACCTCTGCACTATGGCATATAGGGCTGGATAATTCTTTGCTGTGGGAGGCAGTCCTGTGCATTGTAGCACATTTAGCAGCATCCCTGCCCTCCACCCACTAGATGCCCATGGCACCTCCAAGTTGTGATAACCCCAGATGTCTGCAGATGTTGCCAAAATCCTAGGGGGCAAAATCTGCCCCTGGTTGAGAATCGGTGGATTAAAGTCATCATTTTTGTGGGTTAATCACTCATTGATGGGTTAGGTCCTGATGGACCATCTAGTCTGACTTCATTTTGGTCATTAAGTTGACCAGCACAGGAGGCTAGCAATAGATCCATTGCTAATCACTTTCCCCGACAGGGCTGTCCTGTGAGAATGGCTTTTTGACAGCTCTTCCCAAGGGCAACAGCTATAAATCATGGAAAGCAGCCACTTGACATTGGGTATCCACAGTTGGCAAGTGCCTCCTTCTGTCTTCCATTTGCATTTCCATCCAGACGGTGGGACCGAGGGAGGTCAGTTTCAGCAGGAAGTGTGTAGATTTAGGAGGCAACCAGACCTAAATCGAAATTCTGGCTTTATCACTACCTAGCTAGGTGACCCTGGGCAAGTGACTAAACCTCTCTGAAACTGTCTGCTCCTTTATAAAATCAAAATAACTCTACCTACCTTAAAGAATTTGGGAATTAAAGGGCTCAGATGGAGCTAGGCACATAGTAGCACTATAATAAATATTTTCTATTACTATAAATTAAAAGGAAATGAATGCCTGAACAGATAACGTTAGAAATGTCAAATGGGATGTCTGCCAGTGGCCAGGTCTGTCTGAGCTAATCTCAAGTGTTTTCTGATGATCTCTGAAGCATGTGCCCATCTCGAGCTCCCTCAAGGCCCTCTCCACCTGTTCCCTCTCCAATGTCCCCGTTCCTCTGACTCTTGAGGGACCTGAGTGTTCTAGAACAAATAGAAAGGTGTGGATTCATGTAGAAATATGTCAAAAGCATCGTTGGTTTTAGCAGCTGATCTGTTCTGGGGTGTGAAAAACAACCAAAGTCACTAAGCCACAGAGGGATTGAAATGTGAACAGATGGGCAGATGGGAAGGCAGCTCTTCACCTGAGCAGCACGGAAGTTGCTGCCCTGGCTGGGGCTGGAGGAGAGGCCGGAGGACAGGAAGGGTGGCAGAGAGCTGCCATGGCCAGGATCCCAAGGCCAAGCTGCTAGCACCCATCACATATCTGCAGCAGGGTCTATACTAGGCACCAAGGAGAAAGGGCCAGACCCTCAAAAGGATATTTGGTCAGGACAGCCCTGGGTAAAACAACAAAGGAGACTTTTTTAGTACCATCTCTCTTCCCCTCTGCATCATGGAATTTATGCTTGGTAAAGAAGCTAGGAGATCTCCTTTGTCCTAATCCCTTTAGTTCACTGGCCCCAAGAAAGGAGGTAGCAGAATCATGAAGCTGGGGGTTGAGCCAGAAAGATGCTAGAGGTGGAATTCAGGTCATGGATGGGGTTCGGTGCCCCTTCTATAGGGAGTTCTAGGTTTGTTCCAATTGACAGTTTGTGGTTCTAGATCTTCAGCCCAGGATGGACTGCCAGCCCAGTGTTCCTTCTGCTCTGCCAGGCTCCTTCCCCCATCCCTGTGTCTTATTTTAACTCTAAATTCTAGGATAATAGGTATCCAAGGAGATGAGTACTATTTCTAGATCAAATACCAACAATATTTACAATCTTTGTGTCCTTATTTACTTGATGCTGCCCCTAAAAGTAGTAATTCACCACCAAGAAACGTTCTCCTGTCCTAGAATACTAAAGAAAATGAGAAATAAGCAAAAGATGACTTGGAAGTCAGCAATTCTACTTCATCCTATTTAAAATTGGGTGGATTTTAATACCTGCTTTTAGAACCTACAACACACACACTTTTATTTATTTTATTTTTGGCTGCGTTGGATCTTCGTTGCTGCACACGGGCTTTCTCTAGTTGTGGTGAGCATGGGCTACTCTTCGTTGCGGTGCACATTGCAGTGGCTTCTCTTGTTGCAGCACACGGGCTCAGTAGTTGTGGCTCGCAGGCTCTAGAGTGCAGGCTCAGTAGTTGTGGTGCACGGGCTTTGCTCCCCGGTATGTGGGATCTTCCCGGACCAGGGATCGAACCCGTGTCCCCTGCATTGGCAGGCAGATTCTTAACCACTGGGCCAACAGAGAAGCCCAACACACACACTTTAAAACACAACATTTTTCATATTTTAATGAGTACGAGATCAAAGCATACTTATTGTGGAAAACTTAGTAAATATAGAAAAGAACAAAGAGAAAACAAAAATCATTTTAAAAAATTTTGCTACCGAGACTCATTAGTATGTTGGTGACTGTCCTTCGAGGTTTGAATATGTGCATTTAGTTTTGTAACTTTTTTTCACTGAACAATAAGTCATAGCCATCTTTCCTTCTTGTTAAGTATTTCTCTATATCAATTTTAGTGCCCATAGAGTGCCATAATTTATGCCACCACTGCCTATTTTTGGACATTTAAATGGCTTCACATTTTGATGCATTATGAACAGTGCTGCTGTGGGCATTCGTGTGCATATATCTATACCCACATTTGGGGTTAGCTCCTTGGAATAAATTCCCGGCAGTAGACTTGCTAGGTCTCCCCTCCCCTCAGTGTCCCTGCTTCCTGGAGCCTGCCTCTGGTGCATTCACGGGCCCAAACTTTGCATCACCCACCTTCCTCGTGAAGCTTCCTAAACTCCAGGCCTATCTCCATCTGTTGGAGATCTCACGTGTGACAGGATACACATCACACCCCTCCTGGCCTGCTCTCCAAAGGGCAGAACTGATGGCCGTTTGTAACCATGGTGGTCAAGACCAAGAAGGGTTTCTCTACCTCTCCTTATCAGTCAGACTTCTCCTCCATTCCCCACTGACACCATTATCATCAAACATACTTCGTTAGGAAAAGGAAGGGAAGGCGGAAGTTGTGGAAGAGGAATGAGAGAATGGAAGAGAATTTGCAAAAAAAGTACAGCAACAGAGTGACGAGTCTTGGCTTTGAAGGCAAACCATCAGCATTCGAATGCTGCTCTGCCATATTCTAACTGTGGGACCTTGGACATTTAACTTAACTTCTCAAAGCCTCAGCACCTCTATCCGTAAAATGGGTGCAATAACACCTATCTCATATGGCTGTTGTGAGGATCCAAAGACGTAACCCGTGTTAGCCCTTAACCCAGGGGCGACACTGAGAAAGAGCTCAACTAAGCAACATCTGTCTCTCTTTTTTTTTTTTGCAGCTTTTTATGGAAGTAGAGTTGATTTACAATGCTGTGCCAATCTCTGCTGTACAGCAAAGGGACTCACATAGACATGCTTTTTTAAATACTCTTTTCCATGATGGTTTATCCCAGGAGATTGGATGTTGTTCCCTGTGCTAGACAGTAGGACTTTGTTGCTTATCTGTTCTAAATGTAATGCGTAGTTTGTATCTACCAACCCCAAATTCCCAGTCCATCCCTCTCCCTCCCCGCTCCCCCTTGGCAACCACAAGTCTGATCTCTGTGTCGTAACAGCTGTCTCTTGACGCTTACTCTATGAAGCAGAAAGGGGAAAGCTGGAGAAGGAAAGGGGAAGCTGGAAAGAAAAGAGAAGAAAAATTAAGAAAACGGAGGGAGGGGAGGCAGGAAGGGTTTGAGGGTGGCAGTGGAATCGTTTTCACCTGCCCAGAAGTGGCATAGGTATGGAATCCAAAATATACCCAACCCCTTCCCCCCACCTGCCATTCCCCATCGCCTTCCTCTCTGCCCCCAGTAGACCCCATGGCATCCGGGGAACGAAGCCTTCTGTAACTGTGGGACCTGCTCCTCCAAGCTGACACCATGCTGGGTGTCCCTGGGCAAGACCGCTGGCTCAGCCCCCTTCCCTCACACCCACCTGCAGCGGGGTCCCTTTGAGATGGATTTGAGTGGTTTCTCACATCCCACTTAGGGCAAAATGAACTGTCAGTTCAAAAAGAGGTTTTGAGGAGATGTGGTGTCCCCCACCTGGGGCTAACCCTGGCCAGGGAGGTTGTCGATGACTTGAAGCTGAAGACGACAGCCTACGTGAAGGGAGAGGAAAATTCCCCTCCCTGCTAGTAAGAGGCTTCACAGAGCTCACCAGCCTGTTGTTTACTCGGTGTTTCTTTTTCTGGTTTTTTTTTTTTCTTCATACACATCAGCTTCTAAATTTTACAAGCTGTTGCCTACCTTTATCTCTGAAAACAGTGGAACATGCTGGACTCGGAAAAGTAAGTGACAGTGAACCGGAGAATAATGGATGGGGTGATAGAGGCAAGGTCTCCTGCTTTCCTCAGCGCTGTGAGGGTTAAGCCTTTCTGTTAAGCCACGATGACTCCTAACCTGCTCACTCTTCTTTCTCTCCTCCCCCGTCACAGATGTGGAATGTGACAGTCTTAACGCCTAAGACAATTTTAACAGTATGTGCTTCTAAATTCCGCACCCCCCTGCCATTTTTTATTGTGGTAAAATACTCATAAAACTCACCCCCTTAACCATTTTAAGTAGACACTTAGTGGCATTGAGTATATTTGTATCATTGTGCAGCTACCACCATCCATCCATCCACAGAAGTCTTCTCATCTTGCAAAACTGAAACTATACCCATTAAACAATAACCCTCCCTGCTCCCCTCCCCCCACCTCCAGGCCACCACCATTCTACTCTGTGTCTCTATGAATTTGACTGTTCTAGGTACCTCCTGTAAGTGGGATCATACCATATTGCTCCTAGTGTCTCTGGCATATTTTACTTAGAATAATGTCCTCAAGAGTCACCCATGTTGTAACATGTGTCAGAATTTCCTTCCTTTTAGAGACTGAGTACTGTTCCATTGTATGTATATATCATATTTTGTTTATCCATTCATCTGTTGGTAAATAATTGGGTTGCTTCCACTTTTTGGCTAGTGTGAATAATGCTGTTATGATCATGGGTGTACAAATATCTCTTCTAGACTCTGCTTTCAGTTCTTTTGGGTACATACCCAGAAGTGGAATTGCTGGATCGTGTGGTAGTTCTATTTTTAATTTTCTGAGGAACCACCAAACTGTTTTCGACAGTGGCTGCACCATTTTACATTCCCACCAATAATGCACAAATGTTCCAATTTCTCTACATCCTCATCAATACTTGTTATTTTCTATTTTTTGATAATAGCCATTTTATTTTATTTATTTTTTGGCTGTGCCACGCAGCCTGTGGGATCTTAGTTCCCCGACCAGGGATCGAACCCACATCCCCTGCAGTGGAAGCACCGAGTCTTAACCACTGGACCGCCAGGGAAGCCCGATAATAGCCATTTTAATAGATGTGAGGTGGTCTAAATTTTTTTAAAAGGAAGAGAAGCCAAAGCTAGGATTTCAGAATTTATAAATATAGAATAAAATATACTATTTAAAAATGACAAGTTAATTTAACAAATTAATGAGTTTAACACATAAAAATATAATAACTGCTTATATAAGTTCCTTCTGAGATGTCAAAGGAGAAAAGAGAGAAGGAGAGGAGAAAACAGAAAGAATGGGAGAAGAAAAATTAAGTAAAATTGGGGCAAGATGAGGAGAAAAGGTGAAAGGGCTTTGAGGGCAGCATCTAGAATAATCTTTTTGGCATTGTGAGGCCATTGGCCCTCCAGATGCGCCCCAGCCCTCCCGCCTGTATGTACGTATTTTTCTGAGGGACATGGATTGCTTTCTGCAGTGGTTCTCTGTGTTGGGAGGGACACAAAGATGAGCAAGCTACTGTTCCTTACTTGGGCCAGAAGGTCAGAAAAAAGGGGTGGAGACGGGGAGCATCTGGCGGCTACACCGGCTCTGCGTCCAGGCGGAGAGGCAGGCTTCCTCGCTGGGTTGCCTGTGCCAATACCCCAGCGCGGGCACAGATCAGAGGCAGGGCTGGGTGGCATTCAATCTTGTGTTTCATGCACTTTTAAAGCCGCTTCTGAAGGAACGAATGCATCACGGTTCTTTCGTTTCAGGGAAAGCGCCTGTGAGAGAGCAGGAGGTGGGGAAAACTCAGAGCTGGGAGGGGCCGCCCTGGGCTTTGGTCCAACAAAGCCGCCGCTGCCCATCAGCTGGGCTCTTGCCCTTTGAAAACCGATCGGCCAGGAGCCCCTCGGCCTCTTTCCCTCGGGCCAGTCACATCACATTTTACAGATCCTCAGGAAAGAAGACCCAAGTCCCTGTCCTCTGGGTTTGTGTCCTGGCATCCCCGACATATCAGTTTTCTGGGCAAACACAGGCTCTAGGTGAACAGCAGCATTTTGCTTCTCTGGTCCCTTAACGGGGTCACGCTTCCATGGAATTCCACGACCAAACCAGATGAATAGAAAGAAAATGAGCAGAGCCGAATAAGTAGACAGGGCATTGCTGGTGTCTCAATGGGAGTGTCACCTATTCACAAAGCAGGCAGGAAATCTTTAATTAACCCTGTTTCCAGACACAAAAGCCCGTGATAACATTTTATCCTATTTAAATACGTATCTTCAAAGAAGGCGATGTGGGAGCACTTTTATTTTTGTTATTGGACTGCTAATTTAACACCATGTATATTTTAAACTGTCGTACGAGAACACAAAACCTGTACCTATGAACACAGAGGATGGGGGAAAATCCTTCTTGGAACTCTCCCTTCTCTCTTCCATTTTTATTCCACAGTGGCACATTGCTCTTGAGAAAATCCTGCCCTGGATTTTTATTAGTCTTTTGTAGGCAGTCAGGTATTAAAACCTCATAAATCCATTATGTGCTTCTCAGCCCTGCTTTTCAAGTTGCCTCTCCACGAGGTGTGGACTAATGAGATGGAGGGGGAAGCAGCTGCTTTCTCCCTCTTAGAAGGGGCTGAGCCCAGAGACAGACCATCCTTCAGAGACCCTCAGGGCAGGCTTCCTCCCTGTACTCACCATATTCTTACTGCCCCAAGTTTTAATTTAGAACTATTTGAATTACCAGAATATGCTCCCATATGTGGCATAAAAATATGCCTGCACATGTAGAAAGGGATATATTGGTTTTGCTCCATCAGAGAGGGTCTTTTTCTATTTTGTAAAAAAAGTCTCAAGATTACCATTATGTCATCTTAGCAATGAAATTGTTTAAAAATTTTTGTTAGTGCATATGCTAATAATATCTAATATTTTTCTAATTTCTAAAAATAGAGCCGTATTCTGATTTCCACTTTACAAGGCACTCTCATAGTATTATCTCATCAGCGCCTCATCACAAACCCTTTGAGACAGGGATTGTCATTCCTACTTGACAGATGGGGAAACTGAGGTTCTGGGTGGCTGACTGAGTTCCTTAAGGGAACACAGCTAGAAAGCAATATTGTGGGACAAGGACCTGCATCTTCCAATGCCCGGTCCAGTGCCCGTTCCCTTTGGCCCTGCTGCCTTGTCACAAAAAACACTTGATAAAGCATTGCTGGAAGGATGGTGGGTCCGGCTCTGTGAGATTAGTGACCGCTTTGGTCAGAACGGCCAAGTGTGGTTATCAGTTTGAGCCCAGACAAAGGCACCAGGCTGAGGCTGCCGGTGGGTCCTGGAAGCTTCCTGTGCCCCCTCACAGTGGGCGCCAAGGAGCACCCACCTGAAGGAGGGATGTTGATAACCTAGGGCTGGCCTCCACAGAGATGCCTCTTTCTAACTCATGCAAAAGTGTACAAACAGCTGGCCGTGGCCCGGCGTTAGTGGTCAGAGCTCTTTCACAAGGTGGGAGGGGACTTTCCTGTGCTGACCCTCTCAGTAGGCGGCAGGTCCCACAAGCCAGAGAGAAAGGATGTGGTAGCAGAGACTGGCCTCTGCAGCGTGGGAAACAGATCTGCATGCCATCGGAGGGGTGCCTGCCAGAGTGTACGCTCTGCCCTGAGCTCAAGTCGGGCTCTGGATGGGGGCCTGGGCCTGAGGAGATCAGGGCTCTGGTCCCAGTTCTGCCACAGATCCCTTTCTGTTTTATTTCTGTATTTCTGTTGACACAGTATGTTCACAGAAGCAATCTCTGTGGAGTCCCACCACAACCCTGTGGAGTTGGCCCGTGATGCTCAGAGAGGTTCAGTGACTTGCCCATGGTCCACAGCACTTTGGCCCCCAAGGCCAGGGCACTTGCCACCTCCCTTCGTTGTGTCTCAAGAGCTGCAGTGATTCAGGCAGGTCCTATGTCCCTTCTGAATTGGATTTCTCATATGAAAAATGAGGGAGTCGAGGCCAGAACCAAACCAGTTTCTTGATCTTGCTGTGATCAAAACATGTTTTTCTTTCCACTGACTTTTCCATGTTGCTCATTTCTGTGGCGGACGATGCCTCTTCTCTCGTTATCTCTTGGGAGCAGCAGAGCTGAGGCTACCTGCCCCTCGGAGCATGGCGGTGTGTCCTTGAAGGGGTCCGAGGGGCAGTGTGGACAGGGAGGCAAGGGGAAGGAGGCTCTGGAATGTGGTGGACCACAAATCCTGCCCCTCCCCCATGACAGCCCTCCTGTCATTTTCTTTTTTTTTTTGTGGTATGCGGACCTCTCACTGTTGTGGCCTCTCCCGTTGTGGAGCATAGGCTCTGGACGCGCAGGCCCAGCGGCCATGGCTCACGGGCCCAGCAGCTCTGCGGCATGTGGGATCTTCCCGGACCGGGGCATGAACCCGTGTCCCCTGCATCGGCAGGCAGGCCCTCAACCACTGCACCACCAGGGAAGCCCTGTCATTTTATTTTTGTTTAATGTCCTGGTTATTCAACCTTCTTGTCTTCTTTCCCCCATACCCACCCTATGGCCATACTGGTCTCCTCTGGGGCTCAGCCAGAGGGAAGCAGAGAGCAAAATTCATATCGTTCTTGGTGGGAAATCGTTAAATCCCACCCAGAGTGTCTGTGGGGCTTTGAGGCTGGAAGCAGGCCAGAAAGGAGGGCTTCCTGAGCTCCACTCCTCGTGTTCTAGACCCCTGTCCAGGTTTTAACCACCAAGGAAGCCATGCCAGGCGGGAATCCTCCCCACAGGAGCCTGGCACTCTGTGTGCCAGCCAGCCCTGCAGGAGGAATAAGACATGGGCCCTGATTGCGGGGAGCTCCCGGGAGAAGCAGATGTATAAACAGATCATTTTCTTGAGTCTCCAGCAATCCAAGGCCAGGATTGAGTTTCTGCAAGTACAGCTGCTGAACCGTAAATCGTTCTACTAGCTGTAGGGCTTCCACCCCGTCATGTCCAGTGAGGAGAGACAGGCGGGGAGGGACAGGCCCACTCACACCACCCCTGACCCCACTCTGCCGTGGCCCGGGCCATCTGAAGATCTGCTCAGGCAGGGACGTCTTCCTTGCAACACTCAGACCCTCGCTTGCCTCTGTTTTCCTGAAGTAGCAACGGTGGGAGTTAAATGTAGGACGTGCTTTCAGGAGGCTCTGGCCAGAGGGCTCCAGGTGGCACCTCATCCTCCGGGACCTCCGCCCTGGCCTCTGGGGTCCCTGAGGGGGAGGGACAAGAAAGGGCGCTGCTGAGAACCAGGAGCCCTGGCTGTCCCTGAGACTGAGGTGGAAGCTTAAGGGGCCCCCATGCCCACAGGCAGCATGGGGAAGGGGGAAAACAGAGGGAGGAGATGGGGCAGGGTGGGCAGGTGGTATCTGAGTGATGACTGAGGGTAAAGGAATCAGACTCCCGAAGAGCACGCTGCTCTCAGAGAAACAGGAAGAAAATAAAAGCGGGTCACTGGCCGCTGTGCCAGAGCACAAGGAGTGAAGACGGGAGAGCTGTGCCTGCAGCCTGCACACTGACCAGCGTGGTCCCCACCTCCCATCCCACTTCTCCACACAGCCCCGGCCCGCCCGCCCCTCAGGCAGAGCTGGGACTGAGGTCCTTTGCCCCCAGTCCCGTACACTGGGTGGCGGCAGTGCAGGGCAGAGGAACACTTGCTGTGGGCAGCCCGGGCAGCTGCTGTTTAGGAAACCTCCCGCTGCGGCCAGTCCAGTGGGCGAAGGATTTCTCATGTCCCTCGGGAAGTGGCTGAGGTGACTCTGGGCTGGAGGAGGGAAGGGGACCGACACCTCTTCTCTGACTCAGTTCGTGCCCCGAATTCAGAGCCGAGGAGCACTGCTGGAAAGTGCTGTGCAAATGTAAAATACTTTCAGTGTCACGGTCAGCGTCATGACTGGGCACATCGTGTGCCAACCCTCCAGCTGGCCTCCAGAAGTAGGTGCTCCGCGGCGGGTGACGTGGGCCTTGCCGCCTCACAGAACAGCACCTCTGCCTACCAGCTGTGTGACTTTGGGCAAATAACTTAACCTTCGTGATCCTTGCCTCCTCTCCGTAAGATGGGGAGAATATGACCCATCTCCCTGGTAGGGTTCTGAGGATTAAATACACTTTTATAACCAGTGCTGGGAACATAGGAGATAGTAATAGATACCAGCTCCCTTGTGGGGGAAAAACTAGCATGAATGTTTTAAAGGGCACGAGGACATCCGAGGTTGGTGGGAAAGCAGAGTAGGAAGGAGAGGGTGGCTATTCTTAGGGTCTAGGTGACAAAGCCCCAAGAGGGGCTCGGTCTCCTCCACTGGGCGCTGTAATTGATAAGTTAAAGGTATTCGAATGTTGGCTAGCTGCTCAATGGGTATAGCTGTGGGGAGTATTAGATCAGATTGGGCAGCTCAGAAAGGGCCCAAACCAGGGCTCACCCCAGGCCTCTCCCTCCCCCCATTTTAGCTACTCATCCACCTTGAGGCAAAGTTGGGCTCTGCCCTAAAGGACTGTGGCAGCATGTGTAGGAGAAGCCACTTCCCACTCCCTGCCACCCCACCTTCCCTTCCCAGGCTCTCTCCCAGTAGAAGAGACCCAAGGCCTTTGGGACCTGAGTCCAGAAGGATTCCTTAAAGTCACTCCGGCCCTGCACGATGCTGGGAGGCCTGAGGCCTGGGCCTCCTTGGGCTGCTGCTTCCACAGCAGCTGGGTTTCCTCTGCTGCCTGTCACAGCTCCGCTCTCTTAAAGGTCAGCACCTGGCCCCAGCCTGCAGGGGCTTTGCTTCTGGTCAGGGCAAGAGACGGGAGAGGGATGTGGGCAGAGGAGGGGAAGGAAGGGAGTGCCAACCCAGTGTGCAGAAATGTGTTTGGGAGACACTCACAGAGGAGAGAGGCTCACTCAACCTAGGTACGACCCGAAAGTCAGTGACTTGACAACCAAGCAGCCTCTTGGCTGTCGGTGGGGAGGACCCACCTGCCTTCTTTCTTTATCACCAGTACCTGCAGGAACTCAACATTTCGTGAGCACAGTTCTGAAAGATCACGAGAGAGAGGAGATATCATTTTGACCCCTTCATCCCAGAGCAGTGGGGGATGGGGACTGAAGCTGCTGTGGGTTCAAGATTGTCCTCAAGTCAGGCGATTTCTCAGGGGAAGGCCTCTAAGTCCTGCTGAGACAGTTCAGAGCGCTGAGCCTCTTTCTAAGAGTGGTCCACAGGGTGACTAGAGCAGGTCCCCAGGGAAGCGGGGTGCATAGGTTGCTTAGGCAGGGCTCACACCCAATGAAAGGTACAGAGAAGCCTGCTGCCAAAGGCCGGAAACCAACTTCAGTGGAGGCCCGGGGTCCTTCTCAGCACCCAGTATAGGACTTTTCCCCACCTGCCCTGTGCCTTAGTATCCCCTGTAAAATGGGCAAACAGGATTTCCTGATGAGCCTCGTGGGGCTAAATGAAGTGATGATCTTGTGATTCCCTCTGCTTTTCTGGGAGAAAGTTGGGACAGTGGTGCCATTTGTGATGTGTCTCCATCTGGAGTACTAAGTATTTGTTCAATAAGCTACTTTTTCTTTTTTTTTTAATGTATTTATTTGGCTGCGTCAGGTCTTAGTTGCGTGGGCTCTTCTATGTGGCGCGAGGGCTTCTCTCTAGTTGTGGCACGTGGGCTCTACAGTGTGTGCTCAGTAGTTGCGATGCACGGGGCTTAGTTGCATGTGGCATGTGGGATCTTAGTTTCTCGACCAGGGATCGAACTCTTGTCCCCTGCATTGGAAGGTGGGTTTTTAACCACTGGACCACCAGAGAAGTCCCTCAATGAGCTATTTCTTAAGCCCCTAATGCTCAATCCTTGATTGCATCATGAACTTACTGCATCTATCCTCAAGAAGCTTAGGGTTTCAGAAAGATATAAGACATTTCACACAAAATAATCAGAGCAGTAATTCTGAATTTTTCTTTCAATCTCAACCCATGTTGGATGACACTGGAATCTGTGCTCCCGTGGACTCACAGAAATCCCACTCTCACCCTACTCCCAACTTTCTCCCCTGGTCAAGAAACTTTTGGAAAGCAAATAAATGAAAATGATTTTAACAAAGGCATAATTTGACTCCACTCTAAATTTGTCATAGGTGTAAGTAAGTTATTTCCAAGTTTTGTATTCTATCTATTATAATAACAATGTTCTTATCACACCTCTTAATGGATAATGGTCGAGAACCAATGCACTAGGCACTGAGTCTCAGGCAATACTATAATTGTGCTTTATACCAGCCTTATTGTTGACTTAAATATTCACATAAATCTTACATGTGAAAACAAGCTATAGGTTGGAGTTTTTCACATTATAAAAATTGCCAAGAGTGCCTGATAAAAGCCAAATCTTTTTATAAAAAATAAGTATATATTTTATGGGGAACACAGATGCATCTTCACATTTGATTTGAAGCAGAGTGGGTGGAAGAGTTAAAAGGTTTCAAAAGGTCCTGCTTAAACCATTCTCTAAAATGTCTCTATTTTCTCTAAACTTACCTGAGAAGAATATTCCACAGTCACCCTTGTTTACATGCTCCAGAGCCTACTGTCTTAGGTTTAAGAGGTTCCAGACTAAACTTTTAGAGCTGGGAGAGATCTCGAGGTGGCTCATTGGCTGGCTGAACAGGAAGAGACCTCCAGCGGTGATGGGGGGCTTGACTGGGAAGCGGGGTGGTCTCTGAAAGGTGAAGCAGCACTATAGTGGGCACAGCTGCTACGGTTTTCTTTGTATATTAAAGAGTACCGTGGGGGCCTTCCCTGGTGGCGCAGTGGTTGAGAGTCCACCTGCCAATGCAGGGGACATGGGTTCGAGCCCTGGTCTGGGAAGATCCCACATGCCACGGAGCAACTAGGCCCCGTGAGCCACAACTACTGAGCCTGCGCATCTGGAGCCTGTGCTCCGCAACAAGAGAGGCCGCGATAGTGAGAGGCCCGCGCACCGCGATGAAGAGTGACCCCCGCTTGCCACAACTAGAGAAAGCCCTCGCACAGATACAAAGACCCAACACAGCTAAAATAAATAAATTAATTAATAAACTCCTACCCCCAACATCTTCAAAAAAAAAAAAAAAAAGACTAGCGTGGGTTCGTGTCAACTCTTTTTCCAGCTAAATTAACCCTTTTTTCTTTACTCTTTATTCCACTCTCCAAGCTGTTTCCCTTTGTCATGCCCCTACTGAAACTTCTCCAGTTCTTCTCCATTTGGCACACGTTGAGAAGTTCTAAACCAAACACCAAAGTTCAGGGAAATGTGAGAAACTGTGCTTCTTTGACTCCAGGGCAGGCTTGTGTCTTAACCGTAGGGCTACCCTGACAAATCACCCTTACCTGGCCCAGGTCTACTATCTTTTCAGATCCATTGGATGTCTGCCTAATTGGGTCTTGGCCTGGGCTGGGACTGGGGTGACAGACCACAGGGCAGTGGCCATGGAGTAACATGGTCCAGCCAGTGCATGCTTCTGGATTCTGAGTAACCTCTCAGCATGGAGCTAGGTGTTTTGGTTTGAGGCATGGGAGACAATGGAGAAGTAGAAAACGTGGCGCCACAGTCAAGAAGCTCACTCCCAAATGGGCAAGGCAAGACCCATGGTCAAGAGCAGTAAAGAATGTAGTCATGATAAATGGCTTGGTGCAGAACAAGAATTGGCATTTGCAGGCAACCTTGACTGATTGGTAGAACCTGGATCCGTGTACTGACAGGACAGGGGAGGGGTCCCGGGTGAGGGATCAGCTGTGGTCTGGGCATGGAGGGGGCAGGTGTTAGTGAGGCCGCACAGAGGCAGACCTGGCTGGGTGGGGAGAGATGTGGACAGGGGACACAGGTGGAAGGTTGGGTGACCAGGGTATGAGGCGCTGAAGCCACATGGCAGCGGGGGGAGTGGGAGTAGGGGTGAGAGGTTTGCAATGTGATGCAAAAGCAAAGCGGAACTTCTAGGCGGGTTTTGAAGGGGAAGGGGAGGGAAGGGGGGCATGACCACCAATAGACTGCAGTGTGTGGCGGATCGAGGTGGATGTGTCACATCATGTAATTGCCACCGTCTTGTGGTCACAGAAGCATGGTTGTGGAAGCTAGATAGGCAGATCTAGGGGGACCTTTGAGCTAATCGAGACTGACCTCCTTTTCTTTTGATTTCTTTCTGGTTTAGTTTTCATTCCAGTTAATGCCCCTCCCCTACCATTTTCAAAGTCATGCATATTTCATTTAGAAAATGTTTAAAGTACAGAGAAGAATAAAAAAACAAACAAACCGCGATCATAATCCATCTTTGTAGAATAATCATTGTTACCAGGGTCATCGATTTCTTTCCAGTCTTTATTTTTATGCATTAGCTTCTTTACATGGTTGGGATTAAGCAATATAAATAATGCAACTGTTCATTAACCATATGGGTTTGAATATTTTTAGGGCCAGGGTGTTTTAAACCCTTTTAGTGACCAGGATCTCATTACATCTTTAAGCATACTACGCCTTTTGAAAAGAGAGATAGCTTTAAAAATGTTTTTCCATTTATGAAGTAATATATGCTTACCTAGAAAATATGCAGAACTTAAAAGCGTAAAAATTTTAATCATCTATAATCCTATTGTCCAGAAATCACCTAACCTATTGTTGATATTTTGCAGTATTTCCTCCTAGTATTATTCCAAAATAATGTGCATTTTAAAAACAAAATTGGAATCACATCATACAGTTTGGATCTTGCTATCTTCATTTACTGTAGCATACAAGTTTCCATTTTCTGACAGTTGTGAACATTATATTAACCTAACATTTATTGAGTACTTGGAAGAAACAAGGCCATTCAAAGCATTTTATGTATATTCACTCATTTTAATCTTCACAACAGTCCTTGAAGATAAGTACTATTTTTCATTCCCATTTCACAGACAAGATAACTGAGGCACAGAAGGTGGGATTTGAAGCTGGACATTCTGACTCCACATCCAGCACTCCTGCCCACCGTATGGCCTCTCCAACCCGTTCTCAGTGAAGCTTCTTCTACTGATCAAGTACACACACACACACACACACACACACACACACACACACAGTGTGTGTGTATCATGGAAACTCTTTTCCATGAGACAGACTTTCAAATATTGAAAGCATCTCTGAGGTCCCCAAGTCTTGCCTTTGCCAACCTTAACATCCTCAGCCGTTCTTCATGGTTTGAAAGCCCTTCGCCATATTCCTCTTCACTCAGGCAGGTCCAAGTTCTTCTGTGTCCCTTTAACTGGGCAACTAGAAACAAAAGTAAGGCTATGGGGTAATCTGCTCAAGGCTGGTTGCAGCCAGCCTCTCAACCTGTGTGTGCTGGACACTGGACACCTGCCAGCATAGCCAGAAGTGCATTGGCTTTTACGTATAAGACCTGAACTACCATAACAGAGTGCTTTTTCCAAATCCCTTGGCCCCTCACAGCTCCATGGCCTGGCTTGTCCAGCCTTTTGATTCTTTGCCTGGTCCCACAGAGCACATCCCAGAAGAGAGACATCTAGGGATTTACAAGGGCCTTAGTGTGGCTGGGCTGAGAACTTCCAGGACAACCTGGCGGGGATCAAAATGACAGTGTCTGGCCGGCCTGGGTCAGTGGGGCGGGTGGGGAGACCCAGATCTGGCGGCAGGGCTGGCAGCTGCCCCAGTAGCACCTGTGGTTCTCCAGACGGCTTCCCAAGAAAGCATCAGCAGTCCCAAGAGCCAGTCTGCGAGAGTCTGAGTGGGTGGGAGGGGGCAGTGAGGAAGGGGTCTTCTGGGTGGGTGCCGGCACAGCACAGATGGCACAGCCAGTAGGGCTCTGCCCCTTCCCTGGGTCTGCGTGAGAACAAGAAACGCAGCTTTGCTTGCCTGTCACCTGGCACTGAGTTGAGGTTGGCGTCAGGACTGGCTCCAGGTAAAATTGCCAAGATCACGGACTTTGTCCTTAATACCTTTTTCCCTTTGGGGTCTCCTGGGCTGGTCAGTCCTCCTTTCTCTCAGGGTCCTGATAGAGGAGAGAGAGCAATGTGATAAACAGTTTCATAGTAAGGCATTCACAGTGCACAGAAGCTTAATGTGTTACCCCTCTCAGGGTCATTTCCATTCTATCAGAGACCTCTTAGAGACCCAGATGCCTCCATCTGAAGGTATTTTCTGAGAGGGGACTTCCTGCTGTCCCTCAGATTACAACAGGGTGGCCAGCAGCCTCTTCACCTCTGTGCATTAAGAACAAATATACACACGGGTAGTGATCCTTTATATCCTTGTGCCTTGATTTCCCCATTTGTGAGAAAAGGATAATAATAATGCATCCCTCATAGGGTTTTCTGAGAATTAAATGAGATGGTGCATGTAAAGCTCTTAGAATTAAAGCTGGAACATAGTTAGCTTTCAATATATGTTAGCTCTTATTATTACTGTGAGTTATTAATCTGATTATAAAGCAGCTTCGCATTTCTTATGCCATTTTATCCCTATGACAACCCTCTGAATTTAGTTTTATTGCTCTGATTTTATAGGTAAAGAAAGGAAATTATGTATGCAGCTAAGTAAGAGTGGAGCAGAGCTGAATGCTCTCTGAAAGGGTTGTTCATTTCCCCTGCTCAGCAGGGTTTAGGGAGAGCCCCGGGGCACAGCCCTGGGCCTGGCACCCTGGAGGCACAGAGAAGCCCCAGAATCAGAGCCCACCTTGGGCAGCTCACCAGAATCTCAGAAAAAGTGCCAGCAGCCTGGGAGAGGTGCCATTTCAACCCATAATATTGTACTTAGCAGTGAAGCTTCACTTCTAACCAGCTCCCTGTCTTCCGAAGGGGGAAACCAGGGTGGCTCTTTCTGTTCCAAACACATATAAAATAGAGAAAATAATATAATGAGCTGTCTGTACATATTTCAGTATGTATCTCTAAAAGTTAGGGACTTTCTAAAAAAACATAACCACAATACCATTATCCTACCTACACAAATTATAATTCCTTAATATCATCAAATATATGGTCAGAGTTTAATTTTCTCCAATCTTTTTTTTTCCTTTTTCAGCATTACAGTGTGTTTGTTTGAAGGAGGAGCCAGCTGGCTTATATGCTGCTTCATCTTTTATATCTATAGTTTCCTTCCCCATACCCCGTCCTCCCCACAACCCTCTTTATTTCCTTGAACTGAATTGTTGAGGAAGCCAGGTTGTTTATCCCATAGAGTCTCCCACAGTCTGGATTTTGCTGACTGCATCCCTGTGGTGTTGTGTGACATGTTCCTCTGCCTCCTGTATTGTATAAACCGGCAGATGGATCTGGAAGCTTGATGGGATTCAGGTTTGATGTTGTAGCAAAAATACTTCAAGGTGGTTTGGTGTATTTCATCAGGAGGTTCATGATGTCCCGAGGTCTTTCTTTTGGTGACATGAGAAGCAATTGATGATCATTGCTTAGAGCTGCTATTTCATTAGGGGTTAGCTCTTTATTCATTTATTTGGTGGAATATTTCTATAAAGTCCTCATTAACTATTTGGTTACCCTGATAAATACCAAGGATAAACGCTTATTTATATTGATTTGTTATCTTTAGATAAAATGATGGATACGATGCTTGCGATTGAATTCAAAATAACCCCAGGAAGGGGGGAGTGGGTAGGCATGTAGTCAAGGAAGAGCCCTGAGTTGATCATTGTTGAGCTCGAGTGATAAGTGCACAGAGGGTTCATTCCACTATTCTACTTTCGTGTGTGTTTGGTGTATTTTATAACCAAACGCAGGGTTGTTTTTTTTTTTTTTTTCGGTAAAAAAATATTAAGGAAGGACTTGGTTCCCAAGCATCCTACAAAGGAAAGCAATGAGTGTGTTGGTTGGTTCTAGTGTCATGATGACTGCACGGACTTAAACATATTTACGTGTTTTAATCCATTGCAGCCATTTTCTTATGGATGCTTAAGTGGTTCTATCATTGGCCAGTGGGAGCCTCTTCATGTTGGTGCCTAAGTTCTTTCTGACCCAAGTCCAGTGGTATTTGATAGCATCCTCGCTTTCAGTATGGCAAGAGTCCTATTTGCATTGTGCATCTCCTACCCAGACCTGGGCCATATTTCCACGGTAGGGCTCTGTCTTTCCCTAAGAGTCTTTTCTGTGCCTGGCCACTGTTATGAAAAAAGATCTCTTAGAGGCTCCAGTTAGACTCTGTCACCAGTAGCAGAATTTTCCTCTCTACATACCAAACAAGCGTGCCTTTGCCTCCCTTCACCTCCCCACTGCCGCTCCACTCCCACCCCACCCGAGCAGGTGTCTCGGCGATGCGTTGACTGTGCTGGTGGGTGGGTGGAGGGGAAGGGAGATTAAAATCTGACTTTTAAGGCTCAGGCAGTAACTTGCTTGAGGCTGGCTCCCCCTCCCCAGCCTCAGCCCCACCCCCAGACTCAGAACCAGAGAGAAGGAAAGGAGAGCAGTGAGAGTTCAGTATCTCTATCTATCTATCTATCTAATTTAGGCAGGTTTATCTCGCGCAGTAAATCAGAGAGAAACGTTTAGGGAGGAAGCAGTGGGCTACTCCGGTTTACCTAGCTTCATCCAATCTGCTGGGGCAGTTGCGGGGTGTGCAGAGCCCTCCAGAGACAATGTAAGACGAAAGGGCACAGAGAACTAGAGGAGAATCGGCCAAGAACGGCCTTCAGATACGTGAGGTGCCACCAAGTAGAAGACAGCCCATACTGGTTAACGTCCAAGGGCAGAACTAGACCCTGTGGGTCAGGGTGACAGGGAGGCTGGTGACAAGTAGAACCACCCAGTGATGGAGTGAGAAGCTGCCACATGAAACAGGGAGTTCCCTTCCCAGTGAGAGTTCCGAAAGGTCTGTAAGAGCTCCAGTCAGGAATGTTTGGGAAGGGGGTTCCCATATGACGACCGGGCACATACTCAAAGAGAGAAGAACATGGGGTTTTTGGGGCAGAGGAGAAAAGACCCAGGCCTCACGGTTGGACACGCCAGCTGTGTGAACTTGGTCAGTTCCTTCCCACTCTTTTACACAGTGGGGGTAATAATCACACCTCACCCTCAAGGCTACGTTAAAGAAGAGGTGAGCTGAGAAACTCTGGGGATCCCTGGGGGTATGACTGAATGCTTCTCACATCTCTGCTGGGGAACCTGCACATAGGCAAGAAGCAGCTGCATTTGTTTTCAAAACAGTGTCCAGGTTGAAACTGCTCCCAGATGAAGTTGCATGATAGAAAGACCCAGTGTGAAGGAGTTGGCTAGCAAAGGGAGGAAGAAGCCAAGCTTGCCCCCCGGGGCAGTGGATGGAGGCTGTGGGGGGAAGCTGGTCATTTCAGAGGATAGAATCACCCAGAGGCCCGAATAGTGAGTCTGAATATGGAAATATTGCTTTTCAAATAGAGGTCTCAGAATAGAGTTCTCTGTAAGACTATAGCTGTGTGTGTTTGTGTGTGTGTGTGTAAATCTTAAAGGAAATGAATGGTGGCAGCCACCTGAGGAGTCCACACCTGGCACCCTTCCAGGCCTGACCTATAGAATATTTACTTGAGCTGGAGGGTAAAGGCCTGAGGAGCAGACCTGCGGGGAGGCCAAAGGCAGGGGCCAGAGTGGAGGGTTTCCACGCACCGGCGTGTGTCCCATAGCTCTGAGTGCCAGGCTGCACAGGGCGTGGACCAGGCCAACAGGACAGGGAAGTTCTAAGCCGTGGGGCCATCCAAGCCTGTCTAGCAGTTATGCTATGCGGGAGGGGCATGACCAGACAAGATGGGCAGCAGTCTTTCTCACGAATATGTACGCATTTAAAGCACTTCCTATACATGCCTCTGTCCCCTTTGATTTTTATTTCTTTGAAAAAAACCATGACAAATTAAATATAAAAGTTGCAGGAGGACCCGATTTTAATGATGGCAAAATCCTAGTAGAAGTGTAATTACATCTTTTCTAACCTGGCTATAAAACAGCGATCTCGGTTATGTTGTTACTGCCTCCTTGACATAAGTCCTAAATTTTTCCTTCTTAATTTTGCTGCATTTCAATAGATAAAGTCAGTTTTGTTAGACTTGCTTTTCCCTGTGTGCACACACTGTGTGTATGGGTGTGTACAGCCACACTTAGCGATAGGTATGGTTCTGCCAACCTGGGCTGCTGCCTAAAACATTTCCTAAGTTTTTTATTGTGAAAGTTTCTCAGAATATCATTGAAAATAGTACTTCCAGGAAAATATAAGTGAATATATATTTGATCTCAAAATGAGGAAACATTTTCTAAGCATATGACTAAAAGCAAAAAAACTGATGTTGTAAATTGCAATTTCTATGTGTCAAAGACACCAAATGAAAAGTAGACGACAAAGTGGAAAGATATCTGCAATATATACAATGGGAAAAGGGTGAATATCTCCAGTATGTAACATGCTTTTAGAACTCACTTAAGAAAGAACATCAAAAAAACAAAGGAAGAAAGAAAGCAAAAGTCATCCCCACACCAGTCCTAAAACAAGAAACACACATGAAAAAAATGTTCAACGTTTAATAATCAAAGAAATGCAAAATGTAAAATTAGAATCTGCTTTTTGCTTACAGGTAGGCTGTTTGGGGTTTTGTTTGTTTAATGATCATACCCAGTGCTGGTGAGACCGCAATGAATTAGAGCCTTTCAAAAACTGCTCAGGGTAAATTGGCACCGCCTTTCTGGAAAGTAATTCGGCCCTCAACTTAAAGAATTTCAAAGATATTTATTCGTGGTGGCTGCATTTTCCTGTGTCTTAATTTATTTCTTAAGAAATAATCAGAGGGATGAAAATATCTATGTTTAAGGATGTGTATTGCAACACTATTTATAATACAAATCAACAATAACCTAATTTCTAATAATAGGGTTGCTAAATAACTGTATATACCAAAAATAGCCATAAATAAGGTAGTCCTAAGTAAAATCAAACAAACAAAACCCCTAAGGTTTTGAAAAAAATGCATTAGAATAAACATTTAAAAAAATAACAATATGTGAACAGTGATTATGTTTGAGTGCTAGGGTTGTGGGTAGGTTTTCTTTCCTTTTTCTTTTTCATGCTTTTCTATATTTTCCAATTTTTCTATCATTAACATTTCTATTCCTGTTATCAGAAAAGTTATATAGAATATAAAAATTATTTCTCTCACTTTTGAATTGAGAAATCAAATTCATCCTGATGTTACCCAATGACCTAAGGAAGAGCAGTTTTGGGGCAAGAGAAATAAGGAGTCCTGCGTAAGACAGGCTAGAACTGACTTGTTCATTAGATCTCCAAGTGGATGTTCAAGTCTAGATTTCGGGGGAGAGTCGGGGCTGTAGATACAAATATTGGGGTCAACAGCATATGGATGGGATTTTAAAGCCCTGAGAATGAATGATGAGATCACAAAAGGAATGAGTTTAAGAAGATTAGAGAAGAGGTCCAAGGCCTTACCCTCAAGACTCTCTAAGACATCTGGGAGACACAGAGGCATCAGCAAAAGAAACAGTGCCCCTGCTACCACCATGGTGCCCAGAGCAGGCAGTTAGAAACATTTCTGCAATGACTAAAGGAACAAACAAATGAACTCCAGGGACTGATTTATTCTAAAACCTCAGATCATTTGCCTGCCCCCTTTCCTTTATCTCTCCCTCTCCTTTCAGGCCCAATTCTTGAATAATGGGGGTGGGGGGCATGCATCGTTCTTGAATAAAACCATATTTGGCTAACAAAAAATGCCAGATTAAAAAACGCTGATACAACGCTTATCACCATCAACAGTAGCCACTTCAGCGCAATGGGAAGTAATCCAGCCCTGGAGGCCAGGCTGAGACTTAATTCCTTTCCCCAGTGAATCCCCTTGAATAAATGTGCAACTGGATCTTACAACCGAAAATCAAGAGTCTCCGTCTTCCAGTTAAACTGATTAGTCCTGTGGGCCTTTGGTTTAGAGCCAACACGTTTGGACTATTTAAATGGACTCAGCCCTGCAAATGGATAAATCTTGCCTGCCAAACTTTTTAAAAAAGATTTATTTCCATACCAGATCACATCTTTTTAGTTTTAGGAACTCCTTTTTTTGTCTTTTTTTTTATGTTTATGGCAGCTTTATTTATAAGTGCCAAAACATGGAAGCAACCCAATATCCCTCAGTAGGTGAATGGATAAATAAACTGTGGCATATCTGGAGGATGGAACATTACTCAGTGCTAAAAAAGAAATGCGTTATCAAGCCATGAAAAGACATAGAGGAAACGTAAATGCATATTACCAAGTGAAAGAAGCCAATCTGCTAAGGCTAGGTACTGTATGGTTCCAAGTATATAACATTCTGGAAAAGGTAAAAATATGGAGATAATAAAAAGATCAGCAGTTGTCAGGGTTTTTGTGGGGGAAGGGATAAGGGATGAATAGGTGTAGCACAGAGGATTTTTATGGCAGTGAAAACTCTCTGTATGATACTATAATGATGCGTACATATTATATTTGCTCAAACCCACAGAATGTCTAGCACCAAGAGTGAACCGTAATGCAAACTATGGATTTCAGATGATTATAATGTGTCAATGTAGGTTCATCAACTGTAACAGATGCACCACTCTGCTGGGAGATGTCCATAAGGGGAGAGGCAGTGCATGTATGGGGGCAGGTGATACAAGGGAAGTTTTTTTTGTTTTGTTTTGTTTTTTTGCGGTACGCAGGCCTCTCACTGCTGTGGCCTCTCCCATTGCGGAGCACAGGCTCCGGATGCGCAGGCTCAGCGGCCATGGCTCACGGGCCCAGCCGCTCCGCGGCAGGTAGGATCCTCCCGGACCGGGGCATGAACCCATGTCCCCTGCATCGGCAGGCGGACTCTCAACCACTGCGCCACCAGGGAAGCCCAAGGGAAGTTTTTCAAAAGGAAAAAAGTAAAGAAAGTAAATGTATAGCATTTTATTTATTGCCTTAAGTTTAAAGCACTTTTACATATGATATTAAATTTAGAAAACTGCTTTACGTTAAATTATTATGTAATTTATAGCTGATAAAGCAGTTTGCTTTTTTTTCCATGCTTGAGAGAGTGGCTTCCGTCCACTGCTTGGAAGGAAAGAGAATATTTTATTTTTTAATCCCCTTCATTCACAATGGATTAGCTAGGTGGAGGATCTCTGTCTATGAAAGACCGGTTGACCAGGAACGGAGGTATTAGCTGCTATAGATTTGTTTAGAATTAGCAGAAGGAAGGGCTGGCAGTGGAGGTGGGAAGAGAAAAGGGAGGGTTCCCTAGTCTTGGTTTTACCTGCTTGGGAGCAAGGTAGTGAGGGTGGAAAGATCAGTCCTTTCCCGGGTGTGAGTCCAGCAATGTGGGCTCACTGTGTAAGTCACTGGACTTAATTGAAGGAAAGCAGCTCTAAGACAGCCCTGCTGGGTTACTAGGAGGCTGACTTGGAAGAGTCTTTGCATTAAACTGATTGATAGTCTCTCCGTGTCTGGGAGAGGTGTTTTGGCTTCAGGTCAGAGCTCTCATCAGACGGGCCTGCGCTGTGAGAGGTTTGAAAAACGGTTCGGATGAAAAAATTGACTCTTTAATAATAAATTATAATGATGCTTTGTATTTATAGCGGATCATTCAACTGAGGGAGCTCTAAGTTCTTTATGGATATTAACTCACCTTTCACACAATAGAGAAAAGATAATTTTGTCAATTCAGTATTTTTGTATTTTGTTTTTTCTTTTACTGGGGGAAGAGGTAGCTATTACAGGGATGTTTTCCTGTATTAATCTGGAGGCAAGAAGTCTTCCTTTTTTTTTTTTTTTTTTTGCTGGAAATCTTTTCTTATTGGATATCACATAAGAAGTTAAAAACGAATAGTGATGCCTAAAATGTGTGTGTATGTGCATTTATATGTCTATGTGGTTGTAGTATCTATATAAATATTTAATGTTTATGGTCTAAGCCTTCTCTCTCAGTTGTCATGAGCTAGAATTTATTAGTTACTGAACAGGGGGGCTATTATTATTTGCTTTTGCACCTAAATGATTTAAAAGTCAATTATGAATTGGCTGAGGGGATTGGAGAACTATGCCATGTAATGTGGCCTCAGCAATTTCGATTTGCTACCAAATGTCTGGAATGAGGAAGTGTCTAGGGTGGGAAATAGTCTGCAGACATACCATATGGGTATTAAACCAACCAGCTAGAGGCCTTAGGTCACTGGGATATAGCAACTCTGCTGAGTTTCATCTGGCTGGGTTAGAGACGGGGCCAGAGGGTGCTGGGGCGTATACAGGCGGACCCATAAATCTAGGAATAAAGCAGAACCCCAGGACTAGCCAAAACAATGACCGAAAACCAGGCAAGCCCACAGAGACGCTGGTCACAACAAGCCAGCCCTCAACACTTAGGTCTGTACTCTACGCCCCTAGCGACAATTAGAGCGAGCGCCAACCGACTCTAGGGTCCCCCGGGAAGGGAATGTAAACATTTACTGCATTTCCTATTTATCTGCAAAGTGCCAGTCTTCTGAGTCACTAAGGCAGAGAAGCAGGATGGAAGGCAGTAATAACCCAATGCAACAGAATTATTTGTCGAATGGAAAATTCCTCTAAGGAATTCACGTCCTTTGAACATTCCAAATGGGAGGTGGGAGTTTTCCCGTGGTAAACAGAGGTGGCAAATAGGTGATTCATACACTGGGGCCCTCCACTGAGGACTTCATGGCTTTGTGTTTGCATGAAGGGATGCTGAAAATCAGATTATGTTCACCTCAGAATTAGCCAGGAGCAAAGGGCAAAACTTTCTTAACAGGCTTGGAGTCCACAGTAAATTTTAAAAAGCAAGCGTGCACCACAGTGAGCATTCATCATAAATCTTCGGTTGCCTCTCGGTTCTGGCCTGGATGCTAAAAAGGATGAAGTGCTTTTGGAACAAGAGCCAGGCCTTCTGATGCCTTTGTATGTTAACTAGCTAATCAAGGTCCTCCAGCCTGTCTGGCTCTTGCTATCCAGTTATTACTCAGTTGGTTTAACAGTCCCCACCCTTGAACACTGAAATTGCTGCTCGGCGTATATATATATATATGTATGCGTGTGTATATGTGTATACATGGGTACCTATGTGTGTATATATATGTATGTGTATGTATACATATACATGCACACGCATGTTTTCCCTCCTAAATGAATAAATGAAACTGAATTACACTTTATTTTCAGTATCTAGGTGACCCTTAAAACTGAGGGGAAAAGGGGATTGGACAGGCAGGGCAGGGAAATGATTATTTTGTAGGTGAACTCTAAATGAAAATTTCCCCCAAAACATTAGTTCCAAATTCTAATATAAAAAAAGTCTAAAGTAGTACAACATAAAGATGGACTTAATTTTTTTTTTTTTTTTTTTTTTTTTTTTTTTGCGGTATGCGGGCCTCTCACTGTTGTGGCCCCTCCCGTTGCGGAGCACAGGCTCCGGACGCGCAGGCTCCGGACGCGCAGGCTCAGCGGCCATGGCTCACGGGCCCAGCCGCTCCGCGGCCTGTGGGATCTTCCCGAACCGGGGCACGAACCCGCGTCCCCTGCATCGGCAGGCGGACTCTCAACCACTGCGCCACCAGGGAAGCCCCTGGACTTAAATTTAATACACAAAACCATGTAGCGCCTTGGGTCAGTCCAAAGACAAACTGATTTTTTTTTTTCCCCTAAAGGCGGTCAAAGTTAACCTCGCAAATGGTCAGAAAAATATGAAGAAGGAGGGTTCTTTTCTTTGTTCATTTGTTTGATTTGAGGTTCTCTAAGTGAAGTGATTGGTACCAGTCGTGAGATCTGTGCTGAGCTGCAAACCCCAAAGCTGCAACCTGAGCCCCCAGTGAAGTTAATTAAGTTTGAGTCTTGGGCTGGTTGATGCCAGAATCAATCTAACGTGTTGTCAGCAGGCTAAGCCAGAAGAGCAGAGCTCCAACGAGGAATTTCTATGCAGTAAATATCACTTAAATTCCACTCAAAGTTGGAGCTGGTGTCAAAGTCCACGAAAGCAATATTCCCTGGCAACTGCTGTCAGGAGTGTGTTTGTGCCTGGCTACGTATCATCTGAACACTCAAATTAGCAGAGAAGAAGGATAGTGAGTTAATATCATCCAGCTGACTGCTCAAAGAACTGCTTTAACGGTAGCCAGAGAAATGTGGAGAGGGCACAACCAGTCATCAATGACCTCCAAATGACTAGATGCTCATAATTTTCTGGCAGCCTGGGCTAGATAAGTAATTCCTGCTGTGAAATAAATAAATTCCCTGAAATATTTCAGGGAAACCAATGCCATCACTTCCCAGTTGCTCAGCTACAAGGAGCTGGAGAAACACTGTAGGAAGAGTAGAGGAAAGGCGGCAGGGAATCTACCCACTGGTAGATGTCTGTCTCACTGCCTGCTTGTTTATGAGGGGCTGGTGAGCCCAGTGAGGTTGGCGTGGTGGGGGGAGTGGGAGGTCTTCCAAGAACTCTGAATATGAGGCTTGTAAACATATTCCGCCTCTGGACAGGTCTTTGGAAGGGAAGGAAGGAGGCTGGGAGAGAAGGAAGGAAGGAAGGAAGGAAGGAAGGAAGGAGGGACAGGAGAGAGGGACAGAGGGAAGGAGGGATGAAGGAAGGAGGGAAGAGGATATATGGAAAGGGAGATTGGAGATGGGGGTAGAAGGAGAGAAAAGAGAAAGGCAAGAGACAGTGATATCAATTAAAAAAGGAAATCAACAAAAGATCAGAAGAGAGAGAGCAAGAGGGAGAGAAGGATAGAGGGAGAGAGAGAAAAGAGAAAGGAATGAATACTATGTAGCTCTAAAGTAATAGGCACCTTTTTTTTTTTTTTTTTACAGAACACACACTGCAGATAAATACTGCAATCTTCAAACTTTTTCAGTAATTGTATTTCTCTTATTCTTCCCCTTTGCTTTGTTCTTACATTAATTTAAAAATATTTGCTTTTAAAACACAGACAATTGAAGTTTGGGGTTAGTGCTGTCACCCTCCGTTTCCAGTGGTTTGAAGGTAGAACAACCACAGGCGAAATTCTTCCCTTTCTTCTCCAACTTCCTTCACTTACCCAGCTTCCTGCTTGCCCAACTTTCTTTCTGCTTTCAGAAAAGGGATGAGGGGCTGAGAAAATTAGCTTTGGGGAGTTCAAGGTATTTGGGTTCTTAACTGCTTCAGGAGCCAGCACCCTTGCCCAAAGGAGAGACCGCCAGTCCTGAGCCTGAGAGCCACTTCTCCCAGGGAGTTTGCTAACAGGACTATTTCCAAGCCATTCTTGAGGGAAGCCACACCAAGAGACGTTCAGAACTAGAACTGAATTCCTCCTCCCCTGAAGAAAAACAGGGGTGTTTAGGAACCCTTACACCCCACGCAGCAGGGAGGCAGCCTGTGTATTTGGCGCTGTTTGTGAAAAGCCAGTCCCAAACACAGGCTGCGGAAATAAATCAGCTGCCTTCCGGGCACAGCACAAATTGAGGATGCAGAAAAACTGTTACTTCATCCTTGTGTGGTTGCAATCCTGGTGTGATTTTGTTCAAGGAGACTGGCATCTGCCAGGGGGAAATAATTATAAACTTATTATTTCCGTTTATAAATTAAGCTTCTCAAAGGAAGGGAATGTAAAAACAGTTTTATTACCGCCCAGTGAAAAGACGATTGCTATCGGCCACAACTGGCACATTCTGGGGAAAAACAATGCACAACCAAACACACGACGTAGTCAACTACAGGGGTTTATTTTTGAGGCAGTTATAAAAGGCCTGTGTCTTATTAGCAGTGTCAGGATTTCTGGGGGTGTCTTGCTGTCCCACGGAATGAGAAGGCCGTCTCCAGAGTGGTGTCCTTCTTAAGTCAGAAAACAAAACATTAAAAACAAACACACAAACAAGCAAACAAACCTTTTCTTTTTCACCATTACTCTGACCATCCCCCTTTAAGTTAGTAGGACATAGTACTCCTGGAAAAAGAAACTTCTTTAGCTGAAATGAATCACTGGTTTTAATTCTGGCAATAGGGTGACATTCTCCTTTTTTATTTTATTTTATTTTTGGCTGCTTCAGGTCTTTGTTGCGGGATCTTCATTGTGGCATACAGCTTCTTTCGCTGCAGCATGCGGGCTTCTAATTGTAGCACAGGGGCTCCAGAGTGCGTGGACTCTGTAGTTTGTGGCACGCGGGCTCTCTAATTGAGGCCTGTGGGCTCAGTGGTTGTGGTGTGTGGGCTTAGTTGCCCCACGGCATGTGGAATCTTAGTTCGCCGACCAGGGATTGAATCCTCGTCCTGTGCATTGGAAGGCAGACTCTTAACCACTGGACCGCCAGTGAAGTCCCTGGCATTCTCCTTAATTTAATAATTTTAGGAAATAAATTGATGTAGATTCAGATCAAATTTCAACCACTCATTTCAATGGGGTCTATTTTTTTAAGTTTAAAAGTTTGATGTTGTTCCAAAAAATAGTGACTCTTTGAACTTGATGTTCAACTAATAACTTAGTGCAATTTCAAGTTCCCACTAAATTGGAGGCTAAACTGCAGGCTCAAGAGAAAAGAGATGCAAGTTACAAACCTAGATTCTAAATATCCCAGCAGACTATCTCTGTGAAACTGACTTTTTTGGTGTGTGTGTGTGTGTGTGTGTGTGTGTGTGTCAATAAGTGTATGTGTGTTACCCTCCCTTTCCTGCTCTCCTTTAAAAAAAATAAACGATGACTTTTTCAGGTCTCTGCTTCCAGGTATGAAGGGCTTTGGCCATTTGAAGTCAGATGAGAGGCAGGAATGCGCGATACTAATTGGGTGCCTCCTGGTGTGCTAATAGAAAGGGCAGGCAACGTGACTGCGGGTTTTTGAGTTTGCTGTCTGTACCTGGCCTTTCTGGGGATTGAGAAAGTCTTGCTGGCCTCAGGTCATAGGTTACACTGCAGACGTGACTGCAGTTCCCTGGATGATTCCTTTACCAGAGTGGGCAGTGTGGCCTCTATGCTAACCAGCCCAGAGTAGCTCACTCTCAGTGGTCACACAGGAAAGCCGCACACAGACACTAGGAAGGATTGCCAGGATGGCTGGGTGACGGCCCGTCCTCCAGAAAGTTGGATCAAGCAAATGGAGCAGTCCCCAAGTCCTTAGGGCCAGGGCTGCTGGCAACACGTCACGCAAGTCTGTGTGAGGCGACAGGGAATGATGGCACCTTGGGAAGGAACCATTTGATGAAAGATGAAAGGTGGAGAGGTGACAGAGAAATAAAAGCCTGGTGGGGAGAATCAAGGGGAATGCAGGGAGGAGACCACTGAGAGAAAAACCAGAGGGAAGAGGTATATCAGCCTAAGGATAGGATGACACAGGAGAGGGGAAGCAGGAGGAAGGCTGGAAGGGCTTCAGCCCCGCAAGCATGGTGGTCAGACCTTTCCACGGGGAAGAGGCTCGGTCTGGCTGCCTTCTACTTGCTGGTCACATTCTTCTGACAGAGAGAACCTAGGCTGGGAAATGGCCCAGGTGTCTCTTCTCTGTAAATGGGTCTGGAGGGCCCTGGCAAACCTCTCCCAGCAGGGGCTTGGCCCTGGCCCAAAGGAATATTTCACCTCCCTTCCTGGTTTGGACACTTCTGAGAGGCAGGGCGCGCCCTCTCCCATGGGCTCTTGTGCGTGTAGACCCACTCATTGCACATGCAGACACTCCCAGGTCCTGATCCAGGGCGCACCATCTGTGTGTTTGGAAACCCAAGGGACACCATTTTTTCCAGCATTGCCACCCGTTGCTAAGGTTTTGTTCCCTAAACCACACTGGTCCAGCCGCACAGTCAGACTCAGTGCCTGGCACACACAGGCCTCTCCTGTGAGCTGTATTTTGGGACGGGTTCCAGGAATGCTGGCCTGTGACCCCAGAGCAACCCAAACCCCAGCCTGTCCTCGTCCTGGGATGTGAGAGGGGAATGCCAGTCCCTGAGTTGGATGAGCAGACAGATGTGCTCCCATCTGCCTTCTGGGCTTGAAGGGATCCAGGCGGGGAGAGGACCTGGGCTCGGCTCTGACCAGCCTGTGATGGAGACAAACTCCGTGTGATTTCTACCATGCTAAATGTCCCCTTTCCTCCTGTGGGCTTCTACTACTCTGTGAATTGGCTGGAACTAGGCTTTAACTCCAGGATCCCATCAGCTACCTACCTCCTGTTGGTGTGTGTATGAAGAATGCAGAATAATTTAGATATTCATTGACTTAAAGTGCATCTAAGGGGGGATGGGCACCACGATGGGGAGGAGACTAATAAAAGGCATCAAAAATGTATTTTACTATTTTCTCTTATTTCAAAATTGTATATTCTTATATAATATACTGTAGAACTTGGAAAATAGGGAAAGGCATAAAAAAGATTTAAATTACCCATAATTTTTTTTTTTGGCGGTACGCGGGCCTCTCACCGCCGTGGCCTCTCCGGTTGCGGAGCACAGGCTCCTGACGCGCAGGCTCAGCGGCCATGGCTCACGGGCCCAGCCGCTCCGCGGCATGTGGGATCTTCCTGGACCGGGGCACAAACCCGTGTCCCCTGCATCGGCAGGCGGACTCTCAACCACTGCACCACCAGGGAAGCCCTAAATCACCCATAATTTCACAAAACAGAGATGAAGCCATTGTTGACAGTTTGCTCTATTTTCTTCCGTTTGCTTTTCTATAGTGATATCTGCATCTCTGTCTGTATGCTTATAAATCTAGATTTAGAATCAAGTAGGAAGGGCCATAGCGTGCTGCAGGAGCCCCATGGGCTCTGGTAGTAGATCTCATTGATTCCTGGCGGTCCTGGTGAGACGTCCTGAGGACCCAAACTATGGAGTAATTGAGAGAGCAAGAGAGGAGGTGACATCCCAGGTTCCCCCCATCCTGCCCCGCGTACCCACACCGGTACCTCCACCGGAGAGGAGGGAGGGCAGAGGCTGGTTGGAAGCCACAGGGTGAACTCCCTCTCATGGGAGAGAGCCACCGTCAGAGGTGGCAGCCCACGTTTGCGCGCGTCCCCAGCGCAGCAGCTGCAGGGGCGGCAGGCTTTGTGGGGCCTTTGATCCATGAGAACAAAGTACGTCACAGGCGAGTGCTCGCGGGGCGTGGGCAGGGCACACAAGGGTTGCCAAAGTGACAAACACACCTCCAGGAAAGCCTTCCAGCTCTGGCTGTGCTTCAATCCAGGCAGCAGCCCCCCTCTGTCTCACGTAGGACCTGCATAGGAAGCTTGGGAATGCACGTGGCCCTTCCCCCTGGTGCTCCCAGCTCTGACCCAGCTCCAGCTCACAGGAGCTCAGAAATAAGTCGCCCGAGGGCTCCTCGGGACTAGTCGGCAGCCCCTCGAGGTGAGAAGCTGGGCCCTTCCTGTACCTTGCTGCATACAGGGGCGGATTTTTCTGACACCCACTCACGTTTCTTTTGGACAGCTGAGACATAAAGCTCTTAGTCTTCATCTTATTTTTCTTGTCAAAGCTTTCGGGGATTAGAGAGAGACGGTTGAAAAGACAGGAATGAGGGCAGGAGCTCACTCTGGGCTCAGCTCCAGAGCAGGGATTGGGGTGAATCCCAGCTGAACTTATCATTTTTTCATTCGTCGAACACTTAGGATCACCTGCTTTGTGCTGGCACTCGCTAAGGATTGCAGAGAAAGAAATATAAAGAAGAATATAATACATTCCAGATCTTGTGGAGTTTAATTTTTAAGAGGGACAGACCTGTCATCAAATAATTAGTGAAAATGTGTCAAAAGCTAGAGTCTGATAAGTCTGAAACATTACCATAAACTTATTTTAAAACATCATGTTAGCCACATTTTGAAACAATACACTCCATAGGATTTACTTCAACCTCCAGACAACTTATCAGGGAATTCTTCTAAGTTTAAAGCAATGAGTGCAATTGTCAATGTGAAAAAAACCACAAGAAATACACTACAGAGTGTCCAGAAAGCTTGGAAACCCTGACAAAGTACTGTATTTCTTGTACCTTTTAAAAACAAGATTAACAATTGGATCTATTTCTTTAATTTAGAAGTATTTCACCTGAACAGGTATCTGAAGGTTGAAGGAGAACATATTGAATGTAATTTTTGAAAATGTAACCGATATTCTGTTTGACAGTAAATTTAACTCATGACTCCTGATTTTTCAGGCACCTGTAGATTAGAAACAGGTGCTGTGGCAGAGAGATTAGTTCTGCCTAAAGGAAGCACAGAAGTTTTCCCAGAGGAGGTAACATTTGACCTGAGCCTTGAAAGATGAGTAAAAGTTTTGTTAAGCTGAAGAATTTAGTGGAAGGATGAGCTGGGCAGGCTTGCTGGAAGCCGCTGGCTGGCCCTCCCAGAAGGCTTATCCTTTCTGGGTGAACCTTGGCCTGTTGTTTGCTCAGGTGGCGGTAGGATGCTGCCCTGGGTGGCAGTCCTGCCTGGCAGGGCCTGGGCCTGTCCACAGCCTGGAACCCACCCGTGAGAAAAGGCCCTGGCAGTCTTCCTCCCTCGGAGGCTCTGGGGCTGCAGCATCCCATCCTACTCACTTATGCTCATGCCAAGGCCATGCACACAGGGACACCAGGGAAGGTGGAGGGCATTTTGGGAATCTGACACTTTGTGACGCCTGCTCATTAAGAAATCTTAAGTAGTTTTCTTCCTGATGACTAGCTTGAACACTGGATCACAGCCGGCAGGAACCACAGAGATTGTTACATAAACACTCTTATTCTGGAGGCGAAGAAACCAGGGGTGAAGTAACTTCCCTAAGGTTGCATACTTTGGGTAATAGCATTAGCCCAGGCTCCCATAAAAACTGTCTATCAGGCCTCTTCCAACTCATAGGTTCTTTGAATTGTAGGGGGCAAAATTCATTCGTTTTATACATTAATGGCCATCAATCAATCAATGAGCCTCTTAATCATCCAAACAATTATGCAATGACTGAGTGCCAGTGATGTCTACCACTAGGCTTCCTACAGTGGTAGAATCTAAAGAACTAGAAGCCAGGCTCTTTCTTTGCCCTTGAGCATGGTGCAATCTAGTTGAGTAGGAAAGAACCCCTTAGACACAATGAGAGTAACAAAGTGCGCTTGGTGCTAAAAAATAATTAAAGCAATGGAAGTTGGTGTAGGCTGGAGCTCTAGGAGAAGGAAGCCTTAGGGGAAGGGGAGAGCTGAGAAAGGCTTGGAAAGGATTACTAGAGGGAAGGAGAAAGGCAGGATCCGGGTGGAGAGCTGTGGGAAGCATTTGGGAAAACTCGCGAGTGCCTGTTTATACACAAGCCTATGCTCACTCCGACACTCTCCCAGGCTCCCAGCTTCACCTCACAGTGGTTTTCATTTTCTAGGATTGGTAGGTGGTTTTGCCCCTTCTCCATCCAGGATAAATCAGTGGAGAAATAGAGGGGTGAGATGCCAGCTCCGTTTCGGCTGCAACATTATTTCTCCTTCGCTGGTCATTCTGGTATGTTTGGAAAATTGGACTTGTTCTCTGGCCAACTAACGCTGCAAGAGGAAGTAAAGCATGCTTCAGGGTGCCCAGGCCCCCCATCCTATTCCCACACAGTCCTGAGCAAACCACTCAGAGTCCCAAAATTGCTCAGAGCAGCTGTGGCTCTGGTACCAGGAGCAAAGGCCAACGTTAAGACACTGCTGAGGGGGCTTTTCTGGTGGCGCAGCGGTTGGGAGTCTGCCTGCCAATGCAGGGGACACAGGTTCGTGCCCCGGTCCGGGAAGATCCCACATGCTGCAGAGCGGCTGGGCCCGTGAGCCATGGCCGCTGAGCCTGCGCGTCCGGAGCCTGTGCTCCTCAACGGGAGAGGCCACAACAGTGAGAGGCCCGCGTACCGCAAAAAAAAAAAAAAAAAAAAAAGACACTGCTGATGCGGTGTGAGATGCCCACCCCAGCTCCTGACGCCACCCAGGCTGGTGTCTCACTGCAGCTGTTCAGAGCCTCCCAAGACACAGGTGGAAGCAAGGGCTTCCCGGGGCAGGCCCCAGCACTCAGCAAGCTGGTCCTCAGCAAATGACTGGATGTGAAAAAACCGGAGCCGGAAGGAGAAAAAGAAATTATGGGACTGTCCTCGTTAGTATATTTTAAACAAAGCAGAACTCCAGGCAGCCATGTTAGGGACGGCATGATGTCCACGTGAGATCACACATCAACACGACGAAATGTGGGGAATGAACACAAGACGGACCTGCCATGTCGGGGCTGTAATCCCTTGAGTTCCTCTGACAAAAGTGACCGAGCGTGGAGGCGCTGGTCGCTGTTGGGTTGCTCTGTGTCTACGACAGGGAGCCTTGGGGCTGCCTTCCTTCAAGGAGCAGCCTGTCTGCAAATGCTCAGGTCGGGGTGGATGCATTCATGGAATCTTCCAGACCCAACCAACCCAGAAGGCAGTGGTGCCGGCAGTGAAGCGTATAAGAGAACATGGAGCAGCATGTTAAAATGCAGAACCCTGGACCCTCCTTTAGAGACTCTAATTCAGCCGCTCTGGGGCGGTGCTGACACCGGCCCCAGACCAACCTGGCAAGCACTGCTGAGGGCTTTGGCTCTGCTGCCAGCCAAGAGGGGTAAAGCAGCCCCTCTTCACCCAGGAACTAGCTCATCTGACTTTTTCGGTCCTTCGCAGTCAAAATTCTCTGCATTGGTATATTTCATAACACCCTGTTACGCGACCTGGTTCGTTCAAGCCAGAGGAAACCAGGAGAAGCCGACAGGGGTTATCTTCTGGGTCACTCCCCTCCCCACCGTGGCCCCTCACTCCTGGGGTGGGTGACAGAGAACACAGCCCAGACACGGCCAGTCTCCGTGCGCCCAGGAGCTCCACAGAGAGCTGCCCCATCAGAGGGGCAGATGAACTCCAGGGCTCGGTTTCTGCTGGGCGTGAGCACCGGGAAGGCCCTGACACTGAGTGTTCAGGGCTCCAAAACGAAAGCAGCCGTGGATTCTGAGAGCAGCGGCTTTGACATTTGGAGTCCCCCTGTGTGAGAACAGAGAGACCCCTGTGCCTCCTCCTGGCTCTCTGAGAAGGGGAAGTAGCGCTGGTGGGACTGAGGCTCTCCGCGGGGGAGTTTTATGTCTCCAGAAGGGCCTTCGGATGGGAAGGCAGCGGCGTGTCCTCAGGGCCGTGCGGTGGACACGTGTGGGCATGTGCCGGGACGCACAGAGCCAGGCCTTCTCCCGGTCACTGTCTGTCCCTCCCCGCTCCCCATGCAGGCCCCAGGGCCTGCCTTTCCGGGGGGGACCCCTGGACAGTTCTCCCTGGCGTCTGGGAGGTAGCCCCTCAGGCCCCAGCCCCCGAGCCGGCACGGATCCAGCCACCCCCCAAGCGCTCCCAGCCCCAGGCCGACGTCCCCGCAGAGGCGGTGGGGTTGGGGAAGGGACCGCAAGCGGGGGCGGGCGCATGAGCGTGTGTGAACAGTTCAAGTTCAGACGGGAGATCTCGGGCGATAACCCAGGCCCTGGATGGCGCCGCTCGACAGGAAACCTCGAGCGAGGAGACAGCTGTGGGCCGAGGGGAGGAGCCGCTGCTCCCGTAACCGCACTGCGAGGCGGTGGGAGCCGGGAGCCTGCCCTGGCCGCGTGGGGAGGAAGGGTCCCAGAGCCCTGCCCTGTGCCCAGGGTTCCTCTCCCTCTGGGGAATTCGGCTGGTGACTTGGGGTGCGGTCTGGCACACCTGGGCTTTGTCTGTAGTTGGACAGAAGAGGCCAGCCTCGGAGTGCACTGGGTGGGTGGGCTGTGACAGCCTAGGCAGGACCCACCTCTGTCGGACGTGGGTGGCCAGGGCCCAGGGGTGTGAGCGCGACTACCTCTAGAGAAGCCCCGGAAGCCAACCCCTGCTTCTCCCGCCCCCTTTAAGGGGGACCTCCACACGTGGAACAGTGAGCTTGGCCTCAGAAAGCTCAAGCTTGCCTCTTTAAAATCCCAGGGAGTTGTTTACCCCATAAAGTACTTGTGTCTGATTTCCAATCGAAATAGCATGTCCTCCCCAAATCTCGGGGAAGCTGAAGCTTGATGCAGTGCGAAGCTGCTCAGCGGGGCCTCATCCTGGGCTTCACCCCCAGCCTGCCACAGTATAGCAAGAGAAGCCCATCACAGGGTCTACAAAGGTGGAGGAGGCATGGCCCCGGATTCAGGGAGCCCTCAGCTGGAGGGGGCATCAGTCAAACAGACAGATACACAGGTTTCTGCTGTGGGTGCTGCCGGAGCCCCGAGGGGGTACCCTCAGCCGTCTGGGGCCAGCAGGATGGTTTCCAGCGGGCAGATGAGGGCTGCAGGGATGGCCCCTCTGCCTCCCTTCTGTCCTGTGGTCTCCCTTGGATTGTTCAGGCAGCTCAGCTCCTGATGCCCAGAAACCTGCTTGGCTTCTTGGGTACCCGACTCCCAGCGAGCAGTGGTATGGCTGGAGCGAGGCCGTGGGTCAGAGGTGCTTTCACCTGGCTGGGCTGGTGCTCATGTCAGGGATGGGGCAAGGAGGGACTTGCGTATGAAAACATCTCTTTTCTGCAGCACTGGATAATAATAGCAACAATAACGATTGTGCTATCCATTAGCAGTAATTGTTTTGATGTTCATGCATAAATGTATTAAAATTTCCCAAAATGCTACTGGAGTGAAAATTTCTGTATATTTGAAATACTTCCAAATGCCAGCAAGTCATCACTGGAAATGTACTGAGCCACAGCCAAGTTTGAGGTGCTTTGCTACATGGATGAGTCCCTGTCCCTCCACTTTCTGCTTGTTTAGAACTGTGCCGCACACACCTGGTTTGACTTAAGGGTTCACATTATTTGTTTTTGTTTGGGTCGTTTAATATTATAAATGTAATACACTATCGTAGAATTTCAAAGAGCACAAAAAGCTGCAAAGTAGAAAATAAGTAAAAATTTCCGGACATCCTCCTCCACTCATTCCTCTCCAGAGTTAACCATGGAAAATATATTTTGTGTATGTAGCTATCCAGATATATAGATAGGTAGATAGATAGATATAGATACTTTTTTACTGTGGTAAGTTATAAATGATATAAAATTACCATTTAACCATTTCTAAGTGTACGATTCAGTGGCATGAAGTACATAATGTTGTCAACCATCATCACTATCTGTTTCCAGAACTTTTTCTTTTCTTTTTTTACTGTCTTATAGACTTTTTATTTTTTAAAGAAATTACACACTTAATAGTAATAATAATTAATAATACACTGGTTTGGTGTGTAGTTCTTTGAGTTTTAAAATTTGGGTAGATTCATGTAGCCATGATCACAAACAGGGTACAGAGCAATTTCCCTCCCCAACTTCCTTATGTATTTTAGAGTTTTATATATTCAGAATTCAATCCTCTTTTATGTGTGTGATTCAAAAATATTTTCTCCCGGCCAGTGGCTTCTCCTCAAACAAAGGGAACATACTTAACAAATGATGTGCAAAAACTTGTACACCGAAAAGCACAAACCATGTTTACAGAAACTAGAGTTCTGAATGGAGAGATTTATCATAATCACAAATGTTTCCAGAACTTTTTCATCTTCCCAAACAGAAACTCCATCCAGATACGTTTTTATGTCCGTATAAGTATACATATGCAGCCTACATAATATACCTCTTGTTTTTTATACACAAATATTAAACACACCATTCCAGAGCTTGCCTTTCACCTAATTATCCTGAAGATCTTTCCACAGCAGCACACACAGAACTATCTGTTGTGTTTGTTTTTTTGAACTACTATACGTGAATACACCAAAATTTATTTATCTGGTTTCTGGCTGGTGGACGTTTACCTTGTTTTTCTTCTTTTTTTTTTTTTTTTTTTCTTTTTTCTGCTCCTGCAGATAATGTTGTAATAAATATCTTTGTGCGTATATCTCTGCATACTGTGAGGGCTTATCTGCAGAATAAATTCTCAGAGAAATGGCAAAATCCTGCTTGGAATTTTTACGTGAGGGTTTTGCTCTAGAGTGGATTTCTTTTAAATGGCGCTAACATTCACGAGCCTAATGAGAGGGCTGTGTGCTGTGTGAAGGAACAAAGCCCTGGCGAGACATGGCCTCTCCTCCAGGCTCTGCTCCACGGGCACCTTGGGACCTCAGGAGAGTCACTTCACCTCCTTGACCTTCAGACTCTTTATCTGCAAAGTGGAGCACATAAGATCTGCCTGGCTTCACTTCACTTCACTCTGTTAGGATCAAATGAAATCAAGAACGTAAAAGAGCTCTGTAACTGGGAAGTGTAGAGCAAATGTTTGGTATGACCACAATTGTTATAGTGTCAATCCCTGGAGTCAACTGGGAAAGCCACGGGTCCAAGCTGGCAGCAAGAGGGAAGAATGAGTCCTTCTTTCTCCCTCTCTCTCGATAGGTATAGGTATAGATGTATATGTATACATACATGCATATATGTATATATACACATATACGTATATATTTCTGTGTGTGTGTGTGTGTGTGTGTGTGTGTGTATATCTTGCTTATAACTGTGCCTGGTACAGAGCAAGTGCTGTCCACTAAAATGAGAGACTTGTCCGTGGGCCTTGAGGGGCTGCTGGGAAGGTGGAATGAGTGGAAAGAACTGAAACGTGTATTCTGCTCACCAAGGGAGATCACTGCCTGTCATTTTTTTACTCCCAGAGCATTGATGAGGGCGTCGTCTCCCTGGGGTCTCCTCAGCGCCCCGTGCATCTCTCCTAATGGGAAGATCCGCTTACGTGCTCACTGCCCTACTCAGCTGTGAGGCTAGATCTGTGTCTACTTGCTCCCCATTGCCTAGCACAGTGCCTGCACCTTCTGCTAATAACGATGGCCTATCACGGTGTTTTGAGTACTTACTATGTATCAGGCACTGTGCTAGGTTCTTGCTTACATGCAATATGCCCCCTCCTTACAATGACTCAGAAGTTAGGAATTATGGTGGCTGTTTTCAGAGAAGGAAACTGTATTAGTCTGCTAGGGCTGCCGTAACAAAGTACCGCAGACTTAGTGGCTTAAACAACAGACATTAATTTTCTCACAGTTCTGGAGGCTGGAAAGTCTGAGCTTAAGGTGTCAGCAGTGTTGGTTTCTTCTAAGGGCCTCTCTCCTCGGCTTGTAGGTGGCCGTCTTCTCTCTGTATCTTCACGCGGTCTTCCCTCTGTGCGCGCCTGTGTCCTAATCGCCTCTTCTTATAAGGACACCAGTCATAATGGATTAGCGCCCACCCTAAGACCTCATTTTAACTTACTTTCCTCTTTAAAGACCCTATCTTCAAATACAATCACATTCTGGGGTACTGGGGGTTAGGGCTTCAGCATACGAATTTTGAGGGGACACAATTCAGCCATAACAGAAACAAAGGCTTGGTGGTCATAGGTGTAATGAACGATGAGCGAGCAAAAGAATGAATGGATTTGCATCCATCCCTTCAGCAGAAATAAACCACTCTCTGCATGGAAACCATAGCTTCGTTTATGGGACGAGGGCAGAAAAAGATAAAGTGACTACATTCGGGTGGATGAAGGCAAATCACGGAAGACCTCACAGAGCAGGCTGGCCCCCTGGGCGTGCAGCTTGGATCTTAGGCCCATCCTGCAGCTCACCTGTCTTGCATCTCCAGCCAACCCAAGGGCCCAAGGCAACTGTGAACCCAATTGGCTTCAATCTTTTAAATTTTATTCATGTTTTTGAAATTACAAAAATAATGTGTATTTGTTGTAAAAAGAGAAAACCCTACAATTTCTCCTCATCTCATGAAGAGTAAAATCCACTGACCAAAGAGGTTCTAACTAATGCCCCCCCCTCTTGTCACCTTCTAACCTCATCTTCTAGCACTATCCCTCTTTCATGCCACCCTGGCCACACCCACTTCCTTTCTGTTCAGACACACCAGGCTTGGGGTCACCACAGGACCTTTGCACCTGCCCTCCCTCTGCCAGGAGTGCCCTTCCTCCCCAAACCCTCACAGCTGTGGTCTTCTAACCAGCTATGAAAAATGGGATCCATCTCTTTGTCATTTTGTACCTTTATTTACCTGACCAGTAGTGAGATTGAGTGTCTTTTTAGATGCTTATAAGCAATTTATTTTTCCTTCTCTGAGAATTGCCTACTTTTATATCTTTAGCTGATTTTTCTCTTGGACCAGTTGTCTTAGCTTTCATTTTTCAAAGTATTACTGACTAAATTCTAAACCTATAAAAAGCTTTAGGAATGAAGCGGTTCATCACAGAATGTTTTACAATGGTGAAAAATTGGAAACAAACGGCCATCCATTGGGGAATGGTTAAATAAACAGTGGAAGGATGATGACGCAACCTTTAAAAAGAATATTCAGTAAAACTATAAAGTAACATGAAATATGAATATGTGAAATAACATGGAAATATAATTTTAAATTATAACACTAACTGAAAAAATGTTTTTTTCAGGGAAAAATTTTTTATGTAGGATGATTACAATTGATAAATAACAAACACTTTGGAAGGCAATCTGCCATCATGGTAATAGTAGCTGTGTTTGAACGTGGTATTACGGGTGATTTTGATTTTTTTCTACTTTCCTGCACTTTTATAATGAGTTGACTTACTTGAAAATAAAAAGTGATCTCAGAAAAAAATTTTAAATTATTGCACAAACATAACAAATTTAACGGAAATAAAAATAGAGAAAGGGAGATATTTACTCATAGCCCCGTTATCTCTATGAAATCAAACAGCTCCCTTTTTGCCCCATTCCCTTAGACTCCTTGCCTATGGGGAAATAATTTGTAGATGATTGTGACCAGATGATTAGCTTTACAATGAAACATGAATATTTGAAATGCAACACTGAGGAGGGAGTTGAGGAGACTGGCAAATTAAAGCGATTAGCAATAAATTACATGGTACTGATAAATGACATAGACTTGTTCTGCAGGTCAAGGTGATTAGGATGTCTCCAAGTGGGTCAGCCTCTCTGGGCATTGACCAGTGTGGGTCCTGGCCTCACATTTTTTTTTTTTTTTGTGGTACACGGGCCTCTCACTGTTGTGGCCTCTCCCGTTGTGGAGCACAGGCTCCGGACGCGCAGGCTCAGCGGCCATGGCTCACAGGCCCAGCTGCTCCGCTGGCATGTGGGATCCTCCCGGACCGGGGCACGAACCCGTGTCCCCTGCATCGGCAGGCGGACTCTCAACCACTGCGCCAACAGGGAAGACCCCTGACCTCACATTTGACAGCAGGTCAGCTGTACCTGTTAACCCCCTAGGCCTTTCAGCCCCTTGCCTCCTCCAAGAAAGAAGGTCATTTGTAAACTCAGGACATCAACTACTAATATGGATCCTCTGAGAAGGAAGGTCTCCACAGCCTGGTGAGGATCCCTTCTCCCCATCCCTGAAGACCAGTAAGTGGTCCAAGGGTATTACCAAATGGTGGTTAGGACTCTGGACCACATGGCGTCTGGATTATGGATTCAAACAGGCCTGGGTTCAACCCTGGCTCTAGACCTGAGGCACATTATTAAACCTCTCCAAGTCTCAGACTTCCCAGCTGTAAAATCATAGTTGCTGTAAGGATCAAATCAGAAAACTCACACATGCTTCCTGGCACAAAATAACTCTTCAGCTAGTGGTTGTAACTATTACCCTGTGTGTCTAGCCTATATTTTTCCTGCTGCAGTGAAAGTTAGTTGCTCAGTGAAAGAGAGCAACTCCCCAGGCCCTCCCCTGGGTGCTTATGAGGCTGCGGTTGAGAGGCTGAGCATCACACCCAGCAGAGGTACCCCCTTTGCTCTGCCACTGCCTTCCTGGAAACACATGACTTCCTGTTTTCTAAGTTCTTAGCCTGCAATGTCATCACCGATTGTGTCTGAGTCTGGAGATGGGGCTGGGCAGCAGCAGGACCCTGGGCTCAAGGTTGGAGATGCAAAAGGAGATCAGGAGTCTTGGAAGCTGCTCCTACCTGAATCATAGGCTATTAGTATTGATGCCATTAGCTCCTATGTAGTGAGAGCTTACCGGCCCGTCCCATTTACCTCACCCACCCTGGGAGGTAGCTATGATTATCCCGTGTTCACACAGCTAGTTAAGCAGCAGAGCCAGGCCTCAAGTTGTCTACCTTCAAAGGATTAACTCTTGCTGTGATGCTAAAGTGCTTCGTATGAAGGCAGAGACAAGCTGGTCATGGGTGGGATTTTAAAGGCCCTATAGACGTGGGAGAATCTGTGTTCTTTGTGCTTCTGGAGGCAGAACTAAGACCAAAGTTGTTTTTTAAAAGCTCCGAAAATTTGAGCTCTTCACCAGTAATTGATGGGTGGTGAGCTCCTGGTCACCTGAGCTATTCAAGCAGGGGCTGGAGGTATTAGAGAAGAGACTCCTGCTAAAGGTAGGAAGCTCTCTGAATGAGAGAAACCCCAGACGCACCGGGATAAAGTGGAGAGACTTTGCATCAGACGGAATTTGGGAACTTTCTAGCTGAGTGATCTTTCTGAGACTCAATTTCCTCCTCTGAATAGAACTGGCAGTCATTCTGCCCATATCATACAGAGTTGTTCTGGGGCTTAAACCAGGTAACACAAGGACAGAGTTCTCTAAACTGGACACAGTGCAAATGTAAGTTACCTCGTTATCATTTGGTGAAGCCAGGAGTTCTCAGGATAGCCACACACTATTGAGCTCCTGTTTTATACCAAGTACTTTATACATATGCATTGTCTGGTTTTATCATATACCCTGAAAGGTGGGTCGTTCCATCTTGAGCTGGGGAAGCTGACCAGGTTCCGTCCCCAACCTTGGCCTGATGGGACATGATGGGGTGGGAAGTCCTGGTCCACTCCTGCTGCTGTTTGTACTTTCAGAGCCTCTATCGTGGCAAAGAAGTTCACCCGAGACCCCTGGGCTCAGCACGTGCCAGCAGGCAGGGCGCTTTCTCCACACACTCTTACTCATTTCATCTGCATCACTATCCTGAAGTCAGTCTTACTATTAAAACCCCTTTTGCAGATGGAGGAATTGAAGCTCAGAGTGGTTAAGAGAGCTGTCCCAAACCACAAAGCCAGTAAGAAGCAGATTCAGAATTTAAATCTTAGCCTTTCTGCTCTAAGGCTTACGTTCTTTCCTCTTCTCAAGTGGCCTCAAATGTGTTAGGTGAGAAGGGGAAATAAGCAAGTGAAACCAAAATGCATCATCTGTGCTTTCCAGGGCTTGTCGGGGAGGGAGACACGATGTGAAAAGTTCACAAACTGCTGTGACAGTGTCAAAAGCCAGCAAACGGTAAGGGCTGTGAATTCAGAGCTAGGCGAAAACTCTGTGTCCTACACCTAAAGGTGAGGTGCGCCTACGGCAGAAGGGTTAGACAAGTACCTGGAATTGGGAGACTCAGTAATCCCATCCAGCTCTGCTGCTAATCTGCCGGTGTCCTCGGGGGAGGTACTTTGTTCCTCTGGTCTCAGTTTATCAACCTGTGAAATGGACTCAGTAATAGCACCCTGCCTACCTTCTGGGCTCTCATGAGAATCAAACTTGATCAGGTACAGGAAGTCGTTTTAAAAGTGCAGATTGGGGTTCAAATGGGAGGTATCCTTATTAGTTGGATGTGAGGGAGTTCAGCAGGTGCTCTGCTCCTAAAAAGGACCTACTGGAGGGGGAGATGGGTACCAGTGTGTGTCTGCAGCTTCGGGCTGCAGCAGGGCCAGGTTGATTAAGTCCTATTCTCTCTGTTCACGGAAGCTTCCAGTCTGCAAAACAACACAATTCAAATACATCTCACCCAGAGAAACCAGACCCTGTAAGGGCAGGTGTCTCCTCCAGGCTGCCTTCTGGGGCCCCAGAATCTTCCTGTTAATGGTCAGTGCCATGAAACTTTCTGAACTCAGGGCTTTTATGAAGATGACAAAAGGGTGTATAGAGGTGGCTGGGCTCACTGTCACTAATAAGACTCATAACGTTTTTGATGGCAATGAACGTATGGACAGATACGCTGTGATCTGACTCCGGTTTCCCCTGGAGTCTCACAGGGCGTGTGTCCCAGGCATCCTGTGTCAACCAAAAAATAATGCAGGAGGCCGCAAATAAGGAAGGAGTTTATTTGGGGTCTTAAGTACTGAAATTTGGGAGACACAGATTCGGGTAACCCTGAAAGAGTGTTCAGAGGAAGAGAAAGCATCAGGGACTTAGAAAGACGAACAGCCACTAGGCTGTTAAGAGTTGCCTGGAGAGAAGTGTGATTGATTCTGACATGAGTTGGAAATTATTTGTCCTTCAGGAATCTCAAGTTGTTCTAGAGTGCCGGTCCCATAAGTAGATAGACCGTCATGTGTTATTTTAGGGTAAGGGTCCAAAAAGTGTCTTGAGTTTCTGGCAGGTGTTCTGGATGACATCATCAGGTCAAAAGGTCAGATTCCATCCAGGCTGAGACGTGCATAAGTCACACTTTCTTAACGGTCTCCTGGCTCCATTTTAGAGAGCTCTCTTAGCAATGCTGACACAATTTTGATTTTTCCTTTCACACCTGCTACCTGGCAGGAAGGCTCCAGCTTATCATGCTGTCGGCCCACTTCACCGGTGCCTACTTGATGGATGACAGTGTGATGACAGAGGGTCTGGGAAACACCTGGAATCCAGGTTCCCGGTTCAGCCAGGCCCTGGCCATCTGGAGCGGCCCCAAGTTTGTGGTGGGGATTGCAGTGAGCATGCTAGCAGGCAGTCTCCTGGCTATGAGCAAACACAAGTTGCAGGCTGGATCCCCTTCTGTCCCCAGTGTTCTAATCTCAGATCCACTGTGGGAAGTACCTGAGTATGCAGGGCCAGCTCTTCTGCAGCTCCAGCCTGCTTTTTCTCCAGGTGACATTAGGGTCGTGCTTTGCCCTGGAGTAACTGGAATCACCTCTAAATCGCCTGTCTCAGCCTGGCCACCTGGCGTGAGGCCTGATCCTGGAGCACCTGTAAGACCACTCCAACCCTGCAGCACCTAGATGTGTTCCAGCCCAGCTGGGCTTCAGTTTCCGTGTTTGCCACGTGTCTGTCCGGACGCGGGGGTCCAGGGAGCCTGGGGCTGTGGCCCGTGGATTGGGTCACCCGTTGCACCTGGGTAATGTGGACTGGGGCTGGGGAATTGGGGAAGGATTCCCTTACTCAGCTTTGCTGAGTCTGCCTTGTGCAGGGGCCCACGGAGTGGCTTGTGGAGGCCCAGGTTGGATGGGAAAAGGATCATGGTGTCAGGTTCCACCCCCAGCTCTCACCCTGCAGCTCAGCTGGGAGCATCGCTTTCCTGCTTTGTAAATAGGGTCTCCTGCTTTGTCAATAGGGTGAGATCCCCTTTCACAAGGTCACCATCATGTCCAGGCCTGGGCTAGGAGGCTACTGCTAGGTTTTGACCCTTTCTTCCTCAAATAAATGTATTGGTGGTGATTTGGAAAAAAAAAAATCACGGTGATAACAATGGCTGATATATGGAGCACTTATTACCTGCCAGGTCCTGCACCCCGTGATAATTATCTTAATTAAGCTTCACCATCACCTAATGAGACAGGTAATATTACTATCCCCATTTTACAGATGAGGAAACTGAGACTTAGAGAAGTTCAATAATACACGGTTCAGAAGTAGACAAAAATTACAGTGCATGTGAGTCTTTAATTTTGTTCTTTGTCTCTGTTTGGCATGGAATTTATACTTGTCATAGGGTATGGCTGTATCACTATGGAAGGCTGCACCCGGGTGATGCTGCAGCTCTGAATCTCAACCCTGCTGTGCTCTGGCCCATGCTCATGCCCAGGCCCTACCCCAGACCAATTAAATGAGAACCCGGGGGCATAAGGGAGTGGGCGAATTCTAATATGCAGCCAGGATTGACAGCGAGAACGCTCAGTCAGTATCTGGGTACTTGTTCAAATGCTGGGGTTCTCTGGGGTGCTGTGGACGTGGGACGGGGATGGGCAGCGCGAAGTAAAACAGCTTCTCCACTTGTCTAGGAAAACAGCCACCATATAACGCCATTAAATACCTCTCTTTGGGACTGAATGTGGTGGGGATAGAAACAGCGTGACAAATGGCTCACGGAAGGAGGCGAACAGGTCTCTCTGCTTTGGGGATGGTGGGGGGCTGGGAAGAAGCTGGAACTGGGAGTGTCTGTGGCTCCTGCCTTTGAGTTGTCATTTTGGAAAGCTGCCTGCTGTTCAAGGGAAGCCCCTCCACCCTGGGTGTGGCCTCATGAGCTAAGCCATAAGCTCCATGAGAGCAGGGACTCAGAAGACCCTACCCAAATGCTAGACATCATTAGCCTTATGGAGGAAATTTACAAAAACACCTACCGATACATCCTCTCATTTGATTCTCACCACACCCTCAAGATAGACATGGTTATCCACCATTTTACACATGGTGAAACTGAGGCCCAGAGAGGTAAGGGGACTTGCCCAAGACCACACAGCTACTTAGTGGCAGGGGAGGGACTAGAACACATCTGATACCCAATCCAGGGCTCTTTCTATTTCAATATCCCCTGACATCAAGCAAAAGGTCAATAAATATTTAATTAGTCACGTGATTGAATTAGGTCCTGGGTCCCCTCAGGGAGCTTTCTGGGTGACCACTGCCTTCCTCAGTCCCGTTCCTCCCTGCACGGGCACAGCTGGACTAGGCGGAGGGAAGCGTGTGGCTATTAATACCCTTTCCTCGACCAAACGACACACAGCACACCTGTCTTTGGTCATAAAATCATGCTGCTCTTTGAAAAGGAAGAAAGAAAACCTTTTTCTATTACTTATCTCTGGGGAGGCGCCCAATCCCCTCCCCCACTGCACTGGCTCTGCACAACACCAAGAAATATTTCTTCTGGTTTGTTATAAATTTACTGTCCGGTAATTTTTCTCTCCTCATTTTATGTGACAGACAACTGAGCGATTGTCTCCCAACCCTTTTTCTGAATCTCAACCACCCCCATAAATTGCCGCTGTCAGCTCCTCTCCAGTCCTAAAAGGAAAAACACTCACCCCAGCTTTGGTGACCTTTGCTGGGGGCTGGCTTGTCTCCTCGAGGACTTCGGACACCCACCTTTGGTCGGCAGGGGCTTCCGGCACTGCCTCAGGGCCGGAAGGCAGGCCAACCTCATGTAGGGGGCCTGGCATCTTCCCTGAAAATTCCATAGATCTAATGAATGTCTCCCCTGTGCTCTGTGCTCTGATGCTGGGGGTGAAGGAAGAGGCAAGCATGAAGATGCGGCCATTGTTCTCCAGCACTTACTCCAGCCTAGATGGAGGGGAATTTCATAATCCATCAATCCATCAGCACACTGGATTCTCACTAGGGGCTGTGATGGCAGAACCTGAGTCCCATTCCAGCAGCTGAGTGGAGCGGGTGGTGCTAGCAATGGTAGGCGGGGAAGAGGAACCAGCCCCAGCAAAGGCAGGTGGGTAGAGCAGGAGGGGCAGTGTGGGGAGAAGGCGTGCTGGGGCCTGGACCTGGGCTGCTAAGTCAGGGCTGGACTTTGCTCAGGAAGACTGGCTCGTGGAAGGTTTCTGAGAAGGGGCTATGGGAAGTTTACAAAGAGATCAGCTGCTCGGCGCCAGGAGGGCCCCAGAGTTAGGGAAGGAGTAAAAGGTTTGAGGACAGAGGGAGTCACGAGGTGGAGGTGGGGACTCTGGAGCAGGCTTGCATCACCTGCTCCCAGGGCTTGTGGCAGAAGCACGTGGGGGAAAGGAGAGGAGACGTGCTGCCTGGGCTGTCCTGGGCTGCTTCTCATTTGCCGTGTGCGTGCTCCTGGTGAAAACTGAGCTTCTCTGTGCCTCCGTGTGTCCGTGTGGGGCTGTTGGGAGGATCTGACAAGTTATTACATCAAAGTGGTGTCCGGCACCGAGTAAACACTAAAGAAATGTTACAGTTTTCACCCTGGTCAACAGAAGAGGCAGCTGAAATAGGGTAAATAACCTGCCCCAAGTCACAAAACTAGTAAGGATGAGACCTTGTTCCAGTGCACGTTATCCCATTCCGGTAGCCCCGACGTAGTCCTGCAGGCGGCCATGGGAGGGCGCCCCGGGCCCGGGAGAGACTGTGGCCGCGGGACTGCTGCTTCTCTGATACCAGGCAGGGGCGGAGTGAGACGCCTACTACGCCCCGTTTTACACCTGAGTTGCCGCACACATACCTGGTAGGAAGAACAGTGTCTCCTCACTCATAGTGCAGTGAGCTTTCAAGTAGAAATGCTAACTTTTGTTTAACCAGAATATTTACCGTACCTCTTTCCCCAACTCCATTGTACTCCAGTTTGCAAAGGAAAGTTTGACCGAGGTTGTTATGGCAGTAGGGATTAGGGGCCCCTTGGTAATTTGGGGTGGCTTCCGGAATGCATGGTTGAGATGGGGCTCACACCCAGCTGGGCTCCCGTGCCGTGAGGCAGCCGCCCTGTGCACAGTGGACAATTTCACCTTCCATTCACCTTCCTGCCTTCCAGGCTTTGTGGCCCTACCGGGGTGCCATGTCCACTGTTGGGGCAGGTTAGGTTTTCCCAGGGGCTGGTCCAAGGTGGGGAGAGAGGTTGTGCAGGTGGGGTATGGAGAGTGGACCCAGCACCCTGTCGTGGTTTCCTTGACCCTTCAGGGGACCCCTGCCCACCCCCCCCCCCGCCCCCCGCCCCCGGGGGGTGTGAGGGCATGTTCCGTCACCTGAGCCTGACTGACCAATCTCATCTCTCCACACAGCGGCACAGAGCTTCGGCCTGCTCGATCCTAAACTATGCTACCTGTTGGATGGGATCCTCTTCATCTACGGTGTCATTGTCACTGCCCTGTTCCTGAGAGCGAAGGTGGGTACCACTGGGTTCTGGGGGGAGGGCATGGGCTTCCCAGCTCGGTTGATGTTCAGAGGGCCTTGGTGCTGGGAAGTCTCAAGCGTGGGTGGTACCTGAGTCTTGGTGTACATGGGCAAAGCAGGACCAGCCACGTGTGCCCACGGCGGGGGGGTGGGGACGGGGGGGGATGTCTGGCTGAGTGGGACAGAGTGGGATGGTGAGCCTAGTGCTGGCCCCTTAGTGAGGAGACATAGAGATGTGTGAACATCAAAGCGTCCCAGGGCAGGGTTTCTGCTGGCAGGAAAGGGGGTTATGCTTCAGGCAGTGAAGAGCAGGGAGGTGGGGAATCTCTTTCCAGATTCTGCTGTCCAACTTCTGACCCATCCTCGGCCAGCCTTTTCTCTTCAAACCTGTTTGCTTATCAGTACGAGGGAGGGTTGGCCCAGAGCCTGGGTTTTCACCTAGTGCCCTGCAGACCCTGCATTTCTTGGAGGGGCTGGGACTGGGGGTGGCCGTGGCATGGGCAGAGGGTGGAAGGACTTCCTGAACGGAGGCCTCAGTCGTTATGACTTCCGTGCCTCAACCCATTTCTTCTTTTGGATTTTGGACTTTGCAAAAGATTTTATTATAAGAAATCGTGTCTTATGGATTTTCTAAGTTTGAGCAACGCTGCCCTAAATGATCTCTCAGGTGGTTCCCAATGCTCTGAATCTGCAAAACCGCGCAGTTTTCAGCTGAGGTGCATGAACTGAAAACAGATCGAGGCCATGCGCCCGGGGTAGGTCCTCAGGACACAGTGCCACACGGAAAGCACCCTGCTGCAGAGGTCAAGTTAGAAGGTGGGACCTTGCACAGACACCATCCTCGTCGAGGTGTCCTCCGAGCCCCTGAGAGGAAGGGGCCTGGAGAACCTCCCGGAACCCAGGGGGCGCGGCCCGCGAGCCCGGCGCCTCTGCGCACGCGCGAGGGCGAGGGCCAAGGAGCGGAAGCTGCGGCTAGTGCCGCGGGCCCGTGCGGTGGCTACGCATGACCTCCGGGAGGTGTAAGGACAGTTGAGCTCAGAAAAGAAGCTGCCGCGCCACCGGCTCCCGCAAGGACCCAGCCCCCCCGCAGGCAGGGCGCGCGCCGTTGGCCGTCGAGGAGCGGAGCGAGGCTGCCTGCGCAGAGAGTGACACGCTTTCTCTCCTCTTCTCCATCCAGTTCAGCAGGAGTGCCGACGTCCCCGCCTACCAGCAGGGCCAGAACCAGGTCTATAATGTAAGTCCGCCTCTCCCGTAGAGCCCGGTCTAGAGAAAGTGCAGTCCTCTGCTGGGACGTGGGGAAAACAGCGGCCGGGGCTCGGTTGTAGGTCTCGTCCGCGGCTGTCAGCCTTGCAAGTTGTTTTAACCTCCCTGGGGCTCAGTTTCCTAACCCCGAAAGCGGGGATAGTCATGGTGCCTGCCTCGGGGGGGTTCTCTGAGGATGCGGCGCGCTAGCGGTGTGATCACGGCAAGCGCCGGCGTAGTGTAGCGCCTGCCCCTAGCGAGCCCCCGCCTGGCAGCGGTTTCGCAGGCTGGAGGGGTGGAGTGGAGGAGGAAAGTGTAGAAGCTTCCCTTTGGTGGAGAAGCGACTTCACGCTCTCCGTGCAATGGGACTTTGAATCGATGATCCACCCCCGCCGCCATGGTAATAAGTTCTTTGAGATGTTCTCCGAGATGACGGTAGCCGATGGATCTCCCAGTCCGTGCTCCTTTGTGAGCCACCGCCCAGAAGGAACTCCCAGTCCTACTGGCCGCATCCTCCTGAGCTTCTGTTTCCGGTTTCTGACGCTTTTCTCTCTGTTTCAGGAGCTTAATCTAGGACGAAGAGAGGAGTATGACGTCTTGGATAGGAGAGGGGGCCTGGACCCTGAGATGGGGGGGAAACCGGTAGGGCCTTGCTGTTTCTGTGTGTGTGTGTGTGTGTGTGTGTGTGTGTGAGTGAGCGTGTGAGGGCTCTGCTGGGCAGTGAGGAGAGGGCTTCTCAATGCCAGCGCACGCTGCCACTACGCTGGACCCTGACGTGCGAGAGGCCTGGCCATGCAGACAGATGGGGCCCCGTTTGCCGCTGCCCCTCTCCGCCTTAGCCCTTGGCTCCCTCCTGCATCGCAAGGGGCCTCACACACATTAATGCGGCAAGCAGGCCCTTATGCCGGGCTCCCAGCAACTCTGTCCTTTTAGGCTGTAGACTCCACACCCTGTGGGGAGGGGAGCGGCTGGAGGAGGCCCGAGTGGGGTCTTCTTAAGAGCAGAGCTCAGCCTGGGTGTGAGAGAGCGTGTCCGTGTGCACGAGGGAATCCGAGGTGTGGTATCGCTGTGAGGGCCTGTGAGTGGCGGAGCACAGCTGCGGGAGCACGGGGAGGGCACAGGCGGATGGCAGAGCCCACAGAGAGTGTGGGGAAGGGGCCTGGGGAGGGCGCTGAAACTCTCCTGGCCTGGATCCCTGTTTCTCCATCTCTAACTTCTTCCCCTCGTCTCTCCCGGCAGAGGAAGAAGAATCCCCATGAAGTCGTGTACAATGTGAGTAGAGGACGTGGCACAGTTTGCATTGGAAAGTTGGAGGGTAGGGCTGGAGGAGGCTCTGGATGAAGGCTTTGCTCCCTTCTCCGTGGTCTTTGCCTGACTTGACCTTCACTTCCCTGGCCAAGTAGTGCCTCACCTGCTTGCTGCCTGCAGTGGCTGCTCGTAGTATGGCCCCTTGGCTTGCCTTCTTTCGGCCCCTAAGCCTGCCGCGGGAGTTCCCGGATCAGCCTGGTGGGACCTGGGGGGACAGTGAGGTCAAGCTGGGCAAGCCCCTCTGCGGGGCTGCTGTTCCTAGGGGCCGGAGGAGTGTCCTGAGTGTGGCCTCGTGTTGAAAACTTCACCATCCTGGGTGTTGATCTGGGTCTGCCACACGGGACCATCGCAGAGGGTCAGCCACTGCAAAGAGAGCTACTCTCTTTCCCTCCTGCAGTTGGCTCACGCACAGCCACGGTGTTGGCTGTGTGAAGAGACAACTTGCTCAAATAGATGCTTCTGGGGGCTCTGGGGTGAGCCGTTTGCATTGTCCAACGTGCGTTGTCCTTTGGCTAGGACTCCACATCTTATCCTTTTGAACCTCTCTTGAGCTGCTGAGCTCAGTGCAAAGGGCTGGCAGCTCAGAGGAGATTCCAGAGGGCTGAGGAGGGGGAGAGGGGGTTGGAGCTGGTTATTGGCAGAAATGTTTGAGTCTCTGGAGCCTTGAATGTGGAAACCCCCACCAACTGGGGAATCCAGAGGTTTCCTTTTGTAGGGGAGCCCACTGTTTGCTACATCAGTTGGTAACACCGGTGTCTCACGCCCTCTTCTTCAGGAGCTGCGCAAAGACAAGATGGCGGAGGCCTACAGTGAGATCGGGATGAAGGGCGAGGTGAGTGATTCTCTTTCTTTATTCCCAAGGATTCGGTGGTATGGGGGCTGCTCCAAAGAGTCCCATCCCTTCCTCCTATCACCTGCAAAAGCCCACGTGGTGGCCGCCAGAGGCAAAGGTTAGTCCAGCTGTCATCCATTTGATAGTATATTAGGTACTCAGAAAGTGCTGATACCCTTTCAGGATTAAAAACCAAGTTAAGTACTAAGGTGGTCCATGCTTTGCAGAAACAGGCCAAGTCTGTCAACGTTCATAATAATTATCAGGTGAGTAATGTGTGCCAATGTATGTTCAGCACTTAGGATGGTGGGGCCCCTTGTTCAGTCATAAATGATTAAGAATTTCCATAAGTGAGAGCAGAGCTTTGAACCCGTCTAGGTTTGATCTCCGTGTGACTGCATAGGTGGCGTGCCCACAAAGCTGGCCTGGCCAGTGCTTTACCAGGTAGATAGTCTCATTTAATTCTCACAATAACCCAATGGGAAATGTGTACCCGCCCGGCACAGGAGGTCCAACAACTTACCCAAGGTCACGTAGCTGGTGATGAGGGAGCCAGAATTTGAACGGACTCTATAGCCCGAGCTTGTACCCATGACCTAGTTGCCGTTCCCAGTGAGCACTGATGACTAGCCAAGAATTTTCTTAAAGATTTGTTTTATTGAAGTATAGTTGATTTACAATGTGTTAATTTTTTACTTTAGAGCAAAGTGATTCATTTATACATATATCTCTATACTCTTTTTTCATCTTCTTTTCCATTATGGTTTATCACAGGAGATTGAATACAGTTCCCTGTGCTATACAGTAGGACCTTGTTGTTTACTCATCCTATGCATACTGGTGTACGTCTGCTAATCCCAGACTCCCAGTCCTTTCCTCCCCCACCCCCTCCCCCTTGGCAGCCACAAGCCTGTTGTTCTCCACGTCTGTGTCTGTTTCTGTTTTATAAGTAAGTTCATTTGTATAATTTTTTTAGATTCCATATGTAAGTAATATCATATAGTATTTGTCTTTCTTTGTCTGGCTTGCTTCCATGTCTTGGCTATTGTAAATAGCGCTGCAGTGAACATCGGGGTCCATGTATCTTTTTGAATTATAGTCTTCTCCAGATATATGCCCAGGAGTGGGACTGCAGGATCATATGGTAACCCTGTTTTTAGTTTTTTGAGGAACCTCCATTCGGTTTTTCCTAGTTAGCCAAGAATTTTGAGAGCTGCAGGGAGGCCTGTTTATTCCAAGCAGTGGCAGCGTGGCCAGCTCCAGTGCGGCCCAGATCCAGGAATCTGATGCCTCTGAGGATCTGGGTCAGGCACAGCAAACCCGGGCCCCATCAAAGCCAGGCCTCAGCTTACTCTGTGGAGGCCGAGGTCTGACCAGTGACCTGAGGACCCTTCTCTCCCGGGGCAGGGGTGCTGACTGGGAGACAGTCACCTGTGACTCTCTGGGGGTCCTCTGAGGAGGACTCTTGAGCAGGAAGGCTGCTGCTGGCTCTCTGACCTTCTAGCCTTTTCTTGTCTCACTCCACAGAACCAGCGGCGAAGAGGCAAGGGACATGATGGCCTTTACCAGGTGAGTGCTGCTGGCCCTTCTTCCCGGGGTGGCACCATCTAACCAGAGCCAAGGTCACGCTCCCTTGTTTTGCTTGTTGGCAGTGCCAGCTCTTGTCAGCAGCTGGGCTGGGCGAGCCCAGGGCACCCATTCAGGCCTGTGGTGACTCTTCTGCTGGTCAGCCCCTGGGGCGGGGCTGGAATTCAACCATTCAGGCAAATGACTTGGTTCTAGTCAGGAGGCCGTGGGAGCCCCGGGGGGAACTGGGCACAGCAGACAAGCGGCAGCTGCCCAGAGGCTGTGTGGTCTTGAGCAAAGGGCAGATGCAGGCAAAGGACACCACACAAGCCATTTCCTGCCTCTTGCGCCGCTGCTCTGGGCCCTTGCAGAAGCCTTGCTCCGCCTCATACCCTCACACCTAATAGGATGGGAAGACGGGTGAGAAGATTGAAGTAGACAAGTTAAGAAAAATAACTTTAAATAGAAAATGTAGTCAGGTGCCTAGTTTTTGCAAATCAGGGTGAATAATTATGCAAACTAAGCACAGCCAACCTACTTCTCTAAAATATAATCCCCAGTGGGTTCTTACTCGGTTCTTTGTGCCTCACTGGGGCTGTTCACAGCTTGCTTGATTGACTCCAAAGTTTCAGGCTACCTGGCTTCCCTGAGTTCAGAGTGATGGCAAAAGGGCCCCCAAATTTTACTGCGTGTCACTGCTGTTGATCTGTCTCCTGGACCAGAGAGGGAGACGTTCCAGTGAGATGGGGACCAGCCTGCCTGTTCCCTGACAAAGAACACGACTGTAGTAGCATGGCCTGGGAAGGAGGCTCGGGAGGGCGGGGGCCAAGGAGCCACTCTCTTCCCTGTGACAAGTGCCGGCTTCCCGGAGGCCCGGGTATCAGGGACAGTACGCTGTCTGGAGCAGGTCTGAGGTCTCCCCGCGGATTCCCAGCTCAGTGTCCCAGCTGGGCGACTCTCCTTCCTCTGTGGTCTGACAGGCAACTTTGTTGTAGGGCACAGTACTTGGGAAGCCGGGAGAAGGTGAGAATTTAGCTGGGAAGGAATTGCACCAAGGCCATTCCCAGTGGGACACAGGACCATCTCTGCTGCAGCTGCATGGGCCAAGGCCCCACCTGTGGCATGAGGGGACAGTTCCTGGGCCTCTGAGCTGGGCGGGAGATCACAGGCCAGGCTGCAGCAGATACCTGTTGGCCTCCAGGCAGGCTCATGCCCACACAGAGCTCCTGACCCCCTCTTCTGTTCTGATTTGCTTTCCCCAGGGACTCAGCACGGCCACCAAGGACACCTATGCTGCCCTCCGCCTGCAGGACCTGCCCCCTCGCTAACAGCACCTGGAATTTCACCACAGGCCAGACCTGCAGATGCCCAGATTGTTAAAGACACAGGATAAAGTATTTACAAACCAGTTCACTCATATTTCTCCACCACCCAAGGGTTCTTCTTTATGATCGGGATGCTTCAAGTTGTAACCTGTGGTCAGATCCAACTGCAAACTGTCACACAGAATTTCCCCCCTGGACGCCGGCAGGCAGTGCGTCCCCCAGGCCCTGTCCTAGAGGAGCCCGCTGGGAGTGCAGCATGTTCCGGGGTTTTCTGCTTCCTGGAGGCTGTGGGCAGGCCCCGTCCCCAGTGGCTCTGGGCTCTTACCTGGGGGACGGGCACCTTCCTCCTCCAACACAGCTGAGGAGTTCAGGCTGTGTTCTGTAAAGTCGCCAGAGAAACCACAGATGTTAGCGCGTGTCCTGATGGTCTGCATTGTTCTGTCAGTGTTTGAGTGGCTTCGCTCCTGCTGTAAACTTCGCTTCTGTTGTCAGCGTAGCCCATCATTCCACGGTAACTGGTGATGGGCCAGGGAGGCTGTGGTGCCTCCCTGTGAAGGGTGAGGGCACGGGGGGGAGTGGGAGGGTAGGTAGCAGCTGGTGGTGGCCGAAGAGGGGAAGCAGTGGTGGATCAGGGACGGGAGCAGGGGAGCCAGAGGCCTGGGGGCGCAGGAAGGGGCCCTCCTGCAATCAAGCATACGTTCCCCGTGATAGAACTTGAGTGCCAGGGCCTGTGGGGACCAAAAAATGAAGAAGCCCAGCCTTGCCCTCCCGGAGCCCACACTCTCACAGGGAAGCGAGCTGTGAAGAGTCCAGTGTCATGGCTGACTACGAACAAGGTGAGGGGGCAGTGAGACCACATTCTTTGCAGGCACTTGGGCACCTCACACTGAGTGAAAAGACACAGCCGTATTGGGAAAGGCCTCAAAAGAAGACTCCGCTCCACTCAGACCTAGAAAGATCCCAAAGGACAATGGCACGGTGGGAAAAGCCTCAGCTGACTTACTGGAACAGGGCTGTGTGATAAAAGGGCACGCGGCCATGGATGGAAAACCCTCTTTTGCTCTGCTCGGTCTTAATTTATACTGGTTTGCTAGAGCCTTACATTTTTGCATAATAAATGCTTCTGTGAAAATGCTGCTTTACCGTAAGCTTTATTTCGGCAGTCAAGCCTGTAATGGTCATTTAGTCACCAGGCGGTCAGCCTGCTGCGGGGAGAGAACAGGATGGCTCCTTGGAAAATGCAGGGGAGCCAGGTGCGTACAGTGGCCCAAACGGGCTGTGCTTGGGGCAACATGGTGTCCGGATACGCCAGGAGTCCTTACGCAGGAACCAGGAGAAGGTGATGGGGAGCGCCCTGGGTGCAGGGCTCACAGCACTGAGCTAGCTTGTGGCGTGCCGGAAAGAGCAGGAGAGAGGCCAGCTGAGCATCAGGGCATCAGGAAGAGGGAGCATCGTTGTCAGAGGGTGTCTGGGGGTTATGAACAGCTGCTGATGCCACAGCACAAAAACCTCAAGTCTGGGGAATTCCCTGGCGGTCTAGTGGTTAGGGCTCTGAGCTTTCCCTGCAGGGGGGCCTGGGTTCGATGCCTGGTCAGGGAAGTAAGACCCCCGCCCCCGCCGCAAGCTGCAAGACACGCACGTGGCCAAGAAAACAAAAACAGAAACCTCAGTCCGTAGGGTTTGGGGAAGGAGAGGGGACAACAGAGGTCTTTTAGGTCAGGTTCTCCCACAAAAAGTGACCCTGTCCCCAGCAGTATTTCCTCTAACTGCAGTGGCTGTTTATAAGGCCCTAACTCATCAAGCCACCAATTAATATTGGGTAAAGACTTTGAAATCAGAAAAGACTTTGACATCGAAGGCCATGGCTATTAAAAGCCCCTGAGCATTTGGGATTCCAACAGGAGTGATGTGCATCTCTACCAGGAGAGAAGGCATTCGATTCATATCCTGGCCCCAGAGGGGAATTCAATTCCATTCACCAAGTATTGACCTAGCACCTTCCTATTCTGTGCCCAGCGTTTGGCAAGCTACCAGGGAAGCTAGAGAAGTATCATCAGAGTCAGTTAGGGACTTAAAATTTTGTCATTGTATTTCAGCCACACCGTGTAAAGAACTCGCATCCCAGTGCACTGTGGTGACGCACACAGGACAGGCAGGTGGAAGCGGAGTGAGGGAGGGGTGAGTAGCTGCCAACGAAGGGGTGCGGACAGAGCTCGGCAAGGCATGGGGGGAGCTGTGGAAGGTTTCATGGAAGGAGCAGGGCTCTGAGGAGGGAGAGAAGGGCTGAAAACTATCAGCCCTAATTCTGTAACCTGGTCATGGGGCAAAGGAATGGGAAAATTACACCATGTTGTTTTAGCTGCCCTTCCACTGACTGAAGTTCACAGTGACAAGTGAGAGCCTCATCGTGGCTGCTGCTGCTTTATCGTCTACTCACTGGGCATCTTATAATACATGAAGTTGGCTTCCTCTATTAGTCAACGTTAAGCCTCAACCTCATACCTAGTTTTAAGGTCAGCTGAGTTTCACACGGGCTGTATGACCCACATGGCTGGCCTGAAGATAAAAGTTTGACCCAATTCGATCGAGATTTTGACTCAAGAGGTAGGAGGAAAGCTGGCTGTAAGCTATGGGTGTGGGAGCTGGCCCAGGGTGGGTGGGGCAGAGGACTTACTGGGCTCCGTGCAAGACAACTACACAGAGAAGGCCGCCAGGAGAGGACTCAGTGGACGTGCTGGCACAACGAAGCCCCACATCAAGCCGAGAATGGCCCTGGTCTTCGCAGAGAGAAAAGGCTGCAGTTGGAGAATTCATACCCTCTCATGGGCAGTTCCTCTTGGTAGACACCACTGGAGTGGGTTAGAACATAACAACCACCTTTTTACAAAAGACTGCAGGGTAACAGAATGGAATCAGTGCTTTTATCCTCATGCCTTAGCCCGTGACAAATGGGTTTTGCCTTCTGAAGTCCTCATGCTTGTGAGCCCGCTGCTGTCTCTACCAAACAGCCAATTCCTGTTAAAACCTGAAATTGTTTTAAGAGTAACTTTACAAACTGAAAAGCAAGTTATAAATACAAGACAGGGTGGAATGGAAAAGAGCGAGGCATTCTTTGACGTAGGAGCAGAGGAGAAAAGGACCCAGTATTTGTCTTCCCATTTTGGGCCCCTTTCAAGACAGCAGCCATACCTTGAGACCACAGCGCAAGCTTTCTCTTTCAGTCTCTCTCTGTCTGCCAATTCAAGGGGGACGCACAGACTCAGTTCATACACACTAGTTAAACAGGATGCCTCCCAGAGCTCTTCAACAAGCTGGTTTTCTCTCTGTGGGAAATTCATTTTAAGATTCAAATTTTCCCTTTTATGCAGTCGACTAATTGCATTAAGACACTAAATGTTGGCTACAAGAAGCTATAGAGAGGGAGCTAAGTTGTGTACCCTCAGACAGGAGAACCAGAGGGCCAAGTTCAGAGGACCCCAGAGAATGACTGTTCAGGACCTGGGAGGAAATGCTAGAGGGGCACGGGGGCGTTTAAACAATAAATTTGTTAAAGTCAATTTCAATGACAGTTCCGCAGTCAAATACACAGCGAGAGGGGACCTCTGAAGAGTTCTCTCACAGATGAATCAACTGATCACACAAAGCCCTGGGGGTCTGAAGGAGACCACTGCTACCAGACTCGGGGGCCCAGGAAGCCACTGGGGCCTGGGGAGAGAGCAGTGTGGTGGCCCCAGCGCCCCACGGAGCACAGGGGGAAGCGTGCCGAAGCCAGGGTACGGGTGGCGGAGGAACCAGTGTGCTTACAGTGATCCTGGGATGCCTGAGAGCACCTGCTGGAAAAAATAAGTTGGAAGGCTTAGTTGAGAAGTCTGTATGGGAATGTGTGAAGCATCCCGAATACCAACGCAACAACTTCAGAGAAACTCAAACAATGTGAAAACACTTGGAAAATGGTTTAATGATGTTTTACAACAGAAATGAACTGTACAGTTACAGTAAGTTTAATATATATAAAAAATTACAGCAGACAAATGCATCTACACAAAATCTACCATTTTCATTCTGATTCACTGTCACCTACACAACCTCTCCCAAGCCTACAGCCCCCTGCAGGCAGCCCCAGGAGGGGGAATCATATAAAGGGCACTTTTAAAGAGACAGCACCGCTCATATTCCCCACCACCTCCTCAGGCCTCAGGAGGTATCAGCTAATTCCCCCAAATGTAAATTGCTTGTGTTTCGGGTTTTCAAAACCAAGAAAACGTGTGTCTCCCGGGGGCCCAGATAACGAGGCCCCAGACTCCCAAGTTATGGGTTGATTCTTGTAGCATGTTCCTATCCGAGGGGAAATGGCTAACCAGGCGTCTGGGACAGTGAGGCTATACAATAGCCACCCAGATTGCAGTTATCTAAGGAGAAATGTAAAAGGACTCCCAATAAACTACTTAGGAATTGTCACTGCCTCATTAAAGCTGCTGGACAATTTTGGAAAGAATCATTTACACCACATCTTAAGTTTCCACAAAAGAGAACTCAAACTCACATTTTAAAGTTAAGTACATAAAACAAAAAGTTTTGGGAGGCCAAGGGGTCAATTCCCCCTTGTGTCCCTCCCTTGACAACAGTGGAAAAACACCCCTGAATCAATATTTAAAAAAAAAAAAAAAAAAAAAAGGAAGAAAAGAAAAAGGTGGGGGGAGTTAAGATATTTAAAGACAGAGAGAAAGAAAACAGCTTTAGAAAAAAACCCAAAACAACCACCGTCTCTTTAAAACAAAACAAAATCCCAGTTGGGACCGATAATCAGCAAATATTCAATCCAAATTGACCCCGGTGGAAGTTTATTACTGAATATTATGTACACTCAGAACTTTTTTGTTTTCTTTTTTATTATGAACACCTAGGCAGTGAAAACTGTTATGTCACTACATACATAGACACACCCAGAACATACAAAAATACTATTGTTCCAAACTACTAAGAATAGGACAGTTCAGTTATCTTCATGCTATGACTTTAAGAGCATTACACTGAAACAAACAAGAAGTTAAACGACATTTTTTTTTTAATATCCCAGAAATATACCAAAATATACATCTAAGCTTTGGAATTACTGAGGTTAGACTAATGCAAGTGCTGGGTAATCGTACTTAATACACAAGTCTAAGGTTCTGCAGGAAAGAAATTATCTTTGGTTTCTGCATCAGGCTAATATTATTAACATTTGGATTTTGCTTTGGGATAGAGCTTGTATGACCCTAGAACCAAACCCCCCTCCCCTAACCAACTGAGATTAAAAAGATCCGTGTAAAAAGTTCCTTCATTTGCACCCACCACCCCCCAAGTTAAAAAGTCACAGGCATCTACCTAGCACAAAAGGTTGTGAAATACAATGCATAGTTGCACAGTGGTGCTGCAAAAAGGAAACTACCGTAAGAAGAAATGAAAAAGCTTGATAATCCTTCTGCGTGTTTTCTCACAAACAGGACAGCCACTTCCAAGCAGTTCCAGTAAAGGAAAAGAGAGAAAAGGCTCAGAAGGGCACCTTGGCGAGTATTCACGGGCACGGCCCCAGAGGTTAAAGCACCCGGCAGAGCAGCCAATCCTGCACCAGTGTCTTCAACTTCCCCCACTCTGTGGAGTCCAAGGCGCCCAGCAGCAGCCCTGGGCTCCCCGACCCTGCGCTAAGCCCCTGCAGTGACCATGGCTGTCATAGGGAGGACTATCGTGGTGATGGGCTTCTGCCTACCGTTTTGGAAAATCTGAAATGCCAGTTCGTTCCATGGCACGTTCACAGGTTGGCAGGAGCCAAAGCTACCAAGCACGTGCCTCTGCACACCCTGGAACACCGGAAACAGACTCCCTGCCCTTTCAGTGCAGTCAGGGGGCCCCCCCTTCCCTGCCCCGGGCCTCGCTCCTCTAAACACCAGGACGCCACAGACTGGATTGACGCTGAAGACTTCCCTTTTCTTTGGTTTTTTTGTTTGTTTTGAGTTTATACAATCATTAAAAAATCTTTGGTTTTGGCTGGAAATTTAAAAAACAAAACAAAACAAAACAAAGAAACCACCCTCCCCTGGCTTATAGCAGCAGTAGTAAGACCTGGCAAAGCTCTTTTTTTCGACATTGGGGGTGGGAATTGAAGGTTGGGAACTACATTCAAAGAAAAGGTGAAGGGCTGGGGATGCAGCTTCTAGACAGCCCATTGGATATAAGATTGTCAAATAATAATAATATTAATAACAATAAAAACTTAAATATTTGGATTTTTTTTGGTCATGTCAAAGGAAAAAAAGTGAAATGTGTATGCAGCAGTCAGCTTAAAGGAGCCTTTGGTGTCTTCCCTTCCACCCAAAGTCCTGAAAATAAGCAGAACCCTGAGGCCTCACAGGGGAAGGGGATGGCCTCCCCGCACCAGGGAGAAGGCAAGTACTGGAGGGGAGGTGTGGCCAGCAGTCAGAGATGGGGGGTGGGGTCGGGGTGTGGCCGGCTGGCCAGCCCCTAAGAGCAGGGTGGCAGGGAACAGATGTTAAGAGACCTGGGAAGACCCCCTGCAACAAAAAGAAGGAGAAGATTGCAATTTGCCCTCAGTTTGCAGTAGCTTTTAAAGCAGCGACATTCAGAGGCTTTGGGAGGTCCCACCCTAGGCTACAGGTCCCGTGATGCTATAGGCCAGAGTTCAACATTACTTAGAGGAGGGAGGGCAGACTTGGCAACTCTGTAGGGTTTAGAGAAAGTTTTAAAGCAAGTTACTCAGTCACGAGTTAGAAATGAGGTATACAACAGCTCCTGGACTCGTGGTGGGCGGAAAACCCCACACTTATTCACCTCGCCTCTGCCACCACCACCACAGCTGCAGGGACTGAACTACGGTCTAACGTGGGGGAGGGCATTTCCTCGGAGTGACACCTCCTGTGGACTGAGTAATGCACACAGGCCCCGCGAGCAGAGGTAAGAAGCCGGAAGAAGTCTGCGTCTCCACTTTGCCCGCACTCAGGGGAGACACGACACACCATTTACGCTGTCAAAAGCCAATGTTATAATACAGTTGCAACGTCTTTGGTTCTCTCCTTTCCCCCCTCCCAACTGTTTGCAGTTTTACACGCAACCAGGCTAGTCCACTCTACTCTCATACAGTACGTGCCTTCCGCAGACCCACGCAGGATCAGAACCAAAGACGTGGCACCCCACCTGCCTACAACTACAGCCTTTCCTAACAGGACTGTCTTTCCAGCTTCTGAAAGTGCTTTCCCTTTCCTGCTCTATTGCTCAGACTTAAGAGACGTTGAGGGACTTAGGAGTACAGAGTCTTCTCTCTCCTTGGCTCTGTCCTTTTCCATTCGAAGGAGATCCCAATTGTAAAGAAGTGTTTGGATGTCTCATTTCGGAAACGGCACTGTACCCAGCTGTCTGCCTGCAGACTTCGGGACATCGTGTGAGCGAGCTCAAGGCCACTGCCAAGTTACGGAAGAAGCCTTAAGCTGCTTTTGTGAGGTTGTGGCTGACTCCATGAAAACAATGATGAACAAGTAAACAAAGAAAATTCGGGGGAACTTTGCAGCAGACCTCAATAATTTTTTTTCTTTCTTTTTTTACAGTAAATTAGTTTTGGGGTCTGAACTTTCTGACAGTGTCCTGGGTTTGAACCGGAAGGTGGCACGGCCCTGTGAGGGGTGGGCTGATTCAGGGACGCAGAAAGAATCATAAAGGGCACTGGCCCTGCCCTGCCCACCGTGGGAGCTTCACTTCCGGGTGCAGTGGCGGTCCATCATGTATGCCTTGTCTTCCCTCAACTGTTGTTTCAAGTGCTCTTATCTTCAATAGCCTTGATACCTGCTTCCTGACCTACCTAGCGCTTTGAAAAGTCACACAATATTAATACCACTTTTATATAACGTCAGAACAATAGGATCATTAGTAAAGCTGTCATGAAGTTCTACAACCTGATCATTTTCTGTCGAGAGCAATACATTTCTTATCCCTCCCCTCTTTTCCATGTCTCGTCAATAGTACACCGAAACAGTGAACTCCTCAATTCCCCAGAGCCCATATGTAAGAACATTCTGGAACAATACAGCTCTGTGGAAGAATAAAGGAAGGCCCTTTGGATTTCCATGTAATCTTGCTCTTGAAAATGCTTATCCTTCACAAGTGACAGAACAACTAAATATCGTCTGAACTCAAACAGGCTGTACTGGTTCTCTTTATAAGTGTTAGATAAAGGGAAATAAGAAAAGAATTCTACCCCCATCTTTTGCCACCCCCCCTAAATTTCCCAGCAGTTCCAAGAATATCACTGCCACACTTAGCAACTCTATCCATCTTTACAGAGCCAGCAGAGTGAAACTAAATAAATCTCTTTTCCAAAGCCAGGATGACCAATAAGACTTCCTTCAAAAAGTGGGGATGGGGAGGGGAGAGGAAAAGGAAAGAGACAAAGGTAAAGCTTTTCCATATTTCAGCTTTTTGTTCCTATTCCCTCTGCCTGTGTTGAAAACGTAAGGATAAACAATGCAGTGTCTTTGGTATCCAAACCGAACCCCACTTAGGTTCTGTGAGATGGATCACTTATTAAAAAATAGCCTTTCGGGACATAGAGTCTGTATCTGAACTCAGGGAGCCAAGAAAGTTTGTCCCAGAATATGGCCAGAAAGGACTCTTAACTGTTCCTAAACCAGCAACATTTCTCATTCACATCCCCACTAAGAACAATACTCTTCTCAATCTCACTAACTAACCCATCCCTAAAGGTCACACCGTATCACAGGTAAGAGGCGAGCAGGTTGGCTTTGAACTTCTTGATCTGGTTTCCTTCTGTTCGCATTTTTGGTCGAGACAAAATTAGCCTTGGTATGAGAAAAGGAAGTGAGGTTTTAAACTGTTGTGCTACTAGCACAACATTCAGTAACATGACAGAGGGCGACAAAAAACAAAAAACAAAAAACCTGCTTAATTTTCTTAGATTAAGATGCATCAATCATTCATTTCTCCTTTCCTCTCCAAATTAAATGGTGCTTCTCTACTTCTGCCTCTATTTCTCAACCACACACCCCGACATTCACACATTCGTCCTTCTCCTAAGCTCTTGCTATGTACAGAGGTAATGAATCATCAGGAGAGGCTGGCGGGGTATGGGGGGCCTGGGCAGCCACAGGAAGGGATGTAAATGCCTTCGAGGACCCTGAACTGGACAACCCACGTGTAACCTGCACGCCACCACACACTGCACTGCAGGCCAGACCGCAGAGAGGCTGACGAATCCCAAACCCAAACACAGGGATGATCAAGTTTCCTTTGGCAAGACAGAGATAAGGAAAAGCGAACACACACACGAGCAATGCAACATTTTCCTTCTAACATAATGACCTTCTTCTCTCCCCACCCACCCTCCCTAACCCTATAAACTGTAACCTATAAACAGGATCCCAAATACATACAGCATCAATCATGTTTATCAATCATAATAAACATCAGTTCGACTAAATGCTACAGCTAGAATTATTTCCACTATTTATAAAGTTTTTTCTTTTTACTTATTTATTTGGTTTTTAGTTTAAAACCAGTTCTGTAACAATGCTAAACTATGCTGAGGTATTTTATGGAGGGGCCAGAAGCTAGCTGTTACCCACGAGCATTACCTCCCAGATTAAGGTATCACCATTCAAAGAGAAAAGGAAGAGAAGGAAGAGAGGAAAGGAGATCCAGATTACAGAATCAACGTAAGAGCTGCTAAGGTTTGCTGCTTGGAGCAAAGGCTGAGAGTAGAAGAGCCCACACATGGAACTGCTTCATGAATAAGGACGGTCAGAAGAAAGCAACTTCACAAATCATATGGAAATCTGGGTGTAAACCTGACAACTCTGAGAAAAGACATATTCCCTGCCCTTTGGATGGAATCCTTTCAAATACCTTACTGAAAATTTCAGGCGTGTCCCATTGAATCTCTTTAGATGAAGAAAAGAATGAGGCAGAACAGGATTAGTACCAGCCTTTAATGATGAAAGCAGTTTACTTATCCTATTTCTGTCCAAGTTCACATTTGTACTGTGTGCACCATCTATGCAAATAGATGGCCAGGGCTGTGATTAAACTAAATGCTTTCACTAAATGCCTTTCACACACACATACAAAAATGAACTCATAATGGTTATGATCCAATGAATCCATCAATTCTTGCCCGTTTGAGTAATTTTAAATTTCAAGTTTTGAGTCTTTTTCTCCATTAGTATTGATGGTCTTTTTAACATTTTCAGCTCCAATAAACACGGTCTGAACGAATAAACTTTAAATTCATCAATTTTACATGCCGATTAAGGAGAAAGTATTGGACCAACTCTCGTAATTAATTGTTGAGGCCCTTTAACGGAGGGTTCTCAGATCGCAGACTGACTTTTGGGGGCCCCTGCGGGTCCAAGGCCACAGCAGACTGCCGGCAGGAACTGTGAACCAGGCGCCGCCCCGCCCCGTGCGCTCACGGGCAGCCCTGGCGCTCAGGGCTTGCTGACTGCTCCCTGTGTCCACTCTCTTTTCTTCCTACCGTAACGATTTCACTTTTTTCTTGGTAAAGAAAGTTTTGTGAGGATGACATGGTTTGGGAACAACTTTAGACTATGAACAACAAAGAGCTTCTTTTGTAAGCCAAGTGTTTATTATACACTAACTGCAATGTTGACTGTCAGGATTTACAACTTTAAAAATCTACATTGATTTCCTACATTTTCAAATGTATCCAGCTCTCCCAGCAATTTCTAAATAGAAAATTTAATGATAAAGATTGGGCTGAATTTAAATATTGTGTCAAGCAAGTATCTGTGCTTCTGAATATAGACAAGGTTTCCTCCCACCTTCCCAAATAAATGAGGGATAATAGAACAAAATAATGTAAAAAAGAGGTACAATTGTGCTTTTCTCCCCAACAATGAATGAACTGTGTAGAACAAACTGGCAAGATAATCTCACTAAAAATCTTTTAATTAATATTATTTGCCCTTGTAAAAAAACGCTAATTTCTAATAATGCTACCATGAAGTACAAATCAGTACGGTCCTACACAAAACGAAAGTTGGATTCCTTTGGTTCCATTCCTCAATAATAAGTTGAGTAAATTAGGATGGTATTGATCTTTCTTACCAAATAAATAAAAGCAAGTGTGTTTTATATCAGGTAATGAATGGATAGGAACAATTTTTTTAATTCTAAAAAGCTGCCTATGTAACTTCAGAAACATTTAAACTATCATAGCACTCAACAAATTTCTTAAATCAGGAACAGTAATACTGCTCCTCTGAGAAGCCCTTTCCCAGGTCTTCCTGCTGTCCTTTAGATTTATACAGGGTACAAATAAAGTTCGCAACCAAACTGCCCCGCTGTGGTAAGCAGGATTCAAACCATTACATTCACCACTCCCTAGGGAGGGCCCATTACCATGGGCAAACATAGTATCGCTATAAATGCGTTTAGAATTAGTCTTTGGCTTAATATGTGTTAACCAAATTCAGGGATAAAATAAAACTTGCATAAACATTAAGGGGAAGAAAAGAAGAATGACACACCTATCTGGCCCTCCCTCTTAGAAACGCAGAAACGCTACCAAACATCTCTAACATCTCTTTTTGGTCAAACGGTCCCTCTTAATTTCCAGACTCTCCCATATGAGGTGACTAAAAGTTAAGTCTGAGTACCTTAGCTTAAGAGATTCATTCAATTCAAAAAGCATTTCTTGAGATGATAAAAAAGATGATATAAAGTAAAAAAGGACTAAAGGCTGAGTCACGACACAATATGATCAGTAGACTATCTAGGGATGATGATGATGGGGAGTCAATTTTAAGTTAAACACCCATCAACAAGCTGTTTTAGTGTTTCCTGTGTACATGTGTAAATGTACCTTTCATTTCACAACTTGTTTTTAAATAAGAGAAAAAAAGAGAAAAATTCTAAAAGTTACCTTTGTCTAAGGATTTATTTCTTCTTTTAAACACAGGTTTTTATGCTGGTTTAAATTTTATCTTCATAAAGTGATCCACAACCCCACATACACAGAGGCAGAATCCCCCTATCCCGAATTAACTCGAGAATATAGACAGGGCAGGGAAGAGAAGACCATCGTACTGACATTTAAAGCTTAGTATCTTCTTTTTTAATATCGAAGTCTCTTGGTGAATCTTATTTGGGAGAGGGAGCATTTGTGAACCACACAGGAGAACAAACAAACACAGCCTTTTCCTTGCTCTTCCTCTTAATCCACTGGGCTTGAGTCCCTTGGGTTTCAACACTTCCTTTGGTAGCGATTTTGGGAAATTAATGCTACAACCTCTAATCCAGTATGGTGGGTATCACCACTTCCCTCCCTGAATCCTTCCTCCTAACTTACCACTCCCAAGGGAGGGACTCATCATTACGGGCAGCTACAGTATTACTGACAGCCCTAAAATCATTTGCACAGACTAAAATTAGAGATGTCAAATCAGGATAAAAGATTAAATTCAACTACATCAGAGAAATAGTGGGATGAAGAGGAGAAAAATTAGTAACTGACACTGCCATTCTATTTACACACCAAACTAAATAAACTACTTAAAAAATCAAGTTAATGTCTGCCCAGAGGATATTACAACTTACCAACACAAAAGATTAAAACAAGCAGCAACTTTTATATAAAATTAATAAAGACAAATGAAAAAAGAAATTGTCAGTAGCATCTATCTCCTCAATGTGTCTGAACTGCACGATATAAACTAGTCCATTAGTACAGCAGCTTGCTAAAAATTGACTTTGGTTCAAGCTTAGTCAAAAAAACAACATTAAAAAAAACATACCACACACAAAAACGGTGGATGGACATTTGTTAGTTTCCCTGCTTGCAGTTCATTGATTTTGGAGGGATTTTAGGAAGGTGAAGGGTAGTTAATTAAATACTTTGTGAAATAAAATGGGAAGACAGAAGGAATAGCAGAAAAATTAACAAGGGAACTAAAACATTTCTGGTCTTTTAATATTAATATGCCTGTCTCCCACTTGGATGATCACAAACAAAAATGCACATTGTGTCTGAATCACTGCCTTTCCCAACATCGTGAAGAGACAAATACACAGAATCCAAGCTCCCTTGTGGATATAAGCAGAGCATGCAGAAGAAAAATTACCTGTAAGCTCTCTCTCAGCCCCCAGCTCGAAACGGGGAAAAAGTGCAGTCATAGGACCACTGGAGATGTAAGCAAGCACCCACAAACACCAGATGGGAACCTTTCACTCCAATAAGAAGGGAGCTCAGATGAGCTGCACGGCAGTGATCCAGTCTTTTGGGAACTTTTTGGATACAGATACTATAATAACAGAACACTGACAAAAAGGGAAATCTAATTTCCAAGTTACCCTCATTCCTCTTCATCTACTTCCATAAACACTTCCTTTTCATGGGCTCATTTACATCGTCTAGAAATACCCTGAAAACAGTTACGGAAGCTAATCGCCTTCTACAATGAACAGAGACGTGTATTGCCATTTAGACCTACCTAGCAGGAGCATCACTAACAAACCAAGGAGACACTTGAGGTGTGTGCAAAGTTCCTGCTCAAAGTCTTTCAGAGGTTCTACAGATCCCATGCCCGGCTAATGAGTGCCTTCTCTAGTCAGAGAACCAAGGAGAGCGTCAGGGTTAGAGGAATCGATAAGCCATCTGGTGAAAGTCTGTAGCTAACCTCAGACTCTTCTCATCACACCTCTTTCGGTGATCTATAACCAATGGAAAACAGTCTAGTAGAGTTCCTTCAGAAAACAAAAGAAGGGAAAAGTTTCCCAATTTCAGTAAGTTATTTTGTTCTTTGCCAAGTAAGTTAAAGGAAGTTTGGATGAAAAACTTCCACAAAATGGAACAAACAAACAAACACACCAACAGTAGAGCATTTCAGGAGATAAGAAGTCAGGAGAACCACCAAGTTAGGTGTCTGCAGTAGTCTTTGCTCTTCGGAACCAAATCCTGCCCTGCAACATGTACAGCCATTCCTGTTGAAAGTAGCAGAAAGCAGCACTGTTGCACCACAGGATCTGGGCCTCAGGTCATTCAATGATTTGGGGTGAGTGAGAGCTACAGTTCAGCAGGAATTCCTTCCTACGCAAAAGTGCTCCAAAGGCACCACCTGATGGGGGGGGAGGGGGCGTGTGTGGAGTGGGAGTGTTTGCACACACTGCCTTCAGCTTCTGCACCAAGCCTCTTGCATAAGTGGCAAAAGAAAATAATTTTCTAGCACCTCTGTAAGAGTCATCAAGGATAAGGAAACCAGCAAGAACATTCCCCGCAATTAAGAACGTTAAGTCCCCCTTACCCTAAAACCCTCCCGCCCCACAGTGTGGGAGCTCACTGAAATAGGATCCAGGAGCAAGAGATAAACATGTCCAAACTATATATATATATAAAAAACAATAACAACAACAACAACAACAACAATAGAGATACAGTAATACAGGCCTGCCTAAATTGTACCAGTTAAGAAAGGAACCCCCAACACAATTGATACGATTATAAACACCTTGTTATGACTTAGCGGCCTGTACAACAGACCCATAAAAATGATTTTTTTTTTAAGAAAAAAAGAAATTTAGACAAACAAGAAATCCCCTTCCTATATTGGAATTGGTAACCCACCTTAACTCGTCATCATGACTGCTGGAAATGATAAGTAGTCCTTTCACTTATTTTTTTGTTTGTTTGTTTTTGATTTTTTGTTTCTGCCTTTTTTTTTTTGTTTTTTTAAAATTTTTGGTTAGAAAGTTCTCCAATCCATGAAGCAATCCTGAAAAGACAGTGTTTTATTACAAAATTAGGCAAATGTTGTCCCATTTCCATCCTTTTTTTCCGGCATGTGTTTTTTCTTCTCTCCCTCCTCTCCCTTGCCCTTGCAACATGGCAAGAGGAAGCCCATCACGTGTTTCAGTCTCAGCCAGGCTGGCAGCCAGTTGCACTCGGAGTGAAGAAGGGGGCTGGCGGCGTCGCTCAGCCCAGCTCACTGTGCCTTGGAGGCGGTGGTGGTGGAGGCAGCCCCGCTGGCAGAGGCCGCTGTGAAGAGAGAGGTCTGGAGGGGCTCAGCTGAGGTGGAGGTGGCATGGAGGCTGGCTACAGGTCCAGTATTCCCTGCAGAGGCTGCAGCGGCAGAGACCAAGCTAACTGGGTTGCTGGTGAGCAGAGAGAGGTTCTGAGGGTTCAGGAACAGAGGGGCAGTCACGATGTTGGGGGCTCCTCCCGCATTGGCAAATACCAGGTTCCCAGTTGCATCCAGTGACGTTATTGGAAGAGAGCCACCAGAAGCAAGAGCTACAGACAAACCCCCCGCAAAACAGGCAGGAAGGAGAATGTTAGCATCATCCCAGAGAAGCCAAACAACACATCAAATGTACTGAGTTTTCCCACAACCCAGATGGAAAAAGCGCATCCCTTAACTGAATTTTTTACCCTTAATTACAGCACTATATTGTCACCAACTAAAGTTTATCTATAATTTTGAAAGAGCCTAAAGGGCTGAAAACTCTAATTTTTTTTTTTCCCCCCTGTGGTACGCGGGCCCCTCACCGCTGCGGCCCCTCCCGCCGTGGAGCACAGGCTCTGGATGCGCAGGCCCAGCAGCCATGGCCCACGGGCTCAGCCGCTCCGCGGCACGCGGGATCCTCCCGGACCGAGGCACGAACCCGTGCCCCCTGCGTCGGCAGGCGGACCCCCAACCACTGCGCCACCAGGGAAGCCCCCTGAAAACTCTAATTTAATGAGCATGATCAGGATAGGTGAGAGGAGAATCAAAGAGTCATGTTTCTATCCTGAAATCTCAACTTTATTCCATCTACCTAGAAATATTTGTTAAATCCAATAATTTTGTTTTTAATGAAGATCACTGCCTTTAGATTACCTCCATTCAAAAAACAAACTAGCTACAGCGATTAAGGCGTTAAAATATAGTTAGCTTTTATCAAACCAACTGGCATTACTGATAAATTTGAGCACTTTATAGTGTGATATACAAGATAAAAACTGTCTTTCGAAAAGACTTTAGTTCTAAAATAAGTTATATATTAACAAATAAAGTATAAGGTGTGATTCATTTCTTACTTTAAAACATTTAATTTCTATGACCTGCACAAAGGAGAATGATGAGTCTCTGTAGGAGGAAAGCAGAGCTATACTGATGCAGGTGGGTTCTAAGCTTAGGACTTGCTTTAATACGTAAGAATTTTTCTGTGATGCTGTTACTTCTCCTTCATTATCAAAATTTTCATTAAAATAATTGGGCACTCTAATATCTTTTCCTGTATCTGACAACCCCCCACAATCCCCTCACTCATATAACCACATCCTCACATGTATACTTGAGGCACATGTATTTCCTAGTGGCATTAAAAATGATTGATTTCTTACATAATATATAAAGAAAGAGAGAGGAGCTGAGGGAATGTCCTTGACTTTGAACATGATGACACAAAGAGTACAGAACAGTGAGTCTTGGTGCAGCTTGGTGTTTTCTGAGATTCCAGGCTTAGGGTCACAGTCCAGTTCTAGATCTTCCCAGAGAGTACCTGTTCTGTACTCAGTTATGCCCTATGGAAGGCATCTTGCCTTTTTAGTATCACTACAGCCCAGAGGTACACCGAAATGCAAGAGAAAACGTGATTTATCACAAATCTTACTCCAAAAAGAAATCCTTTTATAATAAAAGCTTTACAGATCTAACCATCAATTTCACATATGATTTAGTCAATGAGAAAGTCAATATAATGTAAGGTAATCTAGGTCATGTTTTAGATTTGTCTGGAATTAATATTGTCTATAGTATACTGTAGAGATATCATCCATGAAACACTAATTTTTTTTTTTTTTTTTTTTTTTTTGCGGTACGCAGGCCTCTCACTGTGTGGCCTCTCTGTTGCGAAGCACAGGCTCTGGACGCGCAGCCTCAGCGGCCATGGCTCACGGGCCCAGCCGCTCCGCGGCATGTGGCATCTTCCCGGACCGGGGCGCAAACCCATGACCCCTGCATCAGCAGGCGGACTCTCAACCACTGCGCCACCAGGGAAGCCCGAAACACTAATCTTTTTTTTTTTTCATTTCTTAATTTATTTCTTAATTAAAAAAATTTTTTTTTATTTCTTATTTCTTCTTTTATTTATTTTTCATCAAAACACTAATCTTAATTGAAGTTCGCTAACAGCTTATTTTTGGCCCCAAGAACTCTCATTTAAGCCCAAATTATTTTAAGAAAAATTTCTCAGATCAATATAGTGATATCTCAAAGTGTTTCCTTGAATCACGTAACAGCAAGCATCTTCAAACACAAAGCTCAGACGTTAAACAAATCAAACCCTTCAATATATAGAATGAGTGGATTTAGACTCATTTTAGACTGGATAGCATGCTAAGGCCAAAAGGGACCCATCTGGGCTTGGAAAAGAGACATGAAAATCCAAGAGAATATATGCTCTATAATGATGGGGATATAAAAAGGGAAGAACATAACAAGAATTAAAAGTACTCCTGAAGTCTGCATGATGTGCTCCAATGTTAATTCGTTATAGGGCCTTCTTGTATAAGGCTCTCTTAGGGGTGGGGGTGGGGACTGGAGAATTTTTGTTGGTCAAGTTTGCCTGGGGATGGGTCTTGGATGACTATTTAGATAAATGGAGGAGGAAATTCTGCCTCCAAGTCTATTTACATAAGAAGATAAATATCAGCATTAAAGTCCTTGTTTCTTTCTTTCTTTCTTTTTTTTTGGCCACACCATGCAGCATGTGGGATCTTAGTTCCCTGACCAGGGATAGGACCCCCCGCGCCCCCTATAGTGGAAGCTCGGAGTCGTAACCACTGGCCTGCCAGGGAAGTCCCAGTCCTAGTTTCTTAATACACCAAACTAGGTATATTTCCTGTTCTTACAGACCGACACCTATATTTCTCTTACAAAGCTGTTTACAAGGACACATTCTTGGTCCTCAGGTTAGCGGGCATTATCAATTCAACTATCTCTTCCCATCACTTCCACCTCTAGCAAAGCAGACTTCCACCATTAAAAAAAAAAAAAAAAGGCTAAGTAAGGAAAAAAATTCTACTGACCTTGAATAGTTGCCAGCGTACTGTTGCTCATCAGAGCTGGGCTGAGAGCACCACCCAGGGTCCCTGGATTGAGACTGAGTAAGGCACCTCTGAAAGTACAAAAGAGCAGTCACTTTATTACAATGTAGATGCCTGGGTCAGTTTGACAACATATCCAAATGGATAAGAAAAAGGGAACTACAACTGGGGAAGTATATGGAAATATGTTACTCTCTTTACACTCTTACATAGTGTGGTTAGTACTTCCAAGTTACTGCTTTCCTTGACGCTCACTTGTACAAAGCAAAACGAGGTTATGGTCCACACAAAATGTAAAACTTGCAGTCATTTTGACTCTTTGAATTACTTCATTCTCCTTTTTTCCAAAACAAAAGGGAAAAAATGCCAGAGAAAGGAATATATTTACGAAGTAATTCTTATTTGTTTGATGGTAATATAAAATTAGGAATCCTATTACTGTATCTCTTATTTATGTTTGAGAATTAGAAAGACAGTTCAGAGCTTAATGGAGAAAGCATAAGAATAAGAGTCAGGAATCCTGGGCTTTCTTCCTGGTCCCATCACTCAGGTATAATCAGTGGCCTGGTGTTCTGTAACTTCATCTAGAAATAAAGGTATGACTACTGTCCTTCCAGAGTGTTAAGAAACTTAATTCCAACCATAATCAAAATCCTTGTGCTACTACTATAGAGCAACCCATTTCAAAGAGATTATGGCTTTAAATGATTTTTTGTTTTTTGTCTTTTTTTGCATTTAAGATAGTGATGAGAAAGTATTCCCTATAAGTTACGCCAGGGATGACCTCCTAGCTGTTTCTCAGATGTAAACAAAATGAGAAAGCACCTTACCCAGCTGCAAACTGTGAGGGTGCCATCAGGCCTGGGTTTAGTCCTGCAGCCGCAGCCATGGCAGCAAGACTGGCATTTGCTGGCAACTGTGCAGCTCCTTGGAGGGCAGCAGCTGCTGCTGTCTGCAACCCTGATGCTGTCACCATCACCTGACTGGTCCCAAGAGGAGAGGACAAAGGAGTGGAGGTGGTGTGTGTTGTGCTGGTCTCACTGGCACTGGATGCCTCAGAGGTGGAGGCTGAGGCAGAGGGGGAGGGACTCAGAGAAGGGGAAGTGACTGCTGAGGAAGCTGGAGGCGCTGTGGAAATCACGGCTGCGGTGTTGTTGGAGGTGGTGTCTGTAGTGCCTGAAAAGGGAATCATGTTAGAAAGTGACCTTCTGTAAATGTTTTTAGAAGAATGGCTGCTTTATTCAACCATAATCTAGAATCAACTGAATAATTAATTTACCATCCAGTAACCTCTAAACATGTCCTTTTTTATTAACCGAGTTTAGTGTTTCTAGGGAAATTAACCACAAAAACAAACATTTTAAGAACCAAAGCCATGAACCTACTTTAAGAGGCAAGAGCAATAAAGTAACCATAAAACAAACAGGGAACACAGCTTTCCATTTCCAATTTCCTATTAAAAATTAAAAAAACACAGAAGCTCTAACTACAGAACACAACTGCTCTGGGGAAGAAATGTACAAGCAAAAAAATCCAAGCTTCTGAAAAGCATTTTCATTCAGAAATCTTAGTAGTCTCTATAGAAAAATCAAAACAAAGCAATGAAATCAAGAAAAACTAAAAGTTACACATTTTTCCCAAATAAGTATCAATAACATGTACAGAAACAGTATGAAAATAACTAAAGGCATATGTCCAGATGCCTTTTTTTTTAATTTTTAAAAATTTATTAAAAAAACAAAACATAATGGTACAAAAGGTTGAAAGTAAAAGAATTAGAAAAGATATACTGTGCAAATATAAACTAAAAGGAAATTATATAATAACAGATACAGTAGACTTGAAAGCAAAAGCGTTACTAGAAATAAACAAGGGCACTTCATATCAACAAGACCAATTTACCAGGAAGTTTTAAATTTGTATGTACTTAACTTCAAATTATATAGAACAACAGAGCTACAAGGAAAAAACAGACAAATTCACTATCATAATAGGAGATTTAACATACTGCTGTCATTCACTGATAGAGGATAACTCTTTCAGAACCAGTAGACACCCCCCCCCAAATTAGTAAGGATATAAAAAACTTAAATAACGTGAGCAGCAAATTTGATTCAACACACAGATATATAGTCACTATACTCCAAAACTTTAAATTACAAATTATTTTCAAGCACGCTTGGAACATTTTTAAAACTGACCATAGTGTGCTATAAGGCAAATTTTAACAAATTTCAAAGTATTAAAATTATACAAAGTGTGTTTCTTGACTTGGAGTTAAGCTACAAATCAGTAACAAAAAAGTAACTAGAAGTTATGAAATACACTACTTCTAAGTAACTCCCCAAAAAACAAATCACAATTGGAGTTAGAAAATAATCTGAACTGAATGATAATAAAAGTATTACATACCAAAACTTGGATGTGACTAAACCTGTGCTTACAGGAAAATGTATAGTCTTTTTTTCCAAGGTAACAGTAGTGTTTTTTTTTAATTGCACACATGTCTATAAACCTAATAAATAGGTTTTCTCTATTTTTTTTTATACAGCAGGTTCTTATTAGTCATCAATTTTATACACATCAGTGTGTACATGTCAATCCCAATTGCCCAATTCATCACACCCCACCCCACCTCCCCCGCTGCTTTCCCCCCTTGGTGTTCCTATGTTTGTTCTCTACATCTGTGTCTCAATTTCTGCCCTGCAAACTGGTTCATCTCTACCATTTTTCTAGGTTCCACATATATGCATTAATATACGATATTTGTTTTTCTCTTTCTGACTTACTTCACTATGTATGACAGTCTCTAGATCCATCTACGTCTCAACAAATGACCCAATTTCATTCCTTTTTATGGCTGAGTAATATTCCATTGTATATATGTACCACATCTTCTTTACCCATTCATCTGTCGATGGGCATTTAGGTTGCTTCCATGACCTGGCTATTGTAAATAGTGCTGCAATGAACATTGGGGTGCATGTGTCTTTTTGAATTGTGGTTTTCTCTGGCTATATGCCCAGTAGTGGGACTGCTGGATCATATGGTAATTCTATTTTTAGTTTTTTAAGGAACCTCCATACTGTTTTCCATAGTGGCTGTATCAATTTACATCCCCACCAACAGTGCGAGAGGGATCCCTTTTCTCCACACCCTCTCCAGCATTTGTTGTTTGTAGATTTTCTGATGATGCCCATTCTAACTGGTGTGAGCTGATACCTCATTGTAGGTTTGATTTGCATTTCTCTAATAATTAGTGATGTTGAGTAGCTTTTCATGTGCTTCTTGGCCATCTGTATGTCTTCTTTGGAGAAACGTCTGTTTAGGTCTTCTGCCCATTTTTGGATTGGGTTGTTTGTTTTTTTAATATTGAGCTGCATGAATTGTTTATATATTTTGGAGATTAATCCTTTGTCCGTTGATTCGTTTGCAAATATTTTCTGCCATTCTGAGGGTCAGATGCCTTCTTTGCATTAAAAAATTTAAGTGGCTATTGGGTAATGAAAATCAGCTCTCAAAAAGTCTATTGTGGTAAACATTTTCTTCTTTTTTTTTTGGCCGTGCCACACACCTTGCGGGATTTTAGTTCCCCAATCAGGGATTGAATTCGGGGCCCCAGCAGTGAAAGCACCAAGTCCTAACCACTGGACCACCAGAGAATTCCCAACATTTTCTTATTTGAGGGAACAACAACATACAATGATATTATGATTCTCATAAAATTTAGTATGAAAAATGAAGATCTAGAAAATTGTTCTTTGAGAGGCCTAAAAAAAAATCAAAATGCCAAAATTTCTTTTTGTTGTAAGGAGAACAACATTTGAATACAAATAACTAACTGACATTAAAAATATCACTGACAGCTAAAACACATTCACTGAAATGGTTTACTATTATAGATGAATATTGTCCAACAGAAATACAGTACATATGTAATTAAATTTTCTAGTAGTCCCACTGAAAATAGTAAAAAGAAACAGGTGAAATTAGTTTTAATATTATGCTCTATTTAACCCAGTATATTCCAAATATACTTCAACATAAAATCAATATTTTAAAAATTTAATGAGTATTTTTCATACTAAGCTTTGAAAAGCAAATCTCAATTTGAACTAGCCACATCTTACATGTATAAAAGCCATGAGGCTAGTGCTTACCATATTGTATGGCACAGGTCTAAAATATCTGTAGAAGTTAGGCCTAGTGTTACTTAAAGAATATCAAGTCGGGCTTCCCTGGTGGCGCAGTGGTTGAGAGTGCGCCTGCCAGTTCAGGGGACAGGGGTTCGTGCCCCGGTCCAGGAAGATCCCACATGCCGTGGAGTGGCCATGGCCACGGAACCTGGGAGGCCACAACGGTGAGAGGCCCGCGTACCGCAAAAAAAAAAAAAAAAAAAAAAGAATATCAAGTCCCTTTGCCTAAAGCAGAAATAACTGATAAGGCATAGGACAGATAAAGAAGATGCCAACTATTCCCAATGAGCTGTAATTTTGATGCTATCTAACATCATCAAAGTACAGAACAGGCCCTCTTACTTCAGTAATCAGTAAATGCTACATACAAAAAAGCTGGTTACCTAAACTAGTTGGAACTTCATTTAGTGAAAGTCACTATGTTCTAGGATATAATCAACCACATATATGTGTAGAGCAGAACCTAAGTGGTATTTTCTCAAGATAGAGAACTGAAAAAGACCAAAAACATCTATAAATTTTCAATATAATACTTCTATGAGGTATAAAAGATTTCAGAGATGAAAGAACTACACCAATCAAGATAAGTATTTCAAACCTATAAGCATATTGGAAAAAAGATCTATGTAAAAGAACTTTCTTTGTGATAAAATCTAACGCTAAGCCGTAGAAGATTCTCTTCTCTCATAATAGCTGTATTAAAAATTCAGGCAGTTTTGTTCTTTTAAAATCTATTTTGAAGCCTTCTTCTGGTCTATACTAAGAATACCTAGAATTCATCTCTCATTTTAACTGTTAAGGAAATGTTTCTTTCACATATTGCAGAGCTGGGAGAAAATGAGACACCATCTATTTCAGTACTGACTCTACTTTTCCCACCTCCTATCATGCTACACAAAAGGGTTATGTGGTCTCTGAATTAATCAGGTAAACATACCTTTCTTACTGTTAAGTGAAAAGGGAGGATTTACTCCTTTTTCTGCCCCTCTCAAAAATATAAATAAGATGATTCCCTCTTTACTGCTGCTGCTCCAAAGTACAATTACATCTTTGTGGATATTATTAATCATAGTTTCATTATTCAGTTCTAAATCTATCAGACCAATTTATATCACTGAGCTATTGATGCTGTGTTGGGTCCTATATGTTTGGCAGATTCATACATACTTCTTCACTTTGACACTCTTTTCCTAAGACCTGCCCCCTGTTCTATAGAAAGGTATATATCTTCTCTCTTTTCTCTTTTACTGCTAGTAAATTTCAATATAATTTCAATCTTTTCTTGACCAATTTTTCGGCTTATCTAACCTGATTTCACTTACGGGCACTACTTTCTTTTCAAACTTCTGAAAAGAACTTGAGGTCAAAGGCTTAAAGTAGCCTTTTCTTCACTCTCCACTGCCATTTTCAGACCATTCGGTATCACTTTCTTAAAATCCCGCATATATACGAAGAAAATCCCAATAATTTCATCAGTGAATTTAACCTGGGCTAAGAGATGATGACTCCAGAAACCATTCAAAGTAGCTCTTTCTGGTTGTTATCCTCCAACCACATCCTAGGTGTCTTCAATATGAATGTCATATGAGCACTAGAGTATAATAATGGGATCTTCAAATGAATTCTCCCAGTGAATCACCTCTTAATCAATATATATCTTTTATCTATATTCTAGGCAACTTAATTACTTGGGCAACTTTGATCAGGGAAGTGATGCCTGCTGAGCTTTCGCATCCTCAACAACAGAATTAGACGCCATCACCACCTCACAAGGTTAGTAGGAAGTTACGTGCAAGAATATGGTGTGTGGCACAACCTCCTGTTTCCCACCTCATCCTTTTTAATTGAAAAAAAATTTTTTTAATTATTGAAGTATAGTTGATTTACAGTACTGTGTTGGCTTCAGGTGTACAGCAAAGTGACTTAGTTGTATGTGTGTGTGTATATATATATTCTTTTCCAGATTCTTTTCCATTATAGTTTGTTACAAGATATTGAACATAGTTCCCTGGGCTAGACAGTAAATCGTTGTTGTTTATCTATCCTACCTTGGCTTGTATCTGCCAATCCTTTTCTCTGTATCGTTCCAATTTTAGTATATGTGCTGCCAAAGTGAGCACCCACCTCATCCTTTTTAAAAAATAGATTTAGTGAGGTACAATCTGTATGCCATAAAATTCACCCAATTTAAGTGTAAAATTCAATGATTTTTAATATATTGACAGAGTGGTACAGTCACCACCCCAATCTAGTGTATGACTAAGAAAGATCCCTTGTGCCTATTTGCAGTCACACCTGTTCCCACCTACAGCCTCCAGTCACCTGCTTTTTGTATCTGTAGATTTACCTTTCCCAGACATGTCACATAAATGGAATCATACAACTTGCAGTGTTTTGCATCTAGCTTTCTTCAGTTAGCATACTGCTTTCAAGGTTTATCCATGTTGTAGCATGAACCAATACTTCCTTCTGGCTGAAAACTGTTACACTACATGGATAGACCACATGGTGTTTAATTCATTCATCAATTGATGGGCACTGGCTTGTTTCCAGTTTTGTGGGTTTTTAAAAATTAGTTAATTAAATAATTAATTAATTTTTGCCTGTATTAGGTCTTCATTGCTCAGGCTTTCTCTAGTTGCGGCGAGCGGGGGCTACTCTTCGTTGCGGTGCACGGGCTTCTCACTGCAGTGGCTTCTCTTATTGTGGAGCACAGGCTCTAGGTGCGTGGGCTTCAGTAGTTGTGGTACACGTGCTCAGTAGCTGTGGCTCGCGGGCTCTAGAGCACAGGCTCAGTAGTTGTGGCGCATGGGCTTAGTTGCTCCATGGCATGTGGGATCTTCCTGGATTAGGGCTCGAACCGGTGTCCCCTGCATTGGCAGGTGGATTCTTAACCACTGCACCACGAGGGAAGTCTCTCCAGTTTTTGATTATTATGAATAATGCTGTTATGATAATTTGTGTAAAAGTTTTTGTGGAAATGTTTTCACTTCTCTTGGGGGAAATGTCGGGTGGGATGGTAATTTTATGTTTAAAGTTTAAAGACAATGCCGAAGTGTCTTCCAAAGCGGCTGTATCATTTTACATTCCCACCAGCGAAGCATGAAGGTTTCAATTTCTCCACATCCTTGCCAAGACTTATTATTTTTGGTCTTCTTGATTATAGCCATTCTATTGAGTATGAAGTAGTATCTCATTATGATTTTATTTTTATTTTTTTATATGAAAACATTTATTATATTCAAAAGATAAATTTATAATATGTTACACATGAAAAACCTACAAAGCTCCTATGTAGGACAGCTTCTTAGAACATAAAGGTAATTTAAAATTACTATGAATGTACAACATTTTATAGTATAAGCTTCTGTCTGTTTGAACAATGTAATGATTGTTCTTTAGGATTAAAACAAGATTCTGCAGTAGGCATCTCTGTAGCTATACAGTAACAGCACTCTGCTGAGCAATAATGTTGAACATCTTTTCATGTGCTTATTAGTCATTCCTGTATCTTCTTTTTGGTATAATGTATATTAAAATCTTTTGCCCCTTTACAATACTAAGTTGCCTGTATTCTTACTATTGAATTTTAAGAATTCTTTATATGTTCTAGAGATAATTCCTTTATCAGATATGTGATTTACAAATGGAATATCTCTCCATTCATTTTTCTGGAGAGTTTGAGAGAGTATATTTATTTTGTATCTTGCAACAACACTGAATTCATTACTAGTTCTAGTAGGCTTTTTGGTGTGTGAATTCCTTGAGAATTTTATACATATAGGATAATGAAAACAAAGACAGTTTTAACTTCTCCCCTTCCAAACTGGATGTTTTAAATTTTTTTCCATTATTAAGCTGACTATAACCTCTACTACAATGCTAATTAGAAGTCTGCTAGAGCAAACATTCTTGCTTTATTCCCAATCTTAGCGGGGGAAAGCATTCAGTCTTTCTCCATTTAGTATGCCGTTACCTGGAGGCTTTTTAGTAGATGCTCTTTATCAGGTTAGGAAGTCCCCCTTCTCTTCCAGGTTTTTATCATGAATGGGTGTTGGGTTTTGTCAAATGCTTTTTCTATATCTAGTCAGATGATCATGAGATTTTGGTCCTTTCTTCTATTACTATGGTGTACTACATTAATTTATGTTCAGTTATTAAATCAACTTTATATTCCTGGGATAACCCCTTGGTCATAATGTATAATCTTTTTTATATGTTGCTGGATTTGATTTGCTAAGATTTTGTTGAGGATTTTTGTGTTCATTTTCATGAGGGATATGGGTTCATAATCTTTTTCTTGTGATAACTTTGTCTGGCTTTAGAATCAAGGTAATATTGACTTCATACAATGAGTTGTTCCTCCTCCTCTATCTTCTGGAAGAGCCTGCTAAAGGTTAATTCTTATTTCTTTGTGAAATATCTGATAAGAGTTCACTGCTAAAGCCCTCTGAGTCCAGGCATTTCTTTTTGATCCACTTACTTTACTTGTTTTAGGTCTTTCAAAGGTTTTCTATTTCTTTTTGAGTCAGTTTTGGTAATTTGAGCCTCAGAATTTGTCCATTTCACCTAAGTTGCCTAATTTTGGGGGGCAAAAACTTGTTCATAATATTCCAGAATGCTGCATGAGGTAGCAATTCCATTCTTAAATATATACCCAAGAGAACTGAAAACAAATAACCACACAAAAACTTGTATTGAGCTTTGTGATGACCTAGAGGGTGGGATAGGGAGGGTGGGAGGGAGGCTCCAGAGGGAGGGGATATGGGGATATATGTATATGTATAGCTGATTCACTTTGTTGTACAGCAGAAACTAACACAACATTGTAAAGCAATTAGACTCCGACAAAGATACAAAAAAAAAAAAAACTTGTATTGATACGCACATACTCATAGCAACAGTATTCAAAATGGCCCCAAACTGGAAGCAACTCAAATGTCCATCAACCCCAGAATAATAAACAAAGTATGGTATATCCATGGAATGAAATATCACTCAACTATTAAAAGGAATGAAGTTCCAATACATTCTGCAATATGGATAAACCTTGGAAATATGCTAAATGGAAGAAGCCAGACCCAAAGGGTCATATATTACATGATTCCATTTATATGAAATGTCTGAGACAGGTAAATTCATAGAGACAGAGTAAGCAAGGGGAGAAGTGAATGGGGAGAGACTGATAATGGTTATGGGATTGCATACAGTTCATTATGAAATACTACTTTGGAAAAAGAATTGGAGGCAGAGCTTGTTTAGTTGAGATTTTTTTTTTTTTTGGCAGTACGCGGGCCTCTCACTGTTGTGGCCTCTCCCGTTGCGGAGCACAGGCTCCGGACGCGCAGGCTCAGCAGCCATGGCTCACGGACGCAGCTGCTCCGCGGCATGTGGGATTCTCCCGGACTGGGGCACGAACACGTGTCCCCTGCATTGGCAGGCGGACTCTCAACCACTGCACCACCAGGGGAGCCCTAGCTGAGATTATTAAGGGCTGTGGAATTTTTACAAGTTCTTAAGACACAGAATACATATCTTTCTGGAGCAGTACAGTCATGATCATTCATTTTCTATCGTAGAAAAGTTTACCAGGTACAGCCACTATGAAAAACAGTATGGAGGTTCCTAAGAAAACTAAAATACCATATGATCCAGCAATCCACTCCTGGGAATATACCTAGAGAAAACTATAATTCAAAAAGATACATAGGCTTCCCTGGTGGGGCAGTGGTTGGGAGTCCGCCTGCCAATGCGGGGACATGGGTTCGAGCCCAGGTCAGGGAGGATCCCGCGTGCCGCGAAGCAACTAAGCCTGTGCACCACGGCTGCTGAGCCTGCACTCTAGAGCCCATGAGCCACAACTACTGAGCCCGCGTTCCACAACTGCTGAGGCCCGCACACCTAGAGCCCATGCTCCACAACAAGAGAGGCCACCGCAATGAGAAGCCTGCGCACCGCAATGAGGAGTGGCCCCTGCTCACTGCAACTAGAGAGCCCGCGTGCAGCAACAAGGACCCAACTCAGCCAAAAAAAAAAAAAAGATACATGCGCCCCTGTGTTCATAGATAGCAGCACTGTTCACAATAGCTAAAACATGGAAACAACCTAAATGTCCATTGACAGATGACTGGATAAAGAAGATGTGGTACATATATACAATAGAATACTACTCAGCCATAAAAAGGAATGAAATAATGCCATCTGCAGCAACATGGATGTAACCAGAAATTACCATACTAAGTGAAGTAAGTCAGAAAGAGAAAGACAAATACCATATGATATCACTTACATGTGGAATCTAAAATTTGGCAAAAATGAACCTATCTACAAAACAGAAACTGACTCATAGACACAGAGAACAGACTTGTGGTTGCTGAGGGAGAGGTGGGAGGGAGAGGGATGGACTGGGAGTTTGAGGTTGGTAGATGCAAACTATTACATTTAGGAAGGATAAACAACAAGGTCCTAATGTAGAGTACAGGGAACTATATTGAATACCCTGTGATAAACCATAATGAAAAAGAATATAAAAAAAGCATGTCTCGGGCTTCCCTGGTGGTGTAGTGGTTGGGAGTCCACCTGCCGATGCAGGGGACACGGGTTTGTGCCCCGGTCCGGGAAGATTCCCACATGACGCGGAGCGGCTGGGCCCGTGAGCCATGGCCACTGGGTTTGTGCGTCCGGAGCCTGTGCTCCGCAACGGGAGAGGCCACAACAGTGAGAGGTCCGCGTACCACCAAAAAAAAAAAAAAAAAAAAAAAAGCATGTCTCTATGTGTGTAACTGAGTCACTCTGCTGTACAGGAGACTGGCACAACATTGTAAATCAACTATACTATAATAAAAAAAGATTTAAAAAAATTTAAAAAGGGAAAAGTTTTACCAAGGACCTATTATGTACCAAGCACTATGATAGATACTGGGAAAATAAAAATGACCATGGCAATCACACAACATTTCTCTTAGAAGAGGGCAGACTAAGGGTATGTTTATTCCTTCATTTCTAAAATGCTATCCCAAAAGATGGTAAAGTAATAAAAAAGGGAGTGAGAGCTCTGGGAGTGAGATTTCAGAGAACTTGAGAATTTGATATATTTGCAGAAATGAGAAAGAGGTTAAAATTGGGTTGTAGAGAAACCAACCATAGTCCAGAAGGGCACAGTAGAAGACTACGATAGAGGTGGGAATTATTTACCCCAGTGGAGCCCTGAGGGGATTTCAAGCTCCGCGTTGTCAGTACTGAGGCAGGAGTAGGAAACAAGGGCAGAGAACAGGGTGACCAGACTGTTCACACACCAGCTCTGTCAGTGGGACTTTTCCTCCCCCCACCAGACTTATCACCTAAGCATTAACTAATGTCACCTACTACTCTTCAAAGAAAATAAAAATCTGAGTATGGAAGGTTACGAACTTTAGTGTAAGCACTGGCATCCCTCTCATTTGAGGAAGGTGTAGGGTAGAGCCTGGTCTGCCTGCCTGCTTTCCACCCACAGGCCCTGAGCAAAGTCTGGCAGTTCTCTCCCCACATTCACGGCTCACCGCTCCCTTCCAATCAGGGGAAAGGATGCTGAGTAACAGAAGCTACACAAGGGCAGAAAAAACCTTACAAGCTACTGATATTAAGTACTAAGGCCTTGCATTCATCGGTATGACTAAATAATCAAAAATTAACAGACAATGAAAAAATCCACAGCACAAAAGAAATGGAACAAAATAAATAAGCAGAATTGAGGCCAGAAGAAGCAACTTAAATACAATTCTAATTTGTACTGTATCTACAAATTAAAAATAAGATTGCTATAAAAAGGCAGAATCAGAACAAAGAAACATTCTTAGAAATTAAAAATATGATTCTGGAAAAACATATAAATGACAACAATAAAAAATGAGAACACAGGAACAGTTAGATAAAATTCAGGATATATTTCCAGGAATGAAGTATAAAAAGTTAAAAAATGAAAAACACAAGAGAAAAGTTAGAGATAGGATCAATTTAGAGAGTTTAAAGTCTGTTTGAAATACGTTCCAGAAATAAGGAAGAAAAACAAATTACCAGAGTTAAAGAAAGACATTAATTCAAATTGACAATGCCCACTGAAGGCCAAGGAGGACAAATTTAAAAGGCCCATGCCTTGATACCTTCTAGTGAAATTTCAGAACTCAAAGGATAAAAAGATCCTTAAAGTTTACAGAGGGAAAACAAATGATCAACAAATCGGAGTTAGACTGAAATCAGACTTTTCATTGGCAACACTGGATGCTAAAATACAACAGAGCAATACCTTCTAAGTTCAAAGGAAAAGTAGTTTTGTACCTAAAATTCTATTACTGTACAAACTACAAATACTGTGAGGGCAAAATACTTTTCAGTTATGCATGTACTTGGAAATTTTCCCTCTCACATAATCTTTACAAATAAAGAAAAAAATTACTTGAGAGTGTGCACCAGGCAAAACAAAAAGGAATCAAAGGTAGAGGGGAAAAAAAAAAAAAGAAAAAGGTAGAGGGAGACATGGGCTCTCAGAAATATTGGATCTAACTCAGGAACACAGTGAAAAGAAGTTAAAATAAGCAATTATAGGGATTCCAAGGAGAAAGTCTTCAGGAAGAAAGTAGATTGCATTAGATAAGTTGTATGATTAAGATATTGGATGTCTTTCATAAATAATATGAGTGAAAGAATATGCTACTTCTGTCAACTGAAAAAAAAAAAGCAACATAGAAATGTCAGAGGAAAAGAGGCTATAATAAGAAAGTTATGGTCCAAATAGGAAAAAAATTAAAATGAGGCATGATTTTCAGCAACTGCTGACAAGAGGAAGAAAAGAAAATCCATTTGACACTGACTCTTGTAACCTTCTCTTTCAAGGAGCAAGGTTTAAGTGTCATAAGATTACATTTTTCACCCTAATCATATGAGCTGTCCCTGAATGATATTTATACAAATGTAATATTATTGTATCCATTTTCTATCGCTATTTAACAAAGTACTACAAATTTAGCAGTATAAAACAATTGATTCAACTTTGTTGTACAACAGAAACTAACACAGTATTGTGAAGCAATTACACTCCAATAAAGAAATTGAAATTTTATCTATTTAAAAAATAAATAAAAAGGAAAAAAAAAAACCCCACACATTTACTATCTCACAGTTTCTGTGGGTCAGGTGTGCAGGCACAGTCTAGCTGGTCCTCTGCAAGGCCACAATCAAGGGGTCAGCCAGACAGTTCCAGTCAGGAAGCATGACTGGGGAAGAATATGTTGCCAGGCTCACTTGGGTTGCTGGCAGAAATCACTTGGCAGAATTTGCTTGCTGTTCTAGACTAAGTGCCCAGCTTCTTTTTGGCTGTTGGCTGAAGGCCACCCTCAGCGCCTAGAGGTCATCCTCAGTACCCTGATTTGTGAGCTTCCTAACATGGTTGTTTATTTCTTACTTCATCAAACTGGTGAGGAGGGTCTCTAGAGTAAGTCTGGGAACAAGACGGGGTCTTACAAAATGTAATATAATCATGGAGTGACATCCTATCACCTTTGCCACATTTTACTGATGAGAAGCAAACCAAAGGCTCAGCCCACACTCAAGGGGAAAGGATTACACAAAGGCTGGAACACTAGGAGGTAGACACCATGGTGGGGGAGGGTCACCTTAGACTTTGTTACAATTATAAAGGCTGATTATTTTTTTCTCTTAATTTAGATTTATCAAGTGTTGAAACTTATTTGCTTCTGATCCAAACATTTTTCATTTTGCAACTTACTTTTTGTGTATATATAAATTATTTTATTTTTTAAAATTTATTTAAAAAATTTTTATTGGAGTATACTTGCTTTACAATGTTGTATTAGTTTCCACTGTACAACAAAGTGAATCAGCTATACGTATACACATATCCCCTCCTTTTCGGATTTCCTTCTCATTTAGGTCACCATAGAGCATTGAGGAGAGTTCTCTGTGCTATACAGTAGGTTCTCATTAGTTACCTATTTTATACATAGTATCAGTAGTGTATATATGTCAATCCCACTCTCCCAATTCATATTGCCCCCTTCCTTCCCCCTTGGTATCCACACATTTGTTCTCTACGTCTGTGTCTCTAGTTCTGCTTTGCAAATAAGATCATCTATACCTATAAGTGCTGATCATTAATTTAACATTTTTAGAGACGTCTGCCTTTGACCATAAGAGTAAATGATAGCAAACTTACCCTTACACTGTAACAAGAATAGAGAAATATATGAGAAAATGTTTTAGATACGAGAAAATAGGCAGCACAGGGCTGTGATCCCTGAAGAAAAGGAAACAAATGATGTGAGCCCTATAATCACCTGGACTTTATTTGGAAACACTTTCTAAACTGCTGCACCAGAAGAGGAAACTAAGTAGAACGCAGCAATTTCAATGATTTGAGGAGACAAAGACTGTCGCTGGATGCTGACATGGCTGGAATTTGCAAGGGAGAGTACTGGAGAGGAAGAAACGAATAGAGAACGAACTCTAGAAATGTGCATCGGGGTTTCCTAGAATCTTTGGTTGAATACTAAACTGCACACGCACAGGGAAACCCCATGAGTCCAGGCAGGGAGGCTGTAAACTGAATGATCCTTGGAATTCATGCAGGACAGGGAGACAGTCCAGTTCCAACTACACAGACAGTAGAGATTATTGAATATCTGGGCATTTACGAGAGACCCCAGAAGAGTCACACCTTAAACTAGTGAAGGCTACTCTAGGGCCAGTCTCATAAAGCTTAAAAAATAAGCCTTGAAGGGATCAAGCTCATCTGTAGTAATCTATCTGTCTGCCAAAGCAAACTCAAAAACTCTTTAAAGGAAGCCATCAAAATCCAGATGTATAGCCCCTTCTCTTGAGTATAGGCAGATCTGTGAATATGACGGGAGATGTGGTAGCCACTCCTTTAATTGGGTTATATCATATGACAAAGGTGAGAGGACTGACTACCTTATATTGCATAAGACCCTCCATAGCAGCTGACTTGAGAGAGATTCTCATGTTGCCTTTGAAGAAGCTGCCATGTCGTGAGAAGGTCATGAGGCTAGGACTTGGGGTTAGCCTGTAGGAGCTGAGAGTGATCTAGCTGACAGCAGCAGAAAAAATGGGGACTTCAGTCCTATAACCACAAGGAACAGAATTCTGCCAACTAATGAACTTGGAAGATCTTGGGTGTCATATGAGGTCACAGCCCCAGCCAACATCTTGATTTCAGCCTGGTAAGTCCCTGAGTAGAAGACCCAGCTCTAACCCATGCCTAAACTTCCAACCTACAGAACTGTGGGATAGTAAATGAATATTGGTTTAGGCCACTAAGTTTGTGGTAATTTGTTACACACCAACAGAAAACTAATATGCTTGGAAAGAAGACAATAGTGTCTGCTCTTACCACTTCCCTCAGCTGGAATTTCTAGTCTATGCAATATTTATCAATCAAGGTGAAACAAAACCTATTTCACTGTTATAAATGATGAAAAATAGCCCTTAAGTATATGAAATGATGTTCAACTTCACACGATTAAAAAACTGAAATTTAAAGTACATTGAGTTACAATTTCTAACATACCAGGTTGGTAAAAATTAAAAAGTGTAACATTCTGTTGCGGAGGCTATGGGGAAACTGGCCCTCTCATGTATTGTTAGTGGGAATGAAAATAAGTACAATCTTTTTGGAAGGCAATTCGATAGTATCCAACAAAACAACAGTATCCAACAACACATAGGTGTGTACCTTTCGACCCAGCAATTCTACTTCTCGAAATTTACCTTCAAGACACATTTCCAACAGTACAAAAATACATATCCACAAGGTTATTCCTAAAGCACAGTCTATAATTACAAAATACTGGAAACAAACGCAATGTCCATACAACAGGAATGGGGTTAAATAAACTGTAGTACATCCACAAAATAGTCTACAACAATGAAACAGAATAATTAAGATTTCTATGAACTAACGTGGAGTTAGTTGTCAGGATATTTTGCTAAGTGAAAAAACTGAAGTGCAGAAGATCACCTAAGTATGATACCTTTAAAGCAACAAACAAGGGTAAATTAAAAAAGAAAAAAATCTCTACTCAATAGTTCAAAAGAAACACAGGAAGGGCATAGATAGGAATGGGATGGAAAGGGTACAGAGAATTATGATAGAAGGGAACGACATTTTTCTGAGGAGAACTTTTTGTATAGTCTTACCTTTGAAAACCATGTTAATATCTCATATTCTTAAAAAAATCACAAGGATGGGAGGAGAAACACTAACACTGAATACAAACAAAACAAATAAACTGACCTGAATTTCAAATGAATAATGTTACTACACTGAAGAGGATATAAAAAGAACTAACCAAAATCACTTTGGAACACAGTATTTGGGCTTTACGCCTTTAGCTTAAGACGAGAACTCTAAACTGAACTGAATTAGTAGGTCTTTTCTTTTCAGAGGCTTGGGTTAGCAATGTGAAACCACTTTCTTTTCACTATAGGATTGAACAGTTGAGTAACTTGTTATTGTTGATAATGGGAGCCAGGTTACGCATTGTCACTGAGAAGGGAGTTAAAATATGGAAAGAGGTTAGGATAGAAAAGAACGAACTACAGGATATTGGATTGGAATTGGAGGTATCAGTATGAACTCATGGATTTTAAGGAGGCTGATTCTAGGCCAGAAGCAGAGAAACTTTAAGACGAAGGTGAACATCTTGTGTGCTAAAAAATAAGGAAGCACTCAAAGAATGCTAGGGACATGTCAAAAGGGCACAGGAGCCACCTTGAAGTAGTTCCCATTGGCTAAATCTGGGACAATCTGAATATTACAATAAAAAGTGATAGTAGGATTCTAACCTACTGAATACAGAATGATTTCTGAGTCCATATTGATACAGATAGCCTGGATCTGTTATTACTCATATAATTCCATCATTTCTTCCACGTTTATTAGTTGGCTTTCAACTGTAAGGATGAACTTATCCTTTTCCCCTATATTTCTTGTTTATTAAAAAATAGACAGTAAAGTATTCAGGGGAAAAGGGCTTATCTGTAACTTGCTCTTACAACAGTTCAGAAAAAAATCACATACAGAAACACAAAGAGAAAAAGGAGAAAGCAAACATAGTAAGATTTTAATATTTGGAAAATGTGAGAAAGAGATTTAGGATTTCTCTGAACTATTCTTATAACTTTTCTGTAAGTCTGAAATTATGTTAAAATAAAAAATTTAAGAAAAAGCTATATGTACGAAGGTGTTCATTATAGCATTATTTATAACAGTGAAAACTCCATTCATTTAATAATTACTGGGTATCTTACACTCTACGTAGTGTGCTGGACACGAGGAATACAATAGCGAACAAGCAAGACCAGTCACGTGGCTTAGAGGCTGAGAGGTTTCCTGGGATGTAATATTTGCAGGGCTCAAACTGGAAGAGTTGGTCACCCTCGGTTGAACTTAACCATGATGGTAACATAAGGAAATGGTTATGAAATTACAGTACAACCATTTGATATAAGGGCAAGAGTAGAAAAGTAAAAACTATAATAACAGAGGAAGATACTTATTATTAGATGTTAAGCTAAAAATAAAGGATACAGTATAAATACTATTAGAATTGTACATCTATGTACATATAAAAACAGATATAAAGACAAAATAAAAATAGTACTCATGGTGATTGTGTCTCTCCTATTTGAATTTCCTATGTTAAATATTTTAATGATTAAAGAAAAATTTCATTCCAAAAGTTACTAACATTTCAGAAAACTGTCATAATTAAATCTAAATAAATGGGCCAAGTAATTGAGTTTAAGAAAATCTGACTAGGCAGTTAAGATCACCAAAAAATAAAAAAAATTTTAGCTAGTTTTGAGCATGTATATCTTCTTAAAATTACCTTCTGCCTCAGATTTGTGCCATTTTTTAAGAAATCTGCAAAGCTATTGCTCTTAATGCCTGAACCATTAGGAATTTTTTTTTGGCAAAAGATGGGTATCTTTAAACCTAATGTAATATGACTTATGATTTGTTTGGAAGGTAAAGTACACAATTTACCAGCCAGTGGCAGTCAGGGTAGACAGTAAGTTCCTCAAAGACAGGAATTTCATGTTCCTGGTGCCCAGCACAGCGGCAACCAATCACCAACAGTTTGCTTTTTAAGCTGAGGTGCTGAATACTATACACTCTTGAACAGAGGTTTTTAATTTGCCTCTAAGGCATCCAGAAATGGCAAGGCTTGGTAAGGTGGGGACTGATGAGGTTTGTGATTTATAAACCTCCTTGTAATCTTACTAAAAATTGTGGGTATGTCTACTTTATGAGGGGAAAAGTTTATAGCTGTCACCAAAGTTTCAAAGAGGTCAAAGACCCAAAAGAGGTCAAAAGTACTGTTCTGAATAAACAAACAATATTATGAAATTTTCTAATGACTTAGAAATTTAGTAACTACATAAAGCCATTTATTCAATTTTTATATCATGGTTAGGTCACTTAAAATATGAGTGAAAAAAACCAAATTCCCCAACTCTAGGTTAAATTTAAGCTTGAATATGAAAGATCAAAAATCTATCCAATGATTTATTAGCATATATCAACCTGGTGAATAATTACAGAATGTCTTCTGCTTTATGTATCACTAGATAACTTCTGATGACAACACTAACTTACTTTAGATGTATTTGGAAAATGTGCCATGTAAAGGGAAAACATTTATTTATTCATTTTATTGTGAATGTGCCAAGCACTGATATCTCAAAAGGAATATTCAGATCTTTTGAGAAGTACAAGGTCTACTGGAAAAGAGAGAAGTATAAAATATAATTGTTTATAATATAGGCAGGTAGAAACAAATAGTTTTCTGAAGAAGCTAAAGAGTATATCCAAGAAGAGTTGATATCTAAGCTGGAGCAGTTTCATCACTAACAGAAAGAAGTGGAGGTTGGGATGGACAACATTTTACGCTATGGGCATGTTTACAAAGGTAGTAGGAATCCTCTTTTGTGTTGAGGATGGGATGGAGAAAAGACTAGTGAAAGATAAGGTCCAGGCTGGATATACTCTATGAATTCATGATACATTTGGACGTTTTCCTGATTTCAAAAAGCTGCAGCTATTAAATGTTTTTAAGGAGAGGAGGAGTTAATTGAAAAAAAGTAACTCTGGGACTTCCCTGGTGGTCCAGTGGTTAAGACTCCATGTTTCTACTGCAGGGGGTGTGAGTTCAATCCCTGGATGGGGAACTAAGATCCTGCATGCCATGCAGTGCGGCCAAAAAAAAAAAAAAAAAAAAGTAACTCAGGAAGCAACGTAGAAGACAGACTAATGTGGGAAAAAAAAAGATAAAATCTTTATGTGAAAGCATTCTTTCTGGAAAAATGTATTATGCCTGATTTCTTTTTAGAGTTCAGGTTTTCATATATAACTTTTTTTTTAAAAAGCAATACATATTTTTAGTTAAAACCTTAATTTACAATTTAATGGCAGATTCTCATAGAAACTTAGCATGGGCCTATCATTTGCCTAACAGCTGCACCGCCTGGCTGCTGCTTACCTGTAACAGAGAGATTAGTTACCGCAGCACTGGTTAAAGGAAGGACTGGATTGACTGTGAGGGTAGTTGCTGCGCTGCTTGTCACAAGGCTTGGCGTGGTTGCCACCTAGAGGTCAGAAGTGAAAATATGCAGAAGCATTTAAAAATTAAAAATTTAAGTCTATATTGTAGATTTATGTTTCCTATAAAATTTTTTAAATTCCAGATACAATAGAATAAAATAAAAGGGCCTAAAAAGAAGGGATTTTATTAATTACTCTTTGATCTTGGAATTGAGAAAACTCGCTTATGTTGAAAGGTTCCTTTTGAATAGATGGTTTTTCACTGATGTTACTGATGGCTTTGCCCAAGTTTTAAAAAGAAATTAATAAAAACAAATTTCCATATTTCAATAGTGTTTAGCAAGACAGAAATATTATACCAGTTATAAACTTAATCTAAACAAGAAAACTATTCAAGGAGATCATGGGATCTGGGGTTCTTGCATTGTTTCTATTTTCAACTATGTGGGGACAAGACTGTCTTGGTTTTGTTTTTAATGAAATGATATTAAGGAAAGAATGTAAAACAAATTTTTAAAAACTGACAGTTTGTTTTTGAAATAAGATAAATATTTCTACATTTTTGTAAGAAACACTGCCTTCCTTCTATCCTTCCCTCCTTCTAGAATAAATCCAAAACACAAAACAGTCACCTACATAAAACAAAACTGTACCTAATGACTATCTTTTTTATAACTATCTCATGAACTTTATGATTAAAGCCTCACCATTTAACAACCATAGGCTTCACTTAATAAACTAGTAAGTGCTATTAATGATGACCTTAGTTTGAAAAGCCTGCCAGTATAGAATAATATTCAAATAAATTAAAAATCAATTAACAAGAAAGTATCAGAAATGCAAACTCAACAATATTCCCATCTTTGGAATCCTGGTTGGAAGTGTGGCGTCATATTTACAGTTGTCCTAAAGATCAAGGGAGTCACATGACCACTATATGTCCCTTCAGTCTAGGAATATTTTACTCAGTGAGGTTATAAATAAAAGGCCCACATGTTTGTGAAAATCTGAGACAATTGTTTTAATACAAGTTCAGAGCTAAAGGTTATCTGGGAATTTACTGTCACTTAATCATGTATGTGTAAGTTTAATAAATTGAGCTTTACAAGCCAACATGAATAAAGTGCAACTAAAGATTTTTTTAGATAACTGGAATTAGCCGCAAATTTACTCCCAGTTACAGAGTAACCTAATAAACTACATCAGAGAAGAGAATAATAGAACTGCAGAGAAACAGGAAAGGATTAAAACTGTTTCCTTTAAAAAAGAAAGATCAGTAAGTTCTTGGGTTAATAATGACAAGACATTTAATTACTTTTGTAACATTTAAAATATAAATTTATATATCTTTTTTCAATATGAATATACACAATAAATTCCTATAATGAAATAAATTCATTTGATAGGGTATTTGTAAAATTGTAAAAATTAACCCTTGAGCATGCCTCCCTATTTTTCATCCTTACCAGTGAGGTCGGGCTGGGGAAAATTGCTTTGATAGGTGAGCTGCTGGTCCCACCACTGCTCGGTGGGTTGATTCTTTTTTCTTTCTGGCGGCGGTTACAAAACCAAACACGTATCACCTCCTTTTCCATATTAAGTTGATCAGCAATCATGGTGATCTCTTCCGAGGTAGGCTTTTGATTCTGAAGAGGGAAAAAAAAAAAATCACCTTTTGGAAAAACTTTTTGAACTACTGACATAACCATGTCATTAAATGAATAAACAAATGGGGAGGAGGAACAATAAGAGAATGAAATTGGGATATACAAGGCCATATTATTCCACTTTTAACAAAGAACTTCTATAGACAGACATTCTAATGAACATGTATTCATTAAATGCAGTCATATTAACTTAGAATAAGTTATTATTGAATATTTATATATTTTTTATTTTAAGGGCAAGTAATCGTGAATGAAACCAATACCTTATTTATTAGTGGGAATTTAAGAACTTCCCCAGTGCTTCATGCACATAATCTCACTTGGACAATATGAGGCAGGCCATAAGCCTGTGGGGCACGAAAGACAGTTATTTTACAGATAAAGGGACTTCAGCTTAGGAAACCACGTAACTTGACCAATCACACAGTTCATAAGTGGCAGAGCAGATAAAGACTCCTGTTTCAACGCTCCTTCCATGGTGCTCAAGGCTTTTCTGCATTAGAGAAGTCAAAATTTTGTTGGAAGCTTTGATTGTGATATTCTCTGGTACCAGAAAAACAAACAAACAAACAAAAAAAACCACACCAAAGACCTGTTGAAATAACTTGAACTCTATAGCTCATCAAGGCCTTCAGTGTTCTGGTTCCAAACACTACAGTTTAGCCAAACCAAACTATTTGTTTCCCCTGATGCATGTCATGGCTTTTCTCTCTGGATGCCTCTGCTTGAAGCGCTTTCCCCTCACCTCTCCCTACCTGTGGAATTCCTATGTATCCTACAGCTGCTGCCTGCCTCTCTCACTTTGAGTGCTCACATGGATCTCTAAGCCTGGTCTCTCCTGAACCCTGAAGCACTCTGGTTTTGTTTCCTTATGTTCAGTAACTTACTTGTTCTCACTGTCTCCAATACGTTTATAAGCATCCATTAGGGCTGAAGCTTATAAGTCCACATTTTATGGTCTACGGCAGCGGTCCCCAACCTTTATGGCACCAGGGACCAGCTTCATGGAAGACAATCTCTCCACGGACAGGGGTGGAGGGTGTGTGTGTGTGCGCGTGTGTGTGGATGGCTCAGGTGGTGGTGCAAACGATGGGGAGCGGCAGGTGAAGCTTTGCTCACTCGACCGCCACTCACCTCCTGCTGTGCGGCCTGGTTCCTAACAGGGAACCAGGGACCTCTGGGGACGCCTGGTCTATGGCACTTAACAATAGTATTATACAGACAATCCTATGTATATGAAAAGTAAAAACCTCACTAACCTCCAAGAAACTCTTCTCTAAGGCCACACGGATGTTGGTCTCTATGCTGGTGCGTTTCTTCCTCCTACGGTTCAAGCCCTCAATTCCCATCCCTGGAGAATTCAGGGCACTTGGGCTGGAGAGAGCCGAATCAGATGAGAGGTTCTCTGTAAGAAAGAAGAAAACACATAAATCAAATCAGCTGAGCATTATTCATGCACACAATACATGTATTAACAACAACAATAAAACTGACCAAAGTATTTTAGGCTACAAGCAAGTATGAAAGGTTTTCATAACCTACATTAAAATATTGTTCACTACCATGGATCTTTCTGCTGTTCTTATTGGCATTCTTTGTCTCAGGATGGTTGACTATACTGTCATTGCTATTCTTTGATTCGTTTCTGAGAAAGCAGAAGTTTACTATTCCTATCCTTACTCTCAGCTCTACCTCTTCTGAGTTCTGCTCTTATGTTTTGGTTTTGTTTGCTTATTTATTTATTAGCTCTAGGGATAAAAGAAAGAAAGCTTTTTGGAAATTATCAAATGTTTAACATTTATCTTGCAAATGACCTCTCATTTTATTTCACTGGTATTCCTCCCCTTCCCCCCAAACCAAACAAATAATGAAACATTTCTAAACTATTTAAACTTTAAACAAGGTTCTGTCATTTAACAGTTTAATGACCCTGAGCATGTTACAGACATCTCTGAGTTTCTTTCCACTCTCTATATAAAATGAGATGGAGGGGGCAGACCAGTGGTTCTCACCTGTGGAACTCAGAAAGATTCCAGATGCTGAGGCCATACCCAGAACTACGAAATCAAGACTGTCCAAGGTTGCGAGTTACAGGTTTGTCTTTTCCAAAGACAAAGAATTTTGTTCATATCTACAATGAGAACCATAGTCTAGGGGATCTCTAGCGTTTTCTTACAGCTCTCATAGTCTATGATTCCGTGACTCAAAATTCAAAATTTCCAAAGGGAAACTTCAGCACAAAACACATTAAGTTAAAACTAACAGCTCAATTTGTGTATAAAATTGGTGGTCATTTTTTAAAAATTGAAGTATAGCTGATTTACAATATTGTGTTAGTTTCACGTATACAGCAAAGTGATTCAGTTACATATATTTTTTCAGATTATATTCCATTATAGGCTATTATAAGATATTGAATATAATTCCCTGTGCAATACAGCAGATCCTTGTTGCTTATCTATTTTATGTATACTAGTAGTTCACATTTATTAAACTCATACTCCTAATATGTCTCTCCCTCCCTCTCCCATTTTGGTAACCGTAAGTTTGTTTCTATGTCTGAGTCTGTTTCTAAATGTATACAGACTCATTTGTATTATCTTTTAGATTCCACACATAAGTGATATCATATAGTACATGTCTTTGACTTACTAAATTTAATATTCTCTAGGTCCCCTCTTCTTTGACTTACTAAATTTAATATTCTCTAGGTCCCCTCTTCTTTGACTTACTAAATTTAATATTCTCTAGGTCCCCTCTTCAACTTCCTTCAACTGTCTCTCACCCTGTGCTCAAATACAAGAAATATTCCAAAGCTAAAAATTATTGCTGACTATGTACCTTGTAATTACTAGCCTACTTAAATGAATTAGTTCTCTGATTTATGTAGTCATAATTTATATTGATCCTCCAAAGATTGTGAGCGTCAAGGTTCTGTAGTACCAATAATGTAATAAGAAATATAAACCCCAATTAATAAAACAATCCCTTCTATACAATTTCAATGAACAATGAGGAAATGTTTTATACATTCACCCACCTGCATCATTTAGCCACTTCTCCAAAAGTGGCTTTAACTTGCACATGTTCTTAAAGCTGAGGTTCAAGGCTTCAAAACGAGAGATGGTAGTTTGGCTGAAGTCATTTCCATACAGTTTACCCATAGCGAGCCCAACATCGCCCTGCAGAGTAACACAGAAGAGGAGAGGGGAGAGAAAGAGAGGGAGAAAAGATTCATCTAATGTTATGGTCTTCACTCGAGGGTGCTGCTCCAATAACTGTTCCAGACAAAGAACCAACAATCATTCCATTTACTGGGTCCTACAAAAACATCCATTCCTAAGCTGAGCACAGTATTCCAGTGAGGACTCTGTTAGTTAGGTCTTGACTGTGACAACATTCAAAACTGTTTCATATTCCCTCCATCTTGAATCTCTTCTTGCTACCTTATGTAATAATTCAGATATCAAGTGTTTCTACTAACTCTCAAAAGGTAGTGCTGAAATTCTACCAAGTCCCTTAATTGATGCAACCAAAGTGATCTAAGTAATCTTTAAAAATCAGTTAACCTGTATCACCTACAGGGTTAATAGATGTAACTGTCTGGATAACCTTAGGTATTTCTGAACTAACCAAACTTCCCATAAATCACTTTAAAATTTAGAAATAATGCCTCATTCTTTTATTTTTTTCCTGTAAAGCATTTCTGGAAGCAGTGAAAAAAATCTCCTTTCCACCCTTAGTTTGGATTTCAAAGTTTGTTACAAAAACCAGGTATTCTAAAAAGACTACTTTTGTAACCATTATAGAGATAGAAATTCACAGTAGAGAGGTTTGACCCATTTAGTCAAACCTTTATGGGCACTGGAAACTTGGTAACCTTACAGCAATAGAACAATGATCCCCTGAATATATTACAAAAAATATCTTTCTCTATAAGCCTATAACCTTTGAAATGTATAGAGTGCTTTTCCTCCAGCTGAATCTCTCTTGTTAAAGCTGAAAAAGGCATATCTGAATAGTTATTGTATATATAGATAATAGAAGCTCATGGGGTGGAAATAATTCACGCTCTCATTTCAGTTAGTTCAGTGACAGGGCAGAAAAGCAACATTTCTGGTCCAAAATACGACATAGCTAATTCCACTAGAGACAGCCAACTCCCAACTATCCTGACAACACTCATTTTTAATTAGGATTATCCCAGTCCTTTGATTTCTCTCCCCTACAATCCATCTTTTGGATAGTACATTGTTTATTAGCACCTGCATTAGGGGTTAGTCAGGGAAAAGAAAACATTTCTTTTTAAACTCCAATTTCTTACTGGGGAGCAACTTCTGATAAAAAGTTTAATAGAGGAGAAATGTTAGAACTGTAAGATAAAATGAGACACTGAGAATACCTGAACTCCAACTGATCTATATTCTAATCTTTCCCATAGGATAGATGGGCATTTAAATAACCACCAGCCACATGTGGTTATTTAAATTTAAATTAATTCAAAATCAGATAAATTAAAAATTTAGTTCCTTAGCACTACTAGCCACCTTTCAAGTACTCAACAGCCACATGTGGACAGTGGCTATCGTACTGGATGGCACAAATACAGAACATTTCCATCATCACAGAAAGTTTTACTGACACCTCTAAATATACTATGTCACAGAAGTAGAGCAAAAGTAGACTGCTTATTGATTTCCTTCCAATTGTAGTAAAACCCAAAGAACCAGGACAGTGTGAGTAGAGCAGAAGTGTTATCCATTATCTCTATATACAAATATATCTATAAATATATTTATAGATTTTATCTACAGCGGTATCTCTATACATTTATTAAAGCTGACTTCATTTAGTGAACAAATATTCACTAGGTGCCTACTACATGTCAGGCATTAAACTATGCTTTGTGTGTCACATATATTCATGTCTTGGTCACTTTATTTGTTTAGATTACAGCTTCCTAGAAAACTAAGGCCAACTAAACCCTGTAACTCTTTGAATGTAAGACCTGCTGTAGAAGTCAGATGGTAATAAATGTTTTCTGACATTATAATTGCATAATTCACTAAAAATTGTTCACAAACTTCTGTAATACCTTTCTATGAAAAGTAACAATAATGACAATATAAAAAAATGAAATACCTATTCAAAAATCAAATCAAAATAAGAAACAATGCCTTCAGTTGGTGGCTGGAAATAAAGCTAGGCCATCAAGTAACTAAAACTATAGCAATAAATGACAAATCCACTTAACTGAGATTTATAATACAATTGTACTTCACATTTAAAGGATTTCATTGACTAAAAATCAACAGGTACCTCAGTTAATATACTAATTTTCACTAATTTGATATAAGCTTGGTTTAATGCTTTTATAACTCACAACCATCTTAGGTTCTCCCCCTCACAGAAGTAAATGTTTGAAGTAGTTGACTCATACCTAATCTGAACTATACTGTATCTGAACTATATTACATGTATATATTTTTAAAAGCAAAGGAAAAAAGAAACAAAGACTGGGATTAGGATATAATTAATGTATCACATGTGATGGATGGTGTTAGACTATGGCATGCCTTCTAATTATGTAATGACATCTACAGTAATCCTTAATAACCAATTATAAAGTTAGAAAACAACTACTGTTTAAAACACCTAATAACATGTATATTTACTCAGAGAATAGAGATTTGTTTGTTTGTTTCAACTAATGACTGGAACGTCTAACTTACCCTCTGTGTGTGTGTATAAATAAATTAGATACAAAGCAATGTTTAAAAAACTATAGTTGAGGTATCTTGACTTAAAAAAAAAGGTTGATCTTCCCATTCTGCACCAGTAATTATGTGCCTTAGTCCACACAGTCAAGGTCTGTGAAATGTTGTCACTGCTAAAGTCAAAGTCATTTTGAAAAATAAGGAAGAGCGGTGCCAAATAATAGAATAAAACCATACAGCAGAACACCAGACCATAGGGAAGCTCTTTTATAGAAAAAGGAGAGAGAGAGAGAGAGAGAGAAAGAGCAACAACCCTGGCAGTATGTTGGGTCAAATGCCACAAAAAGGCAAACCACTATCTGGGTAAAAGTTAAAGATTTTTAAAGGCCTTAACACCCCTGGCATACCACTCAGGCAACAATCTCCTAGGAAACGTAAGAGTATGCTGTGCTAATAGCCTAAGAGCTGAAGCATTGCTAAACATGCCAACCTTATACTTATTTAAGCTTATTAATTTACCCCTATTGATCTAGTTGTATCTTTTAGCTTTCTTTTTTGAAAACAAGCCACATGGTTTAGATGTTTAAAAAGTACTAAAATCTTTCTGAATTGTAATTTGTTCCTTCACAACTGAGACTCCTCACAAATATGAGTGCATTTTCTCTAAAATTACATCTATTAAAAAAAAACATTTTATGTTCTCAATAAATAGTTTCTTTGAGCAAAAATAAATTACCAAAGAAATATAAGGAATAAAAGCCTGTTCTTAAAAACACAGGGATGTCATTTTGGAGGAGCCCAGTGACCGCACTAGGCTCACTAGTGAGTAGGTGGCACACTACTGTACTTTCAACATAAAATAATTTGGATAGTATTTAAGTGGTGGCTTAAATTTCAAACAGTAATTATATTCTCTGCGAAAAAACCACCATGTTTCTCCTGATTCCATTAAAATGCCCAATCCAATCTATACTTCAGTAATTTTATTTCACCTAATGATCCTATATCATTTTACATAAATGTCATTCAGTTTAATTCTTTTCCTGCTTTAAAAAGTATTACTTGTGACAGGTTAATTAAAGAGTGAGTCAGTAGGAGTGCTTGGGCAAAAACCCACATACCCCAACACCTGTTTAAACCATTAAGCTTATTATACTTTAAAAGCCGTCTGCTAGGTGACATTTTAAAAAATTAATTTGGAATTTTCATCTTCAACAGATTCCCATTTGATGAATCAGTCTCAGTTCGGGCTGTGTGTGTGTGTGTGTGTATGTGTGTGTGTGTGTGTGTGTGTTTCCACCACCCCTTTCTCTCTTCCAAAAAATGGTTTTAAACAAGTCTTTCAAACATTTCCCCTTTCAGCTACTATAAAAGATCTTGTAATCTTTACTCCGCTCAATCTTACACATATGTAGCACGAAGGTCTAGAACCAGATGTTTTTCAAATAACAAAGCCCTCAGTATAGTTATATCATCCTCCAACATAATCTTTTAAATTCTCACCATGTATTGGTATTATTCTAATTTCAGAGGCCTGTGTTCTGAGAGAAATCTTAACGATTTTAACCTAACAATAAATTATAAATTTATAAATGAATACATACGATGAAAGTCTAAACTTATAAATGCAGAAAATGGCTAACAACAGGTTACAGTCTAAAACTGAAAAAGAAGGCTGAGAAATATATTGTTCCTTAGAAGTCTCTTTGGACATGGAAAGCAAATATTTGGACCCAGCCAAGGAGGGAAATCTAAGTTAAAGGTGGGTTCATCTTACCTGAGTGAATCCAAGTTTGATTCGTCTTTGTTTGAAGGTCTTGGCAAATTGCTCAAGCTCCTCAAGGTCACTGGGCTCCTCCAAGCTGGGAGTATCAATTCGCTTTGGTGTTGACTGGCTCTGTGGAAGTGTCTGAATTGGGGTTGCTGCTATTGTGCGTGTTGGGGTGGCTGGCTGCTAGAGAAGGAACAAAAGAATAAGAACAAACATACACCAAGATATTTAAGTTTATATCTGGAATGGCTGCAAGTAAACAATTTAAGGAAATGGCTCTATTCAAGAACTAGGAAGACCATGTGTCACTGTAGAAGGTACAACATAATGCCCAGTGAGAAAAGCAGAGTGTGATGCTATATACACTACAGTTACAGTTAAGGTTAAACATGTAAGTCTATGGAAAAGACTTGAATACACAAAAATGAAATCCATTGTCTTTGGGTTTTCAAATGGCTTGAATACATGCATATCATGCCATTTAATAAATCAGTCTTTATTTTTAAGAATCTATATCATAATAAACATGCCACTTAAACTATAAGTTTCAAAACAGCAGAGACCATACCCATCTTATCACTATCATATCTCCAACTTGTAACACAATATTATAAAAAACATATAAGATTATTAAAACTATTTTAAGGGGGAAAAGTAAATCACCCGCAGTTTAAATAACAATAGCTTCACTTCAGTCTACTTGTTCAAGTTTTCATCCATAGAGCTACATTTTTTATGCTTTTTAATTTGTTGCACTAAATTTAATCTGTAAATGTTTCTCACAAATTATAATTTTCAAATCTCTACTAACAAGGCATACATCCCACAGATCGGAGTAATTTTTAAAATATGATTAATACATTGGAATGGACCATAGGGCATAAAATCGAAGAGTAAACTTTTTTTATTTAATTGAGGTATGACTGACGTACAAAAAAGTTGTACACGTATAATGTATACATCTTGATGAGTTTGAAGATAAACATCCATGAATATATACCATCACCATATACAATGCCCTAAATTTATCCATTACCCCTAGAAGTTTTCATCCTCCCTCAGATCTACGTTCTTAACCTTAACTGTAATTATGGTAACAGAATTTTATACTCTGCTTTTCTCACTTAACATTATGTTTTAATTTTTTTCCCTATGTTGTTTCAATCATCGTAATTATCATTTTCAAAGGCTGACTGAAAGGCAATATTATCATAATTTATTTAACAATTTCTTCATTGCTAGGCACTTTTTCATTTGTTTTCACTAACACATAACACCACAATGAAACACTCTTGTGCATACAGTTCTTTTTTCCACCTTTGTAATTAGTTCTTTGAGATAAATTTACAAAGGATTTTCTATAACTGGATAAAGAGTACACCATAAACAATTTCATGGCTTTTGGTATACATCATACGTAATGCTGGTTCTCACTATAGCATGTTCTCCACATGATTTGTTTTAGCAGTTTTAAAAAATGTTTTGCTAACTCAGGGAGTAAATTGTACTTTGCTGTTTCCTTAATTCATATTTCTCTTATTACTTAAAGCCAAATTTTCCCCACACGATATTACCTGTATTTCGTTTCATGTGAATTGAACTTACATCTGTAACCCATTTGTAATGACATCCTTATTCTCACCCTTATCCTTAAAGAGCTCAATCAAATGTTATAGATAAAGCCTTTGTCTGTTGTATTAATACAAGTAATTTTCCCAATCTGCTTTTTTCCTTTTATTTTTCAGTGTACATAAGTCTTAAATTATAATTTGGGTGAACTTTTGTTTTTTTCCTTTCTAATATCTTCTGTTGCTTCAAATCTGAGAAAGCTTTCACTTATTTCTAACTTGGATAAAATTCCTTTTAATATTCTGCTAGCTTCTTCTATGTCTTTTAAAATATTTAATTATTGAAATCCATCTAAAGTTTATTTGCAGACATGAGGGTATAATCTATTTTTTTTTAAAGAAAATATTAAATCTCCTTATTACACAAACACAAGGCTACACTGTTTTACTCACAACCTCTGAGTAGAACCCACCCTTCTGAGTATTCACTACTGGGACGTGCTGCCCTGACTCTGCATCATAACTGCTCAGTTAGCCCTTCCTGTGAACAAAAACCCAGGTGAGAGATTATAGGACAAGATTACAGATGAAGTCCATGGCTATGTGCTTTTCTCTTGTAATTTAAATGGGTCATATACCCCTAACTCTGACCTCATTAGTAATATGCTTTCTCCAACTGAACTAACTGGCCCTGAAAACTGCACAAGAGGAATTACACAGGCCTACACCTCGGGTAAGCTCCTCTCTATCATCCTGCTTCAATGAAGACAACAAAATTTATCTCTCTGGCATGTTGACAGTGAGAAAACTTTAATATGACCATCTGGAGGAGCCCAAAACTGTACCAACCATATTAGAGTCCTATGTGGTTGTAACTTCCCACTGAAACTGGTTGATAAGTAGAGGTGAGTCTCAACTATCAGATGGTTGCTTCATTTCTAGGCTTGAAGTAGGCCCGTTCTCAAATAATATAGGACTAAAAATAGCTTAGGTATCTTTTGGTGGGGTGGTTACACATAAGTTACCCCAACTCCAGAAACCTCAGGCTGGACTGGGCCAGAGCTAGAAATAGTAGAGTAAAATTCGGTGAGCAGGAGTCCGGATGAAGCTACAACAGCCCTGCCACTGTTTACAAAGCTCGTAGGCCAGGAAGGAATTGCTGGTATAGGCTTTTTTCCAACATCATTTTTATAATTCAGCTTATTCACAGTTAAGTGCACCATTTAAAAGTGTACAGTTTGATGTGTTTTGACAACTATATAGTCATATAACTGCTACCACAATTAAGATTCAGAAAATTTCCATCACCCCGAAAAGTTTCGTTGTGTCCCTTGCTGTCAATCCCCACCCCTAGCCCCCATCCCCTGGCAACCACTGACATGATTTCTGTCCCTATAGTTTTGTCTGCTGTAAAATGCCATATAAATTGAATCATAGAGTATACAGTCTTTTATGTTTGGCTTCTTTCACTTAGCATAATGCTTCTGAAATTCATACATGACGTTGAATGTATCAGAAGTACATTTCCTTCTATGGCTGAGTAGCATTCCATCATACAGATATGCCAAAATTCATGTTATCTATTCACCAGCTGATGAATGTTTAGGCTGTTTCCACTTTGGGGTGATTGCGAATAAAAATGCTATGAACAGTCAGTCATACACAGGTCTTTGTGTGGACAAATGCATTCATTTCTAAGAGTAGAACTGCTGAGTCATAAGGTACATGTATATTTAACTTTATAAGAAACTGCCAAGATGTTTTCCAAAGTGTCTGTACCAATTTGCAACCCCACAGGCAATATATAAGAGCTGTAGTTGCTTTATACTCTCATCAACACTTGGTATTATTATAGTCTTTTTAATTTTGCCCATTCTAATGGGTGTGTAGTGATATTTCTTTTGCATTTTCCTGATGACTAATAATTTTGAGCATCTTTTCATATGCTTATTGGGTATTTACGTGCCTTCTTTGGTGAAGTATCTTCAAATATTTTGCATACACTCCCTTTTAAAAAAAAAACACATTGTCTTATTGAGTTGTATGAGTTCTTTATATATTCTGGATACAAGTCTTTTATTAGATAAAAGTTTTAAGAATATTTTCTTCCAGTCTGTGGCTTTTCTTTTTGTTTTTCCAACAGAAGCTTTTAATTTTTATGAAATTTAATTTATCATTTGTTTTCTTTTACAGTTAGCGCTTTTTGTGTCCCACTTAAGAAATCACTATCTTACACAAGGATACAAAGATTTCCCCCTAAGTTTTCTTCTAGAATTTAGGTCTGCAACCCTTTTCAAATTAATCTTTGTGTATCATTGTGAAATAAGGAGTAAGGTTCTTTTTTTTTCTTTTTTTTTGCCTATGGCTAGCAAATTGTTTCAGCACCTGAAACAAGACTTTCCTTTTCCCACTGAAATCCTTAGGCACCTTAGTGGGAAATCAGTTGGCTCTATGTGTGTGAGTGTCCTGGACTTCTGTTCCATTTCTATTCATATGCCATTACCATACTGTCTTTATTACTGTATTTTATAATAATTCTTGACATCAACTTTCTTAATTTTCAAAATTGTTTGGCTATTTTATGTCCTCTACAATCCTGTACAAATGTTAGAAACACCATGCAAACTTCTACAAAGAAACCCTGTAGATATTAATTGGGACTGTGTTGAATTTATAGATCAGTTTGGAGAGAACTCACATTTTAACAACCAAAGTCTTCATGAACACATTATATCTCTCCATTTATTTAGGTCTTCTTCAATTTCACTCAGCAAGATTTTGTAGTTTTCAATATACAGGTTTTACAAATGTTCTGTTAAATTTATCCCTAATTACTGTAACTATTTTTCTTCTTAATTTAAATTTCCAAATGCCTGTTGTTAGTATATAGATTTCTGTATATTGACTTTGTATCCTACATACTTGCTAAACTCAACTATTAATTCCAGCAACTTTTTTGTAGATTCCTTGGATTTGGATTCCTTGGATTTGGATTTTCTACATAGACAATCATGTCACCTACCAATTAAGACACTTTACTTCTTCCTTTCTAATCTATACGTCCTTTATTTATTTTTCTTGTCTTATTGCCTTGCTAGGCCCTTCAGTGCAATGCTGAATAAAAGTGGTAACAGTGGACATCCTTGTTCCTGATCTTAGGGAGAAAGTATTCAGTCTTTATGATGGTTTATTTGTAGATGCCTTTTAGCAGGCTGGGAAAGTTACCTCCTAATTCCTAGAAGAGTTGTTATCATAAACAGTTGTTGAATTTTGTCAAATCTAGTAATTTGTTAGTATTAACTGATAACTTCCACGATTATGGACAAAGAGAATCAGAGATGGAAGGGGAATTCAGGATCAGCTAGTTCCATCACCTAATTTACCTATGAGGAAACAGAGGTGCAGAGAGGTGAAATGACATGCTCAAAGTCACAGCTAGGAAAGAAACAGAACTAGATCTAAAGCTTAAACCTCTAGACGCCTAGACCTGCCTAGACCCTCTAGATGCCTTAAACTCTGGTAAAAATTAGCTAAAGCAACATCTAAAAGTTGAGATGGAATAAAACACAGAGATAAGAGCTTCTTTGCAGTTTCTGAGAAGGAGCAAAGGGCAATGATGGGTTTTAACTCAGGCTCTAGATCTAGCTCAAGCGGTAATCTCTACTGCCAAATATCAGGGTGGGGAGGGTGGTCAAACAGCCAGAACTCATTAATCATTTGGTGCTAACACAGTTATTCTTTATGAAAATATAAGAAAATAGGGACTCCTTGAAGATTTTCAAAGACTACATCAATTTGGTAGCACTGCTTTATCAAGCTGATAAGCCTAGCTTTGAAATTTTGGTGAGTTTTGGAAAACTATTTGAATTATTTTTATTAAGGGGTTGTGGTTTTAAGTTAAACAAATCCCCAAAGAGTCTCAAGACAACAGGATAAAAGAAAGCAACCCTCATGGAAGAAAACCGACCTGGGAGGTGAGGGTGATGCTTGGCTGCGACTGTAGGAGGTTGGCTTGGCTTTGCTGAGGTAGTTGCGTTAAAAGATTTTGCGCTTGCAGGAGACCTGTAAAACACAAACGTGTTATGTCAAACATTAAAGATTACCTTGAACAAATGGCAGAAGAAAAAATGAGAAAGTGAAGTGAAAATTTCCAACTGATCCCCAGATAGTCTTACTGGTCTTAAAACTCTTAATGTCTTATTTGCCTAAAATTCAGTCTTGTTAAATACAATTTGGGCAAGAAGATATGGAACAAACTAAAACTGGTAGATGTCTTTAGCGTAACCTGAATAACCTCTCTGATTGGCCAATTCTTTATTTTACCAAGGAATGGATGAAAGTGAAGAAGCATTCTAAATGGAAGCAGCTTGAAACTCCAAAAAAAAAAAGCTCAACTTCTTAACCCAGAAGCCATTAGAAACAGCTAGTATATGCTGGGACAGAGAACCATCTAGTTCATTAAAGGTGCAGGCTATCCTATCCATCGAAAGTGGAATAGGTTATTTATACAACAAAAGATTTTGGAATGAATGATCAAGAAGAAAAAAGGCTAAAAAACAGAAATAATGAGGAATCAATAGAGATGCACTAATGTTCCTTGAGTTGAAGCCTTGATACTCTGATACTGTCTATACTGATTCCATTACAAACATGATTGAACTTTATACAGCAGTAACACAACAATATTCAGCACTAAAAGGCCTTGAAGATGTTTTTTATAATTCACAAAATTTGCACAATTTCTAACATGACACCCTCTCCTTCTTAAACTTTAAAAGAAAACAAGTGATTGTTAGAAGCGTATACTTACAATGCTCAGCCCATTCTTTGAACACATTCCCATGAAAAACTATCAGAACATAAAAGCAATTTATCCAATGTATGTTCAGCATGTTGAAGGATTTAATTTAGAATTTTGGCCAAACCCATGGTCCTCCTTACTGATTTAAACAGATGAAAGGCAGTGAAGGATGACCTTCAATAATTAGGTATGCATGACAAAAAAAATATTTTTCTCAACATGAATACTGAGCTTAAGGTTAAATAAAATTTAATAAAAACACTGTTCTAATGGACAGCTTCTGGGCCAAAATGACAGTAGTCAGCATGTATGTCACACAAGTGGACAGCCTTGGTGTACCGTACCACTAATAAGCTCTAAGGAGGCGCTCACCCTGCTGGCCCTGGGGCGTCTGTGAGATGATAAACTGCGCTGGTTGCAGGTTGGTGGTTGGATGTACCAACACAAACTGTTGCAGGTTGAGATTCTGCTGCTGAAGTTGTTGCAGTTGTTGCAGATCCTAAAAAATTAGGATTAAAACATTGATTGGAGACTCTGAAATAAAAGCTTGCTTAATCTTAAGGTTCCCAGATGATGAATTCTGCCATCCAAATAAAGAAGAGTTAATATTTGACATTCTTATAAACTCCCAACAAGGATATGCTCTGGGTGCATTCACAAAGCATGTGAAGAAACCTGGAGCTGCTACAAGGACTTGTTATTTCTGTGGGCATATATTGTGTCGTGACTTATGCTGTATCTAATTTTCAATAGTTATTTAAAATTCCCTCAGAACAAATGCTTATGGTTGTGTTTTTAACATGTAGAGACCAATATGGGTTTTTCTCTCAAGTGAGAAAAGAATAGGTTGAGTTTTTAAGTGTTTGATTAGAGTTTTCTCTTGTTAAGCAAAAATTGAGAGTGCTACGTCTGAACTTGCATCAATAAATTAAAAGATTTATAATGCTTCATGAAATGTGGCATCAGCCTATCTAACTCAACTGAGAAATCAGTGTAAAAATTAAAAAAAAATAGCTATCCATATAAAAATCTGATCTACAACATATTAAACTTGCTTATATTGGCCTAGTATTTTATAATTTTCAACATACTTTCATGTATATTATCTTATTAGAATAATGTCAACATAGAGTCTCACAGCTTAGGCACTAAAAACATTTATTTGGTGATGAAAAAAATGGCCAAAATAAAAACATGATCTTGATAAAGATTGTATATAACAGTCATAAAGATTAGCCTGACATCTATTCTGTACACTTCTAGTTGACTGGTTCTTTTTTAATGTTTAGTCAAACTCTAGCTACAATTTAAGTCTATTTCTGAGCCTTCTCTGGGGGGATAAAGATAATTATCTGCACTAGACTCATAATAACTCTTCATACATTTCACTGATATGACTACTTATACTTTTTTCCTCTCCTTGAGATAAAGGATTTCATTTACCTTTTTTCTTCCTTGGTAGAACTGTCTATGCCTCTTAAATACATTTTTATTATCTCTGGATACTTTGCCCTAGAATGCGAAAATTAAAGCCAAACAACATTCTAATGCAATTCTGCACAGAGCTAATCACTCTAGCAGAAAGATGACGTGCAGTTTCTCTCACACATGGGTGGCAACATTCACTGCAGAGCACATGAAAGAACCCATGCCTGCTGTAATTAGCTAATTAAAATAAATACGGTAATCCCCTGCTTCAGAAATATGCCAGCCAATTATTCAAGAATTGTCACTTAATATAAACAGTCAGTTATTCAAATAATCAGTTATGTGTTTATAATATCAACTCAAATAAGCAAACAAATGTATTATTTCTAGCTCAGTGGTAGAGAAGGCTACACCACTTACCTCACACTAACAATCAGAGAGTAAGCTTAATACCGAAGAAAACCTGCCATTTTATTCCTCCCTTCCTGCCCCAGCTATGAGAGTTACTCACTCACCTGTGCGATCTGGATGGGCTGAGACAGGGGGATCTGAGTCATGGGCGTGGCGGCGGAGGCTGAGATGGTGGCCCCAGCAGCACTGTGCTGTTGGCTGGCAGAATGCTGTTGCACTGCAGCAGCCAGCAGCTGTGCCTGTGCCTGTGCCTGCTGTAGTAATAACTGTTGCTGGGCTGGCGTCAAAGTCAGCTAAACAAAATCAGGACAAACAGTCGGAAAGGGTTGAAGGAGACGGGCCTCTAATGCAAGGCCACTGTTTTGAAGTAAGCAACTCAAGTGGTATTAAACCTTAGCTACCCAACTTCACATGGTTAGCATGAGGCTAAAATAAAATGTTCATTAACCATCAAGCTACCGGGACTAGCAGACCATTTAAATTAAAATGGTGGTCCTCACTCTGGACTTAATCATTCAAGCTTGTCCAAGGCCCTAGGGTTCAGGCAAAAAAGTAATTAACTAGTAAGCAAGAAAAAAAAGAATCAATGCTGACAGGATATGAAAAGAAATTTACACCCAACAGAACAGCAAGTGATTAGTCAGATGAATGAGGAACAAGGATGCTGGATCTGACCAAGAAAGAACTGATAAGGCCCAGCTGCTTCCCATTAGCATGAATCCCTGCCATATTCCATCATTTCATTATGTCCTAAGATATGACTAAAGAATATGAGGTCCATTTGTTTCTTTTCCAAGTCCCTACAGCCTCCTCCCCAACAGCCTTTTCTGTTATTGAAAGCATTGGGTCTCTGCAACTTTACATCCTCTTTCCAACACATTATCTCTGTGAAACAGGTGGTGACAGCCGCTCTCTTTACATGCAAATGAATCCTAATGCCCAAGTTTAATAGAAGCTCCAGCCATTCTGAACCTGGAATCCCAAGTGTCTCCAACTATTGTAAACACTAGTCACTCAAAACAAAACCCAAAGAAAACAGGAAATGTATTTGAAGATTTAAACTTGCTTTCATAGTGCAACTTATTTCAAACACACTTAAAGTGATAAGTATGTTCTACCTTCTTTTTGGTGACATGTTCTGATCAAACCAAGAAGGAATATTCTGAAGCGCATGTACAGTCACTTAATGGCACAATCCTCTTTCAAAAAGGGTCTGATACAGTTTGTGCATTAGAGATATAAGAATCAAAATCAAATCATTCAAAAACCCAATACGCTTCGAGATACGTTTATAAATATTTTATATAACATAACATATATTAATCTCTACTGATGGGATTTCGTAAACAAGTTTGCAACAGTTCTTAAAAGAGCCTTCCACCACTGCCAAAACAAACTTAACTGAAATGAAGGAAATAAAAAATTTTGTGGGTTGACATGATGTGAATTGAATAACAAATAACTTACCACTCCTCTCGACCCCCCAAAAAAGATAACTTAATAGACAAATTGTCAACATTGGAAAAATATTTTTAATGATGTCTCAGAGCGAAGACAGCTCAAAAGTTAAAAGCTTAATATATTTGCACAGGCCAATTTACTATCGATAAAAACAGATGACATTTATTGAATGCTACTACATGCCAAGCACTGTTCTATGAGTTTTATGTATGTTATTACTCTTAATCTTTAAAACAATACTGTTAGATAAGTATTATTAACATCTTCATTTAACTGAAGGAAAACTGAGGCACAGAGAGATGAAGTAATTAGCCAATACAGTAAACTACAGAGCCAGGATATGAGATCAGAAGTTTCATTTTAGAACGCTATACAGTAACTTAAAATGTTTTTCTTTTGTAGGTACTAATCCATTACTCTGCAGTGATGTTTTAACTCCAAACTGACAACTACAATTTCATCACTGTAACCGTCTCAACCATGGGATCGTGACGCCACTGCATGATGAAGCAACGGTTGAAACGTGAATTTTAAAAAGTCCTTAGTTTACCCAGAGCATATCTGCAATAGTAAGAAAAAATACCCTGAAAACTCGTGACAAAGATAGTTCCTTTCTCAGAGCTGCTTACGGTGCAGGAAGTTCCTTTAAAGACATAACCGTGCCAGGCATAGCCGTGTTACTACTGTCTGCTACAGCCAACAGTTCTAATCAGATATTGACCAATGGCAGTTTTTTTTTTTTTGAAAGATTTTTTTGGATGTGGACCATTTTTTTAAAGTCTTTATTGAATTTGTTACAATATTGCTTCTGTTTTATGTTTTGGTTTTTTGGCAGTGAGGCATGTGGGACCTTAGCTCCCTGACCAGGGATCAAATCCACACCCCCTGCACTGGAAGGCAAAGTCTCAACCACTGGACTGTCAGGGAAGTCCCCCAATGGCAGTTCTGACACAGAGAAAGTTTGTTACAAATTTCTCAGTGAAAACTTACCCCCGTTATCTGTCCTCCAGCCAGCATGAGCTGGGTCTGGGGAATGGCTGCCTGCACTGAAGGCTGCTGGGAAGGCTGGCTTGGCTGCTGTGAATCCCCCGATTCTTCATTAGATTTAGACTGAGGTGGGGGGGGGAATAAAAGATTTAAAATAGTTGATTTTTTAAAAATGTACTCACAATTCCATGTTTTAAGAATTATTTACAATACAGACTTATCTAATCATGAGTTTTCTGATTTCACTCTTTTCCTTTCTTCTAAACCTTTGTATTTTCCTAATTTTACGTATACGTATTAAGTTTTCAGACTTTTTGTTCCAATATCAGCAAAGCTGCAATTATAATTTTTAAGAAGAAAAAATAATTTGGTCCTCCACGAGTCAACAGAATTTTTCACAAACCCAAATCCTCAACTCTGGAAGTAAGGAGTAAGGGAAGAATACAATTTCAACCTATGTTTACATTAGACAGACCCTCCATTCCAACATTTTGACATGTCTTTGGTGGTCAGTCTAAAACTTCCTTATATACCATCTTATAAATTGATTACTTGACCCACAGAACTTTTCGTCTAATATTTTGAAGAACTATAAATTCAGCATCCCCCATCAAGTAACACACAAACTTAGAAAATGCTGCAGTCAAGAGGGAAAGAGAACATACTCCTGGAAAGGGGCACTGAGAGAAAATTTTATGGCAATTAAAACTGGTTATGCAGAGCATGAAAATTCTGCATAGATTTGCATATTTCCCACCACCTGTTTTGGGGACTGCAGCAAGGCTAATTAACATAAAGGCTCTGATTAATTCTGCCAGTCATTGAGAGATAATTACAGTGCAAGACTGTAAACATTCCGCACTGGAGATTCAGCCTGTTTGCCAACATCTCTCTAAGGGATGAAAGTTTACCATGGAAACCAAGGCAATTTTCCGCCTCCTCTCTCTCAGAAAGGAAGGTCACATTATCTCCTTTTCTTTTCTCTTCTTGTCTCCATGTGTTACTAGGTCCATACTCTACTCGGTTTCATGGAATGCTCAACCCAAGGTCTTTAGGCATTAGCAACACTGAAATCAACCTTCCAGGATACTGTTTTTTCCTCTTGACTGTTAGTTACCTAAACACTATGATGAAAGGAAGCAGCAGGTTGATTGAAATATTATGGAGTCATGCATAATACTTGAACTTTGCACGTTTTACCATATGGTTCATAGAAACAAAGCACCCAGATTTAAGTGTTGTCTTCAAAATTTTGACTGTATGAAGCCCATTAATGTTTATAAATATGTTTAATTGCAATCCTCAAACTCACAACATTTTAGAGCAGAGAGGACCTCTGGTGATCTTCTAAATTTCCCCACTTAAATACATGCAGTTGCCCCTTGGCATCCACAGAGGATTAGTCCCAGGACCCCCCATGGACACCAAAATCTGTGGATGCTAAAGTCCCTCACAGTCAGCCAGCCCTCTGTACCAGCAGATGTGGAACCTGGGGATAGGGAGTGCCAACTGTATAAGAAAAAAATGCGCCCCAGGAGGTTAAGTGACTTGCCAAAGTTCAAACAGCTAGTTAGTGGCAGAATGAGAATTCAAACCTAGGACCTCTGTCTTTCATTCCAGTGCTCTTTCCTATATTATAGTGTTTTCCTAAGATATGAAAAATGATAAATAAAAATACATTTGGAAACAAAAGGACATTTAAGGTATTCTTTTGCTTTGTGTTTAGGCATGTGTTATGGCTGTACAACTGAGAAACATTTTTACCGAACTTACATATAAAACTTTAAAAGTAGACTTTTCTTGTTCACCTGTGGACATTCACAGTGGAATAATATAAAATGGATTTTCATTAATGGCAACTATTATCATTATTTAAATCTTTATGAGATTCAGTAAGAAAAAAGTAATAATTCTAAGTATTTTCATTATAAAATTATTGCATACTCATTACAGAAAATTAGAAAAATATGGTAAAAATGAATAGAAAAATTGATCCATAATCCCATGTCCCAGCTTACCTGTACATTTAAAGACTGAGCAGCAGCCTGTAAACTTGTTCCAGCGAGCTGGACCTATTAAGTAAAGAAATCGGGGAAGTTCTAGTCTAATACTGTTGACATCCATCATTAGAGGTGGTCATCAACAACCCTCTACAATTGTATGTTTTACTGAGTTAGAACCAAGCGTTATTTACAGTGTATTCCTTCCCAAAGTATATAACCTGATCTAACTGTGATGAAACATCAGACAAATCCAAATTGAGCAACATTGTACAAAATAACTGGATTGTTATATAAACTAGGATAGAATAAATGGAAACCAACCCTAGAATGGCAGTAGTGGGAATTAGAAGTAGGAAACATGAACAGTATTTCAAGGTGCTACATAGGATCGTGGCAACTGACTGGATATAGATGAAGAAAAAAAAAGTCATGTATTATTCCAGGTTCAAATTTGGAAGACTCAGAAAATGGTAGTGTCATTAACATGAAGATAAGAATTCCATTTTGGATTTATCACACAGCATCAAGATTTCCTGAACTTAAATATAAGTGTTGATATGGAGATCAGTATAGAGTTCAGAGCTAACTAAAATTAACTGAGTGCGGTGTCCTTTATTTAAACTGAAAGTCCTGTGAGTTGAAATAAGAACCCTCCCTCCAAATAAAAAACAAAAAAGAGAGAGAAAAGAGAAAAAAGCACCTAAAACAGAACAAAATCCAGAGGTTTCTGGAGAACACACTTTAGACATAGTGTAACCAAGGGAGAACTATATGAAAAGATAGTATGTTTAAGATCAAAGGCTAAGAAGTCAGTCAAAGAGCCAGAGGAAAGAGTTTCAGGTACAAAGATTTAAAGGAGATAAAGTTTCTTTGTAATTTTATTTAAATCATGATGTTTCTGGGTAAAACTCTGTTGAGGAACAAGGTATTTACAAGTCTTAAAGTATCTCCTCATTATTTACTAATTATGAGGAAGAAAGTTACCTTTACAGTAGACAAATCTGAGACTCTACCTTAATCAAATGATCAAATTCAGTATCACAATAATGGGACAAGTTGACATATATATAAACACACAAAATGTATGTGTACAAACACACACAGATTAAGAATACATGGTAATAAAGTAACAATTAGTGATGCCAGATGAAGAGCTTTTGGTTGAAAATTGTTCTACGGTTATAACTTTTCTATAGATTTGAAAGTTTTCAAAATAGAAAGTTGAAAATAAAAAGTGAGAGCATCCCTTTACAACTCCATTTAGCTAGTTCCCAACAACCTTTAAAACTTGGCTCAAAAATCATCCTCTCTACGATAATGTCTTAGACTACACAGGATGAGTTAATCATTTCTTCCTCTGTATTCCCATATATTTTACCATTCATTCATTTGTTCAACAAATAGTTATTGAATATCTACTATTTTATGTCCATATGTGCTTTTCATTGAACCTCTACCACTAATACCATCAGGCACTATCATCACTAAAGTCACTACCACCAACACTGCTGACCAACACAATTTGAACACTAAATTGGTTCTAGGGTTTATCTGAGGTAAAGATCACCAAGTTACACAAAGTATTGCTCTAATAAGTCATAAATAAATTTATCATAAATAAATCTTGATTTATGTTAATATAAATCAAGGGGTTGAGACACTCTGATAATCTATCTCCCAAATGTTTCCATTGTTTTATTTACTTTCCATTTTCAACCAGTTCCCACATCCCAAAACTCTTGGGGAGTCAATGTTTGTTTTTATATTCTCTTTCCCTATACCTTAAAGCCAAAATGTGGATGAACAGAATCCACAGCCTGTTTTAGACTTGGGAGAAATTCATGTAACATAAGGGTAATAAAGTTGAACCCCAAACTAGGGGGTTCACAGTCAAGCAAAGGCTCTGAGTAGCCCAAATCAAAATGGTTTGAAACTGTTTTAAAGAAGAGCTATGAGCTGTGAGCTTAGAGCCTTACATAGCAGGACTCAGGCAATGGGAGCTACATCATTTTGGATGACTTTGTCATTTACTACCTTCAGTCAGCCACCACAGGCCACACTCACAAAAACAGTAACCCAGTTGTCATAAATATATTGTGTTTGTAACAAGGAACTCTTTTGTTCACACAGCTGTGGGGTCAATAGCTATACAGTCAACTAATCTATAGGATTCCATACTAACCATTCAGAATGACATGATTAGATGCTGATAGCACCAGGCTTTAATCAACTTAAACAGTCCCACATTCTGAAATCGCTTCCCCAGGCCCTAGCATTCCATGCCTCCGTTTTTTACTCTCACATATGGTTGAGCAGAACATTCTACCTGATGGAGATGTCCAAGGAAAGCCTGGGCCTGGGCTGTTGAGATTGCTCCTCCAACAGGCACAGGCTGCTTCTGAAAGTCCAGACCATTGGTTTGTGTGCCTAGAAAGCAAGCAAAATAATATAACTATTAAAAATACAAAAACTGAAATAAGCACCAGATTTTTCTTAAAGAGGTGCATTTATCAAGCACCTATTTTGTATAAGCATTTTTCTAAGTACCTCCAAGGAGGAAAAGATATTCAAAAGAACAAGGAAATACAGTAAAATGATTTTTCTTCTAAAGGAAGTACTGTAGGACAAGTACATGAACACAGATAAAGCTTAAGAAACAGAAACAAAATTATAAATAATGAATTACAATCATAAGATTGTGTTAGTTCAGAAGGGAAAGCAGTGACTGGAGAGCAAGTGGGGTCAGAACAAGCATGAGACCTAAGGTGGCTTGAAGAAGAGATTATCATTATTATACTGTTGTGAAGACTGGTAGAGACAGAGTTCTAAGGGGGGGTACCAAGGCTCTCTTCTAGTCTCTCCCTTCTCAGTACTTGGCTTGGACAGAAGAAATTCACAGGTGACTTTGCCAAGACCGAGATGAATTTACTCTTAACTTAAAATGCCTTAATAAATGACAATCTGACAGTAAAAGCAATCATTTACAAGATAAACAAAATGGTTTTACTAATTTCTTCAATCCCAAAGTATAGATTGTGGCGTGCATCTAATTAGCAAGGGCTCTGCTATCATTATAATTTTCTAAATGTTATGCCAGTGCCTTTAACCACACATGCTGCAATCTAATGTTAGAATAGGACTAATCTATGGAAAGACATACCACCCTAATACCCAGAAATATTTTCTAAGTGATATAATACATTGTTTTAAAATTACTATATCCAGCTCTTACTTAGAAATAACCAGAATACTTTGTACTGAATAAAATATAACAGACTATGGAAACCTGCAAGAATCATTGAGTCATGTGAACATGGTACTGAGCTTCCATTTCCTACCACTGGAACACCTCATCTTCTCATCCTCACCCCTGTGTATACACATAGAGCAGACCAGTTAAGAGAGTACAAGTTAGAAACCTCAGGCAGTATTTCTAAAAGGGTGCTAACTGCTGCCATTATATATCCTAGCTAACTGCTAGCAAATGTATCACTTTAATAGAATAATTAGGTAGATCACATGACTCACAGAGCTATTTAAGGTTTCTTTGAGATAATTATTAAAAAAGTGTACATATATTTCACCTCCTTGAAAAATCCCATAGTGATTGTTCTCTTATGGTTTTTCCTAAAATTTCTCATAGATAGGAAATATAGAACTACTTAGACACATACAACTAATGGAATTAAAAGTACATGCTTGGGCTTCCCTGGTGGCGCAGTGGTTGAGAGTCCGCCTGCCGATGCAGGGGACACGGGTTCGTGCCCCGGTCTGGGAGGATCCCGCATGCCGCGGAGCGGCTGGGCCCGTGAGCCATGGCCGCTGAGCCTGCGCGTCCGGAGCCTGTCCTCCGCAGCGGGAGAGGCCGCAGCAGTGAGAGGCCCGCGTAACGCATAAAAAAAAAAAAAAAAAAAAAAAAAAAAGTACATGCTTGTGTCAAGTAGTGAGAAACTAGTATGAAATAAAATTTAAGGTAACTAGGGTCACTTCCATAAGCCACACAGAGAAGTTTCACTATTCTAAAGTTGCACATTTTGTCATTAGCTGCTGTCTCTATCTTGATGCAGGAAATCATTACTTAAACATCAAGATTTTAAGATTGTGCACCATTAGAGAAACATGCTCAAGATATATTAAATAAATCAACAACGCTAAAAGAAGATAAGATTTTGAAAAACAGAGACAAGCACTTAGAGATTAACATATCACCAAATGAAGATGTCTTCCAGAACCAAATATTTCACTCTCATGGAGACCATAAAAATTCCACACACTGGTTCCATTTTCAAGTTCTCATAAAAATGATAACAAGCTTCTTGTAAATCACAAAGAACTATATAATGCAAGACTGTCTCATTGCTGGTATCCCTGCTACAAAGCCTACTCCAGTGTCCTACAGGTAATACTATTTAAGTGCCCTGGCTCAGCCTCTTGGGGTTGGGGAGGGGTGGCATAAAGGTATGGTATCCAAAGCATGGTTTGGTGAAAAAATTACTTAGACAACAACTCAGATAAGCAGAGGTCTAAGGCAGGTATTTTTTAAAAAATTAAGGTGCTGAGGCTCCACTGGGAGGTGAGAGGTAGAAGAAAGTAGACATTACATAGAAATCATTCTTGTAGAACATAACGACATAATCTGGGCTAAAGAAAGGAGAGGGGAACAGATACACACACACATGCACCCTAATCAGACTTGAGTATGAAGACAGTATGGAGAGACAGGGATGCTGCGAGCCAAAACCAAATGCGAGCCTGAGAAAACAGCAACATCCAAAGGAGCAACCAGGGAAATTAAAAGGTTGGGGGAGAGGGTGAATGACATAAGAAGTTTAACATAAGATATAGTATAGAGTTTGAGAAACCCTAATAAAACATCTAAGAAAGGTGATCCAGAGGAATTTAGAAATGACAGAGGCCAGAGCTGAAGAGTTTATAAGGTTGTCTCTAGAACAGTATTACTGAGGTAAACTTCACAGATCTTGTATACAAACACCTCCTTGGTGAAGAACAGAGATTAAGGGGATATTAAATCAATTGCTCAAGATGTCATAGCTAGTTAGTGGAAGAGGTTAAGACAACGGGAATGGGGTCCCTGATTGTACCTAAATTCACTCACAGATAAGTGGTAGTTGATATTAGGAAAGTAAAAATGTCTATTAATTAAGATGGATATATGTATAGATCTTCCTTAACTAACGATGGGGTTACATTCTGATAAACCCTTCCTAACTTGAAAATATCATGAGTCCAAAAATGCATTTAACACACCTAATCTACAGAACATCATAGCTTAGCCTGACCCACCTTAAATGTGCTCAGAACACTTAATGTTGACTGTCTCATGTAACTTACTGAATAATGTACTGAAAGTGAAAAACGAATGGCTGCATAGGTGCAGCATGGTTGTAAGTATATTGGCTGTTTCCCCTCCTGATCATGTGGCTGACTGGGAGCTGTGGCTTCCCGCTGCCCGCCCAGCATCTAGCCAAGGAAAGACCAAAATTCAAGATTCGAAGTATGGTTTCTACTGAGTGCATATGGTTTTTGCACCATCATAAAGTTGAAAAATCCTAAGTTCGAATCATGGTAGACTAGAGACCACATATAGAGAAAAGAAGGTTGAAGATAAGAGGGCACCTACATTGGAGATGTAAAGACAAAGAGTCAGAGGAAGCAGTTAGAAAAGTAGGAAACAACCCCCTCAAGACCAGTGTGCCTCAGGAGCCAGAGAAGACAGAGCTGCAAGGACAGGGTAGTTTAGTACTATGATCAAATGGTAAAAGATAAGGATTAAGTACTGAGAAAGAAGAAAGAAATTAATCTAAAGAGAACAGAAGAAAGGCATTAATAAAGGTAAGACTAAAAATTAATGAAATAGGGGGAAAAACACATAACAGAAACATCACTTCGATTCTTTCAAAAGAATCATATAACTTACAAACATCTGGTAAGTTAAAATAAAATAAAAGAGAAGGAGCAAATAATTTAAGGATAACAGAAAGGGCACACTCAAAAAATGTCACAGAAACCAAAAAAGATATTGTGAACCAATAAAATTAAAACTTAGAAACAGGTAACTCTCTAGAAACTATAACTTATCAAGATTGACTCAAGAAGGAAAAAAAAAAAAAAGCCAAAGGGTCCCACAGCATTTGAAGAAACTGAATTAGTAGATAAAAATCACCCCAAAAAGAAAATGGAAAGCCCAGACAATTTTACTCTGCTTGCTTCCAAAAATTCAAGGAAAAAATAATTCCAATCCTATATACCTTTTCCAGAATGGGGTTAAAAAAAAGGAAACACTTCCAAACAATTTATGAGGCCAGCATAACCTTGATACCAAAACCTGACAAAGATAAGTATGAAAAAGAAAAAAGAAAAAGCAAAAAAACAAGCCAGCTGTACTCATTAAATATATGGAAATATCCTAAATAATAATAACAAAAATAATTTAGTAAGATAAAATATTGTGACTAAGATGCATTTATTCCAAGAATGCAAGATTGGTTTGGGGTTAAAAGAAATTCACATAATATGATTACCCACATTCATTGAAGGGGGAAAATCATACAATCATCTCAAAGGATGCAGAAAAATGCTTACATAAAATTCAATATCCACTTATGATAAAAATTCTAGGTGTAGGAACAGAAAGAAGCTTCTCTAACTTGACAAAGAGAACATTAAATGCACTCCCTTTAAGATTAAGAACAAGATAAGGGTGTTAGCTATTGGAAGGCTTAGCCAGCAAAATAAGGCAAGAAAACAGGTAAGTTGGGAAAAAGAAATAAAACTTTCTTCTTAGATAATCTGATTATGAATATAGAATATCCTAAGGAATATAACAATTTATTATCAGAATAAGACAGTTTAATAAGGTTGCAACACACAAATCTATTTAAAAATTGCCTTTGTGGGCTTCCCTGGTGGCGCAGTGGTTGAGAGTCCACCTGCCGATGCAGGGGACACGGGTTCGTGCCCCGGTCAGGGAAGATCCCACATGCCGCGGAGCGGCTGGGCCTGTGAGCCATGGCCGCTGAGCCTGCTGTGTCCGGAGCCTGTGCTCCACAACGGGGAGAGGCCACAACAGTGAGAGACCCATGTACCGAAAAAATAAAAAATAAAAAAATTGCCTTTGTTATACACCAAATGAAAAAATATTAAACAATTTTATTTATAGCCACTTAGAAAATATAAAGTCCTGGGAATAAATCTCTCAAACTACAGCAAGTCCTATAAGCAGAAAATTATAAAACTTTATTTTAAAATAATAAAGAAGAGATAAATAAAGGCTCACTTATTGAAAGACAACATTGTAAAGAAATCAGTTCTTCCCAGATTCATCTATGGATTCAAAGCAATTTCATATCAAAATCTCGACAAGTTATTTTCTTTCTTCTTTTCTTTCATTCTCTTTCTCGGGGCGGCGTGTGTATAATTGACAGGCTGAATCTAAAATTTAAATAGAAAGGCAAAGAGCCAACATGTTCTATAAAACAAAAAGTAGAGGGACTTGCACTATCAAGATAACAAGACTCATCACAAGGCTATAATAATTAGAAGAGTGTGATATCAGTGCAGGGATAAACAAACAGATCAGAAAAGAGAGTCTGGAAGCAAAGCACGTATCTTTGGACACTTGAAACGTGACAGAGGTGGTACTGCAACTCAGTGAGGAAAGGATGCAGTTTTCAATAAATGGATAACTAGGTATCAGTTCGGGGAAAAAATGAAATTATTATAGATCAATGCATACCATACCAAAAATAAATAAATAAATAAAAATTAAAAGAAAAAGGACATTTCAGGAGGATTAAAACCTAAGTGTGAAGTGTAAAACTATTACATTTTTAGAAGACAATGTAAGAGAATATCATTATAACCTTGTTAAAGGAGAGGATTTCTTTACATGACCGCAAACTTGAAAAGACATACATTTAACTACTTGCAAGCTTTGTTCATTAAAGGACTATGTAAAATTAATGAAAAAGAGAAAATATTTGCAATACATACAAACAACAAAGGATTAGTATCAGAACACACAAAGAACTCCTATGAATCAATTAAAAAGAAACCCAATAGAAAAATAAAACAGGAAAAAGAAATGAGTAAGAATTTCACAAAAGAAGAAACATAAATGGCCCACAAACACAAGAAAGGCTATTCAACATACTTGGAAACTAGGGAAATACAATAAAATCCCAATGAGATAGCATTTTACACCCACTAGATTGGCTAAAACTACAAAGTTGGTTAATAGCAAGTTTTGGCGAGACTGTGAAATTCTCGTCTGTTGTTGGTACCAGTATAAATCAGTACTAACGCTTTGGAAAATTGGTTGTGGCCGGCAGTACTGAATAACACTGGAAAAAGTTCGGCAACTACATTATTAAGTAAATACTCTAGAGACTTTTTCACACATATGCATCAAGAGATAAGTACAAAATTATTTATAGCAGTAATGTTTATAACAGCAAAAGTCTAAAAACAATGAAAATGTCCATCAGTAATAGAATGGATAGAAAAATTGTGATACATTCATATAATGGGATTATATATCCCGTGAAAATGAATTATAGATATACGTACCAACTTGGATGAATCCCCAAAACATCATGTTGAACAAAAGAAACCAGTCATAGAATATATATAGTATGATTCAACTTACAAAATGGAAACAGGTAAATCTAAGTAATATATTATTTGAGGATAATAAATACATAGATGAAAAAAATGGAAAGAAAAGCAATGTGATCATTAACACTAAATTCAGGATGATGGTAACCTCTGTGGTAGAAGCATATGATCAGAGTGGACCTACAGTGGCCTTCTGGGACATGGTAACTGTTTTGTGGCCAGAGTGGTAGACACATAAGGGCTTAAACCATACATACATGTTTACATACAGGTTTTTACAATTACTGCTTTTATATTAAAACAGTAAAAGAAAAACATCAACAATGACCAAAGAGTTGCAAAAAGTTTTGGGGTCACATCCAGATAGCAAGAAGCAAAGAAAAAAGCAGATGGTAATGAAGTCAAGGTGCTAAGTTGGGCTCATTTATTCCAGTAAGTCTAGCAGTGGTGGGAGCGAGAGAGGATGGTAGTTCAAAGGGGTAGACAGGGTGGAAGGAAAGGTTTATAGACAGATGAAACCTAAGTCTATTGAAAGATTGAGAGGAAAGATTCTATAGGAAGAGATACACTGAAGATGTTAAGAACAAAAAGGGGCAGGAACCTGAAGGATATGAGAAGAGACCGAATTAAGAGGGAAATGTAGAGGATTATAATAATGGAGAAGAAGAAGAAGGATATTTCTTTCTTTCGTTTTTTTTTTTTTTTTTTGGCCACACCACGTGGCTTGTGGGATCTTAGTTCCTCAACCAGGGATTGAACCTGGTCCCCTGGCAGTGGAAGCGTGGGGTCCTAACCACTGTAAAGCCAGGGAATTCCTGATATTTCTTTCTTAGACACAAAAGAAAAGGAGGAGGTGGTGAAAACAGAAAAAATGTAAAGTGATGAGGAGGAAGGTAGTGGGGCTAAATCAGATAGCTAAACTTTCTAAGTAATCAAAAGGTAGTCATTTTCAGAAAACAAAAACAGCAAAACAGAAATAAGATAGGGAAGTTCTGGACAAGAGAAAAGATTTGGGAATATGTAATGAGGAATGTGACAGAGAATCATTAGAAGTGAATCCAAGGACACCAGTTACAGTGAAGGCCCAGCTGAGAGATAGGTGAAATTTACATGGAGTTTAAGAATTGGCAAGTCCTCATCTCCCAGGAAGTTCTGTTTCTTTCTTGGTAGTCAGCAGTCAAGGATGAAATATGCAAAGGTTTCCTCTCTTGACAAATAGTTCTTACTTCCCAGATTTGCAGAGGTTTTAGGCTTTTCAACTCCTTTCAGTGCTCAGATCATATGCTACCTTTCTTTATGTTTCCCACCTCTCAAAACACAAAAGGAACAATCTATAACTTCTATTTACTACTGCAACACATTTGATACTTCTTCAACATTTTGTAGGAAGGAGGAAAGAGATAAAACTAAGCTACAAAACACACAAACATACAATGCTAAGGGAAAGAAATCAGACTCAAAGGGTACATCTGTATGATTTCATTTATACAACATTTTAGAAAAGGCAAAACTGAAAGGGACCATCAAAAGGAATGAAGAAACCTCCCTGATTTACAAATGAGAAAAATAAAAAATATACAAAATCACTTCTACTGAAATAACTGAGCTGGACAGTAATTGGGCCCAGATTGGAACACAGACCTCCTTGCCTCTCTTCCCATTGCTCGTTCTACTACACCATTGTATGACCAAGGAGTCCAACTCAACCCTGACTGGTGAAGATTATTAACTAAGTGACTAACCAGTAATTGCACCAAGGTCAGGCTCATAAAGAGATAGGAGATGATGAGGTGTAAGAATTTTGAACCTTTGGTTTCCACCTCACAGCTTGTTACTCCAGCTATTTAACTTTACAATAAAAAAAATTTTTAATGTACCAAATCAAACTTTACAGTTCATGAGAAATAATACTATATTGAATAAAGACAACTTTTGGAAAAATATGTCTCGAAAACACATCAAATGTTAACAGATACATGAATCTGTATTTTTCAAATTCGCTATCATCAGTATTACAATTAGTGATAACAAATTTTTGTTCAATTTCACTTTTCCTAAAATAAGCTTCCTTTCAATTTATCCTTCAGTGTTGTCTCCAAAGCAGTCAGTCTCTAATGTGATCTGTCTTTTAAAAAAGACTGACTTCTTAAAACTGTAACTGTTTGCAGATGACATGATACTATACATAGAGAATCCTAAAAATGCCACCAGAAAACTACTAGAGCTAATCAATGAATTTGGTAAAGTTGCAGGATACAAAATTAATGCACAGAAATCTCCTGCATTCCTATACACTAATGATGAAAAATCTGAAGGAGAAATTATGGAAACACTCCCATTTACCATTGCAACAAAAAGAATAAAATACCTCGGAATAAACCTACCTAGGGAGACAAAAGACCTGTATGCAGAAAACTATAAGACACTGATGAAAGAAATTAAAGATGATACCAACAGACGGAGAGATATACCATGGTCTTGGATTGGAAGAATCAATATTGTGAAAATGACTACACTACCCAAAGCAATCTACAGATTCAATGCAATCCCTATCAAATTACCAATGGCATTTTTTACGGAACTAGAACAAATCATCTTTAAATTTGTATGGAAACACAAAAGACCCCAAATAGCCAAAGCAGTCTTGCAGGGAAAAAAACGAAGCTGGAGGAATCAGACTCCCTGACTTCAGACTATACTACAAAGCTACAGTAATCAAGACAATATGGTACTGGCACAAAAACAGAAACATAGATCAATGGAACAACATAGAAAGCCCAGAGATAAACCCACGAACCTATGGTCAACTAATCTATGACAAAGGAGGCAAAGATATATAATGGAGAAAAGACAGTCTCTTCAATAAGTGGTGCTGGGAAAACTGGACAGCTACCTGTAAAAGAATGAAATCAGAACACTCCCTAACACCATACACAAAAATAAACTCAAAATGGATTCGAGACCTAAATATAAGACCAGACATTATAAAACTCTTAGAGGAAAACATAGGAAGAACACTCTTTGACATAAATCACAGCAAGATCTTTTCTGATCCACCTCCTAGAGTAATGGAAATAAAAACAAAAATAAACAAATGGGACCTAATGAAACTTCAATGCTTTTGCACAGCAAAGGAAACCGTAAACAAGACGAAAAGACAACCCTCAGAATGGGAGAAAATATCTGCCAACGAATCAATGGACAAAGGATTAATCTCCAAAATATAAAAACTGCTCATGCAGCTCAATATTAAAGAAACAAACAACCCAATCCAAAAATGGGCAGAAGACCTAAACAGACATTTCTCCAAAGAAGACATACAGATGGCCAAGAAGCACATGAAAAGCTGCTCAACATCACTAATTATTAGAGAAATACAAATCAAAATTACAATGAGGTACCACCTCACACCAGTTAGAATGGGCATCATCAGAAAATCTACAAACAACAAATGCTGGAGAGGATGTGGAGAAAAGGGAACCCTCTTGCACTGTTGGTGGGAATGTAAATTGATACAGCCGCTAGGGAGAACAGTATGGAGCTTCCTTAAAAAACTAAAAATAGAATTACCATATGATCCAGCAATCCCACTACTGGGCATATACCCAGAGAAAACCATAATTCAAAAAGACACATGCAACCCAATGTTCATTGCAGCACTGTTTACAATAGCCAGGTCATGGAAGCAACCTAAATGCCCATCGACAGACGAATGGATAAAGAAGTTGTGGTACATATATACAATGGAACATTACTCGGCCATAAAAGGAATGAAATTGAGTCCTTGTTGAGACGTGGATGGATCTAGAGACTGTCATACAGAGTGAAGTAAGTCAGAAAGAGAAAAACAAATATCGTATATTAACGCATGTATGTGGAACCTAGAAAAATGGTATAGATGAACCAGTTTGCAGGGCAGAAGTTCAGACACAGATGTAGAGAACAAATGTATGGACACCAAGGGGGGAAAACCATGGTGGGGTGGGAATGGTGGTGTGCTGAATTGGGTGATTGGGATTGACGTGTATACACTGATGTGTATAAAACTGATGACTAATAAGAACCTGCAGTATAAAAAAACAAAGAAACAACTAATACTAAACTTTCTTTGGGTTATTTGTATGGAAATATGTTAATATAAATGTTTCAGACATTACATGAAATTTCTAAAAATCTTATATGTTCTGGTATAATGTTATAAGTCATAATTCTAGTAATTACTTTAAAATGTATATCTCAGAAATAACTAAATTTCCTTGTCAATTGCATCATTATGAACTTTCATCAAATCTTAACCGTGGTCATTTTTAAGTCTTTTGTCATTTACAGACAGTTCTGGGTGTACTCTGATGCTTTTGCAAAAATGTTCCTATAAAAGGGTTTCATCTTCAAGGAATTCATGGAAAAGACTCTGACAAGTACAGGTTTCTGGTAACTGACTATACTGCTGAACTGAATGAATAAGCATTTTCAGAACTCTAATGGAAAACTGATGAATTCATAAAAGTGCTAACAAAAGATCAAGATGAAAAAAAAATTACATGGGACTGAGTGAACTGATGAGGATGATTATAATTTTTGTGACTTTCTGTTTGAATAATAATAAAAAAAATCCCACAAGGACTCAGAGGCAAAAAATATACAATTCAGTTTTCACTGCAAAATAAAGGAGCTGTTACAGTGGAGGATTCCTGGACTGAATGTCAATATTATGACATAGTGTGAGTGTGTTTCGTGTTTGGTAATTGCAATCATTGTTGCTTTTGTTGTGGTCATCCATTTACAATGCTTGGTGCCAGTTTATTTATCTCTTGTAAAAATAAAATACAGTGTGTGTGTGTGAGTTGTGAAAAAAAATGGATGAATGGGTAAAGATGTGGTGTGTTGTGTGTATATGTGTGTGTGTGTATATATACACACACACACACACATATACCCACAAAAAAAATGGAATATGACTTCAGCCATTAAAAAGAGGAAATCTTGCATTTGTGACATGGATGGACCTTGAAGGTACTATGCTAAGTGAAATAAGTCAGACAGAGAAAGACAAATACTGTATGATTTCATTTGTATGTGGAATGTAAAAACCAACCAAACAAAATAAATAAATGAGCAAATAAAAATAAACACTTAAAAAAAAAGACTGACTTCTGCTTTTCAAAATTCTATCCAGGAGTGCCTTTATTTTTTTTGGTAGAGGGTGGACAGTCTTCTCATTATCCTAAACCTGTTTGTCATTTCTCCACAAATGAGAATGGATATCTATGCCTTAATGAACACTTATTTTAAAATGTATAAATGAGGATGAAATACAACATACTAGGGAAGGAAGGACAAAGACAGGAAGAGAGGAGGTGTCAGAGAGAAAACTAAGGTTATACCCTCACAATAGGATCACCATCCTCTTTATCTCTGAAAGTCTAAGTTATTATTCAACATCCAGCCCAGAATCTACTTTCTTTAGGAGGACTTTAAGGGTCAACCTAACTATAATCCTTCCCATATTATAACTCCTATACAACCAGTTTTTTTTTTAAAACTGTTTACAGCTTTAATTTTGCTTAGTAACCACTCCTGTTTACTAAGGGCTGTTATCTAAAGATAATATTAAACTATCACAAACTATAAAATTGAGTCCTTTTTTTAAATTGAAGTATAGTTGATTTACAATATTGTGTTAGTTTCAGGTGTACAGCATAATGATTCAGAGTTTTTGCAGATTATATTCCATTATAGGTTATTACAAGGTATTAGGTATGATTCCTT